>NC_137646.1:18583377-19967127 GCF_963383615.2 Lipophrys pholis | reverse complement strand
GTAGAGGAAACACATCTGAGGTTTTAATAGAAGAAAAATCAGTGCGAGATGATGTTAGACCATTTTCACAAGTTGTCGTGACTCTTTCTGAGGATAACAACTACCTATGCATCATTGAACACTAACTGCTGCCAAACAGACTTTTTAAATGTATATTTAATATAACATGCACATTTAATCCCATGTATTGACTATTTCTAAGACAAATACATCAATCATATGCAGTGGATGTCATTTGACTTGTAACTGAGTACAAGTGAAGCATAATAACAGTAGCTGTATTTGAGTGCAAACCTTGAGCACCCTTCACATGTGAGTATTTGTATTGGCACACACTCAGTGGAGTCTTTATGGCAAAATATTCTTGAGGTATGTTGGAGACTTATTTGCTGTCTAATGAGTGCTTTCTACACACTGCGCCTCTGTTACTGGGTTCTCAGTGTCTACGCTTTCGTCGGAACCTCCCGTCTCTCTTCATCAGTGCTTATGATAAAGAATTCCATGACCCACATCTCTGCATACAAGTCATAGTTTGGCTTTGAGTCCAGTCTGTTCCTTTGGAGCCGCGGTGGTATTGTGGGATGCGGCCATTGGCATGAAGGTGCCTTCACCCGGGCAACGACCTACTTCCAGGAGCTCGCCATTTAAGGTGGAAAGCGAGATGACGGCCAGCTGTCAGATGCCAGAGATGTCCGTGTCCGAAGCCAGGGGTTCATCGGATTGGACCCTAACCCTACAAAGGTCACACACACACACACACACACACACACACACACACACACACACACACACACACACACACACACACACACACACACACACACACACACACACACACACACACACACACACCAGGCAGATAACCACTGTAGTGACACTTAAATAAAATGGCTCATTCACACTGCTGCAAATAGTATAGCAACATCCCAAAATACACCTATGTTTTAGGATAACGTGCCCAGTGTGCATCATGTGCCTCTGAAGTCTATTTTGTTTCAATAAAACTTTGTACCGGCTTATGTAAAGTTAACATGATCCAGATAAATCAAGCCAAAACACATTTGGGCTAAAAATGAATAAACATCATCCTTCCTGTATCTCACATTCTGTTATACCGAGTCCCTCAGGCCAAAGCATTTATGACCAATGAGCACAGGCAGTAACCAGTCTTACATCACAAGCTCACAAACTCTATATTTAATAACATGGGGCTGGTTTTGCAGCATGTTAAGGTGGCGGTTTTATCAAAAGAAAACATAAAATGGGCAAGAAACCAGAAACCAATTCATTCAGGATATAAACCTATTAATAAAAACAATTTCTGTAAAGTTTCTGTGTGTGTGTGCACCATTGACGTTGCGTTTCCTCCAGCAGATATGATGAGGAAACGTGCAAACGGAAGCGCTACTGACTCTTCCCGTCGATATAGAAGATTAATTCTGTACATTCCTTTATCCACCGCTCTTCTACAGGATATTGTGAGAGAATGAATGATGAAATGTCAATGTACACCTGGAAAATAACATCAAATACGAACAGTTTTTTGATCATAGATTAAAACTGCTGTAACTTTACATTATATATTACAATTGTCCCACTGTGAGTCAGGCACTACACCATGCCATCGAATTTTTTGCACGCAAAAGGTTTCGAGAGAACCTCTACAGATTTCTGTTGCTTTTAGGTTATCTAAGCGCACCCCAGTTCTTGTATAATCCACTCTTAGTCAATGCTCCAGTGTTTATGTGCTGCCTACCAACAGTGCACAGTCGCCAGCACCAATGGCAGCCAGGGGGGAGTCTTTTGTTAGATTTGTATTTGAGTACCCTGAAATCATGTGATATAATGTCACTACAGCTCAGAGAGGAGGCTCTTGTTTAGCGGTGGATGGAGGAGCTTTGCACTGTCAGCCTGTGATCGCTGTGACAGCAAAAGGAAGCCTTGGCAATTAATAATTAGTAATCATTCGACTTGATTACACTTGAATCCATCACTTTCTGCAGCTTCAGTATGGATGAATTAAAAAGAGATTAAATGAAAATATATGTAAAGTATAAATACCAAGAACAAATGTAGTTGAGTACACGTGCATCACACATATATGAAGTGCAAATAGTTCATTATTACCTGTGCAAATAGAGCCCCGGCCCAAGACTGACTCAAGAGACATTTTCACTGTGAGCACAAAAAACCAACAGCAAAATATTTTTATTTCAACTTTTCAGAGCCTGTACTATTATGTTCAAGGAAAACTCAGAAGCCTCTGTTTAACACTTCTACTGATTTATTTACATAATTATCTCTAACACCTTCCCCGTTTTTGATTTTCAAAGGCAAACGAACTTGGAAAAAGGTTGATTGTCCTGCATCATTATAGATATAAAATGAATTATTTTATGTCAGCTAGAGGCCACCGGGTCAAATAACAGGAGGAGAAGATAATAATGCAAAAAGAAGGAAAAAAAGATTATTTCTGTTCAATGTACACAGACACTTTGAAGACAGATAAACGTATCTGTTCCATCAAGTATCCCCAGTCCCAGTGTGACATGCATGCATGTTCATCAGATTTCCACGTTCCCAGAAAGGGAATCAGGCCCAACTCCACTCTTGGGAGTCGGGAACAAACAAGGCTATCCAGTGACGGTGCAAACCCGGGGGGAAGGGCGGGGGCGGGGGGGGGGCTCAAAAGCTGATGAACGTCTTTAGGCCTGTGTGCATTGCAGGGAGCAGGCATGTGCCATCGCCACTATGGACTCGGCAACACAGTGTTGTTGCTGTGAGGCCGCAGTGAATCATGTTGACAGTCTCAGTACCAGCGACAGACTCAGGAGCTTCAGTGGACGAGCTGCCAAGGCGCAACGGACCAGCTCCGATTGGTGGCAGCAGCAGCGTGAAAAGTCCCCCGGGACGGGTTGTTGACCCACTTCAGCACAGCGAGAAAAAAGAATCAGACGTGGTTCCGTGCAAACAGGCCGAACGATCAGACCTGCTTTTGTCCTGCCCAGCAGTGCATCTTGCGCAGTGTCATGTTCCCGTCATTAACCTGCTGCGGCCCGGCCGAGGGTGACGACACCTCTGGTAAAACTTTTACACCAGCAACATAAAATCTGTGAACCATGACGTCTGGCCTACTTCTCTGAAGCACTAATTGGGCTTCAGCAAAGAGCGACCTAGAATGAAAAACAACCTGATGACGAATGTGTTTCGTAGAAAAGTATCGCACCGGTGGCAAAATCTTTGATTCATCTGCCTCACGTGTGTCACGAGTCTCTCAGAATCTCCCGTGAAGGCCCTCCATTAAACGCAGTGAGAGAAATACCACACGGAGTCTGCAGGTTCACACAAGAAGCAGCTGAGGAGCGAAACCAAACGGTACTGGAGCTTCCTACCGATGTAACAGTACTCTCACATGAAAAGATTGACGTGTAACTGCAGTTTGCAGAAAAACCCGAGGTTGAAGGTGAGACGAACACACATCAAACAACAGTGGGAGAGAAAACCCACACACAGGGAGCTCAAAAGCTGATCAAGTGAAGAAACTACCTTACAAACATATGATGAAAGCAAACAAATAAGATATATGCTCACGTACCTGACATCTGGCAGAGTAGGTTATCTTCTAATCCCATTTTGTCCACGTGTTGGTGAAACATACGCTGAACCAAGTGTCTCTCCGTGTCGAGAGTAAACCAGGAGTGTCAAACTCATTTTAATTCAGGGGTCACAGACGGCCCAATTTTACCAGGAGTTTTGTTTTAATTAAAGGTTTTTTTTTTGTGCAGAGTATACCTAATGAAAATGTTTATATTGTCTCAAAATACAAAGGAAAATGACTACAATCAAACCAATTTCAATGAAAAATGTTGGTGCAAAATACAGTTAAATGCCCCCCAAAAAATTAAGCATCAATTTCTCAGCTCAGGACTCAAGTGTTTACTATGCTCAATTCATTTAAAAAAATTTAATAATGTATTCTTTGAAATTTTCACAAAGTTGGTGAGCCTCTTGCAGGCTCGTTTTGGGCCACAGGCCTCATGTTTTGCAGCCCTGATGTAAAGCATGCAGAGACGGCCAAGATGTGCCCTGCAAGTAAAAGGCTATTCTTCCCATCATCTATCTGTGCTCCATTAATTCCCATTTGGCACGATGCCACACCGATCATCTCCACTAATGAGCATCGAGCTTCGCATTATTTTAGCTCTCCATCAAAAGAGCTTCCATTGTGCCGCTTCAGCAGCAGTCTCGACCACAGCTGGTGGGGGGGGGGGAGGGGGGGGGGGATGAACAGTCATGCTGCTATGAAATGAACTGTACAAGTGCAAAGTGTTAAGTTATTTTATTGCCCAATTGTAGTGGCATTCAATATGAACAGTCAAAAAACAGTTAAATACAAGCTGGGCTGCTCAGGCTTTTGTTTGCAAGTCCCAGTCAGATTAAAAAAAACAAAAGACAAAGACAAACAGGGATTCCACAATTCAGTGACACAACCTTTCAATTAGATCAAACTTCTGCTTTGAAGAAGAGCAACTGGAAAAATTGAGTAAAAAAAACAAAAAAACAAAAAGAAAATCCATGAATCTAGTGAAAACTTGACATTTTTTTAGATTTAAGGCATCGACATTCCTGTTGCGAGAGACAGAATATGACGGCAGCGTCACGAGAACAGAGAGACGTCAACAACTCCAATTACGAAATTGCACAACTCGCTACATATGGCCCCCAAAGTCTACGTTTCAGTCCCCTGCTCCAGCCCAGAAGGGTGAACGGCTGCTCAACATTCAGAGTGTACAAAGTGCCAAGCATTTTCATCACGAGTGTACCCAAAGTATGTTCCTCTCGAACCCCTCGAGGCGAACGTCGTTTTACATTCATTTGCAGTCTGTGCGATCTAAAAACTAAATAATTGTGTTTGATCAGCAAGTTCTCATCAGGAACCTCACAAATTTACACATAAAAAAAAAGGGAAACTTTCCACAAAACCACATCCAGAACAAACTTCCACTTCACATACCAAGTTCAACTGACAAAAGAGCAATGTAGAAAAAAAAGAAAAGAAAATCGTAGAAAATCTGACACCGCGCTTGGGAGTGTCTTACATTTTGAGCAGAAGTGCATTAACCCGCAGGACATCGGATACTCTGGCCTCAGAGCTCGAACGAGGCTCAACACTCCTCGATCACGGTGCCGGCCGAGGAGGAGTACAGTTTTCTCTTGACCAGCCGGAAGCTCGGGCTCAGTTTGAGTGCGTGTCGGAAGGTCGGAGCGAAGCAGGTTCCCATGAAAAAGAAGTCCCGCAGGCTGGGCCAGGCGGTGCCGTCCTGCTTGAGGACCAGGGAGAGTTCGAAGGTGGGCACCACGGTGGCGTCGTAGGCGATGCGCTCCAGCTGCTTGCAGCCCTTGTCCAGCTCGAGGTGGACGAAGAGGATGCAGCCGCGCAGGCCGCAGGGCTCGCAGGCCGCCAGCCGCAGGACATCGCGGGCTATCCTCCTCGTCAGCTTCTCCGGCACCAGCACGGAGGAGCAGTGCAGCGTGGTCTTCTTGGCCCGCGACAGGCAGCTCTCGAACATCTTAGCCAGCTGTTGACACGCCTGATCCTCGGCGGCGTCGGCATTCCTCTGCAGCTCTGACGAAGAGTAATCCCAGGAATCCAAGGCTGTGGGGGGAGGGGGGACAGTTCAGGTGAAAACGTGACCACAAACAACTTTGACATTCAAACCAGTTTACTTCCAGAAGTCACGGGACATGAACCACCAACTTCGATATAGGAATGATTAACAAAGCTTTCAGGCACAAGAGCAAAACAAGGAAATGTTGCAAGACTGACAATTTAAGGACTCAAAAGGAGCAGCGTCACACTGAACGACTGGAGGAATATGGCTGCAGGATGAAATGAGACTGGAACACATTCACTCCAGTCATATTGGAGGGTTTTTTGGTTGTTGTTTTTAACAATGCAGCTGAGAGCAGGAAAAGAAAAAACACTGACAGATTTGCGATCAGGCACAGGCTGTTGTGCAGAGCAGCTGATGGGATGACTTCATTCTCCTCCTCCTCCTCCTCCTCCTCCTCCTCCTCCTCCTCCTCCTCCTCCTCCTCCTCCTCCTCCTCCTCCTCCTCCTCCTCCTCCTCCTCCTCCTCCTCCTCCTCCTCCTCCTCCTCCTCCTCCTCCTCCTCCTCCTCCTCCTCCTCCTCCTCCTCCTCCTCCTCCTCCTCCTCCTCCTCCTCCTCCTCCTCCTCCTCCTCCTCCTCCTCCTCCATCCAGCAGTAAACAAGTGGAGGAAGCATCCAGCCACCAAACCGCCACAAACTGCTCACCTTTCTCAATGTACACCTGTCCTTGTCTTCTCTCGACCCATTCCGGATGATAGTCGCTGCCTTTGGTCTTTAACGTGCTCGTGGCGACCATGGTGAGAGTCTCGCTTCGTTACTTTAGTGGACCGTTTCTCCTACAATGATGATGATGATGATAAACACAACAAGACATGTTTTTAGCTTCTTCGTCACACAAACAATCAGAAGACGCCAACATTCACTTTCTGTCCTAACGCGTAAAGTTTATGCGAACAAAAACTCTCCCAGAAAAACACAAAAGTACTCACCTTAAATATTGTTCTGTGCAAATATGATTTAATTGTCCAATAAATACATTCACACGCCACTTTTAACTCCTCACACTGAAAAACGCACACGTACACACATGAGAGGCTCAAACTCCTGAGGAGTATTTATACCTTCTCCCACTCAGCTGACCGGAGGGTTCGACCAATCAGAGAGCACGTACCGACGTGGTCACGCGGCGCACCTGATTGGCTGCGAGGCCGGGATTTAAATTGAGTGATTGACTAATGACGTGTCAGGAGCTATGGTGTTGCTATGTGATAAACGTGTTAAACTAGAAGAATTTTTTTTTTTTTATATATATAATAATTAATAATACAATAAAATAATAATAATTATATATTTGAAACACACACACACACACACACACACACACACACACACACACACACACACACACACACACACACACGCACACGCACACACAGAAACTGGATCTGGCCGTCTTACCCCCCCATGGCCTGCTCGCCAAAGGGAAATGGAATCCAGCGGGTCACATGGACAGAACCAGATCGCCCTCAGAAGAAAGTTCCATTCTGTTGCTGCCTTTGTGGATGCAGGGAGAGAAAGTCCGGGTTTATGTGCCCATTGAAACAACAAAGTGTGTGCAAAAAGTAAAAATAAAAACAGAATAACAACACTGGATTTTGCATGTGGCACTCTATGCAACAAAAAACCCAAACTCCTGTCCAGCCACAGTTTAAGCAAGCAGAGCCGCCATGACTTGGGGTGACATAAGGTTGTGACCTACATTTATTCTAGTTAGGGTCACCAGTTGCTGACAGGCTTGTCGTCTGGACCCAGGAGTCAGCATTTTGCTCTGTCTCGTTAAACCTTTACAAGCAGAAAGAGATTTGTCGAGTGTTTAAAAAACGACAATGATAATACTTTATAAGCTCGTAAACAGCATTCTTGCAAGTGCGCTCCATTAAATCCTGTACATTTTGCTGTGAAGAGATTTTTTTTTTTCATGTTTTTAAGGTAATAGACAGTGTCCACGGTGTCTTTCTGTAATCTTCAGATGACGCAAGGCTTTGCAGTATGTAGAGCGCTTGAGTAGCTGGTAAAACGACTGCTCTAGTTCCACAAATGTTACAACAATGGGCTAATTAAAGGTAAAACTGTGTGCAATGCCTTGCAGGCAGCATGAACGGTGTTACTTTTTGCAATAAAAGCAACTAAAACTCAAATTTTTAGTTTTTTTTGGTATAAAATCCCCATTGTAAGCATTTAGATTTGTATCTTGTGTTCAGACGGAGGGTCCAAATCATCTGTGTCGTCACAAAGGAAGCTCTGACCAGTGTGTACATATCTATTCGTCACTCTTTTGAGGATGGTTTGGTCCGCCTTGGGAACAACTTGGAACACAGGCTGGATCCCACATGTCAGTTGGCTTTGTGTATCAAACATCTGCCGTGTAAAGGTCAAACAGCACAATGAATTTACTTTCACCGGGTTGGACAGAATTTGCCTGATAAAGTTCTGGAACTCGCATTTCTGTGAAGGAAGCAACAGATAAAAACGTGTTTTGTTTCAGGTTGCTAATCCATCGCGGCTCAGATGAACTGTCTGTTATCCCCCCCCCATGGCCTGGCTCTCGTTACAGGAAAACGTGCAACCCCCCCCCCCCCCCCCCCCCCCCCCATTTCAAGAGTCTTGCATACCATGACTGCAGCGTACAGTATATGAGTGTTGAAAGAATGGACATTACAACGCCTTAAATCAAAACGTTGCCATGACGACTTTCCAAGCATGTAATTTCCATTATTTTGATGTACTATCTAATTTGATAATGCAAAAGGGGAAATATTCCACTCAAACCCTTTGAGTGAAATATTGATCCACTCGAATCTGCAGTTTTGCAGTGATCTTGTTTTACCTGAGGATAGAACCTCGAAATGCAACTGCTATGTAAGGGTGGTTAATACAAATGAACACAATCTTCTAAATTATCGGCATCCTAATGCAAACATATACTAACTTTAGCTGGTGGCTTTACTGACTCGACATTAGAAAGAAGTTACATTACAAATTACATTAGTTTGCATCATCTTGCTCCATTTTAGCATCAGAAAACCTGCAATACCTCTTTCATTTAAAGAGGATCCATGTAAATAAAGTTACAGAGTCAAGCCTTTAAGAGAAAGAGCATTCATTCTTCAAACAATCATGTATGCGGAAACATTTCTGTGTTTGCATTTAATTAAATAACTCTTTTATTTTTTAAAGCTCTGCAGCAAAAATAATCTGTGTTAGTCTCCTGAAGGATTCATTACTCTTGGAACAAGAGGACCGCAGCCTGACAAGAGTGATACCCAGAGAGATCCTGTCGGTACGGTGGCCCAGAAGGGCCAACAACACAACACAACACAACAACAAAAGCACCCAACACAACAACAGAGCCGCAACACAACAAGAAAAACCGCAACACAACAACAAAGAGCCACAACACAACTACAAAAGTTGCAACACAGCAACAAAGAGCCACAACACAACAACAAAGAGCCGCAACACAACAAGAAAAGCCACAACACAACAACAAAGAGCCACAACATAACTACAAAAGTTGCAACACAACAACAAAGAGCCGCAACACAACAAGAAAAGCCACAACACAACAACAAAGAGCCACAACATAACTACAAAAGTTGCAACACAACAACAAAGAGCCACAACACAACAACAAAGAGCCGCAACACAACAAGAAAAGCCACAACACAACAACAAAGAGCCACAACACAACAAAGAAAACGCCACAACGGAAGGACGCAGCAGTTGGAGAGCTTTTGAGAACTTTTGTTGTTGTGTTGTGTTGTTGGACCTACTGGGCCACCTTAAGTCGGCGACAAGAGAAAAGTTGATGTGACATTTACTTTGACCTTTTACAGCCCCCGGCCTGGGTCCACGTGAAAATGGAAAGTGGAGTAGATATTTGGCTCAAAGAATGACACTAAAGACTGTGAGTAGCTGGAGAAGCTGAGGAAAACGCCTGCCAGGGCGTCCTGAGTGTAACTCAGCCTCCAGCCACAGCTGGTGAGCCTTCATGTGTGTGTGTATGTGTGTGTGTGTGTGTGTGTGTGTGGCGGGCCGGGCGTCCCGCCAAGCGGCCCGCTGTGTCTTTGAGAGAAATGTGCCCACTTGTAAAGCTGGTGTGCAGGTTCATCTTACAGAGTCCATCCACATACCACTGTTTGTGAATCAACTTAGAAACCATGACGGCAAAACACACTCGCACTGCGGCGCACCATCGATCTGATGTTTAAATCCTAATTTGCAGATGTGCTGACGGCGGGCGGACTCCGAGGACATTGTGCTGAGAAGCTCCTGCAGAGACAACAGAGGACATTTTTACCCTGGTGGCTAATATCTCACTGCTCTGTTGACAACCTCATGAAACCCACTGCAATAAACACCAGCTTATGAAGGAGAGGCCAAAAGCCTCTGTCCCAGGGTGGCTCCTTACTCCCTCTAGCGGCCAAACGCAGAAATACATCAGATATTGAATATCATTCAGATCCATGCCTGTACAAGATAGATAGATAGATAGATAGATAGATAGATAGATAGATAGATAGATAGATAGATAGATAGATAGATAGATAGATAGATAGATAGATAGATAGATAGATAGATAGATAGATAGATAGATAGATAGATAGATGGATAGACAGACAGACCAATCTGCAAATTATGCATAACACTTGTAAAGAAAGTGCATAGGTCAGATTTGCAAAGAGAAAAGTAACTTAAAAGTAACAGAGATACAAATTATTAGAATTTTGCATTTCAGTAAAAAGGGGTAAATTTAATTAACAATCTAGACGAGAAGTCAAAAGAATCTCTATTGCATGCAAGATTTTAAAAAGGTTTCAGTTTTACTTTATTTCACTGATTATAAAATTTTTAAAAAAAGAAACAAAATCAATATAATACAGAAGAGAAGTTTTCAAATTCTTGAATGAAAGGGATCAGAAAGAAGATTCAATTATACACTATGCCCCTTTATCTCAGTTAATACTTTCCATTGAACATTAAAAACAAACAAATATCAGACAAAATGATGCCAAAGTCGGAGCAGCCTACATAGCCACTCTAACTTATATCACAGTTCTATTTCTCAATAAATAAATAAATACATTTGTATTTCAATAATAACCTGGTTTTATTATTTTTGTATTTTTCAAATCTAGTGTGTGCTATTGATCCCTTATCTAAATTACTACAAAATGTTATCAAAACCAGCATATTATTAAAAAAGGAAGAAATGAATTGAGTGTTTTCATAGTGTTGGCTGTGCAGGCCTGTCAGATTTTATTTATTGTAATCTAATTGTTTGACACAAGAGGGCAGTATACGTAGGTTTCTTTTCTTCTTCTTTCTGCTCCTTCTCATTCAGATGTTTCAAACTTTTGTTGTGTATTGTATTGAACTGTTTAACTAAGTAATTAACTAACTAACTAAGATCTTACCATATCTTAATGACTTGTCCCCCCCCCTTCATGTTTTACTTGTATGGTGCAGCAGAAAAAGAAAAAACAAACCATCATCCGCCACGATGACCATGAGTTCTGATTTGATAAAAAGAAGCACAACAAAGCAGTTGTTGGTTTTTTTTTTTGTGATTTATTGAGGGAACTGAGGTTGACCGACACAAAAATTCCAGCCACAACACATAAAGCAGCTCCAGTGATTTTAAATACAGCAATCCTTGTCCTTTTATTCTCTGTGCCTCCATTTGAATGTTACATCATAATCACACCTGCCGATATTCCAAAGTGGCACTAAATAGTAAAAAAAAACAGCAAGGTGGAGTGCAGGTCTTTGACAAAAGTGATAACAGTGATGGATTTCTCCAAATATGGGTTGATTCTGAGGCCCAGCGCATAGAAACCTGTCTTAGCATGGAGACAGAAGACATTTATTGTCCTATATACACAAACCAAGAGGCTCACCCCCTCTTAAAGACACAGCAACAGTTTATTGATGAATTTTCTCCAAAATAGAAAAAAAGAAATGTTGTCAGTTTAAGTTTCTACATCCGTTGAATGAAACATGTTTGAGCATCTTAAACGGGAAAATGCAGATATAAGCAGCTTCTTCGGGATCATTTTGTAGGAGTCTCTATGTATAACTATTGCTCTGCACTTATTTGATCATTTTAATGTGTCTTATGATAAATTCAGCTCTTAAAATGAAAATATAAATAGATTAATACTCAACTTATTTACTTCAATCAGGTTTTTAATCGAAATTAAAAAGATAAATCCCTGAATTGCTTTATTAAAGTCAGAATTCTAACTTGGAAAAATGTCAAAATCCAGTTTAATCTTACAATTCAACAATTTCATACAACTCTTGCCATCAGGAATCCTCATAAAGCCAGTTTGCGTCCATTATGTGCCGGTATTGAGAGTTTTTGGTTAAATTACATATTTCAGGTTCAGAAACGTTAAAATCCACAGTTTGTTCGAGAACCCGTCATCTTTGTGAAGACTGGGTTGAACTGCTGTCTGGATGGGAAAATGCAACGAAACAACTTTTCAACATTATCTCGTTAAAAACAAACAAACAAACAAAAATGACACCAAATTAAAAAATACTCAATGTCGCATTCAGTTGTTTCAAAGCATCAGCGCGGGGGCCACAGACGTCACTCGTCCATTTCTTCACACTCCTGTTTCTTTAGTTTTTTTTATCTTGCGGCAGCTGAAATACAAATAAACAACAGAGTTTAACGTTACAATTTAGGACTCGAAGAGGGCATTTTTAGAGAAATTCTTCGGTCAACATTTAATGCACCACTGCTTCAACTTCTGAAGCTCCCACACTATGAAATTAAAAGTCACGACACACACTTCACCCCATACAAAGTAGAGAATTACAGTTAAATGTTCACATTCAAACGCTGTCGCTCATCCCATGAAGACGAATCGGCGGATTCTAATCGGAGGTTTTTCCACTTAGTTTAATAATTTAAATTATCTTATCGACATTATTTTTTTTTTACCAAACATTCAATTGTAAAAGTAAAATGATCTGGATTTATTCACCGAAAGCAGCAACAGGGTTTTTAAATGTTGTTAGTGGTGTGCCACAAGGTGTAGTCTTGGGACACTGTTTTTTTTTTTTTTTTTTTTTTTTTTTTTAACAATTTATCCAAACACTGGAGGATATCGCACAAATGTTTCAGTTAATGTTTTATTTACTAATGACACTATTCTTTGTTTTTTGTAAAAAATTTGGATTAAAGTCCAACAGGAGCTCAAACTGGTCCACCGGCCGATATGCTCTTGTTTTTGTTCTTAAAAAAAAATCTTTCTCTAATTTCAAACATCATCTGTCGCCTTATGAAAGCGTGAGACCGGCTGACGATTTGTTTTGCCGCGCGTCCTCTCGGGATAATTAATTACCCGCTGCTGACGTAGACGACGAGCGATACGCCGCCATGTTTCATCCGGACGCTGCGCGGCGTTTCGAAGTCCAGCGTTTCCCAGCCAGATAAGAAATTTCATTGCCGTAATCCCAAAGAAATGTAGCGGCCTGTGACAACGTAAACACGTTTATTTTTCTTTTTGGGGGGGGGGCGGGGGAATTCCTGAAGCATGACTCCGTTTCCTCGGGCCTGGACGCCCGACGCATGCGCAACATGGAGCCGCTCCCTCCACCTCCAAGTGTCTGGGCAGCGCTGACATTTACAGGCCACAATAGCCCCCGTCCAAAATAATCTGTGTTTATGTTAGGAAGTCCCTATCTCTCAGGCCCGGCTGCTTGTAAGAGGGCGGAGGCTCCAAATCACAGGAAACACCTTCAGTTGCCCGGCGAAGAACCCGAAGCCCGTACAGTACAATGAGATATTAAAAGCAGTGTGTGTGTGTGTGTGTGTGTGTGTGTGTGTGTGCGCGCAAAGAGTCCATGACAGCGTGTGCAAACAGAAGGAGCTCGGGAGGAAGTGTCACAGGAAATAGAAGAGAAGGCCGCTCACCATTTTCCTCTCCGCCCGATGACTTGACCCCGAGGAGCATGACGCCGTCCTTGGTGCTTTCTGGCCGGCTCTGGAAAGACGCGCTGTGGAGAGACAACCAGGCAACGGGTGACTCGACTCGCTGGGGAAGATCCTCAGAAAACAAACCTGCCGCGTGACGGACTCACTTCTCGGTCCCGGTGTCGATGGTTTCTGTGGGAGAGAAGAGGAGGGGTGAAGGAGCGGAAGGAGGAGACAGTGTGCGAAGCCTAAGTCGGAGCGGATTCAAACCTCCCACCTGTGTGGTCGTGGACTTTCTTGGATTTGAACTTGAAGACGATGGCGGCGGCGGCTCCCACCAGGAGGATCGGCAGCAGGATCAACCACAGCCTCTTGTCAGAGGCTGGAATCACAATGACATTGAGAAATCTCATTTAAAAAAATTATAATAAATAAAATGAAAGAAATCACTCCAGACCAGAGGTCTGCAACCATTTTTGTGATTTTCCAACAAAATCTAATTTACCTGGCACCGCGAAACACGTTTAACCTTTAAAATGAGGCTGACGCAGCTCATAACGTTCCAAACATTCAGTAGTTGTAAAACACAAACTGTATCTTATGTTGCATTTATGAAATTTAACATTTTATCACATTTTCAGCTGTTTTGGGACCTGATTCTAGGTTTCAGCCTTCTTGTCCAGCATTTTTGAGACGATTTTGACATTTTAGAATAGAATAGAATAGAATAGAAAGACTTTATTAATGCCAGAGGGAAATTTCTCCCCACACAGAAAGAATTTAAAAGTAAATTTTAAATATTAATATGTACAAGGTTTAACGGTGACTAATACAAGCAAAGAAAATATCAAATTTACACTATTTACAGGAAGAAGTTATTGAGACTTTTGGCCACAAGAAGGAAGGATATTTTAGTATTTTGTCTCTTTTCTAAGCGGTTTTGCTTGTTTGTTTTTTCATTTTGAAACTTTTTTTTTTTTACCTTTTACTAATTCTAGTCATTTCAGCATTTTTTGAATGTTATGGTTTTTACATTCGCCTCCATTCAGACTTCAGCTTCAGGCTGGATACAGGCCAATTCAGGGTCACCAGTTCCACCAATATCCATGTTTTTTTTATTTTTTATTTTCTTCTTCTTAATAAAGCAGCAGTTGTCTAAACAGATGAGATCAGTTACAGTCCAAGTGACTTCAGAGGTCTCAGAGGCTTCGCTTTACCTGATTTCTTGGGCGTTTTCTCCTCGCTGTCGGGCTGGGAACCTTAAAGCGACAACACGACCGTTAGTTCCTGAACGACACCAAAATTCATGTTGAACGGACGACATCGTGACTGACCGGCTCCGATCTCTGCAGGCTGCCCCTTCTCGGCTTGTGACGTCCCCGGAGGCGGCGGCGGCGGCTGCGTGAGGTGTGATCCTAAAGCGCAATAAAGTCACGAGTCAAAGCCCAACGTGGAACCGGTGGGGAAAGAAAAAAGGGAGATGTTCTCCCACTGTACCTGAGGCGAGAGTCGCTGCACCTGCGAATGAGAAAGATCAGCCTGTTTTCAAGGTCCTCGTGAGAGTGAGGGACTGTTTGAAATTCTGCACCAACCTGTGTTGTGTATTTCAGTGCTCGCACCGGGTCCTAACAGGGAGGAAAAGGGCTGTAAATAAACCAGACAGCCATGAATAATCAGCATTAGTGGAATCTGACCTCACCTCGACTCTCTGTTGTGTTCGGGACCGCCGTGTTCAAACCTGGACGATGAGCTCGAGGGTCCAGGACGCCTGTTTGAGCCACGCAAAATAAAAGACAGAAAAATGATGAATGAAACGGAGCTCGAGTGGCAAACGTGTTTTTTTTATTTACACGAGGTGAAAGTCTCACTTTTGGTGGGCGTTAGTGTAGCATTTGGAGGATGAGTGGTTCTTCTCGGAGGCTCCGTGGAGGCCCGAGGAGGTGGAGCGGTGACCGATGCCGTGGCCAGAGGAGTCGTATTTTCTACAGCGACGCAAACAAACAAACAAACAAACAGTTTTCCCACAGCAGATGCACCGGCGTCACCAAGCGTAGAGGTTTTTGCACTCACTGGCCACAGTGGGCGTGGCTTTGGTGTCCCGGGCACCAGTGGGAGTCAGGTGAGGTGTGGTCGAAGCTGCAGGAGCTGCTGTGGGCGCCATCGTTTTTGGAGTGGCCGCCAGTGTCGTCTGCGTTGCTGCTGGAGAGGAAAAGATGTAAAATTTGAAGCATTTTACAACGTCTTCAGTGTTTACACTCATATTTATCTACTCTGACTCCAACTTTCCAGCGTGTGGATTCATCTTTTTGCAGTATTTTCGAAGTATTTTTGCAGTATTGTCTCAAGTTGGGCTTTTAGTCTGTAAAATCGGGTGAGTTGGAAGACGTGGAGACGAAAATAATAAGTTCATCTTTTAATCTCTAGTGAAACTTTATCAGCTTAAATAAATAACAATAGTGGAGATTCACTGAGCAAAGTTTGTAATTATCATGAACGTTCCAGGATTCTAGATCATTTCTAAATTTCTAAAGAATCCACCACTGTTTACCACTGAGTGATCCAAGGTGACGTCAGGTTACCCTGCAAAGACTCATCATCCCTCCGTTGATAATTTTGTTTCTTTGTTTAATGTTGTAAAGTATGTCGCGGGTAAATAAAAGAACAATTTGAAAAGTGCATTATTGTTGGAAATTCTGCTTCCACCGCCATGAAAGGAAATCAATAAATCACTTTGGTTCTTATAGAAACCAAACGGTTGACTGCTCACTCACCTGCTGTCTTCACAGTTGCTGCCGTTGTTTGTGGAGGCACCGTTTGACCTCTAGTGACAGAATCATCTGGAAACGTGAAGTACAAACATGAACGCCGAAGAGATTCTTTAATGTCGGGTCCGTTTATACAGTCTATTTTAGTTGTTTTGAGGGGGGGGGGATTATTCCTGTTTGGCCAGCGTCTGGGACAAAAGGCCCAGCGACAAAAAAAAAAAGTCAAGATTTGTGGAGGTCGTGGCGTGTGAGGCTGGATTTCCTCTGCTCGGAGTGTGAAGCTGCATCCTGTCCCACACAAACAATTGTTGTTGCCCCCAGACCCTTCGCCAGGCTTCCTGTCTTCACCGACTTCATACAACATGTTTCACACCAGACGCTTTCTGCTCCGTCTGGGTTTACGAGTCTCTCCAGGAAGTCGGAGGAGCTCCTCTGGCCTCGGCCCACTTTATCAGTCTACGCTCTTGACATGACAACGTGTAACACACTTAACATTTAAAATCAACTAGATAGATGAATTTGTTGCCCTAAAAGGTTAAAAAAATGAAAAACTGAATCCCACTCGAATCACGCAAATGTGAAACAAGCTCAGCTTTGCATTACCAGTTTGCACCACTAGATGGTGGAGTGGGTCACTCTACAGTTTGGATGAGACTGAGTTTAATGAGCAAGTATTTTGAATAGGTAAATCTTTATTATATTTCTTTTACTTTTTAAAGTAATTTAAGTGAAACTTCAAGTGCAAAAAAAGCCTTTTTAGTTTCTTCTGCTCCGATTTCATGATGATCCAACAAACATTTTGAGTTTCTTGAAAATCAGCTGTTCTGCACAAACAAACTCTGCATGTCTTCATGTTTTGAAGAGTTAAGTACTGACAAATATCATTTATTGAACTTTATAAGTCATGGCAACAAGCACAAAGGAAGTAAAGCAAGCAAGCTTGTCCTGGCATCTTCACTTTGACAAACATAAAGGTTCCAATTTTGATTTTTTTTTTTTAACCTTAACCATGTTGTTGAATCAGAATAAAGCTGCAACGTGACTTTTTCTCACTATTTTGTACTCAAGACTTGAAACTACACACACCAGCTGAGGCTGAAGCCCGAAATCTTCAAACTCGTAAACAAACAGCCGAGAGTTCAGCTACAGAAAAGTCATTACTGCCCCCTATTGCACAAATACAAAATACTTAATACTGTATCTTTATTTTCAACTAATTTCCACCCAACTGGAGGTCTGTTTGTGTTGTTGACTTTTTATGTGTTCTGGAAAGGGCCCGTTGGGTGTTTCCATGTTTACAGCCAAACGCCAGAGGGACATTTGTTAGCCACTGGGATGTTTGGGTCTCGGGACAATAATCTGTTGTCCCTGTGAGGGAGGGGGCAGTTTGGTTCCCACCGCCTATCTGCTGCTGGATCACCTATCTGGTCGGTACAGGTCACTGAAAAGTTGTTTCCACTCTGCGCGAGGAAAAACAAACAAATCGAGACCAAACCTGATTTTAAAATTAGTTTTTAATTCCCCTTTAAACAACAAACATTTGCTTCTCTTGCACATAAATCAGAATCTTATTGAATCGATGGTGATTAAATAGGGATTACTAATTAAATTAGACACAATGAAGTGGTTTTCCTGGTGCACGAAGCTGAAGATAGACACACACATACAGCTTATCTCAGCCCGGATGAACGGAAGCACTCGTCTCTGAGGTAACGTCTTTTGAAGCGCACTGATCGCAATCTTTTACACAAACCCAAGAAAAAGTAAAACTACATGGATGGGGGAAAAATAAACATGATCAATTGTGACAAACGTACACCGAGACGTTTCACAGTGGATGTATCCAGCTCACACCAGTGGTTTCAGACACTGGCTCAGTTTTTAACTGTAAAGACAATTTGAATGAATGGATGATTTGACCAGCCTGACTGACCCCCCCCGGCTCTTCTTACCTGAGGCGAGGACGTGAAGAGGTGCGAGCAGGAGCAGGAGCAGGACGAGCACCCGGGAGGCTTTCATGGTGATGGTGCGGCCGTGGACTCTTCTGGCTTCTCGTAGGAAAAAAGGTGTCCGAGCTTTGGGCAGCTCCGGCCGCTCGTGCTTATTTTGGCACTTCCTTTAGATAAAGGATGAAGGGGGGGGGGGGGGGGGGGATACACCAGCTTCCCATTCCTGACGTAAAGTGGGTGGACGTGGAGACTAACACCAGGCAGCCACTTTGTCCAAATCCGAGCACTTTAACTCCCTATGCTGATTTATTATACTGACGGAGGCTTCACTCATGATCAATTAGATTCTTTAAACTCTTTAAAAAAATAAAACTTTTTTTATTTTAAATGTTTTATTCAAGAACAGGACGTGGGTGATTACACAACATCAACAAGTACATTAAGATAAGTGATGGTTGTTGTTCCAGGAGCCTCACCCAGTGAGAAACGTTTCAAGAAGTTAGAAGAAGATACCATCACTGAACAGCAGCTTGTTTTTTTTTTTTGCTAAACAGTGACTGGAACTGGATGACAAAGACCTGACAGCCCGAGGGAGCCGCTCCAAATACCAGCCGTGACGTCTCACCACTGTTTTTGTTTTCCTAACAATGGCTTAACAAAGTGTGTAGATAAACCCGTTAGCAGCAGGCTCACGCGCTCTTCTGCTGGCGCCCGAGAGAAACATCTTATTCTTTCAAGAAATTGATCGTGACTATAAGTGAACGTGACACTTTTCAGCGCAGATCGTTGGAACACGTTTGTGGCTCGTTTCACTTTTTAACGTCATCGCACCCGAGAAGGTACGAAAACCCGCGCTCCTGTTTTGTTGACCCTCCCAAAAAAACAGGATGTCAGAGTTTACTTCCTCTCATTGGAGCATTGTGTTCGATTCCAGCCGGGCCAGAAAGACACTTTAGAGACCAAGGACAAGAAGCTCATGCATGAAAGCAAAAACTAAACAAAAACTTCAGATCAGATGATGAAGCAGCAAAAAAAGAAAAAGAAAAGCCCGTTTTGAAATTGATGGCATTGACACTTTAGGACGAAAAAAACTTTTTATAACACTAAAAAAGCATTTGAGAAAGTGATTTTTGATATTTTGTTTTACCTCAGTGAGCTGCTCTATTAAGTGTGATTTAGTACCGTCTTAAAAGAACACAAGATTTTTCTTAAAAAGAACAATTTACTCCAAAAATCTTTCCAGTACGGGTGTCCAACATGCGGCCTGTGGGCCAAAACTGGCCTTCAATAAGAGGCTCTCCAGCCTGCTGGATGATATTGTCAATAGCAGTAATTATTGTCCCTTGTTTGTCCACTGGGAGGCGCACTGTGTCTTTAAGAACAGGTCATAACAATTTGTACTGAAGTACAACGACTGCTATCTTCTCATAGTTGTAGTCAATTACAAATGAAAATACTCTTGTAATTGGTTAAGCTGTGTAACAGCAAAAACAAAAACAAACAAACAAAAAAATTACTCAAAACAAGTTTATTTTAAGGTAAAATTGTGGTAAAATAGTACCACAACAATCTTTTAAATTCAAACAATGACTACTGAAAATCTCAACAGCACGCTCAATATCAGGCATTGGATTCAATTTCCATTTGTTAAATATGAATATATATATAGAACATTTTAAATGAACAATAAAGTAAATCAAAAATAGACTACTGCTGTTTCTTTTGTAAAAAGTTCAGATATAAAGGAGTTCAATTGTAATAACTTACCTACAGGCAAACTTGGATGAACGTTGTACTCAAGGATATAATAATATTCATATAATCATAGTAACGTGAGTGTTTATATCCCTGTTAGTATCAGCATGGGTGTGGCCGATGGAAGATAAAAGAATTTGAAGGGAAACTATATCATTGTGTTTTTCTCATTGTTAAATATAGTGAGTTTAAAGAGGATGAAGAGTAATCCTGCATGTCCCTGATGAATGCTCGGTTTTCCCTCCTGTTTAATCAACCAGGTCACTGAAGTTGATAAAGAGGAAACACCTTTGCTTAAGAACCGCCAAGTAGCAATTTCCCATCTTCACTGCCAACATTTCCACTTAGAAGAAAGTGCAGACAAAGAGGCGTAAACATGGGCAAAGAAATCAAACTGTGGAGGGAGACGTATGGAGTCACAGGAGAGGTGGAGATGTATTGAGAAGTGTGGTTGTGTGTCTGTTTTGTGTTTCCTCTCCTGATCTCGGGGCTCTGACTGGAATATTGTGTCTTTGTTGTTTCTATTGTTTGGCTCTTTGGGTTCCTTAGAGTTCTGAATTATGGAGTGTTTGTTTCCTGTGATCTGGCTCAAATCATGGCCGGTGTGTTTTGGGTTTGTTCGGATCCACACACACACACACACACACACACACACACACACACACACACACACACACACACACACACACACACACACACACACACACACACACACACACACACACACACACACACACGGATAATGGCTTTAATTTCAAAGTCGTTTGCCTGTGGTCTCCGCAATGTTCACAGTCCCCACGATGGGACCCTGGACACGCACTCATGTCCCCAAAAGGACAGGGAAACAAATGCGCGTGCGTACACACACACACACACACACACACACACACACACACACACACACACACACACACACACACACACACACACACACACACACACACACACACACACACACACACACACACACACACACACACGAGACGCAGTTTAGTTTCAAGTTGAAATTCATGCACATTTTTATTGAACAGTTATATAAAATACTTTTCATAGTTGCAAGTGCATGCCTCATCTGCCAACAGTTTTGAAGTTAAATTACAAAAGCAAGGCTTCATGTCGTGTAGTGAATTACTTGGGCACTTAAGCAGTTCTTAAAAAAGATCTAAGTATATTTTTTTTCTGGTTTCATCTTAAAGTATTGAGCAGTATCAAACCTGTAACTGATATACAAAGCAGAGTTCCAAATAATAAGTCATAATATTAATCAAATTACACGTTCTGTGGCACATTTTACAAAACAAAACCGCTTCACCGGGTAATATGACACAAACAGCTAATCATGCATTTTGGAGATCCACATGTTACCACACACCTCACAAGAATTGTCAAACATGCTTAGTTGGACTGTGTGCACTTACAAGCGCAGGTTAAAAATATGATTTCTCATCCATCTTAGATCAATAAATGCTTCAATTACAAAAGAAGTTGAAGGCATAGAGCATCATGGTGGTAAATTGAAAGTATGCAGGTATACATTTCCAGTATATGTTCACTAAAGCGCAATATATTTCAAAACAGGCCTCCACAGCCACGGTATTCAGATTTTCTATTTCCTTTCTTTGATTTTTATAAAACATGCATAGGCAGACACTTTAAGTTTATGGTATTTCTTTTTTTTTTTTATACACAATATAGGTTCTCTATTTTTACTTTGTTCGCAATACTTAAAAAGAGAAAAAAAAATTAACACTCAATTCCAGCAAGCCACAATAAATCTAAACCCCCCCAACCCTTCCAAAAGAGACAAAAAAATAAACATATTTGCAAATGATAGATAGGTAAGTGTAAATTCCAGTTATGAAACTCAAGAAAATAGGTATTCATTACCGAGTTGTTTAGCCATTATACAGAAAAAAAAATCAGGTCAAAGCACACACCAAAAGAACCTGAGGTAAGCAGAATATGTACAAAACCATAAAACGTTCCATTATTTGGCAT
Organism: Lipophrys pholis; assembly: GCF_963383615.2. Classification (NCBI taxonomy): domain Eukaryota; kingdom Metazoa; phylum Chordata; class Actinopteri; order Blenniiformes; family Blenniidae; genus Lipophrys; species Lipophrys pholis. The sequence goes on along the minus strand of NC_137646.1, from coordinate 19,945,057 downwards.
TTCGACAACATTGCAACATTCTTTTTAAGACTGCCTAATTAATCAGAGCTATTTTTTATAAGAGTAGCAAAACAAAAAACTTATCAATAAATAGTCCTTATTTAGTTTGTACACCCTTATATGTTAAAAACATGATCTCATGTTCTGTCCTTTTTTTTTTCTCTCTTAGTGCTGTATTTTTGTAAACGTACAATAGTTAGTAAGAAGTTACACGACTTTCCATTTTCGGCGTAGATGAGCAAAGGGTCGTTCCAGAAACAAATAAAAGAAGGAAAATGAGTCGACTTTAAGACCCCCCCGCCCGTCCCCGTCCCCTCCCCCTCCTCTCTGGGTCATGCTGTGGTGTGGAGTGGAGTCGGCCACATTTCAGGCCCGACTCCCCAGAATCGTGGCAATAACTTAGCAGATTTGACTATAAACGAATATTTTGAAGACATACCCAACCACGAGCGACTGCAACGTCCCCCCCCCCCCCCCCCCCCCCTCACGCCTCTTCTAACCGCCCCCCCTCCCCGTCCTTTCCACTCCTTTACCCTCTAGGAGATGACGCCACTGTAGGAGCAGGGGTGGGGGGAGGGGGGGGGGGGGGGGGGGGGGGGGGGGGGGGGGGCTCGACATCGATCCCGCCGGGTCCTCACTGGATGTTGCTGGTGCCCCCGCTGGTGCTCCCCTTGGCATCCGTGCCGTTGGTCTCCGAGGACAGCGCCTTGTTGAGCGAGTTGAGGCTCGCGTCGGAGGGCAGGGCGTCCCGCCGCGGCGGCATCCGCTCGTTGATGCGGTCCAGGCCCTTGGCCTCCTCGAAACTCGTGATCTTGTGCTGAGGCGAGAAGCCTTTAATGGCTGTTTGACATGCAGAAAGAGAAGAAGGGGAGGGGCAGAGAGAGGACGCTTTAGGTTGATTTATAAAAAGAAGACAGTAGGCTCACACTTGCTCACATTCGGCCGCACGACACCACATTTGGCTTAACTCTGTTTGATCTCATGGAAAAACTTGAGTGGTGTAACTCTTTTCAAGTAACTACCCAGAGAAGTGAATTTCCCAAAGTGTGAGCATGATGTGACAACAATCTGTTCTAACTCCAACTTTTACAACTGGACAGCAGCATATGTTGAACATATGAACAGCTGCTATAATACAATTTAAGAGGAATGACACCACATTAACACCTTTTTTTTTTTTTTTCCCCCCCAACATATGGTGGCCGGACAGACACAAGGATTCGGTGATCCTTCTAAATCTAAATATAGAGAGCACTGCTGGCGTCAGGGTCCACAGGTTTTCACTGTGCCGTCGATCAAACCGGGCTTTAAAAGTTCTCACGATACGATGCGTGCTAATGCTGCGTCGCAACATCTCAGCGTCACATGTCCTGTTAAATTTTGAATACAATACGTCGACACAGGCACATCGGAGAACAACCCGAGGACCCCGGACACCCAGATGGGCCCGTCACATCACAGCTTAGAACGACGAAAAAAAAGAAAAAAAGAAAAAAGAGGGGAAGAAGGGGAATGATCCAAAAGACAAGAAATAATAACAAAAATAAGAAGAAGGGGAGTTAAAGAAATACAGAAAACACTGGAGTGGAGCCCACTGAGACATTCACTTCCACAAAATAGAACCACGTTGAGACTGAGCTCACGTACAAAGACACTACAGAGGTACTTGGGGTGCTAACCACTTGTTTAGTCTGCTTGGAGCATGCAGCAATTAGAGGGCGATTGCTAGAAACGATGAGAGGTGGGGGTCACAACAGGATTAAACACGAAGCAAATCGATTTAAACTAAACTGAATATTGGGAGTAAAATATAAAATGTGATATCAAATCATTTTGTGTTGGCACAGTAAGTATGCACAAATATCACAATCAATAATGTGCATTTGCTGACATTGAAAGATGAATTAATATAGATGAGAAAGGAGGGTTTCAAAGTGAACAATGTCATTTTGTTTCTATTAAACTAATTTCACAGTATCAGTCAATATTGGTTGAGAAAGAAAAAAGTAGTTCTGGATGATATGATCTTGAAATATTAATTATTGGTCAACTTTGGTTCGATTAAACTGAAATACAAAATATCTAAAATTAGAATATAATAGATCTAATAATCCCAGAGGGAAATTCTTCGCAGCGTTGTTTCACACAAAATAAATATAATATCCATATAGATAAATATAGGATGAATGGAGTATAAGCAAATTATTATTCAACCATTTCCATAAAATTTTTACGGCCTCAGTAAATATTTTTATTATTTTTCATTGTTTTATATTTCTTTTAAATAAAGTATTGGTAAGTTATTGGTCGATTTTGTAAAAAAAAGAAAAAGAAAAAAAAAAGCAACTTTAAACTGAATTCATGACAAAATATGAGAAGATGTACTCAACTATTTTAATGATTCTGTTTTAATCAATCTTCATTTCAATTGGCTTCATTAGCAGTATCGGCCAACATTGGCTTTGAAAGTAATAGTTTAAGTTTATGTTGGACTTGAAGACAAAACACGAGTTTGTCTACATTTACGAACAGATGCTCATATATTTTAACTCAGTAGTAATGAGATATTGACTATTTCATTCTAGGCAATATAACAAAATTAAAGCAACAAATTATCTGTATCAGCTAGTAATTTTAAGAAGTTCTAATTAAAATATATATATTTCATACTGGGCAATACATTTTTTCTTGTTTATAAAGTTTGGACATACAGTATATACCAAATCTGTATCTAAGGATACATTTATCATAACTTATTACTACAATTTAAAATGATAAATATTTCTTCATTCTTAATAATATAAAAAAGGGTATAAAATACAATGATGATATTATTCTATGCCTGCCATCGAGCATCGTGAAGTATTTGCTCGTATCCAGAAGTGAGGTAAATAATCAATGCAATATTCAGCTTGATTTGAACTTCCGGACCGTTGTTACTTCCACCTCTCATGCGAACCGAGGGTCTGGATGGAAATAAACACCGTGATTGCAAAGATGACCCTTTAAAAGAATGAAGGGGGGGGAGGGCGGGGGCGTTATTTCACGGGGGCAAATTGGGGAGTTGTGTGGCGAGGGGGGGGGCGTGATGGTCTAGCGTAGTTGTGTTGCTGCATAGCACAGGTCAGACACAGGTTATTAGCAGCTCACAGGAAAGAAACACGACACAGCAGGGCCACAGAGGATCCACATGGAGAGAGAAGCAGAGAAGTGTCTCGACACTACAATGGACTGTCCTCTGTGGGGCTAAAGAGGAAGTACTGCACAGTTTCAACGTAAATAGCAGCTGGCAGACTACTATTTAACTCGCAGTTGAGGTTGTTCTTGCGCCAAAGGCGATGCAAGTAAATGCAAATAGTTTTTTGGTTGTTGTTGTTTTGTTTTATTTAAAAAGGTGGGGGGGCATCCAATTTTGGATTTCAAACCAATTCATATTCAAGTCTGCAGCGAACTGGTGTGTAGTTATGGGAATGCAACAGCAACAACAATGCACAACTGCTTTCAGGTGTTTCAAAGGGGAAAAACCATGAGAAGCTTTCATAGCAAGACTTCATTCGATTGTGTGAGGGCACAGCAGGGCGGCCAACAGCTTCTCCAGTGCAATTATATCCATGTCACCTGGATGTATTGAGATCGTCAGAGAATGTAGAATGAGTGAGTGCTTCCCTGTCGTTTTTCTCGAATATTACTGTGTATGTCAGGAAGTGGTAACTCCGGTCTGATTGAACGGTCTTACAGGAGACATCTTTTATACAACTTTAGATTAATATGATTTTTTTTTTTTTTTTTACAAATCTTTTCATCAGTAACCAGAAACTTTAACTCGGGCAAGAATTCAAGAGGTATTGTACTATAATAAAAACAATATCTGTTAAAAACTCTGAAAGAATTTCATTTAATCAAGTACTGGAGCTGCATTATAGTAGTTAAACATGCAAGTGGTCATTTTTATTAAGTATTGTGATATGATGTACGATAAGAGTATAAAGTTTCATTTTTTTTCAATTTGTTATGTGTACTAAATAACTATATAACCTGTAACAAGATGCAAGTGCTCTACTTTAGATGTTTTTTCTTCTTTTGTTTGTTCTTTTGATCAAAAGTGTGTCTGCAGTTCCCACCGGGAACACTTCAGAAGTGGAGCAGTTCGTGTCTTTGTTGTTTCTTTTTATTAATTTTTCATACTTATTTGTGCTTTTGACTTCTAGTCTGTTGCCACCGGGTTCAACGTAATGAAATGCATCACAATCAACACAATCTACTGCAGTCGAAATCCGCCTGAACTTGACTGACATGCAGAACATTTATTGCAGATCACTCAATCTTCTGCAATTTGTATATTGCATGTATTGATATTGTGCAGCCCTACAGTTTAGTTATCATGAGGTAAAGTGATGTACTGCTGTAGACACAGCTACATACATTTGATAAAAGAACTGATGTGACTGTCGTGGGCTTTTTTTTTTTATAAAATGTGAAAGCAGGCTTTGAGGGACTTTAAGGACACAGTATTGTAATGGAGCCTGTGGTGTCTGCAGCTCCCAGATGACCTGATGCTACCCATGTTTTTTCTTTAACACCTCCTACATTGTGTGAGTGTGAATGTGCGAGTTTCATTAGTCTCTCTGGTACGAAACGTGCCATTTTTGTGTCAGTGATGTCCCGCTAAAGGAAGCCGCCAGTGGATGAACCGTGCGTGCAAATTTTGCATCGACTTGGAAAGTAACATCCGTGGATTTAATGCTCATTTATGCCGATGACGGGTGCTGAGACCTGTGAAACAACACGAGCAGCCTTTGCTTTGCACTCACTCAGAATCACAGCGCGACCTCTGTGATTATGAAATCTGTGCTATGAAACGCGTTCCCCTTTAAAACGTGTGACCACAGGATTTCTCCTAACTTACTTACTTCTTTCTTAATAACTATGCCACATTTTGTTAGCCCAAACACCCAACACACTCTATTCAAGCACCAGCGAGATGGATGAAAACCCAGCGGAGCCCCCTGTCTATTGCCATGAGAAGCAACAGAAGAGGGCGGCCAGACCCATTTACCTTCGTCAGCCTCAATAGCCTCAATAGTAGCTGAAGAGAAGAAGAGGGGGGTTGCAAAATGAATGAGAGAAGTGAGCAGAGGAGTTCAGTTTGTCCCAGGAACAAGTCAGTGAGCAGCAAAAGACAGCCAAGGCCGACAACAAAGGTTAAACGTCATCCCCACATTTTCATGACAAGAAGGACACGTGGATGTTAGCAAGGAGGGGGAGGGGGGGAGGGGCGGCATGAGCCTTTGCTTTATGATGAGTTTCCAGGTCTGTAGAGGGAAGATGAAACATCTTTCTTGCGTCTTTCGAGGTACTTTGACAGAGTCTGACGAGGACGCGGACGTTTAAAAAGGAACCCACATTAACATCAAATACAACACAACGAAGGCCGGAGATACATTTGATTGTTTCTGCGACACCAATAAGAGCATAAATGGAGTGGGGGAGGGGAGAGCTGGAAACAGCGGAGATGGACAACAGGGGGACGAGTGCCGTGTGACTTTGTGGCTTTTAACTGTTTAACAGGCCAAAGTAGCAGAGACACATGGAGCACTGTTACCGCTGTGTGGTGTGCAGCAGCAGGAAGCAGCGTCTGCAGCGGCATCTTTTGATAGGGGATATCAAAAGTGCGGCCGACTTGAGTGAAGTGCGAGGGGGAGGGGAAAAACCTTTGGTGTTTCAGCCACTTACCGACGAATCATCCTCAAAGATCATAAAATCGACACACAGTACAAGTGTAGAGGGGGGTAAAAAAAAAAAATAAATCAGCTCAACACAAAGACACGGATGGAGGCGAAGGAGATGGCAGCTACAGTGTGGTGACGTTTACGGGACACACCGCCAATGGAAATGAGCAGGAACTACAGAGAGAGGCACGGGGACTTTGAGCGTTATGGCTGATGGAGGCAACATTACAGTAGAAGCACACTGGCGTGTGTCTACACGATGGGAGCAATGTGATTCTACTAATGTTGCAACAGGAATCTCTGAACGTCACTCTACCTTCACTGGGGTTCTCTTTAGTGTCAGCTGCCTCCACATAGCTCGCAAACAAATACTCTCCGTACTCCTCAAAATGCTCATCCCTCACATCACTGTGGTCATGCGGGGCATCTGAACACACTTCAGGAGGTCCAGTAAGGTTCAGGGAGTTTTGTCATTTTAAATCCCCTATTTAACTTATATATATATATATATATATATATAGATATATACAATCCTGCCTAACTGAAATGTGATTCAGTAACTTCTAACATTGAATTAAGTGTTTTAAGAGCTTTTGTGACCTTCGCTGATCAATAATCTTTTGACTGGCTGTGTGAGGCTGCATATCATGAACAAATGTTGTCCGACAGTACCGCAGCTATCCAAAGATACTGATCATTTGACTCTTATAATAAACCTAGTTGAGATTTAAAAAGGAACAAAAAAAAAAATACTCCTGACGTTTGATGTTAAAGGTGGAATTTCAGCAATGACATCAGTGAGTTGTTTTTTTTGAAAGAACGAAGTTGCCTGTAATAGATCCATGTTCTTCCTTGATAGTGATGAAGCTGGAGGATCCACACAGACAAACCTCGTATCTAAATAACAATAATTATAATGTGTCATTTACATTTTACTTACACTGGAGTAAAGTTTAAATGGTATTTTTTTTACTTTACATTCCAGATGTCAGTACATGTAACTACCTTCTATGTGTCATATTATAATTTTAAAGACGAGGCAGATCACCTTGTGGCTATTCAGGTCTTACATGCGAAACCTAAGGCGACGTGTGCTGCGGATCGGACGAGCTGATGTGTCGGAGAACCTGTGAGAGGAGAGGGAAGTGGTCCGGATTTCTGCTCGGCTTTGTGAATGACAAGGCAGACAGCAGCGACTGTATCTCCCTCTCACCCACAGCCTGTTTCTGAGTCAATTCCAATTCAGTCTCTGAATCTCACAGACCTGCATCCATCCTGACGAGAGAACCTGCGGACGTTCACAGCCAGCGCTTGAGTCTGGATGCTGAAGTTGCACAAGTTCTGTCAGGTGGCTCAACCAAAATTTTGAAGTGTTTGCAAGAGGAAGAAGAAACCCTCTTTACTTCCTTGCTGCGGCGGCTTGTCAGACTCACTGAGGGAGTGTTTGGAATTCAGCATGAGAGGGTGAACTGAACTCTAAACTTGTCTCACAGGAAAAAAAGGTGAAAGAAAAGTAAAAAAAATATATATATAAAAAATAATAACACTACAGAATACTTGCACAACCGATTATACCTGCAGTTTCTAGGGAGAAAGGAGAAAGAAAAAGATACAGGTGATATTGGAGATTAAAACCAGAGGAATGCAGAAAAAGACAGGGACGGGAAGACATGGTGTTACAGCCTGACATCAAGAGGGGACACATTCCAGAAGACAAAAAGGGACGAGGGAAATCTGCTGCATGTTAATTGACATTGTGTGGCAAGGAGGGACTTTCTAACTTCGTATCTCAGAGTGAATACAAATGAAAGGAGGAATCGCATAGAGCAGCATTGGTCTACAAGTAGAGAAAAGACACTTTATCTGCACTTACAGTCTGACTCTGAGGCAGCGATCTGAGAACAAAAGCTACACAAGCTGAGCTACTCTGTTCAGGCCTGCGCTGTGTAAAGGGCCGGCGTGTGAAGATCCGCCCTGGGGTCCACACCTAGGGGGTCTGGGGGCGCCTTTGTGACGGTCTTACCATTCTGCAGCTTCTCTTTGCCACCGGACAGCACTCCGCTCGGTAGCATGCCTGTCGGGGTCAGTCCCTTCAGCGTCAGCACGCTCTCGCTCTCCTCTCTGTGGCGCCGACACAAGAGTGAGAGTGAGTGATTCCAAACACTTTTACGTCCTGCACACGACAGGTTATCAGGAGAACAGACAAAAAAAACAACCAAACCGACTTGGCTTAAACACGCGGTAATACTTCATTCTTTGACGTGGGGAGTTAAAGCGACACCGGCAGACCGCCCCGTGCAGAGACTTCCTGTTTGCGTACCTGAGCACAGAGAATACCCGGGCCATCTTCCCAATGGCGCGGATCTTGTTTCGGATGACCTCTTTACGGGCAGAAGCTGTAGCACCTGGAAAAGTCAGAAGCCCAAAAAATAAATAAATACAAAAAAAAATCTTCTTTGACTCACATCCTGTCATGAAGCAATCAACCGTCCTCCACATGGTCTAAGTGCCGCGTGTTTGTTTCTCTCGCGTCTCGATGCTGACCGAGTCCCAGCAGAAGATTTAGTAAATCAGCTACGACACGCCGTGTTTTACTTGGGACCATTAGTTTGAGCCAGAAGTGCAGGACACAAACACACTAAAGGTTATTCCGAGTCTGAAGTTTAGGTCATACAAACTGGTTTGAGTCCATAAACACGACACAACATCTGAGTGACCCTCAGCATTCAGTGCATTCATGCTGCCAGGCCGCGTTATTACCGCCTGTGAACGCTCACACCACTGAACATCTTCTGTAAATGACCTGCTGCTCGGCTTTACACATGCAGATATAAAATGTATACACAACGTTGTGTTGGTATAGAACGGTTAAAGACCAAAGAGAATACAATTTCTATCTTTCTAAGCGTCACCATCCGATTTTACATATCTTCATTTCTCACAAATAAAGAACATTAAATAGACTCTTTAAGGATAATGTCTGTCTCTTGGTGAAGTTTTAGGTGCACAGTAAAGATGATTGAGCACGTCTATAAAAGCAGATTCACGAATCGTCATTTGTTTAAAAAAAAAAAAAAGCAACATCTGCCGAATGGTTCAGCACAATTACCTCATGATGGATTGAATTTGTCGTCGATTTTACATCAATAACAGGAAAGAAACAGGACGTAACGTGGAATTTACCATATATGATAAAAGGTTAAACTAGGGGTTTATATCTTTGTGAACTTCCACTGCTAATATCACCTTCACGAATGCTTCTCTACGAGTTACTGCGATATATTCTTCAGTTTTGCCTCTTGGTGCTTTGTAAGGATGCATATGAAGGATGGAAATGATATTTCTGTGATGCTGGGAGAGAGAAAGAAAGAGCTGCCGGTCTCGTATCGTCTTTAAAACTGCTCCTGTCCACCTCAGGCTGCACAAATCACTGGCACTTAAAAAAAAAAAAGCAAATGAACCATCTACATAATAGCGGCTCACTTAATGTGCACCACAACCAATATAAATCAACTCCACTAATGAGAACGACCCACCATAATGCATTTTGTTTTGTGTTTCAGACTATATGAATCTATAACTACCTGACACATGTTCCGGTTTATCAGTGAGATACAGTGTTAGTGCTTAAAACAGCTGTTAGTTTACAGACTTCTGGAAAAGCAGAGCGCAAGCACCGGACCCAGGATTATCTCTAAGCTGCAAAACACCGGCCGGTGCTGGAGTTTGTACCTTTTTTGGGGGGATATATTAGCTGTCCTTCTCATGACACACCCCCAGAAGAGAAGACAAAGAGAAAGGACAGAGAGAGAGATCAGTGGATGGCTGCAGAATGAAGGAGGAGGCGGAAGAAAGGAGGCGCGCGTGGCAAGATAAGACGGAGGCACAACAGCACAAAGAAGTGTAAAAGACAAGCGATGCCTTGAGCACAAAACTCTGGAAAACATAGAAAAGAAAAGAAAATTAGATGACGTCAACCACAGGGAGAGGCAAAAAAATCACAGCAAGATAGAGAGAGATGAAGAAAGATCTGGAAATGTTATGAGGTGGAAAATAATAATACAACCGGAAACCATGAACAAAAATCAAAACACAACAGCGAATAAAGAGCAGAGCGTGAGGGTGACTGTCAGAAATTATGAAGCGGCAGAAAAGTAGAACATGAGTGAGAAAGAGTGAAGGGCACAACAATCCAAATGTCAACACAGTAAAAAAAAACGTGAGTGAAGATGGCAGCGAAAACTGAAAAAGAAAAGAGCTGAGGGGGAGAAATATGAGTGAGAGCAGGGGTTAGGAGTGTGGGGACGGTGAGAGGCTTGATTACAACGCTGGATGGATGAGTGGGTAGGAAAACAACGAGAAATTGGAAAACCACTGAACAACTATAAGAGAAGTAGTTGTAAAGAAATGGTGGGAAAAATTCTAAATCTTTTTTTTTTTTATATAGCGCGAAAAACTAATTTTTATGGCAATTCATCCACGGTCACGTGATCACTCCTCTTATTTTTATGAAACTGAAAATACTCCCACAGTCCAGAAACGTGTGTTACGTTCAACTGGTGACTATAGATTACCTAGAAGTGTGAACGTGAGTGTGTGGGATTATCAACGTGCTCTGGGTGTTATCCGACGTCTCCCGAAGCCCGTCGTGCTTTCGAGGCAGCTCTGGTGACAAAAGCTCTATATAAGTAAAAGTAGAATTTGTTGATGCATTGCAAATAGAGTTTCCTGTCATGAGTGAGGATATCTTCACTTTGTTTTGAAAAGGGGAAGCAGCTTTACATTCAGTCCGACACTTTTAACAATCCTGTCGTCTTTGTTTCAAGCACGTGTCACATTTGAGATTTGGCGCATCAGTAAACACAAAGACAGAAAAGGAGGAGGAAAAGAGGAGGAGGAGGAGGAGGAGGAGGGGGAAGGACTGCTGAGATCGCTTCCTGTTTGGCAGTAAGAGGTGGGGCAGGCAGAGAGAAGCTGGCCATCTCACTGTAGATAAGCTGGAACCCGGGATCAAACAGGCAACTCAAGACTGGCTACAACTATCTGATGTTAAAAAGCACAACTACACGATGACGGACTAAACTATTTCAGCAGTGTGACTAAACATTCCTAACAACTGTATTTGAAGCATTTTTACCAGGTTTCATCCTGGCATATGCTCTGCCGATATCCAGTTATCTCACGGGAGCCTTTCCAAGCTGCTAAAAGCAAAAAAAAAAAAAAAACAAGCACTTCGTGTAACGTGTCAGTCAGTTTTTCTATAGTTTCTCTGCACACGGAAATGTTGCAAAATTTGAAACCAAAAACGAGGGATGATTCCGAAAACTGCGTGCCTAAAAACACCATTTGTGTTAGTTGTGGTTATGAGGCCTGGAACAAATGACTGAACGAGTGAGTCGATCTGCTTTTCTACTTAGGCTATGTCTCCCTCTAGTGGCGCAGGGGCAAACTGCGGCGAAGCCACGGGCGGCGTCGCTCACCGTCGAGCTCCTCGTCGGTCGTCAGCTCATCGTTGGAGCAGATGCTCAACACGTTCACTAACATCTCAGTCACTGCAAAGAGAAAGAAGATAACAACAACGTGCTTTTAAAAACACTGATCTTTACACCTTGTTTCTGTGGATTCATCTGCAGGGTGTCGAGGTGTCAAGCTCTAAAGATCGGTTTCCCCTTGTTTGAGCAGACTTCCATATTAACCGGCAGTGCCAGGAATGCCTCTGTGCACAGGGGTCATGCCTAAATTGAGCTTCTTGGAGAGAGGGTGTGTCGGCCACAGTTCGCTCTGATTAATTGACACAGATGTGACACAGATTTACCCCCGTCCACAAACCCCCCCCCCCCCCCCCCCCCCCCCCCCAAACAGCTGGTTCAACCTTGCGGACCTCTGCTCGTGTTTATCAAATTAGAATCCCCTGACTCCTTGGTGATTCACCGTGTGCAGACATTCAAATGTGGACTTGACAAACAAGGCTACTGAAACTCACTGAAGACGCCGCCGTGGCTCGTCTGCGGGTTGGCTGGAAACGCTGCACCTCGTCATGTGACGGAGACAAAGCTCACGCAGCAAGGTTCCTCCGCCAGCTGCCCGCAGAACTCACTCATGTCCACATATATATACTTGAAGTTACAGTTGTAAACTTTGCTTTTCACTTTAAAAGTGCCATTATCTAGTTGGGCATAACAGACTTAGTAGCCCTGTATGTGAGTACAAATGTGGCTCATAAATTATGCGCAGTAAGTACTGTATTTACGAACCGCAGGGTGATTACGCCGCACTAAGTGTCTGCACAACGTTTCTGAAGGCCATTTGCGAGGCCGTCTCGGGGAAATGGACGCTCATTACGAGCCGATGGTGGAAACAATGTTTGATAGAAATTGCTTTCACTCACTCGTCCCTCCCGTCATGACGGCAGCGTCAGACTGAAAGCAGCCTCCGCTGGGCCGTGCGTGCGCTCACCTTTCTCCCCGACAAACGGCAGGGACCAGGTGAAGACGTCCATGAAGTTGGGCAGCCAGTACGGGTGAGGCGAGCAGTTGAACTGTCGGATGTTCATCACGTTGTTCTCGTACTTCAGCACCGCCGCTGAGGAGGGAGAGAAGACGGGCGATGGGAGGCGGTCGTTAAAAGAGAAATACATTTAAAAAAAAAAAACTAAAACAAAACATTTAAGTGTGTAGCAGTCAATTCTGTTCACGCTCCCGTTCTTGGACACAGAGGAGGAACAGCTGCCACGGAATTCTTTTGTTTGCCAGAAGTGTCCGTCAGCAACTTCAGCGACTTCACAGTGCAGCAGATCACATGACGGATTAAAACCGACGGGCTAAAATGAGGTTCTGATGGTTTGATGTCACATTAAAGTAAACATATGGACATGCTGATGTGCAGATTCTTATCATGGCATGTTTGTGTCTGTATATATAAATAAAATTAAATAAATAAAAAAATCTGGAAGATTTACGTCTACGCTCCAGACCAAATAAAAGCCTGGACTCTGACTGAGGTCTATGCACATTACCAGTTTCCTTCCTGCTCCAAACCACCACTTAGAAACCTACAGCCACAGTCGTCAGTCCAACATGTTTCTGGTCTGAGGGGAGCAAACCCAGAAGTACTCGGTGAAGCCCAAAGCCGTCAAGCGGAGAGCGAACAGGAACCATAAAACACAACTCGCCACACGACTGAGGATTTCATAATATACGCACTGCAACATTAATGACATTTTAATATCACACTGTGGCAGCCCACTGCTCCGAGCATGTGTCGTCAAAGTAGTGAAGCACTGCTTTTCCAAAATAAATATCCTTTGTGGTGTATTAAATCCTGCCGTTGGGTGAGGGGCACCCCGGGTGACATCGATGACCCCTGAGCAGCTGAACAGACCCTGCAAATGCACACGTACTGATTAACGATCCCTATTCATTTTTATTAATAAAACACACTTTGGAGCGAAAGCCACGCCGTCCTCGTTCGTCAATCTCACTCTGACAGGAGGACAAATTCAAATTCACGTTGTGTAAATGCATGAAAATGAGGGCGGTCGCCGTTTCGGGGTGGGAGAAGTTAAAAAAGAAAAGAAAAGAAAAATCAATGGTCTCTTTTCCCTCCTCTGTAACATTTCCTCTGCGTATTGATTACCGCCCCCAGTTGGTGAAACACGTCTGTCATTTACAGGATTGGATACATGAATAACGTCACAGAAACACTTGGCTCAGCATTTTGGGCTCTATGAGCCTGAGCACTTTTCATTAATTACCAGGAGAAGGAGAGCGCGTTCTGCTGGAAGAGGGAAGCTTTTAGAGCATTTCTTTTAAACACATGTTGGGGTTCAACAAACTGGTGACAATTTATTCCTGTTTCTTTTCCCGGGTGAGCCGACACATACGTTAAACTATTAATGCTGCAGAGAATCCCACGAGACTCCAAAAAAAAAAGGAAAAAAAAAAAAAAAGAAAAGTCTTCACTTCTCTGTTTTCACCACGTTTGTCATCTTAGTCATCTCGCACAATGGCGAGATGACTAAGTGCCAAACCTCCATCGGGAGCCGACTGGGGTCGAGTCTAATAGCATCTGAGCGCGTCGACACGCTGAGCCGGGAATCGAATTGAACGCGTACAATCTGTTTTACCACCTGAGCCGCGGCATTTTCCGCAATATCTACAGCACATGAAGTCACAGTGTTGTTATGAGATTAATCACACCAGAGAAACTCTCTTCAGACTGCTTCAAATGTTCATAATAAACCAGGTTTGTAAACTTTCTACAAACTTCTTTACATAGTTAACGGCAACCTAAACAACAAGATGAAGCAGACTGTCTTCTAATCCAATGTTAGGTAGTTTGGCTCCCGATCCCATGCCTTCTATGCGTACTGAAGTGTGCGTGGTCGTTTGATTCACGTTGGAGCCGCTCAAATGGTGACATGCACTGCAGAAAGTCCTTCAAACCATTCGCCAATCCCAGGCGACGTTGTGTTCGAGGCGGAGTACACTGCGCAGAGGCCTCGAGCTCATCACGGGGCTAACGCAAAGAGACAGATAATCAGACAATTTAGAGGCACCAGCCGAGCATTCGTCTTCGGAGTGCAGGACAAAAGTCACATCGGCACAAAGAGCAAAAAACAACCCAGGTCAAACGCAGCTACTTCTGCAGTGAGGTTTGTATTTTCCATCAACTTGCATCGTTTCCATCACGCTATTGAGAAGGAGACGCAACAAAAAAAACCAAAAATACATGTAGAGCTTTAAGGTATTCAAAGAGGGTGTGGTTTGGCTGGTTTTCACTATGATGTGGCGTGAAATGGTATCAAACTGTCATTACAAAATAAAACGTCTTTCATTTCAAACTTATACACAGCAGGAGAAACTCGCACAGAACATTTGTCAGTCCATCATATTATATTATGTTCTATATATGTTCCAGCGTATGCTCCAGAGCCGCTTCCTTTAATCATCAGTTTCGGTGGACATAGAAAACCACCTCCCAAACACTGACCGCAGTGTGCCCCGTGTGACCTCTGCCATGATGAAGGAGCCCGGCTGAACGTGGGCGTAGAGGAAAACACGAGAGCTGCCAAACATAAATATATCTGTGCTGTATATAGAGGCCGCAGCTCCTCTGAAACACTCGGCTGGTCTGGTGGCCCAGATCTGGGGAAAGCGGACACCGCGGTTGGGTCACCGTGGGGGGGGGGGGGGGAGACTTTCCTGCCTCAGACCCTCTTAGGCTCGGGAATAGCGAGTCATGAAAGCTGGCATGCGGGCAGCTAAAATGTCGCCTGGCCAGTGTGTGTGTGTGTGTGTGTGTGTGTGTGTGTGCGGCATCAATCAGGCATGGTAATGCATATACCGCACTAAATGCAAGTCAAAGTGGTGCTTTAGTGCTGCAGACCATTATATTCCCCTGCCCCCATCATGCGAGGTTGCACAAATGAATACACACATCCTCTGACACTCTCTCACAGGGGGAGCGTCCATATACTTGTATAATTAATGTGGCATTATTATCAATATCAACACTGGCCGGTCTAATAAGAAAAGCATTGTATTACTCCGCCGTGCTCCGCTCAGACAGAGCTGTGGGTGTTTATCTGCGTGCGTCGCCGTGCGTGAGCGCAATCGCACACGTGGGCAGCCGTTGCATAAACATCACATACTGCATAAACATCGTTGAGGCACTTGATTGAATGCAGCCATGGAAGCCCAGAGGGAAAAAGGCAGAGCGGGGGAGAAGGTCAGCTCCCCTGCTGTCGCGCCTTCAAATCAGATTCCCTTTAAAGGAACAGAGACACCCGGCAATGATAAACAAACGTGTTCATGGGATTGGCCGCAAACAATTCCAAGTCCCCGAAACTCCCCCGGACAGGACGGTGCAGGTGGCGGGAGGAAGTATCAGAGCGTTGAAGCACAATCTCAGCAAAGTGATTTCTGATACTGTGGGATGGGCCAGCCACTTGTGGAGACCAGCTGCAAGTTCTGCTGAATGCAACGCATGCAATGCACGGCAGCCACTGGGGGTCACTGCTGCCCCGGTGC
Source organism: Lipophrys pholis (assembly GCF_963383615.2). Taxonomy (NCBI): domain Eukaryota; kingdom Metazoa; phylum Chordata; class Actinopteri; order Blenniiformes; family Blenniidae; genus Lipophrys; species Lipophrys pholis. The sequence goes on along the minus strand of NC_137646.1, from coordinate 19,929,297 downwards.
TGATGCAACAGGGTAGCTGAGGCCAAACCTGCTGCAATGGTAATGGGGATATTTCACAGCAATGCCTGCTCATTAATAATTCATAAGGGAGTGCCTCCAGCCGGTTTCCCCGGTAACAAGGACTGTTAAATCTGCTCTGAGACCAGGGGGAGATTCCCACTGTCCTTCCCTGACGCTCAGTGCTGACTACATATCTGTCTCTAATACCTCCTGTATAAAGTTGCACCGGGTTAGAACTCCACGCCAGCTGCTCAGACCTTCTGGGTTCATTACATGCCAGGCTCCACTCCCATTTGATCTCAGCGGGGACGGTACGTCGTCCTTGTACATCTCAACAACTCACGAATGGTTTCGAATTCATTTTCAAATGATAAATTAATTAGTGGATCACTGGTACTGACCCTGATAAAAAAGCCTTTTTTATCCTCTATACTACCACCAGTATTGATTCATTCTTAAACTTGTGCAAAATAAGATTAACTTTATTGACATTGCATCAAGGAGGTACAAGGTCTGGAGCCCACAGTGGCTTCACAACATTATGTGTAAATAAACCCTTTTATCTTATTCCAAAATATGGTTAGGGTTGATAAATGTTCAGTTTCTAAAAGTACATCTAAGGTCCTGTTTACACATCAAACTTTCATGTGAAAACATTTCTGTTTTTTTAGCTAAAAAAGAGCTAAAATGCCTGAAATGGCATAAAATGATAAAAGTGACTAAATTGCATAAAAGAGCTAAACTGGTAAAATTTTAAAATTTAAAAAAAAAACTGCTACAACCACTAAAAAAGTAAAAACCACTAAAGTGGCTTGACATGCTAAATACTGATAGATAACCAATTGAAAAGTCAAAAAAATTGTTCAAGTGGCTAAAATAGCTGAAATAAAATTGGTTTCAACTGCTAAAAAAGGGTAAAACGTCTAAAATAGCTACAGCCACTCAAATGGCGAAACTGTTAAAGCAGCAAATAATTCCAAAACAACTAAAGTGTGTTGAAGTGCTAAAGAGATGCACAGTGTATATCTACCAAAAATCCATTAAAATGATAAAAAGAATGGCTAAATTGTATCTTAATTTTGAAGGCTAAGCATGTTTTACGGCTCCAGAGAAATATATATATGGGAAAGTTGGCAAAAAACAGCTCCTTCAGTCAAACAAACAGCAGACCCCTTCACTAGGACGAATACAAAAAAAAAAGAAAAAAGAAAAAAGTGAAATCATTAAATCTCCAAACCACGTGAAGGCTGGAGGTGTTGCAGCTTGTTGCATTGTGAATTGCAGCTCCACTACAGTCCACCGGCCCAGATGAGGCAGCAGCTTTCCAGCAACACCTCCGGGGCGGAGGCAGGATGGAGCCGAACAGATTCATTTCTACCCGGCACAGAAGCACCGGTCAAATCGACTCTTGGTGTAAGAGGAGATCAGGAAACGTCCCGGAGCGATCTACCAAGCCCTCTGTGGTTGAACTTCTACTGGGCCGTCTCATCTGTGCAGGCTCAGGCTGCAGGATTACACATTGGTTTTGCCTTCAGATGTTTGGTTCATGTGACGCTATTGAACATGTTAACAGCAGAGACTGTCATGGTAAAAGTCTTTCATTTACATTGAATTGACTTCTGAATTTAAATAAAACTAATTACTTCTATTTGTTTGCTTTTTACTTATGATCTTTGCATTTAAGATATGTTCTTTGCATCTTCATACTCTGCAGGGGAAAATCTCAAACATTACACGTATATCTACAGTTATCTTTTTTTGTTTAGTCATGAAAATCAAAAAACCTCAAAATATGACAGTATTTCCAAAAATCCAATTTTAGTCCTTCATTAGAGATTTTATTAGAAAATTTAAATGAAGAATACTAAAACATTTTATGTTGAGAAACGGCTGGTTTTGCGAGGTTATTGTATATTTACGTAAAGCACCGTGTGTCTAAAATGACACGGTGAGGAAATACATGTTTTTGATTTATTATAGTATGAAAATTGCTTAATATAACATGTTTGTGCTTTGATGAGGTTCTCAACGTGCGTGCAAATCTTCTTCTGTACATGGATCGCTCAATTTGAGGTGTTTCTACGAGCTCTGTGGAAAAAAATAAATGTATAAGTCAAGCGCCCGCAGTTTAAAATCAATAAGCCGAAGTGGATTCAGAGTCTTGATAATTAAATAATCCTCAGCTCCAAACAAATCAAAAGCCCGCTCAGCATATACATTTGGCAATAATGTGGAATTTCCTGTTGCGTGGGGAAATCGAGAGCCACAATCTGAAATGCTTTGTTCAGGGAGAAGTGCAGGGAAGCCCGGCGATGACCGGCGCGATAACAGATGGGTGGGCATCTGCAGCCGGGGGACGCTCCCCTCGCTGCCACCCGTGACGAGGAGGGAAAGACGAAATCCCCCCCCTCCGCTGTGCTCGCGTCACCCGCTGCCCCGGCTTCCACGCAGCTATTTATTCCAGTGGCGGGGGCCAAGAGCCAGTCATGCCCCTCCATGACGGCCCTGCAGGAAGGAAACAAAAACAGAGGCGGTCCCGGTCCGGTTTGACCTGCGGGTGAACCACAGCCACGTCCTTTTCCCTTTCACTCCACAGCGGCATATTTGTCTTTTTGAGATCGGTGGAGTTTCCACTCCATCGGTTTGTTCCCGTTTTCGCCGCCTCACCAGACAATACCGCATGAAAGAATGGAGGCTTAATCTGGTTATGTAAGATTTAAACGCCGTGAGACGGATCAAATGAAGCAATTCTTTGCTTTCTTGGTGGTAAAGGAGAAGATTTGCGTCAACGTCGCTGGCAAGACCGCCGTCACTTCAGATTTCATTTCATCCCAACAATAAAAACCATTAGGATTCAGCTGCGCGCTTTCTGGCCGAGTCAATAATGATGCAGCAGAAAACATTCCATTAATACAAAACCGCAAGCAATCTCCAAAGTGTACAACTGCAAACTGCACCCCTCCTCCTCCTCCTCCTCCTCCTCCGTCCTCCTCCATCCCTCCCGCTCCGCTGCAGTCACTTCAGGACTCAAACCGTGAAGGATCAAACAGTGAAAACTGCTAAATCACTGCTGCTGCGCTTTCATTTACCACAGCCTCCCTGCCAGCTCACAAGTGCCTGCATTCCTCTGTTTTTATTGCACTGGAGGGGTTCAGAGGTCAGAGCCGTGATGGACGGCTGGTCAAAGCCTGACACTTACTGCAAAACCAACAGTTTGAGTGCACAGGGGAAAAAAAAAATGGGTACATGAGCGTTAAGAATCACATCCTCAGCATCATGTTGATTATTCCAACTCAAGCTGGTTCTCCTCAGTGTGTTCTGAGTGGAGGTGCATTTGTTGTCCCCCCACCCCCTTGTTGGTTTATCTGGCCAACTCCCAGCGCAGGACTGATGGGAAATGCTGATGCCTCCTCCCTCCCCCATCCCCTTTAAGATTTATGTGCCCACTCGATTGGCCATCAATCACATGGGCGCTGCTCTGTGGGCCCGGAGCTCCGGCATGAAGCTGAGCGCGGGGCAATTCATTACCGAGGCTTTGGTTCTCCCCATGAACCCCACCCACATGACTGATCAGACGTGCATCAACACGACTGACAGGACTGTATTGGCTGACTGTGCCTGCTCTGTTGGATTGTGTAATGTGTAAACTCCGTCAAGCGGAGGCAAGTGAATGATTGATAAATTGAATACGGAACTCAGTAATTTGCTGGAGTTTTATGAGGTTTGAACATATTATCTCTGGCAGGACTTTCAGCTTGAAGGATGTTTATTTGTGGTGTTTTCCGCCATTCTAGGTTTGTATTTGAGGGAAAAGATGTCACGAGAAAATAGTGAGGAACGTGTCTGCCTTTGACAGTGAATGATGGGAGGGATTTAAAATAAAAAATAAACTTTTCACGGTGAGATTTTTGAGCAGGGAGGCCTTTTCTCAGCCGAGAGTCGGATCCCTGCAACTTAGAATGGAGCAGCAGCATTGGAGATATTCTGACTGTTCCATATCGAGCTCAAGAAGGTGCAAAGGATTTTCCAAGCGACCGGTTGCCAAAACTAAAAACAACGCTCGCCCGACTTCACTTTGTTTGTTTGTTTGTATCGCGTTGTGTTGACTGTGAGCCATAGGAAGATTAGTTGGCATGGAACAAATAGGTTCCTAATAATAAACAACGATCCAGACAGGAACGCTGCCTCGCTCTTCTCCTGACTGTCTTTATTGAGCACGTAAGCAGGCGTGGAGGCGGCTCAGAGGGGGGAAGAAAAAAAAGAGCAAATAAATATGAACTAATCTCATATCAAAGGAATCCCACCTGCCCTTGCTTCCGTGCGTAATGCTCTCCAATGGCGTTTCACCGTAAGACAAATAGGCAAAAAGCAGCGTACACTCCATCCTTCCTTCCCATTTCCATTTCCTGTGTTTTTCCCACCGCCGCCTCCATCCCGAACGTGCCCCTACAGTTCAAGCAGATACGGTCTGTTCTCTGGGGAAGGAAGGGGAAGGGTGCTGAGTCACAGCATATAGGCAGGCCTGTGTCGCAGCATAGGGCGTCACCGCGTGCCAAGTGAAAAGGCACTGAGCCACCTCACCTCGCGGTGGCTCCCTCGGGCAGAATCGGCCACGCAGACGGCTCTGACGCTCAAGAGAAAGCGTTTCATTCTGAGCTGGATTGCTCTCCAATGGCACACTCTCCCGTTCATTCAACATTTCAAGACTCCTGACAACTTTGCCTTATATTTTATGATCTTTCACCCATTTGGAACCAAAACATGACATAAACTCCAGTCAAATATACCATGCTCTGTGAAAACACATGTGGTAGGAACCTCTTGTATTAATCATGTGGCTTCTGAGACAAATTAATCATCCAAAAAGACAGAGGCGAAAGTTGCATCGGGTCCCAACAGAGATAGAAACAGTACCTTCTGAATGAAACCAAAGATTTTATAAAGACTCTGCGACTGTGGCCTCACGGTAAACTACTCCTGCTTGCATGCACAAGGCAAATAAAGCCATTCATGATACTACTGATTCCATCTGTGTATTTCTTGTGTAGGTGTGTGTGTGTGTGTGTGTGTGTGTGTGTGTGTGTGTGTGTGTGTGTGTGTGTGTGTGTGTGTGTGTGTGTGTGTGTGTGTGTGTGTGTGTGTATGTGTGTGTATGGGAGGGGGGGTCCCCACTGCTGTCATTAAAATCTGCAACAATGCGAGACCAGCAGCCGTCCTCAGCCTGGAACCACCTGTCTGCAAACGCCGTGTCGCCCCGAGGGCGGCTCGCGAATGCGACACGGAGGTATTCGTGCTACGAGTCGCTGCGGATTGATAACGAGACGCTGCGTCCTCCTTACCTTTGTTGTTGTAGACGTCTAGATAGTTGGGTGCTGAGAAGATGGTGATAAGGGACGGGAAGCCAGTGGTCTGACTCTTTCTGTACATGCGATATCTGGCGGAAAATGTGCAAAGGAGAAGCATCCGTTAATATCACGTTTCATTCGTGGATCGCTACGTCAGATAAAATATCCTTTATTGGTTTTGCCAGGGGGAAATTAGCAGCGTTACAGCAGCGAAGTGGACGGCAAAGGGGGAGATCAGGTGGAGTTAGAGGGAGGGGAGTGGTGCAGCGGTTAGTTCAAATCCAGTTGGAAGCATTTCTATGCAGAGTTTGCTCTAGTTACTTCTAAAATGTGAATATATATGGGGGAAAAATGGATTTGCTACTTTATTATTACAGATGCAATAAAAAAAAACAAAAAACATACTGAATGAAATGAATATTGTGCTACATGGTTTAAATGACCTGGCGACGTACCCTGCCTTCACTCATAGTCCCTGGATCTCCTACTGACCCTGACTGATGGACAGACAAGTGGAAAGTCAACACAGTGGAATATTTGAAGTATTCCGGGGAGAAAAAAACCTCTCATGTGTGCTCTGGTGCTCTGTTTGATTGTGGAGACTGATGGATCTGTGATTGCGTTCCTTCACACACTTTAGGTGAAGCGGTCTGTCACCACAGGAGCTCTTCAGCCGTGTCAGTGCGGCCTGCAGGAGGGTGAGCGTACAGAAGACAGCTCGGACTTCCTCCTCCTCTGATACATCTCTTTCACTACGGTTCCTCATCTGTTTGTTGCTCTTTCTCCACCTCTGCCACTGAAATAGCACTATCCCAGCACACCACGTGAAATACCTCCGTGGACAGATCAGGTGCAGTCTGAATGGTCTCTCTTGTGGTCGTGTCGCGAGTGCAGTCCCCAGGCGAACACCTAATAGAAGAATAACCCTCGGGATTGGCGTTGCAGGAGCAGTTTTACGTGCCTCTTGTTTTCACTGTGACTGTGTGTTTGTCTCACGGTGGCACACGACCGTGAGGGGACACTTAAGCATCAGGAGACTTAATCCCTATGTTACAGGTGAAACACACACATTAGATGTAAACACAATGAGCCAACCCGGGAGAGGTCTCTGTTATGTGTGGCTCACATTAGGACTATTTATCTCCTCCCTGCACGTGATGGGAATTTTTGTTTGATTTGCTAAATGCAAAGAAAACAAATGAGGTCAGAAGTGAGGACTGCCATTTGACCATCGTATACCAATTTGGTTCGATCCAGCCCAACCTGAGGTAAACTAACCTCTTCTGTAGGTTAGTACTAAAACTGCAGACAGTTTTTTTTTTTTTTTTACTGTTTGGTTTAATTTTATTTTTAAATAACAGAAGCAAAAATGTAAACAATTAACATCAGTTTAGGTTGTTTACTTATGTTAAAACCTCCATTAGGACCCAAAGCATCAATAAAGCATGGACTTCAAAAACACAATAGTCGAAACATTTACATAATTTAGCTATTGGAGAAGAACACTTCAAGTAGATGCTGCACATAAATAATGCACAGTTTTAATTATAGTACTGGGAGAAAAGTAGTGAAGTGCTTACTACAATCTGTTTAAAACTGCTTGAGGGCACTTGATTAAAAATCTATGATCAAATGTCGGATGTGTAAATGAAGAAAATAAGTGAATGGGGTGAATAATCAGTGTCCAGAAAGAAAATACAATTTAGATTATGTGTCGTACCCAAGTTTTAGTTCGTTTAACACAGTATCTACTATTATTGAGGCTTAAAACTTTGCTTATAGTCTGGTTCAGACTACCCTGGACTTGTTTCTAGTTCAGCTGCTGTAGGTTTAGAATGCTGAGAAATAAATTCTCTCCTTTCCTCATTCTCGTTACCATTAGATAAATATCATCCGTCTCTCGTCGCTTTTCCTTCCTGCAGGATCTCTGACAGTCGACCCAGAAGTTCTGGGGAAGTTGTTGCCCGAGCTTGCTCATGTGTGATGAGATGGCTATGATGTAACAGGGGCGATAAAAAAAAAAAACAAAAACAAAAAAAAACGAATTGAAATAAGTAAAGCAACAAAGTCTCACATAAATATTTAAATATCGTGTCCCTCTCTCGCTTCCAGTTCGTGTCTGCCTGTATTCTATCTTTTGAGGGATCTAACCAACGAGCTTTAGCTCATGACAGGGCACTTTGCTTATCAAAAGACGACTGAACAACAGCTGTTGCTGAGCAACCACACATGTCGCAAGGGGGGGGGGGGGTTGGGATAAATTACACTTCTACAGTTTTGGGTACAAATTCTCCTGTTTTGTTCTTTTATCTCTAATCAGCAAGTCATGAGTTGATCAGCAGATCTGCATGATTCAAACTTGTCACATCACATCTGGCCGAGTCAGTCCTCACACCGGATTCACTTTCATTTCTTGGATTAACAGGATGCCTCTTAAAGTTCAGGCCGAGCTGGACCCGCTCTCCAGACAGGCTGCAGACACCAGGAAAGCTTTTCATTTAATACCCAGGTCTGAGTCACTCCGCTGTGCGACAGCGTGATGGGAAAAGACAAAATGCCACAACACTCACCCAGCATCCTGCGCTTCATGGGCCCGGATGACAGATAATAAGTTATTGTGTTGTAGAAAGTCACAGACTGCAGGGTAGCTGTTGAACAAAGAGACATTTTGGGTTACTCATACATCAAGAAAAATCCCAGTAAGACCAAGAAGGACAATCAATACAAATAACTAAATAAGTCATGGGTCTTATTGATTGTGCTCAGAGAAGCGGTGGATAAACAACACAGAGTTCAAGCTAAATTTGTTCAAAAAACCAACAGTGGCTCATAGAGAGACGTGTTTCTGTGAAGATGGGGATTTTAACACGAGAATCAAAGCAGGTTCTTTAACTTCCAACAGGTACGTGGACGATTAATCAAGAGTTAGAATTATAACCCCTAATATGGTGCACTTTATAAATGAGCTTTCAAGCTGGAAAATGAGTGGGCGTGACCCTGCTCAAATGCGGGCCTTTATTTCAGAGTGAAACTTGTCGAAATGTCGAGTGTGACACGATTCGGAGCAAATGGCTTTTATTTTTCTTAAAAGAAAAAAACAAAACAGAAATAGGGGAAGAAAAAAAAGCTATCAATAGGAAGTGCTCGTGTGCACTTTCTGCTCATGCTGATCTATTCAGTCTGTGAGCGGTGAGACCTCACTGCCAACAATCAGGCTGCAGAGTTTTCCGTTCCGAGCAGCTTCCAATGGAAATTTGCTTTACTCGCAATGAAAAACGGCACGGGCAAGTCGTTGGCAAACAGGATTTCTTCAGAGAAAAACCTGGATTTTTGACGTATTCCGCCATTAAAGCGCCATTAACGTCATGCGTTTGAGAGGTGCTTCAACCAAAGATGATTAAAACCCTGGTGGACGTCAGGAGCTGTGAATTGTGGGATGCTTTGTAATGAACAAAGTGACTGATGGTTCACAAAGAGTGGCACTGTTCCCTTACAGCTGAAAGACTTGACTGTGGGAGGACTCGCTTTCAGTAATAACAGGGGCTAAATTAACTTTTTTTTTCTTTCTGCGGTTTCATTTGTAGAATTTGGGGATTATTAACGTAGCAGCTTCTGCAGCAATGCAAATGAAAATTCAGAGCACTTCAAAGGCCTCGAGAGGCGGATGAGAGATAAATCAATGAGGGCAACTCCATTATCATGTGTGATATCTAACTTGTGTCGCTTCAATCGCAGTAAATATCTGCCGCTGTCAGTCTGATAGGGATCCCGGTCCCTCTGAGCCGGTCCCACTCACTCACAATGCCTTTTTGTTCTGTTGTCATTCATCCCAGCAAGTTTAAAAATAAGGAGTACAATTAGAATTCATGAACACCGTCCCCCACACGACAACAGAGAAAACCCTGGAGTGTGCTGGAGCTCTACAGCCAGTTATACTATTAAACATCCGCCATTACCGTTTAGTTCTTCTCCGAGGCCAGATCATGTGATACAGCACTTCATCACCAGTTGGTCCAATTAGACATCATTTGTACAGAGTCCCAGATTAACGATTTTAGAAAGTTAAAAGGATTTAGTGAGCATTGGATACATGGTGCTAAATTTGCACTGCTCATCTTTTGTAGAATCGGTCTTTGTTGAAATTTCAGTTTAGCGGCTCGAGAAATAATTTGTCGGGAACATTCCCTGGTGGTAATTTCATTTCATACCGAGCTCTGTAATCTCAGCTTCACACCTCTGCAGAATCGGGGCGCAGCAACGAGCTACACCCACACGCTGCAATAAAAACTGAAGTTTGCATTATCTTCGTTGACACAACTTTTTTTTCCCCACTATATACAACAATAAGCCACTGATTGATTGAATAATTAAAGTGTCAACCTATTGAGGAGCTCTCTCATCCAGTGTTATTGCGTATCTCGATGTATAGTTCTTTTCAGATCCACGTGAGCACATTAACTGTAAATTAACGGACCGTGTCTCTATATATGCTAATCGCACGCTGAGCGCAGAGGTTAATCATCAAGCCTGAAGGTGTTAGAAAAAGTTGCCGAACCCTCTCCGAAAGAAGAAACCAGATGCCCACGCCGACTCAAAAACGCAATTAGTCTGTTTTTCTTTATCAGAAACAAGAAATTAGAAGTAAATGTTTTCCCTCTCACTTGATTTCCTGCAGCAGATGCAGAAACGAGCCATATGGCCATGCTCAGTAGACGAGATACAGTTTTGGCCTAGTTTTTTATTTTTTTTGGGGGGGGGTGTTTCGGAGTTCAGATCATCTCCCATCTGTCCAACAACAGGACACAGATGTTAATGAGCTCCTTGGACACCGCAAAGGAGTCCTGCAAGAAACGAGTGTGTCGTGTGCAAATCTTTCCACGTGGCGCGTGAGAAAAACTGAAGCTTCAAAGTTGCTTTATTATGAGAGGAGTGACTGATGGCGAGAGATGCAAGAGAAATCACTGCGGGCTGACCCTTCTACGCCGCTGAATGGAGGCAATGATAAAAGCAAGCACGTTCGAAAAACATGTGCAATTTCATGCCTGAATTACGTTTGTAAAAGTGTTACGAGCGCGCCCGCGGCTCGGGAGGAAATATTGGTCTGCTGCGAGACAGAAGCAACAAAGAAGGTGATGGGTTTTTGTTTTTTGGGGGGTATTTTTAAGGGGAGGGACGTCCATAAATGGCTCTCTCTCTCTCGGTCTGGCTTAAACTCTCTCATAAATCCTGAGAGCCAGTGTGATGCCAATTAGCAGCCGTCCCCTGGGCGGATGAAGCGGAGGACACTGATGAAAACAAGACTCCAGAGGAATTTTGACCAAAAGGCGGGAGGTTAAACGGGACGCCGGCACAACACTAACATGTGACAATCAAATCAGCCGTCCGAGTTGAGAAAGGTTGCATACCTCACATTTACGTTTGGTTCCACAACAATAGTGGGCATTTAACACTGAACCACTGGTTTAGCTGCATTGTATTGGCTGAGATAAAGTAGGAAAGCAAGTGTTTGTAAAAACATGCCGTCACAAAACAATGGAGGCACTGGGAGTTAATTTCTAAGCACGGACATTAAAATACTATTAAGCCCATAGTTGTAAAGCACCTGCTATTAGAAAAATAAGAGGAAAAAAGCATATCAGGAGCCTCAGGACGTTCTGTCTATTTTGGCTGGCTTGCTGCAGGCAGGCTCGGGCCAAGTAAGCATCGCTCAGGCCGTAATGAGCGGCGGGAGCGCTGAACACATTTAGAGACAGGACTGTGCCTTGTGGTAATGTGCCAGTTCATTACATTTTGTGACAGTGCAAGCTGCTTGCTCCGAGCATTTCCTCTGTTTGTTCAGTTACTCAGCTCAATTGAAGGTAATGTGGGTTACATAAATACTGGCGACGGTCTGAGGAGGAGTCTTGGAGACGCCATGTTGGCGCTCGCCTCCTCGCAGTGGAGACGTGGCAGGAACAAAAGGAAAGGGGAATTTATTTTTTTTATTTTTTTTGGATTCATCACACTTTTTTCCGATGCTGATCAGAGTTCATGCAGAGAGATATTGCATTCATTTATTTACTTTCCAGTTCAAAATTGCTGAAAGGTTCTGACCATGTAAAGGTCTTTTAAAGAATACAGGCGGGACAGGTACATGTCAAATACATTGGTTCATTGTTTAATCACAATAATTCAGAAAACTTAAGCTTAAAACTACATTTTCTTTTGCTGAGTAATAATATCTAATCATTAATCCAAAAGAATGGTGCCTATTTTTCATTAAAAAAATGGCCTTATTCTTAATATAAAATGATTTTTTTTGGGGGTTGTTGTTGAAATCTATCCGTACATTTATTTTATCCGCGGACCCCTGGCTGAGCCGGGTGCCGAGGTGCGCTCAGCGAACGATGACTTGGTGATTATTGGAGCGGATGAGAAGCAGCTACAGGTGCAGGAGGTTGTTAACAAGACAATCAAAGGTTGTCGAACGCTGCATCTCAATTGCTTTGGATGGGAGCGAGGATGACGCACTTTGGGAGGAGCAGGCTAAACCGGAGCACGAGTGATGAAGGAGATCTGTGAGACGAATCGGCTGAAGACATTAGACATATATACAGGTATATAAAGCTGTAAATAAGTATAAGAAACGTCTGAGAAGTTTGGTGAAGCTGCCCAGGTACACAAGCGTGTGTCATTAACCGTTTTTTTTTGTAATTTAAACAGCTGTTTAATTTCATGTGGTTACATCACAAAAGTAAAAAAAATAAATATAAAAAAAATACAATTTCAATACAACTTTTATCAGACCCAATGCTGGAATAGAATCCAGAATCCTAACATATCACATCAGTGGAAGTGGTGAAAACGCTCACCTGTAGAAGTAGGAACAGCCTCGCACTGTGTTGTGTGTGAAGTGCTCCTGGCTCTTCTCGTTCCCGAAGTCCTCCAGAGGGTCGGACCACAGCAGATCACACATTGGTCCATAAGCTGGGGGCTCCTTGAATCTGTCTAGCTGTGGAGGGGAAAGCGAGATCTCCAGTCGGTGAGTTTTGAGTGGAAAAATGACGCATTCAACCCACAGCTGCAGAGAAAACGTTCTGCTTCTCCTTCTCCATGCCAACCGCCGCAGCAATGATCGTAATTAAATCGAGGCTACGGCTAACAGGCCTGCTGAAAGGATTTTAAATCTTATTTAAAGTCATACATAATGGATGGTGTGCTGAAACCAGCGCCCATCTTTCACTACCTTCAAGTATTTTTTTTTTATTGGAAAGCCACGGGAGAAAAAAGAAAAATTCTTTTCAAGCAATGTGGAGGATCGTTCTTTCTCGAACGAAAGCTCGGGGATTACTGGATGGGTAGCGTGATGGACACTTCAATGGAGTAAATTCTATTATGCGTGCCCTCTGATTGCAGCCACAAAAATCCATTTGGAATCATTGAATTAGTTTGAAAGCAGGATCCCACTCTTCAACATAGTTTTAATCAGAGTGAAGGACGAGAGCGGTGGTATCAATCCCCCACATGTCCAAGCCCCGAGCAGAATCTGAGAGAGATCGGGGAAGAAGCTCTTCATGCATTGCAAGCAAGGTTATTTTCACAGCACATCATGCTAAGATTACACCATTCAAATTTGCATGCGGAATATACTTGAAGTAAATGGGGAAGCAACCATTTTCAAGAGAGTATCTGACTTTCAAAAGTCATTAACAAACCACCTGCTGATCGAATAACACCCACACACACAGTAAGTTTATAAAATGATGTCAAATGAGACACATACTTTCCTGATGTCGTCAAGATTTGTGATTTCTGGAGATAGTCCGCCATGTACACACAGGAACTGCTGGTTCATAAGTGCAGCCAAGGGAAGGCAGTCGAAGGCGTCCATACATGCGTCATACACCCGCTCTGAATACTTAATTCTACCTGTCATGTGGGGAAACAGGGCAGGGAGAAGACGGCACGCCAAGTCAAACAACGCCGCTCTCATACATTGGGCCAGTGTGCGAGTCTGGGACGGAAAAGCCTCTCCATGGTGCCAAACATATTTTTAAAACGGCACAAATTCACAGCGCTTATGTTCGGGTTTTTTTTTTTTTTTTTCCCCTCTTCTCCGTCTGAATCCAATAGAAATACTTCTGACATGTGTAAATATCAAGACGGGCAATAATCGGACTGAATCCTACAACAGACCAGAGGGGACTTTTAAGTGAGCGCTTGAGGTCAGCGGCTGAACCGAGAACATAATAAACAGCTTTTAGAAGGAATAACTCAATTCTCCATCCGCTCCGTACTTAAGTTTAGATCAAAGGTAAAGTAGGAGAAGAAGAAAAAAAAGCACTACTTACATTCCTGCTTAAATGTGAAATACTCTGTTAAATGTCGACATTCGTGATTCCCACGCAGCAAAAACAGTGTTTTGGGGTAAAGGATCTTTAAGGCCCACAAGTACAGCACACACTGAGACAAAGGAGAGAGAAAAGAAGAAATGGTTAAGAGTGTCGTCTGGAAGCAGGAGCCATCGTGTCAGACTTTTTACCAGTTTCATAAGAGTGGCATATTACAAGGCGCTCCACTTATAATGAAACATTCATGTGGTACATTTTCGCGTTTCAAGTCTGCTCGAGAGAGACGGGAGATGACAAACCTTCAAAGGAGCTATCAGAGGACGGGGCTGCGGCACGCTCCATTAAAATATTTTATTAATAAAAGCATGTTTCAGGCGATAAGATGGAAATATATATATTTTAGTATATTCCAACCTGCCATTCCAGATCAAATACATGTATTTTACTTCATATTTAAAGTCTCTCTCCAGATAACCCTAAGCAACGATGTGACATTTGCCGTCCCGGCTACATTTGAAGTTATTACAAAAGCCTATTACCACGCCAATATCTGTAGCCTGATTTGATCTCCGCTCAGAGAAAGTTATTAATAAACACGGCACATGGTGTGTGTCACATTTGATTAAGCCCTCAAGAGGGGGTGGAGGTGGGGGGGACAACAACAACAAATATACACTCACTTCAATACTGAAATACCCTCTGTCGACGTAGTCCCCCAGGAAAAGGTAGCGCGTGGATGCTGGTGATCCTCCTACTTCAAACAGCTTCATCAGGTCAAAGAACTGGCCATGGATGTCGCCGCAAACTGGAGGAGGGAGGGAGGGGGGGGGGGGGGGGGGGGGGGAGCAAAACTCTGGTCAGGGTGATTGTGGCCTGGAAGCTGAGAAACAAGTGATGAATGTCTCGGTAGCACAGGAAGAGAAGCCGTTTGCTGGACCGCTAATGTAAACATCTCTGATGTCAACATCGTAGCTCAGACCAGGGAGGGCTGCATACATCAAACTAATATCATCAAAGTGTATTGATACAGTAATAAAAACATATATAGAAATGTCATATGATACCTACTCAATAGTGATTAATGTGAAAAACCCACAGAAGCATCCCAGTATGTAGATACTACCGAGTACTATTATATTAGCCGTTTGTACGGCTCTGGCCAAAACGTAAATGGTAACTGGACTTCACTGAACCCGCAACTGGCTTTAAGGCAAGCATGCGCACCAATACAGGACTGTGTGACCGAAGATGGAAAAAAACTAATTGAGTCTCAAGCAAACCAAACCTGAGTGCAGATATGTTTTTTTTCCTCCCGGGGAACCAAAGCAGAAGTGTGAACTCCGCTTCAAAGCCAACTTGTGTTTCGCTCCAGTATGAGGCTTAGATTTCAGCTGTGCTATCGTTGACTTCCATCGAACTAAATCGGAAGGTCGCCAAGCCTGAGCTTGCCCACAATAAAATTCGAGTCAGTTGTATTTACTCCACCACATATAATTCAAACCAATGAGGCTCTGGAGAAACCCGATCACTCGGTGTGTCGAAGCAGGGAGACGCTAACAAGATTCTTTCAAGCCTTCAGTGCATATTTCTGGCAATAGTAATGCAATAATAACAGTTTCAGTTTCTTATCCAAAACCTTTTGGTGGGGTTTGCATGTTTTCCCCAATGTGTGTGTGTGTTTTTTGTCCCCCCCCCCCCCCCCCCCCCCCCCCAGTATACCGGCTCCCTTAGTCTGAAAACATTTGAATCGAAGCAGTCACTCTAAACTGCCCGTAGATGTAGTGTTATTTACTGCCAAGTCGTCAGATTAAAGAGATATAGAAGGTGTATGGCTGAACACGCCACTGCTTACACAAAGCATTGATCCGATATGTAATGAAATCCCCAGGTGGCATTCCCTCGTCACCCTATTTCAATACGTTTCAACTGAGTCAACACACTCTTAGCGCGCAGAATCTCACAGGATAGACTACAACTCCACCAGCTGAAAATTAAAAGCTCTCACTTGCATCCATCTCGAAACCTTGTCACGTCTGCGGTGATTAACAATCTGACATGCTGTAGCAATTACTCGCATCTAATTACAATGAACATGTGCGCCTCACATTAATAGCACAAACAACCTGCCGCTACACTTCCTATTCCCAGGAATATACGGCCGCGTTCGGTTCGGTTTCATTGGCTGCGCCACTTTAATCCACTGTCAGATCGCTTCCCGAGACTTCCTAACGGCGCAGCTGTGAACGCTGTCAGGAGACGGAACACATCTGCGTCAGAAACCAGCCACTGTAAATGATCCAACCTGGATTGGTTTCCTCTCAGCCTCTGCGATCCCGTGCTACATTCGTCCCCGGGGGAGACGGGAGGAGCAGGGGCCACAAGAGATTTGCAGTGTTAGCCATCATTGACAGATGGACGCACGCGAGGTCTCCTGATTTAAAAGCCACGACTTCCATTTAGCGGAAATCGTAAAGGTTTTGCTCAGTGGCCATTTACACCTGAGCGGCTTCGTCGCTGATGAATCTCTTCATCGGGGCGATCGCAGCTGGGGAGTTGATTCCTAGATCATTTCTCCCGATAAACAAATGTGAGGCAATTACCGTCTGAAAGTATACAGGATATAAATGCAGATGTTTATTTAAAGAGAGCTTCAAATTCATTAGCCTGTGTGGGAGGACTGCAGCTCCTTCTGAATGTGGAGTATTACTGAGTGGAAAGAGAAAACAGAAGACACGCTGATTGTTAAATAAAAAAAGTACTGTAAGCCGAGGCAAACTGAGGACAGACACTCTGCATGTAGCACCATATCGGTCCGCTGTTTAGAAAAAAACACCAGACATTAACTAGACAACTTGTCCTGACGGTGTGATGAAGTCATTTGAATAATTAATGCGAGCTGCCACTACTGCGTCGCGTGTGCAGCACATCTCTGAATTTAGAGATTTGGTTGCTGTTGCTGTGCGATGGCGGCAGTGGTGGAACAAACAAAGCACTCTGATGCCATTTTCTTTTAGTGCAAACCACATGTAGAATGCAAAAGCGTCATTAACCACGTCAGTACGACGTGTGATCAGTCCCTCTGCATCACGATAACGACCCCAACCACCCACGAACACGCACACCTACACAGTTAATAGGAGATGTGTCTGGGAAGCAAGTGTCGTGACAGATGTCGAGACCCCCACAGAGCCCTGATCTCACCAGATCGCGGTGTCAGTTTGGGATTACATGAAGAGACACATGAGTTGTCCTCCGGACTGAACATCCGACCTGTCGGGGACCTTAAGCAGCTTTAAAGGAGAGTACTCGAAATGGGTTTAATTAATGGAATTAATCAGATGACTGCAATGTTCCAGTCGTCTTCAGTCAAATTACATTAGTGTTGGTGAAGCCCAAAGTCACTTGCTTGTCCACTGGTTTATTTTTAGCCCCGAATGAGCTTTTGGCAGTTGTATATTGATTTTTCCAAAATCTTCAGCAAGATTTTCCTCAGTCAATAACAGACTGTAAACTTCAGTTTATAAACATTTATCTGTCGATAGGAAAGGTGACAATGACATTATATAGTTCTTTGTGCCTGCCTCTAAGAGACAAAGCACAAAGATTACTATCCTAGGTCCCCCCCCCCCCCCCCTTTTTCTTTTCGGCGTGCGATAATAGTATTCTGTGGCTTTTGTTGACGATTCAGCAACCTGTTTCCGCAAAAAAAGGCAAAAGACTTGCCAGTCAAAGAAGATGGGATTTTGGTGCACACACAAAAAGCAAAACAAGACATGTGGAAAAAATTCGGAATTGGTGTGCCGTGAATCTTGTGAATATTTTGGTAAACCGTTTATGCAAAAAAAACACACAGAAGTTGGACAAATTGTCCCGTCAAAGCAAAAAGAAATCTGGTGAAAAACACAAAATGGAGGGGAAACTAGTCAGCAGCAAGTGGCACGCAATATATAATGTGAGATTTTAAAGTTTTCTATTCAATTTAAGGGGTCTTTAATAAAAAAGTGATGAATGCCATCGATCTGTTTTGGGCCATCCTTCACGCTTCCACACCATTTTATCCAGTTGACTATAAGTGAGGACAGATTACAACCTGGACATGTCTCCGGTCCCTCGCAGGACAAACACCGAGAGACAGTCATACACACTCACAGTCACGAGGATGAGCAATTTAAATTTAAAGCATTGAGGAGACGAGTGCCAACTACGATGCCACCGTGCAGCTCAGCTTTGGTCCCTAAAACCTTTGAACGTCTGCCAAAAGCAGAGTGCCCGTCAATCTTTTTACAAACAGTTTACTGTGAAGTCGGGCAGATTTGAGTCTACTAACTGAGAATTAAACTCACGTGCAGTTTTTTTTTTTTTTTGTTCTTTAACATTAATATTAAGCTCTGATCCTACTTTTATGTACCCATTTCATTCCAAGTTTACACAGTAAAGGAAATCCTGGGTTTCTTGGTTGAGAATGACGTAATGGAGAAACTGTTGCCCGATAGCAACTTTGGATTCTGACGATATAATGGAAGGAACCCATTTAGCAGGAGAAAAAGAAATATTCAAAGGCGAGGACTCTTTAAGGCTGTCAAATGGTATCGAACAACGGTGACAGCCATTGGCAGGCATGCCATTGAGGATTAGATAAGAAATAGAACAAGCAATTTTAACCGATTGAAGGTAATCTGTGGAGCAAGTGTGATCAAAACAGTGGTTTCTACTAACCGACAGCTTTTCTTTCCTCTAATATGAAGCCTCTCCAGGTCAGTAAACACTTGAGAAAAGTCCTCCCTCTTCACCTGCGAGCTGCAATAAACACACAGAGATAACAACACGCAGTATTCGCCGCACGCCGCCGCGGTGACAGCGCCGATAAGCCTGGCATCCATGTCTGATGTCAACGCGCTTCAATTCATCTATTCTTCAAGTAATGGGATAATTAAGTAATTACCACCAGGGTGAACAGATTTAAATCTAATTTGAAAAGGACGCACACTTTCTTTTCGGGAGGCTGTTGCTTCGTGAACTGTATCTAGGAGCAAGAAACACAATAAGAGACCCGTGAAAAAGTCTTTCACAGAGATACCCAATTAGTGGGAGCTGGAGGACAGCGTTGGAGAGCAATTATCTAAAGTTACGAGCCTCGTGAGACAGCTCTGAGAATCGGCTCTCCTCGCCTGAATCGTAAACCTCCGCTTTAGCATTTGTCTTCTATTAAACCCACACTGTGTAACTGTTTAAATCCACAGCGGGGACAGACTTCAAAAAGGTGCTTTGCTGTTCGTGTCCGATTTCTAAAGACGTCCTCAGTCCCTCTTGTCATTGCGCCAAGTCGGCTACAAATGTGCCGCTGGTTTAATATAGATCGCAAGCAAAGATCCGAGGTAATTGATAAAAAAAAGATTAAAGCAAAACATTTTAATTTATTCTTTACTGGTACTCTTCGCTTCATCATTTAAGAGATGTACAAAATGTACAAAACAGTTTTTGGAAATGTAGCCTTCCTAATTTCACCACTGTACTGTACTGTAATTAATTGGTGCAGTGTTGTTCAAAAAAAAAGGGGGGGGGGGGGGGGGGTTGACACTCCAAACGTCTGGACCGCTGTCACAACTATGTGATCAGTTTATTATTCTTCAGTAAAAGTTGATATACTTTCTTGTGCCATTTAAAAAATCTAAATGGATTAAAAAAATGACGCAGCAGAAGAAGAAAAAGTTGTAGTGATGGAAAGAGAAGCAGAAGATGTTTTAAATAAACTATTTGCAGTAGCATTCAAAAACTAATATGAATAGTTGAGCTTCAGTGTTTTCACATGTCTGGCCAGAAGAGAAAAGCAGTTTGTTTATTCCTTTCATTGGAAAGCTTCAACTAGAAAGGTTTGTGGAAAAAAAAAAAAAAAAAAAAAGATCCACTCCTACTGTTTGCTGATTTGTATTATTTCAATTAAAAAAAACAACTTTGAGGAATAAATCAGCATTTTATTGTTTTTGTACCACCTGAACATTGAGCTGGTGAGACCAGAGCTCATTCTCTTCAAGGATATAAATGCAGTGAATGTTTATTTTGTGTGCACATAATTTAAAAGAACGACACTTTATCCATAAAGACGTGTGATGTTGAGGCTGCTCATCGCTATGGAAACGGCTCAAACCATTTAAACAATAGCAGCTTGCATCACTGGAGAATGAAAAAAAAAAAAAAACACAATCAAAGCTGCTACTGACCTGATAAAGGTCCTCTCTGAGCATCACCAATGGCAACAGTGTAACACAACTGTTGTGTACAAACACAGAGATGGATGGAGTGGGTAGCCATCTTCTCGGCCAGCAACCGGTGTAAAGAGAGCCACATTAGCTGTGAATTCCCCCGAATTGTCGGCGCGACATTAAAAACTACTGATACGTTAAAGAGAGTAGTGTTAAAAGGAGTGTCGGTGATATTTCCCTCGTCTTTAGAAGTCCAGCGAGGGAGCATGAGGCCACGGTCTCCCGTGAAGCACACATCAAACACACTGTGTGTGGGAGGACTGCACCTCCAGCCGACCTTTAGGAAAGCTATCGCTTGGTGGCGAAGGAAACAGCAGGGGGTGACGCGGCGACACCGAGAGTTCAATCGCTGGCCAGGGAAGGGCCCGGTGCGCTGGTCACCGGGAGTGGGATGGGAATGATCGATTGGGATCAGATTCTTAAAAAAAATGAAATAAAAATCACAGCGACAGCTCTCTCTCTGCTTTATCACAGCAAAAATAAAATTACGAATAAATAAAAAACACAATCCTCCCCATCACTCTGTTCCAGTACACCTACAGACATGCTTTGCCTCCCTCCCTCTTGTCACACACAAAAACGAGGTGAGAACCAAAGCCCACATAAGAAGAGCAGGTGGGAGTACATTATCTGGAGTGAGAAACAATTCGTTCTGGCCATCTCCTGCCTGTGCGCTAAAGTGATCTCCCTGAGTAGCAGCATATCAGCGGGCAGCAGCTACCGAGTGGGTGGTGGGCATTACACAACCTGGCTTCAGAACCTACACAGGCCACTCCAAAGGCCGGGCTCATTGAGCGAGGAGCGAGATGGAGCCGCTGCCCGATCGTGTTTTGATTGAGACAGGTTGATAACAACACCCCCACCCCCACCCCCCTCGAAGAAACCCCTGGTTTACCGACGGAGTCTGCCAGAGCGTGCATCCTGCAGACCAGGTGTTCTGCAAAGGTGGAGGTGGTGCTTGAAATGCCATATAAACATCAATCTATATGCAATTTTTCAAAAGCTACTCACGGTACAGCTGCGCCAATAAATATTCAGATGTCTGATTTACTGTTGGACTTTTGATGCGCTGATGTAAATCAATGTTTCCCAACCAGTTTACTAAATTGCAATGCTTGAAAGGCGACTTTTTATATACCTACCCGGGCTGAATACATAATGTATACATACATAGAGGCTGAACAGGTTTGTCTTCATTAAAACCTTTTATAAAAGTCACTGTTGAAAAGATTATTAAACAATTGCTGTATGCATATAGGCTAATAGATTTTGATTTAACCATATATACGTTTGCAACAAATGACTAAACTACAATTTATTTACCGGTATTGGTCATTGCTAACAGTGTTCAACAGATTGCATTACAAGATACAGATATTTATATTCTCTAATATCATATACTGTATTCTAATATTCTCAATCCAACTTTTTCTAATTATAATTCCGAATGCAGAGCTGCACGGTTTGCATTCAGTGTGAGTTAAGTTTAAAAAAAAAACACATTATGACAGATTAATCCATTAGCCATTAGAGATTAATCGATAATCCGCCAAAAGATGAGGCACTTTTTTAAATTTAAAGTTTTAGGACTTGGATTACTAATAAATATTATATAAATCCAAAATGCTAATTAATATAAACCAAGATGATTTCATAGAAGAAGTAGTCACATATACTGTGTAACTGCGTATGGCATTCTGATGTTCAACACATTTTTTAAAAGCTTCGATTTTAAACATAATTTCTCACAACATAGAGGTTATTGCATACATAGACGTTGTTATATTCATAATAACCAAGGCTAATTGATCCACGCTGCTCTTGCGTCCATACAAGTGCAATTCTCATTATGAGAAGGTTGCATAAGAGCCTATTGGAAAGCTTGTGCAGCCTTGCAGAGCAAACACACTCCACATTAAGCTCTTTAAATTCTCAACAAGGTCGAGTAAGATCATTTAAAGGTGTACACAGGAAACTCTGCAACCAAGGTCTTACAATGTGTCACACTTTCAGAAAGAAAGCGCCTACGTTAGGACATGCATACACAGCCCAGGCATCATTCAGGTTGGTACTTCAAAATATAAATATAATAAATAAAACAATAATAATAATAACACTTCCTGTCCAAATTGAGGAAAACATGTTTGATTGTGCTTCAATAGAAGAGATATTTGATTCAAAGTGCGGCTCAGGCACTGCAAACATGTGTATTAAGAGTGTAAAAACCTTGCTGTTGCCTGGTGATGTGGCTGTAAGCGCTCTATTGATGGGTGACTTGTGTGAAGGCCATGAGAGCAGCTTGTACTCAGCAGACTAAGCCAGCTCCACTCGCCACACGATACACACACACACACACACACACACACACACACACACACACACACACACACACACACACACACACACACACACACACACACACACACACACACACACACACACACACACACACACACACACACACACACACACACACACACACACACACACACACACACACACACACACACACACACACCTCCCTCCATGAAAACCCCACCTGCCATCTGGCCCAACAAGGAAGTGACTGTGCAAGTGTGAGAAGCAGGGAGAGAGGGAGAGATAGCCGACATGTCATGGTGCTTTGCATCGACGATAAATATTTACATACTAATTTTCTGACCGTGTGTCATGTTTGAATTGGACGTGTGCTGCTGGTGGAAGGAGGGAGAGAGAGAGAGAGAGAGAGAAAGAGAGAGAGAGAAAGAGAGAGAGAGAGCGCGACTGACCATGACACAGAAAGTTAAAGCATGGCAGACAGAAGGAAAATGACAGAGAGAAACAAAGGAATGTTTACACCGAGAGAGTTTGGGAGCGCGCACGAGAGGGAAACACAGCAGGAGTACGAGCACGCGCAACAGAGAAATCCTTGTTGCAAAAGCCTACTGAGTGGGAGAGGGGTTGAGACAGGGGTGTTGAGTGGGAGGGAAAGAAGTGCTTCATTTGCTGCGCTCCTGTACACAAGTGCATGAACACACACACGTACACACACGTACACACACGTACACACACGTACACACACACACACACACACACACACACACACACACACACACACACGCACACACACACACACGCGCGCGCGCAGCCCCTCAGGATCCACTGCCTGCTCACAGAGCTGAAGCTGTCCACTGTTTTCATGTGGCACAACAAAGGAGGGAGATTTACCGGCTGATCCATCACTGCTTCAAAATGTGAAATCTGGACATTGTGGACGATAACCGAGCGCCTTTAAAAGGGACCCATTATTCCACATGTACAGGTTTTTGTCAGGCTGTAGAAATACACAAGAAAAGCTATTCAGGACTTATCGTTTTCGAGCTCGTGTCGAGCCTCGATGCAGCCGATCCATTCACACTCTAGGTCTCTAAAACTCCTTCTAAAGGTGCAATAGATAACA
The DNA here is from genome assembly GCF_963383615.2 of Lipophrys pholis. Classification (NCBI taxonomy): domain Eukaryota; kingdom Metazoa; phylum Chordata; class Actinopteri; order Blenniiformes; family Blenniidae; genus Lipophrys; species Lipophrys pholis. The sequence continues at coordinate 19,905,923 of NC_137646.1, read as the reverse complement.
TTTTTAAATGTAAAACCTCAAAAGGAGTTAATGAAGTCAGTGCTGAAACTAGTTAACTAGTTTATAAAATTGAAGACAACGTGGCCTCGCTACTGCCACTTAATGGACATAAGCGTCATCAAATGAAACTTTTTTTTTTTTTTTTTTAATAATTCTTTTTGAACTCCAGCACAAAGCAAATAGACAGAAAGGCCTGAGAGAGTAGTTTACCTTCATTTTTCACAAATAGCTTTCTGTCTGACTTTAAAGTGTGTTTATATGGAAAGATCAATACAATTTGCTTCACTTTGATTCAGATGCAATAATTCACAGCAACAAATACAAGTTTTTACTCTTCTGTGGCGCCTCACAGTCATTTATCATGATGCACCGCTGCATAATATTGGAGGGAGCCAGTTGCGTTGCCAAATAATCAGTAATTTAGACGTATTCAATAGTATATCCTGTGTGCAGAGAGAGACAGAGACCGTTAAAAAGGACTCGTGATTATGCAACTTGTTTGCATGTTTCTGTAAAGCGTCAGTCTCTCAAACTGCCAGACGAGATATCCTCTTATCATAATGGCCTCAATGACCGGTGGAGGCCCGCGCTGTTTAACAAGGGCCACACATTCATGAATTTAAGTAAGTGTGACACCTGCCAAATAAAAACATGGGTCTCTGCGGACTTTATTGTGGGAAGGATCTCGTATTAGAAAGCGACGGGTTGCCATAGACCTGGAGTGGGTCTCTGCCTCTGATTACGGCAACATGAAAGAGGACTCATCAGAAAGTCTAATGGAGGAACAGGACACTTGACCAAAAAAGAAGAATAGAGTTGTGCATATGCATCAGTGGCCAGCCCTCTACAGTGTGCTCCTTCACAGATGCAGGCATAAATAAGCTCAACCGAGGCCCACATGAGGCCCCCGAGGCACAGTGACTCAGTTAATTAGGAAAATTAAGTTTCGGTACAGCTGTAAACAGTCGGCCTCCTTTTCCAATGTGTTTTCATTCTGAAACAAGTGCAAGTTGTTTGAACCTCCTAGAGCATAAAAAGGAGCTACTAGTTTTTGTGGGCACGCTCCGGAGCGCGGGGCCTTTTGGAAATTCGGAAAAAACACAGGAGCAAATAAGTAATAAGGAAAATGCAAAGTGTCGCAAACAGACACTTCTTTGAACTCTTTCGAGTCGACGCATTAGAATTTGCTTAAAATTATTATACCCTTTCACTCGCATAGGCTGTGGAGTTTCTATGTCTGCATTCACGTCAGCTGTCGAGTGACTGAGCGCGAGTCAAAAATGTGGAAAGTGGGCTGACAGATGAAAATCGCATAAAAAAATAAACTCAGGTGACATTTTGATACATCGATGCTATTCAAATGATTTAAAACAAATATATTATGTTTTAACAAAATGTTCTGTATTTCTGCTAAGCTGAAACATTTAGGGACATTGTCGACCCAAACAGGTCTTATACATTGTAAAATAGATTTGTAAGTGGTACAAAGTGAAACACTCATGTCACATGACAGCTTCTGCACCATTAGATTCAATCCAGTTCTTTCCTCCAAACTTGTAACATGAGCAATTCTTTTTTTTTTTTTCACGGTTTTGAAGATCATGGCTACATGATTGATACAGGGCTGGGGTGAATATATCCAGAAACAATACCTGGACCTCTGTTTCTGTGTTGTCGCTGAAAGCACAAGTGGTTTGAGGAAATGACGGATGAATAGATGCTAAATATCAGTCAGTATTTTGCATTTTGGTTTCATTCTTTTTTGTTAATGGCTTGTGAGGGAACCATAAGTGCAGACAGCATTAGGCAGAGCACACACACAAAACCATTTTGAAATGCAGAAATGTCGGTGGCGCCACACATCTGAGTGTCCCCTTGTGGGAACACATTAGTTCTTCGTCGGCGGCATCCAGACATGTAACCTCTAACAGACAGACGGAACCACTAATTATGTTGTTGGCAATTATCTAATGATTCTCCATTAGGCCGGATCCCAGACAGACTTTAGCAGTGCTAAAAACAAACCAAAACAAAGTCAGTTGTTCGACTCCTGACCTGTCACTGGGGCCTCGATGTCCAGCAGGTTTTTCTCTGCACGCAGGATGGTGGCGCCCTCGCCGATGAGCCGGAGAGCCACGGCCTCCTCCACACGGCCCTCCTTGGTTAGGTGGGCTTTCAGCACGTCCACTTTGGGCTTCCCCTCGCTGTCAAACACCTCTTTAGCTGTCAGCCGGTGACTGGGGGGGAAGGGGACAGCTGCAGGGCGGAAGAGGGACAAGAAATAAAAAAAAATAAAGCAACGTTAAAAGAGGCACACTTTCATTACATATTTGCAGTTCTTTCATGCACTTTTCATTGACAAACGACTTCTGAGGATACACCGTTAATTACACATGACTGAGCAAACAACATTTAAGCTGTTTGATTAGCAGGTATCTTTGTACCTTCCAGGGGATCGAGCCCCCCCCCCCCCCCCCCCCCCCCCCCACTGGGAAGGGAGCTAATGTTCACTCCCATGCCTGCAGCCCACCCTCTGAGACGATTTACCAGATTGCTGCTGTGATCTGTGAGTCATTCAATTTCCAATATTTATAACAGACCCACACAATTTTGAGTTTTTCTTGGCAAAAGATGTTAGACTTTTGAGGACGGACTGAGACATCTGTTGTTTTATTAACGTGAAAAGCCTTTCATATGATGACCGAGTCGAAACAGCACTGTATTTGAGGTTTAACGCGTAAACTCCACTGTGTTTAAACATGTCCTGTTGTGTTTACATGTCCGTCAGTTACTGCTAACAGGAAAAATGTGCTTATTTCGGCGAGTCTTGAAGGCATCATAAAAAATTGGGCAAACCGGAACCAAAACAAAACTCTCCATAATTAGCAGCGTTAAAAAAGGTTGTATTTCCCACAACGTGATGCAACTCAGGGCTGTTTACATGTTTTAATTTGAATCTGTACCGTCTCCAATCTAATCGCTGACCTTATGCCACTGCAGTTTTACCAGTCGGTATGAAAAAGGGGCCATTTTTAAACACTATATTTAGTAGTTTCATCTTAACCCAAAGTCCTGCATGCGTGTAGTTCCTTCACTACAATCGCTTAATAAACTTTTCAACTCCTGACAGCGAAGGTAGAAGAAGACATCCTTTATTGTGAGGCCGCGCTCTTAATTAGCGTCCACTCGCAAGTAATAAATACTGTTGAGTCGTTGGCTTTTGTGTGTGTGTGTGTGTGTGCATGTACGGCAACGTCCATCCTCCCCAAAGGTGACATCAGGGGTAATCGGGGCAGCACTTTATCTGTGTCGCTCGGAGAAAGGCGATATTTGGGATCTCAGCTGTGGCAGTTAAAGCTTTCTAACGGGTGGATGTTGAAAGCTCAAAGTTTTACTGGACTCACACAGCTGCACTCTGAACACTTTCACCACAACAATGTCTGTAACCAGTCCCAGTCCCCAAGGAGCGAGAGGGGGAAACTATCAGACTGATGACAGCCGACATCTTCCTCTGAGCTTGAGCCTGACTCACTGTTTTGACAACTCCTTTTACCTAAAATCACAAACTAAACAGAAATTCCAACGTGCTCCCAATGGATTTAGAGGAGAAGTGCTTTGAAACGGTAAAAATGAAGCTGGCTAACCCATTATCAATCCAACAACCTGTGTTTCCCTATATATTCCAGAGGGTCCGCCTCAGCGGCTGGTGGAGACGAAACCAAAGCGCTAATTAATATCTTCTCGTCGGCGACTCCTCTTCTAATAAACCAAGAAAATGTCGAGATATTTTTAAATTTATTTATTATTTTGCCAAGCTGTAGAGACAGGCTGAACAGCTGCCCCACACTCTGAAAAATAGTCCAGTGCCGTCAGATGAAGGACGCCTCCGCTCGCAGCGTCCGACTGCACAAACAGGTGGAGAAAACATGATGTGCAGGATGCAGCAACACACTGCGCGCTCAACTTTGTGCCCACATGTTGTGAGTTTTGCTTTACACCGAGTTATCCATCGAAATCCGAGTGGCAGAGCGTTGCCCTCCGAACACCGGAGGCTCATTCTGAATGTCTCCCACTAAGTGTGGGCCTGCGTTTGGAAATTTGGACATGCAATAGTGGCAAGATCTACAAAGTTGCATTTAGCTTTTGAGAATCGGGATATTTAGCTTCCCCCCCCCCCCTAAGTCATAAAAAGGTAAATTTTCTCATTAAAATTGCATTATTTGGACAAATATATGCATATAAAGACCAACCAGTGATGGATACAGTGAACCACCAATAGCTTCTCTTTAATTGTTGATGAATAACTTACCAACAATTTGGAAACCGTATTAAGTGTAGGGTAAGGGTTAGGGCAGCCCCCTGTAAAAAAGAAATTAAATAAACTGAATTACTTCTAGGATGGGGTCGGGACACTGTCTCCCATCTTTGATTTGCTAAAACATTTCAGTGAAGCCATCACCCATTCTAACAATATCCAAACAAACAAAAGCAAAAAGCACTAGGAACTTTCAAAGATCAGCTGACAGTTGTTGTCACTCTGGAGCAGTGGGTCAACAGTCTGCAGCACTTTGCTTAATGGCTTTTGAACCTACAGCTATTTTTAAACGCGCATACCTTCAACCAAAATACTTCAAAAGGATTGTCAACACAAACTTTGTTAAAGAACTTCTAAATCTTCTGAAACATTATAAGACTAATAGCTCCACATTTAGGTATCTGGGGCATTCGGAGATCCCCATCGGAGATAGAATTACCCCAGGCTGGCCTCCCCTGAGCACCTGCTGCGCAACACTAGCCTGAGGCCAGGGCCTTGGGGCTTTAGACTCCACGATGGCAAACAACCACACTTCAGAGAGATGTTGAACACGTAGTGTACAAACTATTTTTAACACGTTTGAGGGCAGATCCTGAAAGACAAGGCCGCTGGTTTCATGTTTTAATGTTACATATATACCAGAAATGAATTAAGAGGAGCACGTCTACAAGTGCAGGGTGATTAAAGAAAACAATATTTTTCTTTTTTTAATAATTATTTTTACTTTATACAATTTTTTTATTTAAAATACCTCCTTTAAAATGCAATGCGCACAGTTTCTCCATGAACTCTTTCAAACAGTATCAAAATCCAATATTCTTTTTATGCATGAAGCAAAGATTTGAATGTTGTAGGGGGACTTTAGGAGCACTATTATGAATCACTGAGTGTTCGGAGTATTGATTTCCGTAGGCAGCCCTTACAAAGACTTAGCAACTGTAAGCAGCAGTCAGACAGGAGTCGAGGTTAAAGTCTTGACGGTATTTCTCTCAGTCTGCTTTATTCGCCAAAAAAGCGCGATGGTCGGTAAACGCTCAAGATCCTCAACCAGAACTAGAAGACTGGCTATGGAATAATCAAGCGACAGATTATGTTTTTGGCATTATATTTTTGGGTCAATCCACTGTATACTTGATAGATGTATGTACTTTAAGACTTTGAGGCCGCGGTGCTCATGCACAGCAGTTTCAAAAATTTCCACTTTCGAAGGCGTTTTCAAAAACTTGCGTTTTCAGTGGCTCCGAGCGCCATTTTCATGAAAACGGACGCCCGAAACACAATGAAAGGTTTCCGTTAACTTCATGCAGGACATAAGCACAAGTTTAATTCAATGACTTTTGACATCTTTTAAATACCAAATTATAATAGGTTACGCCAATATTTTGAAAATCATTTACACATCGAAAATGTCAGAATTTGTCAATATTCAATTAAGAATACAACCAATCTAAGAATGCACAAATAAAACGCTGCTGGCACACCCAACAGGCCAACTCGCTCGTCCCTGCATACAGCGCTAAGCCTTTCCCCCAACAATTCAAGCCACTTTCAGCCTTCGAATATAAAATGCTAAATTTAGGATGCTTTGAGGATGTGAGCAGACTGATGGATGACAATGACAACCAGCGAGAAGTATTCACAGCAATTCTGGAGAAGACTGGTGTTCCCACAAATGGCGTAACTGTTGGTAGTACTCAACCGACTGTGGCCGCTTTACATAAGCCACGTCTGCTCGCACCGAAGCAAGCAAAACATGACAAGTCTAAAAAAAAAAATTATAATAAAAAAATAGAGTGAGAATAACATTATTCTTTAATAGAAAGTACTGGCGTGAAAGCTGTGGTTGTTGGCATGCTGGCGGCCTCTCAACACGTCACCCTTCCATTTCCTACAGTCATGACAATGGAAACACTGTGAACTTTCCCCTTGTGGAATTTCTAACAGCCCCTTTATTAACGAGAGTAACACCCAACTCTGCCAAAACATTACACGGCACATTGTAATGGTAGGATCGACACTCAAAAGAAAGAGGCGTTACTCCCAGAGGGGGAAAAAAAAATAAAAAATGAAAAGGCTCGTGGCCGAGGAAAAAGATCATCATGGATTAAAGACTCCTTCAAGGAAAATAAATCATCAAAGAGGCGCTTATAAGTTAGTTGTATTTTTAAAAAAAATTTTTAAATCAAAGGTATAATAATTGATATAATCTTCTATTGGAGTAATTATCTAGGAAAATGTTGTTAGTCATAAGCCACTCAAGGCATTTAACCGCCAAACGCTGCCTTTATCAACTGGATCAGGACGTTCCCAGACAGTTCATTGTTGTAAATAACCCTGTGCATCTATCCATGCTTTCATGCCGGGCTTGAAAGCCACCAGAGCACAAAGTGACCCACAGCGATCCGCCTGACACTCAAGTATGACTCAGAAACTGCCTCCATTAGCCGGTCGCTTTTGCCTTCATTAATTTTACCATTTGTCTGTTCTTTTCTGTTACATAACTGGGGAAATTGCACTGCTGCCTCAAATCTAACATGCGAGAGAAATGCTAAGAGGGAGTCGGAGAGGGTGGAAAAGAAAAGAAAAGAAAAGAAAAAAATCTGCGGTCTGATTTAACTTTTCCTGGTAATTTGTCTCCGATTAGCATTGAAATTTCCAAGCTACAAATTAGAGCCATCCATCAACCATTGGGGTTAAAGCCTGAGAGATGACTAAACCTCTGAATGCCTGGAGGGCGTGTTAAATAAACCTTTGAGTTATTTAATCAAAGTGGACTGTCCTGGTGTGGTAGAGTGCTGCAAGCAAATAGCTTAAAAAACGCCCCGCTCCCAAAAATCTCATGCCGAATGTGTTTTGTGACTTCTTGTTGCTTTCCAGGTTATAATATTTTATGGATAACAGCAGTTGGCATCCAAAGGCAATGCTTCTAACCTGAAATATCTGCCAAATCTATGTGTGCAGCCATAACTGTTAGGGATGCTATGGAGAGAAATCTGCTTAAACACTCGATTTTTCCATCTCACTGTGCATCTTAAAAAAAAAACAACAACAAAAAAACACTGCTCTTGTACAACAGCTCTTACTTAAAAAAAAAAAAATGAAATAAATAAAATAATTCTAGTTTGATATCCAGACAAATTAACACTTCATACTGCCAACGAGCCGATGTGGAGTACCGAGCGCAGCACACCTTAAAGTGAGAGGCGGTGAAAAAGCAGGCAGCCTGAGATGTTGAGGTTGGCGTAGTTCAGAGCTAATGCAATCTCTCTGAGGAACGAGACAGCGGGAGGTGTGCAGTCATATGGCGCTGGACAGATCAGCCTAATTGGGGAAAGTGAGACAGACTGTTGCTGAGCTCACCAACCCCTGGCCTTCATTTAGTGAAGAACACCGAGTGCAACCATGAGCCTGGCCTTACGGGTCAGTTCAGACGGCTACAATTCCTGCACGTCGGCGACCCCCGGCTCTCTGAATATTGTGCGCACTCAACCTCGCAGATATGGGCATGATCACATTCTGTGACATTCAGGAGAAAGATTTCAACCACTCAGGAAAACAAAGCTGCGAGAAATTGCTCAAGTTGTGCAATATAGTCAGTAAATCCATATCCAACTGGTGTCACTAGTGACATCACCTGCACAGCAATACCGACCACAAACACTGGCTGTGGCGGCTCCACGCCTGTCCAGAAGCACAGGCTATCACCTAATAACTACTTCTGTTTGGGGAAAAAAATATTAAGCCTGCGTGGACTGAGCTGGTCTGGGATCGAGGCCAACAAATGAAGGCCTTTAAAAGCATACAGATAAGGTGAGGAAAGCAACTCCCGATGATAAATTCCTCCAATTCCAGGACATAAATCTAAACCTGAGGTTGCTGTGGATCTCGGCCACAGAAATCTTAGCATCGGAAGCAGAAATGACACCCAAGAAAAAAAGGGCTGATGCTGCACGATGCGGCCCCCCCCCCCCGCCGGAGCGTGGGCGAGACTCGGGTTGTCACTGCCCACATCAACTGCCCCCCCCACCCCCACCTCCACCCCCACGCCACCTCCTTCCACCAGACAGGCCACCACACCAGCAATTTTCCTCCCCTCAGACTCAGCGTGACCAGTGGAAATCACAGCACGATCAACAGGGAGGTGAGGCAGAACAAAGGCTGGGGGAGCTATGTGCAGGTGCAACAAAGGTCAGCTCACACCAAGTACACAATAGATGGAGTAATTTGACGGAGTGGAGGGACACCGCCATGCAAAGGCGGCTTCTGATCAGACGTGTGATACCAATCTGTAATGTTGCTTCCTCGCTCAAGTCACTGTAACACAGCTCCCTTCGCCTGTTCCAATGGCGATGCTCTGCTCTGTATCCTGAGGCGAGGCAAGTGGCTGGCAGCACAAGCACAATCTCTGGGTAATGAATCAAGTGGAAAGTGAAAATCTGATTAAACAGTACAGAAATACCAGGGCTCGGTGAGACAACACAGTCGCAGAAAGAGATTTAGGAACAGAAGGTACCTCTCGGGAGCAAATGATCCAAAATGTGTATTTCATGGTCAAATATTCAGCAATCAGAAATCAGTCATCGAGTACAACAATGAAGGTATGCCTGCACTTCGGATATTTGTCCACCTTCTGCAGTTTTATCACTTCCCTGCTTTTTATTGAAGTACAATTGCATTCTTTTTTTATTTCTATGTATCTGTATTTTCTAGACAACATACATGACGATTGTAAAAAGAAAAAAAGCTTGCCTTTATCCTGAGATAAGTTCTTACTGCTGTGTGTGTTCGGCTGCTCTCTTTTATATGGGCTGCCACTTCAGCTAACTACAAGTGATGTGCCACCAGAGAGACTGCCTATAACAAGAGGCAGGAATTTATAAACTCTGAACAGGTCATTTGCTGTTCTTTACAGTAATTCATTATTAAGTCAATTCATTATTTAAATGTAGAAAATGTTGATATCAACTTAATTCTGTCTGTCAGATTCACATTTGCTTTGTGCGGAACTAATTAGCGTGATACTGTCACAGTCATAATGAAATGTTCGTACCATATAATCTCAATGTAACGCCACACAGTGATCGCTCATTTTGAAGACACACACATACGAGCAAATCTCTGCGATTATGGCAAAAAAAGAAACATAAAGCTCCACAGAGAAACTGCAGAGATTGTGCTTGAGATTAAGAGTATTTTGTGGTTACAGTAACAGAGGGTCCTTGATGAATCTGCAACTGACAGTGCAGGAATGAGAAAAAGGAAAAAAAAAAAGAAAAATTCAATCACACTCAGCCCAGTTTCCAGCTGGAAGCCTTTTAGCGATGAAGAATCCACCGCGTGTGCTGTATGGACCGAAGACGACTGCCAAGTGTTGAATAGGGCATCAAGAGTGTGCAACTCACTCTCCACTGATAGTCCGGGTTTGTTAATTAAATTACATAACAAAGCTGAATTAGAGTGGGATAGGAGTCCGGGACGAACAGAACGCTCAGGCTTCCTGTAGGCGGTAGGAAACAAAGCACATACTGTACACCACAAAGCACCTCGACTTCAAATGCCACTTAGCAGCAGCGTCATCGCTTCACTATTCCGCCGTTTGGAAGCTGATTACCTGACATGCATAATGTATAAGATTGAGATCATATGGCGACCCTTTTCTTCCGCGGCATCTGAACCACACAATGCATTATATTCACAAAGTGATGCATCATTGGCAACATTGTGCTGCAGGTAGAAAGGACACTGTGATGTCTACAAGCAAGCTGTGAGATTGACATCACGTCTTTTTTATTATTATTGTTATTTTTTTAACAGCTCTGCCTCGCTAAGCCACCGAGAAAGCCAATAACACTGCCAATCAATAATTCACGAGCCAGCATTCTTCAGAAACGATGATTCTCCTGAATTCAATCAACGACAACGTGGATTTCATTTTGAGAGTGACACGAGGGACAACAACGAAAATGGAAGTCTACAATATCAAAAGGATTTGAGAAAATGTTACAGCGTGTCTTTTAGGGTTGAAGGTATTTAGGTGTATACCGGCGACCCCCTCAGGAAGTCACCTGCCTTTCAGCCATTGATGGCTTGGAAGGTCTTCTTAGGTGACATCCAACGACTCACGAAAACAGATAAATGTGCTTCAAATCTTAAAAAAATCACAAGAGGGTATTGTGCTGAATTAACATACTCTAACTCAACCCACTCTCCACTCAGAGATCATGCCCATCAGAGCCTCAGCAATAGTAGTCATTTTGTTTGTATCATTTACACTGAAATTGTTTATTTCTATATGTGCAATTACACTAAAAGATTGTTCTAATTAAAAGGGTCATTGAAGGGATGACAAGACTGGTAACATACATATATACTTTCAAAAGTCAGCAAACTACAGACCCATAGCCGGAATCCTTCAATCCTAAGAGTCTTCAAAAGTTTTGTTGTTTTTGTGAGATACTGGACACATGTTTGGACAAACGCAACTTATTGGAAGATGGTCAACATGGTTTCAGAACCAACAGATCAGCATAACTGGCAATAATTGATGCAATTGAAGAAATTAAAATCTCTGTGGCTATTAAAAGGTTTAGTGCTGGGGTATTAATTGATCTTAAGGATCTGATCGTGACATCTTGGCTGATGAATTGAAGGTGCATGGCATCAGGAGAACAGTCTAATAGTGGGTTACAAACTAGTGGTTTGGTAAGTTGGAGAACGACAAGTCATATTTATTTATCTATGGTGTGCCTCAGGGGTCTGTGTTGGGACCAAAACTCTTTATCTTATATATGAATTATTACCATCATTGATCAAGGTGGGGGGTAACATCTGAGAGCTGAACTTTAAAATTCACAGGGTGCACACGACAATGAAAAGTTCATGGATTTGAGTTTATGCTATGAAATTATGGGATACATTTAAAACAGAGTTCGAGCAATGCTCAGTTATGAAACTTTTATTTTTAAAGGTACAAAAATTGTTACCCATAAAGGTATATGTAGCTATTAATATTATAAATATATCTTTTTTGATCTGGCATGGAAGTGAAGCCCAATAACTGATTCATGTACTTTCTCCTACTCCTTTTCAAATATTTTTGAATTACGTATAATAATATTGGAACTGTATTTATTTTTTTTTCAAAATGAAGTTGACTCATTTTATTAGTTTCTTTTATAGCCTGGATAAGAGGTGCTTTTGTTTCAATACTTCTTATTATCTGTAGGTTTGGTATTGGAAGTACATTAAAACCAATTTTACAAGTGCGGGTCAGGGGGACGCCTATTCCCCGCATGATTCTTGAGTTTTTGAAGATATCACTACAAAGATAAATAAGTTGAAGTTATAACTGTCTATTAAAAAGATACATTTTTTGAAATGAATAGAATCAAAAGCAAAATGTATCTCAAGGTTCAGGACTAAACCATGTGTGTAACAGGTATGATCATTGAAAACTATATATTAACATTCATGAGTTATAATTGGAAAATAAAAACCACAATGCCAGTTTTATGATTCCATTTGATTCAAGCATGACAAGGAAGGGCTCATCCAACAACATTTGGCATGTCGAGGTGCCTCTTTGAAAAAGTCTTGGGTAAAAACACGAGACAATTACTTTAAATCATGGATGACTGGATCATTTTGTAATGGCGAAAGTCGGCAGACTTTGCTGCCGGGCAGCAGGTATTTGCACCGCGACCCAGAAAACAGGGAGGGAAACCACGTACATTGCATCATGGGGAGATATATTTAGAAGGAAGGCGACCAAAAGAACATATAGGACTTCCATCTGTTTCATGAGGGCAGCCCAGGGATTCGAAAGGCCTACGGTGAAAAGGTCACTCAGGAATTGGCGTGAACCTCTTTACCATGCATTAGCAGGGATAGAAGCCGGCCCTGAACGAAGTGCTTAGCGGAGCGGAGCTTTGAAGCTCAGTGCTTTGAGTCTGCTGATTATATCAGTGTGCCGTTATGGGAATGGAGTGGTTACCTTTGTGGTCGAGGCAGAAAGGAGCCAAAAACACTCACCTTTCCAAAGCTAGAGGGAGGGGTGGGGGTGGGGGTGGGGGGATGACTGCGTCAGAGGAAATAAAAATGCAAAAGAGGTCTGAGCAGGACCGTCAACAAAGACTCTTGTGGGGGGGGGGGGGGCTGTATCAAAGACTGATATTGTACCAAGAAGTGATGCTGGCGTGCCCAGCAGGAATCAAAGATAACATATTTAATCACGTGTGCACACAAACTATCAATCGCTTCTCCAAATTAATAATTTGTTCCCTGCAATTAATAATTCATGTCGAATAATTACTAAAATGGTGTCTTCAGGTTACTCAATTGGTTCCTTTAAAATTAATAGCAACCCTGCTACACTTATTGAAGGAGAAAGAAGAAAAAGCTCTCTATTCAGCACCCACATTGTGTTTCAGCATAAAAGGAGATTTCTGCGACATCTATTCCATTTGTTAACATTTTCTGAACACACCTACGACTGTGAAGCCAAACTGGATGTCCCCTCAGCTCTTTGTGCTCCGTCCACTGGTCAGTTTCTGATAAACGGTGCACAAAGGCCACTGTGTAATCAACTGAAAAATAAACCGTGAGAGTTGTCAGATAAGTATTAATCTAAATGGAGCACTTGAGTTTCATAGTTTGCGATGATGTTGCATAGCAGATACAGAGATAAGCTTTAAGCACTCCAGTGTTTCGCCAAAGCCATAGAACTGCTTTTATCCTACATGTTAATACTATCCCGATTTTTTTTCTTTCTGTGCTGTACATTATGGCCTCCGGTCAATGCTATAATTAATTGTAGCTCTAATGACCATAGCATTAATTTAATGCAACCAGAGGACTATTACTGTACTTGAAAGATTTGCTGACCATCATCATCTGCCGCAGGCATATAAGCTTTTTACATCACATCAACAAACAGGAGAGATATTGGATAAAAGTGAGTAAACGGGTTGCCAGGGAAACAGTGCTGTAGAGTCTCAGTCTTAATCTTTCATCCATCAAAATATTGGCTTAAAAATGAATTGCCGGCAGCACGTTGCGTTCTGTGCCGAGCTGATCCGAGGCTGGAAGCCTGACCAAAAGCATGATCATACATAGTCCGCTCCTGCATGCTTTAAACATGATGTGCGACGTGACAGAGGTGAACGCAAACAACAAGAGTGTGATGGTTGCGTTTGACAGCTGCAATTCACTGCGATAACATGTGCGGCGGTCTGCACGGAGGGTCCGTTATCTGGTGGAGCTCGTTATTAAGATAGACAGGCCATGCACTAAACAAGCCAACAATACACCCAAGACCAGCCTCCATTCAGCCAGGCCTGTCAGGGTTATCAAAGCCCATCAAGCGCTGACAGAAAATAGCCCATAGCAGTGTTTTAGAGACGCAGGCAACAGCAATGTGAGGGTGAGTGACAGCCAAGCGTTAATCCTGCTGTCGCATCAAGAGAGTTTAGATGAGAAATGTAGGAAACGTGCAGGAGCAGGTGATCAAACTGCAGCGCCGCTCAGACAGCACTCTGAATAAGCTGCTGATTAATTAGTGAGGTAAGAGCTGCAGCGTGGGAGGCTGACGTGGGTGAATGTAGGCATGGATGAATGTAAATATGCAGGAGAGGGTGGATAAGGGGGAAGCTGCCAGAATAGGCTGCCGTGGGGAGGGGTGTTTTAAAGGGTGTCCCTGTGGGTGTCTTTTCCCGGTGATGGCCGGGTGAGCGGTGGCCCAACAATGGAACGGCGGATCGATGACACAGTGAGAGGCCGCCAAGGACCCGGATCACGGCAGGCAAAATTACTTCAGTAATTTGGAGCTGGACTGGGGGAAGTGCATGATTCAGGACAAGTGAAAGATCCATCAATGAAATTAAAAAGAAAAGCGACCAAATGGATTTTTTTTTTTCAAAGAGAGGATTTGTCAACCTATTAAAGACTCACAACTCACTGACTCACAGTTTGTTGATGGGACGTCCCCGAAGAGTTTCCATTCTAATAGAAATTATAAATGATACCCTGTTGACAAAGCAACAAGTCAATGACACTTGAGCCATGTTAAATATTGACACCATGCAACATGGATAGGTTTGTTCTATATATTTGTTCTATATATAAACTGCTTAAAGACAGACTCAACATTTCTTCTGTCAAAGTTTTATCATGTGACAGTCCCGCTGCAGAAAACCGCTTTGACATATTGTCAGACAGTCGTTGAACCCATCTTTACAGCTTATTGCTGAGAAAAGATCTCGATATGACGTGATTTCTTTGTTTGCTTTTGCAACAGCCCAACATCACTCCACTGAAACTGACCTTGTCGGGGGCTCTGGTATCAGCAATGATGCAACTAATTTCCTAGTCAATTCCTCATAAAATTCAATATGCAGCCATCAGTTTAATTCACTCAGTATTGGAAGGCTCCCAACTCAGTTTCTAGTGGCACAACCATCCCTGGCCTTATGTTCTATGCAGCGATGGTGGTCAAATTTCAATTTGAGAGTATCAGAGGGAGCAATAACATGAGATTCTGAATCGGTATTGCTGCTTTCAGCCGTAAGAGGGATGTCGCAACATCTGTAAAAGCCACTGCAATTTTTACACGTCAGCAAACTAAAAGTGCAAATAATAAAAATGAGCTGCAATAAATGTTATCCAGACCTTCAAGATAATGCATGCCAACACATTCAGGAGATAAATTAAGAAAATGCAGGTGAGCCCATTTTAAGAACCAAAGGGAACTAATCAATTAAGTAAGTGCAGTTGATATTTGGAGTGCTTTCCTTGACAGCTATTGTACCTTTCCTGAGCCTAAAGACACTTGTTCAATGAATCATCTCTATTCATTGTATTAGGAAATTCCTGAGACTAAACGTCTTGGTGTAATAACGCTATTGAAAATAACTGGCCAGTCTCTCAAATGGAAAGTTTTTATTCGGTGCAAGAAAACACTGGTTAAAAATTGTTTGAGTGGAAAAGTTAAAACTGGTCGGCAGGTTTGCCATGTGAATGGTGTTTAGGGTCAACACAAAAGTCATATTAAAAACAAGTTTCACATAAAACTGCTCACAGATTTTTGGATTTGCGGAGACGTTAACACTCTGGCATTTCCTCTGGAGAGCCACTCTGACAAGCCCTGAAGAAGACATTCCCTGCTAGCTTTGCCGTGCCGAGGCCTGTATGCGCCCCCCCCCCCCCCCCCCACCACACACACACACACACACTTCTCCTCACAACTCCTCCTCACCCTCCTCCTCCTCCTCCTCCTCCACAATGCCGTGACACAGGATTAGCTTTCATTAGAGAAGGCGCTGTAATCAGCTTTGGAGCATAACAGAGGACGGAACAATGGAGGAGGCTGAAAGGATCTGGAAGACAGGGCGCTATGGGTGCATGCACGGCTGTACATGAGCTATTTCCTCAGATGGAACCTGTGGCACACAAGCGGCAGATAGTGTCACGCTCACACTTGGCATGTATAGTCCCCAGTGTCAGGCGTTACATACATTGTTCTGAAAGATAGCCATCGTCAGTTCAATCCTTTAATTGCTTCACTTGTCTTTTTCAATCTTGACCTCCTGCTGAGCACTTTGGAGGCAGCCGAGCACCTGGTATAGTCCAGCGCAATTTGTCTTATCTTGTTCAATGTGTTTTATCGGTGATTTTCACCTGGTTAGTCGGAATCTTTGCATCTCCCTGCAGGCCCTCGGGTGCTACAGCTTGAACATTTCCTTCAGAAAGTAAACAGAAAGGTCAGGCAGCTGAGGGGGAGATCGGTGTACATGTTTGGATTCCAGTCTGGACAAAAACCTAGGCCCCGCACTTTGACAGAACCACCTTTGTGCGAGTCTTCCACCCCTCTCCATCATGCTGTCAACTGGCGCTTGTATCGGGAAGGACTGACGACACAGGTCTATGGAGAACATATGTCCCCACTAACCCTGGAGAGCTCTGCCAGTGCGCCGGCAGCCACTTTACAAAGCGTTCTTGTTGGGGACGTGTTCTGTGAGTGCGTGGTGACACACAGGCGGTGGGTGGACGTGATGCAGAGCCGCAGCTCAGCTGGAGTTGTCACAAAACCAAAAGTCAGACTTCAAAAGCTTCACTACGACTCAGGCGAAACTGTGCTCTAATGATGACACGCCAGAAAAGTAAAAATACATTGTGGTTTGCTTCCAAAATCAAACTGGACAGACCTGCTGCAACTTGGGCAGAAGTGGAGAAATGTTGTACCTGGGATCATTTATTTTTCCTTAATGCTGCTAGTAAAGGTTTAGTCTGTCTTCATGCCTGCTACATTTAACTGTCAGGGGCCTGCCTTTCCAGTCTCTTAAAAAATTTGAACCAACATATGTAATCCCCGTGGAGGGAACGCAGCAAAGAAATGTCAGCTTGTCACATGCAGTTGTTACACATAGAGGGTTTTGTTATTGGAGTATAATGCTGAATTCAACAACACAGCGAATCAGGAATTGGAAGTTAAATGATTTTACAGTGATTTCTGATGGTTATTGGTGTCACTTCAAATTCTATTTCTCCAGTGATCAGCAATGTATTAACATCAACTGAAGGTAGGAATATCGTGGTTTTGTTTGAGATGATTGAAAAATGGCAAGAACAAAAATAAAGCTTTATTCCAAACCTTTATCGAGCAAATTTGCATATTTCAAGTAGTAACATTATGATGATCACAGAATGCTAGCTAAGATAGAGAGATATTATAGATAGCTAAACACAAAGATATCCATATGTTTTGCCTCTTGCAAAGTATCTCTTCCCATTCTTATGCATCTGGCATAAGTATTTCAATAAGTACCTAAAGGGTTAAAGATTGTCCTTTATTCTGTGAGAGTGAACTCAAAGTTTGCATTTGTATTCTCAATGAGAGAACGGAGGGAAAATTATTTGAAGACAGTCATCTGTCTGTGGAGCATGCAGCTGGAAAATTACTGCTGGAGCTGCAGTCTTGGTGTATCAGGTTCAAAACTAAAAAGAGGCTGTTCAAAATGAAAGCCTTCGAGCAGTTTACTTCGTCTCCAGCCATTGACTGTGCCGGCTTTGGCCGGCTCTTGTTTTTATTTACTACTTTGCATCTAGTTTAATCTTGAACAGGCCTTTTCATTCTTTGGGCTATACTAGCTTAGAGTTTGATAAGAAGGAAAGTTGTACTTTTTACAGTTTGAGTAAAAACAGTAATACTCTAAATAAACAGGAACAATGTGAAACTAGATTTGCAGTGATACAGCCTGAGCATTAAGTGTAGGTTAAATATGGTTTGATTCTGGATTTATTTATGGATTTTGTTATAAACTTGGTGAAATGGTTTCAGAGTAATCATCTTTTACTATTTTATCAACAGAGGTATCGCTGCTGGCTCAGGATGGCCAGGCTTTCGTAACATTGTACATCTCTCGTTTAAAAAAAAAAAAAAAAAACTTCCCTCATCTGTATTTGACATTGCATTGACGTTACATCATCACATCTCAAGCCCCTAATTAGAAATCGAAACAGACGACTCCAAAGGCAATATAACTGAAAGCAATATTAATCTGACACAATAAGGAATATAAATCAATAGAGAAAAGCTGAAACTCGAAGTGACTTCAGTGTTTTCTGCACTCATTCACAGCTTGCCTCTGAGATAATATGCCTCAACAGGCGTGATCGCACCTCCCAAGGAGGGCTCGTTGGCAGCCACGATGTTGGCATTTCTAGAATGCAATTACTAGACACATACAGAGGGGATGAGGCCAGTCTATATTTGCTCCCACACTTGGTAAACGGAGCATACCAGACCTGAGGCTGACCCAAATAAAAGGCAGACTGAACTGTAGATAACATTCCTCATCATTAATTAACCTACACCCCCACTCGTACTCTCGGTTGGGAAGGTTACCTGCATGGCAAAAAAAAGAAAAAAAGAATACCATGCTGCCAACTATCACAATGATCTGCAGACTGAGGCAAACCCTCCCAACCGTACAAGAATAGCTACATCACATATGTGAGATGGCATTCCTCCACGCTGTGTCAAAGGAACAAGGATGGGTCAGAAAGAGCAAACAAGATAGGAAAATGTCCTTACATAAAAAAAAAATTTACATAGAGTGAAATGTTGAATATTACAACCACCTTATGGCTATCAAGTGTTTTGGTCAAAGAGATCCATGCTTGAGTTATCATTCCTGGCAGACTGACTGTGGTTTTTCAGAGGACAGGTGGTGAGGCAATGGGATGGCGCAGCCAGTCACCTCCTCCTGCCGCTTGCCAAGACAGCACGGCCCCTAAGAGTCCCCTTCCTTTGCCATAGCTTCCCTTACCTCCCCTTGCCCACGCCCACCTCTCTAACCCATCTCTGTTTCTAGGCCATGACTGGGCGGGTGTGGTGGGTACTCCTGCCAGCAGGGGTACCTCACTGCCAAGAAAGAAAAGCAAAAACAGCACGGGGCTGGGATTGGAGGGAGGGCGGGCAACAAAGGCATTACTTCTCTAAAGACCAAAGGAATTCTGAGTCAGCAAGGGACATAACTCCACACCAACCACACACACACATACACATACACATACACATGCACACACACACACACACAGATCTTGTCTCACCACCCCACCCCCAAAAAAGAAGCTCTATATATCAGGAGAAGCTGTGACGGAGACCCCGAAGTAGCAGCTATTACGCAACCCTTCTGGGCTAAAACTGACTGTAAAGTAAATCATCCTTCTCTGCTGCCAGCCTGACCTCCATATTGCAGAGAAAGCACTTTCAAAATTCACTAGTGGAGTATTATGCGGAAGGCACCATCTGTGCAGGCTTTACTAGAAGCCGTGAGATTAAAGGCAGTTAAAGCATCACATTCGAAAAACCATTGCCACAGTCAGTGTCTGTCCAATCAGAGGCGGGAGTGGAAGTAGGAAGCAGGGCCTTTTAGATGGTTTGAAGCACTGCCTGGTCGCGAGGGTCAAGCAGCAGTGAGCTGCATGGGTCACGACTCCTGACCCATTCAGGACAAACAGGCGCGCTATAGGGGTTATGTGTTCTTGAGGATCAGGTCAGTGAGCGAGTTTCAGTTCACTTGACAGCTTGACTGCCTGAAGGGAGTCTTGACTCTCCGTCATGCACTTCATGTGCTGTGCATGAAAGTCATGCAAGTTCTTAGATGATTCCAAACTATAACCATCAGGTACATTTCTTTTTAATTCTTCAAATGTATCACCTGTGATAGCCACTGCTGCTGCTGCTGACTGTCTTCCAGAGAAGATTACTTGAGACATAATTGTTCAACATTTGCAATGACTGTATGTGAGATAAGTGAAGACACAGCATTGATAAATCAAGAAGTCATTTCAATCTTAAAAACAAAACCAATCAGCGCCAATCACCAATCTGATGAGTTATCTGACAGTCAAGCCAGGGCATCAATGATTATTGATTTCTTTCCATCATTGAGCAAAACATTGTTTGGTCTTTTGAAACAGTAAATAGTGAAAAAAATATTCAATTTTGATTCCCAAAGCTTGAGAGACAGTCCAAGAGTGTTACTTTCATCCAATATATTGAATTTAATTATACGAATGTTAATAGGTCATACAATAATTAAATCTGTGGAACGTAATGTCAAAAAAAAAAAAATAAATAAAAAGATAAATAAATGTCACGAAACAAACACTGAACAAAATATTATTTTCTGTTTCTAACAAATCCCTAATCGTTACAGCTTTACCTCAAGCCCACTTTTCCATAGTCATCAGAAGCAAATAGGACTTTAAAAGGACATCACGTGCATGCAGTGATCAGTGCTGCATGGCTATGAATCGTATACACCATCTGTTGGGCTGAAAAGAAGTCCCTGCCCTCTTAACTGCTGGCTACAAAACAGACAGTACTCAACAAATGTTTAATGCAGCTTACGACTAATGTCTGACATCATTACTGTCACGGAGCGTTTGAGATTGAAAATACCCATGAATTTGGTCGACTGGAGAGTAAATACTACATTGATTTAATTCTTTCGGTTGCGAGTGACGTGCTGGCTTAAACTCACTTGGAGCTCCATTATCTGCCGGCCACGCGGCTGATTTGTACCTCGATTTGGCTGTCCCCGAGGCTTGCCACATTCCTCCCGGGGGATCGGATTACGTTCTATACAGGGAGACGGGCCCGAAGCATTATGGGTGTTTTGGTCTTACGACACGGGTCTGACACAGTTGAGGAGCAGGCGGCGCAACGAGTGTGGAAAAGGGCATGAAAAGAAAATGCTGAATGAATGGCAAGACGATGGCTTGGAGGGAGCGCAGCAGTCATGGCAGAAAGTGGGGACAGCAGAACTTTGGCTAAAATTGAATAGAGGCAGAAGACAAATATCAAATGTGTTTTTTTGGAGGGTGGCAGCAATACATGACAGGGAGGCAGAAAAATAGTTGAGCCACTACAAAAAATAAAGGGCCTCATACGCATGTCTCACATTTTTACAAGACAGAAAAGAACGGCTGACTGAAGCAACTGTCGAGAGACTGGAGGCTCAGTAGAAAAGCTGTCAAAGACATTGTACTCTTTAGTATTCTTAAGACTTTGTGACACGGATGCGGACATACCCTAACTTGTGTTCACAGCAGGAACTGTTGTGCCAGTGAGCTGCTGTGTCATTCAGCAACCTTGCCAGTTTTATGTGTCGGCAGGCCATCATTAAAGGCCTGCATGATATAGGAAAGCTACAAAGGAGCTGCCAAATGCATGACAGCAAGGGACTTTGTACATATGGACATATCACAGTGGGTGTGACATTTGCATTAATTCCCTACAATCATTCGCATGTTGGTGGTAAAGATTAACTTGTGGAAATAACATATCTCCCGCAGTTTCGCTAAACAGGTTTTTTTTAAGGGACACAAACAAAATCCTCCCGTACAATCGCTGGAAAGGGAGGTTCCCCACGACTGACATTCTTTCAAGTCAACCCTGCGTGAATACGAGAACGCACGGGCGCATGTATGAACATGTACGGGGGGGGTGACAGCTGACGAGTACATCAACCACGCTCCACTGAGAAACTCTCTGCGTGCGATCAATACAGCAAAATGCAAGCGCTCATAAGCGGCAGTCCACTTCACAGCGAAAAGAGACACAGAGTCCGCAAGCTTTCGCTCTGCCCTTAATAGTGCAACCGGGAGTGGGTCGACGTTAAAGCTCAAATGATTGGTCATTGTAATGTATGGCTTTCCAGCACTGTTTGGACAGGCACAAAATCAATGGGAGCCATGGGACACACTAACCCCTCCGCAATCTGCCTAACAGAGGCACACTGTCCGCTCAGACTGATGACATATCAGTTTGCACTAGGATTGTGCTCGACTTGGCGTGACAACTGCAGAGGCCACTTCCTAAGGGCTGAGACTTCTTTGGGTTGCTGGCAGGCATCGGTCTTATCGTGGAAACGCTCCCGTGTAAATTGAATACAACTTTGAACAAGATAAACTGGCCTCGCGATTACTAGGAGAATATTCCCAGTGGAAATTCATTGGTCCTTTACGAATCGCCTCTGGGGCCTAATTTTATGGACAGGATGGCAAGGGCAGGGAAACAAACACACGCCTCCTCTAAGGTTAGTCAACCCCCAATCTCTCCACACACACAGAGCACAGTCACGACTCAGGCTCTGGTCAGCCTCTGCAGAGTGTGTTTTGAGTGAGTGGGCCAGGCAATGGTCCTTCGCCCTCCTCTCTCTACGTGGGAGGAGGAGGGGGGCAGGGGGGTGACTGAGTGGCCTGCCATCATCAGCTCAGAGGCAAACCTAACACCTCTTTGTCCCTTTCTGTTTTTGCCATGGGCGAAACCCAACAGCTGGATGTAAAATGAAGCAAAAATCACATTAAAAATAGTCTCAATATGTCATGAGGATGACACTTTGTAGGAGAAATTAGGAGAAAGCATGTCAGCCGACATCTGGCCATGCTGCCATGCCTCGTAATAAGAATGTCAATCTCCCAAGACCACATCCTGTCAACTCGATTATGAATTTCATTCAAATGAAACATCTCACCCCATTAGTAAGCTCAGATAAGCAGACACCAAAATTGCCTGCACAAGGGGAAAAAAAGGGTTAATTTTCAGCCAGGTGGTCTATAATTAAAGCGTGCGAATGAGTGTAAATAAACCTTGAGGCCTCCGCTCACCTCCAGCTGTATTTGTATAGCTGGAGTTTCTCTCTTGTCCACACACCGGGCGCTCCGGCGAGTGAGCCGACGACACCTGACAGCAAGGTCCAGCCAGGACTGTAATTTCATGCACCAGGAGCAACAGTGAATGCGGAGAGAGAAACTCCATGAGTCAGAACATGCTTCTTTACGCATCTGTGGTCAGCACCAAGGTTTACTGCTTTGCTTGATATAGCTTAAAAAAATAATAATGATTTCAGTAAAGCTCGATGCAGAGCCTTTGTTTTTCACAGCACAGGGTGAAACAGAATATTTGCGTCTTTGTATAAATCCCTACAGAACAGTCCAAATCGCATTATCCAACATGCAGCCAGACTGAAGTAAAAGTGGTTCATTGTTCTTGTCCCCAGTGTTAGTTATGGCCTTAATAAAGTATATCCATAACAGCAGATGAAAAGTATTGATTGGTCTCTTAATTAAAACCAACTTTCTTTTCTCATCTGACATATTGTGTCTCGAGCTGCAGCTGGAATTAAGCATTAAATGAAAAGGTTGGAACGTCGGGTTAAGCCAACACCGAGTTCTTCTATTGTGCAGCAAACAACAAGCAAGGCGGTGCACATTTAATACATGGCGTAGACAAATGTTACCACAAGAGTCCGCAGTCAAAAGCTCTGCCTGTTTTCCTGGAAAATGTCAAACTGCATATTAAAGGATGAACCCCATGACAATCCAGAGACCACTGTGGCACAGGGTACTGATGCCATCTTGGCTCTTGCTGCTGATTGTGCTCCAGCGATCGGCCAAACCGAACTCCCGCCAAAACAAACCTGCAGAGGAATGCGGTGGAGTTACACCCTCAAGGCATCTGCGAATTCTGTGTGAAATCCTGTTCTGCTGTCACAGCTACGATGCAGTATCAAACCCGGGGTAAGAATTATAGTAATGAATTGACCGCAATGAATTAAATGAGAAAACAAGGCCTTGTTTGGTTGGCCTGTCCAGGATTCGCTTCAGTGCAATGATTTAAAAAAAACCACAAATTTGCTTTTTCGAGTCATTGCATCCTTGTTTGCAGTGAGCCAACACAATAACGCAAAAAAGGCCATGATGACAAACTTCCTAACCTGTTTAAACATACTGTTGAATAAAAGATATGACTTTTGATGTACATGTATGTCTTCTCATGATCTCCTGACACATAGTCTGCATGAGAAAACTATTTACATATTCATCAGTTTGTTAGGAACAGGTTATTTGCATCAGCCGCAATATATGGCTGCGTGTGGGTGGTGTAGAGCGTCAACAACTGCACATGCTTAGAGCATGTGTCGTTGAGAAGAGGCAATCTCGGCGAGATGGCTACCCTGAGATACCGTGTATCACTGTCATGTCATAACCCCCCCACCCCGTGCATGCATTGAGCTGATGAGCCGATATGAGAGCTACAGCATCCCATCCCCTGTGGTGAGTTAGCTCTGCTTACTAATCTGCAATTTATAGGCGACCCGCAGATAGCTTTGCTCATTTTCCCTCCGTATTTAAATAGGAACGACCGCCTGACACAACACGGGAGTGTGTGTGTGTGTGTGTGTGTGTGTGTGTGTGTGTGTGTGTGTGTGTGTGTGTGTGTGTGTGTGTGTGTGTGTGTGTGTGTTCTACATTTATATCTGTCACAAAGCAGCAAGCAGAGGCTTGTCCCAATCCACCAAGACAAGCCTCCCATTTAACATGTAGGTATGCTTTCACCGTAAGCGTGTCCTTTTCTATCAGCACAGCAGAAAGACTAAAATGCCATGTGCATTCACACACAGGAGACGTATCCTCGGTTAATCACATCACTGTGTAGATAGTTTACAGTAGCATAAGAAAACAAAACAAAAAAAAACCTCAGTATTGCCGAGAGCAATTTCTGGTTTGAGATAGATATACATGCGCATACCTGTGGTGTTAAAGAAATAATCAGCCAATTGAAAATATGAATAGAAAATAAACAAACTGCTGTAAGCTTAGCTGGTTGCTAAGAGCTAACAATCATTGATTGTAAATCATAAAACTTCAACTTCATAAAGAATGAAGTAGGTCAAACATATTTGAGACGTAACGATATGAAAATGTTCCTTTTATAAACATTGAGACATAATTTATCAGAGTAATTGCTATTAATTGACATTTATTTTTATTCTACCAAGCTGAGGTACACATTTAATAAAGTGTTGTATTTATTACTTTGTATATTAGTGTGTAATTGAACGTGACTACAAATTTTCATCAATGTTTCGGGGAAATATTCAGTGACTGAACCACATACAACGTTTAGAATTGGTCATCATAGAAAATTTTCTAATGATATTGAAAGAATCTTGCCATGACAGAACCACAATACTGAAGAACAATCGGCGAGGATTTCATGACGAAGCAGCGCAGATGAACAAAGCAAACATACGATGCCTCCAGTCAGCGATCCCCACTTATAGTGTTCAGCTTGCTGAGCGGGGACAGCTTGCTGAATGCACACTGCACACTTTAAAGAGATTTATAAATCCATGCAGCCATTTGTAAAGATGACAAAGTATTTTGGCTGGCCAAACTCTGACACTGGAGCTGGATTCTGCTGAGCACACACTTCAAATGCACTCTGAAGTGCTTAAAACATGAGCTCACGTGTCCCTTTCAGATACTATTGCATTAGTTTCTGATTTATATTGTAGTCAAAATGCTGAATTGAGGATTTTATTTCTTCATTACCGCCTTTGATGACTTTGTGCACCCACTGACTCCTGCACACACTTTCCACTGATACATAAAGTGTCAACTTGGACGGTCCCCTTTTTACAAGATGGTGCCAGAAAGATCCTTTGCTGGTTGGTACGTAGCAGGGTCCCAACACTCAAGTTTAACATCTAATGAGCCACGAGGGGCTGAGAAACACTGATAACTTCAGTTTGTACATTTTGTGTACTGTCTGTCATGTTAATATAAGTAAACACCATTTAGAATATCTTCACAAAAGACTGCAGGAAAAAAAAAAAGTCTTTATTTTCCATTTGGATACGTACAAAGCAGCACTTAGGCTTCAGCTGGGAAGTGAACAGCAGACTCATCTGTTAAACTGCAGAAAGACTAATGGGTTCAATAGATGCACAATTTCACCAAATCAAGAGTGTAGCTCACAAAATAATACAAACGCGTGCACATTGTTCCAGAATCAAATCATCGTGCGCCAAGCTGTTAATTAAATCGAGTCTGTCCAGCCAATCATTCAGTCCTTGACAAAGTATTTGCTCCCAATATTTTTCTCAACAGCATTTGGCAACAATCCCATAGCAGATGTTTTTCTATATCCAAAATCTGCTTTCTCGATTTATTAAGTGACCCGCTACATCGCTACAAGGCCAGTGCACTTTCAATCCACCGCCTGAAAATCGAGTCCCTTTGCAGCTCTGTGTGTCACATCTACATCCCCGCTGGCCTCTAATATAACCCAGCAACCCGACAGCATCCAGTTCACTAGGTTAGCCTCTCCTCCCCCCAACGCTCACTACGCTGGCTGCTCAACGTGTAGTTACATGTGTCGTAGACTCCGCATTGATTGATTTGTGACTGCGCTGCGACCAACTCCGGAGAGGTATCTAATGACACACAACTCCTGCCACTGTTCCAAATGGCTTTTGTTAGCCTGTGCAGCTCGCAGCAGCCTCGAGTGTTGGTGTCTGCCAGCCATGAAATGGGAAATGCTGACGGGTTGTTTACACGGAGGCTGATTTTTATTTTTTATTTTTTTTTCACCAAACACAATAGCACACCACCATGATCTATGGCTGGCGGAAGCTACTGTGGGTATAGGCAATCAGGAGTGGAATTTCTGTGTTTGGTCATGTGGAGAAGACGAAAATGTGGTGCATGTGGGGCTGATGAAGAAGAGAAGAAGAAGAGCAACAACTGTGCAGAGCTGCAGCAACGCACCTCTCATCTACATATAAGCAATGAAACTGTTGCTTACAAATTGTTCCCATGTACCAACAGTGCGAGTTCACAGGCTTCCAAATCCCCAAAGTGTATAGATAGGCTTAGCAACAATCTGAAAATGCAAAGGTGGGTAAACAGTGTTTTCTCTGCCTTTTGCCTTATCAAGACCCTACATCCATTTGTTCACATGAATTAGCAAGAGCAGCAGCTAATGCATGGAGTCAGATTACAACCTCTGCGCAGAGCCGCCTTTATCCCCCTATATGGAGCTTAATCTGTCCAAATCCACCGCTTTGCCGTGCCCCAAATCCACAACAGAGCCTAATACCTCTCTAATCTAATGAGCAGCAAAGGTGCACGTACTCAGGTTCAGAATATCACAGAGTGGATATCTGAGCATCGCATCACAACAGAGATAGCTCAGGTCTTCCCTTTCTGCGCCACGGTGCAATGCAGCGTTATCATAAACCCGCCAAAAAAGGATCTCGGGTGTCACAGAAGACCGGGCAACCATGATGGGCTTTGATCGTCGTATCGTCGTGTCACTCACGGTGTCTGCTATAGGCGACATTTCCAGGTTGAGCTGTGGGAGTGGACTGCTGTCAAAAGCTGCAATGGAGCCCACCAGCACCCCTCCGTCTTTGCGCGCGGAGGATACGTGTCAACAGAGCAGAAGGCGATGCGCCTAAAGCGATGCTAAAGTTAGCAGGCTGACTTTTTCTTTTATTTAAAAAAGTAACAATTTGCAAACAGCAATGCTAATTCTCACTAAAGCGCTGTTTGAGACAACACCAGAGAGCAAACAGTGAAAAGTCAATGCAAGCCACCAGATCAAACCTGGATCAGCAAACAGGAAAGTAGCAGCTCACGATAACTTAAAACAAATTCTTCTTTAGGCATATAAATAAACCTGACTGGATTAGATGGTTGAATACTAGCAGTTTGCCATCCAAGTGCCTGCTTTATTATATAAAATTCAGCACATCCTGGTTAACTAATCTGTCCTAAAGCACAGACATAGTACTTTATTGTCAAGACAAAATGCCAAAATCCAGCTAATCAGCATAAACTGATCTGTATTTTCATAAAAGAAAAACTTACTTTATTCCATGAAAAGTGAGATTCCCTCGAGTGCATAAAGACAGTCTGGAGTCATCTTGTTACATTTGTCTAGGTTTTGGCGATGCTACCATGATTAAAGTTTGTCAAAACTGTCCTGATGGTCATTAATGTGTTGTGCAGTGCCAATCTTGACCAAAACAACTGCAGGCAATTTTAGCTGAAATCTCAAAACTTTCCAAATGTCAGACACACCAGGCCGCGGCAGGATTCAACTCATCAACAGCTGCTGCAGCCAATGACAAGGGCTACCGACGCTAATGAGGAAATATTACTCAAAATGACAACGCCACAAAGAAGACTCCTCACGGCTGGTAAGGCAATATCCCCGCAACACACCGTTTTGCACCTGGTAAGCAAGGAAATGGTCGACGCGTCGCCTTGTGAACACGCAGCAGATCCATACGCAGGTGATCACATGCAAGGCGAGGATAAAGTATGTGGTATTACTTAATGTTCTGTTCTATAAATGACTCGGCCATCCAGCTGGGATCAGTGGCTGGCATTGCGCCGCTGTCACCACCACCGTCTCTCCAACCCACGCATGTCTGAGCATGGGGGCCTCTTCTCAAAAGTCAAATGTCAGATGTTATCCATCCCCACTCGCAGAGAAGGACCTGGTGCGCCATCGGGGGCTGGGAGGCCCTGCTTCTCCGCCGATGATGGAAAAAGACCATTACGGAGCTCATTTTGCTTTTGAAGCGCTGGGGCTACGACAATCTCACCATGACAACCATATTACTACGTATTTGATGTGTGGCTTGTGTGAACTTGTATTCAACAGTTTTAATATTGACAGCGATATCTCCTATCCTGAAAAATGATATTGCTTTTATATCTTCGGTCTATATTTGGGACAAGCATTTTAAAACTGCCTTGAGTTCCATTCACACAAGAACCGGGCAAAGACAGAAATCAACATTGAAATGGATTTCAAACAGAATCCGTGTCGGGCCATCCTCAATAAAAAGGCCAGTTCATCAAAAAATGTCTTGCTTAAATAAAAAATAAAAAAAATTTAAACTGACGGCTGAAACCGGTCTTCATCTGTCAAAACATGCAAACGCACTCCATCAGTAAATAAGACCTTAGTTTAGTTAGAACATTGCAGTCGTTGGAATTTCTAATGCATCAGAATGATCAAACTCAAGCCGATGCAGGATAAACGGTAACAGATAATTTTTCCAAACATGGAAATAGTCGATCAAATTTAAAACAAAGCAATTGTCATTGTTGGTGTTGATGGAACCTGGTGTCACCAGTTCTTCACGGGTGCACACGACCACGCGCATTCAATTCAGTCACCAATTAGCCTAGCTCTAACCGCTGCGACATTGTGACGCATATGTGCCTGCTAATAGAAGCTTTTTAGAAAATAAAATACAAAAACAAAAACTCGGACAAAATAATCAGGATTATCATGAGTGCCTGGATAATCCAGTTTCAACTGCAACTAAGCCAGGCACGCTTAAATAAATGTAAACAAAACCAACCAGCAATGGTCAAATATGAGGAGGAACTCCATAAATCATCAGCAACAATCAAGTTCATTGAATTGATATGTTCCTCGGAATCGCTCATGTTTGTGTCTCTGCCAGAGGATCAAAACAACATTCATATGACACGATTCCTCCTACCCTCGCAGATTAAACTCTTATGAGTAATTACTATTCGGCAGCAGCTTTCGGGAGCATTATGATAATGCATTTTGAAAACAGGTGGATGCAAAGCACTTAGAATAAGTTGGACTGACACCTCGTAGCGAGGCAAAGTAGGCAGCTGGAAACAAATTACTTCACACCTATAGCCTGCAGTTATTTTGGAGAGGTGCTTTGTACACAGCGAGCGTCTGTGTTGTCATAATACTGACGCATTACCAAAACACTGACTTCTCAAAAGTTGATGAATGGATAATGAGGTAAATTACTCTTTTTTTTTTTCTTTTTTTTTTTTCGGCCACAGCACCGGGTTTTAAAAGTGAGCCACGTAAACCGAGATCTCAAATTCCCCGGCAGCCACTCTAATGTGTAATCAATACATTTCAGCCTGATTAAGACCATTGCGGACCTTCACTGAGCCAAGCAGAGAGGCGGAGAAGACACAGTATTAAGATGTGGAATTCAGTGGCGGCGCTTTGGTAGAAAACACCAATGAGACACGGAAAAAGCTGCTTCATATCCTTATAACACAACCGACCAAGTAATTCAATCATATTGTCGAATCTCTTTAAAACTCCATGCCTGTCGTATCTACTTTTCATTACCCTTCAAGTTTGTGGAGACTGTAGGGGTATGATCTCTTGAAATATGCATTACAAATACACCCAAGACATGCTGCGACTCTCTTCGAACGCTCAACCCCATTTTCTGATCAAAATGTAGCCTTAAAAGAAATGGTTGGTTCTCAGCTTGGCGCATATTTTTTATTTTTTTTTTAAGAAGCTTATTTTCCATTTCAAATGACATGAGATAAGCCTCAGAAAGAAACTAAGTCAAATCATTTTTTTATTTTTTTTTTTGAAAGAGCTTAGCCAGCAACAGTTGCAAGTGCAGAATCCAGTCATGCTCTTCCGGACACTGGATTGTTGCCTTTCTCTCTACAAAACCCTAATGCCTCATGGTCAAAGAGGATTGAATTATTTCAATTGGTTGAACTCCCGCAGCATAGCCTTGGAGGAAAAAATAAATAAAAAAATCACTTAATGTCCTCATGTGCTTGTGCACTGTGTTATGGTGGAGCAGGAGACGATGCTGGTTGCAACTAGAGATGGATCAAAAAAAAAAAAAAAATGAATAAATACAAGTAAACACATCCTGTCCTTTTTTCATCTTTAATAAAGTGTGTATGTGCTGCAACAGAGGAAAGCATGAGACGTCAAGTGACATGAAACTGGGCTGCCTACGTTCGCTCCTACTCCAGGGCAGGCAGACTCGATTCTGATCTTTATTGCATTCTTATGGTAGACTGCAAAGGTGGAATGTCAGACCTGTAAAACCCAGAAGGCAGGAAGAGCCACCCCATGTGGCATGGACACAAAATAGCACATGATGAAGATGATCCCCTTCCTCATTACCAATTCAGATGACCACAAAAATAAATAAATAAATAAAAAATACAAAGTGTTTTGCAAAAATTAATCAATAAATAAATAAATAAGAGAAAAGCCCTTGATGGTGAAACTATGTTTGGCAATGCATGCAAAATGAGGGTGGTGGGAGGGGGGGGGGGGGTCGCCCTTGGTGGGGTTGCATGAAATTGTTGTGCAATAAAATCTGCATGCACACAGTAAAGCTGTGCAGAACACATGAATCAGAGAAATGAGCATGCATCTGTCACACCGCTGGCTCCAGGGAAACACCGCACGGTGAGACCGCCTCGCCGCTCGACACTGACACATTTCTGCCTTTAAATCTCCAAACTGGAGTTACCCTCACTTCCTAGTTTGCTGTCACAGCCCGGCTAACACCCTTCTTCCTCCGGAGCCAGAGAACGTTGCCTCTATTTCCACTACATCTGCTGCTGCGACCGTCCAAGTGTGCTCCAGCCTCGGCCAGAAGAAGATATATAGGCTCCTTTTTTTTTTTTTTTTCTATTTTTTTTTTTTCCTGGCGTGACAGGAAACGAAACACACTTACTTTTCACCACCCTGTCCGTCGTAGATAACTTCGGCTCATCATTCGGCTTGTTTTCGGACATTTCCAGGGTGATGTATAAAATGAAAGATATAGCAAGAAAACGAGAGCGGAGGGGGAGAAGAAGAAGAAGAAGAAGGAGAAGGAGAAGAAGAAGAAGAAGAAGAAGAAAAAAAAACGGTCCCTTGCGGTTGCTCCTGCCGAACAAACTCTTGAGGCGATCCGAGGAGGATAAAAAAAAAGGGGGTGGGGGACCGCAGTGATCTCACTGGGTCCTATCAGCGGCCAAAAATACTCGCAACAGGGTTAAATTTGAGCGGAGGAGCCGGAGGAGCTGGAGGAGCTGGAGGAGCTCGGTCTGATTTGCTCTCACGCTCTACCAAGTTGTCTGAGCGCAGTGTGCAGGCTAACCTGCTGCCTCCACAGCGCCCGCCCCCCTTCACGCGCAGCGCCTCTTCTGATTGGTGGAGCGAGGCTCACTTTTATCAAAGCGGCAGGGGGGGGGGGGGGGGGCGCCGACTCCGTGTCGCTCGTGCATTAGTAGCCAGCATGAGTAACCAGTTATACACTAACGACAGTAATAACACCGTACTTAATGATAAACCTTTGTGACCAATAAAAAATATTGTGTGTCAATGTGTAGCCATAAAACAATTTGTAATGCAAGCTGGTGAGGGTAATTAACGTTACTCGACCAGAGAATGAAAAAAACAACAACTTTAAAACATACTTCCCGTAAAAAGGTATCACTTCTGCACAGAAAATAAACCAATACACGAAAGCAAGACCGTTACTACTCATTTCACCCAAACTTCCAACCCGCAGCTGGATAAATAAATCACACCAAAGTCGATATGTTTACAAACAAACTGGAATTTGTCGCCATC
The DNA here is from genome assembly GCF_963383615.2 of Lipophrys pholis. NCBI lineage: Eukaryota > Metazoa > Chordata > Actinopteri > Blenniiformes > Blenniidae > Lipophrys > Lipophrys pholis. Next base: position 19,873,845 of record NC_137646.1, on the reverse strand, counting down.
AAACTGTGTTAATGTTTTGCTAACTGACATCATCTTTGGAAAACTGCACGCAGGGGTTTCTGCGAGATCAAAGATGGCGTTGCGGCATCTCAAGTGAAAATATCAACATATCAGTGGATAGGGAATTGAAAACGGAACACTTTGGCACTGGTTTGACAGCAATCAGATTAAAACTGACCGCATTATGATGAAAACACATTTCTGACCTTTTCGTGACCCAGACCTTGACCTTGGATCGAATCGCTCTCAGAATTTAATGGAACTATACTTGGAAAAAAACAAATCATCCCTGAAAATTTCATGCAATTCGGGTCAATAGTTTTTGCCAGTATGTAAATAAATAAATAAATACACACCCCTGTGTGCCCTGTGATGGACTGGTGACCTGCTCTGGGTGTAAATGGTAAATTAATTTAAATTGGCATACCATGTAAATCACATTCACACATACTTACACCAAAAGTGAAGTGATGGCTGCAATACAAGGCAATCTATCTCCAGTGGGAGCAATGTGGGGGTTCAGTGTCTTGCTCAAGGAAACTGTGGACAACGTGAGAAGCAGGATCAAACCTACAACCTTGCGAACGAAAGACAAATAATATCAAGCTGTATAAGCCACAGATGGAACAGTTTGATATGACTCAAACCTAAAATCTGAGTCTCTTTTTATTAATTCATTATAATCCAAATATGCTAATACTCAGAAGTAGAAATGACAATATACTCTCACGGTTTAGTGAAATAAGACTTCTGACTAGGAAGCTTTAGGGAAACAGTTATGATGCTTGTCAGATATGTTAACGGCATAAAACAAAGGATAACAAATGTGCCTAATCGTAGACTTGAGAGTAAATTGTAAGCTTCGTTTCATCATGTCTCTTGATTTATGTGATCAGGAGCTCTCTTGTTCTGGATTCTGACAGCAGCAATAAAGCAGCACAGCTGGAGGCAACCGTGATTTTTTATTTTTTTATTTTTTATTGTAATGTGAACATTGTATACTGAGAAATGGGCCCATCCATCCATGACAATTCAACTTCAAGCCACTTGAATGTAGAATATTTATGTGCTGGTGAAAGCCTCTTTTTGAAAATAGTTTTTTAAACATTTCTATTTTCCCCAAACAAATAATGTTATGGGCAAAATACATAATTTTCACCGAGCTTTCTGGTGGGAATGTTAAAAAATGGTCAATTAAAAAGCATAAAGTTTAAGAAGCATGCAATGAGGTTAAAATTGTTGAATAGCAACTAATATTGCCAATACTCAAAATTGTTTGTGTTTGCCTGCAGATTAATCCTGATAAATCGTTCTGCTTAATTTTCCATCCATTCATCTTATGCTCATCCACCAGTCGTTCCCATGTTATCAGTTATTGCATGCTCGCCGGCTTTGATAGTCTGCTGTAGATACTGGGTTCATTAAAGTGAAGCTACTGGACGCAGAAGACAATTCTATATCCTGTTTAAGTGGCGACATCAAAGCAGAAAAGTGTGAGCGACTGAAAGTGTGTGGAGCTGCGCACATGGGCACAGTATGATCTGTCACCAGTGAGTCACCATTTACAAAACACTGGCAATTTGCATAAAGAAGAGTTCAACTTTCACCTGCTCATGAGCCCCCCCCCTCCCCTCGTTCAAATAAAATAAATGGAGGCAAACTGCTATTAGCGGTGCAGTATAAGGCAGTTGTTTGGCAGGTGGAGGCAGTTAATGAAGCTCGGGGTTTTACGTTTCTCTCAATGAAGGACCGAGACCATGGTAGGTCAGAGCAGGGTTTTTTTTTATCTCAGCCTGTACTGTAGACATTCAACCAGATCATTAGTTTTAACACACCTCAAGTTCTCGTGCCCCGCTTTGCTCCGAGACTTAATTAAACTCCGGTCAAGTCTATGACTCGAGCTTCTCACCTCCCGCTCATCTGCTTGGCACTGACCTTTGTTATTTGCTGTTTTTCTCTTTGGGCTTCCATACATATCTACCCTGGCTTTATAATGAATAAAGTGAAAAAAGAAAAAAAAAAACGAACATCAGCAAATACACAATATTTTGTCGTTTTAATCTTTTGTCGAGTCTTTTGCTGGTTTTCTCGATGTGACAGTCATTATTCTGGAAGATTCTACGAATAATGAATAATATGGAAATTCCAGGCAGAGCAGCCAAGCTGCATCCAGGAGGAGAACGTGCACGATTCCTGCATCAACGTCCACATCCTCCACAGACCCAGCCACCGCACCAAGCCTCTAAGAGAGAAGCGTTCCGCCATACCTTAACTTGTTTTTAGGAGTTATCTGAGAGGTCTAGTTTTCACCTTGTGGATCAATCTTGCCTTTGTTTTTCCTGTGTTCTGTTCAATAAACGGTGTCAATTTCCTTTCTCCTATTAGGAATCCAATATTCTATTAATCAGATCAGGTATAGGGTCGCTGAAAGTTATCTCCACAGGAATAATTGGAGTGTCATTAAATTCTAGTATTATGAAGAAAATATATGCGAGCACTCAACAATCCTTCACCAGCAGATGAAGAACTTAATAACTACACCCCTCGTGACCTTTTTCATATTTGTGATACCCGCCTCAGCCAATAAACTTCATATTTTATAGCTGCACGATTATAACTGCCATCTTCAGAGCACGAGGTCTTATAAGGCCGATATAATATTGACAGCAATGCTAAAGTTGGGTGAAAATCTCAGACTATCCAGAATGTTACAGTAAAGCCAAACGGCTCACTCTCACCAACCTACAATATAAAAGTAATGAGAAGCTTCCCTGGTCTGTTCTGAATTCAGGAAAAGGGTTGAATGAATGTTGAAAGTGTGCAAATTTTATTTTGACAAGCTCAGAACAGGCAAAGCCCAGTTTTGACCCCAAGGACATCTGGGAGATTTTCTTTATTCATGAAGCTGCACTGAGTAAACTTCCTAACTTGCTAAAAGCATTCATTAAATTAGAGTTCACAATGTCGTTTTACTTGATTCATTAAAAACAACGCGTCCTTTCAAACTTGTTCCTTATCACCAGAACTGATGGCCTCTTTATTTGTTTTTTACAACTTTGACATATCAGGAAACACCCTCTTATCAACCATCCTCCTGACAATAGCCCCGCTGTTCGCCACCGCGAGCCGCGTCCTGCACACGAGCGGCACTGTGGAAATGAGTCACACAGGTAAGCTTCTCCCTCGACATTATTTAGTTATCAATTTATGATTACATACATTTTTGCTTGGGAAATGAAAATGATTAATGCTTTAATAAGTGAGCCTCACTTCTCTGCAATGCTCAGAGCAGTATTTTATAGTTAATGCTGGCAAAGTATATCTTTTGTGCCAAACTTCAGATGTGCTTGTTTTTGGGGGTTTGTTTTAATGCGATGGTAAACAAAAGAAAACAACCACAAGTTGGTTTTCCGTTGACTCACTGTGAGTGTTTCATGAACGTTGATGGCCTTTACAATTGCTGCTCACATTCATGACGTGATTTTATCACGCACATTTACAGTGGAGTTTAATATTGTTTTCCAACAGCTAAGGAGTTGCTGATCCTCTATGAGACTGAGGCAAACGAATGGGCCTCCTACCTACAATCAGTGTTCACCGGTCCCATCTCAGAGGCTGGCATCCGCTGCTGTGACATTACCAAGGTGTCATATGAGGAGGATGACATCCTTGGGTTGGCCCGGTTCACCTGCAAGCTCCTCATCCTTTCAAAGGGAATGTTGGAGGGTCTTAGCCAGAGGCGCCGCCTCTTTCTGGCCCAGGTTTTGACTCCTGCCGCCCATGTGGTGGTGCTGCTCTGCGGGGTGGACAGTCTGACGCCTCTGTTGGAGCTGGTGCCCCTGAATGGTGACGAGTGCCTGCAGCTCTCCACCGAACAAGATGCTCCTGACTATGTGTCCGCCGTGACCGGCATCGTGAAGAAAGGTATGGCAGTCACATTTCAGACGAGCTCCCGATAACCACTGATAACTGGTTGGTAACTTTATGTTTACTTGTTTATATCCGACCTGTCATAAACAAACCATAATGTGGTATCTGGTCCCTCAGACCAGTCGTGTGAAATCCAACCTCAGTTTCCCCACAACCCCGTAACATCAGCTATTTTGAGCTCATCAACATCTTTAAATCATGGGAGCGTCATCTCAAATCAAATCTTGCCCATGTTTGCTCAAACAAGCAGTGACTACACATGAAGCTCAACTGAGTGAACGATGTAACTCTGAAGGAAGTTTTATGACCTTCACTGAGTATCTTTTAAACAACATATCTTCACGCTGGACAAGAAAAAAAGGATTGTCATTATGATTCTTGTCTTTCACACCTTTTTTTTCTTCTTTTTTTTACACACTGTTGCCTGAGAAGGAAACAAAAGGATTTAGAGATGGCCCTGCCATAAAATGTGAAAAACAACAGAATGCTGATTATCTGTGAAAATATATGAGCGGCAGCTTGGGAGAAAAAAAAAAAAATTAATCATTTTATTTTATTTATTCATTAGAACTGTGTGCATTGAGACTTGACATGTTTCAGCAACGGCTGCAGAGACCTCTTTGGTTAAACAGTGCCGTGCATTTGTGCCATGTCCTCATCCGCCCTGCCAATTATCCCTTTGCCTCCATGCCTGTTTTTCTTCTTCTTCCTAATTGCACTATTTGTATGAAATCATAAAACGGAGGAGTGGGCTCGTATCTGAACAGGTGCGCCAGCAGGAGGAACACTGCATGCAAATTTATCCACGACTGATTACTGACTGCGAGCCATGCAAATTTAAGAGCACTCTGCATCTTTTCATTGCACTGATACAGTGAAGAGCTTTCAGCCAGGATACCATAGACAGTTATATTTAAGCCCAGAAGTGCCCTCACTATTCACGCAGGATGGTGCTGGGGTTTGTTTTGTTTTTGTTTGTTTTGTTCGCACATACAACAGACATGTGGGTGGTTAGAGGTGATTTTTAATGAACACAGATGGGCTGCACGCTTCCTCCCTGGTTTCTGTAAACCCGGTCGGGCCAAAGCAAACATTTTGTCACGGCCTCTGTGTTTTTGCCAGTTAAGTCTTTATGAGTTCTTCTCCTTGTGCGTGTCCGATCTTTTATCCCCACACGGTTGGCTCAAGTCCTTTGAGCGAGTCGTCTTTCAGTCGCAGGGTTGTAGGTTCAATCCCTCATCTGGTATCTGTCCATATGTTGCAGTCTTTGAGCAAGACGATGAAACTCAAATTCCTCCCAATGGAGAGTGAGTGCCTTGCATTTGGAACAGTGAAACCAATGCACGGCGTTCTGTAGCCTTGCAAGAATTCGTTTCAGCCCGTGTTGCAGTCACACCTCGCTTTAGCCTCGTCTAGTACCTCGGTTTCATGGTTAGCCCTTTGAAAGATGGACAAGCCGACTGACATCCATCTCTAGTACCGTACTTCGAGCGGGGCTAAAAAAGTCTCCCGCACACATTTTGTAAACATCCTCGGTGCATAATTCGGCGTGACATTCAATGTGTATCTTTTCCAGGTGTGCCAGGCTCAAAAGTCAAGCATGTGACGGAGAAATCGCCACAAAAGAAGGTGGTGCAAATGCAGCCAACTGGAGCTGATGGTGTCACATCCAGCATTGTGGTCATTCCTCCCAGAGTTCCCTGTGGGGTGAGACTCTCATCTAGTCAGTAGAGAGCCTTTTTTTTTTTTTTTCCTAAAACAGCAGACCAAGATGCCGAGCTTACTGCAATCTGCCATGCTGTCTGTTTGGCAGAGCTCCACCGAGGTGTTCATTCTTTTGAAAAACGAGGCGGCTGGCCGGAACGTCCAGGTGGAGTTCGTCGGAGTGAATCAGAAGCTGATAGTGAAGCCCGTCCGTTGGAATGAGAGGATCCTGCGTGTCCGAGCACCAGGTGAACTAAATACCAACAAATCAGGGATTCATGATGAATGAAACGCTGGGTTTTGCGGCCATAACCCTGTGTGTTTTTCTCCTGCAGATTTCCCCCCGGGGAGTGTAAGTGTGAATGTCTCCAGTGGTGGAGTGCTATTAAACAACACACAGTTGCAATACTACACCAGCTTGGAGGAAATCACCTGCCTTCTGTTGAGGGTAACAGACCCTGTAGATTTCATGTGTCAGGTAAAGCCATTAGAGAGAACATTGATATGTAGTTATTGCACCCAGTCCAGGTTTTATGAAGGGAAATACCATTGTTTTCATGAGGGGATTGTTAATAACTGACACGCCGGCGAATGTTTGCATCGAAAGTTATTCGACCATAGAATTGAGAGTGTACATTTTATTATTTATCAATTCAGCCATGATCCGTAGTGGTAGTACAGAGCGCAATGAATCATCTCAGCTCTCCTGGGGTAACATGAAGTTGCCCCCAAACCAAACCTGAGATATAGAGTGCGTACGAATAGTCCCTCCCATCTCCTTTCCTATCCACTTTTCCTTAACCCCGGAAGTGTTTAAGAGGAGACCATTATAAGGAACGTTCGAATTCTCAATAAGCTGAGAAAAGGAGGCTCAATGCTTCCTTTATGACCTCCTTTAGCCTTGGAAAAACTGATACATCCTTTATCAAAGGAGACGAGATCACTCTGCCCAACAATTCCTTGCGGCGACAACATTTAAAGGGACCCGCTCATCCGAGCGTTCAGGGAAACTCAGGATGACTCAACGCAGATCATGTTAAGTTACCAAAGCAATAATCTGCCTTCAACAACTTTAAATAATCTAAAACCCGTATCTCAAGTATGAATGCTATGCGGATGTTGAGAAACGAACACGGGGAAGTGAAGTTTTTGTGCAGCCTATTCTCAATTTGCATCGGTTATTTATTCACCTGGCAGCAGTTTCACTTTCATTCCTCGTAGCCTGGCAGCCTCGTTTCCTTTGATTTCAATTCAAACCTTGTGATATTTGAGATTCTATCGTCTCTTCCGGATGACTGAGCACCTCACTCCATTACGAAGAGTGACGCCCGCCACCCTACGAAGAAAACCCCTTTTAGCCACTTGTATCCACGCTCCTCATTCTTTTGGTCATGACCAAAATTTTTTTTATGATATATCATAAAAGATGTTGTTATTCATTAGGCAAGGGCGACTAAATAAGAAATACTACAGGATTGCATAATGGGAAGTGGAGCAATTTGGTGTTTGTTGAGGATTAATGCAATCAGGAACACAACAACAGCTTTGCAGCTTAAACCTAACCATTCTTTATTTGGCGCGAGTCCAATTACTTTATACAGGTGAAATATCAAATGGAGGCTGCTTTGTAATAAAGTGTTGCAGGAAATTCACAATATGTTTGAGTGTTGCTGGAATGAGTCTCAACATTGTTTTTTTATTTCTTTTAAACAACTCTGAAACGAGTTTCTTTTCGATGTAAATATAGAAACCCATTGGCGACACTGTGTGACAGCGGTGAGCAAAGTCGCGCCACACCAAGAATGTCTCTGGGGTAAACCTGTGTGGTTCTTGGGGGCTTTCTGTGGGGCGTTTGCATTTTGTTTTCCTGCGACCCACATGGGCTTTTTCCACTTACGATCCAAAAACATGTCTGCTAGCTGACGTGAGGCTTAACTGGTGATTTTAAATTGCTTTAGGTATGCAAGTGTACATGGTTATTTGCTTCTGTGTTAGCCCTATAATGCAATGCCGACTTGCCGAGGGACGCCTGCTACAGTAGGATTCATAAACCCCAGCCCCCAGCAGCCCTAGTGTGGATATAGAAGTCAGATGAATGGAAGGATGCCATGGCAACCCTATAACCCTGTGCATTCTGTCTCTGATTGCTTTGGAAAGAACCAGAGCTTGTAGGTTCTCGTTGAACTAACACTCATCTTTCTTTTTTATGCATTTTTCAATGCATAAAAGAGGTGTTCATTGACCTCGCATTCTACTCATACGATTAACAGCAAACGCAGTTAAAATCACAGTATTGTGTCTTATTAGATTTTTTTTTTATTTTAATCAGCGGTCGCTGAGGTAAAGACAATCATGAAATAATCAGCATTTATCATTGCTATGATAATAGAGAACAGAGTTGATATGAGGACCTCGCTGTTAATGACTCATGCTATGCGCTGGTGTCAGCTTTATGAATCAATGGAAAACACTTAGCAGCCAAAATAAAATGGACTTCAGCTTGAGGCTCCAAACACCATCAGAATTACAAATGAATTTGAGGAGGTCATTTCATTGCGATACCAGTTCATAGATTCATGTCCAAAATTTGTTGAGGTTTGGGGATATTTTACGCTACGGCATGAAATCCATCAGCGACAAGTTAAGTAATGAGTCTAATGAGATGGAGAAATGAGGCTGGCCCTAACTAACTCCTTATAACTTGTACTTTTATAGACTGTCATAACTACAGCTGAAGTATTTTTGGATTCACGCTGAGTGGCTCAAGAAGAATGTGTGTGCATGCTGAATCTAAACACAAGCTGTAAGCAGCGGTGAGGTTGAAATCTGTGGTGACGTTTGTTTTTCTTTTTTCGTTCTTTTTTTTTTTTACTTCAGTCTTACAAAATTCTTAAACTTGTGTTTCAAATTTTAAGGTTATTTTCCCCGAATGGGAGCATTAAAAACCTTTGTTTGCTAATTTTATGCAACCATCTAAGACCTTTCAGCAAAAGGGGGAGAGTTAATGTCTGGTTCGGCCCCAAGTAAAAACAGTCCTTGCAGTTATTAGCGTGGCCATTAAGATAGTATTGTATTCTCAGGATTCTTTCGTTTATCTCAGGCCGTGCTGAAAAGTAGCGGATAAAATAACATCATTATGCGTTTGAGGAGAACTTGAATAGGGCAGGTAGCAAATCTTATAACGTGGAAATGTATTTCAATAGCTGTCAATCACTGCTTTTCCAATGTGGGAAGCACATTTCGCATGCTGTTCCGTCCTTTCTCAGCTCTCCATAAAAGTAACTCCTCTGAAGCACTTAAAATGTGTTATGCTACTTAGTGACTCATCATTATGTAACTCAGTCACAGAAACTAGTCAATCACCGCCTCAGAAAAACTGCTTATAAATCGATCCACACCGAGCCAGCAGAAAGACTTTGAAAAACAGAAAATGAATTGAATCAGCATGATTCTGTTTATGCGAGCCACTGTTTATGGCCTCCTGACAGAAAGTGAAGGGACAGCAGGTTTCAGCCGGGGGTCAGCCGTGAGCTTTTGATTAGATTACGTCTCTTTTGCTGAACAGGCAAACCTGAGTGATGCCAAAAGATGACTTTGCCAGGAGAGTTTCAAACTAAATGTATGGACTGGGACTCGATGTGATTCAATCCAGTCTCCCGTTTGTGTTGTGACTCAATGTCGCCGACACAACCACTGTGTTTAACCACTGCTTTTGTTTGGTCATCAGAATCAAACTTCCACAAAAAGAAGATGGTCTACATGAAGCAATGTCATTTTATCTCTGGTATTTCAGGCTCTCCGGGTTTCATCTGTGGACAAGCTGGATGAGAAGTTATCTTCCAAGCTGTTGGAAGGTCTGCCCACTGGAGGCTTTCAGAGACTGCAGTGTGAAAATACTCCTGCCAGAGGTACAATGCTGTAGAGCTGCTTTACACTGAGAAGACATCTGTAAACTAGTCAGAAAGAGGCCAAAAGCAACAAAGGGCACACTGTTAAAGGTTTTCCCCAAACCTTCAGACTCATTTAACTAAAGATATCGAAAACTTTTATGTGATTGTAAAAGTCAACGCAAATGGTTTACATTTATTTCGGCTGAAATACTTTACCGATACCTAAAAATATAGAAGTTAACCTGCCTGATCTTATGCCGGCAGGCTCATTGAGTGTTACGGGTGGTGATTAACAGAAAGCAAGAGAGCTTTTCATTTAAGTTATCTTTCATTCTCACCGCGTGTCTATTCACTGATATGGAGTAGGGCTCACAGGCAGAAATAGGTTCCTCGAGCATGAAGCATATTATCCACAACAAAGGCGGGGGGGGGGGGGGGGGGGCTCCATTATTTCTTGGCTCATTATGTGGCAGATTGATGGCTTCATCAGCTCCTGAGATTGATCCTTAACTTTGCTAAAAAGGGCAGAGGGAAACGTTGCCATGACAAACAGGTCAATAAGTGCCTGTGAGCTGTCTTTCTTCGACTCTCCTGGATGTGTTAGATTGCCCACGTTGCATCAAAACACCGTTGAGTTATCACCTGGAAAGGAAGTGATATCAGGGGGTGGCGAGTTTGTTGCTGACAATTTATGTGAGTGTGAATGTACGGCTGCTCATTTTCAGGCCTAACTACACTTGATAGATTTTCCTTTTCGCACCTAATCAAAACGGGCAACTGTCCACGGCAGAGCTCCACCACGCAGATGTACCCTCGCTCCTCCACTTTGCGGCACTGTATGGATTCAGAAGCCTCTCCAGCCTGCTTCTGCAGTGTCCCGGCGCCAGACGAGCTCTGCAGACGGCCAATTGCCACGGACAGACACCCACTGACCTCGCCAAGAGTCACGGCCACAAAGAACTTCATGTCCTTCTGAAGGAAACTCTGGTAACTATACTGTATATACACCATATGTAGTCTGTAGTCTGGAATGATTTGAACTTTATTTGACTTGAGAACCATCCTGCATGTGAAGTATTAAAGCAGAGCTCCACAACCCTGACCCTGGCAAGCCACTGTTCTACAGTCTGCTCCAACACACCTAATTCAAGTAAATTCACTGAATAGCTTTTTCAGGCTTTTCTACAAAGTCCCAGTTTGTTGAATCTGGTTTCACCGGAATATTAAGAAAGTTGACAGACATAGGATACGCTCCATACCTATGGGTGCCAATCACTGGTATGGATTGTATTCTTGGAGAAAATGTGCCTTTTTTCTGTAACAGGCACATTTCATTATAGCCGTTGGTTGCATCTGGCCACATGTTGCCATTTCAAACAATAAACTCAGCATTTAATATTTCAAAGTATTTAATTGGTGGTAGACCTACTGTTTACGGCCCTATTTACGTGACAACGACCAACGGAAAAGTTTCATGTCCAGATAACAATGTTTTGACAACCATCACAGTTGTGATTGTTTCCTGTTTTTCCTGTGTACCCTCAATAATTCAGAGTCTCACAACAACACCATTGTCGTGGTAAACAAACAGCCAAAACACAACAAAAGTTTGGTGTTTTCATTCGCAAACTCTCTCCCCCATGGATCGCCAGGCAGAAAAATACAATCCCTTCGAACGTCATTATACCAATCGGCACAACCCCATTGTCCATATTCAATTTGGTTAACCTCAGCGTGCCCCTCCATGATCTCTGGCACCCCTGAAAGGAAGTCCTACACTCCCAGTTGGGGCCCACTGACCTATATTATTACATTGCCTCATGTAACTTTCACTGCCAGTAAGCGAAAGAGTTAAATCAATCAATTTCACTGGCAAGATCAGGCTTTTCTGATGGTGGAAAACAGACTAAATAAAGGCTTACAGCTAATCCCCAAACATAAATTAAAAGTATCATTCATGTGTTATATTTGCTAAGTGTTTGCTTGATGACTGGAATAAACTACATGCACTGTTCTCGCATTACGCATCATTTAATTTGATAATCCATGCCACTTGGTGGTTTGTTTGATTTGCTCCATTAAAAGGCAATGGGGTCATTATAAAACTTTGTTGAATAGAAGTTTGCACATCGGATTCAACAGGAAATAATTTATTGTCGCACAATTTTAATGATCCAGGAAGCTCCCACTGTAACATGAACGTGACGGCCAATACAATTCAGTGCACTCGCCTCTTCCCCGAAAGAGTGTTATGGGAGGCTTCAAGATTTTGTCTTCAGACTACAAACTACATCTGGCCACATCAGTCTGCGCAGTTTTTTTGTGTGCAGACCTGAAATCAGTCCCTTGTCCTGAAGGGCTCATGCATCTTGGTTGTCTGCCTGGTCTCACACACCTCATGCAGATGAATGGGTTGTCATTAGGCCCTGCAGAAACCTGATAACGAATCATTCATTTAAATGACTTACTCTGGAGCAGGGAGACATCTGAAACACGTCTAAAACCAGGAGCCTGGGAACACTGTGCTCTGCAATGCCGTTTCATACAATGAAGACATTCATCAGAATGCCAATATTCTCCTGACAGCTGCTGATTTCTTAGTGATTTGTGAGCTAATTAAAAATTACCCATTGAGCCATTATTGGTTGTTCCAGAGCTGTCTGGATGGCGTTACAGCGGGGTGGAAATCTGTGCTTTTCGGTTACCTGCAGACGAGTGAGGGGAGGAAAGAAGAAAGTCTTTGCCTTTGAGTTGCACCGGTCTGGGATGTTCCTGCTAACACCAGAAACAGCACTGCACAGGCTGAGAGCGAGTGGCCCTTTATCAATAATGAAGAGAGTGGAGAGAATGGAAAGGTGGAAAGCACAGAAAGTGATCTATGTGTCAGGGGTGACCTCACTCCCTCCTAACTAGTGCTGTATTTACATCCAGCTCATGTTAGAGGATGGATAGTCGCTCCCCGCTTCGCTCTCATCCTGAATGTGTGTCCTAATGGAACACCCCCACAGAGACTAGAAAGGCCGTGGTTGCCCATGCATGCACAATCGCTCATGGCAACACAGGTCGCCGGCATACATTCAGACAATTAATGCAGCAGCTAATGTTGCGATTTTCTTGCCTAATGGCTGCCATTTTCTCTCGTTAATATGGAGATCCTCTCCTCGCTCAACCACCCATTTCGCCGTGGAGCTACTCGAACGCAGCAACAGCACGTTCGCCACTCGCACCGCTAATAAGAGGCAATCCACATATAATAGATCCCCCGCATGCATGTACATCCCTTTATTCGACAAACCTGGAGGACACTGGCATCATAATGCTCTTTCCGATGCTAATTTCATTTGGCGCTGAGGACATTATCATTCACACACACAAATATAATGCGTCAGTGGCATGGACTGAACCACATCGCTTTCAGCATGTAAGACAAACAAGAAATGAGTCGAAGCAGAGTACATGTGCTGCAACAGATGCTGTGCGTACGTGTTTGTTAGTGAATCGGCAGAAAAGTGAATATGGCTGAGACTGTGTTACCGTTCCTCTGCAGTGTTTCAAAAGAAATGGTCTTTTCTTTGGGGCATGACAGATTGGAAACGCTGTCGTATGTGTTTTGGTCTCTCATTGTTTTGAAACAAGTAACCGTCATTCAGTGTTTGGACTTGGCTACAAGTGCTCAGTGCACCTGCACACGTCTTTAACCAAGGTTACTACCTGAAGGCGAGGCTGGATGGATGGATGGATGATGGATGGATGGAATATCAATATGTGGTGGATCTGTTGACCTACTTCATACCGCATGGAAGAGTTTGTCTGAAGTAAAGTACAAAACAGTCTAAAATCTGAAGAGGTGATGCTCCAAAAAGCCCAAATGTGAAACAGAACGTTTTATATTACAGAAACACTCAAGCATGACAACTTTGAAACTTGTCTTTTACAGACCTTGAAAATTTCTTTTTACAAATGGAAACTAATTCTTATGAAAAGAAGATTTCAGACATGATATTGTGAGCTGAGGATGTTTTATTGGGCAGCTATAACCCTGAACAAATCATTTATACTGGCAAAGTATAAAAGTTAGACCTGGCTTTGAACCTCCTCCATCTTTAAATTCAGTCCGTATGTTAGACATTCATTTATTTCTATTCACGCAGAAGATTGGAAAGACCAACAAATTGATGACTTAAACCAATATGAATAAACTTGATTAGATTTGATTAGGCTTGTACACACCATGTGTTTGAATACTCAAACCCTCTTATAAAATACAATTCCAAAATAAAACTTCAACTGTGTTTATTTTGTCTGCCACCAGCGTACTTTAATATGTGTTTTGTTTCAGTTTTGCAACACTACATTCAATACCGTTCACATTCATTCAATAATCTACCCGCTTTATATGGGGCTTTTATTTGTCACAAGGTAGCCACAATCACCAAACAAAGGGACAAGCGTTGAAGAGGGGCTTTTTTTTAATTTAAATTGTCATAGTTTACGTTGCTGTCTAAAACTTTGAAAAAGAAAATACTGCTTGAAAAGCAAAAGGTTAACAAGTATTGATCTCTCTTCTTTTCATTCAGTTTATATTTTTATTTAATTGAAAAAGAAAAGAGCAAGAGCCTAAAGAATGCTAAATCATAACAGCCTTGTCATGTGATTCCGTTAACTTCCTGTAGTCTTTACCATCAAAACCGTAAGTGGAGGCGTTGAAAAGGCCATTGTCATCACAAGCGGTATCTCGTTTACACAACGGTTCAAGTGAAAACGCAAAGTTTACCATTTACACAGCAAAGTTACGAAAACGATGTCATTAGCATGCCAAGCCACGAGTTGGCGCTGTTTTTCAGGTTCAAGTTTCACCATTTTCAAAAAGTCTCTTTTTCTCTGGCTATAGACACTCAAGATACAACAAAAGTTTTCCGTTTTTCACTTTAAAATGTTGTCATGCAGACGGGGCCTCAGACTGGGCGGATCACAGTGTCTCTGGGTACACAATGTCAAATTGGATAAATTTGAGATTGACCAGCACTACTAGCTGCAAATCAAAATACTTCAGGTGCATATGATTAAACCCACATGCTACTTTGTTCAGTGTACAATATATGAATAAGAGACTTGTTTGTACCTTGTACAGTGAGACGGCCTAGTGCCATGGGACTTTTCTCTATTTTTACACCAACCTTTTAAAAACTGCGGTCAAACTCAAGCACAGCCAAGGGGGAGGGACTGCTTTCTGATGACTCTGTAGCCCCGACTAGTGGTTAACAGGTGCGGGACAGTTAAAAGGTCTTGTGCGTGAATAACCACAGTTGATTTAACCAACTAATATTTCTTCAACTGCAGAAAATATTTGCTCAGCGCTGTAAAGAGCCTAAATCTGTCATTTTGATTCATGACACTGAAGCCACCTCTTGAGTCTGTGACATGTTTTAGCAGTTTGCAACAATGAGCAACCAGATATTCACTCATTCATAAGAACATCTGTGTTCTTTGTTTTGTTTTTTTTTCGTCTTCTCTCTTTGTCTTTACTCTTCATGCTGACAGCTTTCCAAGTTTCCCCGACGCCTCGGGTCAACCTATAGAGAATTTCCTCCCTCGAGGGAAATTTAGACACTCCAGCAGCTGTTGGGAATGTATCCCCTTAGCAACACGGCTAAATGAGAGCGACGGCAGAGTGAGCAAGGTTTGATTTGATTGCTCTTGCGAGTCCCCGCTGAAGCCTGCGGCGAGTCGGCTGAGCTGACAGGGGGGGCCAGCAGAGTCAAACAGAGGTCTCCCCACTGGGACCTCGACAAGCCTATAGCCTCTAACATATCAGCCAGGTTGAAACGCGCAAAAGCAGCTGACATTTCTTCGCGGTTTGAGAGGGTAATTAAATTCATCTCGACGGCTAAAAGCTAAGTAAGTAAAGTACTTAGCGTTGGCATTTTGGAGGAATTATTAAAAATCGTGATTGTGAGGTTTTGTTCTTTTTTTCCTTTTTTTCTTTTTCCATGGCAGTTTCATTAACTCGTCTCCAGCGTTTCCCCCAATTAATCAATTCATGATGCATCGGTGATTTGAGCGCCGTGCAGCATGGCAGCGCTCCGTCAATAAATCCTAGATGGATCGGTCCTCGACTTCATGCACAGGCTGAATCACTCACAGGCCCCGCGTCAGATCCACTCGTCTGCCCTGGCACCACACTTCTTTGTTAATTAGCAGTGAACTGCTCCAGAGGGGAAAAGCTGAATTATTCAGGGAGCGCATAACTAGAATACAAATATAGAAAATGCTGGGCTGTTATCTACAATGTTTATGTCTTCAGACTGTAATATTGTGCTAGCTTAATTACCGACACCAATGTTCCTAGTCTTTATTTAATATTTTAATAGTGGGGCATAAATCTGGCTGAGTGTCACTTGGCATTTTGTTGGAGTCCACACACTCCCACCACAAGATTTCACTGTGTGCTCTCAGATGTAGAGCAGAGCTCGATAAATACAAATTAGCCTTCAACTGTGCTCCTCCAAAGCCTACAAAGAGCTATTTATGTGCCGCACGCTGTGTTTGTGTACACTGTAGTCCTATTCAAATTCATCCACGCCAAATCCACTGACACCCTACACTCTCGCCCAATGATTTGTTAATTCCTCAGACTTTACTTTGCATATTACGCTTGTTTGGACAGTAACTGCACAGCCACGATGGGCAAATTCCAGAGATTTGCTTATCATTTGAATCACGCGAACAGTGCACCGTTTTCATGTGTTACGGTACTGAAGTGCATCCCGGTTTAAATCATCCGTCTGCTGCCTCTTCAGAAATGCATTGCTTGAGTGATAAAACTATAGAATTCTCCGGTGTAAGTGCCATGTAACATGATAACCCAAATGTTTATTGGGTCTGTTCACCAGGTTAGTAATCAGTGTTCAGTGTCCGCTCGTTTTCTCCCTGATGTTGAATACTCACCACACCATCTGGTGGTATAAAATGGAATTACAAGATCAGGTATGACAAAAAAGAAACGGAACAAATGAAAAAGAACAGTTAAAACTAGAACCAGGAATCTCAAGGATATCTAGTTTCCATACAAAAGTCAATAGATATGACTATCATTTAGGTTATTGTGATTTTACTGATTTAGTCTGTGAGTCAGAGTATCTTAAAATGAAGATGAACAAAAACATTTTCTCATAAGAGGGTTCGAACAACTAACCGGTGCACAATTCATCGCAGCTGAGCACAATGAATTTGAATGTGTTGCACTGTGAGTTCATGTAGCACCACATGTTTAGCATAGTTTACTTCTTTAGAATTATATTTTAATAGACTGACATCATGATATTTTTTTTTAGGTGTCACATGGTTGAAGTTCACATCTGGCAACACCACAGCGACAAACTTGTTTTAGTAGCCTGTCTAATAATCAATTGAAATGACTATTTTTAATTCATCTGTCTATTTTCTTTCTCTAACCCTAAAAAAATGGCAAAGCAAGTTGGACTCAAACTCATCGCCTTACTCTTCAAAAGAATTAAATACCAGGAGCTGACCGGCCCGAAGCCCAAAAGAATTAAGCATTGTGGATGCTAAATGAGCAGTTCTCATGTGATGGGTTCGGTGTTACATTGAAGAGTCTGCCATGAATCAAACGCTCCGGTCCTAACAACGGCGCTACGCTAAAAGACAGCCAGCATGCCGGAGCAGCGAGCCGAGACCAGCCGCCTTGTGAATTGACCGTTTGAGCTGCGGAAGACGAGAATTTCACTGCTTATAATTTACTGGAGATGTGCTCCCCGTTTCAGCCGAGTCACTGCCACGGCGGTGGAACTGAATTTGTCTGGGATGCCTGAAGACCCTGCAGTCGCACGCATCAGTAAAATAATTTAGTATCCGTGGTTAGTGAGTGCCCCTGCCTGTCGAGAAATCACAGCTGAAATAAAAATACCACTTTGTGTTCAAGCAGAGCTTTTGATTTTTAGAATTCAATAATCAAACAGAGGTACGTAACCCATCCTTTCTACCTGTTGGGCCTCTCATCAACCTCCACTGTTAGGCAATGCCTTCATGGCACCCAGTACATAATTCGCAGTGTGAGGAACAGTATAATATTGTAATTGACTCATGATTGGATGTGTTGCTTGGAAACGGCACACCGAGCAGGGCGGGTTCTACGGAGGATATTTTGATCTTAGTGAGCCGTATGTCATATATTCTGTTAGACTCCTGGTATTGATGGCACTTTTATTCTTCTTCTATTAATTCTTCTTATACTGAGAAAATAGTCCAATTTAAGCCTTTTTTTTTTTTTTTAAATGTTATTGTGTTTATTTGATTTAAAATATCTGGCTCTAAAAGAAAAAACAAAACAAAATAACCGTACCACTGTCTCTTTCTAAAAATATGATCTATTCGTTCTCTCTTCGAGGCAACTATTTACATCTCCATCACAAGCTGAAATCATCCGTATCTCAATCTAATTACGGATGCAGTCTGATATCAAGCCCAGGGTCTTGAATTGCTCACTAAATGATATGTTTGGACTGAAAGGGGAACATTGTCTGATTTCATAATTACCCTGATCATGGCCCTGTCTGTCCCTCAGCATGCGGCTGGCAAATAGGCCAGCTCTGCAGCAGCTTTTGTTGTTGCTGGGGTGGGGGGTAGGGGGTAGGGGGTGACTTTATGACTGGGTTACAACACACCTCCCTATTCCATGCAGTGAGGTTGAACTAACAGATTGCAGCGAAAAACCTCCATTAACAGTCTGGACGTTTGTCACAGACATGAAAACACTGAATATCAAAGTGTTGCACGGAGGCAGATCTCAGCCTATAATGTGGCAGCGCCTCGAGACTGGGCGGTAGATAGTCATCTGTAGCTTCATTTATCATATTTGGTCGCAAAAGGTGAGAAAAATTAGCTGACAGCGAGGATGCATTGAGCAAGTCAAGAAAAAATCCACATTTCCACTACAAATGCAAGTCTGCGTTAGTATAAAACCGTGCGCCGACACTGAAAGATTCAGAATAAACTTCCGCCTCCACCACAACAGATGAGACATTGTTTTCCCTTGAAATTATCTTCCTTCAGCGGTTTGTGTGATTTGGATGGAAGAGTAAAATGCATCTTTTCATGCGCTTTCGTTTCAGAGGATGTTCACCTCGGGCAAGGACAATGCTGATGCCAGTGTGTACGAGATGATGTGCAACACAGGTGAGGGACTGATGGGACGAGGAGGGAGGACGAAAGGAAGCCAGTAATGGAATTGTTGGGAGGTTTTTTTTTTCCCACTGTCTCATTACGCCGGGTTGCCGTTCATTTCCGACTGCTGAATAGCTTCCCCTTGCTGATGGGGACATCATGTCATGTGGCTTCCGATCAGCTGTGAAATGACAGCAGCAAAACCAGCATGCACAACTTCATTATGACACTGACACCACACTGTAAGAACACAAACGTGGTGGTTCAAACTGAAACAGCTCATAATATGGCTTTTACACTGGGTGTTCATTTTGTTATATGGTTATATTATATTATAGTAGATGCAGAATGGACACCACAGAATAGAATAGAATAGAATGGAACTATATTTATATAGCATCTTGCACAGACATGGGTCACAAGGTGTATTACAGCACTAAAAACAGAAAAACTAAAACCGAGATAAGATCATTAAAAATATAGAAGCAAGAAAAATATACGTAGTTATACAAAAAAAAGTTAAATTGAGCAGCTACAGGTCAAAGGCCTGCCTAAATAAAAATGTTTTTAACTGCTTCATAAAACCACAGAAATCAACGGATCTCAGCATTCCACAAAATTCCACTTTGGATGTAAAAGAATAATATAATTGAATGTCATCCGCATACAGGCGGCAAGAAATCCCACTAAAACTAAAAATCTGACTTAGAGGCAACAAATACAATGAAAATAATAATGGACCCAGGACAGATTCCTGAGGTACACCACAGGACAGAGGGGCTGTGACGGACATGAACTGGCCCGCTGAAAGACATGAATTCAGCAAAGGTTTGACTGTTATTGTTGATTTTGATCAATCCAGAGAGAGAGAGAGAGAGAGAGAGAGAGAGAGAGAGAGAGCGAGAGAGCGAGAGAGCGAGCGAGAGAGAGAAATATATAGATAATAGATATATAGATATATATATAGATATTACGTCATATATAGCCTATATAAATTGTGCAAGAATTTAAACAATCATAGTAAAAATGTGAAGCATCCTGTGGTAGAATCCCTTCTATTTTAAACAATATGCCCACTAAGCCATTGAAATATCCACTGGAAAATATGGTTCTGAAATCACACGGCAAACTTTAAAAACAATATTGATGGACCTCTGACACCTGTGTGAAAAACTGTATATATAATATAGATATTTGTTTTTACAATGTACAGTGAAGTGAACACAATTTGCGTTTAGGGAACCTTTCCCTCGCAGATACACGGAACATACGACAAGGAGAGGATGAAGAAGAGGAGGAGGAAGAGGAGGATGAGCTCTACGCACCCCTAGGAGTGAATGATGAATACGACACCAGCCTCAAACCAGTGACGATTGTGAATCGCCCACCAGCGCCCACACCTCGGCCTGAAAGCACCGCAACCAAGCAGGACAGAACCCCCTACATCGCTCAAGGTAACTTGCTCCAACTTGTTACTCTTCTCTTTTCCACCGTCAGATAAAAGAGACGTTTCTGGGGAGTGAGAATGTTGAGTTATGTGCAGTATTTGAAGAGGAGCTCATCTGGAGGGGAGAGGGGAGGGGGGGGGGGGGGCACGGCCTGGTATGTGCTGCTGAATGGAGTAAAGAGGGCTTCTCTGCGATGCACTTTTGTTTTGATTCCATAAACCACAAGAACACAGTCGCTCCCCGATGCAAAACAAACAAAAGCGAGGGTTAGAGAGAGAGCCATCGAACGCCACAGTCCCTAACTGTTCAATTTCAGCCACGTGAATATTTCATGAAGATGAAATATCCAAAAGTGACTGGTGTTATTAAAGTGTATAAATCATTAAAACAGCTGCGACTCCCCTTTTTCATCTTGCTAATGCAAACAGGAACACATGCATTCGCAATTAATTGTTATTCCCAGAGATAATATTACGCCCGGCCGTCCACACAGAAATGATTAAAGCATCTTGCTATTATGCAGCTTTTCATTGAGCCAGCTTGTTTCTGGTGAGCCCGCCCCCTCCCTCCTCCCAAATGGGACTACCAAAGCAAAACAAGAAACTGAGAGCACCACCGAATTCTCCATTTCCCATCCATCCCCGCAGTAATAGAGAGGGAACTACTGGGCTGCCATCTGCAACCAATCTTGGCCAGGCCAAGGCCAAGTCAGCCAGAATAAGTCATTACACATGTTTTCCATCGTCCTTGTCCCCAGAGCGCGCAGGAGAAAGGAGAGGGATTTTGAGGTTTCCATCTATTGAGACAGTGGAGCTTCAAGCCACACAAGGATCACATTTTGCTCCTCACTCGCACTGCCGCAGGGAGGGATGCGAGGGGAGAGATGCGGCTTGGTGGAGGATTAGGAGAGGAGCCAGTTATTGGCGAGCACTGCACTGGAAGAAATAATGAAGAGGCTTCTTTTGTTACCAGCAGTGTCCCAGACTGAGGGGAGAAAATTGTGTACGAGGGTCGGTCCAAACGAGGGAGGAGGCTCCGGACATGCAAACGGCACCATGAGCGAGGCACTTCTGACTCGTTGTGAATGGTGCCAGAATAAAGCTGGGATATATTAGGAGCAAGGCAAGAAGAAAAACTGAACATGAAGTGGAAAAGAGGGATGCTGTCAGGGAGGAAGCAGACAGGGGTGGGATGATCTTCCAGGGTGTGGATGTTGAATTTCAATCCAGCATTGGTTTGCACAGCTAAACAGTGTGTTCTTTCATTCTGTACGTTTTTTTTTGTTTGTTTTTTTGTTTAACCAAACTAAATGTGTCCAGAGCGTCTAATTGAAACCACAGCTGAACATCGGCCAAGACTCTGAGCTTTCATACGCTCTTCTCTTTGAACACATTCAGCTTTCATTGTGTTCACAATTTCTGACAGATGAAGACTTGCTTTAGTTTATCCGTTTCCATGAGGTAGTCACACTTGGCTGTACAGTGTAGGAGGAGAAGGTAGTGTGAGAACTGAGATTATGGCTCCATCTTGTGGCAAGAGAGCAAAAATGCAAGATTTATTTTTAATTTTTTTTAAATCGTCATTACATTTTCAGTAGGAAACTGGCAGGTAATGATTGTGATGATGATGGTGATGATGATGAGCTACCCTGTGTTCACAGTGTTCAAGAAGAAGACGTCGCCACAGGGTGACGCTGATCTCTATTCACTCCCCACTAAACAAGGTGAGGCTCTTAACTCAAACAAGATTAAACAACAGTGTCCACATGAAATCATCCCTTGTGATACAGATGCATTTATATAATTAAAATAGACTCCCCCAAATATAATTACGTCACACAACAACTAATAATTGTATATAAACATGGCAAATACAAGGCAATCAACACATATTCACACATACAGGCAATTTCTGGGAGATAAATTAGCCTCAAATGTAGATTTTTCAACAGGAGCACCCAAAAACAGGCATGAGCAGGCAGAATGTGCAAACTCCACATAGAAAGTTCCTCTCACTTTCTTCAGGATCCTAAACTAATGCATGAAAACGTTTGTGATCTTTAGCATTAATGGTATAGAAAATAGAGAAAAGCATTTGACCTCTAATGGGACAGACGGCTGTTGTTTTTTTAAATATGGATAACTTTGGGGCTGGTGCTCCAACTCCTTTCTCCTCGTCCCTCGTTGACATTACCTGATATTCCAGGTAATCGTGGCACTCTTCTGTTTTATTAAATTAATTAAAATGTTAGTAATCACCATGGGGAAATGATTCATTATAGAGGCTAAGTAATGGGCACGCAGGCAGTTAAATAAGGGATTAAAATGAGCAGGTAGCATGTTTAAACACAGCCAGGTGCCAAGAAGATTAGAATAAAAAATTGGTGTGAAAGGGAGAGGGGGGGGGGGGGGGAGAGAGAGAGAGAGAGAGAGAGAGAGAGAGAGAGAGAGAGAGAGAGGGGGGGGTGGTGAATAGAGCAACCCACTGTGATACAAAACCATTTATCTGCATTCCTGTTCTGCTGGTGACACTGTGTGACAGGTCTTTAGATCACAGGCGCACAGAAAATTACTTTCAGCATCACAGATGTGTGAGGCAAACTCATAATACAGGCCAATCCTGACGGCGAATCCCACCTGGAGTGGTGTTACAGCAGGAATGAACAATTTAATTCATGCCATTATTCATCAAGTCCACTCTGTTAATGCGTTTTCACGTGTTTAGTGATGATTTTTATTTATTTCTTTTGCACTGCACACTTGGTTTGTTATCTCAGGGGAAGCCGCAGATGTTTCTCTTTTTCTTTTCTTTTTTTTTTTTTTTTTAAAAAAAAGACTTGTCCCTCATTGCAGCACAGGGACGGGAACGCAGCCTCGCTTCCACCTATGACACCTTTGTACCGAAGCAGATGCAGGGGCCTCAGCTGCTCAACGAGCTCCAGCAGAGGGTGAAGGCAGGCGCGCTCTCTGTGGACGACAGGCAGGAGGTGCAGAGGGGCGTGGAAGCCGAGCAGCAGGTAGGGCGAGCGCACGCTGGGACCACACGCACGCCAGCCAACTTGAATAAATAAGCTGCACACATCTGCAACCATCTGTTACCGGTGCCATGTGTTAGGGTGCTGTAGGTGCTGTGCAAAGAGCCATCTATCACACTGGAGGCCCCACAGAGGAGGGATGCGAGAGAATGAAACAAAACGCCACTGAATGTGAACTTAAGCGTTCCCCGACAATGATCCTGAAGACTATTCTAGTAAATGTATAATCATCAAGTGCTGCAGAGGCTCCTAAACCTTTGGCATCTACCTGATGCTTGGATAGAACAAAGTAAAGGGAATACGTCCTTATTTTAGTCCAGAACCAGCATGTTGAAGATACAAGACCATGGAAAAAGCTTAACCAGAATTATTATTAAGAGTGATAAGAACAAAATTACAGTTGGCAGCGCAGCAAGAACCCACAACTGTGAGAGGAGACAAATGGAGGGACAATAGAACGCGGTTGAATCAATCAGAGAACAGGACAGATAAGTTTACGCTTCAGATATATGTTCTTATATGTTTTACTATATATATGTTTTACTTTATCTGTATTTTCTCTTAAATTCCTAAAATTCTGTGAAAAGATCAGTGCAGCTGACACTTTTATTATTACTCTTTACAGCCTGTATCAGATCTTCTTCCTTTTCACTTTTTCTCCAGTAAATAAGTTACATTGGTGTTTTTACTCTCACCAAAGTTCCTGTTTTAAACCAAGTATGTTTACTTCTGTCCAAGTAAAGAATGGGAGTGCCTATGGCAACTAAACAAGAGGACCAACAGAGACCAGAACAATAAAAAAAGTATTTTAAAATAATCTAGAAAGACATTTCATAGATATTTCCTGTCCCTCTCATGTAGTAACAGCCTGGTTAGTGAGTGTGCTGATTGCAACAGGTGAGCAGGCTGTTTATGTGGAAAGAAGACCTGAGGACCCCTGCTGGACATCAAGGGAATAGCAGGCATTGTGTGGCTGGACATGTTTGAGGAGACTCGTGGAACTCCATGACAAAAAGGTGAAGCCAACAAGGCGATGACAGAGTGCTGCAGTTGTTAATATGAGCGGTAATTGACAGCGAGGTGCTGGGCCTCCATCTGTCTTAACTGGCCCCTTTCACAGAAGACATTTTGGCATGACACAGTGGGAAATAATAAAGCAAATGATGGGTGAATTCCATTTACCTGCTTCGGTTTCAAGCTGGCTCACTGTCACACTGTCATGTGTTATTAGTTACACTCGTGCTTCTCCTACTGGGACAAGTTATGAGCTCCTGTCGCCCGTGCATACGGCTGACTTCTCAGGATATTTTGAGACGAACCCGGGCTGTGCAGTTAATATGCCGGTCCTCTCCTACTGTAATACAACAATAAAGAAAATTTAATGAGCCGTAATGGCACATTCTGAGCTGCTGACATCAAGCGGCTGACCTTCAGTTGAATTTATGGCGGAAGACAACGAGGTAAGTGATGTGTGGAGTGGTGGGGGCGGTGAAGAGTTACTTGGCTGAGGTGATGTGTGCATTCACCTCTGAAAGAGACTGGCTTTGCGGTGTAGAGAGTCGACAGCGGTCAGCTCAGACTCAAGCGTGCTGAAAGAGGGGCGGTTTCAACAAAGACGCTTGTGTTCAGGAATATGTAAAGATGATTGCGAGTGACTGACTGAAACATGTAAAATGTATAATATTCCTCAAATAACACACAAGGAAGGTTGTCGTTGTGCTTTTTCCTTTTTGAAAGCTTTCCCGGTAAACGCGAGGAACCACCAGCTATTGCGACTTTTCCACATTATTCCGAGTCGGTACTCATAAAGTAGCAGGAACTCTCACCCAATGGGAAACTCTAAAAATGGAGTCGAGCCATGTTTATATTTGAAAAGTGAATTACTTTCGACAGCAACACTCGGCGGCGTTAGAATACTGCAACCAGACCATCATATTTATAAAGGAAGTAAATCTGAATTTGATAAGTAGCAACTATTACTGTCATCATATAAAATGTAGAAAAACTGACGGTCTAGTACTCTTCTTTTTTTTACCAGACCTTTGTGATTAAGCGTATGAGCTGTAAGTCTCTCGGTCTCCTATTCTTGTCAACACAGAGCAGATAAATCAGTGTGTAAGCTTCTGGATGCTCTCTGTTCTATCGTTCGTCTAATAATATCTGTCTCCACAGGGGAAGCTGAGTCATCTGCAGCCGAGTGGCACCAGCAACAGAGCGCACGACAATGGCGTCTATGGTAAATATTCCTCCATCCTGCATATTGTCCAGGAACAAATACACCACACACACACACACACACACACACACACTGGAACAAATAAGCAGGTTTACAAATGGTCATATCAGACTGAATACTGTAAAGTGACTCTTCTCTCCCTACAGATAAAATCAGCGTTGTTCATCACACGCCAAGTGAGTGTTTAAAAACTTATCTCGGCGCGCACAGGGAGGGGAAACCTGTGTTTGCATGCCTTTGTAGTTCCTGCAGCCGCACTTGCAGTGTTGGGGAATTAATCCTTTGGGAAGTAGTATTTAATCAAATCCCCAGTGCCGTGTTTTGATCTAGTGAGTTTCACTAACACTAAATGAGAGTCCTTTATTTTCCTTTCAGTGAACAATTCTCTGTTCAGCTGTGCATGTTGGATAATTCCCCCCTAGGTTTCACGGGGAATGAAAGTCGAGGAGGAAGCCCACCGGAGGAGCCTCATTTTTACAGTAAGCCACTTAAAGGACAGCAGGTATGTTTCTCGCCACTGCCAAGTGAAGAGTTTTGGCAGCCATTGGCACACATACAGTACGATCATGTAATAAAGAAAAAAAGGTTCCCTATACAGTAAACTCAGCAAACATTTTTTTTGAACCCATGCTCCCAGGTAATTGTGATATTCTTTTTGGCACATTTTGTTTTAAATAACTATAAAGATCCTATTTAGCCCATTCACCTGCTAGGCTCTTATCTATGAGATTTAAATATGAACCTTGCTTCTATTTTCATTTCAAATGATTTGGATCATTTCAAGTCTTCTTTTTTTATTTTTATTTAATCAATTGAATTCAATCTCTTCTTGCATATTTGCTCAACTCAAGTTTGTCCTCTGCTCAGTGCCTCCAGACACGATGACACCACAGAATGTATTATCAGAGTCAGCAGCAGAGCTTAAATGTCAAATGTTTAAATAAGACGGGTCACCCCCGTCACCTCCTAACAAGGTTCTGATAATATATCCTGCAAAGTTCTGAGCCCTCTGATTGCGTTTTTGTACATGTTACAGAAATGTGATAAAAACACATTTCTGATGCGGTTAATGAGTGTGGATGGCTGCTCGTATTGAACTTGACTGTAAACGTCTTGCTCCATTATTTTACAGTCAAATGTCTTTGGGAAACCTTAAAAAATTTGAAGGTGAGTGGAAAATAATATAAGCTTGAATCCTTTTTTTGTTTTGTAGGGAAACTCATCTATTGTGTTGTTTTTCAGCTGCATCTCACGTCGAAGACATTACTTCTCCACCAGTTATAACAGAGCTGATCAGCTTTAAGATGTCTTCATCGTGTTTGTGAGATCTTTTTTCACTGTTCAATCTGTCAGGGAAATGAATGGAAGCTGACAAACTAATAACTGAACCACATCCACGGCTAATCCTCCCTGCATCTCCCAGCTTCTTATAAAATAATGTGCTTTTACTTTAAATTATTTCAATAACATGGCGTTTTTTGTGTGTGTCTGATGTTTAATTTCTGATGTTTTTAAGGACACAACCTTAATAAACGCTGTTCATTTGTAAATGTTGAAGTGTAATTGTGTCATTAAGTCAGCTTCTGCTTTTAGTGCCAACATCACTTGGTCTCATGAGCCTTTTTGGTCCAGGGATGATTTTCTC
Organism: Lipophrys pholis; assembly: GCF_963383615.2. NCBI lineage: Eukaryota > Metazoa > Chordata > Actinopteri > Blenniiformes > Blenniidae > Lipophrys > Lipophrys pholis. Next base: position 19,846,775 of record NC_137646.1, on the reverse strand, counting down.
GCCAACTCCCCCAAATGTTCGCCTGTAGAGGGCGCCACACCTCTAAGTATCTCCACCATCCGGGGCAGGCAGGCACAGTCTGGAGCAGCCATGACATCTGGTGAGCACAGAAGCACCTGCTGACCTCCTGTTGGCTCCAAGGCAAGCCATGGAAGAAAATACATCCATACATGTTTATGAATGTAAACGGAAAGGAAAAACGCTCACGCAGAAGGTGAGAACATCAATGAATGTGCCCCTCACGTTTGCCCGGTGGCGAAACAGGAAGCACATGTGGAGGCTTGGTTTACGTGTCAGAATTAATCTGCAAATGAGGCGCGGGGAAATCTAATCGGTAAACACTTCCAAGACTCCTTCCTGATGACTAGAAATGCTTACACAGGCAGGTGAGAAAAATTAAAGCTCAAAGTCTTTTTTTTTTGTTTTTTTCCTTCATAGAATCTCATTTGGTTCAGGTGCGGGCACATTGTCTAATTCATTAAATAAAGCTCAAGGGGCCCCTGTTTTAAATCACCGCCACCGATTATGGGAGGAATAAACGTTTGCTGTATATACTTGTCAAAAATGTGAATTTGCTGTGATTTACTGAAGTATTCGGGGACTGGCACGGATGCACGTCCTCGTTTCTCACACACACAGACACCAGTTTGTTGGTACAGTCGTGCCTGTGCCTGAATGAATGAATAAGAGCTGCATGGGGAATTCAGTGAATGCATGGCTAAATCCAAGCTCGGTCTTGAAACCCAGGCAGAGGCTTGAGCTGTGTGCCAACAAAGCAGCTGGGTACACGCCGGGCACATTTTTCTGTTCAATCATGCTCTTTGTGAATAATATGTATTAATGCCGTCCCTACTTAGACCTGCCAGTTAGCCTTTGGAGATGATCCGGCTTCAGGACCCCATGGCATTTGAGGCATATGTTTGCCTGTCACCTGCTGAGTGTGTTTCAGTCCGTGTGTCGGGCATGGCCGCGGAGATAGGCCTCCGATCATCGCGTATGCAAATATCTCGGCGTCACCACAAGGAATGACGATTCCCCCGTCGCAGAGAGACAAGGAGATGGAGAACTTCAGTGGCATGTGTCGCCCACATCAAACATGCTTGTGTTGGTGGGCAGCACTACATCAAAGACAAGGGATCAAAAGCCTGACTGCATTTCAAATCGCTCCACTGTATATTCACTTTGACACACACACACACGCTCAAAAAAAAAAAATAAAAAATCCTCCTAATGCGTCAGTGACATTAATGGTTTAGACGGCAATAATGGCGGCGTTCAGCTCACCAAATAAACATTATCTAATGTCATTTTTAAGCAGCTGGGTTTTGAGACTCCTTGTCAGTTTGGATGGGGGGGGGGGCATAGTTTATTGCAAACAACCCGAGTCATAATTCACACGACAGCTTCAAATAGCAGGCCAATGAAGCAGCGTAGGTTATTCAAGTTTATCATTTAAAAATGTATTTTTATACTCGAGCGCAATTGAAACAACTTGGATGGTGGAGCTCACAGTAACTTTATCACTGCTAATCAATTCAACTTTTAACTTTATTTCTATAGCACCAAATACAACACAGTCATCTCTATCTCTAATCACATTCATCACTGTAAGTATAAGTGTATCTATATATATATATATATATATATATATATATATATATATATATATAAAAAGTGAGTAGAAAGCAGTTTTGTTTACTCATATTTCACAACGCGAACTGAAAAAGTCCATTAAACAAAATCAGTGCAAACTTCTGGACAGGATTTGAACTTCCTCTTTATTCCAGCACCGGGCTCGGTTGGACAGTAAAGAGGCAGGATTATACAGTCAATGCATCAATAATATTGTTATGACACAGCTCTTAGCTGGCGAGGGCCTTTATCAATTGAAACATGAAAAGCCGAGCTGTCGCCTCAGTCGTCTGCTGGATTCCTCCCGCATCCCCGCGGCACCACTGGTTCCATACTGCTGCAAGAACACTGGGATAACTTATCAGGGATAAGTAGCCTACTGATGGAGCATGCATAAACACAACCGCACAGAACCTCTCCGTAACGCACCTCCACGTGCGCGCAATACACACAAGGTAGTACAGGGAGGGGGGGAAATAATAAAAAACAAAAAAAAAAGGAATGTGTGCACAACCCCTCCTTGCCCAGTCCCCTCTCCAGCCCTGAGATTAGGGCAGAGGATTGTGCACAGCTGCTCCCTCAACATCCCCGATAAAAATCAGGCAATTTCACAGTCAGTGGCATTCTTTCATCCCCTAATCCACAAACCGCATACAGTTATAGATGAACCTTGCCGCAATGAGAACAAGCTGTTCTGAGCTGACCTCACCAGTCAATGCGGACATCTTTCGATTGGCTATAGGGATGGTGGGCAGCCGCCTTCGACCGGCCAGAGTGAGCAGCAAGCCACCCTGGAGGATACCAGCAAGAAAAAAGAAAAGAAAAGAAAAGAAAAGAAAAGAAAAGAAAAAAGGAGTGTATTGAAAATTTGTTGAGTTTGTACTTTGGTGAAATAACCTCAGATCACTACATCAGTCATGCTGGTAAGACACACACACACACACACACACACACACACACACACACACACACACACACACACACACACACACACACACACACACACACACACACACACACACACACACACACACACACACACACACACACACACACACACACACACACACACACACACACACACACACACACACACATCACTTCTACTAGAGACACCATCATTTATGGTCTTCCTTATTTAATTCATTTTTATTTTCACTGCGTGGCACCATCCTTCAAAGTACCCCCCCCCCCCCCCCCCCCACACACACACACACTTTTCCAAGTCATTCGGTTCGCCCATTTTGTCTGACCCCAACCTCCATTTGCCGGGGCGATTCTTCACCCAAGTTCAAACAGGGGACAAAAAGGTACTTCAGAGGGAAAATGAGGAGGAAAGAGAAGTATGAATCAAAAGGCACGGAAATGGAATTCACTGTACAAACGCCGAGGGAATTTCAATGTCCGCCGAGGCACAGTAGAGCTCTGTTCGCTTCTCGCGGGCCGTGGGGTGAAAAGAGCAACAGCCCCAGCAGGGTACATCTATTCTGACAAGTCCTTACACACGCTGAAAAGCCCGAGCAAGGTCTATTTGTTTAAGAGGCAACGGAGCGGGCTGAAGGATACTGGAGCTTGAACGCAATAACGGGATCATTTTATGGTTTTTGCTTCTGGCAGAAACGTTTCCTGTTTGTGCATTAACAGATCAGGAAACATGATTCTCGCTTCTTGGTGTTTTTTTTTGTTTGTTTGTTTTGTTTTTTTCTTCAAAACTTAAACTCGACCACAAACTTTCAGTTTTTAGAAATAACACCGACTCATGTTTCACTGATATAGTGCCAGAATTATAAATGAAAGGACGACAACTATTATTGTGAGAAATGAGGAAGCCTTGATCCACAGTTTTTGCTCAAACATTGCTAATAAACTACTGAGAAAACACAGTAATGGTCCTCCAACTCTTTTTAAATCTGATTTATGCTGAAGCTGAAACGTTCCTTCCAAGGAGGGCAGCACCCTGCCCATAATTTAACGTTAACCTCTCTTCTTTGAAATAGTTAATGGATGTAGATAATACTAACAAACACAGTTTCCTTTTTGATGTGGAGGGGGAAACTTGGTTTTCCCTCAACATCCTCCTCCTCACAGGTCAGCGTTAAAACTGTCCCCCCGCACCACCCCCCCGGGACTGCTTCTCTCACTCAGAGGCGTCTCATGAGGACGTTCAGACGCAGTCCGGGGGGGGGGGACTGGGAATGAGAAAATCAACTTTTCAAGCATCTTAGTGCGCCAATGCTGGCGCACAAAATAGAAATCAATAGATTGAGTTGAACAAGCTGTGAACGGTTTCTACAGTAGATGGAGTAGCTGTTCCTTGAGCAGATAGTGTGAAAGTTAAAAATAAATAAATAAATAAATAAAAAAAGAGTGGACTGATTGTCTTTTTTTGTGGTTCTCAGCCTCTAAACAGCAGGTGCCGTTCTTTTAAAGAAGGATTTCTCCAACCCCCCCCAAAAAAAACACAGATTTTAGCAAACATGACTCAAATAGAAGTAAATAGTGTGTTTGTCGAGGAATATTTTCAGCTTTTCTCTCCGGGGGGGGCGGGGGGGAACGACAAACTCCAGTGTCCGGAATCACAGAGAGACTTGATGAGTAACAATTTGCACAAAGGAGCTGGTTTATCTCAAGTCGCCGACCCAAATGGCGCGGGGTTTAAACAGCTTACGTCTTTAAATAGGAAACTGCAGGTGTGGTTGACACAGGTGTGGTTGACCTTCTACCCCCGAGTTCATTTCAAAGTCACGTACGCTCGCGGCCGGCCGGCCGGAAAGCAGGAAATTGATCATGAGACCCTGATTGTATGAGCTGACTTCTCAATGTGTTCATCTCAATGAAAGGACGTGTCACTCAGCGTAACAGTGTGGCATATGGATGTGTTTTTAATACGGTTTGGAAGAATCGAGCACAAAGGGGTCGTGGCAGGCTTCAGACAATAGTTGTCAGTTCAGTTTAATGTCGTGTCGGAGCCTTTTCATCCGACATGTTGACGACAGGAGGACCTGCAGGTTCAGTGGACTAAAGGCTCTTACATACCGATGGGGTAGTGGGGAAAAAAAATCTTCAAATCCAAAAACTATATATATATATTGGAAGGTATTGTTTAGAAATCAAGCATTTTTCACTTTCACAACTTTGACGATAAAGTAAAACCAGATTTCACTTAATTATCAGCCGGCTTTTTAAAATTGCCCTCGCCTTTATTTTCCATCAAATCATCAATGATTCACTGTGTATGCCATTAGTGACCCCCCCCCCCGCCAAAAAAAACCCCCCAAGCATTTTAAAAATGTGTATATTTTTTAAAAGCAATAAAGGGGAAGGGAAAGTGGTTTAGTGGTTAGCACTTTCACAAAATAGTGAACGCATCCTTGGTTTGAATCGAGGTCGGGGCTTAATGGCTTTTCTGTGGAGAGAGTTTGCATGTTCTCCTTATGAGTGCGTGGAATGACCCGTAGAACAAAAATCCAAAACCATGCGTTTAAGGTGAACTGACTGGTCCAAATTCCCTGACAGGTATAAAATACATCTCGGAAAAACACTCAAAATAACCTGTTTTACTCGCATGTTAAAGATGCCTTCGTGAAAGTCATAGGAAGGAGGTTGGTATTTGACAGCTGAGGGTTTTCTGTGCGAAGTTTGCATGTTGTCTCCGTGGTTTTGTGGACAGATTAACTCGCGACCACAGCTTGCCAGGTATCGGCTGAACTATTATAGCCTGGATACACAAAATGATTTAGGTTAGATTAACTCGAGAGTAATGTGATTTTGCAAGCGTTCAATCATCAGTGAGAACATACTGGTGGGAGCTTATTCTTCAGGAAGAAAAAAATAAATAAATAAATAAGACTTCCACATAGGCCGATGAAGATATCTCCTCCTCCTCCTCCTCCTCTTCCTCCCCCTCCTCCTCCTCCTCAGTAGACAAAAGAAGACAAGGTTTTGGGTGCATCCTATTTCACAAAATAAAAAAAGAAACTGCCTCATGGAGAGGGCAAAGCATCACCAATGCAGGTTTTGAACATATTTAGAATGTTCATGGGATTTTTTATATATATATATATTTATATATATATTTTAACACTGCTCTAGGTATGGTCAAGTCAGATCTGAAGATACGGGAACACAAATATCGTAACACGGCGCCTCTTCCACCGCCTTGATTATCTGATGCGTTTATTTTCGGCACAAAAAGTTTATCCGAACAAAAGGTGCATTTCTGTGTGAAAGTACTCTCAACAAAAAAAAAACCACGAAGAGAACACATCCTGCGCCGCTTCAAAAATGGTTCAGACTGTGACTTTTTGCAATATTACATGGTTATGTAGAGCGGATTTGGGTAAGACGTTAGTGCATATGGAGATGCATTGCAGATAAACATTATAACGTTTAAAAGAAATGATCTACCGTCACATGTTGAGCCATCGACTAGTTTTATTTCATCAGTACTTCAAAGCTAATGAAATACACCTCGGCGTAATGGTTCAAACAAGAAGAAGAAAAAAAAAAAAAAGCAGAGGAGAGGAGAGGTGATTGAGGAGTTCCTTGAGTTACGCCCTGGCCCATGAGAGGAGAGCCGCAGTGCTCTCACATTACTTTCCATCTATCTCCTCTTTTTACGACGGAGGAGCAGCGGCTCCCTTCTGATTGATGTCGGCGAAGGCCAGCAGCACCAGGAATGATCCTCTCGCCTCTCCCCAGAGCCATCCTCAGCCTGGCATCTGCTAAAGGGCACAGGTACGCCATCCTGTGCCCTTGTCACGCCCCCGCCTATTTGATCGGGGGCCAAGATTGACCCCACAGAGCCTGCCAAGGACCCCTGTCGGCGGGCCCTGGGCACCAGACTCGGGGGCCCACACTGGCTCCGTTGCTTTTTGAGGCTTTGGGAAGATTAATAGGCCTCCTCTGCAGAGCGCCTTTGTGAGGCAGCGCCCAGGCGTGTTCAAGCTGTTGGGTTTGCAGGAGACGAAAGAAGCGGCGGCTAATTCCTCTGCAGGTCAGCCTGTGTGTTGCTACTCTGCATTTTCAATGACTCGGAAAGGTCACATCCGCACTGGATGAGCCAGCGCAGGAGTCTCACAAACGGCAGCAACTTTGGCGAATGCGTCTCCCTCAAAGCTAAACTGGGATTACTTTTCAAAAGAACGGAAATAAATTCTTGAATCCATCTTTATCGATGCAGCGATTTTGACCCAAACCCCCCCCCCCCCCCCCCCCATTTTGCACATACTAATCCACTGGATGATCCCACAACCACAGCTGAACAATCAAGCTCACGTCCGCACAATGCTGTTTACCACCACTTTAGTTTGGTTTATGGATTAATGGTGAAATGAATGACAACAAACATGCAAATGTACATATCATATTTGCACAGCCGCTTTCCGGAGGGGGGGGGGTGCTGATCATGCACAAATACACGGGTCACCACGGCGAGTTGTGAACAGCGCCGCGGCTTTGTGCGTCTCACTCAAACTCCACATTTTCCTCCTGACATATTCTCTCACACCTCCTCCAAATACTCCAAAATAAGAATTTTTCTTCAATGTACGTTGAACTTTGAAATTAACCACAAGAAGAAAATGTTGGAGGCTTTTTTTTTTTTCTTCCAACTAAAAGTTTGTGGATTTTATGCAAAGGCTTTTGGCCTGAAACCATTTTAATGATTTTTCTTCTCACTTGGTTGCAGGTGAGGGCCTTTGATTCTCGTCATGTCACGCCTCCAATAGTGCAGCCACCAATAACAGCCTCTTTCACCCTCTCCCTCCCTCTCACTCACCCACACTCGCACACGCGTGCGCACTCGCACACGTATATCCACATGCGCGCATATTTCAGGCTGTTCCAGGTGCCAGGGTGTGAAGGGATCAGCCAATCCCGGCACTCATCTGAAGCTGGATGGTGGCCATCGTGTTATTAAAAGCTACGGGTGAGCTTTGCTGCTTGCCTTTCCTCTGCACTCCAAACAATTTACCAAAAAAAAAAAAAAAGAGGAAAGTTATGAAACAAAACAGCGTTGGGTGGTGTTTAAAGCTTCCCAGAGGGAGAAGAAAATTATTTTCTGTTAGTCATCCACCCATTTGCATGAGCTGATAAGGAATCAATTTATGGGTCATCATTACATGATTGATGTCTCCATCTCACTGCTTTCTGTGTCCAATGATAATCTTCAGTGATATTATTTCCATAAACATCATTATCAGACAGAGCTGCACTATCTCCTCACTCAGGACTACTGGGAAAGCTGAAGTGCCTTTGATGAGATGAGATCACATTTTAGAGGGAGCTGCCTTCCCTTTGCCTGTAGCCAAAAACAGCCTAATTGTGTTTTGTCCCATATGTGAATTATTATTAACGACGATTCATTTACTACACTTCCTTTGCCAATTTCCTAAATTAAAAAAATACCATGTTGAGATTTACAGCACACACCCCCATTTTCAGCACCGGCTTCCAGCGTCGCCATGGCAACTTCCAATCAGCATGGATGGCAGAGCCTGCCGGCCGTGTGTTTGGCGCGAGGCTCTGAGAGGCGCAGGTGGAGCACATATGGAACAATGGCCCAGCTAAAAAAAAATAAAAAAAAAGAAGAAACACCCTGCCCGCCTGTATGTGCCAGCAGTGCCCATTTTAATCCCACCGTTACCTTCTAGTGCTCTCTGATGGAGACGTTCTGCTGCAATCACAGCCTCAGACTGCTGCTGGGCCCATGCCAGACTTCACTTGACAAAGCCAGAGCTGGCGTGCTTTTGTAAAACAATGTCTCCCAAAATCGCCGGTTCATCGTCTCTTGATCACATCCTGGAAAAACGTCCCTCGGTGTCTTCCACTGGATCATCGGCGGCCATGGCCGATCTTGAAGATCTGTCATCCAGATTGCGGTTGACGGCAGATTTGGCCATGTTTGCGACTTCTAAGCTCCTATATGTTATGCTACATTCATGGCCATACATACATTGGGTATTAATGACTTTTGTGCCTCATATGGCTAGTAATTGGGGTAGTAATGTTATGGAAATCACTAGCATGTGCAGTAAATAAATCAATCATCCAAGGGGCCTTATCTATCACTGCACATTTAAGCAGTCAGCTCCTATGTAGGTTAATTAAAGCACAATGGCCGAGGAGAGGACCTGGCACCCGTCCTGCTTATGTTTAAGCCTCCTCTAGGCCCGCTGGGCTGGAGCTTTCTACAGCCAGATGAAATTCGCCCATTTTATCCTCCCCCATCCCCAGCTGAATACATAAATCATGTGTAAGGGCCTCGGCTTCGACCCTAAATTCCATGAACAATAGCGTTTGTCCGCAAATACCACATATAATTGCTGGATACTCTTCAAAGCAGAAATTGTGTTTCTTTGCACTTATCTGGGGGCATATACTGCAGATTTCCGTGAGTCACTTCATCTGGTTTTGGAACAAATCAATTAAGATGTTGTGCCACATCCAGCAAGGATATTGGGTAAAGTGTGCCACCACTGATTTGCTTTTATGTTTGGCCTGAGCTTTGAGATAAGAGTGAATGGCATGTGTGTGGAGGGGGAGGTTGGGTGGATAATATACATGTCAAAGTGCAAACAAAGGTGCTTTTTAGATCCAAACTTCTTTAAGCTGCAGCTCTCCGTTGAAAAACTGCAGCGAAAAATCCAGGCATGACATCACGCTGACTAGACACTTTCTTACATCCAGGTGATTCAGCCAGATTGTTGTCTCTCTCCACAAGTTAATACGAACTACTTTACCTGCACATTCTCCAAACTGCCAGTGAGTATAGAGGATGTGAAAAAAAAAAAAAACCAAGTCATGTGATGAGTAACTATTATTGTTCTTTTCTAATTAACCAATATGTCTTTTTTTTTCCCACACTCTCTCACTAATGAGCAAAGAAGTCAACAGCAACAACCCCTGAGAGTCTCTCATCTCGCAGATTACAGTCTGAGCTCACGTCACATCGCTGTCTGGAAACATTTTTAAACACAACACGGTTAAAGATGTGCGTTCGCCGCTACGAAGCTATTAGAGAGGCTTTTAAGTGAACATTAGCATCGTCCCGATCTCTTCTCCCACTCGGGGAGGATCAGAGTGGAGGCACCGGGCCGATACAGCTCCTCGCGGCCCTCGGCTGTCACTGATAACAACTGTATCTCATTATCCTCCTTGTGGGGGCCACGGAGGTAGCGGCAACCGTAAACACCGTGCTCCTATCCCTCCACAATGGTGCCGCTCGCCGACAAAAGGCACTCTCCGAAGCTTGAACCCAAGCCAACAGCTCTATTCATGTTGCCGTGTACGGCAGATGTCTCGGTGAGCCTATGGAAAGGCGCACATCTATGTTCCACATATAGACAACCACAACATGAGTTGGTGTATTGAGGCATCTGCGCGTATGTAAAGAGGTGGAGGCATTCTGTTTGCAGAGTCAATGTTTTCAGCTTTTGTTTTTTTTTGTGTGTTTTTTTTGAAATCGTCATTTGTGGAGTAGGAGTATAGAACAAATATCCATACATTTCAGGCTATAATGTGTGCTTTTCTGTTCATTTGCACCCGTTTGGAGGCACATTCAGTTTGTTCAAATCATTAACTACTTGTTTTTTTACATCCTCTTGATTCCAAAAAATAAAAATACAAAATTAGACCTCATGCGAGCACATAGCTGATGATTTTCAAATGTAAAGACGGAAGTGCTGTTTTTCAGTTTTTCTTAATGACACAAGTGTGAGTCAGATCCAACAATCTGTTTACAACGGGGGTAGCCAACATGGGGGCTGGTGGGCACCTGGTAGCCCACAGAGACCTTAAGACTAGCCCGCGGGGTAGATTCTAAAAATAGTGGCCGGTACAAAAAACATGATGTGACAATGTGAGTTATTGACTTCTGAATATTTCACCAATATGTAATAGGTGTGATTATAGGACAGAATTTTATGGAGAAAGATATATTACACAATAAAAGAGGTGTTTGCTCACTTTCAAACGTCGAGGCACACTTAGATAAACAGAGCTATATTTTAATGCATGTTCAAATCTATTTCCTGCCATAGTAAACCAATAATATTGAATATCAGAACCTTGAATTTTACTCTGTCTATACTCAGTTTTAAAACGGTTGAGGACTCCTGGCTCACGAATTGAAGTGTCACATGTTTTCATATCATTATTTTGTCACTCATGTAACCCTGACATCGCCATAGCTATCACCTGTCATCCCTGGAAAGAAAATCAAGCAGACTCCCGACCCCCCCCCCCCAGGTCTCTTCAAAAGGAATATATACTTGACTTTTGATCCTGTTCAATCAGATCATGTTTGAACACATGAGAGTACAAATAGACCCAAAACCCAACAATTATGGGTCAGGGGGTCAAACCACCTCGGGATGCAGCCCGAATAGATTAAAGTGTTCTTATATTTGAAATGGCACCTGATGATCCCAAATTTACGAGGTAGCAGCCAATCTAAAAATAGAAAACAAGATATGTCGGCTTTTCATAAAGCTTTCGTCTTCACCTTACGGAACACAGTTTAGATACAAGATGTACCAAGACGTATCTAAAAGGTGTAAATGGGTCTTCCTCTTTCTTTCAACTAATGTGATTCCTTTTTGAAACCTCTTGTATTATAAATGTATAAAAAGTTCAAATGTTTTGAAACTATTTGTAAATCATAAGATGTCTGTCTGATAGAGTAACAGCCAGCAACACTGATGAAAAAGAGTTTGTTTGAACTTCTTTCTTTTGCGTTCCCACGCAGTCGTAGAACAGTCATTCTTTTTCATCCAAACCAGGAATGAACTGATACAGAAAGCAAACAATCGCTAAACTGAGAACAACAGACAGCCAAACTACAGACGAGGTGGCATCACTAATGGCTGATTGACATCCTTTTCTTGTATATCGCAACACATCCAACCACAATAACAACTTGAGAAACATCTATATCAAGGAGACGTTAGCACTTTATGAAATTGTGACAACAATTGCACCACAACCAGCATTCTGTTAAACATCATTTCCAACAAACTCGAGTCTTTATTAGGAAAAAGAAAAAAAAGAAAAAGCTAAAACAAATCAATCATTTCTGAGAATGGTACCCCTGCTTTCATTAGAAAATCATATAGATTAAACGTTAATCATAGCTAACTCTATACCAGTGGGCTTCTGCCAAAATGACAGATGGACCATTAATGAGAATAACGAGGGGATCTTAGTCTATACACGGATATGGAGATGCAACAACAAGCATAACACCACACTTGGCTTCCAAAAAACTGTTATTTCGACAGGAATAGAGGACGACAATCAGCATGCATGCGCAGAATCGCTCCTCTCCCGAAGTCAAAGAGTGTGTGTTGGAAATGTGTGAGATCACTACAATGTGGATGCGGACGTGTTTTAAGATGTTTTCATAGTGGGGGCTGCCACAGGAGACTGCGGGAAATTGGTGGTAACACCTGTCACACACATTCAGCATCAGATATTAGCATCCGTCTCTTTTACTGGTCTGTGAACGATGAATAATTACTCTTGTTTAAAAAACTGCCTATTAGCACTAACCAGGTTATATTGGACATCTGTCTCAGAAAGCTGACTGATATAATTGGCTGCCATCATATCGTACTCGACTCTATGGGTAAAGCACACCGGCGTGACAGGCAGCGAGAGGAATCGCCGCCGTTCACTCCGGCTTGGTGACGCCGCTCGCACACGTCGGCTTTTCGCTCGCGAGCCTGAATGAAATTGTACGAGATGAAAGTTGCGGTGAAAAACGGAACACATATGTCCACGCGCGGCGCTCAGTGGCATGTTATTGGCACGGCGTTTTCATCAGGTCTGATAACATATGTTTCGAACTCAGGAGGCTTTGGGCAGGAGGGAATAGCGCTGTGTTTGAAGTCAACTGCCACATTAAGCAGAGAAGCGGCACAGTTGTGTGGAGATGCTCTCTTGTTCAAAGGGATGGAAGGAACCGCTCCGGGGAGCGTCCAACATCAAGAGCTGACCCCGGCACTGTTTCCCGCTACCTTCTGCCATGCATCCCGCCGCCGTATGCTGTGATTCCCAAAGACCGGCAGGCCTGTGCCATCTGGCCTCACTTCGGATTCCCCGGACACATATTGGGAATCCAAACTATGCCACCTCCCTGTCTCTCCCTTCCCTCTGCGCTCTCTCCCTCTGGGTCGTCTCTGCGCCTCCACTTCATCCCTGCTTGAGTGTTGGCTCAAGTGGAAGGGGTCTGCTCTCCAAGTGATCCCAGTTGCCCTTTTCCGTTTTAATCCCCTTGTGATGGGATCCAGTAGGAGCCCTTTAAATTCGCCGGGAAACAGTCGATAGTTTTTAAGATGAAGGAAGAATCCCCAGAGGGTTATCCACCCGGAGTAGTCTGTCTCTGTCGTAGGGCGCTCGGCTGATTACGTGACCTTCAGACTACTTTTCCCTCAAATGCATCTCTTCAAACCGTGTAAAATTCTCCCTCCTTAGGCAAAAAGTCAAGATTCGTACACTTTAACCCCTCAGTTTGAAAAGCTTATGCTTCACAATGGTGCGTTGCTGCAAATCTTTACCAGCCGTCCCATTTTAGAGCACTGGTTGCAGGGTAACTGTGTTTACAGACTCACACAAAGAGCGAAGAGGCTCCAGGAAGAGAGCAGTGGTGGGCTGTGCAGTATGTTCTGTAGCACTGCCACAGATTTCACACTCCTTTTGTGTGTCTCTTTCTCTTCCTCTCCTCTGGGCGTCGCCTCAGTGGGGAATTCAATTCCCTAATAACTGGGGAATCAAAGTTGGACAGCACCACTGCTGAGAACCATAAAAGAGGCAGTGGAGTGGCTGGCCATTCATTCAGCCCAGGCCCATTACAACGTATACCAGATGGACACTGCACGTCACCGGGTGACATCTCAAGACAGTCGCAGCCGCCTGCCTGCCCGGCACGGAAAAAAGATGAAAGTTGTAGGGGGGGGGGGGGGGGGGGGGGGGGGCAGGTTGTGTCAAACAGAGACAGATCTGATCAACAACTGCACAGAGATGAAATCAAAGTGGTTGAAGCATGTGGTGTGAGGCATCTGGTATTCTAGCAAACAGAAGCTAGCATAGCTGCCAACGCTATCGGGGGAGAGCTGCCTCCCCCGCTCAGCCGCCTCAAGCCAGTGGAAATGCTACCGGCTTATTCTTAAATCCACAAGAGGTGAGGATTTTGCCTGGGTTGTACTAAGAGAGGGATTTTATTATTTTATTTTTTTTTGGTTTTGTTTTGTTTTTAGAGATGATTTTTTAGCAGGCAGCAATGACGAAGGGCATTCAGACCAATGAGTCATGTTTACATCGCACGCAACCGGGACAAGGGTGCTGCCAGGACATCTCATCTGCTAGGTTTTCGACACAACAAGCTTCACAAAGTGAATCAACGGCTAAAGGTGACATTAGGAATTTGTGTGTGCTGGAAAGGTGCCAGGATAATTCTTCAAACTATGTTGCACTTTTCTTATCGGCAAGAGGAGCCAAAATCTGATAAGAAGTCCTTCAAATGCTCCTTTGGTTTGTTTTACATCAGCAAATATTACACTTCCACTCCAGATACAGGATTCTTTCAACAAACACACACACACACGCACACAAAAAAGGCAAATTACAGCCCACAACAAATTAAAAGAGAGTTGGTGTAATGTGGGTTTATGTGCTGTGTAACAACATTATGTATGGTGTGTCTGTGTACATCTGCACGTCAAGTGTAAAGGACCTGTCAAGCCCTCCTGGCATTGATTTTACATTTCATACTACTTCCTGCATAGAGCGCTGTGAGCATCTGATCCCCTAATCTCAGAATGCCAGCTTTCACTCAATGTCATCTGCCAATGAGCTGCAACCAGGCGCCCATCCTGCCTCTGGCACCAGAACTGCACCCATCCAGCTTGTGTGCGTTAATACCCACCGTTGCTAGGCTACAACGAGAGGAATCAAATTTAGGTGGCTTCCACAGCTGCGCTGTACTGTTGTGCACCGAGGGATATACATGGCAGCGTTCCCAGTATGCACCTGGATGGAATGAAACAGGAAGAAGAGGAGAAGTCCAATCTACTAGGTACAGTAGCTGCTGTCTGCCCCACGTTTGCCCTCAAAGTATGTCCGGAAACAAGGAAGGAAAGAAAAAAATATGGATTTTCAGATTTCTTTAAGCAACCCCGCAATGTTGACGATTTAAATGTGTGTGTTATCGACGGGAGAGGGGTCAGCAGGGGAACTGCGAGCGCTGCTAAAAGCAGGGATGTTATCTGGAAGCTGTTAGCTTCTGGCCTTAACGGCAAGCTCTTTTGAAAACAGTGCCATGACGCGTTTAACTGAGCCGTGTAATAACTATGTTTTAAACATAACTCGGCGGAATCCGAGTCTGGTTATACGGACTCGTAAAGCCGTTCCTTTCACTTCCAAATACATATACAACGTCCTCTTTTAAACGGCGTGTTGCATGGCTGCGTGCTCTTTGCAGTAAAACAACAGAGTTTTTAAAAAAAAAATTAAAATTGGCTGCAAACACAGAGGGTTTTTTGTTTTTTTTCCCACCACAGCTCGCCTCCTGCATCTTAGTTTCAATGAAATCAGCGAGCTGCGCCACGCTGACACCGTTGATTTCGCAGGGGGTTCATGGAACTGTAGCCACATCTTAACAATCAGCTTCAAGAGAGTCGCGTGCCAAAGGCTAAATGAGCAGATAGAGGAAAACATGTCAGAACGACATTAACATGTCAGATAGGAAACTGTCATCAAAAAGAAGAGAGCCGAATCCCAGGGATTGCGTTGTTGCAGGAGGAAACGCTGATTATATTTGAAGGACTCATTGGATATTATATAACTCAACTTTCCTGCCGCCAAACTCTCAACCATATTTGTGAAGAGTTGCATAATATAAACGTGTCCCACCCTACAAATAAACCGACATACTGCAAACTCTCGTAGAAAAATCGACTTTACTTGGAGAGAAAATTGCACCGATTGTACGCTTTTACTTGCTTTGTCACTTTCATATCATGCAAGGTGCACACATACCTGAGAGCAACCTGGGTTTCAGTGTCTCGCCCAAAGACAAATCCTTAATCTTAGCCCACCATAAAGACTGAATTAAAAGTTAAAAACAGTTACTAAATCCACAATTAGTTGTATTTTTCAAGTGAGTGTGAGGCAGCTTATCTCTTGGCTGGCAATTTCACAAATTGTCATTTTGAACCTTTTGGTGTGTTGTACGGATTACACTGCCAGACAAAACATGTTTATTAGTCGAGCTTTAGCGACTTTGGTGGATGGATTAAATTACCTTTAGAGGAAGCCAAGCCAGCTTTTTCTCCATCTTTCTCCAGGTTTTTTCCTCTTTTCTTTCTTTTTTTTTTTTTTTTTAAATACTAAACTAAGCCAAACAGCCACCGGCTCTCTGTATTAGAGTGGGATCGATCTGGGTCCAACTTAAATTAAGAAAACCAATAAGGGTAAATGTCAAAATGTCAAATGATTTCTTCAATGAAATGGAATGTGGATAGAAAAGAAAGGAAGCTGCTTAACTTGGGCTCATCTTAATTTAACTGTATTTGGCTGGATGTACCAACTGTCTGCAAGCCCAAAACTAATTTCCATTGACTTCCTTGAGAAAGCCAGCATCACTTAATTCAGTTGACTAAAAAAAGGAATTAAAAGGACTGCAATCAGTGAGAGTATTTTCCTTCTGGTTTTTTTTTTTTTTTTACCTCTTCTAGGGCATATATGGATTGGTAATCCTTCCACGTGTGACTTCAAAGCTGGACTTAACCAGTGGGAGGAGAGCCGCCATTTAACACAGGCTGTCAATGCACAATAATAAATGCCCAAATACACTTTCATTTGAAAAACAGCCAAGTTTTTTGGACTTTAAGACCCGGCCCCTCCTGGATAGACATCCTTGGCTGCATTAAGTGTATCCACCACTTTAAGAGAAAAAAAAAAAAAAAGAAAATGCCCACAAACACATCCTTGATCCTGGATTGTGGTCCTAAAACAAAAGAGACATTAAGCTTAGTCATTGTGGCCACGAGACATGAAGATCCATTAAAAACTGCATATTTGACCAAGATTTTTTCATTTTTTTTCTTTTTAGGTTTATGCCTAAAGAGCGAAATAAATCCATTCCCTCCTCGCACTCCTCCTTGCCACTGTGAGCCAGAAACAGATGCTGGTGCCACCGTGGTGCCAAGATGACAGGAGCTGCCAACACATCCAGTCTCCTTCAGCAACCGAGGCTCAAGTGATGTTCAAGTACACACTCTCAGAGAAACTGCATTTTGTCTTATAAGTGAGACGGCGAGAATATTAATGTGAACAATGTGCAAATTAAAGGCTCGCTTTGGATTTCCGAAGTCAAACGACGGCCTCAACACGAAGCGCATCTCCTTCTCGGTGTTTCCTCCTCTTTGCTCCGGCTTGACTTCCAGGTAGAGGATGAGTTGCCGTGACCGAGGGGAAGAAAGTAAAGAGATTATTTCAGACCCGTGCGTGACCTTTTCCTCTCATCTGCACTCATCTGTGGGGGTTTGGATCTTTTTTTTTTTGTTGTGTGCCTCGAACAGGGTGGTGAAGGAGGGCTGGCAGATGGAGGCAGTGGGATGATGCTTCTTTGACTGAAAGTTGGCAAAATGTGAAGATATGAAGTCACGGACTATAGATTTTTCTTAACTTTTCAATAATCTAACCTTTTTTTTCCCCCTATAGATGAGATTATGTATAGTGTATATAGGGTTTATGAGAAAGTAAATTAGATAAAAAAAACATAAATGCTCTTTTGCACTTCAACATTACGTAATATCTGATACTTCTATTAATTGGTTAGATATAATTCTAAAATAATAATATAAAAATACTTTATATCTTTACACCACATTACCTTGTCATAACATAGTTGTGCTCTGACTTTTAAAACAGAAGGAGCGTTTGTCATTCTCACTCATCTCTTTTCCTGTAACATTACAATCCAAACTGTTTTTTTTTTTTTTTTTGTGGAAACCACCCTACATTTGGGACTGCACTACAACTCTAGCTTTTTTATTTTCTTCATTAGCTATCCTGTTGATTAGTTTCTGGATCAACAGTGGTCTGGCTTTTAAAATATAAGATACGCTAAAACAAATGTTCACATGCAGCCTAAAATGTGTTTTTGGTCCTGATTAACGGGACACAATGAAAAGATATTCAGTTTATTAGCCAAGAGGAATAACTGAGTCGCTGAAAAGTCACGTTGGGGGAAGCTGGAGATATCTTAGCTTTTGAGGGACTCCAATTATATATCGATTATCATGATTGCCAATTTTGCCCCGTTCAACTTATTAAGTTAGAAATCAGTGCAGCCTCGGCAACATGAGGGAAGATGCTCCAAATAGCATCAGAATTTGTGTCAAGTGAAGACAATTTCATATTAATGTGGTTCAACGTTTGGATGAAACAACTCAGCGGCTCCCTAAAAGGCTGCCATACATAGAATCTAATTCTATGACTTTATATTTTCAGTATGAAAAAATGCGTTTTCTTTTTAGAATATCAATGTAAGCACAGAAGTAGATGATGCTTGGGCTCATAATCACTGAAACGGCAGATTTATAAAATGGCACAACTCATTTAGAAATATATGGAAAAAATTAATACGATTAATCACGAAAGTGAAACATATAAAAAAAAAAAAATCATGTATACATAAATTAAACTTGACTTAATGTTGTTGTTAAATGGCGCAGGCGTGGTTAACACACACAGACTAAAGGCCTATGAAATCAAAAAGCTATATATTGTCTATATTGCCTGTGGGAACTGGCATATCTGTGGACCTACAAGCTTCTCACACACACTGATACACACACGCACACACACACCACACACACACACACACTGCGTCTCACGCCCCATGTGAACACTCATCTTTAACGAGGGGAGAGCTGAAACCGGGCGTGATTGTTTTAGAGAGGCTGCCCTAAAGGCACGTTATCGCTCAATGTGGGACTGCGTCTCCCAGTCATACGTCCTCTCTTGTTGATTGTGCGAGTGCAGATCAGCAGCAACAAAGGCATCATTAGTGGGGCTTTGGTCCCCACCAGGCCCGGGCTAATTATGAATGGGGGGCCCAGTAATAATTCAAGGGCCCATCGGTGCAGCTTGAAACTGAAGAGAGAACTTCACGGATTCAGTGCTGACGTGCTCGGCCCATCTGCCTCCATTTCCCAGCCACCTGCCTGAAGATCTGACCCACGTCAGCCGCAAGATTGGAGCACCATTACACACAAGAGAGAGAGGCAGAGGAAGCATATGGGATTTATACATCAGCTTTAATGAATGATTTGCAGTGGTCATTAAAAGCTGTGGACGATTACTTGGTTACAGCATGATAGGCTGCCTGGTAAACTGTCAAACAATTGTTCATTTTAGAATTATTTCCCCATCCTAAAAATGATTGACTGTTTTTTTTTTAATTACGGACACATGCTTGACTTTAAAGAATTTGAATTACCTCCTTTTATTGTGAAAGCTCAAACGAATGATATCGAATCATTTGCAGGTGCCTGTCACTGGGTTTTGCATCGAACTTCTTACACGCAGTGATTATTGGAGAAGTGATCAATGTTTCCGCCAGAAGAGGGCAGTATCCATTTTCTTAATCACATCTCGAGTGATTTCCCCCTTGGCCACAGCAAAGCACAAACATTGCTCTAATTCCAAAGCCACAAAAGAGGGAATTTGAAAGTAAACAAACGAGCCCGATGGGATGATCAGCATTCTCAGATTCACAGCGTAAACTCTTTTCCCATGGAGATGGCTCAGAATTTCAACACAGGATTTGGATTTATCTAACAGCTCTTCATTTATTTGATGACGAGGCTCTGATTTATGACAGCTCTCAAATTTGATATCTTTTTTTTTTGTTTTGTTTGTTTTTACCTGAAGAAGAGATGCAGTGAGATTGAGATGCCAGTTAGGACGCGGCTGCAGGGCTGCGAGAAGCCCCAGTCGCTCACATTATTTATGGATGTCCAGAGTATATATTGTATCGTTTGGCTGTCACATCAGACACTGAAGTGAGTTCAACTAATTTGAAATGTGAGCCATTTGGACAAACTGGAGCCATAAAGTATTCATGAAATCATGAGGTGAAATGCAAATCAAGGATATTGTTTTCCATCATTGACTGCAGCATGCGGACAACAGCCTTGATAAAACTCCAAATGTAGTTTTTTAACGACTTTTAATGCACGTCTTGACTAAAAAAAAAAAAAAAGGGCGCAAATTCAAATGCATTCTCTAAATTAAAAGTGAATCCATCAAGTATTGCCATTCTGCCCCGGTCAGTAATTTATGTGCAGGCTTTCATTTGGGTCTTCACATATCGAGGTCTATTTTGAATGGAGCAGCTAATTTGAAAATAATCTAGAGTGGCACACAGCTTTTGTCAGCGATGACATCACCCTGTGGATTATTCAAGCCGCTCGTAAAGACAATTTTCCAATGGTGGCTTCACCACTAGTTGTGAGTGGTGCCTTGGGGCAACGAGCCCTTTCCCTTTTGTTTTCTTTTAACCTCCCCGCCCCCCCCACAAAAAAAATTCTTACACCAGACCACATGGTCCGAGAATTTCCTTTACAGCTCAGCCATGCACAAATCCAACATTTAACAAGACAGTCCCACAAACATTGCAATAAAAATTTAAGACCCGAATGTATGCTGTTAGGATGTTGTGATTTTCTCTGCGCCGAGCCTCCAGAGAGCCGCTTCAATCTGTGGCTTACAAGGCAGCGCTACAGTGAGGATTTGCCTCCCATCTCGGCTCCAGAAGCAGTGAGGGACTGATTGTTGGGAGAGAGGAGAGTCGAACACCGAGTCAAAAAAACACTGGGCTGGTTTTGATCTGGATTCAATGGCCTGGAATAACTGGCCCCTGAAGAGCTCTTGTGTCAAATGGTATCTGTGACAGGGAACAGGCAAGGGGGATAAACATGCTGCATTTAACATGTGGACGTAACACCTCCCCCCCTAACACCATCTGGAGGAAAACCAACCTCATCCGCACTCACTAAAGAAGACGGTCTCGTCTTGGTCGCATTTCACAAACCTCAATTTGCTGCCGATTCGGAAGCAACAACTGGTGCTCGCACGGTTCGTGAGGAGGGAGCCCGACCGGCTATATGAGGAATCAAAATGCTCTTTTTTATTCTTTTGGTTCCCCCCCCCCCCACCCACCCAACTAAAGGCAAGCTATCGTTTTAGCATCGACAGGTTGGCTGACTCCCCTCTTCCTTTGAATCGTCCTCTGCTTTGTAATGTGAGGGTGTTTGGAGGCAGGTCAAAAGGCCCTTTCAACCCAAGGCCTCACCTACTTCCTAATGAATTCCCAGGGTCCATCAACCTGCAGGCGCTCCCATACAAGCTAACCAATGATTACACCTTGAGGGGGAGAGGGGGCGGGTGGAGGAGAAGAGGAGCCTGGTGAGATAGAGCATCCCCAGTACACACACACACACACACACACACACACACACAGACTCACACTAACGCGCACACACACACATACACGTACAACCTCACACTCAACCACCACCACTACCATCACCCCCCAGATTGGAGGCAGGTGCAGCAGCAAATCAAGCCTCATTAGCTGCACCTTCTGCTAGCGTATACCGTGGACAGATGGAAGCTCGCCCTCACATGTTACCTCACATCAGATGGCAGTTGGAGGAGGGTGGCTTGGGGGTAACATGGAGGAACACTCACCCCCTTCTGCCGACACTACTTCCTCCGAGCTACAAGATGCCCCTAAGCACAGATTCAGCAGCAGAATGCTCCTTAACCTTAATCCTGCTGGCAACTACTGGTTTCCAGAGAATATCTAACATCACGTCGGTTGTAACTTCTTTGCCTCCCGTTAGGCCTGGCCCGGGTTAGAGAGGTGCATTCCCGGGCCCGAGGTGGAGTCGAGGACCTGCGGAGGCCCCCGCGGCCGCGATCCTGCCGAATCCATGTAAAAAAAAAAAAAGAAACGGAGCTTGTATACGTTTGGATGTGCAGGCTGATGATATTCTAAGACACACTATGGGGCCACCAGGTAAGTGACAGAGCCTCAGCTGCAGGGTATCACGTCGCCCCCTTGTCCTCGTCGCTCCGACACAGGATCCCAAGCAGCTAATTGAGGCAATAGTGCAATTCATTGGTGCAGGGCCCAGTGTCAACACCCTCTTGGAGGTAACAGAGTATTTAGGCCCTCCCAACCCCCCTGGGGACACGGGCAAAGCTATGTCAATGAGAGAGGCCATGTGCAAATTGATGTTGTCTCTATGAGAAGAAGTATTGCTCATGTGTTTTTGACAAAGGCTGTCAGAACAAAATGAGTTTAGGATGCTGGAATTTCCTGTTGGGCCCCTTTTAAGCTGTCACAGGGCTTCAATGAAACATCTGGGAATAAGGATACCAATGTGATGACAGAAGATCACCCCAAGCTAACGCACAATTTCCTCCAGTACTTAGTATGAGCTATGAAGAGTTAAAAAAAAAATAAAAATTGCAACACTGGCAAAAAGCATAAGTTGCTGTATCATCACCCACTTAAAGTCCAAGGAGAAAGAAGTCAAAGGAGTAGACATGCTGATTGGAAAGCGCAGCACATTAACACCACAGGTAATATTTAAGTGCTTGATCAAGATAATGAGGTTAGACACATTTTTATGATTCAGATAAGTGGTGTTTGGCAAGTGGTGATGTATAATTAATCAAAGGTATACATTCCTAATTTCAGATATGGAATAACTTGAAGTTAAGCAAGGGCGGATGGGTATAGGGAGACTGGAAATGCAGGAGGAGTGAGGGCAACGCCACAATGGGCACTTTGTTTAGACTAGGTAGTTAACAAAGGGAAGGGCTCAATAATGGATTGAACATGTTGTCTTGAAGGTTTTTAAATCGCTCGCAAACATGAAAATCTCAATTTCTATGTTGACTGAAAGAATTATCGGTTTGAATGCCCAGTTATTTAGTTCATTGTTAAACAAAAAAATTAATAAAATGTTTGTAAAGAGACGGAAATGCGTCTCTCAGGTCAGAAGTTTTCATTGGCCCTACGCAGGTTTTTATAATCCTTTAACCGACTGTTTTGGATTCATAGCATGCAGCTTTAATGTTTTGGTTCACTCTTATTATTTTCTGACCGTTTTGAGCCAGAGCAAACAGCTGCTTCCAGCCCAGTCCCTCCGATAAACAGACTGTACACTGTACCTTACCTAACATCAAATACCGGGGACAAAGTTATAAATAATAATGAAGGATTACGCTGCTAAAGAGCCGTAAATGTCCTTCAGGAGGCAGCGTGGATGAAAACTGAGCTCAAAGGAGACTGCATATTGAACCTGTGCTGTGAATAATGCCCCAAATGAATGCTAATGCTGCTGCATGCATAAAAAAGGTGACTGTTTGCTAATGTGTAGGGATGCGCGATATTGGATTTTATGCCAATATTTGATTTGCTGATGTTGGAAAACTCTTTTGATCAATGGCGGATGGCAATCGGGATATCTTGAGATGTTTGTTTTCACCTCGCAGCAGACAAAAGTCTCTCTTAGTGGAACTTGCACAGAATAAAGCCTGCTCTCATTGTGATTGCTCAGATCTTCCCTGAAATAAGCTCATAGAGCCGTTTTGGTCTTTTTTCCATCGAGTAAAATATAGTCACAAAATAATCTGATCACTGCAATCTTGGCATGCACATTTCCAATTCTACTAATTTCAGGCAAATATGAACCATTACCAGTGACAGGGAGATATATTTGTGCTTCCCGACTCACGTCTTTATCTTATTAAATTCAGAAATTGGTTATATGATGAAGCATAATCGGGGTTATCAACAAAGCAAACAGGATGTTTCTTTAAAATGTCTAAAAGTGTAAGTCAGGTTCATGCGGGGCCACATCAGGCTCGCGCTGCAGTTTTATCACCTCCACACTGAAAGCCCGTGTTCCTTGGCAAACAGAGAGGACGTGCAGAGAGACAGCACGTCCTTGAAATTTCCCCAACAGCAATATAAATGAGCTATGACCAAGTGAAACATTTAAACGCAACTTAAACTTCTTGCATATGTGCTGCATTTTGACCTTTTTTTTTTTTTTTTTTTTTTGCCACGACGGTTTGAAAACGTCAGAGCGGACTTGCGACGTCGGGTCTGAAATGTCTTATTGGAGGTTTTTTTAAACATTCATTTCAATCAAGCTGCTGAGGAGGTACTTCTGTTTTCCTGGGAGCTAATGAAGAGAAAAAGACACACATATGGGACTCTTTTCTTTTCTTTTTTTTTTTTTTTTTGTCTCATCCTTCGATCGGCGCCCAGATCCATACGCCATATGGGAAAGTGCAGATGAGAAGATCCAAGCGCTCAATGCATGTTCAGTCTCCCTCCAAATGCACCAGAAAGAATCAAAAAAGGGCTCCGTCTCTTGTCTTGCTCACTCCCCTGGGCACATGAAAGTGAAGGTTACACTTGCAGCCCTTTTAATGACAGTCCCTTTTCTTTTTTTTCTTTTTTTTGAGGGGTTTTTGTTTCATTTGGAGGAAATCTTCATTGTTAATCCTTTGCCTGTTGCCAGGTTTGAACACACGGTGCCATATGCTCGCACGCCGCCGCGCAACCTTACTTCTAAAAACGGGGTTCTTAAAATTGTCTCTCTAGTTCATAAGCAGACAGCATGTTTCCGGTGGGCTGGGCCATCTTTATGTGAGGTTCTGATGCTGGTAGTTTGAAATCTGCCAAGTCGGAACACTCGCGGCGACTTCAGGTCTTAAAGTTTAAAAAAAATAAAAGGTTAACTTTCTGATCGACCCAGTTCACTGGTGTTGAATTTGGCCAAAAGGGTTTTTGAACAGGCAGTATTCATAATGTGCTAAAAAAAAAACAACAAAAAAACAAAAACACCCACACTATCAGTCTTTCCTTAAACATACAAACATTTTCTGAGTCGGGCCACAGTTCCGAGCTTCAAGCGCAGAGTCCCAGCACAATCACAACAAGGTGCTTTAGCCAAGATGAAGTCTGGAAGCCATTAACGCAGAATATAGCCGTGCTTTAGTCGAAAAAGTACAGTAAATGTTAAGCAGGTGAGGGATTAGAAAGCTGTAATGATGCAAATTTTATTCAACCCTGCACAGATGTATAAATAACACTGAAAAAGAGGTAGAGAGTAATTTGCCAAAGTCTGCATGCTTCATATTCGTCTGTTGTTTAGGTTTTTTTGTAGTTATAAAAGAAATGTAAGCAGCAGGCGGCCATATTTCTGCAGGAACACAGAAGCCTCTGGTATGTTTAGGGGAGGCTCCACGAGGCAGATGTTTATAGATACCAGACTTAAGATACTAACACATGCCTGCATTAAGTAAATAAAGTAGCCTTCCTCCAACATAAACAATTATTGCTTCTAGTATTTTCACAGGTGGGAGTACAATATTACTGTGCCAGAGTCCATACATTGCACCATTCATCACATAATTAGATTTTCATGAAGTAGATTGCCTCCTTATTGGCTGTCACTTCGACTCTTTGCTGTCAATGAGAGAAGCTCCTCCTGTGGTCCGCTCCATCAGCCCATCTTTACTTTGCATACCTGCCAACACAGCTATAAAGAAATTACCCTAATCATCATGGTAATTAACATCAATAATTATTGACAGTGCCACAGACGGGAGCGAGCGTCGGACAAAAGAGACGCTTTCTTTGTCGAGCACTTTGAAGTCAGTTTCCTGGGAGAAGTGTTGCTTCCTCACTTTAAAACAAAAAAAGTCCTGCGAACGTGCCGTATAGAGGCGTTATAGGAGCCGGATTGACGTCATATATTTGTTAAATGTTGAGTGCCAACCACCAACAGCAGGTGACCCCCCCACCACCACCACCACCCCTCTCACCCCCTCAGCGCGCACACACACACACACACACAAACACTGTCGACCCCCACCAGCATCAACACCAGCACCGAACGCCCCCCCTCTTCATCGCCTCCCTGTTTGCCAGGAGTGCACCTGCAGCTTATTATCCGAGCCTTTAGGTTTATAATGCAGCGCAGGTGCCAAAGTGCCAAAGCACCATTGTAACACGCACACACACACACACACACATACACACACACACACACACACACACACACACGTCAACAAACTCAACAACAGGCACAGAAATGGGCACACGCGCTTACAGATGTGCGATGATTAATTAATACGATGGTAGGTAGGTCCATGAGCATTGTTCCCTCCTGCTGTTTGGAAACACTGGAAGTACCGCATATGGGGAGAGTCAGATTAAAGGGAAATGCCATTTATTTGAGGACATCTTCTTGTTAAATATTTGACAGATATTGCGATCAATCTTCATGAGCGGTGTTTTTGCTTTATAGATTGCATCCATCAAACCACAACGAGTTTTTCTGTTGCATATATTCAGTGTATGAAAAGGTTTCTTGGCATTGGTTCCCCGGTTGGGAGCGGTGGCTGAGACCACAGTTGGTGTTCCCGAAGCGTTTGCCTGCTCCACGGTGGTCCGGATTAATATCTTCACATCTCAACGTAAATAATAAAACACTTCGTACACATTTGAAGACTCCTGACTTTAGATGTTTGGCTTCGCTTTAATGTTGTGGAAAAATCACATGCAGGTGACTGGGCAGTTTTTTTTTTTTAAAGACAATCTGGAGGTGAGCTGTTCACTTGTTGAGCCTGAATGAACAGTTGGAAGGTGCAAAGTAAGACGTATAGCACCCTCTGGTGGACATCCTAAAAAAAGATGGCAGCAATGTAGGAAAAAAAAAACTGAATTATGTATCTAACTCAGAGACAAATGTGTGATATTTTACAAATCGAAGATGTATTTAACCTTGTTAAAATACCTGCTTTACATTATACAACATGTAGATTTATACCTCAAGAGTCTTCCTGGTGATGTTAGAAAGATTAATCCTGTAACTACAGTGTCTATGTTTATTCGCCATGAGAGCAGGGCTCTGAAATACTCTGATTCACTCCAGGCTCGATTAACAATTCTGCAAGTTTTAACATGTTCTCCCTTATTATAAGCAACCAAACAGGAGGCAACATCACAATCAGATATGAAGGAACACCGTATATGCGTCCACATTCAAAGTTTTGACTGAGACATAAATTGTTGGACTAAAATCCATTTAAAATTTCACCCAAAATTAATTTAAATTAAACCCATTTTCTACCCGATTTGAATTATATTTGTCATTCCAGTAACAATATCACATATTTAACTCACTAATTTCAAACTTGACAAATTGTATTATTCTGGACATTTGTGAACGCTTTGCAGATATTCTTGCTTTTAATATGTTTTGTTCATCATTTGTTGATCGGCTAGTTTCTGGCTGCTCTTTTCCGGGATTCAAACTCAAGTTCAAGACTCAACTTAATGAGTTGAAAAAAGTAAAAAACCTGTTTGAGGATGATAATTGACTGAGTAAACAAAACCAAACACAGCAACTCATGAAAATGCTGATTAGTATTTGGACATATGTGAATCCAGTCTGGAGAAGCACTGAAAGGCCCTTTGACACATCTGCGAACATGATGGTGGAGGTGGATTATGGGACAGTCCTAATTGTTGCTGGCAGAATTAGTATTGTGGCCTCAACGGTAGACGCTGCCAAATCAATAACAAGCAGATTTCAAGTCGGTTTTAGAGAAACATAAGATAGGTGGGCGCGTTTCGACAAACTTGAGGAAAATTACTGTCTGTACTTACAGGTTTTTTGGGGAGTTTTAAAGTCTTGTTTCACAAGCCAACTTCTGGAAATCCTCTGCTGTCCAATGGGATGTGGAGGATGCAACCAGCACAGAGGGCTTTAACCCTAATGTTGAAGGGAAGCGGTCAGTATACATAAATACAAATACACCATATATACATATACAGCTTCGCTACTATCCACCTATATTTGTAGTTTAGAATAATATCGACATCAAATATTGTCAGACTCAAATGAACACACTGATGTAAAATGTGTGGATGTTTATACTCATTTAACATATTACATAGTTTAAAACATACCTCTTTTAACAGTTGGTCCCACTTCTTCCTCAAACTCATCACTGATTGGCTGATGAAAAACTGACCCAAGAGGTTTTATATTGATATCAATATGACACACATATACATAACAAAAAAGTTGGTTATTTCAAATTATATTTGGAAAATAACATGGCACAAATTTCTTACTTATTTTAGGCTCTGGTAGCCTTGTTGCAGCTTTCGGAGGTGGAAAGGCTTCACATGTGAGTGTTTCCGTTCTGCCATCATTAGTTTGTGTCTGTTACATTTCAGACAGCACGCGGTGGGAGTGGGTGAGAGTGAAATGACTGACAACTGGCCTCTCCTCACAGCCTCTCCCAAGCAGTTGCTCGTTGTCCTCTAATCCCCTGATTGGCCGATCAAACAGGCAGAGCTCTGTGGTCAGCTCACAGCTGATCCCAGTCTGCCTTCCAATGGAGGCGAGGAAGAGCCAACTTGTTAAACAACGCAAACAATCAAAACATTCCAGTGACATACTTTTCTTTTTTTTTTTAACTAATAAATTGATCAGAAAAGTGTAAATGCTGATTGTTTGACACAGAATGGAAAGTACGAGTACTTTTGCTCTGAGCCACAGCTCACAAAGAAAACCTCAGAGATCGTCAGTTCCTCTAAATAAAATATTTCAAACGTTTTCCAGGCTGTAAATTTCTCCGCATTTCTGTTCACAATTTAAAACTGAGCTTCTCAACTTACTCTTCAGTCACTCCCCATTTCGACACACATGTTCTTTATAATCAAGTTTCCTCTTATTCTTTTTGTGTCCATGGTCTGTCAACTTAGTGTTTAGGTTTAGATTAGATGTTTAAGGAGTACAGGAATTAGTTCCATAATTAATAATAAAAAAGTAGAGTAAGGCGGTGCTTTATTACCTCCCACCTCTGCAGGAAATCTCCAACGTGATGACATGTAATATGAGGTGATAACGTGCACCGGGGGTGAGTCAGATGCTTTCTGCGAAAAGCCCATTCAAATGGCATTTTCTACTGTAAGTATATCCCTCGTAAATCACCTCCATTATTTTTATTTCAATATCAACAGAGCCCAAAAAAAACAACACATCAAAACTGACACTTGGTTAAAAAGAAAACAATAAAAAAAAAACGAACTTGTGACAGATTTGTGGGATTGCCATCGAACCCCACCGCACTCTCGCTACTCAGGCCTTGTGTGTGACCTCACTGCGCCGTCAGCAGTAAAGGATGTGTCTCTTTTCACCCTGAAAAAAAAAAAAAAAAGAAGTGTTGTGGCACATTACCGCTGAAGCATAGATTGGAAGTGTTTTAATGTGATGTATCCTCCTGATATATGAAGGTGTGAGTGGTGGATGTTGTGAAAACAGGCAGGAAACACCAGCCTGTTGCAATCCAGGGGAGAAAAATGGAGGCCGGCACACTCAGACCCATTTGTTCCAACCTATCTACATAAAGGCTGACGTTTATACAAACAACCTCCTTCGGCGCCGAGCCATCCGTCATCCGAGAGGAATTCATCCTAATAGGAGGGCTGTTGGAAATACACCCAAAAAGGTTGGGATGATGAGTAAAATGTGAATTAAAAACAGACTCATTCAGATCCATTCAACATTATTTACTGTAAATGGTGTTTCAGTTTTATTTTTTACGAGTAGTTTATGGACTTTAGGAGGAATCAAGAGTATGAAGAGAAGTGTTTTAATGCCCCTCAAATGTGTGGCTTCGAGGGATAATACGTCAATAAAAAGTTAAAATACCTCATTCCTGCGTGTGACTTGTGATCTAAATATGGGAAATCGCTGTATCTTGTTTTTTTTGTTTAACGTGTCACACGTTGTCGCAACTTTCTGGGGAAAGTGGAGAAGCGAAAGTGAGCAATTTAAAAAGCCGGGGGGGGGGGCTGGGTTCGCACGATTCCACATTATCAAGGGAACCACGTGCACCACGGGCGCGAGCAGGAAACATGTTATGTTCATTCACTGAATGCTAATATACAGTAAAAGTCATAGTTTGTATGAAAGGATGGTTGTTCTCGCCCTCTCTTGCATTTTTCTCATGAAGCGAAGTGATAAAATGCAGCATGATATGGAAATAATTTGCTCTCCGTCACGGGAAGGTCAGAGGTCCGGCTCGTGTCCGGGCCAGCAGCTTGTAGCCGAACCTGGTATCGATCACGCCGCGCGACGTTCAAGGACACATTAAGCCGCGCAAATGTTTGTGACACTGCAAGGGCACTGTGGACAGTTACCATACACCCTGCTACATTTTAACCCGAAAGCAAGAAAACTAATGTTGTTCTTGCTGAACCGGATCTGGAGCGGCCATCGGCATACGGAGCTAAACCAAACAAAAATGGTGGACCGCTTTCCCTGCAAAACGTCTCCCTGAGCAGCGGGCCACATCTGTCTTCTTCCTCTCATAACATGAGCTGTCTTCTAATTTCTAACATACTCTTCCCTGGTACTGCATGTGTTTGAGGAAATAGAAACATACTGAAAAAAAACAAAAAAAAAAACAGAGACTTGACTGGTCTATATTTTCTACCCACTTTGTTTGGCGATGATTTTGTGTGCTGAATTGATGGGAAACCACAGGGAGCTGCAGGCGGGCTGAGACACTGACCACAGGCACCCCGATCCAGACTCAGGGACAGACCTTGTGGTGACATCTGCTTTTACTCAGGGAGAGCACTTCAGCACTTAATAAAGCATGTAATCACACTGTTGTAACTTGGGAGCAGACAAAGCAACGCCGGCGCGCTGCAGAAACGCTTCGTACGCCGACCTTCCCCTCGCTCCGAGATGTCTGTTTCTGCTTATCTGATTTCAGTTTATCAGCAATTCCGCATTAAAGACCCCCGAATGGAGACAAACTACATCTTAGAGCCTTTATGATTGATTACGGCTCTTTACTGCACAAGTGAGAAAACCATTTACGAAACAATTCTCTGAAAAAGGTGTCGATCCCTTTTGATACATGCACCTGCATGTAATTTTCTGCATGTAAGTGCACAGGAAAGGGGAAGGAGTTGTAGTTATTAATGCCAGCGTAATTTAGGCCGCAAGCTGCCCGCCGCGGCCAACAAAAGGCGGTTTTGTGGGGTTTATGACAGCTGGGTTACAGTTCTCTCTTTTCCTTATCGCCCAGCGTATGCTGATGAGGCAGACAGACCACGCCACGGCGCTGAAGCCTTTAACCAATGGAAAGATAAAAATACATAAATAACCGGTCAGGTTTTTAGCATGGATGGAATCTAAAAGCCGCACCAGCTCTGCAGTGCACAAGCAGGCTAAAGTGAAATTCACTTTGAGTGTGTTCTCTGCATCTCTTCTCATATTTCAGCTAAACTGCCTCCTCGCCAGGGCCAAGGAATGCATCAAGCGCCATAAATCAGAGGCTTGATGGGAACTTGGCTGCCAGACAGCAGTGCAGAGAGCTGTGTTATGTAGCCACAGTACAGTAAAGATGTTTTAAGGTGAACATTACCATCTTGGAGGAAGAGAAAAACGAGGGGGAGGATACTTTGATTCAGGGGAGTTTTGTCCAAATGACAGAGCAATGAAAGCCCTTCTCACCTCCTTCAGCCCTTTGCATTCCTGTACTTGTGAATCACCAGGAGGAATATAGGCCTCAAAACTCGAGCCGGCGCTGCAACTTCTGACTTCATGTGCACGATACAGTTTGTGCTCAGGAATCCAGAACTCCGTTGTGGAGAAGAAGAAGAAGAAGAAGAAGAAGAAGAAGAAGAAGAAGAAGAAGAAGAAGAAGAAGAAGAAGAAGAAGAAGAAGAAGAAGAAGAAGAAGAAGAAGAAGAAGAAAAAGTGTGCGCAGGTGGAGTTTTGCTCGAGCGTTCTCTCGTGTCTTCTTTCTTGTCCTGGCAAGAGAGAGGGAAAGAGTTCATGTGAAGGAGGCAGCCGGCGCTGTGTGTGCCAGGTTTGTTTGTCACATCTCCGCCTGTCTGCGCCTTATGCAAATGGGCAGGGGGCTGGGAGGGACGGCTCCATGGGAAACTGCTGGTGCTAATCCAGCATGTTGAACAGGGGAGGAGAGGAGTACTTTTCAATAAAGCACCCCCCCCCCCCCCCCCCTCCACCCACCCCGCTACCCCCCACCACCCCTCTGTCAAGTCACACAAACACACATGTACACACACACACACACACACACACACATACACAGCTTTTTTTTTTTTTTTTTTTTTTTTGCATCCCATGTGTGCTTTTGAACAAACATCACAGGAATAACACAAAGACACACACACACAAGGTCTCTCTCTCTCTCTCTCTCTCTCTCTCTCTCTCTCTCTCTCTCTCTCTCTCGTTCTCACTCTCTCACACACACACACACACATACACACATGCACATAAACACTGAACACCTGTTTCTTTTCTGCACATCCAAACAGACATGCTTTAATATGTGAACAAATCCCACGATCTTAAGACCCATTCTCAATCCGCCGGGTGTAATACCAGGGTGCTTTCAATGAGATAACAACAAGCCTCAGTGTGATCGGCCTGTACTACCACCTAAAGATAGACTAATAACACGCTCCAGCCACAGCCCATGACTTAGACTATGAAATTTATGCAAATTTGCGTGGGAATACATGGAGCTAAGAGTACTATTTCGGAGTAGTGCATTTTGAAACGGGGCTCTTTTATTCCCGGGACGCTCTTCAACTACATTTTTACAAACAACCGCACTCTGTTGTCTGAGTATCTTGAGTGTCTCCTCATGAAGGCTGAAGTTCTTCACTGAAAGACTGGATTTAATGAAAATTGCTACCTGTTAGAAATATCTTTGTTTTTTTTAAAGTGACGCACCCTCAACTGTCTTCCCTGTGATTAATTAGTTTTCCAAAGAATTTCACAAGCCTGGACAATAAATGCGTTTCCACCTGTATTCACTGCTGTACATGATTTTAAAAAATTTTTTTTTATGTTTTCTGAATAATCAATTGAAGCATAACTTCGGCATGTTCAGTAAATCATCGGCAAATCATCAGTATTTGCGAAAATTGTGACCTAATAATAATAATCGCATCTTATTTCATCTAAATAACTATCTACCAAAAAGCAATGTGCAATCTGTCAATTATTGTTTTAGGCCAACGTTAATGTTAAACCTTTTTTTTTTTTATAGTAATGTTGATATATCAAAAAAACATTCTGTTATTTTTAGTTTGATATGAAAATGAAACGATATAAAGTACACAACAAATATTTTAAAGAGTTAAAAAAATTTTTTTAATTAAGACACTTGGTTTTTCAACAAATATAAATTGTTAAGTATACATGCTGAAGTGTGAAAAGCACACGATTAAAAAAAAGAGAACATTAGTCGACTCGTTTACTAACTTGTCATTAGCTATTATTCACTTTAAGGCACATAGAAGCTTTACATTTTACATAATTGCTGTTGTATTTTATTTTGTGAATAATGCCTAATTGCCGACTGAACAAGTAAACTGTATTTTGGGCAAAACCTCTTGGATCTCACTTCAAAATGAGAGAAGTGTAAAAATGCAAGCTCATGTCCAGATTTTTGGCCCGGTGCTTGCGGCTCTGCGTTCGTCTGCAGAGGATTTAGCAGAACAAGCCTGGAGGAGTCACATGTAGTTCCAAGTGCTTTTTTTTGCATGTTACGTTAAACAGTAATTATTGAAACCTGTTCCCCGGTGGGTATGTAAGACGTTTCCTCTATAGCATGAAATCAACTCCTTTGTTTTGTTTTCATATTGAAATTATGAGCTCCACATTGTTTAGGAGTACAAGTTCAGCCTTAATTACTCCACGATAGATAAAGTGTATTAGAGTTATACTTTGATGCCAAAAGACTACAGGATCAGATTAATTCATTACCTGATTCCAACAGCAGGCATGATGAATATTATATTCCTCCCATAAAACTTGGTGATGTGACAGAGTTCTTTGTGCTGGCATTGGCTGGTGTCCAACAGCCCAGTCCAAGCCCCACCACTCACAGGTTTGTGTGAGAGTACTCGCTGTGCTTTTTTCTCCCTCCCCCCCGCCCCCTCCATCCACTCTTTGGTACACAGTCAGAAGGCAAGTCGGAGACCCACAAGGCGCCGCTACCTCTCCTGGATGCACATTGCTAGAAAAAGAGGGAGGAAAAAAATAATAAAAAATGGACAAACACAAAGGCAATCAACAAATCCCCTTTGCTTGAGCCTGGCGAAACATAATAGGGCCAAATCATCATCTATTTAGCTTCGTCAAATCACTGACAGCAGGCCTTGATAAAAGAGAGTGGAAAATATGTAGGGTACAAGACGCTGCCAAGACCCTCACCAACAAAATCCCCCCCCCCCCGTATTGAAGCCAGATGTTGACTCAACTGGCCAATTTTGATAAATGGCGTAATGATTACCATTATAGATCGGGTAATTTTATATCAGTGTGCCACATTGTTGGTCCTCTTTAATGATAGCCAAATGAACTCTGGTGTGCGCCCGAGGCCAGGTGGGCTTTTCTGGTGTCGGCGTGCAACATGCAGTGCCTGAACCACCATTAGGAGGGCGCCCCTGCTGCAGACAGGGCGCCTGGCCCTGTGGGCACACCTGACAGTTCCTGTTGTCCTCAAGTGTCAGGCTGAGACCTGAGCCCATCACACCCGTCCGTAATGAGACTTAATTGGCGTTTTAGTCCGATTCTTGCCTCCTTTAGTGTCCTCAATCCCATTAGAAAGGCTTACTTGATTAGAGCCCAATGTACTTGACACAGTGACCTAGATGGTTGTTACCTTGTGTGACCCTCGGAGGTCCCAGCTGACCGAATCTGCTGCGGCCAAAAACACCGCCCTCCGTCTCCCATTCCTCTGGGATTGAGGCATTACTGTAGATTAGCTGGAGTAATACCACGTTGGTAGACCGGTATGTGGGGTCATGAGATCACTCCAGGACACGAAAACTAATGTTTGCTTTCAGGGGAAACTGTCACAGACACACTTCTGAGAATCAATGAAATCCAATTAGTTTAATACTTAAAGTCAAATTGTCGTCTTTTCTCTGATCTGACACTGTCCTGATTCCACCCCTGGAGCAATTACTAATCTTGTTTTCCTCTTTCAGTCAGGTCTTATAGAGACTTTCCTGAGTGACGTGATCCTGAGCATTAAGCTGAAAACACGCCGGCGCCGCAGTGCAGGGCTGCATCATATGATGCTCACTGAAGCTCACCCATAGAAAGCACATACCATGGAATCAAAGTCTTCCCTGTGTGCATACTTTCAGAAGGAACACTGCTGTATTATGAGGTTCTGTATCATGTTTACTTTGTTCATAATGGAAGAATTAGGTGTCTTACAAAGGTTCTCAGCAGTACATTAGAACTGAAAGCAAAAGCTTGGACTTTCCTTCTTTCTTTCATATCTGTTGCTTCATGGCAGGACAGGCAATATCGATCTTTACTAATGAGCGCGTTGTGATGCTTCTCTAGTCTCTCGTCACCCATCGTTTACAGTGTATTTTAGCTTTACAGTTAAGATTGTCTTGCAATACAAATGCTTAATAATCTCGCCGAGCACTTTATAGGGTACACTTGTCAAATCAAATGAGATCCAGTACAACAGCTCTGCCATAAAACGAGCCTTTGCAGAGGTAATTATGTTCAGTTTTGCTGGAGATTGTCAGAGAGTTTAATTGATATCATCGTTGAGGTTGTAGTATGCAGAGGTGCTGAGTTTGGACAAGTGATATTATAAGACGCCGCCCATTTACCGATTATGGTAATGTTGGAACTGAGAGGATCATCGTACCACCATAGCAAACTACCACCTTAATAGTGAATTTTAAAATAACATTTCTCCGGTCATCTCAAGTGAAAGTACACACTTCTACATGCGTGAAGTCAGACTTTATAAGAGAGCTGCTGCACTGGATCGCATTACCCTCAGACCTGGGTATTATGCAGCCTGAGAGCCTTATGCGGCCCTCTGGCTGTCCCTGATCGACCTGAGAGAGATCAATGAGGAATGAGGGATCAAATGTCAATTAGTTCACATAATGTATGCAAAACAACAGTTTTGAAGCAGCAGCATTGTGGCTTTGTATTTTTCTATGGTTCATGAGCATTGTTGTTTCTTTCACTGTGTTTACAGATTAAAGTTTACCTCATGAATGAATATGGACATGAATGTTGAATAATTGATATAAGTTCCTGATACTTTGGTCAAGCAGTTCTATTTCTAGCGGAAGTGGTTTCGTTGTGAACACCCTCAGCTCATGGTGAGATCGTCCCTGGTTCAGGTCGAGGGTTGGGCCTTGGGGCCTGTCTGTGTGCAGATTGCATGTTCTTCAGTCCAAACAGC
Organism: Lipophrys pholis; assembly: GCF_963383615.2. NCBI lineage: Eukaryota > Metazoa > Chordata > Actinopteri > Blenniiformes > Blenniidae > Lipophrys > Lipophrys pholis. The sequence continues at coordinate 19,810,739 of NC_137646.1, read as the reverse complement.
ATGCGTTTGAGTTGTGAATGCGAGTGTGCGTCTCTCTGTGTCTCTTCTGTGATATTGTTAACTGCCTTCGCATGTAGTCAGCTGAGATTGTGCTTTAATAAAGCGGTACGTCCTATACGATACGTATTTATAGATCTACATTATCAGTTGAAGAACTCGGTGATGAGATTATACAGTATATGTGATGTTGAGATTTGTGCCCAAACGTCTTTTTTTTTTTTTTTTCTGTGAACACTGTCTAGTGCAAAATGATTTGCTATGATGTAGATGTGTGTGTATTTGTTACTGCTGTCGGTACTGACATCTATGAACAAACTTACATTATGGGACAGAAAAGCAAAGAGGGCGAGCAGTATGTTTGCTAAACTCAGGGTAAGGTTCTGGGTGACGTTGGCTTTAGTCTTAAATTGTAGAAAGTGAGTTTAAGTGCATTCAGTTTTTCCCCCAAAAGCATGAAAACGTGTGTGTCTGTAGTCTTTCTTCTTTATGAGGACTCGATATTGGCTCAAAACCTTCCCTTTGAGGACTTCATACATTGTGAGGGTATGCCGACTGAATATGATTTCAGAGTTAATATTAAAGATAGTTTGTGTAATTCCAAAGATACAGAGACATATTTGTGTGTGTGTATCCCCAGAAGGTACAAAAATCTGCCAGGTGTGTTTTACAATGACACCAAAAACCCAATAAAACACACAGAAAGAGTCATATTTCCCAAGTATTTTTTGTAGCATAGCTCATTTTATTGTTTAAACAGTTTTGCATAGGAAATATATCCACTTCCAGTAATTGACTGCAGTAAAAACAGCTGCTAGCAGTATAGGCTGGATATAACAGTAACAATCACAAAAAGTTGAGCCTTTATTTACACTGATTTTAATCTTGTGGCAATTTTAGCCCCTGCACCAAATGTAACCAGCTTGAAGGCATCGCCTAACGCATGGTGTTCCTAAAATCAATAAAAGAAGGGATATCAAGGCCTTCGCTATACAGTTCACAATGGACACCTGTGGCTCCTAAACTGTAAATGAAAAGATAAAAAAAAAAACAAAAGAAGTTTTCCAAAAGTCCTCTAAAACGTACATTCAGATACATACATAGACCTTCGCACACACTTGCAGTGTAACTACAATCACTACTGGAGACTGTTTACATATTGTTTTGTTGTTGTTGTTGTTGTTGCTTGTTTTTTTTTTTTTATATATATATTTATATATATGTATAATTCCACCATGATTCCTAAAATATAGTGAAATGTGTGCGCAGAGGGAAGTAAAAGTGCCACAAGACCCAAAAAGAAATCAGCCCCGCAGAGAAAAACGGTGACTTATTTTCAGAAAAGAAGTTATTTCGTCTTTTCTTCTGCGTTTTAATGTAGCACTGACCCCCCCACCCCACTCCCCCTCTCAGAAGAAGAAAAACAAAACAAACAATAGAATAAAAGAAGAAGTATGAACATTTCCTATCAAAATCTCAACAAGTCTTATGTGGGCATTGTGTGTTGACATAATTAGAAAATTAATAAACCACAAAAAAGCTCCAAAACATCAAAGAAGTAATAAAGAGCAAATTTCCAGATGAGTTTGCCACATTCTGTTGTGTGATGCAGTTTTTTTTTGTTTTTTTTTTCTTTTTCTTGTCACATAGGAAAGTAAGTCTATCACATTTTACAATTATGTACAACAGACACTTGGACAGCTTGAACAGGCACTGCATTGCTATCTTTTTGTCTCCTTTTGGTGAATGTTACATCCTGTAAAAATGCTGGTTTTCATGTTTTCTTCGAACAACCTGATGCCAAGTGACTAGCAGCTAGCCAAAAGTATGGAAGGTGTATATTGCTCATGTAGGATGAAAAAATGAATGTTTCCTTTTAGGTCTGCATGTATACGCCCTCTCAGTCCTTACAGATTGAGTGACATTCAGTTCACAAAAGGAAAAAAGAAATAAGACAAAATAAAAGTCACACATATTGCATGAGTGCCACAGGTCCTCCTTGCATAAAGTCGTCCTGTTCCTAGGTGATCGCAGCGATCGATGTAGTAATACTTTTCTGAAATAAGGTCAAAATCAGCCTGAAATGGGGCTCTTGAACCTGTCGATGGGTCAAACACTGATTGAAATTCATAACTCTCAAGAGCTTTTCCACTGGCTACATCCACACAATGTGTAGTAAAAGAAATACACAACCAAAGACCAAAACCTCAGCTGGAAGGTACAGTACCTTATTCCGAAGCACCTCGAAATTAAACAAATGATTGTTGGTAGTGTGAATGGACAGTATTTTATAATACATCAGGCTTCGATAGCGTGCGGAAAAAGTGCAAAATAACTGATGCCTGGATGCTTTTGCCGGGAGATTCCCAGAGAGCACCTTCTGCATAACGTGAACCATGCAGGCGGCTCGTCGTTGGCCAGCCGAATCGGGAAATATGGCGAGACGTAGCACCAATCGTCATGCAACGATCCCAAAAAGAAACAAAAAAAACAAAAAACCAAACAACAAAAAAAACCAAACAAAACAAAGGAAAAATCTCTGACAGATTCATCAAAGGACGTTTGTCACTGCTGATTTTACCCTGCTTCTCGCTTTAAGGTGGGGTGCAATCTGGGGCCTTTTGTTTTTCTACTGGTTTTTAAGTGACGTCACTTCCCAGCTGCTACAGGAAACACACTCACGCCACCGTCTTGTTGGACAAGAATTCACACCCATTTCCACAAAAAAAGAAAAGAAAGAAAAAAAAAAAAAAGAGATAAATCACATCACACTCGCTATGGCCACACTAATCAAAGAACAACAATTCAAATATTCATGAAGTGTTTCCAAAATGGAAATATCTAAGCACTAACCAAGATCAGAAAAAAATATTATTAATAATTAAAAAAAGCCTTCATTGTTGTTGTTTTTTTAATATTTATCAATCTTTATAGCATAACCCCTGGCCCCTCCTTTTTTTTTTTTTTTTAACCTATACATACAGGAATACAACAACCTGAAGAAAACACTTTATATTCTACTAATCAGGGAAACCTGGAGAGTTCTAACTCAAATCCAGTCTCTGAAACAAATTAAAGAAATAAAAAGAGATCCAAATTAAATTCGTTTGCTTTTTTTTTTTTCCTAAAATGGAATTGACTCATTTTCCCCAGAAATGAAGATTTACAAATATGGGCTTCAAAGAAGAACTCCCCAGAAAGTTTACAGTGTACAAACTCCTGTCCTACGGGCAGGCTTTAAAAAAAAAAGAAAAAAAAAACAAAACAACAAAAAAAAAAAAAAGAAAAAATTCAAAGACCCTCATCTTCTCTCGTGTCGTGTCAGAGGCACTCGCGCACACACACACACACGCACACACACTTTCTCAAGCTGCCAAAGCAGAGTTCAGCCCCATAGACTACTGCTATCGACGCGATCAGGATATTTACCTTTATGTACAGTTTACTATTCAAATGAAGACCAGCAGCACAGAGACCCTGACACATTTTTCTTTTTGTCTCGCACACGCACATCCGCACACAAACACACTCGGGGACAATGCACTTCAGTGGGGTCTCCAATGGCCAAAGGCTGCAAAGCACTTATAGTTTAGGGTATTTTTTTTCCTTTTAAAAGAGAAAAAAAAATTAATCAAAGACAAAATAAAAAAAGACAGAACAGTGCACATAGAACGGGGTGACTTTCAGAATTTTTTAGTTTTTTTCTGTTTAAGAAAACTGGGTGAAAACGGAGAGATTGAGCTTGACTTGAGGATTGTTTTATTTCTTTTTTCTTCTTATTCTTATTCTAACAATGATTTCTGCTCCTTTCAGCCCTCGGCTGGAGCTCTCGGTAGTACCGCCTCTCCGGGGGAGTCTTTCACGATTGTAGGGAAAGAGTGCAAAAGGTGTCACAGCAGCATCGGCGGCGCCACTCCTTCTGTGAAACAATTTATCTCACATTTCAAAAATGGCAAGAGAATGATTGATATAAATAATGCCCTGTAATACGCCTGAGAGATTCAGTTGGAGACTAAGTTGTGAACACTGTAACGGGGGGGATGTGATGATTGCCTATATGCTATTTAAGTGCTATAATTGACTTCTAGTGAATTCTATTTAAGCTTCTACTGGGCCATTGGACATGAAGCGGGAAACCACCAATCTTCTACAGTCCAATATTTACTTTGACGTGCTCTAATGTGGCTCGGCTGGGGAAAGTATCTCAAGAATCGACATTATGTGCATATCGTATATACATTTATACAAATCTACTACTTATAAAATACTTTCGAAAGGCTTGCTTGAGCCCGTCTGGAACTGATTTCGACAGGTCTCACGAGCATTAGTCGGTGTGTGATTGTTGCGCAGGTCACAGGCCACTTCACTGATGTGTTTAAGGCATCTACTTGGGAATTGCATTCGGCGACATCTAAGAATAGTACGGTGTACAGATTCGATACGGCGTGCATCCGTCCTTGGTTGCAGCTCTGCGGGACGCTGGGAAAGGGGGGAGGGGTTTCTACGCAAAAACAGGACGATTTCCTTTTCTTTTTCTTTTAAAAATGATTGTCATACTCAAGTCAAGCCGTCTCTCCTGTGAAAAAAACCATTTTGCTCGTTCAAGATCACACGCTAGCACCCCAGGTGGAAAGTTGAAAGTAAGAGTCACAGTAGACCAATCAGTGACTTTGCAGCCATAGAAAGACCAAGGGTGCATTTTCTTCTATATATATATATCTATAAGTACTTCTAAAAAAATACCCCCCCTCCCCCTAAAACTCCCAAATTCATAATACACTGGAACATGTCTCATCGTCATTCGGTCGGCCTATGTGCTAAAAAAAAAAAGAAAAAAAAGAAAAAAAAGAAGAAGAAGTAGAAGAAAAAAAGACCTTGTCTTACACTGCATAGAAAGCAGTCCCCACTTTGGTCAATAAAAAAGGAAAACACCCACAACAACAACAACATCATCAACAACAACAACAACGACAAACAACGATATCAACAAAATAAATGCATTACAATATTGTCTATCTCCAAACTAGCCTCTAATAATTGACGCATCTATAAGCACTACCTACATAGGCAAAACTTGGTATTGCATAATTTTCATAATTCTGAATTCCACCCTCCACAATAGTAACTGGAAGATGAAACAAAATGAGCATTGAAAAATAAAGGAAAACAAAAAGATGACAGGTTATTAGAAAAAAACAAACAAAAAAAAACCCACCAAAATACTGAAAAAAAAAAAAAAAAAATGCTGGTTGATTACAAACTTTAAAACGGCAACTATACACAGCCTTGATATGCAATGTAACTGTGAGATAGAGTAGTACATGAAGTTAAAAATCAACAATTTCATTCAGAGTACAAAACAATTCTTATCATAAAAATGTTAATTTTTTTTTTTCTATAATGATAAATGCAGCAAAAACAAGTGTAGTGATGTCTCTATATTCAAAGGCAAGGCACGTAATGTGGACTATATGTCATCGTGCAAATTAGGAGTATTGGAGAGATTTTCCTTGTATAAATACGTCTGGACTGGAGAGGCAATGGCTGTGAGCATGCCGTGCACAATTCTAGATTTCAGGGATTTGCCACCACCTGGATTCATAATTTCAGTTATTCGACCTCTTCCACTTTAGGAATAACCTTGCACAAACTGTAGCTTTACCCAGAAGCCTGCGTGCTACATTTGCATGAATAATATAATTTTCAGGAATTAGCACTTCCATATTCTCTTCTTTTTTTTTTTTTTTTTGTAAACATAAGCTTTAGAAGCTGATGGCCAAATGCATATGCTCTTGATCTTATCGTGAACATTCAAAAATAATAATAATAAAAATGCCTCTTTTTGCACACTATGTGTGTCTCATTTCTTTACTTATGTTCTTTTTATTTTTTATTTTTAATACCCCCAAAAAATAATAAGTTAAACAAAAATCTCCCCACAGCCATGGAGAGGGCTCAATATAAGTGCTGGTTTTGATCAGCGCTGCACAGGTAGCTTAATGCTCGCCTTCAACTGCCTTTTAAGCTCGATGTTTTTCTCATGCGAGGAGACGGATATGTGACTGAAATCAAATTCAAATGTTTTCTCAAACACATTTTTTTTTTAAATCCATAAAACATTTAATATTTATCCCCTTTCCTTTAGAGTCCTAGGGCTGACAGACTGATAGCTTCCCTTCAAATATTCAATTGCACTTGCCTCTGTCGCGATTTTCTCATTTCTCCAACTTTTTCTTTTTCTAAAATCCTTTTGAAAAGGAGTTGTGAATTCTCTTTATGAGGGGTCCAATCTCAAGCCTAGCTTTTTAGTGTTTTTTGAAAACTGCATCAAGAGTTTTCAACTCTTACCATAAGTGTTTACATTAATTCTTGAAGTAAGTAGCAGTAAAGAATAAACAAAGTCAACACATTTTTTTTTTCTGAACAAAGAGTCGTATCACAGTAAACTGAAATCAAACGGAAGAAGAAGAAGAAAAAAAAAAAAACACTCTGAATTCACAAGTTTTTTTTTTTGTTTTTTTTTTGTTCCTATGGTGTACACAGTGAATCATTTGATGCGGGGGAAAAAGCCTCTTTTTAAGAGGTCTGAGTCGGAGAGCTTAGAGTGTCTCAACCATCCACCAGACAGAGGTTGTCAATGAGCAGACCACCTCACGTGTGTGTGCGTGCATGTGTGTATGTGTTTGTGTGTGAATGTGTGTGTGTGTGTGTGTGTGTGTGTGTGTATTTTACATCTTCCTCCAACATGGAAAAATAGTAGGAATTGCCGCTAAGAGACTAGAGTGTCATGCAATAAAACATTAAGGCATCTATACATCACAGTATTTGAATGGATTGAAAAGTTCTGCAAACGCAACAACTGACTGGTGGCTGGTGGGTGAGGGGGGTGGGTGGGGTGGGGGTGGGGGCGAGGAGACAGCAGACCTGAAGCTTCTTCTCTTTTTTTTTTTCCCTCTTTCCTCTGCAGCCAAACCTCATCTTCACTTCAGAGCCAGCGCCCATCATCGGGAGGGGGCAGGAGTCCAATGGGAGGGGGGGGGGGGGGGGGGGGGTTAGGTTGGGTTTGATGGGTAGAAGGAGGAGAGGGGGAGGGAGGGGTGGGGGGTGGTTATGCAGCGCCTGCTGCTTTGCTGGTTTCATCCATGGCTGTGGACACCTGTAGTGCTATAGCTCCGCACCACAAACCCCCCCAGACATCCACACCGTCCGCCCTGAAGGAGCCGGGGGGGAGGGAGGGGAGGGAGGGAGCGAGGTGGGAGGTCGTCCGGCCTCCCTGTGATCAGTTCCCTGTCTCGGCGGGGACCAGGGGCTCACCAATGATGTTTATGCTGTAGTTCTGGTGGACATTTGTTGGCAGAATCGGAGTCCCGTTCGACACTTGGAATGGAACTAAGCTCGCCCAGGTACCAGGACTGTGGACAGAGAAAAACAAACAAGGGGGGGAGGAGGGGGGGGGGGTAAATTAATCACACGGTATTCACATGCAGGCAGAATCAGAGTCAACATCAATACGTCGCTGTGCTAACTGAGTTCTAACACTCAGCTAAGAGAGATAACGTTCATCTTTAATGACAAAAAAACTACTGAATTCCGTGCTAAGCTAAGCTAAGCTAAGCTATGTGTGGCTCCATTCAGTCTGAAAGCAGAGGAACAAGTTATGTTAGCGTCATTCCTGCAGCTCTCTGTGACCAGCAGGCCTATTTGGTTTTGGTAAACACACAAAAATGGCAGCACAACCTTGTTAATGTGAGCTGAGGTGATTCCTCTTGATTCCCACCGAGGGACATTATATATATATATATATGTGTGTGTGTGTGTGTGTGTGTGTGTGTGTGTGTGTGGGGGGGAGAGTTTGATTGGTGGCGGAGGAGGTGGTGAAGGGGTTTTGGGTGGGTGGAGGGGTGCAAAAAAATAAAAAGTGTGGGGGTCCCTACACAAAGCTGTCCCATCCCTATTCATCTCACGCTAATGGCAAAACAACACGGTGATTGTTCCTGGGGAGCAACGGTGCTAACTGAAAACGCGAGCGGGAACAAACAGCATGTTGTTCCCGAGGGGTGCTGCGTTACGTAGATGTCAGATAATTAGCTCCCCCCCCACCTCTCTCTCTCTCTCTCTCTCTCTCACACCAATACCCTCCCCTTTTTCTATCCCACAGGCCCCCTGTGTGCACTCATCTAACACCCTTCCACCTCTCCCATCACCCCCGCTAAGTACGAGAGTACCTGTGCTGCACATTTTGCTCCCTACGTTCACCCCCCAAAAGCAAAACCGTCCAATTCAACCAACAAACGTGGAACGTCGGGACAAGCAGTTCAGGAAAACCCCCCCCAAAAAAAAAAAAAAAAAACACAGGGAGGAGAAATGCAGAAAGGGTGACGGGAGAAAGGGAAAGATGGATGGGAGGAAAGGAAAAGCAGCCTGACGGGAAACAAAACACGGACGAGCCTAAAGTGTGACGATGTTGCGTCGCCCAGTCGAAGCCGAGACGGCGGTCTTTGTGGAGCCATTAGACAAAAGTGTCTGCGTTGATAAAAGCTACTCATCAACCAGTCTGCATTTTATACAAATCGCTAGTCGCTGCTCTTTGACTTAAAACAATGAAAGTGCAAATTCAATTGCCCTTGTGTCCCGAGAAGCCGGACCCCCCCCCCCCCCCAAAAAAAAGAAAAAGAGAGAGAGAGAGAGAGAGAGGTTCTATTCAAAATAAAAAAAAACAAAAAACAAAAACACCACTGCTCAGGTTTGAGGCCGTTTCAGGACGCAGAGTGTTAAAAATGAAAAAAAAAAAAAAGAACTTGGAGACTAATCCTCCCCGGCAGTTTCTCTCCTGTCCGATCCGTCCTCATGCTATCCTCTCCTTCTCCTACTTTCTTCCCTCCCTCCTTCTTCTCTCACGCCCTGCCAAAAATCATCGGACAGGAAACGGGGGATTAAGTTTTTCCTACCTTGCTGAACAAAGAGCGCACAGAGCGGCCAAGGACTGCAGCTTTCTCCTTTTCCTGTTCGCTTTCTTTCCTCCTCTCTTCCTCCCTCCCCTCATCCATCCCTCCCCTGTCTCTCTTTCCAGGTAATGGCTTACATTAGGAGGGACCACACAGCTACAAAAGGGCAGTTGCGGCCTTTTTTCTTTTCTTTTTTTTTTTTGGTCTGTGCGGATCGGTTTTAATCTTGTTAAAATCGATGGCTGTCGGTCTGTATCAGCATCTTATGAGCTGAAGCTGTACTAAGCAGGTTTTTGTTTTTTTTCCTAAGTAAAGAATTCCTAATATCAGTGAGTACGGGTGATCAATGGAGGCTTACAGAATTACCTCATTAATATGCATCCTCTGAAATTGTTTAAAATGCTTTTGTGCGCAGGGGCATTGCAACTAAAATGCAATTCTGACCTTTAAAGACATCAGAAGCTGTCGCTTCTTTATATTTTGCGTGTTTCCGGTCGGAGCAGCTCTGGAAGGAGCTCCAAAGGCCTGACCTCCATCGCGGCGTTTCCTCAGGTAACCTTCAAGATGGCCTCCCCTTGCCCTGTCCCACCTCCCAAACCTCACTAATTCTACTCCCTGCAAGCACAGTCCGGGCATACAGCGTGCTTCGTTTAAGGATTAGCTCCCTAAATTAGATTATCTAATGGCATCTTAATGGATTGCTGACCCATTTCCTGCACAATGGCAACATGCGAGTCTGGCAGCTTTTTAATTTGGGAGCTAGTCCTGAAGAGGCATAGCGGAGCGCTCCACTTAAAGGGCAAGCCAGATTAAAAAAAAAAAGAAAAAAAAAAAGAGGTATCCCGACCGATTCCATCTATATGTTGAGCAGTCCGGCGTAAATAATCCATCAAAAAGTGGGGTGGGGGGGGGGGATGTAATAGAATTACAATTCTTGTAACGGAGTAAAGTAAATTCAGTTGGGATCTGTTTTATCCACACTTATTACTGTACGGTCACAGAGAGGAGCGAGGAGGAGCGGGTCGGCCCCAGTGTGAGTGGAAAAAGACCTCAAGCTGCTGCAGGGGACATTTTTCTGTGCTACCTCTGCTGGCCTATTAGGAGGCCTGTTGAGGGGGCTCTGCAGCCAGCGCTCGTGTTTGTTAAAAAAAAAAAAAAAAGTTAGTAAGTTCAGCAAGCACAAATGACCTGTACACACACACACACACACACACACACACACACACACACACACACACACACACACACACACACACACACACACACACACACACACACACACACACACACACACACACACACACACACACACACACACACACACACACACACACACACACACACACACACACACACACACACACACACACACACACACACACACAGTGCATATCCAGGGAAAGGGGAGACGTAACAGGAAAAGGCTTAGCTCAGCTTGCTCGCTCTACCATAGTGAAATGGTTCAGGGCTTTTTTCTCTCCCCCCCCTCCCAGGGGGAGAGATACAGTATGGAGGCGGGGGTGGGAGGGGAGGAGAGAAGGTGGGAGGGGGATGTGGGGATGTGTTCAGTAACTTTAAGTTAAAGAGAGTACAGCATGACTCGAGAAAAACAAAGCCAAACAAAGCGGAGCTTGTTTCGATGCGTACGGCAAATTCTCCTCACATGGCAATAAATCTGACCTGAAACGACTTAAAACATTGATTTTATTTGCTCTGATTAGTTCCATCAAAGTTTTGGCTATGACATATAAATAATTCAGAGTGATGTGGTCGTGAATTCATGAGAGCTATGTCTTCAAAGCGATCTAATATTCATCAACAGAAATACATTGAACAGAAATAAAGTTTAAACCGGCACAATTTCCCCCCAAAGACGTCTACAAATATATGAGCTATTGTTTCAGATTATTATGATTGTTTATTCTGTCTGAAAATCTCATCAACACATGTCGTCATTTTCTTTTGAGAGAAATTTGATCAAAGTTTCTGAAAAATCAAATTATGAGGGAATGTGGGAAAACAACGCAGGGAAAGGTGACATGAGGAAAAAAAAACACGACAAAGGGAGAAGAAAATGTAAAGTTTATGAATAAAAAACATGATCTCACGTTAAATTTCCCACCATTTGTAATTTTTGTACGGTTTCAGCATAAAATATGGCAGTAACTTTGAAAGGTGAAGAAAATTATTACACTCATATGACTTGCAAGGGTGTGTGTGTGTGTGTGTGTGTGTGTGTGTGTGTGTGTGTATGTGTGAGTGTGAGTGAGAGACAGACAGAGGACGTGAAAGAATGAAAAGGTTACCTTTGCCAAGTAATCCCCAAAGTGTCGTCAGTGGCACTGGGGCCATAATGCCTGCCGTTTTGAGTCACGCTCCAGTCACACTTCCTCAGCTGTCAATTGAAACCTAGCAGTCAGATCACTGGGCCAAGACAACTTCCACTGCAGATTACACTAACACTCAGCACTGAATACACACATGCATGCACATGAGCCTATAGGGCAGAAGCAGCACAAATCATAAACACAAATGACTCCAAAGTGAGTCCTAACTGTTAACTGGCATCATGACAACAGTGAATTGACTTTTCTTCAGGGGAGGGGAGAGGGGGGGGGGAGGGGGGGGGGGGGTTGTAGAGGAACAGTGAAAATCAAAGCTATGGGAAGAAAGAAAAAAACACATGCAATCATAAAAAGTGGTGACAGCTAACCTGGAAGCAAAAACAAATAAGTAAATAAAAATAAAATGCAGTTAGTTCGTTAGAGAATGTGAGTGGCATCATGGGTAGTTGATCTGTGAGCTGGGGACTACGTGCTTTTACCTGCCAGTGGAGCCATGCAACCCACTGGATGCATGCAGGCTGTCGATAAGCGCCGCTTTCACTGTGTGAGTGTGCATTCAGGAGTCGGGACGGAGTGCGCATGCCCTCGAGCATGCAGACGCTTTTTCATTAGCTAACTGTTTTTATTGATTAAGGGTCACAATTACTATAAAGTTACAGCACACACACACACACACACACGCACACACACACACAGACATACTCTCGAGTGCGCACGCGCCAACCTCCTCTCCCCTGTTTTTCTTTTCTTGTCTTTTTTTTTTTTTAAAGACATGCCAACCTGACATACAGATTACAAATTACTGCAACAAAAAAGCCACACAAACTGTGTCTCCTTTGCATGCATTATGCGAGCACACGTGTCGGCAATCCAGCTGAGAGCTATCTCTGCCAATACCAACCTAACCTTGCCCCGTGGTCAACACATTCATTTAGTAATGCATCGGGATAAAACTGCACTGTTAGCACTCTGCGTGCAGCGGCAGACGTTTTGCAGAGGCTCTTAAGAGGGATTTAATCAGATATACGCACACGCTGAATATTCAAAGCCATTTGCAGCGGTCAAGAAATGTCTTCCTTTTCCTCTGAACACCTGGATGAACACAACGAGGCTTTCCTACTTATACCACGCCTACATTTTTTATGGTTTTTTTTTCCTGGCGGGGGGGTCACGTCCCTTCTAGTTTCTTTTTTTTTCTGGAACAAACATGAAGAAGCACCAGGAATTGATCTTAAAAGCCTGAGAAATGACACAATATCTGGACTCAGCTCAGCTCCGTTTCATCAATTTGCTTAATCAAACTGAAAGGGAAACGATGCGAACTTGTTCCATTCATCCCGCTTTTCTTGTTGTTCTGTTTTCCCCTTCCTTGGTATTTATTGGAGGTTGTGGGGACTAAACCCCCGCGCTGTTCCTGCAGCACTGCAGCCCTGACAATAGCCTGGGAGAGAATGCGCGGGGCCGGGGCCAGACGCTCGGTGCCACCGCTCCTCCGAGGGGCTCGCCATCTGTCCGCTGGCACCGGCACATCAGAGCGCCGCGCGGGCAACGGGGGGAAAAAAAAGGGGACGGGAGTCGGGGAACGTTAGCAAACAGATGCGGGCAGATTGTGGATTAGGATCCTTCCTTAGATAATACCAAATGACATCTGATCAGGGATCTTTCCCAGAGGAATGCTCGACGGTGGCGTTCCCTGGAGGGGTTAACCAAGGAGAGAGATGAATGGAGGGTTTTCACACGTTCTCTGTCTGGGAATCATAGAGCAGGTGTGGGAGCGTGTGGTGGTGTTGTTCTGTTTTTTTCATGCCTGCTGCGTGTGTGTGTGTGTGTGTGTGTGTGTGTGTGTCCTCTACATAAGTCTAAATAAAAGTTGTATGATTCAAACAAAATGGCTTTTTAATGTAGGAAAGTGTATATATATTTAGGCATTTAAGATACGTTATACTAAGAGTTACCGAGAGCATGGATGCTTTAAATCTGTATGATGCTCCGTGTGTAAAGCAATATGATCAATTGTGATGAACAGTGTATAAAGTACAAAATAAGTTAATCAAAATTAATCTATTATCAGATTTTTGCCTCAAGGCTGATCACATGAAATGATGTGAGCACGTCGACGCACCCAACGTTTAGTTGGGTGCCACATTATAAGAGAGATCTCCTTAGAAGTACTTAAACTCAACTACAGGTTTGATAATTATAATTAAATGAGTTAATTAATGGGTTTTTATTGTAACAAAGCATAGGAAATAAGCATATTTTGGCACAAGTCTGAATTTGTTATATGAAAGTTCAAGAAAGACCTCCTTACTTTGACTCTTTATGATGTATAAACCAATATAATTGACACTATTTTGGTAAAAAGCATCTAAATCTCTGTTCAGATTTCGGGACACTTAAGTGTACAGTCAAAGAGACTAGCACCATATTAATAAACAGGAATCTGCTGGTTCTTACAGAAAGAATGAGGAAAAAAACAAAACACATTTTGTTTTTTGAGTCTTGGACTTTTTCTAAAAGTTGAAAGAAGTGTAAACTTTTTTTTATGCCAGTATCGTATCAAACTTTTGGGATTTTGGTATTGCAAAAAAGAAAAAACAACCCCGTGGAGTCTTAAAGTAATCACCAAAAATTCAAGTGCCTTCTGACTCTTTTCACTTTTTCTAAAAAAAAACAAAAAAAAAAACAAAAAAAAAAACCAACTTAAGAAGAGATGTCTGCCAGCAGCAGAAACGGATGCAGTTGAAGTCATGGCCTCCATCAATCATCCAGCCAGACAAAGAAGAGTGCACCTCCACGGTTCAGTCCCGAGGCTGACCACGCTGGAAAACCTCAAACCTCCGCAACATACAGTAACTCCGCCGAGCGTTTCTCTTTTCACAGCCAAGCCTTAGCAACCGACGGCTGCAGCTCAACAACTACAAGTGTCGGCGAAGCCTTGCGGACGCTCGCACACAATAAACACATCGCAGCCAGATGGGGACAATGACGGAGTCTTCGGTGGAAGTGTTTAGTCCTGAGGGACTTGGCCCAGTGTCTCTCTCTCTCGCTCTCGCTCGCTCCTTGACTCGGCCAGATCTCAGCCCGTTAAATCATAGCACAGAAAACAAAAACAACTGTGACAAGCAGAAGCATGATGAATCAATGCGAGGACTGTTTGGAGTTCCTTAAGCCGACAAGAGCATCCATTCAGCAGGATCCACCATGTAATAACCTCCGAGAAGGGTGTCATTGTGCTTGCAAATCTTTCATTCTTCCGTCCCTTTTGGAGGCCGCTGGTTTTTTTTCTTTCTTTCTGAAACACCTCCCAAATCGAATCCATGGATATCTCATTTAAGTGTCCTCTCCTCTGAGCCACAAAGCCATGCTTCAGGATAATTGACTTTTGGATCATTACAATCACCAGATAGCACAAACTCCTATCAAATCTCCCGTAATTCTTCGCAGGATATTTCTAAATCTGACCCGATTCCTCACTTCAACCCTCTGGAACAAACAAAGGCCTCTGGTGAGACGGGCTTTGGACAACGTTCAGCAGCTTGTGCAGCTCCACTCGGACCGCCGCTGTCTTGTGTGGTCACTTTGTGCCCCTCTGAAAGAAGTAGCGGGGCTACTAGAAAATGTGGACGGCAAACTGCCCAACGTCGGCCAAGTGAGTCCTCGTCCGTCTCCCCCGTGGGGAATTAAAAGCATCCAACGACTGCTGACAAACGTTGCTCCCCCCGTTTCTTTATTTTATGACTGCACTGTTTTTAAAATAAATAAATAAATAAATAAAGGCAGAGAGGAAAAGAAAAGACAGAAAAGAGGAGCAAGGAAACAGAGGCCAGCTTTGTCGTTTTTTTTTTTTTTTTCTTACTGAAGTTACAGAAAAAAGAAAAAAAAAAAGCGAGCTGAGGAGAAACCCAGCGATCATTATGTAGCTGCGTGCAGATGCATTCAATTAGTTGTGGTTGGAAAAGCCTTGGCCTCAAACCAACGCTTTCAATAAGACGGGGTGGGGGAGAGTACTCTCTCGCTCTCTCTCTCTCGTCCGACAACACCGCAACACTCCTAACCTCACACACACACACACACACACACACACACACACACACACACACACACACACACACACACACACACACACACACACACACACACACACACACACACACACACACACACACACACACACACACACACACACACACACACACACACACACACACACACACACACAGGCACAACTGTCCCGGGACATCCCAGCACCAGAACTGGCCGACCGCACGAGGCCAGAGCTACATATTCCATAAATGAGCGAGTGTGCTGATTACAGGTTGTGTTTGTGTGTTTGTGTGTGTATTTGTTTGTTTGTGTGTGTGTGTGTGTGTGTGTGTGTATGTGTGTGTGTGTGTGTGCTTCTGCTGTAATGTGTGGAAGAGGCAGAACTGAACACATTACACTCTCTAATGCACCCGAGTGTCATATCTATCTGGTAGTAGTAAATGAACTCATTCAAAGCTACTTTTTGGACTGTATAATATTATTTACATGTTTTTGCTTTAGAATGGAAACAAAATCAGATATTCCAGGGATTATTTGGCTCAATCTTAGTCGTTCAATGTCTTAAATGCTTGCTAAAATTTGCATACGCTACAAATTGAGGCCTGAATTTTAAATTATTGCTATTTTATTTTCATCAATCTTGTGCTCGCCTCTCATCAGTTCTCTAATTAACTAGAAATGATTCTAAAGAATCATATCTAATGCGACTGGTTTTTATAGAGGGCGGGAGATTTCATACTTGATGTGTGGGGGAGACAGGAGGAGGAGGAGGAGGGGGGGGACAGAAAATGAAAAGATAAGAGGAGCATGTGAACAGAGGGAGAACCTCACCTGTTGCTGGTGGAGGAAGGCGGGATCTCGGGGGCTCAGGCCTACAAAACGATTAGCCGTTGGGGTGCCAGGGGCTGAGTAGCCTGGGTAACGTGCCATCACAAAGAACAGAAATACACGCATGTATTACAATTAGCATTCCAGGAATTGAAATGTTGCTCGCTGCTGTGTGAGGCCCTTCAATATAGTAATTTGGAGCAAGTGCCGTTTTAACGATGTTGATGAACATAAACAATAAGCATATGCAAAAAGAAACCTGTGGCGTCCCGCAAGGTTCCCTTTTGGGATCGTGTTTTTTTTTTTTTTTTTTTTTTTAGAGGCACTTTTTAAAACACAACATAGCATTTTCATGCATTTTTTCAGATGTCAGTCCAGTGTATGTCAGCAAATTCCTGCGTGTCTAAACTTTAGCCGGCGTGCCGCGAGATGTTCAGGATGTGATGAGTGGCAGGTACTGGCGCTCACCTTCTGCTGACGTGGTGATGGGCTTGGTGTCGGGCATGGAGAGCGAGACAGGTCGCACGGCACCGTGATGCGGAGAAGGAGCCAAGACTGGGGTGAAGTGGCCTGGGACCTTTCCAACCCCCTGACCACTGCTGTTAGGCTGCAGGTCGGGTAAAGAAAATAATTTAAAAAAATAAACACGGTCAGAAAGGTCACACAGTTAGTTTGAAAACCCCTCTGAAAATCATCCGACCCAACTTTAAAGTTCTGACAAAAAAAAATTGATAAATAAAATGGCAGCAAAATGAGCACAAAAAATCCCACAAATTCATGCTTTGCTAAACATGTAAAAACTATATTTGTTTTGTTTGGCACTGAACGCTATCACCCTGTGAGAGGACAGACTGTGTCCAGCGGAGCTGTGTTTACAAGCTCTTGTTCACTTGTAAATACGCAGTTAGCCACATCTCAATAAAACCAACAGAAGCATGCAACAAACTCTGTTTTTAACTAAATGATTCGCATAGAACCAGCTGGACATTGTTGTTGTGGGGGGGGGGGTTGTGGTGGCTGAGTGGTGGTGGTGGTAGGGGGGGGGGCATAACTACTCCGCTTGCTCTGACAAACTTCGAATTACCAACAAAAGCTGCCCGCCGCACTCACTTTTACACTTAATGCTCCGCTTGAAGAAAAGGTTTTAGTACTTTCAGCCGCCGTCTTGTCACAGTTATTACTAAAACTCTGGGGGGGCCCGGCCAACAATAGATCCTCGGCCATTGACAATGGATTTCCTACATGATTCTAAACAATGATTTTAATGGCGCTCATAAATGGAATTTAGGAGGACCCGGGCGTGAAAAGACAGCCAGAGCTGTGGAGTGACCTGTTACAATGGTGTGAATGTGGCTGTATGGAGAGAAAGGCAGAGGGACTATATATATGGAGGAACGAAATAAAGGGAGCTAGTGGGAGCTGCTCTTTCAGACGGCTGGAGACTGTCTGGGGCGTTCATTTCGGGGCCGCCCCAAGTTCAAAACTCAAACAGGCCTTTTCGGTGAAGAATTGTGTCCACAGGGTTCCCTCCGATGTGAATAGAATGTTTAATTAGAGTGTAATATAATCTGCGTTAAAGCAAGCATAAAAACATTCTGGCACTCGTCCATGGGATTATAAGCGCTGTGTTATTTGCTGAGCCCCCCCCCCCCCCCCCCCCCAACATCCACCCCATCCTCCTTCCCCCCTCTCCTCCCCTCTCTTTCTCTCTCTCTCTCCCTCCATCCTCCATCCTCTCGGCTCCCCGTTCTTCCCTGCCGGACCCCGCCTCACCTTCCCCACCTCCCTCTCTTTCTCCAGCACCCCAGCAGAGGGCCAGTTAATTCTGCACAAGAGCCGGGCCCCGGCAACGGCAAATATTTACAACCTTTATCATTCCCTGCGGTTTTTCTCTAGAGTAACAGCCCCCCCCACCCCCAACCCCACCCCCCCTCACACACACCCTCCTCTCCTAACCCGCTCCCTGCTCTGGAGATGGAGCCGTCTACGAGGCCTTTGTTTACAGTGAGAACAGCGGGGATATAAAACTCACATAAATATCACACGGCTCTCTCATCTATAGAGACGCCTGCTCGCTCTCCCCCAGCACACTGGCCGCAGTGTGTAGTACGCCGAACGTTATAAAAGCCCCGAGCGATTTGATTTACTGCGACGTCTTCATACAGTTTTGTATGTCACGTGTGACTGCAACTCTGCAACTGCAATAGTTTGGTTGACTCTTTTATGGAGTCATGCGGTAGCCCCGTTTCTTTTTCTTTTTTTTTTTTTCTCTTTCCCCCTTTTCTCAAGCATTACTACAAATATAAGGCTGGGAACGCGCCGCGACCTTTGCCACAAGCATTATATCAAGCTGAATATGTACGCTGCCTTGTCACATGAAGTGGATTCAAAAGTTCAGCCTGGGTTTGTAAGCAGAATGCACTTAATGTACTTACTCGCTCATTATTATTCAATTCGCTGTAGGATATACTAAATTAAAGACACTCGACAATGAAATTAGAGGTTTGACTCTCATAATATCAACCCTGAAACACACCAGATTTAACAGGGTATCATTGACTCTATTCACTAATAAAGGGAGTTATCAGAAGCAAGCTTCCAGTAAAGCAGAAACAAGCGAAATTGAATTAAATTCTTCGTTTACAATTGCACTGCAATCCCACAATAATGACTAATGCCCACAATAATTCATGTTATCTTCAATCTTGAGGTCAGACGGGAGTCGAGCCGAACAAGATAACAAAGACCGACTAGAGGCCACGAAACTCGTGCCAAAACCTCCCCGACTTCTGGCCTGAAAACTGGCTTCCTGCCTTCTTGGAGCGAACACACACACACACACACTGACACACACGCTGACACACACACTGACACACACACTAACACACACACTGACACACACAGAAATACTGACCTGGCTGCTCTGTGGGCTGGACGGGTCATATGACGGCACGTAGCTCTTGAGGGGATCAGCAGGGTTGAGGTGAGGTGGGTAGCGGATGGTGGTGTGCGAGAAGTAGGGCGATGGCGCCGGGGGCAAGATAGCCGAGGCCGAGAACTGCAGGGGCGAGTGCGGAGGGGGGCTCCTCGTCGATATAACTGCGAGAGAGAGTGAGAGAAAGAGAGAGCGAGCGAGCGAGAGAACAGAAGAGCGGAGAGGAAGATAAAGATTGAGTGTGCGTGAGAGGGAGTTCAGATAAAACAATCATCATTGATCTCTGAAGCTAAATTAAGTAGCATCATGGATTTTTTTTTTTTTTTTGCACTCTGTGTACGAGGACAAAGCAGCTGGGAGTTTAACGGATTTTTTAGGAAGCGGAGCCCGAGGTTGAAGTCATCCGAAACTCACCACTGTGTCCTACACCTGTTAGGCCCGGGTGATGAGGCTGAGGAAAAGTGCTGAGTCGTGGTGAGGAGTCCTGCGGGGAGGTGGGGCTGAAGAGCGGCTTCTCCGGCTTCTTCATCGTGGGGGAGGACATGTCTGCTGATGGGAAAAAACAAACAACACGCGGGATACAAAAGATATAAATATGTGGGAGCATTTATGAATCACATCTGAGTGTGCAGTCGTTTTGGGTTTATAGAATTATTGTGGTGCGCATGCTTTCCTCGCAGCAAGACGATATGTTAATTCACATTGTGACTCTCACTGTGTGCGCATTGGTTTAATCCAGGTTCTAGTTTCCTCCCACGGTCCAAAAGCCTGTGTTTGCTGATTTTGCATTTGCTTGTAGGTGATCTATAGTCCGGTGGGATCAGCTCTTGTATAAGATGAATGCATGGATGCTCCAATGAGGCTAAGTCTGGTTCACAACAAGGAAAGCTTGTCCAGGGAACGTCTTACTCTTTCCCACCGTAAAACTGTGAATAACCTTGAGAATTCAACATTGGCCGAACGTAATATTAATAAAATACTCAGAGGATCCAGAGAAACATTTATACTTGGGGGATAAGGCTGAAAACTCGTATTGGGTAGCAGTATTCTTTGGCCCCGCAACAAAACCTAGACATGATTCAGGACTGTAAATACAAGCTATTACTCAATTGTGCAAATAAGAAACCAGATATCACCGCGGTCTTCTCAGGACCTGACCTCATTTAAAATGGACAGATGCAAAACTTAAACGTGTCTGATGATTCCCGAGAATAAAAAATGCGATGCTATTCACAGACTCTGTAGCTGCGGTGACCTGCGAGGTTAAAGCTGAGAGGGAAGATCCAGCTTTGCCATGCCTGCACGGGTCAAAAGCCAGCATTCGGTATGAGAGTGGATTTCTGCACACGATGCGGCTGATTTGCACCACTGCGAAGGCTCAATTAACGCTGCGCAATATGCACAGCTTTTCCAGAAACAAAAACATTTTTTTATTATAATTTTTTTTTTAAAAACCACATTTGGATGCAGCGTGTGCACCAGCCAGTATGGTTCTGAAGTAATAGTCCGGCTGCTGAACTGACCTGCTGTGCACCGCACAATGAAAAAGAGAGACACGTGAAATAAATCAAGAGCAAGAAGACCAAGAGATACTGAGCAACTTATATCTCACGGTCCAAAAGGTCCCCTCAGTTTCTCGCATGCCTCCAAGCTTCAGGCTAAGTGGTAAACGTGCACCTGTCCACACTTGTTCGGGAACATCCAATTCAAAGCAGGTATTCATGATTGAGATCAAACCGTCTTGCTCAATGCTCATGATTTGCACATTGACAATTCATTTTTTTGTTCCCCGTCAACAAAGCATCCCCACTTCTCTGGAAATGATCCAGATTATTTTTGTTTTTTTGTCTTTTTCAGATTTGTTGTGGGTGAATTAATCACAACGTTTCCCCACTGCGTCTCCCGATGCTTCCATTTCTCACCAATGAAAGGAATGAAATGGCAAAAGTGAATTATGGTTCAAATTAAGCAGAATCTGATTGGGATTAGTGTGATCAGGGGACCTTCTCTTCGTCAGCAAATGCAATTCGCAGTGAGAAATGTACTTGGCAAATTACACGCAACCCCCCCCCCCATCAGCGGGTCAAACTCACACATAATTTCGGTAATCGTGATAAACCGTCGGACATCCCCGACAAATGAAGAACTGCGTCTTTTGTCATGTCTGAGCAGACAATTAAATCCAGCAAAGTGACTTGTAAAGCAGCTGGTCGCTCAAATAGGATTTAGGAATTTCAAGACCCTCACGTAATCTTAAATGGAATATTACACTGTTACATCTGCTTTGCGTCGGCCTTACAGGACGACCGACAAGCTCCCGTAATTCCCCACGAATAATCCCGAAGGCTCCGCGGAAGAAGTGAAATTGGTTTGGGAAGATTTCGTCGACTTCTCGAAAACCCGACTCGCAGTTTTTAAAAAAAAAAAATTTCAACGGTGCTGCTTCTGCTCAGGTCTGCGAGTGTATTAACCAAGAATAAGGAGCTGGATCTTCTGATTTCCCCCCCTGTGATGGGGAAGGATCCACCCAATCAACACTCGTCCCCGGAGAGGAGAGCGACAAAGGTGGCTGGAATTCGGGGGGGGGGGGGGGGGGATTTCCCAGTCCGAGGTTGCAAGAGGATACAGGCTTAAGTGCCTTCACTTTGTGTCAGAGGGAGAAATACCTCCGAGAAGATTTATATCGCTGCTTAATGTTTCCATTTAAAAAAAAAAAAAAAAAAAGGGGGAATATTTCTTCACAGCGGAGGCATTTAGCTTTTCCTCTCTTCTGCTAATTAACTCCTTCAGAGGCCGCCGCCAGAAATTAAACTGGACAAATTAATTAACACTTTAAATAGAAAGGTCCAGTGTGTCCTTGCATTTAGACCAGATTAGCTGTCTTTTCGTCGGTGATAAATTTCATAAGAAATGGATAAATGTGAGCTGAAGCCGTAAAAAAGTCCGTCGTTGGGAGCTTGCAGCTCTTTCCCAGAAGAGAAAAGTATTTCTCGCACTACATGGTGAGGTTTTGTCGAACGACAACCATGTGCAAGGAATGACTGCTTGGCACTTCGGGAGGACTCATATGGGTTTAATATCGGCCCACTTCTCATTTATTCTCTCTTGACAGAATAATGGCCGTCTTTGGAGAGTTTCCTACCCACTGCTTTCCCTTTCTCCTCACCCCAACTGTCTAAGTTTACGCAGAGCAGCACTCCCGGGCCTTGTGCTCGGGGACACGCTGAAAATCTCATGTTAGCCACATTGGCTTGTGGCTCCTTCCCACCAGAGTTTTCCTGGTGTTTTCCCTCTTTTCCCTTATTTACTACATTTAAAAAAAGTTCTGGCTGAAGCGAAAAGCGAAAGAAAAAAAAGCAAGACGGATGGTCACATTTCACCGCTTGAATAAACTTTGGCTGCACGATATTAAGTAAACATGCCATGTGTGATGAGTTTGAGATGACGATATGATTTGCAATAATTGATCACATATTGCATGTTTAACTAAGTTATGTGATGTTAGTGTCTATGAGAGCAGCGCTCTCTTTACACTAACTTACCCCAAATGTGACAGGTTTTTTTCTTGTGTGTAATATATTCATGGGATATGAAATAATTAAAGCTGTTCAATCAATTAAAACTTTTGTGAATTATTCAATCGCACCTTTTTTCCCCCCTACATATTTAAAGTTCAGGTAAACATAATTTAGTGCGTTAACGTCAGATTTCCGATATACCTCGCAGCTCCAGACTAAAACGTTTGGGACGGATGAATCCAGGCTCTGGCAGAGTCAGCGGAGGGTGAGAATGATCCGGAGACACGGGACAGTGAGGCCTTAATTAAAAGGGCGCCGGGTTGCGCCGGTGCACCGGGAGACGGCGTAATGAGACATGCAAGCTGTCCTGAGTTCTTCTCTCCAAGAGACAAAAAAAAACACAGCGCTGGTGTTCCTCTGACGTACACCTCTCTGTCACTTTCCTGATCCTTATTAGGTGTGCTTTGTGTATTAATTACTTTATAATTGTCCTCTTCATTAAACTTGATTATCAACACTCCACTGACAGGTATTGCCTCTGAAGAGCAGCCAAGGTGTTCTTAATGAGAAATCATTTGACACATCTGCCCTGCAGGTCTAAGTGACGAAAAAAAAAAATAAACTAAACCAAAAAAAATAAACCCTCTCTGAGAGTCGATCATGAGTTGTGTTGTTGTTTTGTCAGCAGAGGGAACAAAAGCACACACAGTTTGTCACAATGGCCAGAGAAAAGAAATACATCTTAACTGAAGCCTCAGTCCTAAAATTATCTTCAGGACATCTGGATTCATTTTGATTTCATGGAGTGTCAGAAAGATGCCGCTATATCACCCGACCCGAACACAACTGTTTGCATGCACAATGAAATTCAGATTATTCGTGTGATCGTGTAAACAGCGTGAGGTGACATGCTTTATCAGACGGCAGCCGGTATCTGATTATGAGAAAGTGGATTCCCACACATAGATTTCCCTCCAATACGTGTCTTTATGAGTAAATACTCACAACCCCAACATGTGCAAAACAAGGGACAGAAACTGGAGTGACATCAACAAGTCAAACATGCAAAAGCAGAAAGCTTATGAGGATCCATGTCAAAATTCATGTTTACTTTCATGTTAGAAGAAATTAAAAGCCCTCAGCACAGTTGATGTTAAGTTCAACAAAGAAAAGTGGCACTACTCTGTTAAAGGACTGAAATGTGTAAACCCATACAATTATTATGATTATGTGATTATTTCCAGCGATCAGATTTTTGTCACCTGAACGTTCTCATTGTGTATCTTTGACGTTACTGAGAAGCTTGAATTGCAAGAAGTCCATCTTGTATTTGGCCATAACATTATTTTTGGTACTTTATGAAACTTCCAGTAACTGTGACTGTTAAATTGTAATTTTCTAATACATCATTGTTAGTCGGAGCTTCGATTGTCAATATCTTAAACAGGGAATCTGCGATTGGAAATGAACACTCAAATGCTCTTAAATATGTAAGATAAATAAATAATACTCTTTCTACTTTACTTTTGCTTCAACAACCGAACTTGAACTTGTAATTTGAGGACAATTGAAGTAATTTTCCCCAGCTCCAATAGTATGTATACTTACTACTACTACTACTGACACAAGAAGAAGTCGTTATGACGACTCATGACTGTTGTCACTCACTTTAAAAGGCAAGGTTGGCCAATTTGTTGACGTCTTTGTTTTGAAAATGTGACATCACAGAAACAAGATCTTTCCTTGAACTTTCCTCACCAACTCTACTTCGAACAATATTTTTCTTGCGTGGAACGACAGGCTTGCATGTTTATGACTTGTGGTGCCGTCCCGCATTAACGTCAAGTTGTCACGGCAAAGGCATTTCAACCGAGGCCGGGGATGCAGTAAAATGATATAATTGTCTAAAGGACACTAAAACGCAGACGTCGTAAACATGCGCACGGCGTGCTTAATGTTAATGACAAGTAACGTCACGGTTATTGACAGAGTCGTGTCAGTCAAATGCGCGGCTCCTTCAAGTCGTCAGCCGGTTCCCTTTGTTCCGGCGACAGGTGTCAGAGAATACAGATTTACGCTCGAACACGGGTTCAAATAAGTCCAAAGCTTGGTAAGACTGTTGGTGCTCGGGGCTATCTCTGACACGGCACGTGCTCTCAAGAGGGTTGAACAGGTTCGCACGTGGATAGATGCGTCGGGTGTACAGTAGCTTCTGACGAGGTGCGCTGTTTGAAAAGAGCAACGCGAGGCGTTTGCTCTGATCGGATCTATTTGCATGGAACTAGGATGGGCGATCTGCATATCCTCCAACAACTTCTGTCAACACGCTCATAGGGCCGCACTGGGTTGCACTGCAAATGTTTATACAACTGCATGAATGCAACGGAGGGTGTAACCGAGAGGAGCGCAGCCATGCCTGCCGAAGGTAAAGGGAAGTATGCAAATCATATCTAAAAAAATAAAATAAAAAAAAATTTAAGTGGGGAATCACCTCCGTCTCGGTCGTGCCAGTTTGCCCGGCTGCTGGCTGGTGAGCTGGGTGACGAGTAGAAGTCGGGTCCCGTCGGGCTGGTGTCCATGTTCTCCTCCATGTTGACGGTTTTGGGCCTTTTGCTGCAACACATGGAGAAAGTTTAGAGAGAGAAGAGACTCAGTTTTGGATGCCACAGACTGCAGCACGGTGTCGGCGCTGATCTGGTCGCAGTTGGAATGAAAGTCTGGCAAAGATTAAGCGACACTCTGGGAGGAAAAATAAATAAAGCTTTCATTCACATTGTTGACAAGAATAAAATGATATGACAGAGAGCATGCTGAATGTGGAGCCAGTGCCAGTAATGATTAGCTTTGTTTAGCATGAAGGCTGGAATCTAAACGGACACACAGTTTTTTCTCGTGACAGTACAAATTCAGACTAATTATTCATAAATATTGAGCTTTACGAGTCTTTGCGGGCACAATTTCACTTTTTTCCACCTTGCAAAGCGGAAATATGCGAAGGAACTGTTTTCTTCATTTGATTAGCATTAACTACTACTTAAGAAGTATAACAAGGACGAGTCCAAGTTTCTTATAATGATGTTTTCATTAAATACTTACACTGATTTATCAGTTTTTGAGCTGAATCAAGCTTTTTAGTTGTAGAAATTGCCTTTTAGTTTACAAAACCTGGTGGGAAGCTATCAGGATTGTTTTCCTCAATAAGACATGCATCCATTCTAAATGTTGTACAACTCTGCGGACCAGCATTTCTGCTACAGAAAAAGGGTTTTGCTGGCTTTCATGTGGCATCAGAAAAAAAGAACAAAGTCACCGTTTCCACGTTACGATAAGAGAACAACATTCTCTCAAACAAGCATCTGCGGTGTTGCAGCTTTGAACCGACCTGCCGGGAGGTGAGGAGAGGGAGCGGTGCAGCCCCACGCTGGAGTTCAGGTCATGATAGTAGGGTTGGCTGGGCATGTCAGCCATGGAGAAGTTAACCGCTGCGCCGTGGGTGATGGGCACTGTAGAGGACACGGGGAGAAAAAAAGCAGAGGAGGGGGGTTCAATGTCACAGCACTGTCAGTCCGAGTGTCGTCTTATCCCTTATCCTCGCATCGAGAGAGACGCACAATTAATTGCACAATAGCTTGACTGACTGTTATTGACGCTCTGCGTTTAGGGGGCCTTGTATATCAAATTAAGCGCTCCCCATTCTCCCGTTAACTGTCTGACCATCACCGGCGTTCCTTTTTTTTTTTTTTTGCTGAGCACTGATTAACAAGTCTGACGACGAGGCCGTGATTGCGAGGAATAAAAGAAGTGCTTCAAGACGCGGCGGCCGCAG
Organism: Lipophrys pholis; assembly: GCF_963383615.2. Lineage (NCBI taxonomy): Eukaryota > Metazoa > Chordata > Actinopteri > Blenniiformes > Blenniidae > Lipophrys > Lipophrys pholis. The sequence goes on along the minus strand of NC_137646.1, from coordinate 19,784,298 downwards.
CATATTGCCTCCAAGGATAAATAGTTGTTGTTTTTATGGTGGCGCAGCTTAATGGCAGTTAAAATGTGTCAGTTCGGCATTAAAATTCACATGCCTCCCCGAAGTAAATCGCACAAACTTTCACTTCCTTTTTTTTTTTTTTCTTCTTCACTATATTACTTAGCAGTTTCCTCACATTGGTGATTTACGGTGTAAAAGGTGTTGTTTTTCCTCTCTGCGGTCAAGGTGAGGGATATTGTTTCAAGGGAGGCCGGGACTGTGTTTACAGAACAAAAGGGGTTCACCACCCATCCTCTCTCTCTCTCTCTCTCTCTCTCTCTCTCTCTCTCTCTCCCTCTGCAGTGTGTGGCCGCGAGGCAGCCTGCAGCTCATGCGGTTGGTCGGTTTGGAGTGGATGAGAGGATGGAGTGTGTGGCGCCGTCTGTTGTGGTCTGAGGTTCACCACTGGCACGATCCCTCGGCCAGCCTCCGCCCTGGCAGCCCACTGCAGCCCTGGCAAAGGCCCCTGCCCGCTGCTACCCATTGCGGGCTGTCTGTGGAGGAATGCATCCGGCCCGAGGACGCTGAATACAACACCATTGTTTTGTCTTTTTTTTTTTCTTTCCATTCATGGTTTAGGATACCCCCCGACCATGTCTCTGTGTGTCTCTCTCTCTCTCTTCTTGGCTCAGCACAATATTTGTGATGCCACTTGGCCACCCTGCCAATCATCTCATTTAATAATCTGGGCTTCCACTTTAAAGCCGAGAAAAGAGTCAATGAAACAATGATGCTGCAGAAAAGCAAAAAAAAAAGAAGAAGAAGAAGAAGAAGAAAGAAATCAAAGCAGCCGTTTGCTTCCTGCGATACAAATGGACAATAAAGTTATGTATTGTTAGAAGTTGAGCTTCGGGAGTTCGCTGCGCTCGTGCACGCCCACGTTTACATTGCGGCCGAGGCTCCTGTTGCATTAATGAGCGTCCTGGTGGAAACGCTGGATTGCGAGCCGGCCTTGAACTCCGTAGCTCCCTTTGATGGACTTCAAAGAATGTCTCGACAGCCCGGAGAGTCGGGGAGAGGAGCGCGATGACGGACGAGCGGCTGCTCAGATATCTTCCCAGGGAGCGACTGGCTGAGTGAGTGACAATTCCTGCGCGTCCGTCGACCTTTTTAAAATTCCAACTCGACTTCTGTCGGCTTTCGTGAAACCGTCACCCCCCCCCCCCGGTCACATGAGAGCAAACACGGCGGCTCTGAGGCCATCTGGTCAGGGGGCAAATTAAACACTAAACAAAAACACAGCGTTTCAAAGCCAAAGTGGATTCCAAGCCAGTTGGTTTGGGATTGTTTACATAATGAGTTTCATGTTTTAATATTAGAAATGATGTTTTGTTTTTTTGTTTTTTGATGAATCAATCATTTTTAGAAGATTTCTGGAGCTAATATGAAAACTTACTGACATTAAATGCACTTATTTGTTTCAATAAAAGTTGTATGTCACTTTAGGCCAACAGTCGTACATCAGTTCATGCGCACAAAGTTTACATTATATTGTTTAATTTCATGAATTAGTTTTCTCTGACCAAGTGGCAAGATGGAAGTGAACATATAAAGGTGGATTATTTGCTTTAATCAGGGATGAAACAACCAATAATGTGATTATTTTGGCCTTTTTCAATGTAATAAACCCCAGAATGCAAAAACATATTAAGATAACACTTTGCCAATAATCTAACAAGTTATTACAAGATGGAAGCAGCATTAAAAAATTCTCCTCAAATGTAATAAGTGCAACTAATTATGTTGCAGTACATAAGTATGGCTGCATTTACAGGAAATGCAGGTTTTGTACAGTTTACTTATTAATAAAGTCGATGGGATGGTCGTCACATTCCCTCTCATTCATAGTTTTTAGTGCTTTATTACATTATTAGTAAGTTATTAGGGTTATTGTGGACAGAAGTATTACCTTATTGGCTGTTACACAACATATTAGCCCAGACAAAAGTCCTAAAAGCGGTTTTAGAGGAACTTCAAGTCGAGATCTTCTTTATTTTCTACCATCTCTTCATGAGAAAAGAGAAGAACCGCTCTTCTCCTTTGACTGCGAGCACACAATTAGAACTATCACACACACACACAAAGGTATGCTTCCCTTAAACACAGGTTTTCAGTGGCTGGGCGGGTGGGGAGGTGGGGGGTGGGGGTGTACTGGGAGTTTTGTACAGGTACGCAGGGCCTCAACGTGCCATCAGTAATCAGAGGAAGTACAACCGTCAACGACTCTGCGGACATGTCTATACAGCTGTGCTCTTCAGTGTTCTCTCACTGCGACCAGCCAAACTGGATTCACCACACTACAGCTGTGTGTGTGTGTGTGTGGGGGGGGGGGGGGGGGATTTTCAGCGAGTGCAGGGCAAAAATGCTTTGTGTGAAAGTTGAGGAAGAACTGGCTTTTATTTTTTCCATTTGACGGTAAGTTGTGGAGGCGAGAGCGGTTTGTTGTGAGCACGCCCACACAGGTATTACCTGATTAGACCTCTCCTAATGACAGCCTGAGCCTGAATCCACTGACTGACTGACTGACTGACAGATTCCTGGCTCCCGCGGTAAATCTGCTGCACCTGTTACACCTTCAGCTATTAATTGTGCTCTGGTGTCCTCGCGTGATTCACGACTCTTCGGATCTGGCCAGCCTCAACCTGACGCTTCATCTGCGAGTGATGTGAAGAGGAAGAATCCGAGTACTTACTTCTGGACACTCGCACCAGTTCGGCAACACTGAAGACTCCTGATTTGATGAAACTGTCTTCCAAATACACTGCGGACACAAGGACCAGGGATACACGTTACTCAGTGACGCGTGATGTCACAGGTTAACAATGTGAGTCCCTGAGTATGACCTTTGACCCCCTCCCCGCTCCCCCCTCCCGCTACTCCCCAGGTACTGCACTTTAGCAGCCCACGGCAATAGTATGAATAGATTATCTTAAATACAGAGAAATACTTTTTTCCAAGAGGATCACTGGGAAAATAACCTCAATCCTGAGCTGAAAACTTCCAACGAAACGTTGAGGTTATTTTACCAGAGACCTTCAGCATCAGTAAGAGTTGGCTCGAGCATAATATGACTGAGGACATTAGTTTAAGAATGTCGCAGTACAAATAATAGAGTCAAAACGTCGCCAATAAAAAAGGAAATCAAATTTGGAGTGAGAAAAGTCCTTTTCAATAACATTTTGAGGGTAAACTTTTGTTGTTGTATGTTTTGACAATTCTTTGGTATATTTATGGTTCATTTATCAAACTTTAAGTATTTTCAAGATTTTATTTTATTTCATTTTGTCTTATTTTTCAATCAAACATTACAACTTGATTCAAAAATGCTATATAAATGTAAACAGCTGCTGAGATAAAATAAAATTGTTTCATGTTACTTGAACTTTTCAGTTTGAAATCAGGCAGTTTTTTTTTTAGTTTTTTTTATATATATATTCTAATTGTTACCCTGAGGAGAAATGTATTGCCTCAATTACAGCTGCAATAAATTATGTGATAAAACAATGTTTTTAGAAAATAAAGAATAGTTTGCCCCCTCGACCAATTTATCCAAAAGGTAAAAAAATCATTTCCCTGTACCAAGAGCCGTTGCGTCTTGCTCCATTAACATTACTGCATGGACGCAGAAAATGATCATTATCCCCCTTTCAGTCTCATAAACATTGAAACAACCCAGAAATTTTGAATCTCTAATTATTATCTTTCATTCTTTTGAGCAAAACTGTATCCTTGGCAGGGATCATGAGTTTATCTAAGTGACTCTGGGGGAGTGGCCATAGCGCGAGGATTTTGGCGCATCCCTCTCCTAAACGTTTGAACAAAGCCCAGACCGTGTCGCTGCGTCGTCACTCCTCTGACATGCCCGAGTACGAATTGAGACAAGCAGCTACTGCATTCGTTTTGCATGCGTCGTGCTTAAAGTGAGCCGGCGAGCGCGCGACGCCACCGGGTGACGGGGGGGGGGGGCGGGTTTGTGCGCGGAGCAGGGAGTTGCAAGGCGCCGCCTATCTGATCAAACACTGAAGTAAAACTTAACGACTGTCAATATTGACACTGTCATGCTCGCACACAGCATTACAGCCGCTAATGGCCACGTTAATGTGTCATTTGCAGCGGTGCTGATATTAAAGATGACTTTTTTTTTTACTATAAAGAAAAGAATGTGACATTGCTTCGCGTCAATAAACTCTTGTACGTCAAGCGTCTCAGCGAGTGAAATGAGGTTGTTCCAATGAAGCCGCAACTATTTTTAGAACGATACCAATGATAGCGCCCGAGTATTTTTGCAGCGTCGTCGAGGTCTGTGTGACCTATCCAGGACTCGGCAACACTAATCAGAGGCTGTCAGTAAAAAAAAAAAAAAAAAAAAAAAAGCCAGACAAGTTATTGACACCCAAATGACTCCGGCTCCGCTGTGATTCCAAGCCAAAGGGTGGTGGGGTGGTGGGGTGGGGGGCTCGGGGGCCGTGCCAGAAAGATAGACGGGCATCTCCATTGGCACCTACAAAGCTTAATACCTCCAGTGAGCCAACGGCTTTCGTAAAGAGCCGTGCCACTGCCGCGGGGCCTCCCAGGACTGAGTCATTGGCTTGCTAGCATGTTTTCCTTGGCACCGGGATCAGCAGAACCTGCTCTTGAGGTAGAAAACTAATTATACTTCTCCAACTATTTTCATTCCAGCACTGTGACGACACAGCGCAGGTCAGTCCAGGGGAACAACAGCGCCGTCAAAGAATTAAAAAAAAAATAAAAAATTTCTTTCCCCTCCGCAGCTCGGCTACGCTGGCTCACCTTGATACACTCAGCGAGCTGCCAAAGACGCAGTCGGCTTTAATGCTCTCGCTCCAGATCTGAGGTGACGACGACTCAAATGAAAAGATACATTCAAATAATATGTATTGGGTTTTTTTTTCTCAGTATTTACAAAGGTAATGATTAAAGATTCAGCCAGAGGGTGTCCGAAGTTTTAACTCATCTGGTCTGTATTGATCATCTTCATTTTTTTTATTTTTTTTTTTCTCCCCCCTGCAGTTGAACACTTGGAGCAAGTGGGTGAAAAATGTTGTGTAGCTGGACTTCACATGTTGTTGCACATACTTTGCCGGTGCCTCATTTGGTCTGCACCTGGCTCCGCTACAATACAGTTTCCGCTCGGCAGTAATGACTCTGCTGTTTTGCCTGCAAGTCACAGAGTTCACAACACTATTTAAACGAGGCAGGTTACAGTGTACATAAGCCGCCGTACAGTGGGCGAGCTCGACGGGAACAATGGAGCGATGACAGGAGGGAGGGGGGGAGGGGGGGGGGGGCATGACTGGCAGCGTACATACCTGGAAGAGGGTTCTTGCCTGGCTCATTGTTACTTGGACTTCCTGACTGCTGCGAGTCTGCAAAACACAAGAACAGAGAGGCGGGGAGGGGATTAGTGCCGAGAGAAGACGACCACATACCATCTTACTTTCTCGTCAGCGTTGATCCTTCCCAGCAACACAACCTAAGATCCTGCAGCTAAAAAATAATTTTGTATCTCAATCTGATCCTGAAAGACGTTACAGTTTCTATGTAGGTGAAAAGTGTTGCAGATATTCACACACACTGTTGCCAGGTTTGCAAAGAGGCCTAAAAAAAAAAAATTAAATAAAAAAATGGCACCGCCGACCGATCGCCGCCCTGGCGACCTGATCGAGGCCCTTAACCCCCACAACTGCTCCCCGGACGGCAGCTGTCCACTAGTATGCCACCAGCCGTTGGTGGGGCACTTTCTGTGCACTCCTGGAGCCGGTGCCAAAGCCCAGATGAATGGTGAGGGTTGCATCAGGCAGAGCATCCGGCGTAAAACTGCTGCCAAATCAAACATACGGATCACCTGATCCGCTGTGGCACCTTCAGGGGAGAGCAGCCAAAAGAAAATTTAAATTTTTTTTTAATAATTCTTATGTTCTTGATGGTAATTAACTATAAATTGCATACATATAATAGAGTCACTCAATTTTTAAATAATTAGTTTGGGTGATAAAAGTGAAGGTGATAACAAAATACCTTGATGATCAGATAAGATAAGATATTCTTTACCGACTTTGGGCAAACAATGATGAATTTTAGTTATCTGAAGGGACGTCAGTGACAGAGAGAAGGACAATATCAAGCAGAAGGAACAAATAGTATAAAAACACAGTGTAATAAGAAAAAGAATCTAAATCAGTCAAAAAAAATTCCAAAAGTTGAAAAAAGAAAACTTGTTATATTTATAGAAATTACAGGGTTTTTTAATGGCTTTACACTCGAGATTTATACATTAATTTTAATACAAAAAAACAGGTTACACTTGATATATTAAGTTGTGTGAATGCAGACATTTTTAAAAAGTCCCTTTCAGGTGCGATCAAAATGTATTTTTCAAAAAGTGCACAAGGCTGGATTGGTTGAATTGACTTGAGAAAAAGTGCTGAAGCAGCAAAAAGCTCCAGCATTTTAGCTTTTAAACTGAGAAAGCTCTTCGGCTGAGACAAAGGCAGACGTGTATTTTTTTTTTTTTGGCAGGGTGCTTTAAGGTTTGGACTTATCTCTCCGTGGAGAAGAGTGCACCCACTGTACATTAAGCAGGACAGGTTTGTTTGAACAGCTTTATCATTAATGGGACTGCAGACGGGAGAAAAAAGCTCCGTGTCTGACACAGGATAACCTAAAAGTTTCTAATAGCGGACATGTATGTAATTTTTCCAAGTGGGTCGGGGGAGTGCGGAGGCGGGGGGGGGGGGGGGGGGGGGGGGGGGGTACAGAATGTGTTTGGTCCTGCTGTGCAAGGTACAAGCACAGAACAAAACATTTAGAGAGGACAGGAGAGGGGCGGGGAGACACAAGGAAACATGAGTGGAATTCTTTCCACCGGCTACGGTGTGCAGGCTTTTCGGTATGAGGCGGCCTGTACTGACATCTTTTACCTTGAAGCCTCCCTGGGAGGCGATCTTATCATTCCTCTGTAGTTCCCTGCTTGATCACTGACAGGCTTTTTTTTTTTCTTTTTTTTTAACCCCTTACACGAAAGTCGTGAAAACACAAAGAATTTACCGGCGCAAAAAAAAAATCACAAAGAGATTTCAATCAGCGCCTCTTTCTCCGCTGCGAGCGAGGCCTCCAGCTCAGAGCGTGGAGCTGCCGCCCTGCCAAACAGCCAATGTCTGAGCGGACCCCCGCGAGGTCCGAAAAAAAACGTCCTGAGCCCACACATGCCCCGAGACGGAGGGAGAAGGGTGCAGCGAGAACCGGCGGGGGGGGGGGGAGACGATGATCTACACCTTTAACATGAGAGAGCTTCAGTTTGAGAGAGAAGAAGCTGGAGACGGTGAACTCAGATACCCTCGCCTTGCAACAACACCCCTTTTCCTGCTGCAGCTCTCATGAGCTGCGTTATGGAGGGGAGAGAAAAGGAAAGCAAGGGGGGGGGGGGGGGTGGAAGAAGGAAAATAAAAAGTTGAAAGATTTATTCCTTTCTTGCTCTCTCTCTGTGTCGCTCTCCCTCTCTCTCTTGTTCCCCCACTCCTAAATTTGACTATTAAACAGCGCAGCAAAAACAGAATGTTCTTGGCCGGAGCTCAACAATGACAGGGTAGGGAGGGAAAAGGACCATACGTTAAGGAGAAGGAAGGAAGAAAAAAAAAGAAAAAGAAAAGCCTCTTTTCAGAGCGTATAGGCCTGAAACCATATGAACATCATACATGATGAGGCCTCACTAAATATGCATGCAGGTTCCCGAAAACTTGATTCCTGCTTTCTCATTAAAGTTTGACCGTCGCATTCAAGTGCATCGGGTTCGTCTTCCAAAATCCCTTCATCTATAAATGATCCAATTCAGTCTTCAGATAGATTATTCAGGAGAATATGCAAACATGGCAGAACAAGTTAGTTGAGAAGTTTTAACCTGAAGATTATTTGCATGCCCCCCCCCCCCCCCACCACCAACCCTAACTTGAATCTCTTAGGTGAGTCATCGGTTAAAAAATTATGAGAAAAAGTTTCTTCAGAGGTTGAAATCTGCATTACAGCTTGTGCACTCCTGCATTAAACAAGTCATTGTCTGACGTCAGCTAAATAGTTTCCTTTTGCCTTGCAGCAATAAACAGCAAGTCCCTGTAGTTCCCCCCCCTAAAGACACACACACACACGCACACAAACACACGCGCACACACACACACACGATGTGTAAAGAAGATTTTGTGAGCAAGCAGAGGTTTGTATGGATTTGCCACAGCACATGTCCATAAAGTGATTGCAGGCAGCTCAGTGGCCTTGTCTCCTTGTCTTCTCCCACCACCACCCCTCCTCCTCCTCCTCCTCCTCCTCCTCCTCCTCCTCTTCGTCCCCCCACGCCACTTTCAGAGTCATCCATCAGTCTAGTTACGACTGCCAACTCCGTGCCTGCTCCCCAAGAACTGCTGAGAGGGAGAGAAACCAGGCAGGGAGAGAGAGAGAGTGAGAGAGAGAGAGAGGGAGAGAGAGAGGGAGAGAAAAGAGAGCAGGAGAGTCGAGGAGATGAGCTAAACGCTGAAAAGGTAGCGCACGGGGAGGGGAAGGGAAGGGAAAGGGTAGATAAAAAAGAGAGCGGAGGTGGGAGGAGAGCGAGGTGCTCCAGTTCGGATCAGAGTTTGTGTTTTTGTTTGTGTTTTTTCCTTCTTCTTCCAGGCCTGAACAGGCAACCATGACAAAAAGAGCAGATGGTCGTGGCAATTAGAGATCCCAGGCAGCATCTTCCAGCATGAGGCCCCCACTGTAGCACCAGGAGAGACCACCTGGATGACTCAAGGTGGGATACAAACATATGGCACATCTGCCAGGCCTGCACCGGAGCTGGAAACACCTCCCCCTATTGCATTACATTTTACCTTTGACCCGAGAAGGGCGGCCCCCGTCGCTCCTTCTCCTTCTCTCTGGATTGCGATATTATTTAGTTTGGCGCCTGCCCCACTTCGTGAGGCCGTGAACGTGTTTGTTTTATCTATTGTTCTCTGCGGCCTTTTTTCTTTAGAATCACTTGTGGTGTGTGTGTGTGTGTGTGTGTGTGTGTTTGTTTTGTCTGACCTCACTGTATTAACTTCCTATCAAATGTGTTCGAAAGAGAAATCGCAGGCCGGGATGGAGTCATTGAAACACCGCTTTAAAATGTTGTGAGTGAAACATCATTTGAAATGACAAATACAAAGTTAAAATGCATGTAATTTCTATAAAAAAAAATTTTGAAGCAACTCAGGGATAGATTATACAAAGTGAAGCTGTGTGGTATCCGGAGCCGGGGGCCTGGTATCTGTATTCTAAAAGGTGTCCTGTGCAGAAGCCCGGCCAATCCGATAGTCTTCAAATAAACAGTGGTGTAACCTGTAAATAAACAGTTGCGGTCGAGGAGGCTCGGCTATGCCCTGGGAGCTTGGCAAGGGCTTGATCATAGGGCCAGACACCACACACACACACACACACACACACACACACACACACAGACACACACACACACAGACACACACACACAAATATACACTCACACGGCTCTTTTCCAAAAACAACATTTCTTGGCACCCTCCGTCCCTGCCACTTGTTTAAATAAACAAACCGGTTCATGAAGGAAGTGAAAAAAAACAAGACCACGTATGAATCACATTATCTACTGTTACTCAGCACAAAAAAAAAAAAAAAAAAAAAGCAGAGGGGGCTTGTGGGTATTTTGGATGTGACCACGAGTTCTTACACCTTCTTGTCCGGTGGGATACTTATCATACCACTGTAACAATTAGGGCAATTACGGGTAATGGCAACAGAAATCTGGCTCGGAAAGAAAGTTTCTCAGTGCTTGTGAGGTTTCTCCACGCCCAAGTGTGTTACTCGCCTGGATTTTATAATCACTGACACACTCACACACACACACACACACACTCCCCAACCCAGCGTCTCCATTTTTTTGGCATGATACCCATTCTGTTCCCAGTAAATTGCCGAACACACATGCACCTACGCACACGCAGCGTGGATTAAATTAGCCGCATAGTTTGGGAAAAACTTTTTCTTAAAATTTTTTTTTTTTTAAAATAATGAATTTTTCTTTCTTTCTGACGACCGCGGTGCACGCTTCTAGCCCGCAAACACTTGCAGACACGTACAGATATCCCCCCCCGCAAAAAATAAAAACCAGTGCGCACGCGCGACACGCACGCCCTTGCAGATGCATACCGCTGTCGACATTTCAGGAGGAGAAGCCTGTCTGGCAGCCATTTTATGCCGAGCGGGGTTCTGTGCACATGTATAGCACTCTGGCTGCCAGAGGCATGGGTCCCGAGCCAAGACGCATTTCAGCAGCCTGGGGAGGCGAAGGGGAGGGGAGCGTGGAGGAGAGAGGTGGAGAGGGGTGGACTCCCAGAGAAGTAGGGAAACAGAGAGAGAGAGAGAGAGTGAGGGAGAGAGAAAGGGAGAGAGGGGGCAGAAAATATCGACCTAATTACGGAGCAGCTCTGATGCGTAATGTTTCGACAATACAGCTGCTCCTGAGTAAATATTTGATGTGGCCGAGAAGACTTTCTGCCCAGTGTCCTCCTGCGTTTCTTTCCTGTTCCGGTGCGACGGGAAAGACTCCAGTTTGTCCTCCCAAATGTGTGTGTGTGTGTGCAGCACGGGGGTCAAGCAAGCCTTTATGGAGTGCATAAATGACTGTATGTGTGCTGGTATGCAATGTGTATGTATGTGTGGATGTATGCATCTGTGTGTGTGTACTTTGTCCCATGTCCTCCTCTGCTCCTGGTTTCTATCATCCGCAGCTTCGCCGATGACCTCACAGCACTCGGGCAGGCTTCCAAGCAGCCAGCAGAACCTGCTCTCCTCTCCAAATCTTCTCCTTCTCCTATCTGTCTATCGCGCTCCGCGCGCCTGCAACAGTATCCCTCCTCCATTGTATCTTTTCATACCCGCCTCCGTGCATATCTGCCATTCAGCGTGTATCTGTTACGATATTGTCTTAGCCGGTGAAAAGTGCACGCCGTGTCCTTTTTCAAATTTTCTGCTCTCATCCTCCGTTCTGGACACTTTTTTTGTCTTCTTCTTCTAACATTTCCATCTGTGCGAGTGCCCCTTCATCATCAACCCCACACTACCATCCACTGCCGCCCTTTTTAATGCCCCCACCACCACCATCACCACCACCCTCCTCCAACTCTCTCTCTCTCATTCTATCTCTTTGTCTCTCTATCTCTCTCTCCTCTCCCTCCCTCACGCTTTGTTGTCTAAACAAAGTGGCCTTTATCGGGATGAGCTGCAACCCAAACAAGCCAAACAAAAGATATGGGCGAGAAAATCTGCCCGCAGAAGAGGGAGGATCTTATCGTGCCAGCCTTTGTGTGCCAGCCTGCCAACTGGCGATGCCCCCCGCCGCCACCGACCCCTCCCCTCCCCGAACACACGCGCGCACACACACACACACACACACACAGAGACACACACACACACACGGAGACACACACACACACACAAAACACCAAAATTGTGGCACGTCGGGCCTCCTTGCCCCCTCGTCCCCCTTCACCAGGCAGGACTCACGCATGGCATTCAGCAAAAAGCTGGCACATGACCTGGTCGGAAGGAGAAGGATAGTGACACTGGAGCGAGGGGGGAGAAGACAAGCGCAGCGCCAAACAGGACACCATCTTGGGGTGGCATTGTTCAGCAAGGAAGATGGGCTTTGGCTAAACTCTTGAGATGCAGCAAAGCCAAGTGGATACTCTTATTTTCAAAGGCCGAGTGTGTCATTATGTCGTTCAATTCACATAAATAGAGGTGTCATGTTGATATGACAAGAAGATGTAGAGAAAAGCAATAATAGATGTGGCTGATGTAACGATGTAGAAGTAATTCCCAAAATTGCAAATAAAATCAGTTTTTGAATCATTTATAAGTCTTCTTCTTCTTCTTCTTTTTTTTTTTTTCTTCGTCACAGTGCCTGAGCTGAATGAACAGAAAAACAATCTGCTGAGTGTGTCTGCCTCTCTCGGTGTCATGTAGCGTAGCGTGAGCAGTGAACAGCGGCGAGCGCTGCACCCCAGAGTGTACTCGAGAGGCATTCAAGGACACCTCTGAGGACAGGTCGCTTGTGATTTCATCAAAACGCATTTCCAATCAATATAAACTACAGGTATGTGTGTCAAAGGTAGAGAAGTCCACTTAATACTGACGACTGCGCTTTCAGTCGTGGATTATTATTATGCAAGGTCCAAAGACCTCACTACATACCTGATGATTTACTCTCTGTTACCTCAGATTACCGTGTTTCTTATTTGCAACACCTTGGCACACACAGGAATGAAATGTGTTCTATTTCTGTGACAAACTATGACTCTGCAGTGGCTGCACACTGTGGGACTCGGTAATGATTATCTCATAATTGGAACAAGGTAAGCATTTCTTATTGGCTTAAAAGAGCACCTGGTAATCCGGATAGCCGCCCTATCGAATGACTGCCACTGACGGGGAATGCAGGTACAGTAGGATGAGTTACACACACACACACACACACACACACACACACACACACACACACACACACACACACACACACACACACACACACACACACACACACACACACACACACACACACACACACACACACACACACACACACACACACACACACGAGAGACAGAAAAGCACAGGGAAAGTGAGAGGGGCAAAGTTGAAACGTCTGTGAGAACAATGAAATGTTGCTTCTTTTCTCTAAGACAGACACGACAGACTTGTTCAAAGAAGCAGGAGGAGACACACACACACACACACACACACACACACACACACACACACACACACACACACACACACACACACACACACACACACACACACACACACACACACACACACACACACACACACACACACACACACACACACACACACACACACACACACACACACCACACACACACACACACACTCATACACACGAGTCTGTCAGGGTTTTGAGACTTATGGAATCAAGTGGGATCCCAGCCAGACAGGAACAATGAGAAGCCATACAGTGTGTGTGTGTGTGTGTGTGTGTGTGTGTGTGTGTGTGTGTGTGTGTGTGTGTGTGTGTGTGTGTGTGTGTGTGTGTGTCTCTGTGAGAGACCCAGCTCACTTGTACCTCCCTATGCCCGAGCACGTCTCACGACGAGAGCACGCCACGGCCTCGATGTGTGTGTGTGTACGCACGCGCAGATCATCAGTGTGTGTTTGTTTCTAATCGTTGCATACTAATGCGGGTGAAGAGCGGGCCTTCTTTCTCTCCGCCGAGTCTCTGTGCCTTCTCCTCCGTAAACTCTCACGGCACTGAAAAGAAGAGAGCATTTTAACTGAGCCGGGAGGACAACAGGCTCCTCATTGAGGTCACCAAACAGTGTGGACGGGGAGGGAGCACATTCAGTGGCGAGTGGGCCTTGAACAAGGGACTGAATGGCCTGACGGATCATTAGCCACACCGGCCTGGGAGAGGAGAAGGAAGAACCTGGCAGGCACAAAAGGATACATAGCTGCGAAACTAAGGATGCAGATTGAGGGTTAATCCATCTAAATTCAACTTCCCCACCTTTTAATTTGAGAAATAAAGTTTACCCACCTCTGCACAGATGCACACATTGCATGCGTTTACCGTGCAAATAATCTCTCCCGGGCCAGACTTCATTCATGGAGCCGAGCTACATGTGCACATATTGAATTCGCACACATACACGCGTGCACAAGAGGAGACGCACACCCGGCGTCCTGCGGCGAGCTGATCTGTGCAGCGCCGTGCAGTCAGCGACCGGCCTGCAGACAAACTACACTGCACAACGCGACACAGTGGCTCATCTGTCCAATGAAAAATGAGCAGGCTGGTATCCAGTCAGCACACTGCGCCCCACTTAATGTTTCCACCTCCTCCTGCTCTCTCTCTCTCTCTCTCTCGCTGTTTGCCCTTTTCGCACAATGTGGCCTTTCCTTTCACATTTTTTTTATTACTTTCCCTTTTTTTCCCCCTGTTCCTTTAAGTGAATCCCTTTTTTTACTCTTCCACCACTTTCCTCTCAGCTTTCAGCCCCAAATGTTTTATCTCCTTTCATAACACCCAACACAGTCAATTCCTGAGTGACTTGGAAAAATCACTTGTGTCCACGAGACTCCTCAACTAGTCAACCCTTTTATTTTTTTTGACTTATTAACGACAGAAGCAGTTTATTATGCAACTGTTCTAAAGCCGTGTTTAAAAAAAGGCTTGAGGTGTTTGCTGCATCAGCTTAAAAGTTAAACTAAGAACTCGGTGAACTTGGAAGTATCACATTCGACTGTGCTGAACTACAAAGATTAACTATTCTTAAACAAGTGACCCGGAAGCCTTGAAAAGATTAGCTGATTTAACGAGATCCTTACTTAAGTCATCTTTTATTTATATCATTGTAAGCTGTTGCAGTTTAGACTTTTCATGTATTGTTGAGTTCAATGCAATCTCGATAATAAATTATATAAATCGAAGCTCCCTCTGCAACTTTTCTGGCTCCTCGATTTGCTCCTGACTGAGTTTTCAGAGACTTTTTGAAATCAACTCGTCTGCAAAATCAATCAATGAAGACAATTAATGTGCGATGTGACATTGTCTGAATAAAAGGCGACTTGGCCGACTCTCCAGAAACGGGGTCCCATCATTCTCAAGTTCAGCCGGCAGAAGGTCGGGCCTGTGAGAAAAAAAGAACTTCGCATCTGTGCTGAAACAATGGACCCATCAATGGGCAACCTCGCATCTTTTTGGTATGCACCAAACAAACAATTAGCTTTGTTGCGGTGTAATTGACTGGCAGGGCCGGGTGGCATTTACATTCGCCCGCTGTTGCCACCCTGCCATTCGGCGAGCTGGGGTAAGAAAGAATAGATCCATACGAGGGTGCGAGGTTGGCCACATCTCCCTGATTCGAAGACACTGCGGGGCTTTTTTTTTTTTTTCTTTCCCTGCGTGGCAAACTTCCAAGCAGGTTTTTTTTTTTTTTTTTTTTTTTTTTTTTTTTAAATGCACGTCTGTGGAGGAAGGAGGGAAGGGAGGGGTGGAGTAAGGACGAGACTATAGATTTAATTATGCATGCGTGTTTTCTCATTCATTGTAGTGGTGGGAAGGGGAGAGGCAGAGGGTAAGGGGTGTGCGGTGGGACGGTTGGGGAGGGGGGGACAGACCAATGACATTCCGTCGTTGTAGTCCTCCTCCTACACACACACACACACACACACACACACACACACATACACACACACACACACATACACACAAACACACAAGGAGCAGTCTGGGAGCGAGCCGCTATAGGCTAATGAGGTGACACTCACCGTCTGGAGACTAGCCAAAACAGTCCATTAACTCCTAGCCAGTAGTTAAGAGGAGAAGAAGGAGAAAGGTGGTGGTGGGGAGGGTGGGGAGGAGAAAAGAGGAGGTGGAGGAAGGATGGGGGGGGGGGGGGGGTTGCGTGAGGTAGGCGGCTAGCCGATGGTTGGTGGGCGGAGCTTGCTGAGGGGGGGTTAAAAAAAAAAAAAAGGAGCGAGTCTGAAGTCTTTCAGGATGTGAGGGTGGGGGGTATCTCTGCAGTTTTGTAGTTGTGAATGAATCAGTGGGGTGGCTGGTAGAGGGGGGGGCGTGCACGAGCGTTCACTGTTGGCGATTATGCTCTGTGGAAGCAGCTCTTCAGGAAAAAGTGAGACTGTGTGTGTGTGTGTGTGTGAGAGACGGAGTAAGAGGTGGTGGGGTGGGCGGTTGATGCCGCGAAAGAGAGAGGACAAGGGAGATAGATCCAAAACCCCCCAGTCAGGCAGACAGACCTTTGACAGAGGAGCTCTGTGATTCGCCTCTTTCATCTTCAGAACCCCCCCATCCAGTCGGATAATTATGAGACAAATGCACCGGACCCCTGCTGCTTGAGTGGCAATGGGCATTGGGGGCCAGAAACACAGTGAGAGGGTTCAAACCTGCACGTCTCGACTGGTCTGGAGGGAGGGGGGGGGGGCGGAGGAGAGGAGAGATGGCGGGGCTGTTTAGGGGGTCTGGGAATTTCCCCACTCTCCCAAGAGAGACAAGTTGGCCCACAGATCATAGTTCAGGGACAGCTTGGTTGTGATACTAACGAGGCCTAACTTGCTTTAGCCGCCAACTTCCTTTCAACTTCCAAGTATTCGTCTGGTTCAGATACGCCGTCGCGTTTGGTTTTCAAACACACTCCCGGATTTGTAAACTTGCAGCTGGAAGAGTTCGACTGAACTCGTACACAACATGTTGTTTTATTAATAGTATTTGATGGTGCTCTGGTCTGCACTGATAAGGCAGCAGAGTTAAGAAAGGCAAAGTTACCTACATCTTTATCTCACACCCACCACCAAACCCTGACAGCCTTATCCCCGCAGCATAGAGCTGTTGAATCGAAACTCCATTTACCAATCTGCAAAACTACTTTGAATTCAAAGGTGATTTATGTTGCAAAAAAAAATAAAAAATCATAATCTGGTGAAAAAATAAATAAAAGTAAAACGGGACTCAAAAAACAAAGTCTACACGCGGAAAGAACTTCAACTTCTTTTTGTTTGTGCTCCAATCTCAAAGGCAACGTCACTTAATTTCCACTCAGGCCTGTGTAATGTTCTGTGTCTGTTCAGCCTCCTTGCCAGTGATGTGTCAGTGATTGTCAGCGCTTACGACGGCGTCAAGCCTCAGCCAAGAGGACTTCCCACTGGTGAGGGCTGCAGGCCGCGCCAGGGCGCACTGGGTGCTCCCTCGCAGGGCAAAATGGCTACCATCCAGCTGGGCGAGAGGCCACCGAGGATCCCTGCCACCCATTGCCACTGTTTGCACTCCACGAGCCGTGCCAAGCAAGCGGCGGCTAAAACGCACACAAACACACACGCCCACACACCTTAAAGTGGGGACGGGGAAGGAATTATCTGATCATAGAATGCCACCACATCTAAGACCAGATCTTGGCCCAAAACAGACAAAGAAAACAAAGCGTGCACTCATTCAGACGATTTTGCTGGCACTGCTTCCCTGGAACGGGACGTAGGGCGGAGAAGGAGGGGGGAGACTCAACCACAGAGTTTAATGTGTCATTACAAGCATAAAAACAGACTACTGACATTGCCAACAGATGTCGAACCAGTTTATTTTTGCCATTACAACTCCAGTAGGGAACGGAGCGGCAGGTGCAAATGGTGCTTTCTTTACTATCCAGGCTACTGTACTGCTGCATCATCATTCCTCCTGATCTATTACTCAGGCATGCATCATGGGGAAGGAGCTGAGCATCAAACCTCAGTCAGTCTCTGGAGTGCAGACCAAAAGCTGCAGCAGTACCTCGGTTTTGGCCTGTGATCTCGTTTACTAACCAGTTGATTCCATTCAAAACTTTAAAAATGTGCTTTCTTACAGGTAACAAACACTGGTGTGATGACTTGCAACTGATTCTTTCTCCATATTCAATGGCCTCACTCTGTGAGGTAGAGTTTCATTTTTTAAGTCCTGCCAATCTTTTCCTAAACAAAGTGGGTATATCTGTCCAAATAAAGGTTCAAAATTAAAAGTGTCACCGTGTTTTTTGTAATGTGACACAATGCAAAAACTTTTTCATGCTTTGCCACACCTTTAAAGCAAAAAGCCCCCCCCAAAAAAAAGCAATGTTAATCTGCTTCAGTAACACCTTTTTTTTAAATGTTCTTAATGTGTTACTTGTGTGCTACATGGGGTATGGGCAAAACCTTCTGGACAAGTGTTTGGGAGCCGGAGGCTTAATAACGCTGACACCTTTCTGAAGTCCCTACTCCAAATAGTGCAGTAATGATGGAAAGCTGTTTTTAACTCTGGAAGGTGTAAGCCGGTCAGATGCAGCAGGCAGACGGAGGAGCTTGTTGCTGGTTTAAAAGCCGGCTGCATGCCGCATGGCCAGTAAAAACCCCTCCTTTCCTGTTAATGAGCTTGGAGACAGGGCTTTCAGAGGCCCCCGTCAGAGCTGGCCCGAATCAAAGCATCCGTGGGGATCAACGCTCGGGGGCAAGAGGGTTTGTCGAGGGAGTGGGGTTTGGGTGTCTCCACTGGCACAAGACCACTTTATGAATCTTTTAGGGCAATGAGCGACATTGTGGGAGCGATTTCTCAAACCACTGCGAACGAGAAAAAAAATGGTGGGTAGACTTGCAGAATCACTGCACCAGGTAGTTTTTCATTCGCTGATGCGTGGTCAGATGCAGAGCAGTGACTTTAATGAAGCGGCATCATAAAACTGATTCTCACGTAACTCAAGAGGGAGTGACGGCGGCTGTGCCCGCCACAAGGTCAGAATGTTGGCTGTCGTCCAGAAGCGGTGGAGCTCCTTCACTCCTTGTGGACCCTCCAACTGTCTGGAGACGCACGGCTTACAGCAGTTACGGTGCAAACCATCTTTGTGGTTGCAGATCCCAGAAGCCCGACTCCAACGAGCGCATTCGCGGAGTTAACGCAGTCAAGAGCCCATCGCTTACCACAAACAAAGCACCACGTAATCACGATTAAACATCTCGGTCTTACAGGAGATCAAAGTGCAAATCTAATCTCTCAGGTTTAACAGAGTATTCCACCCCGCAGTACCGGGAGTCTGTGATTTGTGAATCGCGCTAGAATGCTTTCTGAGATATTCGCAGCCAGAGAGAGAGTGGGACGGAGCTCTATTCCACATTCCTGGCAAAAAAACAGACAGCGAATCTGTTCTCTGCTACTAAGGCCTGCTGGGGCAGCCCCCTCTGCCACTGCAGCAATAACAACATGTGGTTTGGCTGCACAGCACCAGTTTACAGTGGGAAGACGAGAGGCGCTAAATTAATTTCAGATTCTGTTGTTTGAGAGTCATAAACAATTTGGGAGCAGAGCGTGGCATCCGAGCGGCGGTGGCCACAGCGCCGGGTCACATGATCATGAAACATTACGTCAGTATCTTCTCAGCGGTTGGGGAATATATCAGTCACTGATACTACAGGCCCAATTTAGATACACAGATTGGTCACAGTGAGCACAACGCACGAAACAATGTGCCTTTGTTTTGGCATTATTTCTGGGATATTGTCAAGCTTATTGGGATGAAACACAAAGCACAGAGATGTGCCGTCGGGCCTCACCTGGCAGGTGTCTGTCTGTTTGCAGGCATCTTGAATTAATTCGGTTTTATGATTACATGCTCTCTCTGGTAATGTTAAGAAGGAAAGGCTTTCCTGTTAAAGCGAGTTTAAGTCTGGCTGTCCTCACCGCTTCAGCCTTTCCCACGAGGCTCCCAAACCATAATCTCTTGAAATATTTGCACAGATGACGGCAGCACTCGGGCTGTTTTGACATGGAGCGGCATGAGCGAGATCGAGCAGTCACTTTTTCCATCACTTTTCAGTTCAGGAACAGGAATTCCCCTTTTGCCGCTTTTCTCTGTAACCCACCCGCCCGCACGCCTTCCCACCAGCCCCCGTAACCCTCCCAGCAGTCCTTCCTCCACTTCCTCAGGCTGTTAGGATTTGTCCAGTCAGGGCCACTCCACAGGGGCCTTTACACCCGCCTCCGAGCCAGCTCCCACAACCCCCTTTGCTTTCTGTCGTTCAGGCATGTTGTTTTCACTTTATATAAGATGCCAAAAAGTTTGCTCGCTGAGATCAAGAGGTGCTGGGTAGGTGGGAGGGTAATCAGGGTTGGGGGCAAATGCTGCCGGAGGACGAGGAGGGCGGGGGGTGGGGGTGTGGCGGGAGTGGGGGTGGGGGGTGGGGGGGATTCCTGTCTTGCACTGGTTCGGCTCAGGAGTAAAGCAGAGCTGTTCTGTTTGTGTTTCATGTTTCTGGGAGGGTCATCTTTGTGCTGTGAGCCAGAAACTCACGCAATAATGACCCTGGTTTTATATTTGTATAGAAATGAATGATCACATTTATCAAATTTATAGCAAACTTATTGGGGGTCCCTAGTTTATCCTGAAACTCATGTACGTGTACTGCATACTAGTAAAAAGGTTTTCATTTTCACTGTCATATATGGCAATTCTGTTATGCTTATATGCACTGATAAGTTCTCCTAAAGGTGTCTTTCATTGCCCGCTCCACTATTTCAAAGTGTTGTCATCTCATTACTTCGCCTTGCCTCATTTGAACAACCAGCCGCACAGTCAGCACAGAGAGCTTCAGTTTAAAACATCCATCAACACAAATGTCAAACTATATGTCGTTAAACCTGATAACAATAAAAGGTTTGAGATATTTCAGAGGGCAATTGTTCTGAATTTGGTGTGGAATCTGTTTAAAGGTCATAAAAATAATCTCTTGATGCAAACCATAGTGTTGCATCATGGGAACTGGAAGGAATATCAAAGGGCCACCATTGGAGCAGACTCCGTAATCCCCTTCCTGGCAAGCAACTACATATATACATCTGTCCTTGCCAAAGGTTTTTTTTTTTTTCTCTTCCTCCAGAGGGCCCGCTCAAATGTGCATGTGCATGTAGAAAACACTATCTCTTTGCTGACACTGACGGCACAACGGGCTTGTTGCAGTCGCTGCTCTCGCGAAAGGTTGGCAGCCCCGCAGAAGCACTTCCCATTTGCGGTGCGGGGATCGGTCCAAGCCACTTGAACTTGGCAGGGCTTACCTGGAACAGCCTACCCGTAGGACTGCCACCGAACCCCCCCCCCCCCCCCCCCCACCCAGCCATCGCCTCAGCCGAGGCAGACAGCCACAGTGTAAACTACAACAGCTGATGAAGAGCCACACCTCCAGAAAACTGGAGTACATACCAATTCCAGGTGTTCATCATGGAAGAAGGAAGTGACAAGTTGTTTTGTTTATCACCCTTTCCCCGTTGAACAGGTTCCTAGAAGTGCAACGACTTAAACAAGGCGTCAAAGCTAAATGTTAGTGCAGAGTCTCACGAACTTCACAAAACTGACAAAGTTGATGAAATGTTTGAGAGCAGCACAGAAGCTACAGGACCTTTCACAAAGGACCGAACTGTGCATACAAGGTGACTTTTTTTCTTTTTTCTGTTATCAATTCAGAGAGAATTACACAGATCGTATGACACCATATGGAATTCTTTTTACACATAATGTATTTCCTTTGCAGGCGCTGTGAAAGGCGAGGCCTACAGGGAGTCCTCTTTAGGAGGAGGGGAGGGAGGGAGGGGAAAAAAAAAAAGAAAAAGCTGTATGTATGGTGAGGAGGGAGGGCGGGTGTGTAGGGGGGTGGGGGGTCGAGGGGTTTAGTGGGGCGGTCCAAGCACGCTCAGCGAAAATATGCCTCATGCACTCGTTGAACTTGGGGCCTGCGCAGGCTTCTCTCAAGGTTACAGGAGAGGCCTGTGAGGAGAGGAGCAAGAGAAAGAAACCATGCAGCAGCGGTCCACACGCAACAAGGTTTCCCCTGGACCCTGATTTTTTTTTATATTTTTCTCCCCGCTTCTCTTTACACCCTGACAAAGGCTTTATTTTCTCCTCATTTGCTTCGACGCCAAAACACGTGTATCAATTAAAAAAGTTGACATAACATCTCGCAGATCACTCCGACAGCATTCGAACCACACATTAGATCTCTTGTCTCCCCGACCCGCCGAGTTGTGCCTGCGAGTGTCTGTCGCTCAGATAACAGAAGCAGCGCGCGATCGCCTTTGACACCAGGTTTCCTTCCCTCCTCGGAGGCTGCCTGGACTCGGGCCGCGTATCCGCTGCCGCACCCCCCCGAGCCCTCGACCACACAAAGGTAGGAAGCGGGCGGCCGGAGCGGGCCGCATTGTGACGAGGACCACTAAATCACCTCCCGTTTCATCCAGCGCCATTTACGAACATTTCAGCGGAGGAAATCATAAAGACAACAAGGCACAGTAAACACGTCTGACGACGCTTTGCTGGAAAGAAGAAAGGCTATTAGCTAATTGAATTATATGGACAGTAAGGACAGAGGGCTCTGGTAGTAACACATTTACACACGAAGCCTATGAAAATTTCACATTCGCAGACACTTTACTGCTCATCTAATATAATTTAGGCCATCTGTCTGGGAAAAAAATACAACTTTCCCTGTAAGTTTTTAACAGAGAAAACTGATTCAAGCTTGTCAACCTTTAAAGTCATATTTAATATCTACAAAATATTAAAACTGCTGACACTGTGAAATTGTCACAAATCAATCAATTGAAGTTTAAATAGAAAATACAATCTTATGCAGACAGAACAAGAGCAGATTCATTCAGTCACGATGAAAAGAATTTGTGAGTAAAAGAAGCTTGACGTCAGCTGGTTCTAGACATATTATGGAATGTTTATCAGATGGACTGAGACCTGCACTGAGAAGGCAGTAACACAAAGTGCCAACAGGTCCAGCGCTATTATCAGAGGGATACTTCTGTTTACGCACAACTGTGTTAACACGTGGAGTCAAATCTGAGAAGCTTGTACAAGAACGAATACAGAAAAATGAGTCGATCTTTTGCTGCCTTAAGTTTAAGACCTTGGGACCGAATAACAGATCGAAGTGGGCTGACTTGAGAAATCGCTTTGTCTACCTGCTTTATGGCAGAAATCGAATCATTTGTCCACTCGTGGATCACTTTGGTGCGCAGGGCTTCACACGTATGATGCTCTCCAATGTTTAAAAAGAAAGTAAACAGGGTACGTGTGCTGCAACAACAATTTGCTTGAGACTTCACCCTGACAGAAAGGGGTCAAAGGCCAACAGGTAGTAAACACTCAGCTTAATGAGTTGGTCACTTTGCCTTTCCCCAAGAATTAGCAGGCCATTAGCACCTCGTAAAAAAGGGCCACTTCTCTGCTTTACAACGGCTTAGGCCTGCTTTCATACAAACAGCTCAAGGAATTCAAAGGTACGGCAGACAGACGGAAGTAACTAAAGACTGTACAGAGGCCCCCAAAAAAGACAAAGAATTATGTCTACACAGCCTCCTTCAATAAACATATACCACTTTGATGTAAGCTTATTAAACAGACCAAAAACATCTCTTCAGAGTCAATCTCTGCTCAATTTCCCCAAAACAAATTAGCCGAAGATGAAGTGAGTCATTCTCATGTCTTGATTAAAGAAGGCCTCAGCTTTGCCCATGTGGCCAAGTGGCAGACTGCAAGTTCATCTTTGCGCACTGACGGTCTGATCCAGGGCCTGCTTCGTAAACAAGACGAGGGGGAATAAATAGCCCCATCGAACATAATGAAGGGAGCATCAAAGCAGCTATAGAAGGGAATCAGTCGGAGTATTAGGCGCCACTTGGGGTTGTCAACGTGATGGCTTAGATGTCACTGGAGAACATCTCTGTGGATGTAAAGCGGGCAAACAAATTAAGAGGGATGAGCTCGCACTTGGTGGATTAGTTTTAGATTTATGGGGACAACTTGGAGTCAGTGCAGAGCGGCGAGAACACAAGTCTGTCAAAGCCGGGAAGACATCCACTAGAGCACCTTTACTTTAAAAAATTATGAAATTAAAGTGAGTGGAACCCGCTCAGGACTGGCTGTGGATGTCATTTGACAGCAGAGTTGTTTCAACAAAGGGGAGACAGATACTGACTGAAAACCGGCCTGACTTGATGGATCACTTGTGCTTTATGAAGATTGCAGCAGCATTTCCCTGAGATAACCTTGTCAACGGTTGTACAGTGTGTTCTGGTAACTCAACTGTGTGAGGGTGTGTGTGTCTGTGTGTGTGTGTGTGTATGTTGTATTATGTGTCCTGATCGCAGGTTATGTATCCTGAGCATGAGCCCTGCAGCAAACCCTCACTCTTATAAACATTGCATAAATTAAGGGTGTGGCAGGTGCAGGCATCCAATTATGACAACCACACAATGTGTATACGCCAACAATGAGGAACTTGGGATATGTAACATTTAACTATGTAATTGTAACATAAATGATCCACACTATCCGATGAAACAATCTCGACTTCCTGCTGAATTTTGTAATACCACCCTGTTCCACAAGAGGCTACGGTGAGTCATTTTATCGTTCAGTCTGCCTGAAGTCCAACAAGAGAAGAAGCAACAGTAGCTGCAGACTTAACTTGACACCCACTTTACAAAAGTTGTAATGGCACACATAAAACTGCTGATTTTCACGTTTGTGTCTGTTTTTGTTACATACACATGAGCAAAAAATAAATAAATAAATAAATAAATGCAAGATGATCCTACAGACATTTTAAAATGCTGGTGATCTCCTGACTGCGGGGACTAACATAACACCGCCGAGCCCAAGACGCTCAGCAATCCACATGTGGCACGATGTGAGGGTATTTTTAGGCCCGGCGCAATTTCCCAGCGACACATTTACTGCGAAAGGACCTCGAGAGTGATAACATGCACGAACTGCAGTCTGCCGAGGAGAGTGACTCGCAATACCCGGAGCCACGGGAGACACGGGCCAATTAATGCCAGGAAGTCCTCCGAGTGCGGCCCTCTGGATAATCCCACAACCGACTTCATGGGGGAACACCCGCCTCTCGCGCTTATGTGTGGATCATTAATCACATTTCATATCAAATGTCTGTCCCTCGTCACAAATATTAATTCCCCATACTCTAAACTATGTATGTCAAACACTCAAACACCAGCAGGACCAACCTAAACTTTACGTCACAGATTATTGAGAAGAGTAAAAAAAAAAAAAAAAAAAAAAATCCCAGACTGGGACACTTTGAGTTGAAGCACCTCCACACTTAAGATTTCTGTGCTACTATTTGAAAAGACTGAAAACACACTCATGGAAAGAGCTTGCCAACACCATTAAAAAAAAAAAAAAGAAAGAAAGTATGATGGTTTTTAACTTCAATTTAAGCAATGCCACTTTAAGCCGAGCTCTCAAAATTCTCGCTTCGCACACAGAACTGGCACTTGAGACATGAAAGGGCAGCTGCGACGTTTGGTTTACATTATATCTTAGTGGTTTCCACATTGTGGCCAGGGGATAAGCATCAGGAGAGGTTTATCTCTGTCACAGCGCTCTATGGAATATGTAAACACTATGTGTAATCAGTGCTGCAGTGAAATGGAGTGCAGGGCGAGGTGGGGGGGGGTGGGGGGTGGGAAAGTGAAGGGCTCTAGGAATGAGTCGCCATCTTACTCATTGAGCTAAAGGAAAGATAAGACATTGAGGGCAACGCGGAAGAACTCCCAAGTCTACAGGTTGCTTTTCTTTAATTACAGGAGAAAGAAAAAACTCTGAAAGTATTCAAGTATTGAAAAGGAAATCTGCGAGCTGTTAGTTAGTTGTTAGTCCCTGAGTGTTAACTTTCCTCTGTTCAAGTCCTTCACTCTCATCTATTCTCATCTGCTCCGTCTCTTGGCTTAACTCCGCCGGCGTGTCTTTGTCCTCGTCATCCACCCCGCGAGGCAGCGCCGCTCCCCTTTTCTTTTCCTTTTTTTCTGGAGGACGGGTACTCGTTTTTTGTTGTGTTTTTTTTTGTTTTGTTTTTTTTTTAGTCGAAAGAGCCTCTCTCCCGTCCCGAGCCCGAGTTTTTAATATGGTGTCCAATCAAAAGTGATTAAGCATCGCGGAGCACAAACAATGCTGGCCCTTAAATCTCTGTGAACCCTCTTTCAGTGGCACGAATGAAAGAGCACTCTGTCTGCAGCAGCAGATGACAGACGCGCGCTTGAAGATAAGTCTTCTCCGTGAGCCCTTATCCCGCAAACACCCACCGCCCCGCCGAATAAAGAAGTAAATAAAAACATGACAAAACGGCCAAACACAACAGAATTGGATCCCACCTTCAAGGCATCAATGAGAGGGAGAGGAGGGTGTACTTTGGGAGCGAATGTTCCCCTTTCATCACCCCCCAAGAAAAAAGTGCCTTGAGATGATACCTAAAACCAGTGGCACCGGGCTGGCCAAGCTCAGTGAGTGAGCCACCATGGCGAACTCAGCCGAAAGGAATTAAGCCACGAATAGGAGACAAACGGAGACAAACGGACTCAAACGTACGTGTCGCGAATTTATAAAAGCCGGTCAACCTATGAGCACGAACACAACTTTCCAGCAGTAAATCACTCATAAAATCACGCAGCTGCCTGAAGTGCAGTATCTTTCACATGAGAATGAAAAAAAAAAAAAAAAAGAAAGAAAAAGAAAAGGACATTTCCCACAAATCATCGTGTCTCGCACATAAATTACCAACAATCACAATGTGTGATGTATGCGGCATGTAAAACAATACCCTGAACTAATGCATTAGATGCATGCGGTTCCTGCAAGGCGCTCAGCGGCATGAAGATTTAAGGGGAGCTGGATACTCGGGGCGGTGAACTAGCGCCAGGAGGATACTGTTCTTACTGTTCCTTTTCAAAATGCCAAGAGCAAGAGTAGTGTTGCAGCTTACAATGACACGGCGGCTGGACCGATGTTTCATCATTAATATAATATGAACATGAGACGGTGTTGCCTAAATACATGTTTTCATCACATGTAACACAATCTTGTAGTTGGGAGCAGCCGTTGGTACCCGGGGAAAATATGGGCTTATAACAGTCGAGCTGCAGTAAAACATCCCTTAATGAAGAAAAGACCTCGAATTAAATGTTCTAATCCGTGCCATATTCCTTAAGTTTAACATATAATTGAAAAGAATAGCTTCCGAAACCTCCAAAATATGTCAACATGCAAGAGGTTACACTGGCAGGGCCCTTTCAGGGATTCAATAACCACATACACATGCAGACACATTAGCAAAATTTAAAACAGAGAAGAGCAGACGAGCGTCATCATTGAGAAGCCATGAGAGGGAGGAGCTGGCACTATGACAACAAGACATCAGCCGTCTGCAGCCTGCTGCCGTCAACAAGTCAGCGTGAGCACTACCATCTGACTGGGCTTTCCTAACACTGCCCCCATTACACTCAGCCAAAACTAGCTATTGCTGCTGCTATTACTGGCTCCTGCTTTCAATTTCTCTGGAGTGGGCCAAGTAATGGCTTCAGCGTTTTGTGGTCTGCCGGCACATATGGTCCGTGTAGCGAACCGGTTCTGTCCTCGACCCCCCCCCTCCTCCACTTCTCATTCCAGGGATGTGCAGGGAACTTTATGTAGAGGGAGACAGACGCAGCCGCAGGGGTCCAGCCACAGTTAATAGGGTGGGTATAGGGTGGGGGGGTGCTTATATGGGTCGAGTTATGAGAATTGGGCCCTGTCAGGCCACCACTGTAATCACTGTGTGGCTACGAAGTGTGGAATCTACCTAATAAGACTTTTTCACTTGTACTGGCAAAGGTTAGGTCTTTTAGATGAAAAAAAAAACAAGTTTTACAAGTGAATTTGACTCGATTTCTTTGTAATAAAGTGCTTTATTTCCATCCGCTCGTAGGACACAATGTGAAAAACCTTAACGAGAATCTGTTATACATATAAGTACTGTTGAATACCTAACAGTACTGTGTTATTTTTTGACTGTTATTGATGGCCAATGTGGCAAACAGGAGAAGACAGAAAGAAGCTCAAGCTTCAGTGTGAACGCTTTATTTAAACCAAGTCCAAGCGAGCTGCTGTCAGCTTGTCAGAGGTTCCTTTACATAGCCATGAACACATGGTAGAGGAGCAGCTGGGAAGATGATGAGGAGGCTGGTGTCAAAATATTACGAGCTCCATGTTAACAGGGTCAATGCTGTCGAAAAAATTGCCTTTGGGACACTGGCCACTCACAGAAAGTTGCGTTATCTACTTAAAAAAAATAAATAATAGGATTTACAGTTTTTCAACTTCTTGTTTTGTTAGATTGAGGACAGACTGTATGATGATGACTCACTCCACCACCTTCTGGTGCAAACTGGTACTACAACGCGACTCACGAAAACTACATTTCTGGGTGATGACACATTGAGATTACGAGTTTGCTCTTGTTTATTCACATTCTTTTTTTACACGTTTAAAACTTAAACAATCTACTGTGGACTTTGAAAAGGAAACTCAAACATTTTCTCTCAATGAAAGAGACATAACTGATTGGCTGCATAAAGGGCTAACATGTTAAAAAGAAAGTTTATTAATTCAAGAGTGGATTATAAGAACCTCCTCTCAGAGTGAATAAAACCAAATAAGTAATGTACATCAACTTTAAGCATGTTTCTATAGTTAGGCATATGATGAATCAAACCTAACGCTTCTTTATAATTAATTTAATTGATAATTCAGACAGACAGCCACTAAACTTTTCAGAATTAGTTCTACTTCAACTGGCCACAGGAATCAAGAATTACAACGTTAACCTTTTCTTTATCACTTTTATCACCACTAATATCATTGCTGGAAGTTAGGCTGCCGCTGCTGGTGCCCCTATCTGGCTGCGTGACCTAGATTAAAGGTTATTTGCTCAAGTCACAGAGGCAGCTCCGTCTGCTCGCTCTTGTTGGGTTTCCTTATCGGGGTTTGTCTGGACTAATCTTGGACACAAAGCACCCATTTTGTGCTCCTCTCTTCAGATCCTGTTACAGCGTTCCAGACACAACGCGCTCCACCAGCGGCGGCGGCAGCGCCTCTGGGATAACGCAGCGTTTCGTGGGGTTGCACGATTAGCCGCTTCCTCCACTTCAAGCATATGATACATGCGAACTCCCCTTACTCCTCTGAGCGCGCTTTTGTGCGGCGATGGGAGTAAAATGATCGGCAAGGGTGGTCGAATGATGTCATGCTGGGAGAATTCAGATATAGCAGCCACTCCAACCCAGCCAACCAACTGAAGGAAATGTACAAGTGGATCCAACAGTGCCTCGGGGTTCCCCAACATCCATGTTTTGATTGCTTTAAAAATTGCGTTATTGCTCAAGAGCTTCAGCTTGTTACTACTTGAGATGGATCAGGTAAATTTAAGGTCAAATCATGCTCCAAAAAAAAAAAAAAAACCCCTGTGAAATACACTTTTGGATCCTGAGTAAAATACAGCATTACTCCACAGTGGAAGTCGTTCAAACCCACATGCACAGTAAGTGTTTGTGGAGATGCCTTGAGGATGATCTAGTGGCCTTTTTTCCTCCTGTGCTCTCGAAGGACAAAGTACAACTGAAGGAGCAGAGTGAGAGAGGCAAGGGAGAAGGAGGGAAATGAGAGAAAAGAGTAGTGTTCACTGACCTCATTCTGACAACAGACCCGGGAAGAGCCTTTTCTTGGAAGCGTTTCGCAATAGCACTGTTGTTTATACAGGTGGTGGGTGAGTCGAGAAAGATATGCAGAGAGCATGCATTTTGCAACACCTCATTATGAATACTAAACACAAGCAGCATGTTAAATCACACACAGGCACTTTATCCCGCCGTCTAAAGAGAGGCTGAACTTTCATTTCGGCCGTGACATTTTGCAGGGGAAACGCGTTGTTTTCGGAAGCGGCGGCCAAATTTGTCGCCCTCCGTTTGAATTTCAAAGTCAGGCTCCCTTCGCGCGATCCAAGAGCTGTCAAACACTACTATCCCCGGGTATCGTCCGCCGAGTGCTCGCCTCCTGGAACGGACGCCTCTGGTTGGCTCGTGCGTTTGGCTGCGG
Organism: Lipophrys pholis; assembly: GCF_963383615.2. Taxonomy (NCBI): domain Eukaryota; kingdom Metazoa; phylum Chordata; class Actinopteri; order Blenniiformes; family Blenniidae; genus Lipophrys; species Lipophrys pholis. The sequence continues at coordinate 19,754,734 of NC_137646.1, read as the reverse complement.
GGCCGTCTCATGCAACAACATTCGCTTGGCCAGAGTTCAGCCCTGTGGAAGGCTACAATAGCCCAAAGGTGGCTGGCCAGACCATTGTTTATGCAACAGCATGCTACTGCCAGGTTAAAAGGAAAAGACGTTCAGAAAATATGGAGGGCTCCTACCTGCAGCAGAGGAATGCCGCTCTTGAATCTTTTTGCGAGCAAAAAAGCAGGATAATGTGAAGCCTGTTCAAGATTATTTTTGCAATTACGAAATCAAGAATTATCTTTCATCAGCTGATTCTCTACTTTTTTTTTTGCAGAATGCTGGCAATTACAATTAAACACGTTGCAATTTAGGAATTAAATAATAAACAAACGAGCCATTTTAAGCAATGCACCCTTATCATGGAACAAGTTTGTTTTCTAGAAAATGTGGCCCACTGTTGCAGTGACACAAAAACTGGCACCTTAACCAAAGCCATTTAAAATTTAATGAAATCCCACCAAGACTAAATAGATTTTTATGCAACAGTTGAAGCCTGAATATAAGCCCATGCATAAGTTAATGTAGCGCCTATCTTATTTTCCCACTAACCAACGGGCTGAACCAAATCCATTATATCTTAGAAAGACGTGGAGGAAAAAAAGGATCAGCACAACAGCTGTTTGGTAAACATACCAAAGTAATTGTTCCAAATGCCTTATTTTAACACAGATTAAATACAATTAAAGGCTGTTTATCTAATCACAACAAGTCACTCTGCCAAAAGAAAAACCTCTGTCATTGTTTTCTCGTAGTTCTGCTCAGAGGGATTACAGCTGGAAATAGGAGAAACTTTTTTATTTTTTCTACCAAACATAGCTTCCTCATGTACAGGAAGACACTTTTTTATAAACAAATAAAGCTCATTGTATAGCAAGTCTATAGGGACATAAAAAAAAAAAAAAAAATAGTTGGTTGGCTAAGGCAAGGGTCTTCTGAGGTGAATATGAGGAATTCAGGTCAGTGCAGCCGAGAAGTTTAACCAGATCAAGCCGCTGCAGCCTGGGTGGAAATAGCATGGGAGGCCAGGGAGAGGGAAAACCGGTGCGTCACAGCTCCCGGCCTGATTCCAGGCTCCCTACCTCCCTCCCCTCCAACGCAAACAAGAGCCATAACTTCCCTAATGATCTGAGATCATGTACGCCTCGCACACGCTCCACCAATAGGGAGCGCTTCCTCTTCCCCTTTGACCTCCAAGTGGGTGTGCCTACCTTTGACTCTGAATGAAGTTCAGAACATGTAGGCATGGTGCGAGCGCAGTGGGACGAAGAGTTGGCAGGGAGTCAGGCCGCTTAGTTTGAATGTTTCATTGTGGAAACAAAAAAAACCCAAAAAAAGCCTTTAATCCAAGTATGTACAAAATCTCCCCACAACACCACTAAAATCTGAAAAAAATCCCACGTTAAGGCCTGACAAATCTCTTAATATCCTTAATGTTTGCCAAAATGTAATAATCTGACAACTCACTTGTTTTCTTTTTCAGTCTCTCCGTCACGCACAATTGCTCTGCGATTTAAAAGTCTAACATCACACTGACTCTCTCGCTCTCTCTCACACACACACACACATTGTAAACAGTCTTTATTGAGACGTGAGTGCTTGTATAAACATAGACAAGCCCTATTGAGGGTCTGGGGCTAGGTCGAACAATAAGAGGGGGAAAGTTGCTGGACGTTCCTCACAGACGGTGTGTACAAAATCCAATTATCAGAGCCATGGCATTAACATTCCAGCAGTCTGGCAGGTGACGGCTCCGTCTTTTCAGCCCCCTCCTCTACACCGCCAGCATGGGAGAGAGTCTCCCGGCAGCACCTCAACAATACACACACATGCAGCCTTCTTTGCCCCCCCCCCCCGAACCCCCCCTTCCAAGATCCCCCAAAGTATTGAGACATATATAGCGGGAAGAAGGCAATGAGAAGGGGAGGCAGTGGGGAGGAGTGTGGGGTCCACCAGCGACACTGGTCTTTTCTTCAGGAGATCAGCGAGACCGGCCTAGCAGGCAGTATCAGTCAATGGGGCATTCTTCTCCTCTCTGTCTGTGGGTGAGAATATGTTGATCGCTGATAACGTTTGCTTTGATTGCCATAATGGGGAAACCACTTTTTTTGTTTTGAGCATTTGCCTCCAAAACAGTGCTCGCTTTGTCAGGCCTTGGGTGATGTTTGTGGCATAGAAGATGCCGATTTAAAAAAAAAGAAGAAGAAGAAGCTTTAATGGTTAAAAACAATACTGCTGTTCTTGGCTGCGGGGCAAATTCAATGGATTAAAATAACGGCTGCTCCAACTGAGCTATCACTGAGAGAAAGTGAGCAAAACCCAAAAGCTACCACTAAAAACTTCAACTTTATGGTCCGTCTTGTTTAATTATACCCTCTAACTTGTGTAATTAGCCTCTGTACCTCATCCCGGCATTAATCCCTCTGGTATCACAGAGCTCCTGTCATCATTCATCATTAACAGTTCTTTGCTTTACATACAGTATATATAGTTCTTATCATTATGGGATGGGGCGTACGTGATAGTGTGCAAGTGATACTAAAAGGCCTCTTGCCTGGTGTCATGCCCTGCACCCTTGTCAGGTCCTATATTTAAACATACATCTGGCCCCCATTCTGCTCTTTCCATCATGTCAGCCTGCCTACATGGGAGAGATGGCTGTGAGAGACAGCAAAAGCTGGTCGAAATGAAAGTGTTCATTGAGGATTTATAATGTGTCGAATAATTATCATGTAAAAAAGTACTAACTGTCATACTACAAGGCCAAGAACACTTTCTTTCTAATAAAGAGCCGTAAACCCAAACAGAATCCATTTTAAAGAGGCCCAGAAAAGTGTTCTTCCTCCTCTGACAAGGGGATTATCAAAATTAGACTTGAATGCATGAGCAGGAAAGTACAGTAGAGTAGAGTACATGACAGTGCAGTATATTATATGATCCCTGGACATTCCTGAAGCCACAGACACTCAGATGAGGGATTAAGTTAAGAGCTGAAGGTGTGTTCATGCCAAGGTGCAATGTGAGTAAATGTGTGTCTCAATAGGTCTTGTATGCCAGCAGCCATTAAGTGCATTCATGAACAAAGATTTTATGTTATTATGTGATATCATTATGGGTTATTATGTGTAATCAATTTATGTGCAATTTGACACTCGGTAGTTTTCAGGGCTTGTAAGCTATTTTTATAGTTTTATCTGTCCTATTTAGAAGTACCTAAGAACTTTACATTGTCCCCCAATAAACGCTCTTTTGTTGCCTCTGCCTGCCCCCACCCCCCCAACCCCCCACTTCCCTTTGTGTCTCACTGTCCTCCTTTACGGTGAGATGTTAGTCAAGTGTCTCGTGGCTTTCTCCATCCTCACCAGAAGGCCTGCCCGTTGTTAATTATTCTTGGACGGCAGATAAAAAAAAAAAAAAAAAAGTAAGTTTTTTCTTTTTCTTTTTTCATTTTCATTAGCTCAGCAGCAGTTTCCCCCATTCATAATAGTTGGCACTGGTTTCGGTCCGCCTGCCAGAGATCACACCCCAACCATTATCATTTTCCTTCATCCATTTATTTCATTCATGTCATAGATTTGGCAGAGGCCGACGTCGTTTTTCCTGATGGCCGTCGACCCTTCGGCACCCCTCTTTTGAGCCACGTTCGTGGCTTTGTTTTGGGCGAGGGTGAAGAAAAATTGGAAGGGAAGTTCACACTGGTTCGCATCCAAGTGATGTTGTCTGACAGTGTTTCGGCTTTGGCAGTGTTACCCCCTCATCCAAAACTGAACGAGAAAATACTTGAGTTGAGCCATGTAAAACACTGCTGACTCGTTCTTGGATGGAACTTCACACACCGAAACTCTTTCGTGGGCAAATAGATGGATATTGATTGTGCATGTGCGTTTCAATGGTGGGATAATTTCCAAAGTTAAGAAGAGTGTGAGCTCACAGTCCCTCGCCTTCATGAAGCATATTAACCAATAAATTTGCCAAAGGAGCGAATGCACCATGTGAAGTACTCTCCCCCCCAACACTTTAAGTCCATTAAACAGTGTATTCAGCTATCTGAGGCCCCAAGAAACAGCCATATATCATCATGCAACTACTGGAAGTATGCCCACTGACAGGAAAGCTCCATCACACCAACACACATGCTCAAAAACACTCTTCCCGCCCACACAATCACCGAGCACTTTGCTAAATCTATCAACTCCATCTGCATGCGTGTATTTTAATCAATACCACGCATGTGCACAAGGCCGCGCACGGATGAGAGCAGGACTGTGAGTGAACCCACTCGAATGTACCCTTCAAGCAGACTCCAGATGCAAAGCGTTCTCTTAGGGGCTGCAACACAATCCAAAAGAATTCTGAAATGGCACATTGAAATAATAAAATAAAACAAAAAAAAACTGTCTCTCTTGTATCGGGAACCACAATTCCCAACATGGAAACAAACAAGATGGCTACCGGGTCTCCGACTGTTGCAGCACTCACCAGCTCCCATCTGAGTGGAGTTAGAGGCTGGCTCGCAGGAGTGCAGGGGAGAAGAGTCTCCTGGGGGAGTTGGCTCAGCGAGCAGGACCAGAGGATGGCTGCACCATGGATTAGGGCCCCACAGTGGTCCATTGTTAATTGGGCGCCATGTGTGAAAGCTACAGAGAGATTAGTTTGTACAGCTGCTGCCATTTGTCATAACTGCCCTTAACAAGACACACATGGCAACCCAAGTTACGGCCAGAAGTTTTACAGAAAAAAATAAATAAAAAATGGGGCGGAAGAAAAAAAAAAAAAAAGATGTCTGCGTCTTACAGTTTACAAAAACAGAGCAGCGTAAGCAGATGAAGATGTTCCTGGGAAACACCGAGCAGACGCAGCTGGGATCCCATAAGAGATGATGAGTTTGTGCATCACTCATTTAGCCATCTGCAGGTCAACTACGGTCATTATCATAACCGCTCAGAAAGCGATGCTCAGCTAGTGGAGATCCCAGACCACAGGTTGCAAACAATTCCGCGAAACACTGTGAGGGGAGAGACGCCGTTGCATCACAGGCCCCACTGGCCAAAGCTCAAATTAGAACCCGGTCTGCGTTTTATTAGACAAGCAGGACGGGGGGATACTACAAGAGGGCGAGTGGCTGTGAAAGCCTGACGACCTCTTGTTAGCCAGATTTCCTCGGTGACGGAGGCTGGAAGAGAGGAGTTATTTTTTCGGTGAGAATCCACAACGTAATTGCGGGTTGTAAGTATGCACACATGTTGGAGGCCTAATTACAATCCTGACTTGGTAAATCTGGAACAAGCTTTTAAGGGACTCCCACTTTCAATTTTTGCCTGACAGATGCTGGAGGAGTTTCCGCACAACTGAATCTAAATGTGGCCCACAGAGCAGGTGAGTTATAATCTAGTGCGGTTGATGAGTTTATGACTTCCTACATAAGGGTGTCTGAACACGTGTCTCCTTGTGTACGTTTTTTTTTTTTTTTTTGCACTCGCAAATTAAATCACAAAAGGTTTTTATGCAAAGTCGGCGCCGCCAGACAACAAAACTGGAAACTTTGCCCCGGTGGCGGAGACGACCAATTTGATAAGAATTCAAGCTTTCGGCGCTGTGATCACATCGGCTTTCAGGAGACACCATGGTAACAAGCCCTGCTCTTCTCCAGTAAAAAAAAATATATAAATAACAGGCTTCATTAAGCATCATGTTTGTGTTGCAGCAGGCTGTAATCACAGGGTCCACTCAGCGATTGACAAGCAACTTCCTGTCACATCAATTCACACTATGGTCAGGTCATTTAAACACGTTTCAAACTTCAGTCATGGTTACAAATTAACCAAATATGTAAATACGCACGAGATAAAGTCTCAGAAAAGGATGAAAACTGTTGCTTCTTGTAATGTTGTTTTTTTTTTAATACGAAACAACACAAATGAGTTGTTGGATATTCGTCTTTTTTTCACTGTGATCCTTGTCAGAATGAAGCAGAAGTTAAATTATGGATTTATGGATGCATATTTTTTATGATAATCTCCAATATAAATAACTGGCCAAAGGTGTCTTTTTTCCCCCCGGATCTGTTCCCTGAGCTTTCTACTTTTACAACCACAGTGTAAAAGGGAAAAACCAAAATGGTCCATGACAGCGAAGATCGCAGCGCTGCAGCAAATCGGTAACATCTGCCTGTCTGGCGTTGCTGAGATATGAGATTTCCATGTTGTTACAAACAACAAGGTATCCATATTTCTCCTCTCTTTTCGCCTCCTCCGCCTCCTGTCATTCCTTCTATATGGCTCACTTTAATCACACGCAGCCCCACTGCTAAAAGATGCTGTCTTTCATAAAGGACAGCATGTTTATGTAAGTGCTAAAAATGTAAATGACTTATTTTTCCTGCTTTCCTTTGCCGCTCTGCTGCCGTAACTTTCCTTACTGTATGGGTCAATAAAAATCAAACAATCTCTTTGGGGGTTGTGTTGTTTATTACACTGAGTACAGGGGATCGTCTGCTGCTCGACAGTTGGTTTCTAAATTTGGGAGGTTTTTTTTTTTTTTTTTTTTTAAAGTCAGCCTGACATATGTGAAGGAGGAGTGGACGGTCTTTCGCTGGCTTTGACAACTCAATGGGGTGCTGATGAATCCGTCCCAAGCAGGCCATTCCCAAGCCCCAGACACCATATCCCCTCTCTGACCCGCTGCACCGACATTAGAAAGAAATCCTCTGGGGATTCACCCCCCTCCCATCCCACTCCCCCACCCCCCCCCCGACCCCAAAACAACAACATGCCCACCCAAAAGTACATTTCGCACAGCGCTGCGATGGCGGGCCTTTTATTTTTCTGTCCCGCTCAGGTCTTGTCGAGCCGTCACAGTGATGGGCCGTACTGTACCGCCAGACAAAAGAAGAGACAACCATCACTCTGGGCCACTGATCGGCCCTGTCTGGGCTGAAAAGACTTTGATGGGGCAAAGCAGGGTGGGGGCGCTGCACACAGAAGTTAGTGTCTCCTGGGCAACCACTGTGATTGTCTGTCCCTGCCCCAAAGTTCCCCATAACACCCCACACACTACCCCTTCTCATTTTTTTTTTTTTTCCCTCCCTTCACTGGCTGTTCACAGGCCTCCATCCTGGGTGAAGGGGTCTGGCTTTCGCATGAAAGTCTCATTCTGACACTTGAGGGTGCTTTTCTCCTGACTGACTAGGAAGAAATGCGAGGTCAAAAAACATCTTCACACCAATTCTCTATGTAAGACTTTTGTCAGAACTTCCTTATCCCCCTTTTCACCGCAGACCCCGCTGTCTTACATGACCAGTCTAGCAGGCAGATGGGACAACAGTAAGTTTTTCTTGCAGTTACGCTAGTGGGACAGCAAAGAAGAGAGTGCAGCCATTGGATGGAGAAGCTCAGGCAGCAGGGAGGGCGCGCTTTGTAAGGCAGGACAGTGAGGTACGGTGTAGCGCCCGGGATAAGGGGTGAATGTACCCATTTGTCTTCATTTGGTCGGACTGGCAGACAGGGTGGGGGTGGGGATCTATCCAGGAGGAGTGGGAGGTGCCAGTCCTCCAGTCAAGTGGCCTCGGGGGGATTTGAAATGCATTTGAGGTCCTCCCCGAAAGCCTGGGAAAGTGTGGGGAAGCTGAGATCTTAACCATAGACTAATGACACAAACTGCAGCCCTTAACCAAGTGTAGCCTGTAACGCGAAAAAACGAATCTCCTGCTGAAATACACAAGAAAAGCCTTTTCAACACAATGCCCATGCCTTACAATGCCTAAGAAAGGCCTTGTCTCATTTTTTGACGGATGCAACAGCGCAAACTGTGACACAAGCAAATTAAACACACTGTAGCGAAGCAAAGGAGGGAGTTGTAAATTTTGGCGAGAAAGAAAGCATCCACATTTTTCCGTGGCCTCTGCTCCGAGTTGCCTAGTTTCCATGGAGATTTATGTACACATGGCACACAAAAGAGGGCTAAGGAGGTAACACGGCCTGTTTAAGCCTTGAGGTATTTGCTCGAGCAAAGCCCCGCTGCTAATAACACAAGCCTCATACTGAGCCAGGCAACCTGGCTGCACTGCACCCAGGTTGGTGTTTGAGAAAGAGCAGGAGGGGGAAGAAGGCAGGGGGAAGTCAGGAGGAGGGAGAGCGCAAACAGCCAAGGAGCCCAGAGAAGGCAAGGGAAGTGGTATAGAAAGCAAGAACGCAAGCAAGAAAGCAAGGAAGCAAGAAAGCAAGAAAGAAAGCAAGAAAGCAAGAAAGCAAGAAAGCAAGAAAGAAAGAAAGAAAGAAAGAAAGAAAGAAAGAAAGAAGAGATTGAACGCTGCAAAACATAAATAGCTCCTGGGTTAAGAGAAAAAGGATCGGGAAGACATTTAGTGGGAAGCGGAAATCAATAAGGCAAGCGGTGAAGCTGGGAGGGAGTTCTAAGTGGATTAGATTGAGAGAATGTGTTCGATAGGTTATGGCTCTGAGAGAGAGGTAGCCAGACACCGCAGGCTCTATTGCATACTAATAAGGAAGACAGAATAGAAGCTAAGCACAGGGTTGTGCAGTTCACAGTCAAGACTTTTTCTATATGGCTATTTGGCAACGATGGTTAAGGTTTTACCCAGGATTTGTGTTTTATGGTCTCGCTGGGGTTTGGGTTTTTTGTTTTTTTTCTTCCAAGTATTCACTCTTAAAATTAAGAATAGAAAATTCCTCCTAACTTTCTTCTCCCAACATCATCTCACCCGTCTAACTAGGAAATGACAGGGAGCGGAGTAGCTGGGCTTGAAGAAAGAAAGAAACAAAAAAAAGAAACCCGAAAAAGAAAAGCCCAACAGTGTTGTCCTTAACGCTGTCTGCTTACAAGTTTTGTTTCACACTTCTGGCATGAACCCAGCCACCCTTTCTCTGGCCAAGAGCCGAAGCCCGGGACAGCTGTCATGGTCGGAGTTTCGGGCTTGAGGGAAAGCCAGAGAACGAGCACGGAAAAAGAGAGAGAAAAGAAGGAGTGAGAAAGTCATTTGGCCGGGCAGTGTGCCGCCGGGGTGATTCCTGATGGCGGCGCAGGATAAGGGGATTGGAGCAGAGGGAGGGTTAGATGTTGTGCTTAGTCACAGACCTCCACTGTGACCCAGAGGGTCAGGCCTCCGCACTGGCCCGCTGACCAAAGCCTCCGAGGCAGCCGGGCGGAAAACAAGATGCAAACGGCCTCCCCCCCACCCCCCCACGCGGCGCGGCAAGCGGGCAAGTAGCCGGTCATGAAGAAGACGCCGACCCCTTTTTTTTTTTTTTTTTTTTTTTAAAGGACCGGAGTGTGTCTGCATGTGTGTGTACGTGTGTGCAGGGAGGGTGCGGGAGGCAAGGCAGCGGCGCCGACTCCCCCTCACTTAGGCCAGTGAACCAGAGGACCACCGGCTAGAGCAGAGGTGGTGGCAGGGGAGCGGAGACAAACAGTTGCCAAAAGACCACCGGTGATCCTGCGACCGCTGCGGTTTGACCCCGATTGATAAGGTCAACAAGGGGAGGGGGGGGGGGGGCTTACGAGCAGCGATCCGCCACCTCCTCTGACCAACACCACCCCCACAGGAAAAAGAAAGAAAAAAGAAAAAGTCTTTCTCCTCCACGTGCCCCCCCCCCCACACCCGAGCTCGCGACGGAGCGTTTTCACTGATCTGTTGTGCTCAATTAAACTTCAGAGGACACACTGCCACATCTCTTAGCCGGGGTCACGACCCCGGGTGCAGAGGTTAAGTCTGGCGATTGTAAAACAAGGTCTCCATTAACATGGCGGCATGTATTCAGAGGTAATCCATCTATTTCCACAAACTATCGTGACGGTGTGAAAAAAAAAAAAAAAAAAAAAAAAGAGGAACGTTACATTAGTGAGGGGGGGGGGGAGGAAAAAAAAAAAGTCAAGGTAATGATGTTTTATGGCCGTGTTAACTTTCAGCAGCGGAGTAATGGGAAAGAGGCTTGACCTTGACTTCTTTAGTCCCCCCATTGGACTGCCTCAGCAATCCTTTTCTGTCACTGCTTATGAGGGCAATCTGCTCACAGCTTCCAGAAGGTTTTACGCCATTTGTAATTCAATTGACAATTAGGACCGAGAGCCACCTTATCCAAACAAAATGACCGCTCGGCGATATTGATTTGATTGATTTGATTTTTAATGAGATGTTTGGTTTTCGAAGCACCAGAAAATGAAGAAAATATCGTCTCCATGAAAGACAAGGAAAAAGCTCAAAAATGTCTTGTTTTGCCTGGCCCAACACTCAACATACAAGAGAATTTTGGTTCATTATCTGGTAGCACTGATAAAACTGCAAATATTCCTATTCAGAGAACTGTGATCAAAGAATTCTTCCTTAATAGGACTGAAAATGATCAATCAAAACATTAAAACGACTAATGGAGTAATTAAAGCAGCTCTAATCTCCTGATATTTCTCTATATTTCAATACTTCCTATTTTATCAAGTACACCCGCATGCATTTAAAATAAAAAAAGTAATAATAAATACGTGTTGAACTGAGAGTGTTCACCTAAATCCCAATGGTGGTGGAGCAAATAGTGACGGGCGGCTTTAAAAAAAACAAAAAAAACAAAACCCAGATACAAACGAGGCCTTCAGTATCCTGACGTGTCCGAACACGATGATTATCCGCATGCCTCGTTACAACTATTCCATCTCGCTGTCAGACTGGATATGCAAAATATGAATCCAGGTGGGGAAAGGTGATGATACGAAGAAGAAAGGGGGGAGAAAAAAAAAAGAAAGAAAAAAAAAAGAAAATCACACTTCATGTTTTATCAGATAATGATAAACACAGTGTTGGAGCGCCGCAGCAGTACGTGTGCGTGTGTGTGTGTGTGTGTGTGTGTGTGAGAGAGAGAAACCAGGGCCCTGTATTGAACACGGCCTGCCAGTTGGCACAATGGATGCCACATCCCCCACTCTCTCTCTCCCCCCCCGCCTCCGGCCCCAAGCCCTACTTCCCAGCGGGCATTCATCTGGGCATGCACATGGGTGCTACACAGCGCTGCCTGGCTAAACGCGTCTGTGCCCCAGAACAAGGGGGCTGAGTGCCCTCTCAAAATTCACCCAGGACGCTCGCTTGCCAACCCGCCGACCTTTCTCAGGCAGCAACCCGCCGCCATCGCAAACAGATACACTGTCAGCTTGGGCTTCGGAGGGGGGGGTGAAGGGTGAACGGGAGGGGGGGATTGATAAACCGCAAGTAAAAAAAAAAAATCCCCGTTGAGTAAATATTGGCAGGGAAATTTATTTTTTTTTAACAACCGAGCAGAAGTACGCTTCAGAGGCCAGAATGCGTTTTATTTTGTCAATTTTCTTTTTTTAAAGCGCGATCTGAACGACTTTATTTCCGCGCGGAGATCGCGCGACTACTTGATTCTGTTGCGGACGGAGCCGTTTGCTAGCTTCTTTGTGTTTGATTGTATGTTTGTTTGTTTCGTGCAGTTGCAGCGGAACAAAGGCAGCGGCTCCCATTCTGCCACTGTCAAAAAACTTTCCAACGTGCCCACTGCATTGCGGATGCCAACCAACGAATCAAAGGCATGCTGCAAGTAGACAAAGAGAGTTTGATGCCAACCTCCAAAACCTCTAACAACCATTACTGGTGATTCGCCTGCCTCCCTGGCACGGTGTGAAACAAAATGGCGCCGCGCCGCACGCTACCACAACATGGCTGCATTGTCTGGAGGTGGGCACTGCTTGGTAACTTAAAGAAAGGGGGGTGGGGGGGCGCTTCAGTAAACAGAAAAAAGTTTAAAAAAAAATAAAATAAAGGAGAAGAAAACAGGGCGGTCTCTATAAAAGAATGCTATTTTGTTTTTGCCAAAGTTTTAGTCGGTAAATAATCGCTCTGATCCACAAAGCGGGTTTTTTTTTGTTTTCTTTTTAAAGCACAGATTATTTATTCAACAGAACATAACGTCCGCTGCTTATATTTCCATTTGTGGTTTTTTTTGGGGTTTTTTTTCTCTCGTATAAAAACTGACGAAACGCTGCAAACAATGTCCAAACCGGGCTGGAACAGTGAATATTGTAGGGGTAAAAAAAAAAAAAAAAAAAAAAAAGAAACCCACCAAAGAGCCATTCTTAAGTTGGTACCGAGCAGTTAAAAATGCAGCAGATGCAAAGTGGAGAAGCGGTGGCATCCTACAAAAGACACAAAAGAGGGTCTGATGCCAACCCCGGTGCCAGTGGCAACCATTATTGTCTCTGTGCGGTGCCTTCTGCTTTCCCTGGCACTTATCAAACACAAAATGGCGCTCAGGGTTTGATGATAATGAGCGAGCTATACCCCTATTCCTCCCTCAATAGCAACGTACTAGAGCCTATTCGCTGCTGTAGATTTAACACAGGGGGAATTTCAACCTGCAATACTATAAGGGGGGGGGGGGGGGGGATTCCTATGGTGTCAGCAGATAACAGGAGGAAGTTCAAAAGTGCACAATGTGAATGATAGAAATTTTATTACACGCAGCAGAAACCCTAAATGCCCGTTAAAGGCGTTAACCCTTTTAAAAACGTTCATTTTCCTCACATTCAATCCAAAATGTGACGTTTCATCGGTCATCAATATGTGGCTGAGAATCTCCATGACAGATCATACAAAAAAAAAAAAAAGTCCAGTTATAAATGTTGGCAGATAATTTATTTATTTATTTATTTATTTAGCTGAATGTGATTTCTTTAATGGCTGCTAAATTCTATTGGTGTGTGACATGTCTTTCTTTCTTATTTTTTTTTTTTATCTGACTGGAGTAAATAAATAAATCACAGTAATTTAATTGTGGTGGGGCGATAAATGAAAAGTTCATTCATAAAAAATGTTTTTTTTAAATGTGCATGTCAAAACCTATTCCGCTCCCTGGCAGTCGATTCAATTCATCCTCCCATAACACACTGTGCTACAAAATGATCCAGTTTTCACATCAGATACGTCACTGTGTCCACAAAAGGCTTCCATTGTGAAATCAGCTTTTCAGGAATCAAGGAAAAGAATTAGCACAATCACACATGACACACACACGACACACACACACACACACGACACACACACGACTCGACTGTTAAACACACCAGGAGTTTACTCATATCTTTGACCTGCAATCGAGCTCACAGGTGAATTTATTTTAGCGGATGATATCAAGTATTATTACTGTCTTTATGGGAGAATGAAGGCGTTTTGTTCAACAGAGAAGCAATGTGTTACTACGTATGATGGCGAATAGAGAGAAAAGGCCATTATTAAAAACAAAATGACATAAAAACAGTAAAAAAAAAAAAAGAAGACATTTTTAGATTATTGTGATTATAGATGTACTGATTGACAAATGAAAAAAATGTTCTATTTATTGAGTTTGTTTATTTTTATAGACTTAAACGTCTACTTTCAGTGTGTGTGTGTGTGTGTGTGTGTGTGTATCAGGTGAAACAAATCCTGCCATACAGGATAGCAAAGCAGCGTCCAATAACAATTATTATTGATTACACATTTTCTTTTTTGGTTGAGTAAGCCTTTATGTAATAGCAGAACACACACACACACACACACACACACAAACGCACGCACACTCGCATGTTTATTTCTCTGGCAAATGTAACGGCCATTCCAGCCAGTCTCAGTAAAGACTGCCAAAGCATAACACATGTGACCTCTGACCTGGCCAAGCCGTCACTTACACATGTGTATTCGCTTTCTCTCTCTCTCTGTCAGACACACACACACACACACACACACACACACACACACACACACACACACACACACACACACACACACACACACACACACACACACACACACACACACACACACACACACACACACACACACACACACACACACACACACACACACACACACACACACACACACACACACACACACACACACACACACACACACACACAGAGTGTGAGCCTGCACCTACCTTGGTCCTGGACATAGTACGCTAGAAACAAGTCCAGCTCCTTGACCGATACTGTTATGTGGTGTGGCTGGACACAAAGTGCTGGGTTGGTGCAATGTGGAGACTTGACGAGGCGCTCGCCGTCTGTACTTTCCAGAGGGATGCCTTTGAAGAGGATGACCATCACCAGGTCCAGACGCCAAACCTTGTCGGCCTGCCGCAAGCAGTCGATTCGGCGGATCTTGCCCTTCTGGTCCGGGTTGGAGAGCACGCAGCACGGGGGCTTCTTGCCCGTCACGCTGAGGACAAAGTCCTCCCGGTACTCTTGCCGAATGTCCTTTCGCAGCTTGGCCAGCAGCCTGGACGCCCACTTTTGCTTCACCTCGGGTTTCTCGCTCAGGAGCTCGTCCTTCACCGCGCGCTCCTCGTCCTTGGACATTCGCTTCTCGTGCTTCTTGAAGTACTTGCGTTTTCGGGCCTGGAGGTTGAACCAGGTGTAGGCAATGGCACGGACATGGGGGAGAAGTGCCTCGATGAAGGGATGAAATTCATCCTGAGGAGCACAGTGAGAAGGCAAACTCATGTCAGCAAAAGGAATCGGGGATATATATGGGTCTGCTTAGCGTGCGGACCACAAGCATTCAACATAAAACCCCCGGTGACGAGCCACGCGGTGTCCGAGGCGCGAGTTCAGACAGAAACACGGGTTTTGCCATCCCAGATTTGGACGTACTGCAGGTACGATGAGAAAATTCCACTGTTGAAACAACTGCCAGCACTACAATAGCAGCGAGTCGGTGAGTGAAAGCACTCCCGGCTCCGCTCTGAACAGGACCCCCGTATCGGCGCTGCACACTGAGAGCATGCGCCTCTCGCAGTCGCATTTCTCTTATCAAACCCGATGCATTCCACTATGAAACCCACATCCCGTGTTCGCTGAGAACGGAGGATAAGCTGGAGGGCCGAGCGGGACGCCCGCCGCCAAATAGGAAGCTCGGTAGATTCCGGCCGTCCTGACAATTGAAAGCCTACAGATAGGACGCACGGGCTGCGTGCACCGAACGCCACAGAGACAATAGCAGAGGGGAACGGCGGCATATCATAGTGTGAGGCGTGTTTGCGAAGGTTGTGTTAGGACTCGAAAAGAAGTTCACACCAAATCGTTTCGGGTTCTGCGGTTTGCATGTGGAATGGCACTCGCTCAGCTTCATTCCTAAAGCCTGAGGTGAGTCAGTGGGATCCGAACACAGACTACTTTTTACCCGCATTAAATCGAAACAAAAACTTTTCTGGGCTGACTTTAATTTGCGTGGTGTAAAATATTTACACGCAGAGCAACACTATGTATGTGCAGTTCCCTATTTGCGTCACACTTCCCAACGCGTAGGATCCCTTTATTAGCGAGCATCTTGACCTGAACACTCAGAAATCATTTCAAATAAACTTTCGGCAACTTTTGAAAAATTTAAACAAAAAACAACGTCCTGCTTTGGCCAATCGCTTTTGCACTGATGTAACCCTTCTCTAATTCACTACCTAAATGGAGTGATTTCTCTCTGCTTGTTCCCTGTAGGTGAGGGAACGGACAGGACAGAGTGGGTGATTTAGGGCTCGTCAGAAATCACAGCCGCTCTGACTGAGAAGTGGAAACATTAAATTATCTTTGTTTGAGGTCATTAACATGTCACTTTTAATAAGCATTCACAGCCCACTTTTTTTTTTTTTTTCTTCCTCCCCAAAGGGGGCTTTTGAAGAGTTAAACCACATATTGTTCTTTTTGTGGGCAGTCAGGCAAGCAGGCTGTAGGAAAAACCACAGAAATCCACTCCCTATCTGTGCCTGCCACTGCTGCGTCTCTGGGAAGCCACATTTCTGCCCTGCACTGCACGGGCCAATAAAACGCTGCTCCAGGACCATAGTGTTGAACCAGAATCGCTTCATACACAAAGAGAACAAACTTTTTTTTTTTTTTTTTTTTTTAACAGTACGGTTTATAATATTTAAATATATTTTCACTGTAGCCCGAGTAATAAATGTAAGGGTATCAAACAAAAGTAAGGAGAAAAAAAAAAAATTTATAAAACATTTTCAAACTTCTCTTTGCTATAAAGTTACCGATTAAAATTCAAAAAGTGACTGAATGTGCTGAGCAGGGGACCGCCTCGGACATGTTTGTTCTTCAACCTCTTCCATCCTGATCAAACCCCCCCCCCAAAAAAAATATTCTGTTAATTTCTTAAACCTGACTAAAGCCAAATGCTGTAAAGATAAATGACTTGGCCGGGCCCTATGCAGTGCACTTCAGCTGGGGCCATAAAAGCACAATCCTCTTAAGTACAAACTAAACCACATCTCAGTCAATCACTTACTTATGCCAAGTAAAATATAAACAGTAAAACTGAGTCAGCCAAAACAGTCAGTCACTCTGTCCAACCGCTGAATCAACCTTATCTTTCGTTTGATCGTCCTACAGTGAAAGTGGCTTTATCTTCCTCCAACTTCACTTCCACCAACAAAGTATAAGGGTTTGACTCTAAATAAAAAAAATAAATATATATGAAAAAAAAAAGAAGAAAAGAAATAAACACAGCGAGGGCCAGGGCCGCGGAGTGTGTGTGAGGTTACAGGAGGACGCAAATAACCTAATTAAACCTGAGAGGGGGGAAAGAAAAGAGCGTACCTGTGCCAATTATTCAAGATTATCAAAAAGCCCTCCCCCCCACCCCAAAAAAAATACATCTTTACGCACAACTTTACGCACACAAGAGATGCTAAAAAAAATGTAATCTCACGTGTGTGTTAGACTCCTAAATTATTTTTCTTTTTGAGTTTTGCAGGAATTAACGATTTGGAAACTAAAAAGTGGCTCAAACACACGTGTTTTTGTTCAAAACGGAGCCTAAATTCCGCTTTGATTTTGCGTAATTTTTCACCGGCAGAGTGATCTTGTATTATTTGCGTAATTTAGAAAAGTATTTCCCACGCAGGGCTGAAGCTGTACAGTACTGGCGCACACACACACACACCACACACACATACACACACACACGCACACAACTTTCTAACTATTACCAACTTCCATCTGACAATTACCCTTCCCAAAATATGCAAACAGCGGCAATTAAATAGAAACCAAAAAAAAAAGAGAAAAGAAAAGCACACAAATACCTGAGTAAGACAAATCGGGGAATACATGACGAGCCGGCTACACACTGTAAGTCAATGCACTTGGACTGATTCCTCCGATCACTTTATCGCGCCATTCCTGGAGCGACGTGCGCCGTGCGAGAGTGTGGAGCAGCTGTCCGCGTGGAGCAACAAAAAAAAAGAAAAAAAAAAAAAAAAGAAAAAAGGAAATTATCCAAGGACATCCATGGAATTTTTTTTTTTTTTTTTTTTTGCGATCCAAAGATTGTCGTCACCGCAGAGAAAACGAGATTTAATGCAGGAGATTTTTTTCTTTTCTGTTCTTGTTCTTTTTTTTAAGTTGACATGCACGAGATAAGCACTTGCGGGATGTGGAGCCGGTGCGGAGCGGAGCGGACTGCGCTTCTGCTGCTGCTGCTGCTTCTGCTGCTGCTGCTGCTGCGGATACTCCTCTCCTCCTACATGAGGCTCTTTGCGCGTCTCAGTGCACAGATATCTCCTAAAAGCATTACGGGGAGCTTCGCGAGGGCGCCGGGTGTGTGATGTTCACCCCCGCTTTGACCAAACTTGATATGAAATCGACCGGTGCACCTTCGCTCCTGCGCGATTCCAGCAAATCAGACCCAACTTTTTCTCTTTTTTTCACCCACGTAATTACACAGTCACACTCCTCCTCCTCTCTCCTCCTCCTCCTCCTCCTCCTCCTCCTCCTCCAAACACACAACCCACATCCACCCTCCAGCACCTTCTTCTCCTCCAATTCATTTAGCCTCAGAATTATTTTATGAGCTGCGGGGACTTTGGACCGCAGCGTCAAGACGCACAAATAAAAAAAAAACAAAAAAAAAAAAACGGGGAAATCTTCCCTCGGCCAGCCTTTAACCCCGCAGCTCTGTGTCAACAAGACGCACTCACTCCTTTTTTCCAAGTCAACGCGGTGTTTGTGGTTAGTACTGAAAACAAACGGGGCTTTTTTTTTTCCTTCTTCTCTCGGCCACACAGATAAAAACCCAACAGGGGAAGATTAATGAAACTTTTCAGGACTCAGATTGAATAATTGCCGGTGGTCATTAGAAAGCAAACGAGGGAAGTTTGAATTTGGGATTTGGCTCGTTTAGAAAGTTTTTTTTTTTTCTTTCTTCCACTTGTAGATTTGACTTTTCCACCTCTTTATTATTATTATTATTTTAGGGAACACGCGTTACCAACTTGTATCAAAACATTGCAGCAGTGAAAGTTACACATTGAACACTTTTTTTTTGGGGGGGGGGGGGGGGGTTCTGCAGTTGTGTGTGTGTGTGCGCCCTGCAGAGCTGTCCACACACACACACACACACACACACACACACACACACACACACACACACACACACACACACACACACACACACACACACACACACACACACACACACACACACAGTTCATTTGGCAGATTTAAGGGGGGAATGGGATGTTATCATGGGCTGCCGGAGTGTCCGTGCCAAGTTTGGTTCGGCTTTGGCCCGCCGTGCTGGTGTTTGTGCTCCGCGTAAAGTTACCCCCGTGTCCCCACATTTTTTTTGGGGGGGGGGGGGGGGGGGGGGGGGGGGGGGGGGGGGTGGTATGGGAGGGAAGGAGGGAGGGGGGGCAAGGACAAGTATCACATAAAATGACAAAAGACCGCAATCACAACATTTGAAAGTAGTAATAATCCATGTTCACGTACCATTGCACTGTACTGCATGGATTAATGGGGAATCCTGGAGCCTGGTGGAAACACACAAGCCGGTAGCTTCACATTTCTCACGCTCAACTTTGTGCTTTGGAGGGTTTTTCTCTTGCAGGAAAAAAAAAAAATAAAAAGTCAACACCGGAAGACAATTCTTGGCAGATAGCGACGAAAAGAAGTTAGGAGCACCTCGCGGGTTTTTTTTTTTCCTCTTTTTTTTTTCTCCCTTGTCTTCCTTCCTCTTCGAGTCTTACTTTTTTGGATCGTTTCGTGGGGTTGTTCACTGGAAGTTGAACGTGATCCAGAAGAGGCTGAGTTTTCGGCACTGGGTTGGTCTCCGCCTTCACTTTCACTGTCTGACTGACTGCCGCCCTCCGGCTCCGCGCAGCCAGCGACAAAACGCACGGGCGGCGGCGCGGAGCTTCCCCTTGCGCTTTTCACAATAAAGGCTACACTTTAGCTCGACACGCACCGAAATGCTAACAGACTAACACTGCATGTCACAGATATCGATAGGAAATCAAAGATATATATATATATATATATATAAAACGTTTTGATTATTTTATTACATTGTGCACAGTGTGTTTACCTATTTGTGTTCTATATTCCCGATAATATCTATAGCTAGTATTCTCCATCTTCTGTTTATATTTAGTTAGTTCTCTATTCTCTGTATTTTGTTTATATTTTGCTTCTGTTTTGATTATGTTTATTGTCTTATTTATATTAATCATTTCCCTATTTGTTTTACATTCAACATGTTTCATTTTCCCATTTGTATTTGGTATGGTCCCTATTCTTCTATTCATATTTAGAATGCTTACTTATTTTGTTTATATTATCTTCTATAATATACAATGTTAATATCTATATCTATCTGTTTCTTGTTCTTGCTTATATTTAGTATGTCCTTTGAATTTTATACAGTTTGCAATTAGTATGTTCCCTTATTCTGCTTATATTTGGCCAGGTCCCCTCGTCTGTCAATATTTAGTATTCCTTCTTATTTTGTGTACATTTAGCATGCTTCTTCATTCTTTCCATTATTTCCCATTGTTTGCAGTGCTTGTATGTCCATCCATTCATTAACACTCTACGGTGCTTTATCAAAACATGCTGCTGGAGGTTAATGGATCATAATACTCTTGTTAGGAAATCATTATTGCGTTACAAACTTGAATCCATAGAGTGAACTGATCGCTCGCTGACAAATGCAACAATCGAATATGCACATATAGAAATAAAGCCGAGCAGTAGGTATTAGACTAGAGCACTGAACAAATAAATGTCAATTATCAATCATTGTTATTTGAGTACACACACTGTACATTCAAGGGAACTATAAAGTGCAGTAGACATGCAGTATTTCAGCTTCAACTGGAAAATATCAGCGTTTATTTCAGGCAATCACTGCAATTCTGGGGTGACACAGTGGTTGAGCCTTTCTATGTGGAGTTTGCATGTTCTCCCCGTGTGTACGTTGATTTCCTCCCACAGTCCCGGGTGTATCCTGCCTTCTCTCATGGTTACCCAGGATTGGTTCCACGTGTTAAATGGTGACGGACGGACAGACGGATAGAAGGACTTACAATTCAGGATTTACAACAATGCTCCATGTTTATATTGCACTTTCTCTAAAAACACATTACTCTCTAAGGTTCTTAGTCACAGACGTCCACCTGACCCTGCAAAAGCCTGACGACAACAAGCTCACGCCATAATCGAATGGAAACAAGAAGCCTTCTAGACCCCCCTCTTGTTTTGAAACTACATCCTGTCAGTGCCTGAGGATCCTGCGGCTGCTTCTCTTCAGCTTGACCGACTTCGGTTTTGTAATAGCGTTTGCATTCTGGCCTCTCATTGGTCAGCAGCAGTGGCCCCGGGACTCTGCACCCTGGGCCCCCCACTTCCGCTCCTCTGACGTGCTGTTTGGGACCTGACAGACCTCCGCAGGACCACCGGCCAGCATGAGCATCCAGACATACTGCTCTATTATTATTATTATTATTATTATTATTATTATTATGATTATGATTAGTATTATTATTAGTATTATTATTACACAACTCATTCATAAATAAGCCTGACTTACACCACCACAATCTGCTCATAATTCTGCTTCTTAATTACAATCTTCAAATCTGAGCGTTCATTTCATTTAAGTGCTACTTAATGCAGCAGTTGCAGGCAGTGTTGTAACACAAGCTGCCCCAGTGCTTGTATTGTAGCTCAGTAATAATGCCATGTGGCCATTTCTCCAGACTAATCAGCTGCATGAAAAGAGTAACCTTGTAATGCATAATCACACAGTGGATGCCCCATTATCAAATACTGAGCATCAAGCGTCCCCCAACAATAGCAGAAAGTGTGGATTGTAAGGTTTGAATGCAGAGCCGCACAATAGACTTCCATCACCGTTAACGTGAAACTAACACAATGTTTATAATATTTTAAAAAAAAAACAACAAGAAAGTCTCGTCCTGTCTGTGTGTATTTGTTATAGATTTGTTCAAAAAAAGGGAGATTAATGAAGCTGGTGGTGAATACGGCTGATCGATGGTTGTTTTAAGTGTAAAGTTCAGTGTGACTAGGAGCAGGTCTGCACTGCGGCTGAATGGATCATATCCTTCTGATTATTACCAAAACTCTCCCATTTAAAAAAAAATGCAAACACACACAGTTTGCACCTTCTATCGACATTGGCTTGTTTTTACTTATGATACTTTCTCCACTTTGCTTGACTGCTGTTAATAGTAGCATTAAAGTCAAGATCATTATTTCAGCCAATGACTTCACACCACTCTCTCTCTCTCTGTGCCTCCATTAATTTACCCTCATATCAAGCACATCACCACACACACAGACACAGACACACGCGCGCGCGTCCCTCTGAATGGAAATCTACCGCCCCCATGTGGGCACAAGAAGAACAGCAAGTTACTTGTTTTCGACCCACTGGAGAAGGTGATGCGCTCATATAGCATCGAGACGATGGCAAAAAAAACCTTTAAGTCATCACACACATGCATGCACACACATATTTTCATTTTCTTCACAACCTTCAGAAAAAGCTGATTTTTTTTTTTCCACGAGGGTCATCCTCCCATGGTCAAAATTCATCACAAATAAGCAAAAGTAATGGCAATATATGTGAACTTATCATCTCTCCACCCACGTCTGAGTTTATCATCCCAAACAATGAAATATTGCAGCTTATTTTGGCAGCACGCGTCCTGACTTATCACAGTGGGAAAAAGTGCAGGTGTAATTAATAACATCGGTGGTGGCCATGCTCTATTTAGGAGGCAGATATTTGGAACCCTGCCACTATTCTCATTATTATTTATAGCTCTTTTTTTCCTACTGTGACTTGTCATCACGTCTCCTGTTGAAAAAAAACCCCCCAAAAACATGCAAAACAGTGCAAACCCCAGGAATATAACAGGTCTCAGTTACTGCTTTTCCTCGAATAAACTATCTCTGCTGTGTACCGCTAGGGGGCGACACTATGTTGTCATTGTTGGAGTCTCAGAGCGTTTCACTCCACCGACGTTGAAAATCAGCTTTATAATTAAAAACAAAAACAAAAAAGAAACATGAGACTGAGTGTAGATTTAAATGAGCTGTAAAAAAAAAAAAAAAAAAAAAGCTGCAGTGTGAAGAAAGTGAAATAAGATCGAATCGGATCAGGTCAGGGCCACATGGAGCAAAGCTGGGTGGAGTTTGCATGTTCTACCTGTGCATTAGAGGTGTGACCAGCTAAACAGTGGTGTAGTGTGTGTGTGTGTGCTCGCTGTGACCTGTCCAGGATGGAACCTGCCTTCACCCCTCATCAGCGCCCCCCCCCCTTCCCCCCTTCCCCCCTTCCCCCCTCCCTTCACTCCGTGACCCTGAATTAATAAAGCCGTTCAGAAGATGGATGAGATGTTGGGGAAAAAAACTATAATAAGACACTTTCTAGATCCGACCCGGACATTTTACGGGCTGCGGGGCCGCATGCGGCCCTTCGTCTGTCCTTGTCCCCGAGGGGGTCAATGAAATATTATGAATCCAATGAAAATTAAGTGTTTTGCTTCCATGTTGAAGATGGCTACTTCATTTTTCTAATGAAACATGGATTGTGCTGTTGGGCGGAGTTCTACACATAAAGCTTTACACAAACAGACAGAACATGGAGAGATTTACTTGATTAATGCAGAGTTGAAGCTGTAGCTTATGAAAACCATGAGACATAATGCCTTTTAATAGGATTTTTATTTTTCGCAGAACTTATGGTTTGAGCCTCTTTTTTTTAATGCGGCCCATTCAGGGAAATGAATTGCCCATAAATTGGGAGTGGCTGATCTAAAATACGTCTACAAAGTAAGTGTGAATGAAGGACCCATAATCACATGCATATGTTACTGTTACAGCTTCAACGCGCTCAGATTACTTTTATTTATACGTATAATTGTATACATACAAAGTACAGATGCAACTAAGAGACCATCAGATGAAAAAGGCAATCAGATTCTAGTGTTTATTCCCGTTCCCGACATCATTTGTAAACAGATGTAAAATGTTTAGGAGGAGAAATTAGTATTTTTTTATTTGTAGCCGAGACACCATAAATAAGAAGCTTTGTCAAATCAGCTAAAGATGGCAAAATCGTTACATTTATTTTGAAATACAAAGACAATATAATGTATGTGTTGCTTCAGGACATTTCTATACTTCAAGACTTTACTGTACAGATAAAACAATATACAATCAAATGTGCTGCGAGTACTTAGTAGTATATTCATTATCTTGCACCCCGTCAATGATTCAGTAATACTACTGCAACTTCTTATAAGTGTTTCTTCCCATGGTGCAACACTGTATGTGAAGCCCAGAAAATGAAGTTAAGAACAGTATTAGATGTGCAATGCATTGCAACCGCAGCCTTTAATATTTCAAATTTCAATAAAGACAATTAGGTCTCTGCTGCTTCTGAAGGTGACGCGCATTGCTGACATGTCAAACAGGCCTCTAGCAGGTGAGCGGAATAAATGAAAGGAGGCAGTATAGACGAGGGGCCCGAGCGTTTCTTTCAGCCCGTGGGCGTTGAGACTCGGTAAACAAACCTCGACTTAAACCCGGGGTGACGGTGGCACAATAAAAGCTCGCCTGTAGTCAGACAAGTAAATAAATATTCAGAGAGAAATGTCAGCCCGCGTTGCCTCTTCAGCATGGGAAAGGCGCGGGCTGGACAAGGGCTCTTTGTCCAGCACTAAATTAACACGGCCGAGGGTCCACAGAGAGGTGCACTTGAGGAACACTCCGATACTAAAAGCCCGGCTGAGTACTTCCTTTTAGTTACTCATCTCAAAATAACAGGATTTATGTTGGAAGTCCTCACCTCACCGCTGCCAAATTGAAATATCACTGGATTTAAACCGATGAAGGTTCAAGCGTTCGGAAATTAATGTCATTGCCAAGGATGTTGTTTTAAAAAAAAATGTTCTTTTGAAAAGTTTTTAAAAGGATGTGAAGAATCCCTTTCTCTTTTTTTTTTTTTTTTTTTTGGTGCTGCAGCCAAAATCATTTATGGGAAAAGCCTTCCCCATAAAGTCCCTCAATAATGTGATCAATCCTGGCCGGAGCACAGACGGAAAAAAAAAAATGGTCTCAAAGCAAAAAAAAAAGAAAAAAAGTTGGCACCTTGAGTGAATCTTCTTTGATTAAAAACAGAAGAAGAAGATTAAAAAAAAAAAAAAAAAAAAAAAAAGAGTCAGGTCATCACAGGATAAGGAGAGGACGAGAAGCTTTTGACTTACCATCCACCACGTCTGGGCCGATACGTCATAACAAAGCTGCCATTTAATGGACCTCTCCGTCAGCGTCCCGGCCATCCCTGCGCTGCCGGTTGGACGATGGAACACCTAATCAGAAAGGGGCATCAGTAGAGGCATGCTGGGCCACATGTAGGCCAGTCCTTGACAATGGTGCATTATGGGAAAGAAAAGAGAGAGAGAGAAAAAAAAACCAAACCCAGTAACAGCTTGACCACTGACTTGAACCTGACTGTGGTAATTATAAGAGCCTATACGACCCTGCAGCCCCCCCCCACACACACACACAGACCTCCTCCCCCCTCGGTCCTCCCCACTCCCCACGCTCACTCATGTACAAATAGCTGGAGTGATAGAGTACAACTAAATTAGCTGAAATAAACCCCCACTCATTCTTGTGTGATTTCAGTTTTTTAGTATTGTCACGCAGTCGTCTGTGATTAATTCCCCTTCATCACTTTGATCGGTGCATCAGTGTCTCTGCTAACATCTCCGTTTATTCTCTGTACATCTTGGGGGGGGGGGGGGGGTGGTTTGCCGGAGACGATCGCTCACGTGTCAAAGAGCAGAGCGGCTGCGTTGCGGTTCCCGCCAACATTTTCACTGCGACCGACCGCGTTCTGGACCATAGATGAAGACGTCTGGATGGTCCATGTAAATGTTATCTGAATGCCAGTTGAAAAGACCTTTTCTCCCCCTGCCACATTCCAATCCTCCTCACTGGGGCCGCTCGGTGGCAGCTGGATTTCCACACAGGGCCCGTGGGTGGACTTAGCAACAGTAACTTAGCATTAGTTACAACAAATAGACCATGTGTGCAATAATAACCGAAAAACAACAACAAAAAAAAAAATAATCTGATTTTATTATGTGACCTTCCTTAACCCTGTGGTGGGCTCATATTTGACCACTTCTTCATTTCCTCTGGTTGGAGCACAAAGTCATCCGACTTGAAAACCAGATTTATTCACAGCGCCCACAAAAACAAGTGACCGGAGACGGAATGGAGGCACGTCCAGCAGCCTCGGTTAGAAATAACACATTACGCATCAGGACAGTGAATGAGACGTGTCTTCAGAACCCAAAAAATATATAAGCTCGTACAGATTCTATGCTCTATATAATGACATATTGACAACGTTGTATATTTTCCCCCCATTATGAGTGAATTGCATATAACGGTCATTTTAAAATCACAGGGATGAATTAACTTTCAGACCGTCCCTATGGAGGGTTTAAGTTCCACTTTTATTGAGCATATTAGTGAGTGCCCCCTAAAGGGTGAAGTGTACTAATTATAAAAATTTTAATAAAATAAATAAAAACATAGATAAAATAAAACATAGATCTTTATGTGTATATTCACAAAAACGGTTAATTTGACCCCACACAGCAGCGTCCAAGTATTTCTGACTTAATACATAAAAAGTACAGTTGGGCTTTTATTAGTAATGTTATCTTATGGTATATTTTTGAGCTATTCTATTGACTATTCCTTTTTTTCTACTTTTAATTATGTCTCATATTTAAATTTGCCACGTTTTTATTTCCATCATTTTATGATGTTGTCTAGTTCTTAATCTTTTATTTTTTATTTCTAAATCAATTGATCTTATAATTATTTATCTATTTCCCATCCCTTTCGTGGCCTCCTCCTTTGTTTTGTCCGATTCACTGGAACAGTTTTTCTGGGGAAGCACCTTGAGTTGTGACGACGCGCACCCTCGGTGTGATGAGACGTCCGTCCTCCCGGTGAAACCACCGACTTGAAGACTCGACATGGTGGACGCGACAGCGACCTGTTGCCCGTTTGTCCCGCGGCTAATTACCCCGTGTTGCTGCTCTTCACGTCTACCTGTTTACAGTTGACCTTTGCGGTGCATCTGGCTCCGATAAAGGACTAATCAGCGGCCTCATTAGGGGAACTGCCTCCTAAAGAGAGAGCACAATGAGACACTCAGCAGCTGCTGCTGGAGGTAAGTACCAGCGGAGCAGAGAGAAAGGCCGATCACACCGAGGCCACGGAAGGTCGCAAAAAGGTAGGGGGGGGGGGGGGGGGATACAAATTTGCAAAGAAACCCGACAGAATAACACTTATTACACGAGTACTTTTGGCAGTAACACGTTGGTTACTGTAATGAAATAATAAATGTTAAATTGCTTGAGCTTACCTTTACAATATCTGTCTGTCTACATCAGGGGTGTCAAGCTTAAGACCCAAATCGGTCCCGCACATCTCGGCCGCTAAACAACGAGCACATTGTAAACATTTAAAAGAAAACATTCATTTTCTAATACATTTCTTAAGAGTAGCGGCAACGAATTCGAGCGTATCCGCAAAACTTTCTTCACTTTTTGGGGGGGGGGGGTCCGTTTACACGCACCAGTTTGAGGATGCACTGTATCCGCAAATCCCTCCTGCAGAGACTGCCCGGAGGCTACAGAGCCTGCTACTGCGCATGCACATCTCTCCCCCTCCCTCCTGCTCATTCTTGTTGTAAACAAACATGGCGGCCGCGTAGTGGTACGACCCGCAGTACATATTCTAGTTTTATCGTCCATATCAGTAGTTTAATAGTTGAGACTCACCCCTGATAGCATCCCATATGTCATCGGTCCATGCGGATGTCGGGTGCTCTCCATTGTCTTCAGGTTTATAGGGTATTGTTCAAAACCAAATCAAGCGACAGCGCCCTCCAGTGGCCCGGCATACTAACTACATCTACTAACTACATGTGTCCGCTGCTGCAGTGTAAACGCACTCCTTTTTTTTTTTTTGCGGATTATGTGTTGTCACGTGAAACTTTATCTTGTAAACCGGACCGATGGTGCCAATAAAGACCTCGTTACGAAAAATGCAAACTGGCATTAGTCGCTATGGACCCGGTCAGACCTGGAGGAAACATGCGCCTCGGGTAATTCGATCACACGTGGCGAGCCCTGACAAGACTGGTTACACAGATGACATTTGACTGCTTGTGGCCCCCTGAACTGAAATGTGTGTGTCAGAGCTGGTCTGCATGTTATTTATTCAAGTGCACCATGGGCACGTTGCTTCACTTGCAGCCAAATAACACATTTGCACCATTCCACTCTAAAAAAAGAAATTGACAGTCTTCCCACTGGAGCAATTTCCGGCCCGACTTAAAATAATGAGTTCTTTTTTTCATGTTTTACCTGCAAAAACATAAACTTAACGGTTATTTCTTCACTCTGGTGCTACATGGACTTTCACCGGTCGCGTTGCTTTTCAACAGGAATTTGAAATGATGTTTTTTTTAAGTGTTTAATCCTGATAATCAGGCGTCACTTCGTCTTGAAGTTGGTGGATTTTTATCTGCACTTCTGTCGGTTTCAACTTGCTTTTACACATTTATCCCCCGAATTGTCCAACATATTCTGCTGGAGCGTTTGTTTGTTTGTTTGATGAGTTAGTTGAACCCTTTCAAAGTTTGCATATTCTTTTATTTAAATCTGAGAATTAGCTCTTGGCAACCAAACCCCAAAAAATCCACAGTGTTGTGCTTTGCACGCTCAGCTCAGCTCAAAAAAAGATTATCCCGCCGGAAAACGGTATGTCCGACACATTCTTGAGACAACAGTGAGCGTGCGCCTTTTCCTTTTGGAGAAAGCGATGCGTCGAGCGCCGGGCGCATGCACAGAGCCGCTTGCACCTTATTGATTTTGAGGTTAAAATCGATACATTTCATCGTCTTGATTGGATTAACGGTTTCAAGTGCAACTTTTAATTGGATTTCTGCTTTCTACGATGGCAGCTTATTTGAAAATCAATACACCAATCAATACCTCCACGTTCGGGAAGGTTTCAGCCGCGGCGCTGAAAATGGAGGCGCGCAGCGGACTCCTGCCACGAGGCCGGCCGCACGCGGGACCCGCTGAGGTCTGACAAATCTAATTATCCTATTCAAAAGGGAGAAAACGGCATTGTTAAATAAGTTCTCGCGATGTTTAAGCGCGATCGGGGGGGTCAATAAAAAACTCCAATTGTATCTTAACGAGTCACAAAGGTGTTTTGATGTTTGTGTTGGGCGGAGGAAGGAAACACGTGGGATGGAAAAAGGCACCAAAGTGCCTGAGATGGTTGTGATGGGTCCGCTCATGAGCTCGTAGAGGATATATGGCCCATATGGAGTTAGATCTACAAATGATCATGCGGCCTGTAATTAGTGATCCAGTGATAAATTCTGTGTTCATGGCGTAAACTTAATCCGTGTCTCGGCTTGGCAGAATAGTAACAATACACGCCAAGCCACTAACTCCAATCCTAGACAGGTAAACAGCCTCGTATGTGAGACATAACTGCTCCAAGCATCATTTATGTTTATCAGGCACGCGGCTAATTATTTCTTTTGTTCAGCCAGATGCCATAGACCATAAAGCTAGCAGGTGGTCCCTTATTCAATTAATCCAGTTGACCAACCATTACCACAGATTAAAAGCACATTCAACCCGGGCAGCTGCGGGCTGCTATCATCTCCACTGGACTCCTCACATGTGATCGTCCCAAAGCCAACACCGACAAATTAAGTGCGCGGCGGGTTAAAACCTTTTGTATCAGTATATGGACACGGACATGTCTGCGTCCCGTGAACCAGGGACGGACACGCTGGATCGTGGTCAGGATCACAAATGAAGTCACCCGTGCGAGCATCGGGCTCGTACGACAATTTTGGTTCGAATTTAATAAAAACTTGTAGGTTTGTTAAGGAAACATGTATATATTTGGTATTTTTAACTACAGTTGATATGTGCAAACGTGTGAAAAACAGTACAATGATTGTACTGGTGACAACTGAATAATTATGGTTAAATATTATTGTTTCACTAGTGAGTATACGTTAATTAGAGGCTAACGTCTTACAGCTGGCTGAATCTATTATTTACATGCTTTTCAATATGTTTATACATTACATCAAAACCCATTTCAGAGCCCTCGTGAGAGAAATATACATATACAGTCAGGATAAACTTGGATTTACCAGTGATGATCCAACACTGATTAAACACTAAAAACAAAATGTCTAAATCAATATATCAACGAATGGATGGATTTATAATCTCATCTCAATTCAGAAGATAATAGTTGGTCAAGCTGTTTGGGGGCGACACGTGTATGAATGCATTAGTGAACAGCTAGAAACCATTTAAGATGACACACAATAATTCATTACACGCGCCTCAGTGACACTGGAGAACCCCTCAAAACAAACGACACTTGGCTGGAAACAAACGGAACCATGATTTTGACGCTGAGCCTGTAAAAAAAACAAAAACAAGTAACATTTATCTTGTAACTCCGCGGCCGTAATTTCACCGTCGAACACGATCAGACTTCTTTCAACTTATCTTAGCGGGAAAAGCAGAGGCGACATCGCAGCAGGAAGTTCATCCTTAGTAGCAGGTTGCTAAGTGCTTGTCGGATCATATTTGTATTTACAATGAGAGGGGAAAACAATAGTTTCAAGCTTCCAGCTGACGAGACATTGGCACGTTGCTCAGCAGGAAGTTTCCTCTATAAATCAGTTTCAGCTCGTCCATGTTATGAGCATGAATGGCTCGATTGTGATCATTCCACATTGTTGTGAATTGAAGACATTATGGTTGCGACGGCATTTTCTCATTGTTGGGCTGATAAAAGATAGATGCCTTACACCATTGTCTGTCAGACTCGGTATGAGCAGGAAAGTCACTTGCCAACTGGTGAGAATATGGACAATCCTCACCAGAAGCTGCATTCAGAACGGAGTTTGCACCTTCTCCGTGTGCTTGTGGATACCTCAGTCTTCGTGCCTTTCTTGGTTCCTCCAAGCCGCTCCGGGTTAGAAGATAGCGTGTCGCCCAGTGCCAAGGTTGGTGGTTCAATTCCTGATACTGCCTTGTAGAAAATCTTCATTATATGAACCGATTTTAATGACAGACCTGAATATATGTTACGGTTATACCTTTTTTTTGTGCTGCTCATTTTTTCACTGAAGAAAATCGAATCAAAAAGTGTGAATGGGTAAATGTGATTCCTCCAGTGAAGCACATATAAGAAAAGTACATTCGTCATTTCCAGACATCAGACTATATGTGCTGGTTCTGTACCAACAGCGACTTATTCTGCTCAATCTAAAGACTTCTGCAATACGAAGGGAGCTTTTAATAGGCTACTGTTCCTGCCCAGTATTAGTCCCGTCTTGTACGTCTCTGCTTTTTTGTATCTGACTAAGACATAGCTGTTATATAAAGTATTGCATACACCTTACACAAAAAAAGGAAGGAAAAACATGACAGGTGAAAAAGCAGAATATAAGTTGCAGATGCAGCCGATAAGAGTTCCTGGCATTCCAGATAAAAACACAACAAGTCAAACTTATTCAGAATCTAATTTATTTAAATATGGATACCTATATATTCCTGTAATCACATTGAATACTTTTGTAACATAGGCAATTGGAAATTCAACTTCAAAACCAGTGATATTATGAGAGTGCATTAAATGAATTCACAAAACAGTAATGTTTCCCGCGTCTGAGGTCAGAATCAAAACAGCTTCAGATCACATTAAAAAAAACAAAAAAAAACAAGAAATAAACAAAGTGAGGATCCCATTTGAAAGCCCTGGGGGACGCCCGTTAACATCTGAGAGGAGAGAAGCACAACCTCTGATAAATGTTCCTCCTCCGGCTTCCTTCCGCTGCTAATAAAAAGGAAATAAGGTGTTCTGTTGTTCGGTAAATAACTTAGTTCGGTGTCGATATTACCATGAAAATATGCTGTAGAGCGATACACAGCACAGCTACAGTAGTGTTGCTCTTGGCAGAGGCTACTGAAGGACTGACCGTTGTCCAAGTCAGGCGATCAGACAAAAAGACAAGACACCAGTTTATAAACTCTGCAGCACACAACAGATTTCAACCCCTTTAACTAGAAGAATGGCTTTAGTGATACACAATGCTTATTGCTTTCCAACGTCAACGTTTTTCAGTGCCAATCACAAAAAAATTCTAAAATAAATCACACAAACATCCAGAACCCTGACTATAAGTGATTAAAAAAAAAACATTCATGCAAACAGTCTGAGGAACCCCACCGACATCACAGAGCAAAGACTCTTTCAAAAGTACCACTGATGCAACAAAAACGACTTGTGTGGGAATGTGAGATTCAGTGCATAAAATCCAACCGCTACCGTCTGTAACTTGGCGAAACATGCGTGTAAGTGAAAGCTTGTATTGCAACATTTCCCCTGTTCTTTGGCTTTGTACGGAGGCCGCAAGATGACGATGCTGATTAAACTGGAAGCAGAAACACAAAACCCAAAGAGGCACTTAAAACTACTTGAATATAGTGATATTCCCACATATTATTAAGCTTTTGCTTACGTACAGTTTTAGCGAAGAGATTGCCAAGTAATACGGACGAGGACAACCACACATTGCTATCATCATCATCATCATCGTCATCACCACCTTAAGTATCTTGTTAAACACGTCAATAAAATCTCTGAACACAAAAACAGCAAAAACTACCATCAATAAATCTCCAGTGTTGTATTAAGTGTACCAACTGTACGTCCCCACAAGTAGACCAAACTGCTTTGCTCACAGTAAAAAAAAAGAAATTTAATAAATAAACGTGCATTTAGATCAGTGATTTAAGTAATAGGTTGACATTGTGGGATATTTCAGAATTATGGAGAGAACTCCCGCAATTGTCCATTGGCCCGCAGCAATTTAGCTTAGCCTTAAGATTAGAAAACAACCGTTGGTTAAAATGTGAGAAAACGAGCTGCAAATATAAGCAGACTGTTGGTTTTTCTCAACCGTGAACATGTGGAGTGACCTCTAGTGGCTGAAGTAGGTGTGACAGACGCAATGTAGAGAGGTAGAAGACACATCCTAAGGTTGGGGGGGGGATTGTAGGACGGGATAAAGGGCTGAACAATTCAATCAGATGGACGGCATTCAAGTGAGAAATTGCTTTTCATTGACGCGAGTTTACGGTTTCACCGAAAGCTAAGCTAACTAGCTCCGGGCTAACTGGCTACGAACCATCAGCCTGGATAATTTACACAGAATATCAAAGCCTGATTTAAGTTATCTCTGAGGACAT
The DNA here is from genome assembly GCF_963383615.2 of Lipophrys pholis. Lineage (NCBI taxonomy): Eukaryota > Metazoa > Chordata > Actinopteri > Blenniiformes > Blenniidae > Lipophrys > Lipophrys pholis. The sequence continues at coordinate 19,722,008 of NC_137646.1, read as the reverse complement.
TATATGAAGCTTAAACACCAACTTATGTTCAGTGGATTGCGTGAGCTCGGTTCCAACTCTGACTTCTTTTCACGTCGTAAAGCTATTCTGGTACATATTTCATATCCACTCGGTCACGGAGCAAAACAGAAACGCACGGCAAGATTCAAGTTACCATCTCAGTTCAGCAGGTCATGCGTCGCAATAAAACATAAAATTCATAAAAACGTTCATATAACAATAAAAAAAGAGACATTCGTCAATCATTAAATGAAGACCAGTGAAAGGAATGCAGCTGAAGACAAAAAAAAAATTAAAAATGAACAAAAACGCTCACAGCTTGTGTGACAAATGAACATTTAAAAAAACAACAAGGCACAAACCTGATACAAAAAAATCCTTTCTGATAAACATGCTGAAATTATCCCAATTCTGTCAGGAGTTGATTAAAGGTCAGCAGTAAAGGCTCTTTATTACAGTAACCTGAGAGGGGGTCTCCTTCGCCAGCTGCTTGCAGGTCAACCTCTTCCATCCTTCTGAAGCACGAAGGTCTCCAAACGCACAAAGTCGCAGTCACAGTGAGTAAAAAAAGCATCGTATCCATCACTCTCAAAGGTGTTTCGTGACCCTATTCACTGTCAGCCGGGGCCTTCTGAAGAAAAATGAAAAAAAAAAAAGAAAATAAAGAAAAAAAGAAAAAGCCTTGAGTATCCACTGACGAACCACGACTGCTGCCCGGCTCTCGGAGCAAGGAGGAGGTCGGCGAAGGCGAGCAGATGGATCGGCGAGTGCGTGTGCAGTGTCTCGTCTGTGCAGGTAGGGGGCGGGCTGAGCCGCCGGCGTACCTACACGTGGGTGCGGTAGTGGTGGGTGCCTTGGAGGGGCTTCCTGCTGCGGAGTGGGAGGAGCCACAGGAGTTTCCAGCGAGTGCCGCAGACCTCAGCGAGAGCCCACTGCCAGGTCTTCTTGATGCCGTATCTAATAGGAACAATGACGTGGAGTTAATGGCACCGAGTTCGAAAGGTCGGGCGTGTGAGGGTTGAAGACAATCTAACATTTGTTGCCAATTTTCCAAAGACTCCCTGAACCCCGTTTGGTTATACTAACGAAGCTCAGTCAAACCAAACACTGACATAAAAACATGGCCGTTTTTCGTTTCTGCAAATTTAACCGTCGTCATAGATTCTCCCAGCCGACGTTCTGCAATGTGAGTAAACTGGAACCGTGTGCAGTTGAAGAAAAATGTTCCGAGTTCAGACGCACCACTACATCAATTAGAAGATCAAATCTCAAACTGAGAGAAATCCCACATACGTAGCTCACGATTTCTACTGGAAAATCCTTGAAATGGACTTTATCGCTTCTTAAAGACTGACTTGGCATCAGATGAATATTACTGTCCTACAATACGCTATTTCGAAGAAGTATATCGAATCTGACTGGTTAAAAGAAATGCAGGAGTTTTCTTTGGTCTCAGCAATCTTTTACGTTTTTGTGAAATGATTTTCTAAAGCTTCTCCTTGAGCGTAAACATTGTGGATTTTATGCTTTTCCCCCCAAGAAATACTACAAAAATAACACATGTAATGGAGTCATATATTACAGTATTTCCTTCAATTCACCATTATCAGTATAGATGAAAACATGTAGAGCTGTACACGGCCCAAACAGATACTCCGATTGATCGTTTTCGCAGAGTTCAGCAGAAGTAGCGGGTTCGCTCAAATACTAAGCTGTTCTGTGAAGGCGACTTGCAAATAAAAGTGAAGCGGAAGACACTCACATTTCATTTGAGAAGGATGACATTTTCTCAATAGTGGTCATATCCTGTAAGAAGAAGAATAAAGTGAAATGACTGGATCATTTTAACAAAATAAATAAACACGTAAGAAACAATACTCATTTTTTTTATCATAAAACCAACTGACATGGCCATTTCAGACATTAATTTGTTCTGTCAGTGAAAAAAAAAAAAGGATTAATATCTTGTGGGTTAGTGATGTCATGTCTTGGATTACAAACACATCACACACACTCTCCTGTTTCGCGCCTATTGATCGCTGCATTACTGGCATTGATTGTTTTATTTCTGTGTACTGAGTCATGTCGGCCTGTCTGAAGCTGCGGCTTTGTTTGTCTTGCTTTCAAACGGCTGAAAATGAGCGCCATCGCGTTCACTCTACACGCCCTGCACAATGGAGTGCAACACCGACGACAGCCTGAAAACACATGTTTTAGCTAATGAGGCCACAATATGATCTCATTAGCACAGCGGCAGTAGGCGGGAAGAGACTTCAAACCTCAGTCGAGATCGAAAACTACAGGAACTCGTCCGCTTAATGACTGAATACTCACGGAGAGAATGCCCGTCATCTGAGTGTAAAACAAGCTCGACATGCCCCCGAACATGACCACACCCATGAGCGCCGAGACTCGCAGCAGAGCCAGTTCATGACGTGTTGTAAACTTCTCCTGGCGAGAATCAAACAAAGCAACCACACTGAGGTGAGGCACTTAAAGAAAATTCACATTTTGTTGATACAGAAATTATTTTTATTTTTTATTTTTTTCGATACAGAAATTAAAGACAAACCTGGTTATGGCCATGCGAATGGAACCAATGAATATGTGTGGATTGAACTTGCAGCCAATAGGCTGAAGCTGTGGGTTAGATACCTGGTCGAGCGTTGTCAGTGGCTGGAAGTAATAGTACTGGCAGAAGTCCAGCACCAGTGTGAACAGACTGAGAAGCTGAGCATAGAAGCACAGCTGAAGAAAGAGCCAGTGGTTGTCTTCTCCCACACAGTTATTAATCCTGAAAGGAAATAAACTGGATTCAGGATCAGCATGAGGCATGAGTGGCTTGTGATGGCAATATAAAATAACGATCCATCTTCTATGCCAATTTACGAGCTTAATAAAAGGTAAAAGCAGGGTACACCGTGAGCAGATTTCCAGTCCATCACAGGGTATACTCAGAAAATACACACACACACACACACACACACAATCGCAGCCCCGAGGGCACGTCACAATCCAGAATCCAAACCAGTGTTTGTGTACAATGTTTCTGAACTGTTGAATATCAGCAGGCAGCTGGTTGCATAAACTCAAGATACTGGTAGAGGGCATGACTTTCGTCCCAGATCATTACTTTGTTATCCTCCTTTCAATTCAACAGTTACTAAATGACAGCTCAATACCTTCAAGAGTGTGTGCTCACCAAGGACAGTGGTGGTCCATCCTGCGCACACAGTGGCCACAGCGACTGCAATGGTGCGACCTTTTGGGCCTCATCAAGTTGCACTTATTGCACAACTCCCATTGCTCTCTCTCTGCAATATAAAGGCCACAATCACTTTATTACCAACGATGACATCCGTAATCATGTTATTGAAGAGATAAGGATTTAGTACATGTTAATCATAGGTGTATACACGGTAAAGTGGGTACAGGTAAGATTTTTCTTCTGTTCCCATACCGGAGTGAGGTATGTGAGGATCCGCAGGAAGACGTCCGGGATCTGCCGTGGAAGCTCTGAACAGGGCTGCTATGCAGAGAGCTGATGCTATGTAATAACCTGGATAAATACACATTCATACAGTCTCATACTGACCTGAGTCAGTGGGGGGATTTTTTATTTATTTATTTATTTTTAAATCATGTGTCGACAGATACTCACAGACAACTATTGCCCAGGGGATGTGACCTTCGTCGTAGTGAGGAAGCAGAACCAGTTTGGGAACGAAGAAGGAGTTGTAGAGCCAGATCCCAAACACCACACTGATGCACAGCCAGCCCATGGGATCCACCACAAAGTGCAGGCGAAGCTTCATGGCTGCAGAGACTGCAACACATCAAGGAGTACTACCACTACTGATATAGAGATGTTGATAATAAGGGTTGATAATGGCTTTGTATTGCATAAACAGGAGATTCAATACAACCTGATAACTACTGTGTTGTAGCAAACAAGCCCGATGTTTATCACATTCCACTTATTATTAACTGCAGCTATTACAACAACATTTAATCCCACATAGAGAGTCTTTTGTGGCTGTGTTGAGCTCCATCAGTGATGATAAACACTGTGGTGGGCTGGGCTCTGCAGCCTCCCTGTGTTAGCTAACATCAGCGGCCCACCTCATTAAATTCATTTATCTACATGTACTCCTGACGCGATACACAGCCAGAGGCGGCATCCGTGATTTCAGGACCGAAAACGAAGGGATACTTACTTAGATTTCAGCGCAGGTTTCGGTGGAGGTACTTCCTCATCGGAGGTGGTGAAGGCGGCCGCACAGGTCTGGTCAGTACCTGCCTCCAGCTGCACTTCCGGTCCGATCGCTTCAAAAAACAAGAGGCCGTCAACAACACGCTGAACGGAATGTTTTACTCAGAAACTTCTCATAACATATATCCTGGCTAACAGTACTACTGCTTTCGTTTTGGTACCGGCTTATTTTCTCCCCTCAGTTTAATGTAAAATGTGTATTTTTTTCCGGCTGCTTGATTGACGAGCATGTGCTCAGGTGATGGTGCATCAAAAACAGTCTGCTGCCCCCTTCCGGTCACATTTAGTAAATGCATATTGGTCTAATCCAGGGGTGAGGCGCCGGGATTAAATTTATCGTCTTTCCACTTCATAGTTTGGATTATGTGGTGAATATGTTCAGGTGAACAAGATAACTACACAGATGTTTGGATTAGAATGTTTTATTTGTCACGTACAAGTATGGCAGTGAAATGCAGCGCCTGTCCACCAGGCTGTTCGTTTGTTCATGAAGGTGGCAGACACCTCTCTCGCGCTCTCTCGCTCGCTCTCTCTCTCTCTTTCTATTTATAAATATATATATATATGAGCTAAAATGTGTTTGACACCAATGATATGAACAAACATATTAAAAAAAAAAAAAAAAAAAACAGCAGTGTATCGAGACTTGAACTATAAAGTATAGTTTAAGAGATTCAATAATAGAATAAATGAATTAAAGAGGTTATCAAATAGTCTAAACAACACATTCTTCCCCTCAAAAGCTCAAATCTTTTAAAAATGTCAACATGAATGACAGTACACTATTTATGCCATAATTGTGTCAGGGCATTCATTTCAAAAGCTACATGTTACATCAAAATATTTCTTGAATCCATATGTTATGTCGGTTTTAGCAGAATAAATCTTTTTGGATAACTTTCTAAAAATGTTTCCTTAACTTTATTTGCATTAGCGTACTGTAAATCGTCAAACAAGAAATTCATTCTTATGGCGGATGTGACGTCAATTCTCTTCCGCTAGCGTTACGGCTGGTGTTTGTTGACAGCGACGCCGCTCCAGCTTTCCTCTGCTGTGCTCGCTATGGCGTCTTCTAACACCTACAAACTCAGGTGCTCCATCCCGGGCCACGAGATGGACGTGAGGGGCCTGGCGGCGGCTGATTTCCCGGATGGATCCTTCGTGTCCGTGTCAAGAGACCGAACCGGAAGAGTCTGGGTCCCAAACTCCAGGTAGCTTTAGCATTAGCTTTCTGCTGACTAACTGATCCGGCTGGTTTCGATTTACTTACTAAGATCTCTGGTCCGGACAGGCATCTGGGCAAGAACCCAACAAGGACACAATCAACATGAAAAAACAAAAACATTTGCGAGTTACCAAGTTTAAGGATTGAAGTAATAATTACAGGCGTGTCTTTGGAAAACGTGTTGCTAACGGCTCAAATTAGCTTTGTCATTCATTCACATGAAACTGTGAATGATCTGCTTGATTTTCTCGTCAAACTCTCACAGATTGACATCTGATCCTTAAACTTTTATCTAACTAACTGTGTAAAGAAGCCAAACATTTATTATAAAAGGTTTCAACATATGTTGTGTATATTACAATTAGTTCATGTACTATAATGTACTAGAACTCAAAGGCAAAAAATATCTATATTTATATAGCACCATTCAGACGCAATGCTTCACAAATAAAGACATTAAAAACAAGACGATTAAGAATGTTAAGTGATTAAGATTTTGAGAAACATTAAAATAAGGAATGGAAAAGAATAAAGTTAAAACTTTATTAAGTCAAAGGTAATAAAATAAGTAAAATATCAAATTTATTGGGAGGCCTGAGCTAATCAAAGTGTTTTAAGGATTTAAAAGAAGTGTCTGTGTCAGCAGGACGTTTGTTCCACAGGTGAGAAGCGTAGGAACTAAAAGCTGCTTCATCTCGTTTGCTTGTGACTCCAATACACTTTAGTAAACCTGTTCCTAAAGATCTCAGGGTTCTGGAGGTTTCATGTTCTACCAGTAAATATCAGATGTATTTAAGCCCAAGGCCATTCAAAGCTTGGACAAGAAGTACTATTTTCAAGTCGATCATTTGACACACAGGCAGCCAATAAATAGTAACTGTGACAGCAATCAGTTTCATTATGACACATTACAGCTTGTCTTGGGACAGCTTTGATGAAAAGGAGATATGGAGTTACTGCAAGAAATAGTTGAACAACAAGGCGCAAAGTACTGTTATTGACATGTGTTAATCTGTATTGTCCACTTAAATGGAAGGTGAACTTAATGAAGCAATTTCATTTTTCTGACTCGTGGTATGAAATCTTAAGCATTTCTTTCTGAGGTTCCTATATTGTATCCTTTTAATTGGACATATTCAGAAATGTGAGAAGCCTTCATGGAAACCTAACATCATATGGTCTATGAATGAAGAGATTGGGAGTTTGCGGGTTCGATTCCCACAGCAAACAGGTCATCACCGTGGGGCCCTGAGCAAGACATTTGATCCCCAATGTGGCTGCCCACCGCATTATAGAAATAGGATCGGTCAGTGTGGAAAAGGACTTTCCCAAATCACAATATAGTGTGATTAGTTTAGTTTAAAAACAGTGAAAGGACCTGTAAATATAGAAATTAAAACTACTACCATCTACAGAACCTTTATTTTTGTTAATGTGAAGGTGTTTACTCCTTTATTCCCCCCCCCCCCCCCCCCCCCCCCCCCCGTATCTCTTGGAGGTTATATCACGATATCATATAAAAGTTTCACACTATATGTTTAGATTTTTGTCACAGTGATCAACTGTAAACCTGTTCCCTCTCTCCTTTTCACAGCCCAGACAAAGGCTTCACAGAGATGCACTGCATGTCTGGTCACTCAAATTTTGTATCCTGCGTTTGCTTCATCGCTCCTAATGAAACGTACCCTCGAGGACTTGTCGCAACGGGTGGAAATGATAATAATATTTGTGTTTTCACACTGGATCAACCACAGCCCCTGTTTACTCTCAAAGGTCACAAAAACACTGGTGAGTATATACATTTTATTTAATTTTTTTCCTCTTCATCGTTCACAAAACTCCTGGCTCCATCTTTCCACCGTTTATCCCACACAGTTTGCACTCTGTCATCTGGGAAGTTTGGGACTCTTCTGAGTGGCTCCTGGGACACAACAGCCAAAGTCTGGCTCAACGAGAAGTGCATGATGACTTTGCAGGTATGCCACAGTTTAACTGATGCTTATTTTGACTCTGATTTTCTTTTCATTGCTGTTTCCCAGTGGAGACAGTCTTACGTTTGCATTCCTTTGCTTTGAGTTCACGTGTTCAGCCAAAGCAAATCATATTCCAAAAGTCTTTCATAACATTGGCTGTGCTTGATGGTTTCGTCGTAGGGCCACACCGCTGCAGTGTGGGCAGTGATCATCTTACCTGAACAAGGCCTGATGCTTTCGGGGTCAGCAGATAAGACCATAAAACTCTGGAAGGCTGGTCGATGTGAGAACACATTTACAGGTGAGTGTTTGCACATGTTTTTTTGGGGGGTCTTGTCTTTTTATTCAATTCAGTTAAAAACAAAAATCTGATCGTAAGTAGTTTTGCATTTTGGTTCTTAGTGGCCCTGTCGTTTTTAGAAAATATCCAAAGGTATGACGTTGATGTACACTTGTGACAGTGTAGTTATAAGACAATATACTCTTGGATTTTTGTCAAAATATTTATCTCTCCTTGTCCTGGATACAATGTCGTCTTTGTGTTTCTCCCCTTCTAGGCCACGAGGACTGTGTAAGGGGACTAGCAGTGATCAGTAGCACTGAATTCTTCTCATGCAGCAATGACACAAGTATCAGAAAGTGGCTGGTGACTGGTGAATGTTTACAAGTCTATTACAGCCACACCAACTACATCTACAGCCTTGCTGTCTTCCCCAATGGCCAAGGTTTGTTCGTCACCATCACATTTCAAGGCATGTGTAGGAGGTGAATTGAGGGAGGCTCTGCTGCAGCAGCAAGGAACTGTGCTGTCACTGGTATTTGTTTCTATTCTGTGTAATACTCATTCATTTATGGCATCGGGTGGTTTATTTTTCAGATTTCATAAGCACGGGAGAGGACCGGACCCTGAGGATTTGGAGGAAGGGAGAATGCTCTCAGACCATCCGCCTGCCTGCCCAGTCTGTCTGGTGCTGCTGTATTCTGCCTAATGGTGATATAGCTGTTGGAGCCAGGTAAAGAAAAATAGTGTGAATGTTTAAGTGGTTTATCATTATAATAAGTCACACTCTAATTATTTAAAAGCTTTTTTTATTTTTATTTTTAACATGCCTTTAGTTTTTTTGACCTCACTGTTGCATTTAGAAAGCCTGCAAGTTATTTTGTGGCTAACTGAAAAGCTCCCCCTCTGCTCACAGTGATGGCATTATCCGTGTGTTTACGGAAGCCGAGGACCGCATGGCTAGTGTGGAGGACCTGCAGGCCTTCGAGGATGAGCTTTCCAAAGCCACCATCGACCCCAAGACCGGGGATCTTGGAGACATCAAAATGGAGGACCTTCCTGGACGGGAGCATCTAAATGAGCCTGGTATTAAATTCTTCTGTTGTATGTTTTATTATATCCGACTGTGAATCTGTTCTTAGTTCATCAAGCTAGATCTGGGTCTTTTTTGCATGCAGGCAATCGTGATGGGCAGACACGCCTGATTAAAGAAGGACAGAAGGTGGAGGCATACCAGTGGAGCGTCAGTGACGAGCGCTGGATGAAAATCGGAGATGTGGTCGGCGGCTCCAATCAACAGACGTCAAAGAGCGTGATGTACGAAGGAAAGGTAAAGCCGCGCCCTTATTGATGAGGAGAGGGACTGCGAGTAAGACCCGTCATCACAGAGACCTGCTCTGCTTTCAGGAATATGACTATGTCTTCACCATCGACGTGAACGAGGGAGGGCCTTCCATGAAGCTGCCCTACAACGTGTCGGAGGACCCCTGGCTCACAGCACACAACTTCCTGCAGAAGAATGACCTCAGCCCCATGTTTCTCGACCAGGTTGCAAACTTTATCATCGAGAACACTAAAGGACACGTGGTGGGAGGAGACCAGCCTGTTGTTGGTGACCCGTTCACAGGTCAGGCCTAAAGCTGGACATACACTCGTCTCTCCATTTATTAATTTTTTTTAGAACTGGTGATGATTTTGTGTAGAACAGAACCCCACATGAATATTTGCATGACATTCATGTACGAGAACAGAGTTCTATTCCCACTGATGGAGTTTGGTCTCTCCCATTGACAGGAGGAGCACGTTACATCCCCGGTTCCTCTGATGACAGGCCAGGCTTCGCTGGTGATCCTTTTACAGGTAATTGATTTTCTGCTGAGGTTGTCTGAACATTGAGCATGAGTGCAGGTGCTCAGCTGCTTTCTTGCCTCTCAGGCTCTGGTCGCTACATCCCAGGATCAGGCCCCGACGTGAGCGCTCCTGGAGGCGGAGCCGATCCTTTCACAGGTGAGATTTTGACTTAAGTGATATAAAGGATTAACAACCAATTAGTAGTTCAATAAAGCTCTCTTAAGCAATGCACACATTTACAGCAGTGTTCCTAATATGGACTAAACTGTGAACAAACCCCCTTTTGGAATAAAATAGAGCCTCTCCGAGCCAAATAGGAACATCATGCAAACTAGTATTTGGCATACAATTAATGTCTCTAATATTTATTATCAATAAACCGTTTACAAAGATTACTTGACGAGTGTTCAGTGATTGACGAGGTGAGAACTGCCAGCAAGTGGTGTCAAATGAACTGTCCCTTGGTGTCATCTTGTAGGACAGACTTTATTCCCAGGCTGTGTTTGATGTGGGATGTCACACTTTGCAGAATCTCATCTTAATATCTTTTTGAACTGAGATCAGCCAATCATGACACCCGATTGTCAGCACATGGGGGCAATAGAGGCTCCAAACTCGAGTAAACAGCTTTAAAAAAAACTTTTAGACAGAGAATATTTGACATGGAGTAATTTTTTAAATGGTGCTTGCACCTCTCATATACCGACTCTCGTGCCCATCTTGCAGGAGGAGGTGCCTACTCCTCAGCAGCCCTGAGGCAGACCACAACCAACATCTACTTCCCAAAGACCGATGGTGTGACCTTCGAGCAAGCCAATTCCTCTCAGATCATTGGTAAGGTTTTTTTTTTACTGGTCTTAATTATGGCAACCTGCATCACACAAAAAGTCTTGCTCATATAGTTGTTGTTTTTTCATTTGTTCTCTCGTATAGAGTATTTAATGTCTTAAGCCAGATGGCATTTCAGCACAGTTAGTTCATGTTATTTTTAGCACCTTTTCTGCACCAACCACTTGTTCTATCTCTACCAGCCAAGTTGAAGGAGCTGAATGGAGGTGCCCCGCAGGAGCACAAGCTCTCCGAGGAAATCCTGGAAAGCCTGGAGAAGCTACTAATGTCTGTGTGTGGGTCCGGCTCCTCTGAGCCTCCCCCAACCATGCAAGAGATCAACGTCCTCTGGACAGCTGCTCACTTGCCTGAAGGTACAACAACAACATGTCATGTGATTTGACTGTGTTTAAAAATTAATCCTCACCACTGCACAGTACTGAAACTCCCCGGTTTGTGTGTTGTAGACATTGTGTTTCCTGTCCTGGACATCATGAGGCTGGCCATGCGTCACCCGCAGGTTAATGAGACTCTCTGTGGCGAGGCAGAGGGAGTCCAGCTGTGTAACCACCTGCTGAGCCTGATGAGGCCTGAGGGGAGGCCTGCCAACCAGATGCTGGCGCTGCGGACTTTGTGCAACTGCTTTAGTAGCAGACACGGTCGAGCCCTCCTCATGGCCCAGCGCGAAGCGGTGCTGTCCCGTGCCGCCGACCTGGCCACCGTCTGTAATAAGAACATCCACATTGCCTTGGCCACACTGGTGCTTAACTACGCTGGCTGCCTTCACAGCCAACCTGACCTCGAGGCCAAGGCCCAGTGCCTGTCTGTGGCCAGCCGAGCTCTGGAGACCGTACAAGACAAGGAGGCCATATTTAGGTTGCTGGTGGCCCTGGGAACCACTGTGGCCTCGGACCAGACAGCCCAGGACCTGGCTCGCTCTCTGGGGGTCACCTCTCAAATCTCAAAGTACTCCTCAGTGTCTGATCCATCAAAAGTGGGCGAGTGTTGTCAGCTGGTTTTAAAACAACTACAATGAAGTGAATGATTAGATGATTTAAAAAAACAAAACAAAAACACTTCTTTCTATTACGCTGTTATGCTTAATCTGTTGTGGTGCAGAAATAATTGTATGTTCTACAATTAAAAAAAAAAAAGACAAATTAAGACTCTGTCTTCTTACTATGTGCTTTCAATACTGCTTCAGGGAAGAGAATGGATTTGGAGTTGGAGCTTCCAGCTATTAGTCTTGTAAAACAAGCTGAAGTTTCAGTTAGGGGAAGGTCGACATAGTGTTAACTTTCAAAACCTTCCCATTTGATAAAGCTGGCACTGAAGGACTGGCTCCAGTTCACTTACACAGTTTCCTAGTCAAGAACGTTCTACTTTCCTTGCAAGATCTTATCTTTTTATCTATTGCTATCTACTAACCTGATGGTTCTCAAAGTGTGTGGCCAACCTTTCTTTGGGTGTGCCGGAGCTTCAGGAGGTCCACAGTAAAACAGCAATTTTTTTTGAGTTTTGAGTAGAACGCATGTAGACAAGAAATAGGTGTAGGGTAAAACTATTACTCTCCTTATTAAACTAAACATTTTTATTACTATTTGTTGAGGAATTAAGATTTTATTGCAGCTTTAAAGGAAAACCACAAAGTTGGTGATTGTTGCTGTGAGGAGATTGATAAACACTATTTCATCTACAATTTGCCGAGGTTGATTCCAGGTTGGTTATTGAGATTTGTGGGGGTTATAGTCCTTTGTGTGAGCTGCCGACCTGCCCGGGGTTGCTTCAGTCCATTGTAAAGTAGGGTTGACTCCAGCCAGACAAGATGATTCATGAGATGGTCAGTAGACTTAAAGTCGTCATTATACAGCTTTTCAACACTTTCACGTGGATCTCATTGGTCCAAAAACGTTGTATTCAAAGTTTATTGCCCGAAATTCAGCTGTTCCTTAATTTGCATCTATTCGAATCTGCTATGTTTGTGTAAGCTGGACTGGCTCCGCCCACACATGCCCATCTTAGGCATGTATTGGATGCATATTACTGTTGTAAAACCATTAGAAAGTGAATTTTGCATAACATCACCCCTTTAAAGGGTAACTGAATCCATAATATTCCCCCATCTTTCGTTAGATATTACTACTAGTTTTACATTTGAATTGCCTGTGATGTTATTTCTTGTGAAATGCTTTATATAAATATGTTTCACTTATTTGCATGTACGAACAATACGTGCTAACCATACATTAAAATAATAAATTGGGGGGGGAAATTAAGTATGAAAATGAATTTACGCTCCCTCACAGGAAGTGATTAATAACGACTTCCGGGTCAACATAAAAAAACTGGCGGGTCCCGCTGCTGATTTAGTTTGTGTTCAGAATTTAAAGTGTCGGTCGTGTCTGTGGTCGTGGTTATACAGTCTTTTGTCCAAAAAGAAGAAGAAGAAGAGGTAGCAGTCTTTTGTCCCTCGGTTCCGTTTCTCACTGACTGGATGCGGACACTTTCGCCAAAGTTAGAAAGCTCGCGCTAAGTTGGCTAACAGTAAATTCCCCGCTCCCGTTGGACGTTTTCACGCCGCTTCGTACTCCTCCGAGCAATGGCTGCAGCCTCCACAGGGTTGCTGAATGAGAATGGAGAACAACTGTGGCTCGCTCTCCTGGCGCTGGGATTTCAAGCGGACACCGAGAGGCTGTCGTACGCCAGGAAAACTAAGATCGCTGCTAAACGCATCCAACTGGGAGCGTGAGTCTGTGTTTCACTTGTGGGGTTTGGGAAGTTAGACAACGAGAGAGAGAGAGAAATAAATGGGAGAAGTCGATCCACTGTGGTAACTTTCAACAAGAAAACATAGGAAGAAGATTTAGTTGACAATATATCGAGCGAAATATTTGCTTCTGTTCCACAGGTCCATGTTTGCCAAACCAAACAAAGATGCCTTCCACATCGTCATTCATTTTCTGCTGGTGAAGCTCAATCCAACTCGATTTCGTGAAGCATACAGGTACAGTTTCCTTAAATAATCAAATGATTTGTCATTTATTTAATTTCTCAAAAATATCCGATGTTTTGCTTGACCTAGGGACTGTTGGCCTGTTTTGGGCCAGAAGGAAGATGCCGAATTTCGTAAAGTGACCTCTGCTTGGATCCGAGAAATAAGGGTAAGTGCAAATCACTTTTTTGTTGGTTAGGTGTTTCATTCATTTGCCTTTATCTATTCAGGAGACCCACATTGAGATTAATAATCTCTTTTGCAAGTGTGTCCTGGTACGCCTCAAGAGTAAGATCCTGAGCATTTGTTTGCTCCACAGTGTTGGAAGCTCCATCCTGGATTTTGTTGTTGTTGGTTTTTTTAACCTTCCCACATTAGCTTGACTTGTTGCCTGTTTTTGTGTAGGATGCAGCCGGAGGATCCAAAGTGGTCCCATCATTATTGCTCACTCCTGGAGGCCACAGATTTGTCCGATTGATGCTTGACTTGGCCAAGCACGTCCTGATGCAGGATATGCTGACATTTACGACAGGTAAGCACTAATTAGACACTATTTGCAGGCTGTCTGCAATTATGTGGAATGACACGGCACTGGAGCTACTTTATCTCACTTTGTTGAATGATCTTGTTATTGTTGACAGATGGAAGCTGGGTTCCAGAGGCTGTAGTAACACCGACCTCCTCCCTGGACATGGAAAAGAAGAGATTCCATCTGGTCCGCAAAAGATTTTTGAAAGCTGTTGTGGATCAGGATCGTTTGCTCAATGAATACCACACACAAGAACAGTAAGTCTTGAATCACTCTTTCTGGCAGGTTGTGCCTCGTTTGAGTCTTTAGGGTTACATTAGTAGTCACCAACTGTACACAGTGATTTAAAGTTATTGGATGGTAGATTCTGGGAGATAAAGCTACCTTAATTCCGATGTAACATTGGTTTTTGCTGTTATTGATGTTTCCCAATTAACTCTTTTTACTGTATTTTAACTTCCATCCATCCGTCTTCCGTACTGCTTCAATCAACTTGAGGATGCAGTGTGTAGGACCAGGTTGTAGTTTGGCTTTAGTGTATATATTGTGACACTGTATCACTGATTCTATTTACATGACCTTCAAAATAAAATGGCAGGAAGATGATAATTAGATTTGATACACTCACACGCACAGACATGTCAGAACATTTGATTCTCAGTGCTTTTTTTACTGAGAAAAACCCAACAGGGGTTTTTCAGAGGAGGATATTGCAGTATTTTGCTGCAACAACACTTTAATATTGTCCTGGACCGTCATACTTTAAGACACTCGATAGAGGAGCTGGTTTGATGGTATTTTGCGTTCCTACTACCACTTCCTTTTCTTTTCTCATTTGAAGGCTAATGGTGAAGTCGATGAGGGATCTTAAAGCCCAATGTGCCAAGTTTGACGAGCAACTTAAGTAAGTGCAGCACCGACATGTTCCTAATGTGTCAAAGTAAATGAGTTGTGTTGCGTATTCACTCAAAGAGAAATCTTATTTTAGGTGTCAAAACAGTGAGTATGTTCCTGAAGAAGCTTCTCGAACAGAGAAGATCGAAAAGGTTAGTTTGACAAACTCTTTGCAAAAGATATAAATAAGAGGCTAAAGTCTTTTAAAAACAATGCTACTGTGTCTTGGGATATATAGCTTGTCAGATGTTACAAGATGTTTAGTGAAGAAGTGTATATCTGTTCACCAGAATGCCCCTTTTTTTCCACAGGTGCGCTCCTTATGGTCCACCATTGATGAAATGCTGGCAGCGGTCAAAGAAAATCAGAATGCAATAGAAAGTGTTTCGAAAGGTGAGGTGGATCAGTACAGACTGGATGGGACGGATCGAGTCCTTAATATCCCCAACGTTCTGCTGGAGAGAATAAAACAGCTCCCACATCAGGTGAGGGTGGACATTCTGGGGTTTATGTGTCTCTGAACAGATTTATTTTTCCTCGTATGAAATGTATCAAGTCTTTAAATTAACAGAGAATTTTGTGAATATGGAGGAAATGTGGGCGCAAAAGTGGCTTTACAGCGACTTGAATTCCTCTGTTCTGACTGATATTGCATCTGTGCTCCAGTTGAAGTCGGGGAACCTGCACGAAGACGGCGAGCTGAACCTCCTCTGTGTGATGGAGCTGCTGAATCACGCGTTGCAGCTGCTGAAGGAGGAACGCTCTCACACGTCTCACCCGTCCAAGTCCCAGCTCAGTCCTCAGCACTTGCAGAAACAGTGTCATCAGATGGACCGCATGGTTCAAGACCTCACGCTCATGAGGTACACCTACAGAGAGCGTGCATGGTGGGCAGCAGTGTATTGTCGGCGGCACACTGTTTGTACATGGGAGAAATGTGGGGATGCACAAAATTTGTGATTTTGGTATTCCTGCTGTGCGTGTAAATGGGTCTTTAAATGATCTAATTACTTCCAGTTATTGGATTTTATATCCTGCGAACTGCACTGACTGAATGGGCCCTTTCCGTATGAACTGATTTGTTCATTTTGCAGCCAAAAAGTCCCATTATGTTGCTGTCGTCCCTCTCAGGGAGAAGATTACTGAGGAAGAAGTGAAATTCTCAGGCGCCATCAGAGAGCAGGAGGCAGACTGGGACCAGAAATGGACGGAGACTCTGAAAGAAATGCCTCTAGCCTCTTTCCTGATTGATGATCCTGTGAGTGGTCATAGACATTTCTCTGTCATAATCACAAAAATTGTAATTCGACATAGATTTTTACTGTTTCCTGAACAACTTTTAATCTCCTTTTTTAGGTTTATGGGTTTCTTTTGCCGAAGACTTTAAACTCGGAAGATGAAGATGGTTACAGGAGTAGCGACCTCTCTCACGACTCAAAACTTCTTGGTGAGCAGAAACAATCTTATCACAGACCAAGTATGAAGTTTATGTGTGATTTTTGTTTTTAATTATGTTGTCTCTTTACCATCCGAAGAATCCGCAACAAGTGACATACAGGAAGATGGTGTTCTTGGTTTATCTACCTTCAAAAGGTAAGTTTGTTTGTTTGTTGTTGTTGTTTTCTCTTGTGGACTTGTAATGTCAATGGGAGGCAGATACCTGGGCAGTCCCAAGCAGTGCTCTGTCCGTCACTAGTCCTCCCTACAGCATCCCTGCTCTCTGATGACCGATGCGAATTGAGAGAAATCGCCACGGACAGATACGGAGCAGACATTCTTGACAACTTTAAATCAATGTGGAAACATTGTGTAAATAGACATAAATAATAAAAATCCTCCAGTTTCGTGTTTGGAAAGTTAAATAAAAATGATGCTTTAAAAAGCTAGAGCATTAAACTGATGGTTTATTCATTGCTGGAGCTCTGAAATATCTGTCCTGCTCTGCATGGTGAAGGAAATCACTCGTCGAAGAGCCTCACTTTAGAGTCGCAAAAGCTTTCTTAAATGTATCATGCTGTCCTGCAGATATACTCAAAGTCCTGCACCCGTTGAGAGGCGAGAAGAGGCTCCCGTCGCTCCCCAAACATCCAAATCAAATGCATCCCTGCACCAGCTGTCTTTCTCGCCCCCATGCAAACCCGTGAAGACTCGGTCTGTCAAACCGTCTCAGGTGAGTCGTGTCATTGAGCTGACCCGGTGGAAGGTTATTTCACCAGACTGAATTCAGTTCCACTTTGAATTTGGGTCTGGGCGAGCTGTAATGATCGTGCTTGTGTTGTTAGGTCACTGTGGAAAAGAAAGCCCCTGTTCACAGTGAAGAAGCTCGCGTGAAGACCAAGGTGCAGATATTAGACATGGAACATGAGAATCTGGCTGACCAGGTATAGTAATTGTCAAAATAATGCGACCCCCGTTATTAAGTGAACCATTGAGTGTCTGACACTTCCTGTTTTTTTGATCCAGTAACCAGTAGTCGGACGTACAACAAGAGTCTCATGATCTGGTTTCTCTGACAAATGTTTGCGTCTCAGTTTGCAGACGCTTTAGCGGCGATCAGTCCTCCGAGGAGCAACGGGAACGGTTTGAAGTTGGAGGATCTCCTGGACAATCTGCAGAGAGATCCTTTCTCCACCAGGAAACAGCTGCCGCGTACACCCGAGAGCTTGAGTAAGCCAATTCAGTTTCCACCGTTCTTTCCTTTGTCCCCACCGTTTCATTGCTTTTGTAGTATTGTTTGCGATTGTACTTCCTTGTGGAGCACTTAAATTGACTCTGTATATAGACAGTGTTATCTAAAGGTATAATCGTTGACTTTCCGTTTGAAAAGTAATCCGTTTCCTCCTCTTGCTTTCAGTTATAGATGTGAAACGCTCCTGGCAAAAGGCTCTTAAGGAAGACGAAGCTGCAAAACTTCAGATGGCCACGTTTGATGACGGCATCAAACAGAGAGCCAGCCCCCCCCATGAGGAGTGCAGTGTCTTCAGTCCTGACGGCCCCTCCAACTTCGACTCCTCCAGTATCATTTTCCCCGGTCGAAGCCGCAGTAGCCAGCACAAGGTCCTGCAGTCCACCTTGTTGTGGGACACTTTCAACATGGGGAATGCTGACGGCAGGGCAGTGCTGTTCAGCCTCGAACATGAAACTCTCCCCGAGCTGCCCAGTTTCGACTCCCTGAACCTCACGGATGACCTGGTGGAGAGCGAAGGTCAGGAGCAGCCACTCATCCCTTCCCCGAGGACTGCGGCGAAGGCGTCGCCCCCCACCCGTCAGATCCAGCAGGTGTGCAGAGACGACGCGGCGCCACAACACGCCAGGACGCCCGAGTGTCTCCTGTCGGATTTCAGGCTTGCTTGTGCAGACAGAGATTGTTTGAAGGAGCCCACCACAGAAGCATCCACAGAAAAGGTGTTTTCACTGGATCTCGACAAGCTGGGGATGACCTCACCTTTAAAGAATCAGAACAGTCTCCCGAAACTCCTCACATTCTCCCCTATAGACGATATGTAGTTTTTTGGCATATTTCTCCCGTTTCGGGTGGTAAAGCTCTGCTGTGATATGTAATATAGACAGTTTGTATATGTCTGTAAATAAACCCACATGTTGCACTATTAAAATCTTAATGTAATTACATGAGTACAATTTACTGACTTAATGAAATGAAGTACATTTTTTTTTTTTTTTTCAAGAATAACATTTTAACTTTGTTTCAATTTACATTTGTTCATTTGCCCAAGGGGATTATTAAAGTTAAATTCTTGTTATTTCAACCAACATTCTTTGTTGTTCTAACATTCAGTGTTAGATGCACTGCATTTGTGGTCCGAATGGGCCTCTTCCTGTTGTGGTTTGTGTATTTAGTCACCTTGCAGTTTGGAGATGAGCAATGTACAGATGCCATGTACACATTTTAATTTTTTTTATTTGTTCAGCATTAAATGATGAATGCAAGCCAGTTGGTGTTGAAGTTATCTTTCATGCAATTGAGGATAAAAACTAATGCCAGGGTGTCCTTAACCGCAGTCTTTCAATTAAAGTTTGCCCACAGAATTGCTTTGAAACACCTTCGGTTTGATTTGTGAACCCTGAAAGAAGTTAGAAATGGCTTTATTTAACCCCATCACATTAACACAGAAAGTCTGTCGTTTGACTTGCAGTGATAAATTAGTTTTTTTATTTTGTAAAAAATGCATCAAATGTATTTTGTTATTTTTAAAGCACTTTATTGTGGTTGTCACTTCAGCAAGTGAAAGGTGGGGGGCGTCAGAAACTGATCAATCCACATCTGCAAGCATAATCAAGTCCCCATGGCACTAAAAACCCCACACAGGAAGTTCAAACACCACCCTTTCACACAAAAGTACAAAGTGATTTTAGAGCTTTCAACTTAACTTCTTTCGATTAATGTCTTGTCATTGGGTGTTGCGTGGACTGTAATTTACCAAGTCATGAAATGCAATAGTAGTTGTAGCTATTTATAAATAATTGTGCAAGAACATGGTTTAATAAATGTCTGTGATGTGAATCATGTATTTCAGTCACACTGGGCATTAATGGGCTTATGAAAAATTCACATTTTGCACATTTATTTGCCTACTAAAAAGCCTTAAAAGGCATCTTATTTAAGAATACCACATTTGCACAGGACATTGAACTTATTTGTATTAACACAGTCAATTCTAATCTTTATCTATAAATCTATCTCTATCTATCTGTGTGTGTGTGTGTGTGTGTGTGTGTGTGTGTGTGTGTGTGTGTGTGTGTGTGTGTGTGTGTGTGTGTGTGTGTGTGTGTGTGTGTGTGTGTGTGTGTGTGTGTGTGTGTGTTAGTATATTCACATTTTTGCATGTTTCTTGAGGATGGATGCAACTTCATTAGTTTGAAAAATTAAAAGTATAACTCTCACGTCCTTTTATCAGAAAATGGATGATATAAACAATGATGCGTAAACTAAGATATTTCTTAGGCAATTCTGGATAAAAAGTTTTCTTTGAAGTTGTAAAGCGTTGCGTTCGTGTTTTATAGTGAAAAGGAGTTCCGGCCAGCGTTGCGTTCACGTGTCCGCGCTTGACGCGGACCGCACGGTGTGCCGTGTGTGTGCGCGCGGCCTCTCCTCGCGCTCCTCTGGGCGGGTCCAGCCTCAGAGCCGTTTAGGAAGAAAACTCAGCGCAGACACAAACATGGCGTCTACCTCCGCCGACAACTTCAGATGAAAGTGTGGCGAAGAAGTGACCTGCAAAGTTTCGGAGGACTGTTCTGTGCGGGCTTCTTCTTTTCTTCCTTTTAAACTTGTTTATTTAATTTTTTGGTTCCCTCGCATCTACTCAAAACACGGAGTAAATAAAGCGGTGGAACAGCAAGTTGCCTACATGTCAACATTGTCTCTCGCTGCAGTGTAAACAGCTGGTAAGTGCTCCAGTTTTCTTCTCGCGGGGTCTCGGGGGAGTGTGTTTTTTACCACGGAGTTATAGCAGTTTTCGTGTTTTGAGGCGACTTGCGCTGCGGTTAGATAAGGTCACACGCTGTAAACAACATTTTCCTGCTTGTGCACTTTCCACCGTGTTATCCAACCGCGGAGAGGGAGAGCCACGTATCCCAGCGTGTGCCACCGATCACGGCGGGGGGGTGGAAACTTCTTTTGTTCGACCCGCGCTGGTGTGTTTTTGACCCAGTTGTGGTTCAGATGCAACAGTTGGAAACATAACACCCCACTCCTCCTCCTGTCTCCTCTCCGGCTCTTCTTGACGCCACATTGCCAGGCTCAGCTCCCCGCCTAACCCTGCAGGTGTCTGGACCCCCCCCCCCCCCCCCCCCTCCCCCCAGTTGCTCATACTAAACACCCCATATGTGTACTTGCTACTGCACGATATATCACAAACTATATACATATCTGAAGGGACTGAGTAAACTACATTTAATTATGCCCCCTTTGCATCATATTTGACCAATCAGATGGAACCCTACTGCCATAGATGCCCACCCACTACAGTTAGATGAGAATCTGAGGTTGCAAAGAGTGCAAATAAACATGGCCCAGTCACACAGCTGGTGTGAATTAGGGACAAGAGAAAGAGCACTGTTATTTTGAAGAAAGCATGTTGTTATCGCAGTACTCATAAAGTTTTACTGCATGTTTCAATCAGACACTTTTTCCTAATCATAGCTGTGCTGAGATGCTCTTTTTGTGCGTGTGTCTGCACAGATGCCATTGTACGAAGTGCAAAGGTACAGTACTGGTATATCTATGCCTCAGCAGTTGATGGTTTGGCAGCACCCTGCTCCATCGCCACACCACCGTTTGGGTGATTCAGGACATGCGTGCGATGTTCCTGTTGTGACAGCCATGGCTTAAGTCCCAGCAGAGCAAGAGTGTGGCACTTCCTCTTGTATTGCGAGAGTGCTCATATTTTCAAAGAGGTGTTGTAAAACAAAGCTGGCACATAATAACGGTGTCATCCACATTGGTGTGGTGTGGAAAAAAACCCCAATGGGAACCACTTTGGCAGGATTTACAGAGTCATTGCCGCTTGGAAACATGCTGCAAAAGGTCCCGTCATTCTTGACCTTGGCTTGGCCAGGCCTGAGAAGAAAAAACACTGGAGAGGAGCGTAGGAGAGAATGTTTCCTCCTGCTATCCGCTACACGCCGCAGGTTTAAAGTGGGTCACGGCTGCACTGTGGCTCTGTGGACATTGAACTTGCACTTTGTCACCTCCATCGGTTGACCAAAGGAGCCGTCAGGTGACCGTGGACAGGAAGTAGGTTGGCCAGTGCAGCAGCAGGCTGTTGAGCGAAATGTGTGGTTGCCAAGATAAAAGTCAAATAAGGTTTTGATGTGTGTGGGAAAGGCTGGTATACTTTCTGCGGGAGTGTTTTATTGCAGTGTGACAAATGATTTGTAAACGCATCTGTTTTTATCTGTAGAAGCAAATCATTCAACTGACATTTTAACCGTTTTATACCTTTTGTTAACACAATCCACAATAATATTTCAAATACATTATTTTTTTTGTCTGGTATTTTGTGAGGAAAAAAATCATAAACTAACTTAGAATCAGTGCTTGTCAAGTTGTGTGGAGAGTTTTACGAATTTGTTGCATGCTTGACTGTTTATTTTGAAATGAAAATAAAATGTTACCAACAGAAACGACAACTGAGCGGAAGTGGGCCCTGGGGGAAAGTAACCTGTTTGATAGGATGTCTTAATCATTGAGTACTCGGGAAAGCATGAATGCAACTGAAAGTGAACGATGAAGCAGCTCATTCTTGATCTATGACCACATTTGAAAGAGATGTGTGACATTGTCAGATATATAAGATGTAATTTATTGTAAATGTGCTGCAGTGAAGAGTCTGAATGAGTTATTTTTGCATGAACTGTACATTCATGCTCCGTTAATTCAAAAAAATAATCAATCATGATTGATTTGCATAAATAGTGTGATCTAATAATCAGAAATTGGAATTGGCTGCTGGAGTGTGTTATTTGGAAAAAAAGATCTCAATGCACAGAGACATTAACATCATATAATAGCAATACAAAATGAAATTATTGAATGTCACATTTTCACTCAATATCTTGCCTCCTAATGGGGAGCCTTGTCAGCTCTTCAAGTTCAGGCCGGGCCCGTCAATGTTGAGTTCTCCGCGTTCTCCCTGTGCATGAGTGGGTTTTCCCAGAGTCACTCCAGTTTCCTCCCGCAGTCGAAAATCATGCATTTGAGGTTAACTATTGATTCCAAAACTGTGCGTAGGTGTGGACATGAGTGTGTTTGCCCTGTGTTGGACCGGCCAACAGTCCAGGGTGTGTTCTGCTTCTCGGCCATTGTTGGCTGAGATCGACTCCAGATCTCTGTTATCCTGAAGCGGATTAAGCAGCATCAAAGATGAATGGCTGGAGGGAGGAAAGCAAAAAGATATTTGAGATTATTAGATTCCTAAAAGAAATTGTTCTCTTATTAGTTGAGTTTTGTCTAGATTTTCTTGATGAATGTTTCAGTTTTCGCTTTGCCTATCCCCACTGTTTGTTTTATTTCAGATTCCTAATTTGTGGTGGAGACAAATGCGTGACAATATTGGAACTTCCTTGCATCTTATTAGTAGGTGAAATAGTTTAGGTTCTCCTAAAATGAACAATTCAGCTCTGTACTGAAAAGTTCTTCTGTAACAACACTGAACAAACAAATCAACATCTTTTTCAAGTTCTGAATTTGTTCCCTCCACTGCCTCTTCTGTTTTCCTTTCACGAGGGCGGTTTTCCGCCACAATCCGATCCGAGGTCAGTGTGAACAACGCTGTAACATCCAGACATGATTTGGGACTTTAGTAAGATCTGCGTTTCATGTCTGAACTCATTGATCCAGAGAAAACTGCAGGTTCAACTGGTGTTAGTGAAACCTTGTCTTAATACAGGTTAACTCTCGAGTCCTAATTTGAGCCAAAACCAATATAAAGTAACCTATTTCTCTCCTCCGACCCTTGTACTGTGCTGTGCCGTGATGTGCCAGTGTTATAGTTTTCTGTCGTTGGGCCTGAGCTGGGCTGGTGCAGTCCCGGTTAGTTAGTAAGGGCAATGAGTTTGCTCCCGTCTCCTTAGAGTGGAAAGAATGCTCTCTGTCCGCCGGGCTGTCACGCTTCAGGAGGGAGGCAGTCTTGTGACGTTTCTGCTTAACCTACGACTTTGCTCCGAGCTGCCTCACATCATCTAAGGAAGTGTTTTTACTTATAAAAAAAAAATCTGATTTTTGTGCAAACTGTTACCTGCAGTGTGTTTAAAACCTTTGTCACATTCTGTGTAATCTTCTTGAACTTGGACTCCATGTTCCTGCGGGCTGTGCAACAGTTGCTTTTGACAGAGCTCAGCAAACACTCCAAGTGTGTCCCTTTCTTCTGAAAACACACCTGCTTCTTGAGTCAGGCCTTTGCACCATGCAGCTTCAGACCCAAACTGTTCTGAGGAGTGGAAAATGTCATTTTTTTTCTTGTATTTAATTTTCTCCATTGTCTTAGTCTGCTCTGATTTTATGTTTGCCAAAACATACATGAAATAGGGATTTACTGCTTTCTTATTTAAATTGAGTGATCACATACAAGAGTGAAAGATGTCTACTAAAACCCTGAAAGAGATTCCCATTTTAATTCAGGTCTTTGTCGTCCAATAATTACTTTCAGGTACATTGCCTGAATGGCATCTGTGGTTAACATATTAAGAACATATTTCAACAGAAATGTGTCATTTAAATATACAATGATAGATTATTTATAATGTTTAAAGACTTGACAGGCTTAATAGGCCAATATTGTCTTCTCATACTAAAATAAATTATTAACCTGTGAAATATAAAAATTTCTCTATTTTTGTTTTTGACTTTCTCAACGTCATGTGGCAACATTATTGATCGTAATATTGTGTTAATAAGTTTTGCCTACCCGTTTGAACATTACTGAGTACTTTACTGCTTTGCTATAGCCATTAGTAGAGAACGTTAAAGTGCACCATTGTAACACAGCACTGTTTTGGGCTGTTCTGCAGATATCAGAAGCAATGAAGTGCAGAAGAATGAGCGCGGTACTACAACAACTTAGGAGTGAGCAAGTGGCTCCATGCTGTAGCGAGTACTCAGGTATCAGTGCAGACTAAAGTGTGCTGCAAGACACGTAGATGTACAGCCTCAGCATCAGTGACGAGTAAATAGATCTAGAATCTGAAAGCAGAGTTCTGTGTTTTGCTTCGTGACCGCTGAGTCAGGAGGCTAACAGAGTTCGCCTAAAAGTTTGGATTGATTTAGAAGATCCATTGAAAAAGGCCTTGTTTAATAAGACTTGTAAATATCCTAATATAATACCCTGTGTTTATTTCTCCTGACCCATAAAAACACATGATCCTGGTAGCACTTTATCAGGTATCAAGCTAAAAGTTCCACCTTGCAAATCGAGACACAGCCTTTTCGTTTCATGGTAGAAAGCCTGACCGTATTCATTAAAACATCACAGCGTGTGCCCAGAGGATCAAAATGAAACTACTACTATTGTAAAAGTACAATTCTTTTATCACCTGCCATCAAAGTCCAAATGAAAGTGATTTTTTTTTTCCTACGTATTTGTTAATCCTCGGTGACATTTCTTTACCACCCCATTCATGCACAGGATTGGGAAACAGAGTTCACTGAAGGGTTTTTACTTTGTCCGGACTCTGCCGACCAGGAGAGCTGTTGTTAGCATATGGATGTGATACTGTTATCACCTCTCACACACTATGAATAGCAAATATTGAAAAGTTAAATATGGGTTTTTTGGACTTGTATTAACGGCACCCGAGGGCATTTTTTGTCTTTGCTGATTTTGCACATCTGAGCTGCCGGTGCCATCATAACAGACAGTTGAGATGAATTAGATCCTGCTTTAACAGGCAGCTACGCACACGCCTACTCTTAAGCAGACGTCAGCACGACAGCCTCTCGTTTTTTCCTGGAGTAGCGAGGCGTTCTCTGTGGTTGTCGCCTTGTAAGAAGGTGGTTTCGTCACCTCGTTGGCATCATGTCTTCACCCTGGTCCCCTGCAGTGACGGTACACTGCGATGACAGGTCGCAGGGAGGGCCACTTGGCTCCCCACAGCTACAAAGTGCCACTTGAAGCAGACGCTGGTGCTGCGAAGGGCTGACCCAGTGTGGCTCTGCAGTCACCACTGCGCCTGAAAGGGCAGTGTGTGTCTGTGACTACTACAGCTGGAATAGGCATATCTTTTCCTTTACCCGTTTCATTATCTCAGTTGGCATCGCTGCTCTTTCAGGAATTACTTCAAGTGCATTGTAGTGGCCCTCTGGCAGCGCTCGCACTGAACCTCGCACACATGCACAGTCGTCACAATAGAGATGCTGGTGTGAAAGTTCAGCCGGACCAAGTATTTATAGCCACGGGCCGGTCTGCTCCAGAGTATAACGACCGCATCTGTCCACACTTTATATTCCTATGCAGTGTTTGAGTGTATCTTTGCGTGTGTCATACCAGCAGCTGTTTGAGATGAGCTGTGAGTGGTCGTGCACGGCGAAGATCCTGCTGGAATGACTGAGACAGACACAGCACTGTCCACAGGCCGGCGTTACACACTCACACTTGTGCATGCGCACACACGCAGGCAGGCTCTTTCACCCATGGGGAGCGAGCCTCCAGGCTCTTTTGTGTGAAGGGGTGAGATCATTGTGGGGCAGATCATGGGGGGATGGAGTAAGGGGTTCCACACTGTAGACCTAAAGAGAGAAACTCCTCTTTCCATGTTTATTTCAGTCGCTTTCTGTTCAGCCCACTTTCCTCTTTAGGCAGGTCTGAATTCATCGGTGGCACAAAGGAGTGACCCAGGTGAATGGCATGAACACCATCTTTTGTACCCGCTCACTGAAGAAGTAGGGCACTCCCTGGTTTTATTTTACCCCGTTTGAGTTTTCCTCCGCCCTCGGGGGCTGCGGGACTGTACAGCCAACCTTTTGCACGTTTGCAAGGTGCCGCCACCGTGGAGCAAAACTTTACAATGCATCCTAGTACTAAGACCGTTTTCACCCTGAAACTGACTCATTAGGCTGAATTTTGAAATGGGCCAGCATCTGTGACCCATCAGCCTTTGACAGTCCACAGTTTACAGTGCTTTGTATACAGTATTATACTGTGTTGCAATCGTGATTATTGAAGGATTATACAGTAGTGTAAATGGGAATAACTGACGGTGTATCTAGAATTGCCGGTTTAACTGTCCAGCAATGATATACTCTGATGTGCATTGTATAAAATCGGAGTTCAGCAGGAAGAAAGCTGTTAAGATGGAAAAAACTGTTTGTGGATTTGGTGGTTTTAGTCCAGAGACGCCCGTAATGCCAGAGGTCAGGAGAGCTAACAGAGGCTGTGCTGGAGGGCAACAGGCTTTCATGCAGTCAAGGTGAGGATCAGCACTACACTCTCACTTGCTGGGGCTTCCAGGTATTCTCCTCTGTGCAGTGCAAAGCGCTGATCTTCCAGTAACAGACAGAAACCCATGAGCTGCAAACAGAAGTGGCTGCAACAAATGGTTCTTCAGTGTGAAATTGTTCATGGCACAAAAACGCGAAAGTGATTCTGATAGTGTTGATATTTTCCTATGTCGTTCTCTCAGAAAATAGTCTTTTATATGCAGGTATAAATTAAATCTTGCTGAATTACCATAAACCTATCCTGTCTTGTGTTACATTTCTCAAGGGCTTTCCTTTACCTGCTCCTCAATATGATCAGAGAGCAGCTCTGAAATTCTGATTTGATTACAGACAAGTACTGACATTGCTGTTCCCGTAACCACAAATACATCCAGCTTCCAGAAATCTCCCAGTCACTTACCAACACTACTCGTTTCAGCTACAAGGTTTAAAAGCATTCTTTTCAGTAAAGTTCTGAACAGTTTTTGAACTTGAGGTGGAGATTTGTAACACTACCAGTGTAAATGTCTTACGTTTGTTTCATAGTACTATTTTCTTCACAGTACATTTTGCACTTCTGTTGTGAATACAGCAGAATCCATGACACGTCCATTTCTGTCTGAGTTTCACAGGAACGACATTGCCTGTATCCACAAAAGCTTTCTAGTATTTTTTGTCATGGTTTGGACTGACCCTTCTCTCAGCGTGTTCAGACCAGACAAAGACTGTGACACTTGATCATCGGGGCTGGGGAGTAACACAGGAACAGGTTTTCACATGGGTAGGGAGGGGCCGAGCGCAACCTTTAGAGTCGGGGGCTCAAATTACAACACAAGACTTCATGTAGTGGAGGACTGGTTTGCCTGACACTTTTCCAAACCATTTCGTAATTTCTCACAAGAACTTTTGAGATGTACCTCTTGGGGTTAACAGGTTTTTCCTGATCTTCTTGCCTGCTGCGTGCTTGTACAAGTAAGACCAAAAAAATCCTTGATGTTTTTGCTCCCCCATCTGTGAACAATAGCTTTAAAGCTCGTGAGGCTAATCCCATGTCAACGCCGCCATTTACGGCCCCAAATGGATTTTATTTGTTCACCACACATAAAAGTGGACAATAAAACGAGCCCTGTCTGCCATTTTGTTGTGAGTGCATCTCGAAACTGAAGCCGGAGTTTGTCTCTGTGTCCTCTGAGTCCGACTGCAGGCTGCGAGATGAACATGTCAGCTACTCTAAATGTACCCTTGAAAGACTCGGAGATCAGTTTCCTCAGCTCGTGGAGTAACAGTAGTCGCCGCTCAGGGTCGCTCAGCCGCCTGGCATTGTTGCGACTTGGTTGCCATGGCAGCATCACTATTTATCTTTCCTGGGCTGTCAAAAAGAGACATTTGTATGGTTGTGGGGACTGTGGTGGAAGAAAAAGGTCAAATGATTCGCACTCCCACAGTTGTGGCCATCGGTTGCTATTTCGTCTCGTGGGGCAATCCAATCATTCATTTCAGTACTTGTGATCTGATGGTAATCCTCAATAAAGGTGCATATCAAAGAGTCAGAAATGTGTCTGGCACTGTGTCAAGTTGTGTTCAGTGTTGCCGTGAGTGACTGTCTATGTTGCACTTCCCTTTTTGTTGCAGAAGTGATATAACATCACATATCATAGACTAATCCTTCCTGTCAAAGCAACTTGTCTGTTACGGTTACAACAAATAATGCGCTGTGCTGGCTCTGTACCATTTTCAAATTGACCGTTACACTTGCTGACATGTGAACCTGATGCAGTTTTTACACTGTCCCACATAAAGGAGACATTTAAGATCTTTATCTGCACAGATTTCTGTAAAAAAAAAAATGTTTGTGTAAAATGTAAACAGCTTTATTTTATGAAATCGTTTCTGGATATAAAATAAATAGAGCTCGTAAATGTGGATATTGAAAGAGAAAAAGGCCAGGGTCAGTAGATTCTGTTCAGTTCATGGATCTGCTGCTTCATATTTCTGATTTAATATTTGGGTCCCTGCTGCTACTCTGTGGTGAGTAATGGCCATGCTGTCAGGATGTCAGTATGACTCACAGCCTTTACAGTTTTCATATAAACGTCATTATTGCAGAGAAAATCGAATGTCGAGGTTGGTGGTTGTGATATTTCAAAAGAGTAGCCAAACATAATAAAAAAATTTAAAAAAAGAAGAAGCTGGATATGGCTTGAGATCATTAAATATTTATTTGCAGGTTACTTTTTCCTGATCTGATATTCTTACTTTGTTGGAGTAATCATTGAAGTTACAATCTTATTATTTTGTTGAAATATCAATATATGCAACCAAATTTGGCAAAATGACGCACATTCTAGATGCTACTGTTACTCAGTAATGCACAGGGAAAGAGTTGGATATGGAACTAGACGGAGAATGTAGAGGTGGCAATTTTACCTTCTTGGGGATTGGCCAACTTGTTTTGGTGCAGCGCTGGGGTCGTTATAATTGCCAGGCTATTTTCTGCTGCATTGTATTAGTTGTTAGCAGCAGTCTCACTGTGCTACATAAGACCACAGATTTGAAACCACGATCAGAGATTTCATCACAATTCTTCAATCGGACACGGACGAAATCATTTAACTTTGTTGATAATGGATGCAAATCTACTCCAAAATTAAAGGTCATATTGTGACTGCTAAATGTAAACGAGTGACTTTTTGCTCTTCATAATTCCACCTGAATAGGATTTTTGCTTCTGGAAATAGATGGAAAGTATCCCAATATACAGCAATACAATATAATTAGAATTTCTATAGTAATGATCAGCTGATGTGTGACCTCCATATTTAAAGTTGAGACTACAATTTACAGGTTAATTGTTAAAACATCATAATTCAAAGTATCACAAATGGGTGCCATGCAGGCAGCTGCAGATTTCAAATGAATTGTCTGACCTGTTCCTACACTGTGATTTAAAAAAAAAAAAAAAAAAAAAAAGAATTCTGTTTGCCTAAACTGCTGAAGTGCAGATCTTCGTGCATGTTTGTTAAAAGCATATGTGGTTTGTTATAGAGCAGATATGGCCTGACAACTGCGATTCTTGCTTTTGAACTAGATTTTCACCGGTGAGATGTAACCATGGATACATTGCAGTAAATTTCTTCAGGGCAATGAGTCTTAGCCCTGACACTCCAATTTGCAGTTGTACTTCATGAAAAAATAAAATCTGGCTCCAGTCAAAACGAGGACAATTTTTAAAAGGAGTGAGACAGACAGGATTTTTCATTGTGTCGTGAAACAACTAGGCCACATCTGGAAGCATTCGTATGAATTTTTATATACAAGTACAAGCACGGACAGAGATTTCAGAGGCAAACAGTGAGGACGAGTGAATGTCTCGTAAAAAGACGGGTGGCCATCATCAAATTTAATCGGGATTCTTCACTTGACGCGCCAACCGGACCAAACATGGGCAGAACTCACATCACAGTCACCTGGTAGTCAGTCCACTTTTACAGTTAGTGGAAACTCAAAGTCACTCCCCTCTGCACGGATATGAAAGGAAAGTGGATTAGTTATGCTGCTTGAGGCTCCATGATCTTTTATTGGAGTGTTTTCCTGGCATTGTAATGACAAATGAGCAGTCCTCTGGGCAAACATCCAACTGCAGTTCTTGAAAAGGTACCTGGACTTGAAAACTGCTCAAAGTCAGTAATGACCCCTTGTGCACAGGCGACATGCCAAGTTCACCACTCGAAAAACTAAGCTGTGTGTTGTGGTCACTGAGAAAATGGGATGAATCCAAGACAAATATTATTTGTATTATTTGCTCATCGTTATATGCACCGACCAATGCATTCAGTCAATGTTTGTTTAATGGAAAGTGTGTCAACTGTTCTTCTCAAGGACATGGATGCAGCAGGGACGCAGCTGGAAACAGCTTCATGTTTTTAGATTTGCCGCGTCACAACAATATAAAGTGAGCTGTATAAAGTCATAGGGTGTTTAAGTTGCATCCACAATGTCCAGGGCCGTCTGTACTCGCTGTGATTGTGCAGAGCAGCTCCTTTTTCCTTTTTTTTTTTCCCCCCCATCCTCCTGCCACAGCTGACTCACCGCTGGAAAAATTGAACTTCCTGTATCCGTCCTAAGGGCTCCTTTGAAGAGGAGGCGAGCTTTAAGTTACTCTTTTCTCTTTAGACCACCATTTGCTTTGTCGTTTTTTTTTTTTTTTTGCAGTTTGAACCAGTAAATCAAATATTGTCCTTTTCTTCTCATTATGTAGTATTTCTTTGACCACACGTTCAAAAAGTGCCCTTTTTAGTTTGTGAACAGAGATGTCATTGAAAAGTAAACTGGAGCATGGCGGCACTAGATCTGTGTACTGGTTCGCTGGCTGTGATCTAAACTTGGTGGCATGACTCATCACTTTGAGAAAACATGAACTTCTATTGAATGCATTCAATCGGGACAAGCTTGGGGCTTCGCAATTTTAACTGTGGAAAATCGCCAAATTTTCCGCGAACAAGTTAAACCTCTGACCATATTCAAAGTGTTTTTTTCAGACTCACTTTGGTGTCTGCTTGATTAACGCTCCCCGTGGCATTTCTGAGCATTCCTCCGGGCTCGGGCGCTCTTCCCCGGCTCTGTGCTGCCATCAGATCTTTCACTGGCTCCATGTGTTTGGAGCAGCGTGGTGATATACAGTGACAAGAGCGTGAATGTCCGTGGATCCAGTCCCTTCGTCAACCCCTCTCCTTAGTTTGTTTGCTTCATTGTGGGGCCGGAGTCCTAAAGGATTCTTTTATGGCTTTGCCGGTAGTATTATTTAGCATTCTGTGTATGTTTGCAGTTGAGTCCGTCCCACTGTCCCACACTGAGATGTCAGAGCTTTGCTTCCAGTTTTCAGTTCCACTATCTGCAGTAGGGGTTATGCATGTATGAAACTGTGGTCGAGATGTACGAGAACGGAGATTTCTTGACCTTATACACAACATTCCCAACTGATTACATATCCTTTTATTTCTCCGCCTAGGTACGTCCAGCCATGATTGAAGACAAGGGTCACCGCGTGACCGACTACTTCGTGGTGGCCGGGCTGACCGACAAGTCCACGCCCCTCGAGCAGGACCTGTCCGAGGCCAAGTCCAGTGGGCCCAAAGCGCCCATCACCGACTTAGCCGTCATTAACAAGTCGGCAGGAGAAGCCGTGCCCGAGGGCTTCACGTGCATCGACAGCACCAGCAGCGGCCAGCCAGCAAATCTCAATCATGGCAGCATCAAGAGTCCTGAGCTCTTTCTGTGTTATAAGAGGGGTCGAGGGAAGCCGCCGCTCATCGACGTCGGGTGAGTGACTGATTTCTTTGCTGTGAAACATCAAATAGTAGCCCGCTCTTTTGTGTACTTTGACCACAATCAGAATATTTCAGCCCAGTGTCGGTAATAAAAGGCATGTTTTTACCCACTCTCACACAAAACCTTTGCAGCAATGTAATCAGAACTTGTTCAAACCAAGCAATCATTATTTTAAGGGCTGTGTATGGGAAGGAATCAGGGAATGGCTCCACGTTTACCAAACAAGATGTATGATATTTGAGTGTATTGATTTTTTTTTTTGTGGCTCTAATCAGTGAGTTGGTAAGATTTCAAACTTTTGTGATAAATTGCTTAATATTTAATGATCTGCAGATTGCAGTAATTCTCCATTTCTGTTCTCCTGGATTTAAATCTTCAATTATTATTATGGTTGTATTTTTGATTTATTTGCACGCTAATGTTTCCATGCTTTAAATCCATCTTGTGATTTTAAAAAAGCGATCAAATTCAACTAGTGACAGCCCAATCCCTTTACTTGACTTCAGCCACCAGATACTGATGCTGTGATTCACTGCATTTAAGACATTATTATGGCTAAAAGACTGGGGCAGAGGGATGCAATATAAAAAAAAACATGCATTTAGATAGATAGGCAATTGTTGTAAATATGCACAAATAAAAAGTTGGATTTAAAGGAAAACCCTGATTAGCTTACTCTCTTGTTAAATTTAAAACCACTAACTCAGCTATTAAGCCAACGTTTATAAAATAAGTGTGTGTGTGTGTGTGTGTGTGTGTGTGTGTGTGTGTGTGTGTGTGTGTGTGTGTGTGTGTGTGTGTGTGTGTGTGTGTGTGTGTGTGTGTGTGTGTGTGTGTGTGTGTGTGTGTGTGTGTGTGTGTGTGTGTGTGTGTGTGTGTGTGTGTGTGTGTGTGTGTGTGTGTGTGTGTGTGTGTAAAGTGAAGGTGATTATTTATCCTTTAAACTCTATAGTTCCAAGAGAAACCCCGGCTGGCTCAGTCCACAGATCTTGCCAGATCTTACCATGTTATAGCCACAGATATGAGTTTTGACACTAAACAAAAAAACTTCCAGCCAGGTCCCGGTGCTGCAGGGACTGATGTGTGCGTGGCCTCCAGACCATAGCAAGCCACACAGGAGCAACGGCTCAATCCAATCGGCAAAGAAATAAAAAGCCAGACACGGGAAACAGATGCAGCAACAATTTCCATTTTTCCCATCATTAGTCTGGAACTGCATCCTACACAGCAACATGAATATAAACCAGCCTGACATTAAGTTGCTCTGCCAATCGAGGTCACCATCTGTGCATGTTGGCCTGTAAAAGTTTTCCTTCCAAACAGACTGTTGCGTGTGGTTTCATCGGCCAACAATGATTTTTCTGTCTTTAGTTCAACTTTGGCGATAAAACGTGTCCTTCGATCATGGATGGAAGTAGACCTGTTGAGCAGCTTTATTGACTTTATTGAGCATAATAATAAAGCAGCTTTATTGACCCGAGTTCATCAGAATTCCTTCTAAGCCAAACTTCCCGTCTCTGACTCGGTTGTAATTTTCCAGTTTCGTCCTTTTACCACATAAAAGGGAACTACAATATAGTTTACTTAACTCTGTCTAGTAAGCTTGAAGGTCTTACTCACCCACCCACCCCACCCCCTCCACCTCCAACCCCAACCCCACCCCAGTGCAGCCAGACCTGTAATCTACGTTTCATCATCAGTGCTTTTACTCTAAACTCATCCGCATGGCCTCAGTGATGCAACTGCCCAGGGCAATTAAGTTCCCCACACACCTAAAGTCTTTGTGCAAACAGTTTGTGCGTCCCACTAACAAACTGGAGTTTCCAGTTCCACGCAGCACCCGTTCTGGAAGATTTCCGTTTACTCTGCAAGGTCGAGACTTTTTGAAGTTTGAAAAGCTTCCTCTGTCTCCGTGTCAGACTGCCTTCAGTTGTTCTTGACAGGTATTTACTTTATTTCATGAGTTTCTGAAGACGTTCCTAGAACGACATGGAATGCTCATGAGCCGTTTCCTTTGAGAGATTGTGCAATCCTGTCCAGTATGCAAATAGCTACATCGGAAGGAGAAAAAAACATGCCTACGTAGATATTTTGTTTTTATCCAGGCGAGTGCTCATATGTGCCCATTGATGCATCAGAGTCTGAATAGTAAGTTCTTAACTATCTAAGAGATATGCAACAGGTGAACATTTCGGCTCGTGTTTTCCTCCCTTATCAGCTGAGCACGGAAAGAGTAACTGCAAACCTTGAAAGCCATAAATCCTGTACCCATCCTCCTGTCACGTGTGCTGTCCATGAAGCATTCCCAACCCGGGGCTCCGGAGCGTTACCACTCACTGTGCCCATTAGGACGCCGGTTTTGTTTCCTAAATGAGAATCTGCTGGCAACTGTCTTCCCGGCCTCTTTAGGTTTGTCCGGCATCTCTTTTCAGAATAAATGGAGTGTTTCAGAACTG
Source organism: Lipophrys pholis (assembly GCF_963383615.2). Taxonomy (NCBI): domain Eukaryota; kingdom Metazoa; phylum Chordata; class Actinopteri; order Blenniiformes; family Blenniidae; genus Lipophrys; species Lipophrys pholis. The sequence goes on along the minus strand of NC_137646.1, from coordinate 19,687,447 downwards.
GAAAAAAAAAAACCTGTTTTAGTCTTAGGTTGTAGTGAGAGCTGCTGGCCTCCCGTGTGGCTTTGTCCAGAAAGAAAGAGAGATCATGGAGCATGATGCTATAGAACTGCTGCAGCCAAGCAAAGAAATACCAACCCTCCACAGCAGGGCACTTATTTCTTTCCTAACTGTGACATTTCCCAGCAGGGTTGCTTAAGGATACATAGACGGGTATCAGATGATGCATGTTTGATGATCTATGGATAATCGGTTTATTTTAGACTCAAATGGATAGAGTAGTCCTGTTAATGTCTGGGATTTAATTTAGTCACTGAGCAAAAATGTCTGAATCACGTCATCCGTATGAGAGAAGCTCTGGTTTCCGTTTGGATCCAGTGTGAGAAGAACAAAGCCGGGGGTGCTGACCACACACCGATCCTCCTTGTAAAGCAGGAGAGACAGATTATTCTCTCTACAGAGCCACTTTAACGTCGTCTTTGTTGTTAATATAAAACAATTCCCAGATTTGAATGTGATTTGATAGTTTTGTTGGTTTCGTCTTATTTTTCACAATTTCAAGTCACAGTGGATTCTTTCTTTTTGTTGATTGTGTTTAAGTCATGTACACAATGTAATCCATTGCCCAATTGATTTGTGACATGTCTGATTTAGAAAAAAAGAAAAGTTTATGTTGCAGTAATAACAGAAGATATCCAATTTAATGCGGTTCTAAATCTGACCCGGCTCAACATCACCTCAGTCTGAGTGCCTCACTTCATCCGAGTTTCATGTGATTGATTGAAGTGAGGCGGCGTCATTGTGCAGCGGAGGAGGCGAGCCATCAAGATCACATTTCAACACTGTATGAAACACCACATCCACAGTTCCAATCACGCACACCTGTACAGACGTAGCAGCCACTGACCACAAAAGGCCATTGTTAATATTTCAGCTCTGATTTCACAACTTGAACATTGATACAGTGTTCTGCGTATGCGGGTCACTTGAGAGCTGTAGATTGTTCATAAAAAAAAAAAGAAAATTGTGAATGAGTTTTAACAGGGACAGTGGAGGCCTGGAGGAGTCATTCCCAACCAGGGGGGCCCGACCGCTATCGGGGGTGCCAAAGATTCATGGAGCGAGGGGTTGTGAAGACCTCTTGAATTGAAGAAATAAAGCATTTTTTATTTATTTTTATTAAATACGTCAGTTTGCATTTGAATAATTTATGTCACAAAACTACTGCGGAGGTTTGCAGGATTAAATCCCCCGTCTAACTTCATCTGCTCCTATTGTGTGTGTTGTTATGGTGCACTATTTATAGTTTTCTTCTTCCTCCTCTCCTTAGACCTGAAGAAGTTTCAAACATCCAAATTGTTCACCCAAAATCTGCCCTATATCTGAATACACAATTGTCGACATCCAGTCAGGAAATACAACTTTGTACAACGGTGATGGGAACATAAACTAGACAGGAACGGGATCGAGACGGTCAGGAATTTGTCTGCTCTGAGAGTTATTCTTCAAGGAGGAGAGGGATCATGTAGAGCTGCTTTTCAACCAAAAGCACCCCAAACATTTAGTCTCAGGTGCTCTTATGTTGCCCGCGTTTCTACTTGGGCCTGAAGTTCCATGAGTATTAAGCAAATCATCCTGATGTTTAAATCCAGGAGGGCAATTAGCAGAAGACCGAAGTCGTATCACAACAACCCCATAAAAACAAAGGATCCTTGTTTGACAGGCTGAAAGCATCAGGGAGGTTTATGTGCTTTTTGGATGGTGCTTTATTGTATTGTCAATGAATTCATTAGGCAACACAGGGAAGGAGATGAGCTTTTCTGGCATTTCTGGCCAAAATCTGATGAATTTTCTAACTTGGAAAAAGTTCCTGTGAACAAAATACAGCTTATATGCATCTTAAAAGGCTGATTTAGTACATTTACTCTCAAGGTAATACTGCAGTACGATATCTCTAGAGTGTGTTCAGTCAAAGAAAATAAATAAACCCTGTAAATTTTTTGATGAGATGCAGTGAACACAAGGAAATATAAATAAAACAACTAAATTAAAATCAAAACAAACTCTTTTGAATATTGGAAAAAAAAAAAAGTCCCAAGAGGCCCCGTGACGAAGTGTAATTCCCCTGGAAGTTAGGTTGTGATCCTGACTGGAGTCTTTCTTTTCAGCTTCCTGTTACAAATTCCTGATTTGTTGTTGGCATTCTCTTTCTGTTTTTCTACTCTGCTACGCCATTAGTATTGAGTTATTTTCCTGTTGGCAAAGGAACCGTGTTTGAAAACTAAAAGCACTTTTAAGTTACATTCCTGAAAACTGTGAAGACTTCATCTTTTCTTCTATATTCTCGCCCGCATGCACATATTTCTTTTACTCCTTACGAAGGCCTATAGCAGCCACATGTCGCCTTCATCTGTTTGTCTCTCGCAGGGTGTTGTACGAAGGCAAGGAGCGTCTGATCCAGGGCTGTGAGATCATCCAGGCCACGCCGTACGGCCGCTGCGCCAACGTCAACAACAGCTCCGCCTCGTCTCAGCGCATCTTCATCACCTTCCGTCGAGCTCCGCCCGTCCAGCCCCAGAATTCCCTGGCCGTCACCGACATTTGTGTAATCCTCACCAGTAAGGGGGAGATACCACCGCACACCTTCTGTAAGGTGGAGAAGAACCTCAATGGCGGCATGGTAAGTGTGATTTCTGTAACTCTGCTGAAACGTTTCCAAGTAAACACAAACATGAGTGTGAACTTGTGGCGACTCTTTCAGTGGGGCTCCAGCGTGTTCCTCTGTTACAAGAAATCTGTGTCTTCGTCCAATTCCCTCAGCTACAAAGCTGGTGAGTAAAAGTGTGACAATGGTTATGATTGTAAATTTCATGAAAAGTTAAAACAACAACTTCAGCTGCCATGTTTTGCGAGTGCTACCCAGAAATGTCATTTCATTACAATGCCTCTGCTGCATTGTTATTAAAAGATGGCTCTTCAGGTTAGATTAACATGTTTAGCGCAATTGGTGATTATATATAATAAATGTACCTGTAATTATTAAGTAATACAAAAAGATATATTTATGATTAAACATAAATTTGCTTGTTAGCTCTGTTGCCTCACAGGTTCTGGAGCTCAGTGGTCTTTCTTTGTGGAGTTTGTATAGCCTTTTATGCGTACGTACGTACGTACGTATGTGTGTATGTGCGTTTGCTTGCAATTTCCCCTCACAGTTCAAAGACGTGGGTCTGAAATCCTGTTTCTAATTTTGGGGTGAACTGTCCAGGTTGTAACCTACTTTCTTCTTTAGTCGGTGTTGAGTGATGCAGGCATAAAAATGAATGGATATTTGGACTTTAATATGACATTCATTGGCGATATACAGGTTGTAACTGTTATTTTTACATTCTTGGTTGAAAAGATTTTCGATTCGTGTTGTCAATAATGATTGGTGCCAATGTTAATGAGTTTTCAGCTTTTGCTGAACGATGTGACACGCTGATAACAAAAGCACAGCACAGTGCGGAATGGGGCCGCATTGTGTGTCGTCTCACAATCGGCCGATCTTGTGTTTGTGTGTCGGAGCTCGAGCAGGCGGCTCCTTCACTGTGTCTCTGTGATCGGACAGAAGATGGTAATTGCTCATTACAGCTGGTATTTTGAACTGCTGTGTGACATTTTGCCTGACCGAATGTTTGGCCTTTCCAGCATTTCATTGTGCAATCAGTGTTTGTGTGAATATGCACACACACACACACACACACACACACACACACACACACACACACACACACACACACACACACACACACACACACAGAGATGCTGGCTTTATCTTTTTGGCAGGCTGTCTTCCTGTGAGGTTGCTGTTTATTCAGCTGAGACAACTGTGCATCCTGCCACACCCAGAATTTCTGTGACGTGTGTGCGTGCAACATGAAGAAAAAATGTGGAGCATTTCTGTAGTGACAGTTAAATTGTTTGAGCTTTAAGCTGCAGTATGATTTGAATTTTATTGTAAGATCTAAATAACGAGTACCTTGTGACTTATTCTGTGGATGTAATACACACGGGAATCATGGAGTTATAATATGTGTTTTTGTTTTTCTGCAGGTCTGATCTTTCGTTACCCAGAAGAGGATTATGAGTCTTTTCCTCTGTCTGAGTCTGTACCCTTATTCTGTTTGCCCATGGGCGCCAAGATCGAGTGTTGGGCTCCGGACACTCGTGATCCTCTGCCAGTCTTTTCCACGTTTGTCTTAACCATCTCTTCAGGTGAAAAGGTGAGTCCAGCAGAGTCCAACTCAAGCTTCAGCTATAAAGTGGCTGGTCAATGTGAAAGTAACCTTGGTTGTTTGTCCCCCTGTGCCGCCAGGTGTATGGGTCAGCCATTCAGTTCTATGAGCCGTATCCCGTGGATGTGTTGAGCGAGAAGCAGAAGATCCACCTGGGACTGCTCACCACAGTGGAGAAGAAGATGATCCCCAACCGGCCTGTGAACACCAACAAATGCATCTGTCTGCTCTCCCGATGGCCTTTCTTTGAGTCTTTCAGAAAGTTCCTGATGTTCCTCTATAAGCTCTCCGTCTCAGGACCGCACCCACTGCCTATTGAAAAGTAGGGAAACACTGCTGGAATGTCGCCAGTCACTCATACGTTAAATTAACTTTTTTTTTTCTTTTTTTTTTCTATTTAAAAAATGAGATTATCCGTCTCTGGCTTGAACTCGTATTTCTTTCAACAGGCACATCTCGCACTTCATGCACAATGTGTCATTCCCTTCCCCTCAAAGACCCCGAATCTTGGTTCAGGTGAGACTTCACATAATTGATGACTTTAAAATACAAAATCTAATCGGAATGAGCTGGTATAACAACTCGGCGTATTAGACTGTAGCCTTATAACAGCCGATGTTAGTATTGTTTTCCAAGAGGTAGAGTTTTTGTTTAAAGCCTGCAAGCACAACACTAGGACGGCACTTTTTCAAACCTGGAAGTAGTTCCTATACTGTGTTTTTCTTTCAAGCATGAAATCGTTAAAAGTCAATGCCACTGTGGCCTCACAAGCATCTTGTTAAAGTATCTCTGGGATTAGTTCACTCAGGTAAGACCTTGAGACCTTGATGAGGTTTTAGAGGCCAGTAAAACTGTTATGAGAACAGAAAATCGCTGGAAAGCTGTCGGTCAATACATTTTATGGCCTTCCATATATAGGCTTCAGTTCAGTGCTTTTATTGGAGCTGCGGAGTTCTTATTCTCTCGGACAATCAGTGAAGGCTGTGGATTCTAGCAGCTCTCTGTAATTTTTCTGACAAAATATTCGACTCCGTTTTGATAAAACCAGCTACAAATATGCAGAGGAACTCCTGCTATGTTTCAGCGTTTCCTGCAGATGCCTTCAGTGCTCCGCGAACCTTGAGGCAAAGCAAGCAGCTCTCTGTTAGCGGCACACATTTCACATTTTGAATCATCAATCCAGATCAGGTTGCTGTCACTTTTATGCACTCTGGAAGGTTCTTAAATCTTTCTTAGGTTCTGGTTCAATCTACACATTTAATTTCTCTTCTTTAACCTGGTTTATTATCACCGTTTAGGCGTGTAGTGAGATACATGACTGGTATTTCAAGATGTTGATTGAAAAGAGGTCTTTCTTGAACAGTGTAAAGGCGCCACCGGATTTCTTTTTCATATCAATTCTGAAGATATGAGACAGCAGTCCAACTCCAAAGTTAGCGAGTGAAACAGAAGTGCTTAATATGTCCTTACTGTGTGTGACTTCTGCTTTAATACTTTTGATTTTCTCTTGCAGCTGTCGGCACATGACACTTTGATCCTCTCGCAGCCCGTGTGTACACCTTTACCCCTCAGGTACTTGATCATGGAATACTTCACAAATTACACTTGTTTGTTTCCTCAGTGGACTGAAGAAATGCCAGAGTTTTCCCTTAAGTTTACTAAAAGACGTTAAGTTTCAGCTGCTCCATTCCAGATGATTTAATCCTCATGTTTGATTTGGCACAAGTGTCATGCCGACCTTGTCTCTCCATTTAAAGCTAAATAAAAATATATTGGCTTTATGTTATTTACCTCATTGACATAGCAGCATATCACCTCTGTCTTTCCGTGGTCACATGTTTACAATTCTCCTGCAGACTTTACACAGTTTTTTTTATACCATGGAATGTTTGTATGTGCAGCCATAATGCATGGACACACACAGTCGAGCACACTCCCACCACTGTGCAGAAATGTCAGTAAATATGTTGAGTCGACTACCTAAAAAGCAAAAACGTCTGCCTTTTTAAACTATCCCCGTATAGCGAAGATCGTAAAGCTGGCTCACCTGTGAAGAGCAGCTAGATTAGCTCCCCTACATCAGGACCAAGTACGGAAAAGACAGTGCTGCTGACATGCAGCTAAAGTCCAGTCACTTTTTAAAGGGGGAAAATCTCCCCATGGCCGATCTCACGCATGCACTCGCATTGAAGAATCCCATTGAGGGTATGGGCCAACAAAACGGACACTAAAACTAAAAGCCGCAGTTTTGTTCTGATTCGACCATGAAAAATGAATGTCACAGAAAATATCCAAATGCATCATAGAATAGATAGAAACTGTCATTGTGACTTTACATAATTTTGCAGCTTCAGACGCTGCTTTATGTAATTCCGACGCTGTAAACTGATGACTCGACATACGAACACAGTCTGCTGACTGATACTTAACATTGTTTGTCTCACTGTTGTTGCTCATCCAGCATTATGGGAATTACATAGAAATGTAGCACAAATATCATGATGTAGCCTTTTTCAGTTGGTATATTAGTTTATATTAGTAAAACACTGTATCAAGTACATGTTCTGATATAGTTAGAAATATATCCGTATTTGAAACTAGAGCGGGATTAAGAGTTTTTCTTACTTGACAGAGAATAATTTTGGATTATTATTACATTACATATTAATTTAAGATGATGGTCTTATTTTGTGCTTTTGCACGTTGTTACATCCATCCTGGGAAGACTCAGATTTGACTTGCGTGTTTGTTATTCAGCCTTCTTCGCCTTTGTGTCTTTACCTCTGGCTACAAAACCATTTATTAAAAAGACTGAAGACTGCCGATCCTTCTCATATTTACCTTTTGTATTCATTCTCTTTTAACTCTTCCGTGGTGTTTTCTTCTCCCTCTGCAGCGGGGCGGACTACGGCACCCTGCTGGTGAACCTGGGCTCTGAGAACTGCGCCACGCTGCTGCACTTTGTCCTGCAGGAGAGCAAGATCCTGCTCCACTCACTCCGGCCCGCCGTGCTCACCGGAGTGGCCGAGGCTGTGGTGGCTGTGAGTATCACACAAAACAACGTTGCTGGCAAGATTCGATTCAAGCCACAATGGTGCAGTCGTATCTGCATTCACTCTCAAGTCAATTTAACATAGTGTTATTTTGGAACTTGAAAAATAAAAACACGGATCATTCCCGGCTAATAAAGAGTTTTAAATGAGCGACACCTTTACCTCAAGACACTGCATATTGTTTATAGTTCTACCCGATAGATGAGCTTGTTCACTGACCACATAAGGTATTTTAATACCCATGTGTTGTTTATATGGACTTTGATCATAATTTCAATCGCAGCTCAAAATAAACAGAAGATTTTATATGATACAGTTTTAATTGGATTGGCATGCTGGTGCAGCTACTGGTAATCTTCAACGTTCTAAACGTCTTTTGAATTAGAAATCCCGCTACTAAGCGTAAGAGATAATACAACTGCTATTATACAACAGGTCATGATAAGTAATAGTATCTATAATGTCATTTTGTTTTCATTGTTATTTCACTTTATCCATCATTCTGTTTTTGTTTGCCAAATGTGACAAAATAAGGTTTTGTTTTTCGATGCAGAATGTCGCATTCAGCAAAAATCCCTTTTATGCAATGAATCGGTTGTGATCAACAACAGACCAAATTTCTGCAACATCTCCAAATGGAGATGATGATGATGATGATGATGGTCTTGCTGTAGGAACCCAGTTAAAATTCATTGGAACTTAAAGTGTACACAGCTTTTTCTCTACACTCAAGGCCAAGACTTACTTTAAAACTTTAAACTCCATTTGATTAACCGTGAGCATAATCTTTAATTGTGTGTAGTAACCGTTATGGTCCCTCTGGTCTCTCCTCAGATGATCTTCCCCTTCCAGTGGCAGTGTCCATACATCCCCCTCTGTCCACTCTCCCTGGCAGGTGTCCTCAATGCTCCATGTCCGTTCATAGTGGGAGTGGACTCCCGCTACTTTGACCTGTACGACCCTCCTCCAGATGTTGTCTGTGTGGATCTGGACACAAACACTATTTACCTGTAAGCTGTTATTTACAATGTAATTGAAACTATCCTAATCCAAAAGAAGTTGAAAGAAAGCAGAGCGGTACTTCCAAAAGCAGGAAGCCTTTTTTTTTTTGGTGCAGCTCTCTTGTTACTTCCAGCTAACTAACTCTGCGGTATTGTTCACTGCAGGTCTGATGAGAAGAGAAACAGCAACTGGAAGAACCTCCCAAAGAAACCCTGCAAGAGTCTCATCAACTCTCTGAGCAACTTGCACCACCAGCTGGCAACAGGTACAAACTGCATGTGGTTTTCTCCTTGAAAGAAAACCTCAACCATTTACCAACTGCATGAAAGGAAGGAAGGTCAATAAACAGCCATAAACAAGCATGTTTGAAATTCATGAGTTTGAAATAGCCTTTGAAATTTTTTAAAGCGACTTAGTTTCTTCCATCTTTGTAACAATATATATAAGGCTGCTCAGTATATCACAAATGTATTATTATCTCAATATCAGATGTATATACTGTGGTCGGCGCCTTCATGGACGGCAAACTGCAAATTTTAGATATGAAAAAAAAGAAGGATTAATTTTTAACAATTACAGAATTAATTAAAAAAAAAAATTGATAAACTATCAGAAGAACTGCAGTGTTTTTTTGTAAAAGAAGCCTTGAAGCAGAAAGACATTAACATCGTCTCCCTAACTGTTAATTGTTATCTTAGACCAGAAGAAACATAAACAATCAAATAATAAATAAATTTTTTTGATCAATTGGCTTTTTTTGTACATATACAGTGTCTGAAGTAAATTATTTAGTTTAGGTCACTTACTGACATCAGGCCAAAATAAAACATTATATTATTTGGCATAAAAAAGCCACTAAGTGAAGCTGGAATCTTTAACAAAGAAATTAATTTTTTCAAACTGTATGTTTTTAACCGGTTTGGAGAAGTTATTCATCAACCAATCATTGCAGCTCTTAACTAGTTGACACGAACAAAAGTGAGACATTGTTTACAACATTTGACAGGCCCTGGTTTGTGTTTGCAGTTGCAGTGCGTCCAATATCGCAGGACAGCTCCGCCGTGGACATGACCCCCATTGAGGCCGATTTCACCTGGCACAAGAAAAAGACGTCTCTGGAAATGGAAATCCAGGAGGCCTTCCTCCGCTTCATGGCCTCCATTCTGAAGGGCTACCGCTCGTACCTCAAACCCATCACGGAGGCGCCCACTGTAAAGGCCACGGCTGCAGATTCGCTCTATGACCTGCAAGGTGAACGCCTGACCTCATGTCATGCGATTGACTTGTCGAGCGTTTTGCAATCCATTTATAGTTTTGAGCCTTCATTGAAGTCTTCACACCTGAGTGCACCATTACTGGCATCTCTATTTCAAGAGGCACCGCTGGTATCGTCAGTCTCTGCTAATGCTGGGAAATTAGTTTGAAAATGATCTACCTGGGTGACGCTTCAGATATTTAAACACTTTTCTAAATAGCAATTATTGATTAGTGAATGAGGGTCATTCAATAGATATAAATACTCAGAGCCCTTATGTGTGGTACAGTGGTGTCAAGTTAAGTGTAGTCTGAGGCCATAATTGGGCCAAACCCTTGAAATGGCAGCATTAAAGAAACAGCAACCTATAATTAAAAACAAATCTCAGTCTATTTTGTCCCACAGGATGTATGTGTGACTCGTACAAATCACTCTAACCTATCAAGTCCTGTTTGGGCATATTCTTATAATCACCTATTTCTTACATTCGCTCCTTGGATGTCTGCAGGTTTTCTCAAAAGCAGAGACCGAGCGCATCAGAAGTTCTACTTGATCCTCACCAAGACCCAGATATTCATCCGTTTCATCGAGGAGTGCACCTTCGTCAGCGACAAGGACACCGGCCTGGCGTTTTTTGACGACTGCGTGGAGAAGGTGACCACCGACCCGGTGTCAGGCGCCTTGTGCACAAAGCTGCATGCTGGTGTTTTGTTTTCTCCTTGCCAGAGGTTTCCTTCCAGGGACAAGCCTTTGTTTTATGTTGGTTTATTGGCAAAATAACTTTTGTGCACTGGGAGACTAAGGAAGCTCAGATTTCCTCTGATTCATTCTGTCCCCTTTGCTCTCTTTCCTCTTCTTGCAGCTTTTTCCCTCTGATAAAATCACCGACAAGGGCACCAAGGTAATTGTGTAGACTGTAATTGGATTTCCTTCCTGCTTTTTTTTTTTTTTTTTTTCCTCACCCAACATTATAATTTTCCATTCTCAGCAATAATTATGGGTGTTTCCTCCTTTTTTCTTTTTTTTTTTTTTAATTCCTTCATTCATAACAAAATTATAAAGGCACATTTTGCTGCTTAGCCGTGAAGGCATCATTCTTCAAACATGTGAAGTCATTTACTTTCAGCCATCAGACTAAAACAACCATAAAATAAACTTGATAAAGTTTTTTCTGAAAAGAATGAAATGTTTGGATCCTTGCTTTAGGTTGAAGGAGAGTCATTTGAGGACACCAGAATTCTGGAGCTGGATGAGTCTCAAAAGAGCGAGCACACTGTTTTTGTCATGCCTCCCGAGCCGCCACCTGACGACGGGTCTGAACCGGCGCCTCGATACACGTGCGTCTGTCTCTGCCTCTTGTTGGTCTGAGCTTTTGGGGTCTTGGCACCGATGTGATTATGCGACTGTGTTTTCCCTCCTGCAGGTATAAATGTTTCCCCAGGCTGCAGGTGAATTTGTTCGACCGCCCCAGGGTGCTGCGTCCAGCCCTAAGCAGCAGGGCGGCGGGGGCCAGTCTGTCCAGCAGCCCTGCCCTCCTGGCTAAAAGGACAAAGCAGGCGAGTGCAAACAAGAACCGACGTGTATTACTCGCCAATAAAAGCCAACCACTTTTTCAATGACACTGGAATTGTGGTCCTGATTTTAAAGGAGATCAAGCTGGCCTACAAGATGGCGAAGCGGTTCTACCCCCACCCGCAGCTGTGGGCCCGCTGTCTGTTCAGTCACTGCTACAGCATGTGGTTCATCTGCCTGCCAGCAGCTGTCAGACTGGCCAAGTCCAAGAGCCGGGCCATGCAGCAGGCGTACAACGTCCTGCTGAAGATGAGGACCACCGAGGTGGAGATGCTGGATGAGGTGCGCTCACGTAAAGTAGATTTTACCACGTTGATGCCTAATCCAGCGTTTGTCTTGTCTGACAAAGCAAATTTGTTAGCTGAAGCTTGCACAGTGAGCAAAAAGCAACTTTTTGTTAGTTGTTTAAGTCAGAGATAACTGAGGTGTAGCTCAGTGAACAGACTTGCTGCCCGCTTCGAGCATGTCCCAGTTAATCCTACTTCTTACCACTCGTGTTACATTACTGTGTTGACTTTCATTGGAAGCACAGCAGAGGTTTGAAAATGGCAAATCCAAAATGTGAGTGTTTTGTTGTGGATTATTAAAATAATCTTTCAACTCTCAGGTGTGTTACCGAGTGGTGATGCAGCTCTGTGGTGTTTGGGGTCTTCCTGTTATGGCTGTGAGGGTCCTGGTCGAGATGAAGAAAGCTGGAGTTCATCCCAACGCCATCACATACGGATACTACAACAAGGTTTTATTTGTTGCAGAGCATTTCAATACATTTTTTTAAAAAACCTTTTACTTGCATACTGAGTGAAAATATGCAGGTTGAGAGCGTTTTGTGAAAAGCCCGTCTTCTTTGCAGGCTGTCCTGGAGAGCCCGTGGCCCAGCCGGAACCGGAGTGGCCTCTTCATGTGGACCAAGTTGCGCAATGTGCTCCGTGGAGTTGCCCAGTTCAAGCACAGTCTGGATCGCACGTCTTCCTCTTCCAAGACGGGATCCAAATTAACAGTCACAGGTGTGAACCAAGTTTGCAACACACACACACACACACACACACACACACACACACACACACACACACACACACACACACACACACACACACACACAGTCAGTTTTTATTTCTCACAGCTTCTTGTTTCTTTCAATAGCTGCATCGGTAGGCGGGTCAACAGTCACTGATGCAGACCGCTTGAGTCATGGAAGTGCTGACAGCTCAACCGAGGTCAACGGTGAGGAACATAATGTATTTGGCCCCGGCCACGCCATGGAGGACACAGCAGACGTTCACTGTAGTACAGGTACTGACTCCCACATCCATCGAACTGATTTAGGAGAGCTGGAAAAAGAATATATTTGTGAGTGCAGCCTGGTTTGTGCTATTTCTGTGAAATACAGGACAGTCGGATCAAGGCTACGGCTCAAAAGATGAGTTACATCAGGATCTAGCAGAGGCTTTACATACAGCTGTCCCTTCTGCTGTGGAGAGAAACGATGCCAAAGACCAGCATAATGGTAAGAAAAGAAGCTACATTTCACAACTCCACATCTGCATTTTAAATTTGTTTGTGCATGATTATCTTTGCTCTTTTTTTAACATGCGACTTTGTACAATTCTGTAACCAGAAGGAGACATTGCTGGCTCCGTGGACAGTGCAGTAGCGGTAGTGGAACCCACAACGGCGGTTGAGGTGCTCGCTCATGTCCCCAGTATTGTGAAGTTATCAACAGGGAGCTTTGATGGTGGCAGAGAAAAGGGTGAGTGAGGAGTGGAGATCAAATCAGATGAGTAAAATTGTTGAACAAAGTTTGCTTCATTGGGAAATTTATTGGTAATTTTTGTAGTAAATAACCAGATTCCAAGTCAGCGTCTTCAAATGACTTTGCTCTAATGATGGATGTGTACTTATCACTTGGTTTCCAAAGGTTCCCTTTCTACTATTGCTTCTGAGATATTTTGACTTAAAAGGGTCATAATCTGGAAAATCGTGCAACCAATGTCCTTTTCCCGTCTTAATTATACTAGTATATTTTATTCTTATATCTGTAAATTACACTAAGATGTAACAGTGTACAATTTCAATGCTGATTGGGGGACAAGACTACCTATTAAACCTTGACTTATTATTTCAAGTAAAAATATGCACATTGTGAAGCAATCCAAAGTTGCTTCATTAGTAAAATCATCTGAAATATGTGTGTATAAACTTTTGTCCGTTGTTTTATAGACTGAATATTTTTTCTATCATCTCCTTATTAATGAGCTGTCAAACCGTTGTTTTTTTGTTTGTTTGTTTGTTTGTTTGTTTGCTTCATTTCCAGTCATTTTTTTGCTTCAGTCGTACTTTTCAGTGATATGACGATGTTGCATACATTCCACAGGTACAGGGAAGCTGTTCAGGAGGCTCAGTAAGAACGATAACGTGTCTCTATGTGATGAGGATGCCCCCCTTTCTTCTGGAGCGAACCAGAGTCAGCAGCAGCGGCAGAAGGCCTTCTCTGAGCGTAGCTGTAGCTTCAGCGCTGAAACCCGAGCTGGGATGCTCTTGGAGAAAGGCGTGGACCACATGGCCAGCCAAATGGGAGCTGACGCTCGTATCCTGGCCGCGGCACTCTCCGGAAGCAAAAGTCCGCCCCCTAACAGTGCGTCCAAGGCACTTTTTAAAGACTTGGAGGAAGAGCCTGAAGATGATGAGGGCTTGACGCTTGGGAAGCTGCCTGGCGATGAACGTCCAAGAGCAGCGGAAGAAGAGAAGGGGAATGATGAGGAGACGAAGGGGGCTGAGATAAATCTGCTGAAGCGAGAGAGGAAGCTCACAGAAACAGCTGAGGATGAGTCTGGAGCACGAGGAGCAGCCCTGGAGCGGGCAGACGTGGAGGCGGGCGCTGACCCGCTGTCCCTCCTGGTGTCGGAGAAAGAAGAGTCGGCATCTGTTACCAGTCAGGAGCCGGCGCGCCCAGTACCCGCTGTCGTCTCCCGTAACCTGGCCGAAGAGATTGAAATGTACATGAGCCTGAGAAGCCCTTTGGGGGCGAAGTCTTCCAGCATGGAGCTCCAGCAGTCGGAGGAAGACGCCACTGACTCCCCTCAGACAAAACAGTCTCTCGAGCGGAGGTCCAGCCTCCCGGTTCCTCCTGTAAAAACTCCAACGGGCTCGCCAGGCGACACGCCAAAACGCAGCCCCCACACTGTGACCCGCTCCAAAACGTTTGCCGTCAAGACAAAGACGCCAGGAAGCGGCGCAGCCAGCCCCGGTCCCAGGTCGTCTTCACTGACCGCGCTGGTCAAGTCCTCACAGGGAGGCTCGCTGGGCTCAGTCATCAACTCCATTTCAGGAATCAAGATGGACAACCTCTTGTCGGGCCCTAAAATTGATGTGCTGAAGTCGAGCATGAAGCAGGCGGCTAATGTGGCCAGCAAGATGTGGGGGGCCGTGGCCTCAGCCTACTCCTACTCAGATGACGAGGTGAGCCTCAGCGATTCAGGACTCCAAGCAGTTTAATTATCGATTTGAACTAATCCAGTCCGTACCGGGATATAAAAGCACTCTGTCTGCTGATCAAGTGTGAGAGTTTAAATAGTTTTCTTCCTTTTCTCCCTGCAGGATGAACAGGCTCAGGGTGCTGGAGGCTTCCCAGCTCGTCTGGATGACAACATACTGACGGAACACGACTTGGACGAGAGTCCTGAACGACGCGCCATCCCGGTTTTGTTGGCTAATGGTCTGAACCAGAGCTGCACCAGCCTGGGCAGCAGCAGCGGCAGCAGCGACACCGGCCGAGGGACCCACCAAACTCGTAAGCAGTCTCTTTTAAAAGTGTTTCCTTTTTTTATTGGTTTCTGAGGTAAGCAGGCCTGTGTGAGCAGCTGGTAGAGTTGTTTTTGTCTCTGTGCGCAGACATGACTCCAGGGCGTGCAGGCAGAGGTCCTGACTCGGAACAAAGCTCCTTGCATCACGCTTCCTCCTCCAGCATCTACCAGAATTTTGCAATTGAGGTCTGACATACGGCATGAACAGAAACACACATAAACACACAAACATCAGAATGACTCCTGACTGGCAGTGCAAACCTCCCTCCTTGCAGGTGCTGATGTCCAGCTGCTCTCAGTGCCACTCCTGTGAAGCTCTGGTATACGACGAGGAGATCATGGCCGGCTGGACGGCTGACGACTCCAACCTCAATACCAACTGTCCCTTCTGCAACACTGCGTTCCTTCCCTTATTGCACGTCGAGTTTCATGATTTGCGCACAACTAGCGGGTAGGATTCTACTGTCTGTGTAGTTTCACTGTCTCTCTCCAGTGCATTTTCAACTGCAGCCTCTTTTTGTACCTCGCAGGTTTTACATGAATCCCAGCGCCTCAGCCGACAGTATCCACAGCACCAGTGTTCAGCCCACAGCGAGCAGCTCCACCGACATGAAGACGCCAGACCTTCTCACTTTCCCTGAGGGCGAGACCCAGGAGACTCCAGATAATCGTGCTGGAGCACACAAGAGGTACGTCTTGCAACACAAGTTGGATTAATCCTGAAAGAATATATATTCACATTGTGCTGAAATTATTTCCGTTGCTCTTTGTGTTTCCAGTCTGGTTCCAGAGCCGGTGCAGACGGACCCGCTGGGCCTCCTGGAGCACCAGGCAGCAGGGAAGCAGCAGCGGTGCAGTGGGTCGTCACTAACGCGCAGCAACAGTGTTGGGGGACCGCTGCAGAGCCTGGACTACTCCCAGAGACCGGGACACGGCATCTCCACCACCAGCCTGCCCTGCAGCCTGCAGGAGATGTCGGTCAGTGTCCTTCTGCTGTTGCGCACTCAGCTTGCAGACGCTTTCAGCTGTGAAATGAATCGGCTGGACTGTTTGTGCTTCTCAGGATGGGATGGGAACGAAGCGGCCCAATCCTAAACCCGTGTCTGTACCGTACCTCAGTCCCCTGGTTCTCCGCAAGGAGCTGGAGACGTTACTGGAGAATGAGGGCGATCAGGTAAAGAGTTGACATGAGATGGCAGTTTTCTCCAATAAGCACACAGTCGACCCAAATCTCCCTTTTGCGTTTGTGATCATCCAGGTGATTTACACCCACAAGTTTCTCAGCCAGCACCCAATCATTTTCTGGAACCTGGTGTGGTATTTCCGCCGCCTGGACCTGCCCAATCACCTGCCTGGCCTCATTCTCACCTCTGAACACTGTAACAACGGAGTGCAGGTTGGTGACCCCACATGTCATCGTTTTTGTTTGTTTGTTTGTTTGTTTGTTTGTTTGTTTTTAGGTTAAACGTGATGCAGAATTGACTCGCTATAAAAGATGCACGATGGCACCAACATCATGTATTTTTCTCCTCACTGCAGCTGCCAGTGACGTCACTGTTGCAGGACAGTAAGCAGGTGTACGTGCAGCTTCTGTGGGATAACAGCAACCTGCACCAGGAGCCCGGAGAACCCCTGCACCTGCTCTGGAGAAAGTTTTGTGAGTGTTTCAATGTCCTCAAGTGGTAAACTTGTGATTGCAGTGTCTTTGAATGTTGTAGAAAACTACAGCTGCCACCAGAGGGCATCCAAATTACAATTCTCTAATGCATGAACACAAAGTGAAGCTTATATGAGTTCATTTTTGTTCATTTGGTGTTGTTTTTTTGTTTTTTTCCCCCCAGTGGAGAAGAAAGGCACCTTGGCTCCGACAGACCACCAAGAGATTCGCACCCTCCTCAACACAATCGTCCGCAACATCCAGACCAACGATGTTTACGGGCCGATCAACCTGCTGAACCGAGAGATCAAGCGGCGTCCTGACGGGGTCAAACGGCAGAGGTACACCCCTTCTGCTCTTTGTTGTTGACATTTATTGGATCTTTTGTTTTAAGCTGAGCGAGTGTGAATCAAAGTTCATTCCCGTGTTCTGTCTTGGTTTCAGGAGCATCTACAGAGAGATTCTGTTTCTTTCAGTGGTCGCCTTAGGACGGGAGAACATTGACATTGGTGAGGGAATGTTTTAAAAATAAATTCACCGGTAATGGTAAAGAAAAATGTTTCTATTTTGTTTAAGACAAAAAAAAAAATTATTATTATCATTAGTTTGTTCCAGAAAATATAAAATACAGATGCATACAAACGAAAATCTTATTTACAGTATTGTGAATTTATATATAAGTAAAATGTATTTATTAATGAATTTTCAGTATATTTTATAATTCTGCTTGCTGGATTTTGTGGTAAATAGTCATTTAAAAAAGAAGAAGAGATTTGTAACGATATGGTTGTGATGCTCGCTGTTTCGTGGGTTTTTGGCGTATTTAATGTAAAACACCAGGGGTGAGAATGAATTCTTCAAACCAACCCCTGAAGAATACAGAATTTCCAGTTTAGCTCTTGGCAACTCCTCGCTTTTCTGACATCTACACCCCCTCCTCCTCCTCCTCCTCCTCCCCCCCCCCTCCTCCCCCGACACCCGCAGAGGCCTTCGACAGGGAGTACCGCACCGCGTATGACCAGCTGAGCCCGGAGCAGCTCAAGTCTTTGCACCGCATCGATCGTCCGCCCACCGCCAGCATCCAGGCGTGCCTTAAATGTTTCGGAAGCCCTTTCATCTGAAGACCGCCGCCTCCTGCAGCAACACAAAATCTGACTGCACATGTGCAACGGCTGCAGGGGGATAAGTGTTGAATGTTGAAACCGCTGCGATCGCCCAGTTCATGGTACTTCTTGCTCTTCCCCCGGTTTAAACAAAAAAAAAAAAAAAAAAGATGCCCAGTCTGTTTATTTACTACCTTAATATGCTTTGCGGGGTGTCTCCTAATAGGTGTGACTGTTTTGTAAAAAATAAAATAAAAATAACAGCTCGGAAATGAATTTTTGGACTAGTTGAGCTGTATTTCTCTCCAGATGGTGTATAGAATGATTAATCGCTGTACAGAATATTTTTGACTGCACAGATTGTATAGACGTATCTGTGTATAACCAGAGAGTCTGCCCCTGCTGGTCTGGTAGCTTTTCCACCCTCGTTAGACCCCGACTCTTCCTTTGTGCACTTTCCAGATAAAAGAAAAACTCAAGTCCACCCGTTTTGTTTTGTACATATTTTTGTTCAGTTATGGGAATTTTTGTCGCCTTTGCCCGTTTTCACACCATGAAGAATTGACTCTGTGATTTAAGTCTTAATGAAAGTATAAATGTTCACATGAGGGATCTTTGAGGCTGGTACCATTCTGCTCGCAGCGCGCGTGTAAACGGGAGAGGACTGAGACGATCACTAATCCTATTAGCTCTTAAAATCTTTCTCTTTAACATTCCAGATGTACTGCGTTCAAACCAGGACTTACGCAAGTATTGATCTCTGCAACCAAACATGAGAGCCGTCATTTATAAGCCGTGATCCTTTAAAAAAAAAAAAAAGTTTTGAAGTTAAAAAAATAAAAAAAAGTGTGCCACACTACTGATTCACATAAAAAAGACGCGTGGTGTCGTTGATCTGCAGACGGAGGCGTTCGATGGTTTACACATGTAGCTTTGAGAACCAGTGCCAGCAACAACAGCACAAAGGGCTTTTTTTTTTTTTTTTTCCAGTACTGCTGATACTGTTTGGAGAAAAGACAACTTTGTTGTGACATTCCACTAAATGCTGAAACAGACGGGTGGGAGGGAACAGTTCGGTGTTGGGGGGGGGGGGGGTGAAATTTGGGAGAGCGACGCCGACTTGTACAGATGACATGATGTAAAATATTCCATTTGCACTGCAGAGGCTGAGCTGAATCGGTGGCCAGGAGAAGATAAAACCTTATCCGAACACTTACAACATACAAAGGTCTGACTCCATGACAAAAAGAAATGATCAACTATTTATTTTTGTATTATTGACATTTGGATTGCAGACAGCATGCTAACTTAGAATTTTTATGTCTAACAACTCCCCCCCCCCCCCCCCCCCCCCCCCCCCCCCCCCCCCCCGTTTCCTTTTTAAATCTGTCTCGAGATTCCTCCCTGTACTGACTTTGTAAATTTGATCCATTTATGGCAGAGGATGTACAGTAAAGATTGTTTTTGTTTTTTTTAAATAGATTAAATGATCTCTTACCGTCCTGTGGAAAGGAAATGAATGTCTTCACTTAAGTGCGCTGCAATAAAATAAAACATTTGTGAAATAATTTTGAAAACAAAAAATTTGTTGTCTTTTTTTTTATTTTATTTCCTTTCTTCCCTGCCCTGAACAAAAACCTCTTACATCTATCAAGACAAGACGTTTCTTCACAGTTAGAATAATTAAAATGTGTCCTCCGATTTCTCAGCTGTCGAGTTGTTTGTTACAAATCCTGCACATGCGTGTCTGAAAAGAGACGCCTGTATTAACACTTTGGTACAGATGCAAACGATGGCAATCCGTTAAACTTTCACTTTTTAAATAAGATGAAATTCTGATTTGTTCAGTTTTTCCTCTGCTTTGCTGAAAACCTGCGAAGGACTACAGCACTGCCCACAGCACCTCCTGGTGGTCAAGGTTATATTAAGTACGCTGCGTGGGATTACCTCAACTTTATTTGTCATGAGTAATTTAAGCCAGAAAGATAATACAGAAACATAATTGTTTTTATGTTACATGAAATGAATTTGTATTTTGCTAAAAAAAAAATGGGGTTTTGTATTTAATTCCTATTTTAATTAATGACACATCTTGGTAATCATTTTAATGTATTGATTTAATTTTGGCAGTTTTAGTCAAAATATTTTTAGTTTTTTTTTCTTTTTTCTGGGGAAATTCCTAATATTCTGGTTGTTTTACCCGCTTTGGTATTCAAATAAAATAAACATGTAAGCAAAATGTGTATTGACTTGTGACGCACCGCCGCGCTTCTGCCACCAGGCGGGTGGGCGGAGCCTAACACGCGGTCCACATTAAAGCCCCGCCCCGAAGCGCGCGCTCCGTCCAGGTGTGACCCGGAAGCGGGACTTGATTAACGCTCATCGGGAGTCCCACCGGTGACACGCGGACAGCAGGATGCCGGTGAGGAGGCAGAGAAACGCCGGGGCCGGGCAGAGCAAGGAGCGGCTGAGCCGCGACATGCGGCGGAGTAAACTGACACTTTTTATCCAGCAGTTCGAGAAAGAAGGTTTGGTTTTGGAAGTTTGAAAAAAAAAAAATAAATAAATATTCCCACTAACTCCAAACATGTGGCGGCAGCACAAGAGCGCATGAACGAGTTGGAGGTGAAGCTGGAGAACATGCTGGCCACAGTGGACAAAGCCTTCAAGGTGGAGCTGATGAAGATGCCCCCCTCCCTCCAGAACACTCTCATGGGGGATTTATTAAGTGGTGACTTTCTTAAATGAACTCCATCTGACATCTCGAGGTTGTTTTGTTTTTTCCTTCTTCTTTATTGAACTGAAGTTTCTGTGTTGGCAGAGGACGTGTCAGCCAGTGAGGTGTCCATTGCTGCGATGGTGAGTGGACTTTTATTATGAAATTTTTTTTTCTAATTTTAGCTCAGATTTCCATAATCCACTGTCATCATGACACTTTTACATACTTGCTGTTTTCAGAACGAGTCCCGTGAGGCGCCTCAACCAATCAAAAGGATGCCCAGTAGAAGAGGTGAAACTCTTCATTCTACTTTACAAAGATCTGTCAGTTCACCTGTGGCGTCTCGTCTGTGGCGTCTCATGAGGACGGCTGGACAGGTTTCATGTTCACGTGCTAAACGGGTCATTTGATCGTCTTGTCTTTCTGTTTTTTGAAAGTGAAATCGGCAGCTCCCCCGCCCGCCTCCGGACAGAAGGCCTGCAAGGTCAGGACGGGTTTGCACATATTGACTGTGTAATATTTGTTAAACGGCACATTTCCAGTCTGTTTTTCTGTTTTGCACTCCTCACCTTTGATTTTTTTTTTTGATTTTTCTGTTTGTTTGTTTTTAAGACGGTAAAAGGGCCTAAACGGACGAAAACCTTAGTTGGCAGCAACAGCACTGGAAATCTCCTGTAAGGTTAAAAGTATGCGTGGCCATCGTGGTATACTGAGCGTTATACAGTCATTCAATTGTGCTCTGCGTTGTATCTTCTTCTTCCAGTGGTTCTCCGGTCGTGGCCAGTCGGACCCGTAGCGGCTTGCCAAGCCGCGCTGCCAACGGCCAGGCCAAACCTAAACTCAGGTGTGTTCTCCGGTCGCCGGAACCTGCTGTCGTGTTGTGTTGAACTCCCGGTACTGAAACGGACTTTCGTCTCAGGTCTGTGGTGTCTGCTGGTGACATGCACTGCGCCATCGCCGGAGCTGCTGCACACGTCACTGTGACCACGGCGCGTGGGGAGGTAATGAACCCCCCCACCCCCCACCCCCCACCCCTTCCCCAGTGGGTTAATTTTTTAGTAGTAATGTTTTTTTTCCCCCTTTTGTAGGCCGTCAGCTTTTCTGAAGAGATGGAGAACGACGTGAACTGTGATTTGCTGGACGACGTGGCATGGCACCAGATTCAGCAGCTTGTGGTAACGGATGACATATTGACGCTCCGCGTTAGATATTATTAACAGAGTCGAGGATTTTGGAGGGGAAAACATTTCAAAAATGCAATATTTCTTGGCAACACACGTCTTGCGTTGTTCAAAAGACAAAGATGGTTTATTCCTCGTCATTGTCATACCACTTAAAAGAGAAATGAAGAAAAAAAAAATCATTCATTTTAAAGATATTAATTGGCAAACATGGATTTTATTTGAGTTTTTTTGCTATATCTGTAGTAGCTGTTGTTGCCCCTGTTTAAAACCAGATTTTTGGGTTTGCAGACGATGTTGGAGGATCTGTCTCATCGAAAGAGCAAAGATGCCTGAAGGTCCTCCTGTAACCAGGGTTTTGGTCCAGCCGGGCTCCGTGAACGTCATATTTCAATTTTATCCAATGGTCTGTTTTGCTCTTAAAGTATAATAAATATTTACTTTCAATTTTTCAACTTGAGTACTGAATTATTTCTATTTTTCCAATATGTGACAGAAGAAACAGTACTTGTGTGATGTTTGTCTTTTAGACAAATGTTTCAACCAATAATAACTACAATGTCACCAGAAAAGTACTAAAAACAAGCTTAATTTATTTAATACTGATAGAGAAGTACAGGATTACACTTTGCCAGAATGAGTTCTTATCTGCCCGAAATGGAACAAAAAACACTTTGTCATCTCGTTTAAAATAATAAAAAAGAAAAAGGAAAATTCTAACACATTAAGTTACATCTTTGCCTACGAAGCATTTGAAAGCCGCGACGTGGATCGGGCCTGGATTACTGCTGCTGCTGGGAAGACAGCGACTCCATCTCTATGTCGGCCGGCTCGTTCACCACGTGTGGCGGCGTCGGGGGCGAGCTGGAGGAGGAGGAGGACCGCGTGCTGCCAGCAGAGGGCGCCTCGTGGCCGGGCTCGCGGGGCATCCGGGGGTAAAAGGGACCCACCAGCCAGTTGAGCGGCGTGTTGTTCACCAGGTAGTCGAACACGTGATCCAGCGACGTTCTCATTTTGCCCAAGTGGACTCTGCTGCTCGCCAGCATGCTGTCCGACACTTCGCCCAGCACGTTGGCCTTGCTGAAGCCGGAGTAGATCTGCGAGGCGGAGTGGCTGAGGGACAGCGCCTCCTGCTGGATGTGGTTGGGGAGGCCCTGCAGGCCGGAGACGAGGACGAGGCAGGTGGTCTGGAGCTGCTGGGTGAGGGAGCGAGCCAGCGCCAAGGTGCGGGACTCGATGATCTGGAGGACGGGGAGGGCCGGGATTTAGATAAACGTGTCCTTGTAAATTTTAATGCTCTGATAAGCAGGTGGTTCCATTTTGTGTTGACGCAATGTTGTGTCCTTTACCTCCGCCTCATGGCTGCTGCCCTGGCCCGAACGGCTGGATGACCTCCAAGCCACCAAGGAAGTCAGCTTGTCGTTCAACATCTGGTTGGCCCCGTGGATATTCTTCCGGCCATATTCAATCTGTGAAAAAAAAAAAGTGACAAATTAATTTTGTTCTAATTAAGCCGATTTTGTACGTCGAAGCCAAAAAACGGTGCGGGTATCAAACGCAGGAGGAAGACCCACCAAGTCGACGGTGGAGTTGAGCTCGGAGATGAAGTCCACGCTGCGCTGCTTGCCGTCTTGCAGCCGGGTCAGGGCTCTGGTGTACACTCTGCTCCGGACCTTGGTGGAGAGGGAACCCAGGCGGATGTAGTAGCTGGGCTCGTTCCTGTCGAAGCCGTCCACCGTTTTGTCCTCCAGCTCTGTCACGAGGTCAGAAGACACACAATTCCCCAGTGAACACGAAGTCCAACGACATTGTTGCGAGTGGCGCGTTATCAGTCGGGACTAAATGCTGATAAAAGTCTTAACAACTCTCAGGGGTCGTCACCTTTGTTCAAACTGAAAGCTACTTTCATTGATATTAAGGGACACTTGTTCTAATCAAGTTATTTGCTCTGACCGTTACTGAACCTGCTTGTGCGAGGCTCCCTGTTGGCACGGCGATGGCACGAGGCGCTTAAATGAGCTTAAGATCTGATTTAGATTATGAAAGTCGCCGCGAGTCGCTTTGAGCCCCACCGCAGTCCCGGTCTTAAACAATTACGTCTTTACAGAGTGTGGAAAAACTATTTGCACCCTGCGATTTGTCTAATTAAGGAAACCCTGTTTTTTCTGGGAGCTGGGTCAAATCCATTCTGAACAGTGAGCTTCTGCTTACAGCCGATCCTTTGTAGAGATTCACGGCGACAAAAACCCAAAATATCAAGTCGTTGAGAATCCTCCATTCGGTACTTGTAGCCTGTGATGACGCCACTCACCGACAAGCTCGTCCTCCGTCAGCGGTAAGTACTGCTCCACCAGACTCTCGGACGTACTGAGCGCCGTGTCCACGCCGCTGCTGACCAGCCGAGCCACTCGGCTCTCCAGCACCGTGCTCACGCTCCCGTTGACCACGGCCTTGGTCTTCTCCATCCCGTCCTGCACCGCGCCCCGAGTCTTCTCCACCACTGTGGTCAGGGTGTCCGACACCGTGTCCTTGGCTCCGGACACCGTGCCCGTCACGGCGTCCTTAGCCGTGCTCACCACATCCTTGGCACTGGATACAATCTGGGCGGGCAGATTTCAACAATTGCAGCAATTGTTGTGAAACAGCAGGACACAGGTCATGTCTGACCCCCCCCCCCCCCCCAGGAGATTAGCCCACATCAACATTGTGTATTTAAGCCTGGTTATGAAAACCGTACCTGATCGGAGGGCTGGTGGAGGATTGG
This sequence comes from Lipophrys pholis, assembly GCF_963383615.2. Taxonomy (NCBI): domain Eukaryota; kingdom Metazoa; phylum Chordata; class Actinopteri; order Blenniiformes; family Blenniidae; genus Lipophrys; species Lipophrys pholis. Next base: position 19,663,067 of record NC_137646.1, on the reverse strand, counting down.
CAGGGTTTTCTCAATCTTGTCCAAACCTTTACAGGCCAGGTCGTTGGCAATGGCAACTGCAGGAAAAAGGTCAAATCAAGCTTTATGAAGAACTTTGTACCGGAGAATCGGCTGGAACAAACACGCTGCTACAGGCAGGTTTTGTGGGGAAGTAATACTTGTGAAGCTTGTTGTGGTTTATTCCTGGAGAATTAGTCAAACTGGGTGAAAGGTGACGTGAGTAATAACTCCGACCTGAACTTCCTGTTTCAATCTGACTCATCTGTCCAGTTTCAGTATGACTGGAGTTAACTTTAATTTCCCAGAGTCGGGGTGTGTGCTCCTGGAATCGACTGGAGGGTCTTACTTTGGGGCTCCAGCTTGCCGATGATGGGCGAGGCGGTGGTGAGGGCCACGGAGGTGATGGTGCGTACTCCTTGCTCGGCCGCCTCGCACACCGTCCTGATGTAAGGGTGGTTGTCCTTGGTGCTGGAGTAAACGCTGGACACCAAGCTGTAGGTGGAGCTGACCAGGGGGAGGCTGCTCACCCTCTCCACCACATTCTGTGGAGGAAAAAAACACACAAGTCAGTGTTGAAAGTCAATAAAAGATGATTTCACCGAAACAGATCATAATTTAGTTTTTTCATTCGTCAATGTTTTTTTAAAAAGGCATTGTGTTGAAATACAAAGTCTGTTGACCTGCCTCACCTGATTCGAGATAACTACAGCTGCTGCCATGTCTCTTCAAAACAATCTATAGAGAGAAAAGTTCAGGAAAACAGCAGTTGTTACACATTTATTCTTCACATACACACGAGATTCTATTCTACTACAATGTGCTGCTTCTAGATAGTCAATGAATAAGTGATTAATAATAATAATAACCGCGCCACATCTGTTGACACTCACCCAGCTGTTCACTGCTCACGAGCCGTCAGAGGTCTGATACCGCCGCTCGCACTGCCGCCGGCTTTATTTATGTGCCGCTCGATGTCGCGAGACGAAGCGTGACGCCATGACGTCACTCGCAAGTCACTCCGACATGTGGGGCAAAGGTGAGACGGGTCAAAAGTTCAGCGGGGGGGGGGAATTCCTGCGGTGCGCCTGTCACGTGGACACGTTTCACAACTTTTATCTTCTGATTTTAAAATAAATTTCAAACCCCGAAAAGTTTCCACAACTTAGAAACGTTGCCTTTATCATATTTATCATGCTGAGGCCACCTTGTGGCCGAGTTGGGAACATGCAGCTGTCTGATGACTGTAATCTGCATTCAACTGTAACAAGTAGAGTGAAGTACTTTCAAGGTACAAACCTTCAACAACAAAGTCAAGAGTTGTCTCATTAAGTTAAATAAATCTCTGGATGCGAGTATTTGTATTCAAGTGAAGAACAAATACATGAAAAACATACTTGCAAGTAAAACTAGAGGTTTGCATTTCCAGAAGAAAATACAGGTGTGACTGCTGATGGCTGCCCCGGATCCCCACGTTGTGAAGTGAGGAACTCGAAAACATTAGAACAGGAACAGAGAATAAAAAAAACGATTAAAGCAAAGTGCAGAAAAATGAAAGAACGACATAAAACCAGCATATATTTTTCATGTAAAAGTGTTAACAGTCTGGAAAACAATAGAGATAAAACTATAAGTTAAAAAAAAAGTTGATAATGGTAATGTTTTATACAGGATTACATAATACATTTTATTCTAGTTGAAGCAAAGTAAATGTCTATTACAGCATATTCATCCTGTAATAGTTAAAAGTTAAACATATTTGTTGCCGTGTAGCTCCAGCTCGGCTGTCACGTGACTTATGAGAACTATTAGAACGTTTCTTAATTTCTTAATTAATGATGCATTTAAATGTACATTTGACCCGAGCAACACCTCTTTGAATTTACATCTGATCACATCAACGGCTTGACTTTTACAGTCCTCCAGCGGTTTACCAGAAAATAAACAAGTCTGTGTCTCATGTGTGGCTTTGTTTTTAATTACACTGTGTTCTCCTTTCTTTTCTTTGTATGTGTTATCTTTTAAAAGAGATGTATTAAGTGTTGATGCCATTTCTGTGGATATTAAACATTTGGAGGCCAGATGAAGAAGCTGCATTTAGCTCAGATTCGGCAGTTGGCGAACACATGAGGGATCCTGTATTGTGTAGATGAAACCCTCAAGGGCCCATTTATCAGCCTTGATGGAACTCAAATAGACCCCATATGAAAATGTTGGCTGCAGTAAACCACAGACATTGAGACGGTCTGACTGAGCGCCAACATCCAACTTCTCCGGTTTACGCTGACCTACTGAGGAATCACGTCATTAAAGGTTTGCCGGGCGACTGATTGTCAGTCCACTGAACACAGAGTCCGTCTTACAACGAACGCACACCGAGACGACACGCCGTAACAGACACTGATCCGATCGCACTTTATTGTGCAGGTCGCTCTTTGTTAATGGCCGTAATCAGCTCATGTGTGATTCACCAGCAATAAAAGCGGATCAGAACGCTTGCTTGGTCACTGAGACGTGATGAAATCTGGGATACTTCAGCGTGACCTTTGATTGTACAAGTGTGTCGTGGAATCAAACAATTATTTCTTAAGAGGGGAAAACTAGGGCATAGAATTCAGTTTGGATGTGTCTCTTATTAAAAAGCAGCATGTTGCAGTATTGCAGTATGTTCCGACTGATAACAGTGAAACGTTTGTGTCATTCTCCTAGTGTGGGGCAGTTTCAATCTTCAGCTTTGTAAAGGAGTTACTAAAATATGTAGGGATATACATATCTCAAATAAAAACGACAAGACAGCGTTTTATCTGACTAATATGAGATTTTTTCTTTTTTGAAGTTTGTTTCCCTTTAGAGAGTGTGCCCCCCACCGAGTGAGAACCAGACTTTAAGAAAACTATGAAACATTAATTAAATACCTTTTGTGTTTTGTGATTTTTGGATACTTCCACCAACATCATATTAAGGCTGAAGGGGCCCCCGGATGATGATGTGAAATTTGATTTCAGCATTAATTGAAGCTCGATTTTCCTGCTTTTTTTTTTTGTCTTGTTTTGATCTCTTGCTTTGCTTTTGGAGTCAAACACAACTTCCCCGGTGATGAACTTGAATTTCGACTTGAACACTGTTTGCGCGTGCATGCCGAGCCAGCAAGAGGATGCGTTTATTCTTAAAATCAAACACACACAGCTTGCGGGTGTATGTGCAGCTCTCTGGTCAACACTTCCATACAACACGTCCACCTATATCTTACAACACGTCCTTCAAATCGGAACTTCACCCGGGTTTCCTGTCCTAACTTCACCAGCTTTAAATCACAGCCCCACGGTCTGTCAGGTTGGGGGAAAAAAAGAAAAAGCATTAAGCTCCTTTCAGCTCCTCTGTTTAAGTCTTGTTTCAGCTCTGTAATTCTTCACATGTGCCTGTCACTTGCACTCCTGTTCTGCACTCCGCGAAGAACGTCGTCCAAGTGAGATGCGAGGAGATTGCGAGTGAGGTTTTGCCAACTATTTTTAACAAAGCGCTTTGAAAAATAACAGAGACTAAAAAGTTTCTGCTTTCTGTTTGCAATCTGGTAGTTTTCCCTCCGTTTCCTGTGGACGAGAGGAGAGCAATCGCAGGGGGAAAACGCAACAGATTGACCCGTATTAAACATTTAGTGTGTCATTTTCCCAGTAATCGAATTTAAGTTCATACAATAACAAGATACACGTTTTTAACTGAAGGCATTCTGGATGGCCTGCTTTTTTTCTTTTTTTCTTTTTTTTTCTTGTCTCCTTAGATTACTTATATATTTAGTCCACTAGATGGCATCAATGTAGACAAAGTTTTTTTTAATTATTGCGGTTCGTCCAGTTTGCTCCCCTCTTCAAAAAGAAGGCCTGTTTTCAATCATTTGGACTCAGCTTCATTCTACATATTACACTCAGTCATGCATAAAATGTAAAATATGCAGTAGATACTGGATTGGAAAATGAAGCTGCACACGACTTAATTTTGACTTTGGAATCAGATAAATATATGAAGACCATGCACAGTGAAATCTTCTGCTTTTCTCTTCCCACCGGTTTTCAAAGAAATTTCTGTCCGTTTTTTTTTTTTGGCGTCCGGGCGGGGGAGGAGATCGGAGATCCTCACACGGGATCCCTCTATTGTGCCCTCTGAGACAGGCGGGGGGGCCGCGGGGGGCCGCGGGCGGCGTGCCAAGGCTCCCGGCCGGGGTAACGGATACCTGCGGGCGACTGGGAAAGTGTCACACCTCTGGATCACACACAGTCCCAGGCACAGCGGGAAGAAAGAGCGCAGACAGCGAGGAGAGGGCGAAAGGGCCGGAGATGTGGCTTTTAAAGCGGAGGAGTGACATGTCTTTGGTGCCGTGGTATGCTTTGGTTCACTCTACACTCCAGTGGGGCTTCTAATTTGAATGCATCTGCTGTCAGGCAGTGGAGGTGAGCCAGGGGATCGGTGGCTGCCGCTGTCGGTCACATTTGCTGCGGACTCCCAAGCGGGAACACGTTTCGTTGGTTTGCAGCCTCAGGTTTAGAATCGGTTAATGGATTTTCAGTCAAGCAGAATTACAGTGCAGTTTATTTGTGATTTTGTGTATTATGAGGATTACAGACAGATTTTTAATCCTTTTTTTCAATGAAACTTGTGGACTTGCCACCTCGTACTGGTGTGATGGAGCAGTGCTGCTCAAGGTGGAGGACAGGCCTCGCCTGACAGGCGCCACAGAGTTTCACAAGGTTCCGAGCAGCGAGGAATAATCTGGGGATCGGGGTGATTTTTCTCCTTTGAAATCTGAGTCAAGTCGACGATAAAGATGTTTAATACTTTATTATTAGACGCATGATTAGAACTGAAGTTAGAGTTGACGCAGTTGCAAAGTCGTTCCCAAACAGCTGCCATTGAAAGTCCAAATAAATCCATATTAGTGTCTATATGACAGCTAGTTCTCATGAAATTGTTGAAAATTGGGCTTTTATTTCGGTTTCTTTCAACCAAAACAATGGTAAGTTGCCGACGTCTACAGAATATATGATTACAAAGTTGTACGTTGAGATAAGTGCTGCTTTTGTGGGATTCCACCGACGTGAAACTTTCAGTTTTCTGTGTGTGGAGCGTCCTATAAAATGACTCCATATCTCTATTAACATCCACAGGCACTGACAGGCTCCCTTCAGTTCTGGATAACGTTTGAATAATATGTGTTTACGTGTGTTTAATGGTAAGTCACTGCCTCAAGTGCGGATGTTACGCCTATAGCAGTTTGCTAAAAGACGCCAATTATCCTTTATTCTTCTCTGCGTTGCCGAGTCAGGTCAAAACTCACCTTTGTTTCTGTTTTGAGGTGGAAGCTTGCATTTACATTTGCACAATGTCAGCACTGAGGAACACTGACAATGATGTGACTCAGACGGAGCTCCTCCCACCAAAGGTCTTTTGGTTTGTTTTTTCTTTGCATTTCGTGAAATTCCGACAGGATTTCAACATCTGGGATCAAACATATTTCCATAGGCTTTTCGTCGCTTGTTCTTCCTTCGAGCTTCGACCTGGCGCGACAAGCGTAGAGGTCGCGCACAGCAGAAATGAATCACACGTTAACAAGATGATGCCCGCCCTCTTGAAATAAACCATTACTTCAGCCTTTAATAAACGACGGGATCTGTGCAGACAATGTGCGTTTAGTGGGGCAGTAACTGCAGATTTATAGCAACAACACAGACAGGAGTCCTGTTAAGCAGGGTTCTGTGCACCTGTCAGAGGTAATCCTCCAATAATGACTCCGGCTCATTAGGTGGGACATTCAAGTTAACCCTGTACGTTTCCCCACTGCGAGGATCAAGTTAAGAAATGACTTTAAAAAAATGAAAAAAAAAAAAAAAAAAAATGTGTATAATGCTGGGAAAAGTGTGAGGGGAGGTCAACGTCTGGCCAGAGTGTCTTTGAAAATGAGATCCTCCACATTCCAGTGGTAACACACCCTGACTCCACTTGCACATAATTGATGATTTTCAGTAATGACCCCCCCCCCCCCCCCCCCCCCCCCCCCGCCCCACCCCCCACCCACACACACACACACACAAAAAGAATCTCATATTGCATAGTTGGAGGAATATTTTTCTGGCCATTGACCTGTGAGGCACAGATACAATTGCTCCGCCGCCCGCTGAGCACATACTCCGAATGGGTCAGACAGCAGGTCAGACAATGACCACAGAGGGTTCCAACGCCGTCCCACATGACCCCGCCATGTTTCGACGGTATCCCATCACAGAACATTTTAACAGCGCCGTGCTGGGATTAGCAGGGCCGGCTGTTTGAGCTGGCGGGGGGGGGGGGGGGGGGGGGGGGAATGCATTTTCACAGCTTTTTTTTTCCTGGGTGCCGTTGCTGACAATCACGGCGAGTCCGAGTAATTATAATATAATTGAGAATGATCTAAAACCAAATGGCCGAGCTGTGGCGGCCAAGGCTGTGTTTACAGAAAACAGCTGCTTAAATAGGCACTTAGAAGGAATTAGAATAACATTTTTTATGTCCCAGTGTGTGAGTGTGTCTCTGTCTGTGTGCAAGTGTGCGTACATGCGTGGGTTGGCAATTTGGGCACCTAACACAGACAATCTCTTTGTTTTGGAAGTGTTCTCTTAAGTCTTCGGGGGGGAGACGGGAGCCAAGAACAACGTGGGAAATAGGCCCTCGCTCCACTTCTGCTTTCTCTCCGGGCTTCTCCTCTGCAGCCTCTCTGTCTGACGGACATTCAGCTGGCCTCCGAAACATACCTGATGCAGACGCTCAAAAGAAATCCGGGCGGACGGGGACTCGTAATGGGAACCGAGTGGCAGCTTGAAGCTCAGCCAAGCTGTCCGTCGTCACGCTCTCTTTCCACGTTGTTCTCGCTCTTTCACACACGCATCAACAGACGACACACACCCAATCTGGCCTCTGCTCAGGTGGTCTCCAAGGGTAGCCAGGGGTGTGCGGTACCAGCACAGGCAGGAGCAGGAGCGTTGTGGGATCCAGGCCTGTAGTGCAAGACCTTCTGTGCACCTCTGATTATTGGAAAATGTCGACACACTTCAAAAGCTTTTTTATTTTATGGTCATTGCGCATGTGTCTGGCAAAATTCCGCCCCCCCCCCCCTATTGTTTTCACCTATGTGACGTCTACTTCGGGCAACACGCTTCAACTATGTCCAAGAAATTTGGTAGACATACTGGAGCACGTCGGGCTGAACTGAAATGCTACTGACGCTCATAAAACCCAACAGGAAGTCCGCCATTTTGGAAAGCTGGAAAGATTCATGCACATTCATGAAACTCCACTTTCCTTTGATTGGCTGGCTCACATGCTATATGTCGCTGTGAGGGCTTGTATGTTTTCGGTTATAGTAGTGAGTGTCTAATGAGTACCTGCTCCCTTCGGGTAATCATCACAGAGTAAAATCCAGTTATCTTCAAGGAATTTCATTTTCAGTGTGATTGAGGGTGCGATATGCTTTCCTATATATAACATGTAGGCATTTTCAAAAATGCGCTTCATAACTTGTACACATGGCCCTGCTATGTTGTTGCCTCGGTGTCTGAAGTAACTCTATTTTTGTGAATGAAACCCAGTGTAATGTTTGTAGCGTGAGAATTACTCCGCACACGTCCATTCTGCTTGCCAACTTGCAATGCGGCGATGAACCGGGCGCTACGAAACCAGGTTGATCCTTGGGAAGTGACGTCATCAGGGATTTCAATCCCTGAGGCGAGCGTCAGGAGACTTGAGCCTCATCATCTTGTCAGCTGCTGCTGCTGAGTTTTGAACAGACGACCCTAAAAGGAGATCTGTGATGAGCAGATGTCAGCTCGCGCAAATCCGAGTTTTCTCTTTCAAAGAGTTAAGGAATGTGAATAATCTCATTAGCTGACATCGTGGCCGCAATTTATATGAACGCACCACAGTGTAAAGTTGTATATGTGAAAAAAAAAAGAAAAAAAAGAAAGATCTAAAACAGAATAACAGATCCTCTTAATGTGACATATTTAAGCAAAAATGCAATTTGAGAATATTATGAGTTCAGCATTTTTATTAGATATAAAATGTAAGCTTTTCATCAATGACAGACCAAAGCGGTATTACAGCTTTTTGAAGAAAATGCCTTAAATGTTTGTACTTGACACATTTGATAAAGACCAGTCATATAAGGCCATATAAAAATAACACAAGCTGGAATTACTGACTCAGGATTTGGGTTGAACTAATTAGGAATATAAAGTAAAGGATTTTTATCTTAGAAATTAGAATAGAATAGAATAGAATAGAATAGAATAGAATAGAATAGAATAGTGCAATTTAACAGAAAATAGTGCAATGTAAGAAAGACTCGTTCACATTATATGGTTGAGTTGTTGTGATGCACAGAATGTGTGTGAATCAATGAATGTGTGAATTTAGTGGCTCTTGTAAAGGAACCATTTGTTTTTGTTTTGATGCACCTTTAGTGCCTGCCAGAGGACAACAGGTCAAACTAGTGTAAGTGTCCATCAGGGAGGACAGAGGGCAGCCAACAATCTTCTCTGCTGCTGCGTTGACCCTCTGTAGCCTCCTCTCTGCCTCGGTGGTGCCCCCGTACCAGACTGTGATACTGTGCGTCGGCAGGCTCTGGATGGACGGGCGTTAGGAGGTGGGCAGCAGCTCAGTGGACAGGTTGTTCTTCCTGAGGACACTCAAGAAGTGCAGGTGTGGTGAGATCAGTGGAGATGGAAGACACCGAGGAGCCCGAAGGTGTGGGGCTCAGGCCATCAGTGGCGTCGTCAGCAAATTTGATGATCATGTTGTTTTTGTGTGCTGGACTGCAATCGTAGCTGTAGAGACGGTACAATCATTATTTATTATTGTATGACTGGAAAAATCTAGTGAGTGCATCTCAGAAGAGCGTTGAAATAAGATAACGGGACTTCACAGATTTCAAACTTTAAGTTCTGCTCTAGATAAGGACGAGCGGTTTAAACAAAACTTCATGAATATTGTTCCAGCAAACATGTTTGATTTTTTTCCCCAGAAGCCCGACGTGCGAAATGAGATACTTCCCCACGGAAAATGGACAAAAAAAATATTACACCCTTGGGTTCTCAGACAAGCTGTCTGATCACTGGCAGCAGTGTGAAGAGCGTTGTGCCCGCTGTCTGCATGTCTGACGGGCGGTTTGTGGCGCGGTGCCCTCAGACTGCACGGAGAGGCTACAACATGCCCGATGGAAGCCGGAGCCTGCAGCTGAAACAGATCCGCGCTGACAGACAGACGGCTCCCTGTAACCCTTAGCGAGCCTGGCATTCCCGGGACTCGGAGGCCCAGCAACGGCGAGAGCTTTCGTTTCCTCTGGAGTCTCAAGCATGAGCAGACACACGTACAAACACACACATACGGATTGCGTGCCAAATTCCACAGAGGCGTAAAGGCAATCGGGACGGATGAGAAAGGCAACGAAGTGGAGGTGAAACTGCCTGTCGGGGCCGGAGGCTACAACACGGTGCCACAACGCTTGAAGGCAATCCTGTCCGTTATCGTTTGAGGAACAGTTTTTCAGAACCTCATTATGCTCTTGCATCTGTTCGTTATATGTGAAGCGACGGGTAGTGTGTGGTTAGCCTAGCAGTAGGATGGCGAGCGGCACAGAGCTCAGTAATGAACATGTTTCTTCAATGGACTGAAAAATGTGAATGTCGGCACAGAGTAGGTTTTGATCGGGGTGTTGTATCAGACCCCCGAGCCAACACGGGTGCACTACTTACTCTTGTCACTGCTGCGAAGCCGCCAGAGACTGAGCACACGTAAGAGAGTGGTATGAATCATCTCTTTACCCGAAGGTTCATCATAATCACTTTCCAAAATAGTTTCTTTAATCATCAACGTGTTTAAAGGGGAAAAAACGTTTTTTTTTTTTCCTCCCCCAAACATTGCTCACTGCCTTTTTAATGAAAAGACAAGCGATCTGGTGTCCCATGAAGGGCATTTTCTCTCTCTCTCTCTGGTATCTGGCAAATTCCTGCCCTCTCTTTGAACACATGTGACAAGCAGCTCTTTGACTCTCAGGCCAAATAACACTGATCAAACAGCCATGTTTGGTGTCAGACAACTAGGTTACTCATATGGGGGGCGCTGACCTGCTCCAAGTATGTTTAGCCAGGAAACCAACACATGTACTGTACATACCCCCCCACCACCTTTTTTTTTTTTTTTTTTTTTTGCTCTCATGCTTGTATGTGCGTGTGTTCATGCAGATGAACTAACGGCGAGTCGTGGTCGCCTCTAGGAAGGTATCAAAGCGTCACTGAGCTTCCAGGCCATCATTGCATTCAAACAAAAGATCTCCACTAAAGACTGTCATTAGATGCTGCTTCAGCCTCTTATTTGTCCCCCCCCCCCCCCCCCCCCCCCCCCCCACTCACACACACACACACACACACGCACACACCAACTCATACCCAAAACATGTAAGATCTGTCGAGCACACAACAAACAGACGCTATTTAAACTTGACGAGGGCCTAAAAATACATTTACGCCCCCGGGGCGGGGATTTTGTGACTCTGCTGCTTTGAGCAAATGATCCTGCTCAATGCGTCCCATCAATATAAGTAACATTTGTAACATGAGGACGCAGCTTAGCTATGCGCCGCCAGTCGCCGTGAATGTAAACTATTCATGTCTCCACGCATTATCTGCTGCTTTCCGTGGCTTTGTGGGGTTTCCGTGCCGCTCTCAGGGTGCCGCGGGTGGTCAGAGTTCAGCCAGAGGCTCCCAGGGTCCTTTGAAAGACACTGGACTGTTCACGATGAGTGGCATGAGTGCGCGGCGCTTTGAATTTCAAGGAGCCATTAGAGATGATCATTTAACCCCACGAGGTGGACAGGAAATGATTACAACCTCCACCACGGGGCTTCAGGTAAAGCGTTTCCCTCCTCTCCCGGGGAAATAAACATTTACATTCTTGTGCTCAAGCGTGTTAATAGAGATTAAGCTGATTTCAAGCCTGCGTGTCAGGCGGCCATTCAGGTAGCTCATACCATACATACCTATGCAATTTTTTGGGGCTCTTGAAGGACATCTCCCTCAGCCCTTTGAGCCCGGCTGAGGACAGAAGACAATTTTGGAGGAACATTGTTATTGCGGTGGCCCTGTACAGCTTCAAAAGTGACAAGACTTGGTGCCCGACCACGGTGGGCCCGGCTTCAAAGAGCTTAATGTCTTTTAGTTTAATGAAGCTACGGGATCAAACGGAGAAGGAGTCTCCAGGCATCAGTTAGAAAACAAAATTCCTCCTTCGTTGGAGTGGAATATGTTGCAGTTCTTTGTGAGTCACGAAAAGTTAATTTCAAAATGATGTCGAAAGATCGGATTAACACCCCCGGAGTACACTCGTCCACTGAACACAAATTGAATACGACCTTGACAATAAGAAGTTATGGAGTTAATGTCCCAGTATACAAGAGGGCTTTATTAGATTTCACGAGTAAACCTTTTAAAACACAGCAAACGGCTGTTTTTATTGGCGCCGGAAAAGGAACGACATGGGTCTCATCAAGGTAAATCAGAAACAACAGCGGATTTCAATCACGTGCCAGCAAAGGCCCGAGAGTATGAATATTTCATTCCATCCAGTTGATCTCAGTTCGTAAGCAGTCGCAGCTTGATTCAGATAAAACTCCTCTTGACCTTAAATGGCACATGGTTGGCAGCGTCGGGCGCCCAACTTGAAAGACTAATGCATTTCATACTTGTGACTAAACCTAAAGCTGTGAAAAGTAGTCCCAATCTTGGACTGGTGCGCAGCCAACAACACATGGTCCGGGTTTCAGCCCAAGCCCCCCGAATCTGCGGCGCACATGATGTACGGAGTGTGGCGTGAGGAGAAGTGGAGCCTTGTTGTATTGTTTCAATTCTGAGCGTAATTAACAAAGCAGCAGCTGTTGAACGCTCACCTTATACCACATGTGCTCCAACAGTCCTTAAATTAAAAATCGTTTGTAGTGTCGAACCCTTGTGACGTACTTATAACGGTTACCACGATGCCCCTGCTTTTGGCAGCAACGCTCGTTTGCGGCTGATTACTCATGTCAAATAAACAGTGCAGCGACAAGTACTGAAGTTGTCCCTTTTTACATAGAAGGAAAGTGTATGAAAGCTGCTGTCTCCCTCTGTCCTGCAACACAAACTACATAAACACCTTAAATAAAAGAAGCAATTAAAAAAGCGAGTTCTTATTGTTCAAAGTAACGATTAATATGTCCCACAGCTTGAGTTGAATGCTTTCTCAGTGACTATTGGGTATATAAATACATTTGCGTTGCTTCTGTTTATCTTGATTTTCGAAAACAGATCTATTTATTTGCCCAAGAACATAAAAAAGAGCATATTTGAAGTTGTGTCTAATTTGTTGAACTATTTTCTGACTTCATTATTGCCCTTTTAAGCATCATTGTGTAAGAGCGAAGATTTCAGGCATAATAAAGCATGTTGAGTAACCTCTGAGAACTGAATGTGTCTCTGTTTATGGAGACATTATTTTATTATATAACTGAATCTTTTAACGATACAGAGATTACATACTTTAATTTTCAGCAAATAGCAAGGCTGGGCAGAATGTCGAGGAGGAGTCGAAAAATACTTTTTAAGGGGATTACAAGTAGCTGTGCTCGGCAAACACTAATTAGGGCCTGAGATTGATTTTTTGAAAAACAATGAGACATCAACACAAGTGTGAGGCCGAATATCAGCCTGATATCAGCCATTCATCCACATGAAGTCAAGGCAAACACACGTAGAAAAAAAAAAGAAAAAAGAAAGTAGAAGGAAAAGTCAGCAGCAGCACCACCATGAGCGCGTGCTGGCGCGAGGAGCGTGTTTCTTTAAGAATGTAAGGTGGGTGAGACCCTTTTCTCCTGGCGCGCGCCCGGTATGCGAACATAAATTTAGCAGCAACGTGTTTGCAGGGGGAAACAAAATATCTGGACGCGTCCGTGAGGTGTCATGTCGTCTCCGCTTTTTCTGGGCTGACTTTTAAAAAAAAAAAGACATTTTATTTTTACCTTTCTTTTTTTTCTTTCTTTTCCTCCTCCTCTCTCTCTCTCTCTCTCTCTCTCTCTCTCTCTCTCTCTCTCTCTCTCTCTCTCTCTCTCTATTTTGGAAAGTGGAGCGCGCAGAAGGAGCGCGGGTCTCGTTCTGCGCCTCGGACGGACTGACCGGTACAGACAGAGACAGACAGACAATCCCAGCTGTTTCCCAACCAGCCCGGAGGAACTCACGTTGAGCCTGTGTGTGTGTGTGTGTTTTTTTTTTTTAATGCGGCGCGAGATGACTGGAGGCTGCTGGACGGGAGGACTGCTGCTCCTGGCTGCGTGTGTGAAGGTAAGTCACTTTCTAAAACTACATGCAACTTTAAAGAAACACGTGAGAGTTTCATCTGTCATTGTTAAACTTGTTATTAAGTTGTAGAATAACACCTGTCACTTTTCACTTTGATTTCTTCAAACATCCAGTAAAATACGTGGAGAGAGAAATAAACACAAAAGGACAATAGATGTTCATTCATTTTCTTTTTATCTGTCTTAAATCATCTTCTTGTGATGGAAAAGGCTGAGTTCAGTTTGCCTTGATTAACTTATAAAAAGTTGACTTAACTCTAACAGAAATTTGTGTGACGGCTGATAAATGTTCTCTTTACTTTCATGACATGGATCATCTCAAGGTGAGTCACTGGGGAACTCCACTCCCAGACATTTTATAGAGACAGCATGATCCATCCTCCAGAAGGTCAGGTCTTATCAGCCCCGCACTGAAACACACCTCTAAAAACCACATCACTCAGTTTGCACTGATCACTGCTGAAAACACTTTTTACACCTTTATCTCTCAAGGACCCTTCATGCGGAGGCCACCAGTCGTGTGTGTGCGTGTGTGTGTGGGGGGCAAAGCTGTGGAAAAGCCCATTCATGCTGAGCAACATGCCAGCAGGGGCTCAGCGGGAGTTTCAAGTGGAACACAAAGCAGTTGTTTGGTGTGCAGACACGATTTTAGGGCTGGAAGCAGAAGGCAGCAAGTGCCATTGTCAGCGCGAGTAAATGACCTCAACAGGTGCTGATAGCACTTCAAGGTGATTTGGGCTTCAGACACTGTGGCTGCGACGCAGTCCATTTGAGCATGTCAACACTGTGATTAGTGAATAGCAGGGGCCCGAGCAGAGCCGGGGCTTTGCAATGCTTTTCAGGACACAGCCCAGTGTCGGACACACGATGTTACCTTTAATACTTAATAAATAGAAGTGAAATTGGCACGCCGGTGCCTCAATTTGAGACAATACAGCGTTCATCTACAAATCAGCGCTTGAGTCTGTATAAATTTATCCTTTCAACCTCTTAACATTTTGAGAAGAAGTCATAAGAAATTGATGAAATGTGTAAAACAATCGCATATTTCCCTAAAGCCTTCATTTTACGACTTTAAGTCGTAAGTGTAACAACAGTCTGTATCTAATGCGCTACTGGATTTCAAATTAAAAGCTTGTAAAAAGCACAAGAAGAGTTGTGGAATAACACTAGACTATTAAAGAGTATAAAATGCATCACATACGATCCTCGGTTTGTGTAGAAGCTGCATCGGTCGGCATTAATGGGATAAAGACGCCGCCTCATCTGCATTAAGATCAGAAGATGAAATGATTCACATGGATCCTTCGTAGTTACCGTTTTGAAAGGTGTCAGTGTTGCTGCCTGACCGCTGCGTGTTGGTGGACAGAAAAAAAGGACTCGGTCGGCAGACGACAAGCTGTCCCATCTGTGCAGGTCCTAAGTGTGCAACACGAGTCAGCAGTGGACATTTATCTGTTCGCACACATAACACAGACTGACACATGCACCGCAGTGACCCTGCGCTCGGCTTCGAGGAGGCCGGGGATCAACAAGTGCTGCCTCAGAGGGTCCCCGCTCTGCAGTGGCCTTTTCTTTTCATCCCCGCTCCTGGGTCAGAGTCTCTGCATTACTATTTGGCAGTAGAATGGGACTTCTATATTTGTGTGTACGGCTGCTGGAAGTTGCGCTGGTGTGATTTGTGTGTGTGAGGGCCAAATGGCCTGTGGCTCCAACCCCTAAATGGAATAGACCTTCTTTTGTGGGTGACATAATGACATACCTCCAGTGATTCTTGGAGGGTCCTGTTGCTCTCACTCGACTCCCCTGATTTGACTGTTTTCGCATTTCTTTTCCTTTTTTTTTTTTTTTTTTTGCTGAATGGAGGTTTGAAGTGTGCGCAGGAGGCTTTGCCTGTCAGACAATCAGCACAACTCTCTCAGCACCAGTGGTTGTAAATATTAACGTGACACCTGCCAGGGCTATGAAACAAATTAAATCAAATATTGCATTTTTATTTGCCTTGTAACAATATTTCTTGGGACATATCTCAAAAATCCAACATTCAATCCACTCAAAAATAAATTCTGATTTCTTTATGACTCCCTCAAGTACTTCATGTAATAGAAGTAGTTTTGAAATCCTTTCACAAAAGACCAATAACAGGAGAACGTTTCGTCTTGAACACAATGGGTGTCCAGAGGAGGAAGAAGAAATCAGATCAAATGTAGATGATCGGCTATTGCTGTTTTTCCCCCCCGAAGGTCTACATTCCGACTTACACAGACTTAAAGAGAATAAATAAGATGAGCCCACTTATTGTAATTACAAATAAAATGCAGGCAAACAGGCAGCCACGGTGATATCTCTACTGAACATGACTCTCCGTTTGGGAATTGCCGGAGAATTATGTTGGCGTATGGCTTTCATCATTTGATGGATAGGAATCAGTCTTGGTCAGTGCGCCCTGATGCTGCACTCACTTTACCGCATGCCTTTCCTCTAATTACTCAGCTGGAATTCAAAAGAGGAAATTAGTCACAAAAGCAACAGATTTTGATGTTTATTCAGGAAATGGTCTCGTGGCCAGCGGAGTGTATAGAGTCCTCAGGATTGGGGTCTAATGGCAGGATTAAGTGGGGTCACGGCGTACGAACGGTCCCGAGCGAGCGCCCGTCAACAACAACATCTCTTGTTCGCCGAGTCGCGCTCCCCGGCCTGATGGCTGGATCATAAAGACCACGAACCATCCAATTAGCTTTCATGAGGGCCTTTGTTGTGGACGCGAGTGGAATGGGAAGTGAATTAATTTTGAGGGGGATTGGTCCCTCCAGAGGAGTAAAAGAAAGGGCTTCAGAAAACATCTGGCCAGTGATGGATGGATGGAGCAAGTTTTTGGAGTGCGTTAACAAGAGCAAATGTTTTCAGTTACACTGCAAAAGCCCTCATACTCATCTCATTGTTCCCATCTGGCTCTAATCTGCGGAGTGAGAGTGGAGGCTTGTTGCATGTGGAAGTGCGTGTGTGCGCCTGCACTGATATTTGTAATCCGAGGATGAAATTCACCGATACTAACATTTGCAAAGGCAGACGCCAAGGTGCCCACAAGCCGTGCCCGGGCACGGGTGCAGTGTTTCCTCCTGTGTGTGTGCAGCCCAGGTGTGCGGGCAGACTTCAAATCCAGACAACAAGGGGACGCGTCCCTGTAAAGTCCTCCCAAACAGGAAGCCGCGGAACAGCCGTCTCATCGGGCCAATGAAGGAGAAGGCCTGCAGAAGAGAACAAGAGCTGTCAGCTTGGATCGCAAGTAAAATCCTAAAGTATGTTCAGTAAAACCCCCCAAAAAAAACCTTCGCTTTGGTAAAGCATTTATCTCCAATTTGTACTTCACCTCCTTGTGGATCCCGACAGCGCCAGTTCTTTCAGTTCCATTGAGGCATTGTTGGAAAAAAAAAAAGAAGAAGTTGCAATCAGACTATTTCAACAATGTGGCATGACTTAGCAGAAAACTAAAATTAGATGTAACAGTTGAGAGGAGTTCGATTGTTTTAGGTTTCTAAAACGTGGTTTCCTCTCTTGTCTTGCCAAAACCTTAGAATGACTGACACCGCTTCTGATTGAAGAGGCAGAGCAACAAATCCTGACGGAGTGCCTTTGTCTTCATCCTAACAACCTCCTTTAAAATGTTTGACATATTGGGGAAATCTCTCCTTCCTGCCTGTATATGTGTATATATATATATATATATATATATATATATGAGAGGATCAATAACAATAGGATGTCTTTATTCTAAACGTGCAGCTTTAGCCGGTGGGAGGTTTTGATGAGTGCAGCACAGAAACGGGAAACGAGGGGAGTAGTCGGCTTCTCTCTGTGTAAAAATCATTGTATATCAGTCTACTCTGACACGCCGACGTGTTCATGTGCGAAAACCACAAGTTATAATGGATTTTAGGCGAAGCGAAGCATTATCTGCCTCTTTCTCCATATTGGGAGTACAGACTTGTGACGAGGCTCTGTGTCCCCCATGAACTCCAGGCAAGAAAGCGAACGAGCACGATTCCCGAAATGTCAAACTGATGCTTTGAAATCGAGAGCTGATGAACAAACCAGGCGACGCCAAAAAACTGAAAAGATGTGGATCAGAGAATACAGTCGTTTGCCTTCCAAACAAATCCCGTGGAACCCGATCACGTTGTTTACCTTTCGATCACTTGACACCGACTTCTAATAACGCGCTGCAACCGAGTGCCCGAAGTGGCTGGTGCCAGTAAATAGCATAACTCACTGGAATCATGTTGCGCCGCTGTGCCAGAGCGTACACACGAGGACATGTTGTTCAGAGTACAATATCAGAGAGCACTAATGAGTTTTTGTGGTTTTATTTGGTTCCAGGAAAATATGAATTACTATGCAACGTGCGCTGCAAAAGTTTGATTTGAAATCACACTGCTGTCATCGCAGTGATAAAGAGCTGCCAGTAGATGGCAACGTTACAGCAGAGGGGCCCTTTGTGTCAGCTTGGATGGCCTCTCGAGCTCCCACACAAATCCCGGATAGTTGGATCTATTGTGATTTTGCAGGTGGCTGCCCTCCGTCCCGACACTGCTTCCTCTCGAGTCTCATGTGATTGTATTTGTTCCTTGATCACGCGTCTTATTTGTCATGTCCGGGACTTAAAAGCGGAGCCTTTGGCACCGACTTCCTCTGGTGAAACGTCTCGGGCTCCATCTGCAGGGTCGCCGCCACCAGCGTGGACTGAACCTTGTTGTTCTGTCCTGTTGTGTGTTCCTCTACACCAGCTGACACTTCAGCTGCTGCAGCTCGGCATCATCTGGACTGCACATTTTTCACAGAACACACACACACATACACACACACATACACACAGCTGATCTCTGCTGTGGTTAAAACTCGTGCGCCCGGTTCCGCCTGTTCTGTTCCGTCCTGCCCCGGCCTTGACCTCAGAGCCGTCCTGAGGGTGGGATTGCAGCAGGAGTGCCGGGGAGTGGTGCTAACAAGAGGGGAGAAGAAGCACTCTGGCCCCTCTTGTGATGGCTAATTAGAGGGGAGGTGCAGGTAGGAGGTGTGAGTCTTTATCTGTCTGTTTGAAACGGAGCGAGAAGCCAGACTGGACGCTCGACAGAGGAGCTGAAACACAGACGGGGAGGAAGAGAGGAGGAGGAGGAAGGTGAAAAGTTGAACAATGGTCAAGAAAATGGCAACGCAACAAAAGACTTTTGTTAGAATGATTCGGTGATAAATATTGAACATCTGAAGATAAAATCTAGTGGAATTTAAAAAAACAGACTTGAATGCCACGTTAGAGGACACAAAGGAGGGGGAATATTAATGAAGTGACACTGATGTGATAGCAAGAGGAGAAAGGGACACACCGGTCTGGGGATGTACGGAGAAACGAGTGGGGAAAGAGAGCGATCCTGACGGAGTGAGAGGGGGAGAGCGGCATGAAGCATGCACGGGGAGCAAAAGGCCAGCGGGAGTAACGCAGAACAAAGGCATCGGCATGACGAGGGAATTTAAAACATAAATATTCAAGTGCAGCTTCTTGGCCTAAATGGAGAGGCAGTAATTCCAGATCCACCGACTGGCTGACAGGCACAAACGAGAAGAAGAGAAAAAAAAATAAAAAATCCAAGACTAGTTATCTTTTCCTGCTGACCTCACTCCCTCCGCTGGGAGGGGGAAGGAGCGCTCGCATGAGAGTGTGAGAAAAGTTGAGAGTAAGTGGGGGGGGGAAAGAATGGATGGACGGGCTGAATCCAGTGGAAGCATGATTGACTGAGGGTCTCCCCCGGCTGCTGCGGTGAGTGTTTGCGGGGGCTAATGATGCTTCCTGGGGTTCTCACATCTGTTTCCCCCCCGTGGCCACATGTGCTTTGAGTAAACGCCGTGCAAGCCACAAACTAAACACCAGAGAGCCCATTACAAATGATGTGCCATTAGGATTACCCTGCGTACGTCCAGCGAGGCAGATTAATGGCCGGGTGATCATGCAAAGTAGGTGTGCAAACCTTTATGTAAATGCGGGGGCTTTTGTGTCTCACGTAACTCGTTCCCCTTTTCCAAATGATAAATAAACCCGAGAAAAACGATCCGGCTTTACCAGTAAATTGACGGTATTTTCAGTCTGGCACATTTCCACTTGTCTGTGTGTTTGCAGCGCTTTCTGAAGTCGCATTTGTATTCCCCCCCCCCCCCCCCCCCCCCCGCCCCCCACTGGATACTGTAGAAGTCTGTCTTTCACTTATCAAATTGCGGACTGAAGAAAGACACAGAAGAGATCTGCAATGCATTATGCATGTGCACACGAAAGCCAAAAGCTGGATTTTTGGCGACGATGAGCTCATTACTATGTTGGATGAAACGGTTTGTGGCCTGAAATCCTTAAAACGGTACATTTTGGTAAATCCACGTATCAGTCCTCGCCAGAAGTGAGACAGAAAGATTAATGCTCCAATCTCAGTGTGCTGGATCTGAAACGCCAGCTGATTAGCTTCACTTAAGGCAAATAATCCACAAGATTCAATACTTTTAACTGCAACAGTCCCCTCATTCAAAACAAGCTATTACTATATATTATTACTGCTGTTCCATAAAACTGACTCAAAATGTCTTTTATTGTAGTCACCGGCTCTATAAACTTCATATCTATAGTGTTCCTTTCAGACAATCGTGACATTATGTTGTTACATACATTGAATGTCAAAGAGGAAAGAATGTAATACTGTGAGGATAGGAATGTACCCGCCCTCTATAAAAACATGGTGACGCAGCTTTTTTTTTTTTTATAAAGTAAAACAAAATCTAATTTATAGACAACTGTTGAACTGGTCGACGTCGAGCAAATTTTTCAAGAGATTGAAAACACATTTGTCAAGTGTTCTTCACAATGAGCGAGTTTATGGGCGATCTATAATCTAATCTGTAAGCAAACCAGAATGGATTGTACATTTTTCTTTGTTGGCAAAGATATATATATATATATATATATATATATATATATATATTTTAAAAAAAAAGGTACAGAATCCATTCGTCTATCCTCTATAATCCAACTTCCAGTTGCAGAGAGCGAGACTTGATCCCAGATGACGATGGGCGAAGGCAGGATTACACCGCCGACAGAGCAAACACAGAGAGACACACACTCACATTAACACCTATGCTCCAAGTTTACAGTCGCCAATCAACCTCAAATGCTTTTGCGCTGTGTGAGAAAACGGAGTACCTGACGATGCGTGCACAGGGAGAGCATGAGAAGGCGATCGTATGCTAATCTGTACACATCCGTGTGGCCCGAAATGTAATTTAGTATAAATGAGCTTATTCAATCTCAACTTATTCTTCTTATTATTGTTATTATCCTCCAGAAAAGTGTAGGAGAGTTTTTCTGTGACCTCTTGTCAATGGGATGCCATCATCAGCGTCAAAGGTCACGTGGAGTTCCCGGTTCCCAGGCTACTGCAGGGATTACCTGAAATGTACTTTCACGCATATATAACAACACACACACGCTGGTGTGACCCCGGCACAGATGTAGTGGCCGATGCACAGACACTCCGTGTCTCCTCGTTGAGGAAACCCCTGCATGGGAACTTCGCTGAGCAGTATTATTTTTAGGTTTTTGTGAGTGTTTCGACGGATTGGGGGGGCATGCTGAAGCTGGATTACTGGATTTCAGTGTCTCGTCTCAACACGCAGGTTTGACCTCATGGTGAACTTGACTTTCAACCTGAAATGACCTTTACTCAAACGTTTTAATGTTTGAGCCTGTGCAGTCCTGTTGTTTGCACGTTTTGCAGTGATGGATGTCCGACGTCTGAGGATAATTACCTTTGTGACAAATAAAAATGCTCCGGCGGTCGTCAGCCTCTGTCTCGTCCTGGTGTTGCATTTGAAGTGCCACTGTGGAATTTTCTCCTCGCCTGCCTCTGTGCGGTGACGTCTTTCTCAGGACTTCTCGTTGGGATCTCAGTGGAGGTACTCAGACTCAAAACAACGCAGGAAACTGCAGCGTCACACGCACACAGCTCTGTTGACTCTGTCGTCCTCCTCCTCTCAGCAACCCCCCCCCCCCCCCCCCTCCTTTCCTCCCACCGCCCTGATGACAGATATGCTGCTTGAAAAGTATTTGGCAAATGTGACCTGAAAAAGAAAGTGCACATCTGACATTGAGCATGTCACTCAGTCTTCATTTCCCGGCTCCTCCTTCACCTCACTGGGCCATAACGCGCCCTTAAAATGAGGCCTTTTGTGTTATCGCCGCAGTTTCTTCTCTCATCTCGGCAATGATTTACTCCATAGCTGGAATAGTTGGGATTGCGGTGACCAGGTGGCCTGTGAAGTCACCTCAGTGATGTGGCCCGACACTGGAGCCTGCTGGAAACAGAAGAATGAGGAGGATAATAACATTATAACTTGATAACAGCAACAGCGGGCGACACAGTAGCAGAGTGCTGCTTTGAGTCATTGAAATGATGCTGTGAGAACAGAAAGAAGCTCCCATGTGTCACACTTTGTGAACAAAAACTCCACGATCAACTGGAATGCTGCAACTCATTTCTTTCTCTGAGGAAGTGATGTCATTTGAAAGTAGAAATCTGAGCTTGGAGTCAACTGAAAATCCACATACTGTGTGAAACTTCCCTAATTTCAGCTCTGGAGTACCGTTGGGAATGGAGGTAATAAAAGAAATAACTGCCCTCTCTTCACAACGCCAAAGTGCAGTGGGATTTTCTTTCATGTTGGTTGTTTTTTGAATATAAGATCAGTTCACGCATTCCTCAGAAACTTAGTAAAGGGTTTCGTCGACAAAAGAAGAGCCAATTAATTTCCATTGAAATGATGTTTGTCATTTTTAATCCATCTAACAATTTGATACTGAAAATCCCTGAATGTGTCTTTTACCAGTCTTTTATGGAAAAGATCTGTACCTTTTGATTCAGTGTTTTTTTTGCCTGGATTTCCTGGAAGCAGGTGGTCCAAAACATTCCCACTGGTACAACATCTTTCTTCTTAAATAATTGTAATTGGTCATTAGGCCACAGTTTTGTCGGAGCCACACAGACAAACTACGTTTGGGATAAGTTGCATATTTTTTTTTTAAGGGCGTGTTTAATTGGCTAAACATCCTCGGGGAGATTATAAGCTGTTTGTTATTTAGCGCCACTTAGCAGAGATCGTGTGTCGGCCCTCAGCAGAGTAATTTCCCTTTTTTCATGTTTGCTTTTACACCTGATCTGTCATTCCTCACTTAGTTTCTCCCCTCACTTGACTTAGTGCCTCAGTCAAGAGACTTATCATTCAAACAAACCCCATAAATTACATTATTTTTGGGTAAAATGAAAAGCTTCATTCAAGTGGAAGATCACAGACATCGTTATTTCCGAGGTAGGTAGTATAAGAAATACCTCCAATTCTTTTGAATTAAGCCGCTGACATTTTAGATCCCTGCACAGACACTTCTGTCTGCTCATCTGTCACGCTCAATATTTCACACGGCCTCTACTCCAGGTGCACGCCGCAGCAACTTAACATCACACCTCCACGCAGGTTTTTAAAAAACGGCTCAGGAAATCCCGTCATTAAGACGAGAACAATCTTGACATGAGGCCCTGAGGTGAGCCGAGGTTTCAGTGCTCACTGAGGAATGAGGGAGAGGCTCGCGCCCGGATTCTGGATTGACACGGAGAAGGCAGAGAACAGCAGGGCCCGCTTGTGTGTTTCGTCTCGGCGCATCATCAGCCGAGGCCGAGGCGATGAGGGACGCGCGTGCGTCGGTGCGAGACGAGCGCGATTGGCTGACTGTGATTGGCAGGAGGGCGCAGCAGGAATGCGGCCGGCTGCTGCTCCCCGGAGGACAGGTATGAACTGCTCCGTCATCGCATGAGAAAGTAATCATTTCGGGCAAATCATTACATGATCAGAGGGAAACGAGTCGCTGCCAAGTATCCATCGCTGGCTCGGGTTTTAGGAAGGTGGATGTTGTAATAAGTGAACGATGGAGAGCTTCCAGCTCGTAAACAGTGGGATGAAGGCACGTCGGAGACAGGAAGAGGAGTTTCAGATCGGATTAGTCTGAGCGCAGGACGATACAACAATGCGAGTGTTAACATAAATAATAAACAACCAAGTGACTCATTCTGTCAGCATACGATGAGAGAAATACTTTTCTTCACGGTCTGGATGAAGATCACTCAGCAGTCCTTTTAAAAATAAGTTGGATCTCAACGCTTTACGTCTTCTGCACCACATGATCCAACGCAGGCCAGAAGAAAACCATGATGGGAAGAAATTGACTAACTAAGGCTGGAAACTAATAATTATTGTACTGAAGAGAACTTTTAAAACTTGTGTCAATGCAGTGAAGACAAATTACAGTTATGAAATTAAGTGAAGAGCTGTAGTGTAAGAGGACCTATGTTCCTCCCATTATGCTTAATTATTTCTACTTAAGGATTAACATCTCATGCGTTGAAGGTAAAACTAAGTACTTTTGGTTAAATTATGGATTCACCGTCATTTCAAAATAAGATCTTCTCAAAGTCTTCCTCATAGGCATTAATGACATTTTTTTATTGGTGTAAGATGCTTTTATTCACACCTTATTAACATATCTCATGGTCTTGCTTTTAACTATCCGCATAGACGATTGACTTGTGCTTGATATGTTTAATCTGTATTTATAGCTCATGTTCGTTCACACCTCTCCTATTGTTTATGAATTCCAACAGTCGAACCTCAACCGAAAAATGCTCCTAAGATTGAGATTATAGATCAGAGTTTATAGTGCGACAATGATACAAGACAGTTAAAAAAAAAATCTGTCGTTTGGTTACTGTTTCCACCAATACAACCAAAATCCTCAAAACTGGTCTGGTCTGAAACTCCTATCGGGAACAATAAAGGTTCTTAGTGCTAAATATTTTGGTTCAAATCTATACGTTTCACCCAAGCAATCGCACAGGCTTAACACCCCGTGAACAAATAGACCTTGATTTAGAGTGTACATAATAAAACCCTGGTTATGTAATTGGAATAAATCTGTAAAAGCAGGAAAGCTATTTTTCCCATAGCATTACTAAAATCTCCTGAAAAGCCAACGGCAATGGTCGGACAATCAATCAGCTCAGCATTTTGTCTTACCACATTATAGTTACACCTAAATGTAACTGGCTGTGAGCCTTTATGCCTAACTTGTTTGGAATTTATTGCATTTGCCCAAAGCTCGCAAAAGTGCCTCTCGCCTCATACCCGATGCTGTTCGCTCGCCCGGCGTTAATACGACAGTGTGTGGCTGTAATTGCGCTGCCTTAATCTATGCTGACAACAAATATTTTTGCAGGGGGAATATTTTCCTTCGAGCCAAACTGAACTCGCAGACGTCTAATTGATGCAACAGATGTGGAATTGGCCAGGGCTCAGCCTCACAGACAGCTGCCCAAGTGTTGCAGCAAAATTTCAGCTGCGCTCGCAACAGTAAAAGCGCAAAATCCGTTTATGAATCCGACCTTGCATCGCGCATGTCTGAGGATATTGTTTTCCTGCAGCGCCAGCTGTAAAGTAACTGGGGTGAGCGTGGCGTGCTGGTGCTCGGCCCCTGAGCTGCAGCGAAGGATGCAGGTTTGTGTTGAATAAAAGTTTGCCAGAACTGTCTCGCTTGTCACTTTTAACTTTTATCTGTGCAACCACGCGTGTCTGCAAATGCAACCTCAGGTGATTCATGCCCCAACACGCCATTATCTTTTCGGTCGCTCTGAAAGTGAATACACAAGTGTGAGCTTACGCGTCTCGTCTCCCTTACTTAATCTCTTCATCTCCGCGACACGCTGCATTTATGTCTGCGTGTTTGGTTGTGCTTATTAATTAAGCCCTGCAAACAGCACGAAGACTTTTACATTCTAAATCTTGCTTTCATCCTCTTTTTACCCCCCCCCCACGCTGTTGGATATCTCGGTTTGGCTTTGTGTGCCCGCTGGCTGACTCGCAGAGCTCCTGCTGAGCCCTGCTCCTGGTTCTAGGGGTTCATCCACAGCCTCTCCCGTTTCCTGGCTCCAGCCGACTTCAGCTCTCAGGCTTCCTGCTCCTCCTCAGGTCAAACCTTTGAGCGCTGGTGTGTACGAGGGTAAGGATGGAGTCAGATAACTAATGTGTGTGTGCGCCAGTTAAGTCAGAGGTGTGTCCTGGAGGGAAGCCGCCCTATTCCTTTACAGTGCCAGGCAGAGAGGAGGTGTGGCTCAGGGCCACTGAGGGCAGCATGATTTATTCCATCAGAGTGGGCTGCCCAGATGTCTTTTTTTTTTTATTCATTTTATTACGAAGAGGGTGAGGAGCAGTCATGCTTGTTCAACATTTGGATTCCATTCGGCTGCGTGACTTTGTGTCGAAGAGGTTGTGCTTTCCAAACTTTACAACCAGATTTTACGATGGTATCGGATTGGCGTCGCGCCTCCTCCATGCGTCGAGCGACTCGCTGACGGTGTTTCCAACTGCTGAGACAATTTGGAAGAACATTTCTCTGTGTTTATGTGACAATCCAGGTCAAAGGATGGATTGTTTTTCTTTCCGCCGCACTAATCCAGGTTGCTGCAGAGGGCTTAGCCAGTTACTTCCCAGATTTAGCAGAGCAAACGAACCCTCTAATCACATACACACATGCACAGGACTGCAGAACTCCCCTGTAGGTAGAACCATGTGAGCGCTGGTGTGGAGCTCGTCTCAGGCTATATTGGTCACAGCGCCTGATCGACTTTTGCAATTTGGGGGCTTTTATTCTTCAGAGGACGCCAGCTGATGGCGTCCGTGTGAAGTTTGAAGTTTGTGTGGCAGCTCTCTGCATGACGCAAGTAATTGAGGGCAGATCCACCACTGCAGCTGTTGTTATTATGCTGCTGTTTGCATGATTCTCTACGCTCTCATTTTGTCCTCTGTTTCACTCAGCTGTTACTGAAGATGTCAACAGACGTCCTCTCCCGCACTGTTAACGTCTCACTCTGTCACTCAAGAGGCAAAATGTTTTAATGCTTTAGGTTCAGTAATGCAGCAAGGTCTGACACATTTCCTGGTATAATAACAGATTTCAGAAACCAAAACCAGAAAACATCACAGCTCATTCTACAGTTTCTACTTTTTTCCATCTGATGGGAAAACATTTTATTACCCCCCCAAAAATTAAGGAGGTCCTGATCCAAGAAGATGTGGCCGCTAAATATGACTCTTACATGAGCTTTCACTCAGTAGATGGTCTCTTTACATTTGTGTTGTTGAGAGAAATGCACAAGGAAACGTTAAGGTTTTATAGTTGCCAGAACAGCCGCTCACTTTCAAATATTAAGACATTCATCTTATATTCCTTAATAATGAGACACAGTTGCTGTTCTTATATGCAGGCTGGTGACCATGATTGTACTTATCTCTCACAAAACTATCCCTTTTATAGATATTTTTAAAATGCAAAAACTGAAAGGAGAGAAGCAATAAAGCACAATCATCGCCGTATAGCCTTTCCCCACGAGTCGCTCCTCCACAAGCCCGGCACACTGTCCTCCCCGTGACCCATAATTCCCTTCTTCCTGCCCACCTAACTCTTAAAGATTAACAGAGTGCTCACTACCTGTCCACCTGCTAGAGGCATCACATTTACGGGCACCAGAGTAATCTCGAGGGTCCAGTTGGTTTCTTAATCCTTGGAAACAGAAGTGCGGAGCCTGGCCAAGGTCGAGATGTTCAATTTCCAGACGAACCTGGGATTGGACGTGGCATTGTTCAGCCTGGGAGGCCGCCTGTATCGATATCGCCTCTTATAAATGTGCCAAATGCGACTTATTTAGAGATCTCATACTCTTTGCATGACATGATCTCACTTGATTTTGCAGGTTGTTTTTTTTTTCCCCTCTTTGTGGAGGTCAGGATCTTGTTTTAGGGTATATACACTGGTAGCAGCACGCGATTGCTATGAAACTGTGTTTGAGGCTTTTATTGGCGTCCTCTCTCCCCCATCACTCCAGATATACCGTCAGGATCGCTCTGTGGCACCTGGATATCTGACGCCAAATGTGAAACCCGCAGAAGGTGAAGCCATCTCTGTTACACGCACCAACAACAATGGGAGGGGGCTGCCTGGGCCACATTTGGGAGGTTTTGGTTTGCAGAGGCAATTTTGAAGCTATCAGATTGAAACTCAAGATGCCGGCACAAGTAAATTCTGTCAGGAATAATCTGGAAGGGGGCCGTACGTCTTTTGAAAGCTTTTCTCCGAATGTTTATAAAAAAAAAAAAAAAAAAAAAAAGATACTGTTTCATGACTAGACAATCGCTGTGGAGTTAAAAGATGCCACCGTGAGGTTGAGTTTCAAATTGTTTTGGGAAAAAAGACATAAAACTGTCCATGGAAAAAAAGCCACTCTGGTATTTAGGTTTCCTGAATATCTATGATCAGTTGCATTGTATTATATTCCCATAAGTGGATGATTTGTAAGGTTGGCATGTAATACTATTCCTATAATTTCAGAGGCCCTCTTATCTTTACCTGTTCCGCACAGTCCAAAACCGACCCTCTGATTTTTAGGTTTTTAGGGTCTGGTAGCCGCATTCCCCAACACTTATTGACGCCGTGCACTAGTAGATTGAGACGCTAAAGGATTTATGCATTATCCTCCTTAGGAGCATGATATATATCTCAGAAACTGTATTTTTTCTGCATGATTAAGAGACGCAGTGGTCATGTTATACCTTCTACTTCAGACGATAAACCATAATTCAGTGTCTTGACCACAGTGTTGTGCTAAAACGTCTTCAAACCACTGTGCTTATTCCTGAGTTTTTCTGCATCAGAGGTTTGCCCTTGTCTCTTAAAAGACAACTTTACATCTACAAACTGAAGGCATAGCATAGAAAAACTAAATTAGGCGGTGAACAATATTGACCTTTTAGCCTCATCCCAGCACACAACAATGTCCTTAAGTAATAATAATAGAAAAAATACATTTAATTTATTAAACAACTCAGACAATACAGTAAGTAGACAGAATAAATTAAACATAATTCTTACAGAGGCCAGAGCAGTTTAAAACTAATCCTAAAAATCTAAAGTCGTTGGTTTTTAGCTCTTTAGGTGGGCTAGTTTGAATTGTTTTGGAATCATGTGGTGGAATATTATATTTACTTTCTCCTTGGCAAATCTTCGCAAGTTTTTTTTTTTTTTTTTTTTTTTTTTCTGAGACACTGCCTCTCTGAAATTGTCTTTTTGACCCTGTTACCAATTAACCTGATTCACTTCAAAATGCTCTTCTGATCTTTTATTGCCACTATCTCAACCCAAATGATGGATGTTGTTCCAGCCTTTTGGAATTAAGCTTTTAGGTAATGATTGGCCCCGGAGATGAGGATTAGTAATAAAAGCATGATATGATAAAGGCCAGAAGTTTTTCTAATGTGTCCTCAGAGGACAGAGCCAGGTCAACGTGCCCCGGAGGTGCAGTGGGAGAATATAAAAATGCTCCATATCAGGAACACAGTTTTGCGAGGAGACTCCTCTGCCAGAACGTGAGTTTGGCCGGCATTTTTCTGTAAGGGGAAGGACAGGGAGAGGCGTCCACTGCTCTCCAGCGGGTTCGTTCTGTAGCTGTGCCCGGCGGTGCCAGACCCCCGCTCGGATGACCCTGGGCACAAGCTCCAGCTGTGCAAACACAGCTGCATTGCTGAGCACACACTCACGTTCAGGCTGAGCCAAATCCAATTATTTGCCTTAAATCTCTATTTTTTTATTTTTCTTTGTTCCATTTCAGTAGCACATACTCGGCTTCCTTCTGCCGTGGACACTATGTGCTTCAACAGAGGAAAGAGGATGACAAATTAACTACTATGCCTTCTTTTTCTCTGGACTTGTACATTTTCTGCTTTTTTTTCTCCCCACAAAATCCAACAGTGAGTGTCGGGGTGCAATTGGTTTAAAGGGGAACACGAGGCTCAACACGGCGGCCATGTAAGCCACCCAATCGTGTTTCAGTGGAGATGGAAACATGGCAAAAAAAAACCCCAACAAGATTGCATTTCTTTCATATTTAAAATCATGTCTTTCAGACTTAAATCAACTTAAATTGACCGTTTGGTCAGACGTCAGCAGTGTGTATATTATGCATGCTGATAAATGATTCATGCTCTTTTTTTTTCTGCACATTGGGGATATATTTGGGATGAATTACTGCTTATTTACTTACTGCTTACTGTTTTCCTGATTTGTTTGTCTGATTTCAGTTTTTTCCCCCAGTGTCTTGCGTTTCTTATTATTGCTGAAAAGCAGAGGTCAATATTTGCTCTTTATGAACAATGTGTGGAAGTGATGACGATTTCACTTCTCACTCAGGTTCACGGAGTATAAGCACGCAAGGTAAAGCAGCTTTGTTTCATTAGTCAAAATGTCAATGCTTGTTTATCCAAATTGCGAGCAAATTCAACAAATTAAGTTTGAAAGTACAACAGTAAAAGACCGGGCAGCTTATGTTAATAATTTACTTGAATAAAAATCAGTAGCAAAGTACAGATTTAGAAGTTGGAGTGGACTTTGTTTGGGAGCTTTGTTCCAAATATTTAGTGCTTGGAAACTAAATGAAACCTCTGGTTGTTTGTTCTGACTGTGGGAACAGAACGCTGATTTGATCCAGACTACCTGAGACGTCTGGATCACATCGCAGATGATCGGAGCTGTGTTTTAGCCGTGAGTGACCCTAACCTGAAGTGATCCGGACATCAGGTGGAATATTTCAAAAATCAACTTCCAGTGTGATAAACACAGAATTGTGCTGATGGATCAAAACTGCTGGAGTTGATTTTGAAAAGCTATGACTATAGTAATTCTAATAACTCGGCTCTAAAATCCAAGCATGGAATAACTATTAAGTCACGCTAAGACATCAGTAATCAATAATCGGCTCTCTTTTCAAATTGTATTAATTTGTCTGTCAAGGCTACTGTTGTGCAAGTTAGTATTTGAGTATACAGTAGTTGCTCCTTTTAAAAGGTACTTTACGAGCTACTTATTCTCATGCATTTCTTTTAATCTCAAAGTATTTTACAGCGGACTAATGCAGCTTAATATCCAACTATTGCATTTTATTCTAATCTGTTTACATAACCAGCATTTGATCATTTTTACTGTTTGTAGATAAGATGATGTGACGTGTGCTTTGGACCTCTCTGCCAGGTCACCCTTGTAAAGGAGATCTCCATCTGAATGGGTTTCTTCCTGGCTGAATCAAGGTTAAATAATAAAAAATCTAATAAAAATAGGAGGAAGCAGGACAGGGAGACGGCGTCTCTTCAGTTCTTTCCATCTATAACAAAAGCAAATTTGTGGAAACCCTACCTGTTGCTACACTGAATCACTTCACAACACATTCTTCCCAACAACTCCTCTGATGTGTCTGGCCTCGATTGCTTTTCCGTAATGACAAATTGACGGTGAGCAGAAGCTCTTCATCTTTCACCTTCGGCTAAAACACGAGTCGCAAAAAATGTCTTTGCCCTTAAAAGAAAGCCCCGAGAAGTTTGTCTCCACTTTGTAACGCTGACTGCCGACATGCTGACTGCCAAGTTATGCAGTGTGCTGACAAAAGGCCCTTCCTTTTACGAGAGCAAAAGCAGTCAAATAAGTTAAGTGTGAACTATCACGTTGCCGTCGGCTTGACAGTCGGAGTCCGTGCTGCAGACGTGAGCTGAAGCCGTCGCTGCCTTCTGGCTGCAACGCTTTATCTCTTCACTGCGGAGTCGAGACTATCAAATATCTGATTCCAGCTACTATTAAACACACAAATACTAACCATATTGCCATAACTACCCACACACGTAGAAGCCGGGCTGCAGTAATTCTACTTTCAAGGCCAAGTACTTAGAAATAGTCAAACAGAGAGAAAGTTGTGTACACAAGGGAGCAGCGCTTCCTTCAATAACGCTGAGTAATTTTCCACTCACGTTGGGAGGCTGTATCTATGAGAGCAACCGACTCTGGAGCAAGTAAGGTGTTATCTTAACTAAGTAATAGCTTGTTTGAAAGATTTTTTTGGGGGGTGAGTTTGGGTGCAGCAACGCCCCGACGATTGAATCTTTCATTTCCGGCGACCCATCCTGACCTTCCCTTACACATCAACCGCCCGTAGCGTGCAACAAGAGAAGCTACTTGTGGTTCTGGTTCGGAGCTAAATGATTTTCCTGAGATAACAGCATGGCTGTCAGCGCTGCCTGCAGGGAGCCCCCGTGCATAAACAAACATATGGTACGATGTCTTTTACTGTCGCCGGGCCGATATGGGAGTGACCGCGAGTTCCCACAGTTTGAACACACGGGCCAAACTGATGTGTATATGACACAAAAAAGAGAAAGTTGCAACACAAATGCCACATTAAAATGGACTCTCTGAAAAGCCGAATTACTATGAATAAAAGCAGCAGACGCGGCACGAGTTCAATCGACAGTTTCCCATATGAAACGTACATGAAGTTAAACAAACACAGGCCGCTATAGCGGACTCGCACACGAGGTTGGATAAACCTCCAGTGGCGTGTTTGAAATTTTAAGTGGCGCCTCTGATCTGTCACTTTAATACAAAGGGAATGTGGAGACTGAAATGTCCACCCCCTCCCTCCCCCCCTATTTTTTTTTCACATGTCAGGGACGTCATTCATCACACCGCTCCCTCTCATCGGCAATTACACAAGTATGATCGGGATGTTTGAATAATTTTTCTTGATGCGCTATCGCCGCTACAAGTCTCTGCAATCATCCTCCATTATCGATATCCACTGCTGAGCTTCAACAATCTGTTCTGCTACCCATCACTCTGAGATGCTTTTTTTTACAAACTGCCTTCTATCTTAAGGTATTTTTAAGTCATGTCGACTTTTCCTGAGAGATCCTTTCCTGCACTTTTGGTTCACAAAGCACCTTTTTGGACTTTGTCGTCCGTCATTAAACTGAGATTCCACAAGGTGTAATTACAGCGGGAGACTGACAACACAACGGATGATCAGCATTAAACTGTCACATCACGTTGACTGCATTGCCGTAGACAGGCAGGAGCACATTTTTTGTCTGTGATCTCCTCTGTGGCTCCCATATAGCCCCTCCCCGGGGTGATTGTCATATAAAGAGGACCCTGGACAAATCACCGGGTTTTTCCCGGCTCGTCTGTCAGACTGATTATGAAGTCGCGGTTTGTTTGGCTGCTTGAGGACGTGGCGTCAAGTGGCTATGTCTGGGTGGGTCTGCAATGCAGAGACATAAAGTCACTGTCAGTTTGAGTTTTTCTTCACTGTAGACCATAATTCAGATGTCAAAAATCTGGCACTTAATGCACAAAATTCTATCAATTTTGGTAAATGTTGCTTTAAATGAGTCACAAAAGGCAAAACTGCAACTGCTCCATTATAAAATCTTGCGACTGGGCAATATTTCAGTTTGATTTGTTTTCATCTTATCAACGGAATAGAGCAGAGGTCTGCAACTTTTGTGACCAAAAGAGACATTTTTGTGATTTTCCGCCAAATCAAAATTACCTGGCGACGCAAAACATGTTTAACTTTTAAAATGAAGCGAACCCAGCTTCTAAAGTTTCATGTTTACAGTAAAAACACAAATATAAACTATCTATCTTATGAAGTTACTGTGCCCCACACAGAATGCATAGAAGGTTCAATATCAACGAAGACTGGATCAAAATGAAATATTAATTTTGAATATTAATATGTACAAGACTTAATGGTGACTGATATAAACCCAGAAAGGATGAAATTGATTAAAACCAGCAAACACTATTTCCAGGGAGGAGTTATAGAGTCTTATGGCCACAGGAAGAAAGGACTTTTTAACCATTTTATCTTTTTTTTAATATCAGTTTTGCATGTTATTTTCCCCCCCTTTAGAAATTCTAGTATTTTAGCCTTTTTTATCCAGCAGCTAAAACTCATTTGGAAAGTGTCTGGTGTGAAAATACAATAAAAACAAGATAAAAAGTTTGTTTAGGGATCATTTATTGAAAGCCTCTGAGAGCCACTGCATAAGAGCCAAAGAGCCGCAGGTTGCAGACCATTGGAATAGAGACCTTCATCTGAATAAGAACACAATCTCCTTATGAGGTTTTACATTCATTCTTGTTAGTTAGACGGATATGGGTGTGTGTAAAGCCTTGTTACGTGGTTCAGCCAGATGCACAGAGGCATCTGTCATCAACCATGAATAGGATTACTCAGATTTACACTTATTTTGTCAGTCTCGTTACACCTGAGGCAAGCAGAAAAAAAAAAACCTGCCGGTCTGAATCCTCGTGTGCAAAAGGCAGAAATATGCTTTTACAGTCACTACACTTTTGTTACCTATAAATTCCGGGTTGAAGTGGACCCACCCATCCTATACAGTGGTCCTCTAATAAGTGCTACACGGCAACCCCAGGTCAAAAACCCAAGGAGTGTAGGGGAAGCATGCAACCGACTTTTCTTTCCTTTTTGCAGATGTAAAATGCAGTGCATATAAATTTTGCTGTTTCAATAAACGTTGTGGATGTGGCTGCATGTGTACTGTACCTATTTCCTATTACCTCTACGTGAAAATATATTGTCACTTCAAGGAAGCATTTTTACCACATCTACACTCAAAAGTCAATATATATAATTGGAAAAAAAAACCAATATTTATTATTTACAAAAGATGCCGGTCTCTTTGACTCTGGTTAATATTGTAGGTCAGATGCATTCAGTCTGAATTTGATTGGAGTCCAAGGGGCGGGAATGGGCCAAAACATTTTTCATAAATATATCAATGTGTTCTGTGCAGATCTATAAATCGAGTACCTTTTAAAATAAATTTGCAGTTTGGGAGATTGGACTAGTTTTCGACGTGGCAGTCCATCACCAGACACCTTGGCCAATATTTATCGGTACCTTTACTGAAAACCCGCCCTCGTGAAATAGATCAACATCCAAGATGAATCGTCAGAGATTCTTTAACGAGGGAAGCAGACATGTAATGCAGTAAAGTTAGTGACAGCTTTACAGGCATGAACGTTCTGGTCATGTATCATCCTGATCTACGGAGCAGGAATACTAAAATTTGATCACTAAATGGATTCTCATAGAAAACCTGCGCTGTTTGCGATTGGCGGTTTGCAGTCAATGATCTATAGAGCATCGATAAACAGTAGACGGTGCAACGTTGATCAAGTCGTGATGGCAGGCCCTTGATTGGGAAAGCCACTGTAAAGAAAGAGCAACTGGACATTTCGTTGAGGTCTGTGTAACTGGCAGAAACATCAGCTCTGCTGGTAAACATCCAAATTCCTCCCTCTGTGCCCAGTGTGCAGCTGGCTTCCAATATTGCTGAACACAACGGAAGAATGGCGTGTGGATTATGGAGCCCAGCGCTGGCTACTTAAAGATGCCATGCTGCCGGCAGGGCAGCGTTTCATTATTTACCTCGCTGCCAGCCGCATGAGATCAGTGCTGGAGAATGCCGCAGAATATGGAAATTAAGATTGTTCGATGGTCGGACAACTCCACAAATGAGGGGCTTAAGTTAGGCGCAGGAATGCGCCAGTAATTCAGTAGCAACCGCAGACGGCGCTCTGGAGAGGAGTCGGACTTTCATAATGTATGGTGATGTCGGTGAGAACAGTTTTGGGTGAAACTCTGCGGAACAAATTTGCTGGCCTTTGCTGCGGTATGAGAACTGGGTCTTCAACGGATCGCAAGTTTCTCTCGTTTGCTCTCGTTTCCCCGGTTTCAGACGTCTTTTTTTTTTTTTTTTGCTTCAGCTCGTTGAGCACCTCCAAAGGTTTACTTTGTGGCCCCTTCAGTGCCGTGTGGCCACGGTTTAGGGCCCCCAGTTTGCCAGGTTTGTTCTTTGTCTCCTTTAAAGAAAACAGCAACTGAATAGGTCTTCTGGGAGGTCTGGCATTGAAAACTTGCAAGCATTTCATGGAAGGATCCATGTTTGGGGCATTGCCACTCTGAGCTCAGCAGAGGCTTACAATGGCACATTATGTTGAATAATGGCTCAAAAGTGAGCAAATCTTTGTTTATTTTTTCTCCCTTCAACTAAATACAAACTTTGTAGCACAAAAGGTCAGTATTAAGAAGAACATTGCGGACACTTCCACTTGGAGCCATCCTGTGTGGAGTTTGCATGTTCCCTCCTGATACTCTGGGTTAGTTCTCCCTGATACTCTGAGTTGTTCCTACAACCTCATACATGCCTGTATTGTAGCATCTATTTATACAAAGTTGAAATACCTGTCCAGGTTTGTTTTTTTACTTTCTGTAAGACCAATCCACGACCAAGGTACATTCTAATGTCCACAATAAGAGGCTTAAATGATTTTAACATGAAATGCTGCAGTTTGCCTCGTCCTAATCATTCTTTTTTTTTTGCATATTTCACTCAAAGAAAATGCACACCTTCATATTGAACTATGCCATTGTTTTAATTGAAATCATGGGCTGTTTCATTTTGAGGTGAATTAATAAAAATGATGGGATTATAGATATTTTATGTTGGGATAGTCAACATGGAGCTGCAGGCTGAAGTCTCAATGGAAACTTCATAGAATTTCTGCGGCGCCGTTACAAAAGCCCATATAAAGTATTTCCATCAATCATCCAGTGACAAGTCACCTTTATGTGTGAAATCACCCCGGTGTTTTGAATCAAACGGTGAACTCACTGGCCTGCACTGTGTGGAGCATTGTGTTGTAGTGGTGCCGCCCAGCTGTCTATTTTAATCCTTCTACGAAGTGACGTGCCGAGCGAGGACAGATGTTTGTATTTGGGTTTTGTTTTGAATGAAACTATGAATGCGCTTTCAAACGCTGCGTTATCCATCTGGGTTGCAGCTTTCCTTAGCTCCTGGATGGCCACTCCGACTGCAGAACTGCTTGATTGTCAGTCAACTTGGAGCGCATCGAGGCTCAGCAGTGGCTCGGGGCAAATGGTCGAAGCTCTAGATGTATGTGCTTACCACTTCCTGTTTGAATGAACTTTGTTTTACAGTGTTGTGGTAAACAACATTTGAAATATAGTGAGCAAACAGCAGGACATGTCGGACTGCTAATTATAGGGATATGAGCATTTGGCTGCTCATTATGGATAAATACATTTTAAGTAAACCCTCTGATGTTATATGTAGTTAGTTGTGTTGAATGAAGCTATCGTTCTTTCATCTATTAAAACACTGGCATTGCACATATCGCAAGTGGCTGTGGGACCTGATTGGCTCAATTTGCCAATTGCAGATCAATTTAAAAAAAAAAAAAAAAGCAAAACGCGGCCTCGATGTGATGTTGTCGATCCCATCAGGACATTCCCAATTATATTACAGAAGATGTAATCATGAGTAACAAAAATAAACAGATTGTCAGGTGGATCATTCAGGGTCCCTCATTTATGATAGTACAGCTAAAATATCAAAGATTATAGATCTTATAATTGGGTCCTTGAGATCCCGTCTTCCCTTCAGCAATAGATGCACTTCTGTCTGTCCAGATGCTTATTGAGATCAACTAACCCTGCGCGTCCAACACTGTCAACATTAACATGTAGATCCTCGTTTCTCTGGAAAACTTCAGGATGAATTTTGTTTCGTCTTTTTTCAGCTGAAGGCGAGTGAGACAGAAAAAGCGTGACTCAGTGATTTGTACGCCCTTGTTTGCTTTAGTTTCACACTCTTGCGTAACCTTTCCCTCTGTGCTGCACGGTGGAAGCAATGCCAAGGCCATCCATCACGGGCAGGGCCGGCGTGCTCGAACAGCAAATGGCTTTTTAGGCTTTAAACGGTTGTCTTGGAGGATTCGAACTGGGTGGATGTCTTGGTGCAGAGTTAATATGTCAAAGCCTTTCATTTTTGCCTCATGGATCCCGAGCTTTGGCCGGACGAAAGTGGACCACAGGGAAATATTTAAAAGGATTAGACCGAGGCAGTGATCATAACAACCACTTAATGAAGTGATCCACTTCAGCATTAAAGTCCTGCACTGTCGTTCTTTCTGTGCGTGACGGCGTGGCAGGAAAACTTTCGTGTTTCGGGAAATGGGTTGTGATGAGTCCGGACATCAGTCTTCACTCTGCTGCTTTGTGCCTCTGCCCTCATTGTGTATTGTTGGGAGCCCATCTGGGAATCTCATTGTTTCCAACAGCTGGTACAGACTGAACAGGGTCAAGAGTGTTGGGAGATCCTCAGACTTCAGTCGCTGTGCTGCAACGTTTCTCTCAGCTAGATTTGGCCCAAGAAACACATAAAGAAGTTGTGTTTTTCTGTTACAGAATGTAGTTTGTTTACTCTCAGTCAACTCATTTCAAAGGCATTCGGTACATTAATGCTGCATCGGCCAGACAAACAGTCAACCAAACCGGCTCAATTGTGTAGCTTTTAAAATAACTTGGAAAAAAGCAAAAAATGCTGGAACTGAATCAAACACCGCAGGGCCCTGAGGTCCACACTGGTCAGGTTTTATTTAATTAGAATTAACCAGTTTGATGGAGGTCTGAATGCCTCAGTGACCCCTGAATGGATGAATCACAGGAAGTAATGGACTTCAGAAGAAGGATTGTGAGCGATGTTCGCACCAGAAGACTTCCTGCTGCTGATTCGCCGCCTCTGGACATTGTATGAGCTGCTGGTGAGTTTTCAGAATGTGAAATCACCTCCACATTAATGTCACGTCCACTGCAGTGCATTCAGCCCCGCACACAGTATTGTTTTAAAGTGTGGAGAGTTGCGAACCACCGCTGAGGAGGAGTCGGTGAAACGGTGTTACATGAACTTTCTACTGCATAAAGAAAGGGCTCGTTTGGTTTTTTTGTGTGGTGTTCCAGCATGTTCCCGTCCTGGAATTGTCAGAGCTCTCCATG
This sequence comes from Lipophrys pholis, assembly GCF_963383615.2. Taxonomy (NCBI): domain Eukaryota; kingdom Metazoa; phylum Chordata; class Actinopteri; order Blenniiformes; family Blenniidae; genus Lipophrys; species Lipophrys pholis. The sequence goes on along the minus strand of NC_137646.1, from coordinate 19,624,769 downwards.
CTGATTCTTTTGAGCTGCCAGAGCTCTTCTTAGGGCTTCATTAAAAACCTCCAGATTAAAATACAGAGCGGCTGTTACCTGAGCTGCAAAACCACACTGTGTCTGCTGCAGAGATTAATGTTCGTGGTAAAGCTATTTTTTGCATGGAGATAATTCCCTGCTGGCCAATGGGATACAAACGCTTCTGCGCCGGATCGCATCTGTACTGACGGCACCGCCAGCCAGGGATCGTAACGCCACAGAATTAGCTCCCCGGCTAAAGCAGAAAGGCTCCGGTGAATCCTCCCGGCCTTGCACGTGGTTAGCAGGTGGACCGACCTGTCTACTTAGCGGGACATGCTGCTTGCTAATGCTGCACACTTGGGCGGGTCAAACGCTCGGGTTGCGGTCAGCTGGTGGTCAGCCCGGTAGTGAAGAGTTGTGATTTATTGTGCAGGAACAGCAGGTGTGAGCATTATAGTATCTGGTCTCTGTTTGTGTTGCAGGCTGATATTTTGCGGTTGGTGGTGGGGGGGGGGGGGGGGGGGGGTTCTTGCAAAATCCAGAGGGTAGTTGAAGAAAAATAGCTGTTGACAACCGTGGAGGGAAATGATCGATGATGACCTCTTCAAATGATTTATCTTGCTGCCTAATGCAGAAATAGTAAGCGACATTTGTGGTCCCTGCAACATAATTCACACGTGGGACAATTTTCAGTCCATATACAACAAGCCTGTATTGTGTACTAACTACTTTACTGTGTGTTGATGAAAACCTGGGCGACCCCAAAAGAGTGTCAGTATTAATTCATCCACAGGGTACTTCTTTCTTTCACCTCAGCCCATCTTCAATGAATTCACGCCTGTAAGGTTTCATATTTTACCCATGAAAATGGTTCTTCCTGAGTTTATACAGTTTTTAAGTGTTTTTTGCAATGGTACACATTCAACCAATTCTGGTTCTTGGCCTTGTCTGGTCAATCTTTGTTCACAGCCTTGTGCAGACTGATGAACATCTCTGCATCTTTACCCTCTTGTTGTTGCTTTTTTCACTGCTGGTGTCAAACACAAAATGTGCAATGATTTTTTTTTAAATAATATGAAAATTTATCTTGGTCTCATGTTGTTATTGTTCCATAAATGAACTGCTGGTGTACTGCGGTGTACTCTCTTAATGTTAATTTGTCAAATATTTCACTTCTTGGGTTGATAAAAGTGAAACCTGATGTACATTAGAGTCATCACATCTAAAGTTGTAAAATGTGAACTAGTGCATCTTGCAGTTTTTACTTTGCTGAGCAAATACAACAAAGTTATACCATAATCCAGGATTGCTGTTAACTGTTTTCAAGTTGTATTTGTCAAATTGCTGATTATTGTCGCCCTCAAATGCCCAAGCGGATGGTGAGATGCACTTAAGTACTTTTATGCACTACAAGTCGAACAAGTATTTTGTTTTCACTGAAAAAGTTCCAGTTTTTTCTCAATGCTTGTGCGCGGTTTAATTTATCAATATATTCCGGACTACATTTATAACGGTCCAAACAGCTAAGACCCAAGTTCGTCAAGTGTTATTGTGGAAAGACAGGTATTTATTTAATACAGTAGCAACATGTTTGTACATATTTACAAAATTTTAAAGAGTTTATACATGTTATGTACATGCTGTAAATATACAGCTTCTCAATTGTAGGTACAGTTTTGAATGATAGGCAGTCGCTCTGGTGGATTCAGTGACGTCAGTGAAGTCTGAGTTGTTGACGTCTCGCCGGTGGCGGCTTCTTTCACACGAGGGATCGAACACCTGAAACGTGACGGAGGAAGACATGAGTACACATGCATACGATCATACAGTGTGAGCACAGTTCACCACACGGTCAAGTCCAGCCTGGAGTCGCTGTATATCAAGTGGAAAATAACTTTACAACAACTGACACACCTTCTGTCGTTGATAATCTCCCTCAGGGGAAGTTTTTAGTTGATAAAGTATTATTGGACCCGTCTTTGCTTTTGTTTACAATTTACAAAGTCGGCATGACATGTTGACAGGCGATCGACACAAGAATGTCGACATGTCTTAATTTGTACTTGTGACCATGTGAGGCTGAATATTAACGTCCAGGTATATTCCATGCGAAGAACAGCAAACATGTTTCTAAAGCAAAATCAACGTGCATGCTGCTTGTAGTACTTAAACCATGTTTTACTTCGTAAATATTGAGCTCAATACATGTTCATTTAATAGACCTATACTTTTATTTTTTTCCCTTTTCCCACATTCACTGAGATTTATTCTCATTGTTCTATAGTCAGGCTTCATGATGCTATTAAATTATTAACTCATTGCAACACACAACATGACCTTACAACTGTTTTACTGAGTTCTTCAAAACATCGCTCGTGTGAAATGATTTGAATCGGACACTTTTATAACTAAAAAAGAAATTCCTCATACTCAGGTAAGCCGTCTCCTACCTCTTGTTTTTCCTCCCGCTAACTTGAACGCCGTCAAGTCAAAGACGCTCTCCATGTGCAGCATTTGACTCCCAAACTCCTGGAAGGTGTCCCAAATGTCTCCACGGCCGATCCTTTGTCTTTTCTTCTCCATTATCATCCTCCTGAGGTGCAGCCCGCTCCTCACTGAGGCCATCTCTGGAGGGAACCAGTCTTTGGAGCTCCTCCTGCTCTCACATGGACTTTTCCAAGGATTCTCTGCATGTTTGCGTCTGCACTGGACAGAGAGACTCTGATGTCCAGGCGAAGTGGTTGATCCCACTGCCATGGATTTTAAGAAGCAGAAGTACACCCCTCTCACATGGGGCCGTGGTTTTCTTCTTGTGTGTTGTTTGAAGGACTGAACGGCCTGTCGTGCAGTGAGCGAGGAAGTGTTGCTGCAAGCCAAGTGCTCAGCGGTCAAAGTCTGTTTATTGAGGATATTGACGCCTCCGACTCTCAAGTATCTCTGACGTTCATAAGAGGTCTTTAAGGAGCCGCAGCCAATAGCGAGATTTCTCAGTTTGTCTCTCTGACGTCTGTTCATATCAGGTGACAACAATTGAACCATAAAAAAACTATTGAATATCGCTCACCTTATATGGAAATAGGCAGTTTGCAGCATAACTACAGTAATGCGGTGAATACAGAACGGATAAGTATGCAATGTTGAAATCTCAATGCAAACTGCATTAGATCAACTGACTTGTCTTGTTTTTCACCCTTTCCCCAAAGTGGAAGCCAATTTAACTGTTGGAGGTAGAATTCAAAACTTCAAGATGCTCTAATGTCGTCCTTATGTTTAAAAACAAAAAAGGAAAGCTTACAATACATAAAAGTGAAAAATATTAGCAAACCTAAATAACTGTGCATTCATGTGTGTGTTTGAGTGTGCATGTAAGTAATTGCTGCGGAGGTAGTTAAGGCTGTATTGCACATATAAAACAGCAGGTATATTAAAGCCGCATTTAAAACTGCAGGATAAATAGCAGAATGTGCAGAGTGGTAATATTGCTGTTAAGTAAAGTAAAAGTAAGCATCTAAGTAAGAATTTCACATGAGGACATTGTGATATTGTGCCTGAGACAATATCACACAAAGCTTAAGGTTCAGGAGGGGACACTTTTATAGTTAAAAAAAAAAAAAGAAAAGTATTCTCTAGTTTTGCTGCTCAATGCAATGGCTCACATTTTTCTGCACATTCTTTATTTACTAAGTTGAAATCCAGAACGGTAACCACGACGAGTTCGGTTGTAATAACTAGTTGTAATATTAGCATTTCGCATTTCGTGTTTAACTGCAGACCTTTTAAGGCTTTTGCAGACTGGAGAGTCCAATAAGTTAATAGTAGCAGACATAGAGAGTGGGCTGTTTCCGACATAACAATGGCTGTCCACTAACATTTCACATTCTACGACATGACACCAAATGTTCATTTTTATTCCGATACAAGTGAAATCCCACAAAGCATGGCCGCATTTATTTTGGTTTCAAGCTGCTTAAAATCAACATGTTAAATATTAGCCTTCATTCGAGATTATGTCTAAAATCCACCTTTGAAAAAAAAAAGGCAATAAACCTATAAAAGATGTCGTTTGCGGCGCTCATCTCTCTTCCCTGCATTCAACCAAAGTGTGTTTTTTTTCCCCCAGTGTGCTGCTGCTGTATTCCGTTTCAACAGAAAATACTTCAAATTGAGAGTAAAACATGCTGCTTCGTGAGGACTTTGAAAAACGACGCCATCGACACACTCTATGCATCATTAGGAGGGTGCCACGCATCGTTATGAGACGTTTAAACACGAGAGAACAAATCGGAGAGGGACGTGATGACAGTGCCAGGAAAGTTTTTCATCTATCAAAGGTGGATTTGTTTTTTTCCCCCTCCCTTGAGGTTTCTGTCCCCCACCACGCTGGTCTGGATGAGAAGTTAAAGATCGCAGCAATGGAGACAAGCTTGAGCTTCTTGCCACTCTTTCTCTGTGTTTGCCGGGGCGGATTGCACTTAGGAGACAGAGATCAGTAAATCAATTTGAGAGGAGTCTGGCAACAGAAACTGTGGCGGTGGTACATCCTCAAAGGTTGCCCGAGGGAGGAAACGAGACAACTAAATAATCCATCAGAAATCGGAGAAAGTGATGAAAGTGGTCTCTCCGTTTTATTTAGTTTTCTCAGAGAGCGTAGTCGTGAAGTGTTGCATTGCAGGTATCCTGTGTGAATGTCTGAAGTGCAAATTGTAACCAGCAGCGCTCTTTCCTCCTCGACACTGAAGAGTGTCTTGTTGCCTGAGCTGTGCCAAGGCTCTGTCACAACCTTTAGGACTCTTACATTATCAGGTTCGGAATCCTCACCGGTTCATGCACCTAAATGAGAAAATATTGCTCACAATCCTCTGTACCAATGTGTGTTTGTGTGTGTGTGTGGGGGGGGGGGGAGGTATGTTGAGGGTCCTTGGATAAGCGAAAGTGCAGGGAAGGGAAGGAAACGAAGGCCACAATGTTTCCTCTCTCGAAGCGTGTTAAGTGAAAATTCACATAACTCTCGTTGAAAGTGGATTAGCAAAAATATCTTTTCCTCTTAGGTTTCTTTCAGACAGGAGCCAGTCACAAAAAAAAAAAGGGGGGGGGGGGGGTGTCCTTATCTAAACATCGGATGGAGTCCTATTAATCAAAGGCAGCAGAGCATGAAATGTAAGTTTAGTTTTTGGAGTCGAGCAGCATGGCAAAAAGTCACTCGTTTTTCACAGTTTCCACCCAAACAGTGGAAGCTGGCACCACGGCGCAGGGAAGCTCAATTATAATATCAGGTTGGATGTTATTACTGTTGATTATGTGCTTTTGAAGACCCGACGTGCCCCGGAGTTCACTTCCTCTCCTCTTCCCTGGTTTAAACGTGCTCTTTGAAATCGAACTCGGGTTGGAGGTTAATGAATCACCGGCCTGGTTCCCTGCTTTACTTCCACCATCGCTCTTTGTGACACTGACGCACAGATACACACTTCTTTTGAACCTGATGTGTAGATTTTGAGTTTGGACTCCTCAAAAGACTTTACGGTCCGACAAACCAATGACTGTGTTTTCTTGACCTCTGTCATGTTCATTTTAGATGGATTTAAAGATTAACGTATGCAAAACGTCCATGTAGTGGTGGAAAAGAGGCCTTCGACTATCAACCCGTTCGTCCCATTTTTATGGACATTTACTCAAATAATGGAAATTGTCAAATAATTTTGTCCTACAAAATCTGCATATTGCAAAATCATGATTTATGTTTGCCATAAGAGGTTACAAGCTGAAAACAAATATTGAGGTTGGTGGTGTAGAAACATTTTGATTTTCTTTTTCCTTTTTTTTATAAAAGACGTAATATTTAAAAGAAACTCTTAGTCAAGGGCTTCTGTTTTTGCAAATGTGTTAATGCATTGTTGATATTTTGAAGTGATTAAATCAGGTCCGCTGGACAAGTCATGTGTCTAGTAGAACTGATTCTTTTGGACTTACTATACACGGCCCATGTACAACTGTTGAAAAATAAAGACTTCCACTTTCCACATCGGGAAACGTAAATCTAATCCAAGCTTAGATAGATTCAAAAAATATTTGTTTAAGATGTTTTATAGTGTATGAGTGACTTTGTTTGGCTCTTATGTTTAAAAATCAAGGATTTGCTCAGCATCTTCGACCCCGCTTCCTTACGTCTTAACGTAACTCAGCACTTTGGCTGTTTTCAGAAATATCAACTCCTGCCAGTTCCTAATTTCTCTGTCCAGTGGGGGTGTTCTGGATGCTTGACATTGGCACTGCACGGCCAGCTTGTTTTCATAAGGAAACGGGTTTGATAGATCTCCTTTTAAGACTCCAGCACGGCGGAGTGTAAGCTGCCATGCTCCATTAGGCCGGAGCTCACTCCAACTCCGGCGTTTCCCACTTCTTGGTGGAGAATGGATGCAGGCTTCTTGATGACGGGGAAACGACTGTTAGATTTGTCAAGTGTTAACGCACCAAAAGTGTGTGAGAAGATCATTTTTAAACACGCGGGTGAGAAATCTCTTGAGAAAGACACAATCAGTGTGTTCATCTCAGCCGGGCCCCCATTTCGCCTTGAGCAAGGACATCTGGTCACTTAAGTTGTTTTCATTACATCTGATCTGGGACACACACACACACACACACACACACACACACACACACACACACACACACTCTTAATGTTTGCATGCTTGACTTATGTTTGCTCTTCCCCTGAGTTGTGCTTGTGCAACATTGGTCATTTTCAGCATCACTGACATGAAATGCTTCACAGCAGTGTTCGTGAAGTTCTCGACTGCATTTTCTTAAAGGTTTCTATATTCAGCTATTGGCTTTACGATGCTTATATGATACTTGTGTGTGTACTTTCTAGTATCTAAATAGTTCATGTTTATCATCTTGCAAATATATGATGAAGGTCTCCCATGCAGCCCACTTTGCATATTGTTAGAGTATTTTCCTCTTTACTGCTGACACACGATCAAGGCAATAGCCTACAAAAATGTGCTGGTACATTGTGGGATTTTTCCTATCCAGTAATGTGTTTGCCTACATTGCGCCGCTCACACTTATGTGCTGTGAGAAGCCTCAGTGGCGCGACTGACTGCAGTTAAGCGGCGCTGAGAGGAGGCTTTGGACTAGATATGATTTGTCTCAATGAGGAGTCTTGACTCTCTGACGGATTCCCACAGAAAGCTGCTGCGGTACAGTTACTTGGCAGAATTTGTGAAAAACTACCACCCCCTAAACTGTGAAGAACCCCAAGGGTACCCAAGAGTCCACATCTCCTGCCTTTGCACATGCCCGCTGGGCAGGCAGTTGACCAGGGTCATTACATGGTGTTTATGACCCACGGAGAGCAGCTGAGGGCCCCCGCTCTGTGAATTTGTGCATCCTTGAGAATGCGGGCCCTGCTGTGCTGCTAATGGGCCCTATCCAAATCCCCCCCCACCCCTCCACTGCCACTACCGATCTCTCCTCAAGACAAGGGTTGTGATATCAGATTTCTTCTGCTGTGAATTCCTCCAGATCCTGCAAACACAAACCCTGCTGTCATCACGACTCTTGGCCGCGTTACATTTGGTAGCACTTTAGATGCACTTTTTTTGGTTGTTTGGACGGTCAAGTGACATTCATGAACATTACTGATGGCACTGTGTGACAACAGAACGCTGCTCCAGTACCACCGGAAAAAAGAAAACCCTCATTACTGCTGTGTTTGACCAACACAATGTTGCCCTAAAGAAAAACCTACACAGCAAGTTAATAGCGTGGAACGACAGTTCTCTGGATCTTTTAAAATTTGACTGTCACAGTTCTCTTGCTGTCATTGTGACTGTGGTTTTGTTTTGCAGGTGGCTGTGTTGGCCAACGATGGGGACGCAGTGTTTATCCGGGAGTTCACTCTGATTCGAAGAGATCACCTTCCCGAAGAGCCGCTTCACGACAACAGCCAAAAACCAGAGGACCCCGTGAGTTTTTCCCCTTCAAATAGTTCAGCGCTCAATATATGAGAACGTTCCCTCGGTAATTTACCAACGAAAATATACATACATATCTGAGGGTGTCAGATAAAAAGTGAATCAGCTCATAAATCTGTAGCAGTGCATTTATGTAACTCACGAGAGCAGAGGAGTGAAGAATCATGTACGTCGCACCTCAGTAATGAGTTTGTGAATGATGACTGTGGGATCTTGGGAGAGGAGGTGTAATCTGACTGCACGCTGACCCAGCTTGATGTGAACCAGGGCAGCGCGTGCAGGCGCACACATTTAACACCCGTTGCATGTTCGAGGGTGGGGTGCGGGTTTTCTTTTTTTTTTTTGCCTCGAGTTACTCCCACTTGTCATCACCTTTTGATGAGACATGAATCCTTCCCGGAGACGTTTCCTGAAGCCGCTGCTTCACCCAGATGTTTTATCTAATTGGGTGGGGGAGACGGTTTGAGCTGCTGCTGTCACCAGTACTGACGTGAAAGCTCACGTCTCACTATTCCTTTGTCTTGGCGGTATTATAGACAGGCTGTTAAAACAGATTTTTATTGATATAAGATGCAGTCTCACATGTATGCGCATGTACACACTCACACATGATCACTGTTGGTATAATAATAATGCTTCTCAGCACGTCCCCCTTTCTCATGTTTTTCCTCATTTGTCCCCTTTGCATTGGAATCGAGAAAACCAGATGTAACTTGTCGGATGTTTTTAGTAACTAAGGCGTTATTCTCCCTAAATAATCACTGAAATTTGCCAACTTCTGCATCGTCAATGTGTTTAACCGTTCTCATGAGCTGCTTGGATCCTCTCACTGGAACTAAATCATCCTCATTAAAACAAGTAATGCGCCAGTTTGAAACATGTATTTCATTTTTCTCTATTTTAAGACGATAAGATCAAAGATCAATATGGACCATGCTGCTTCCAGTAAAACCCTTTCATCTTGATTTCCCTCCCTAAACATACGTTTTGCTCCTTCTTAGCTTCTTACGTGGTCTGTGATATCCCAAAGGCAGGCTTAATGGAAAAACCATTTCAAAACTCTATTAGGAGTCAAGAAGTTAAGCACTGTGATACATGCTTACAGGGCTGTAGTTAGAAACCACAAACAGCTACCTTTACAGCAATTGGACTTTATTCTGTAACCAAGTAGCTGTGTGGTTTAGGGCACACTGACCTCAGGAAATCTTTTGAATATGCATCAGCAAAGGTTTTGAGGGATTTTCAAACCTCAGACAAATAGTATTTATAAATCTAATCCTACTTGCTGTATTATTGCCATCTGAGCCTCAGTCGCTCTTTACGGTTACAGTTATCATCTATTGCTATCAACATGCAGGTGCTTCGATTTTGACAAATACATATATGTTTCCTTCATGGTAAATATAAGTATTTTAAAGTTCAGAGAAGTCTATTGAAAGATGCAGAAGCTGGAGAGAAAGCCCTTTAAAAAAGAAAAGTGATGCCATGTCAAGTGACTTTAGTGGGATGGCCCCCAAATATTATCTAAAGTATTTAATTGAGTGGCCATAATGTGATCTTTCCTTCATGTCTGACTGGTTTTTCCTTTCATCGCTCAGCTGGTTTCAGTCTCGGTGTGCCTGTGGCGCTGCTCTGCGCTGGATCTTGCTTCAATATTAAAGCTTGATTTCAAGCCAAGATAAACGCAGCTTAATTACCGCACCAACCCACGAGGGGGATCGGTGACTCCGAAGCGTATTCGCCTTCTCTTGTTTAACTTTCACGTGCCAGGGTCGGTTGGTGGGCAGTAAGACTGACCTCCCCAGCACCCTTCACCCTATTCCCCCAAGAGGGCCACAGATGAATTGTTCTCTCGGAGCGAAAGTGTTTTTCCTGGCAGCCCCAGCGCGAGGTCTTTCGATGGGATAGAGGCGTCTTACACGGCGAGGGCCTGACATACCTCTGTAAATTAACCCATATTCATTATGTGATGGCGTGCATGTCCTGCAGAGCTTCAGTAATGTCAGGTTTTAAGTATGTTTATTGGGTTGAGAAGTTCCTGATTCAGAGAGTGCGGGGGGTCTGACGGATGAGACGTTGGCTGCTAAGTCTTGAGAAAGACTCAATGAGTAAGACTATAAAGATAAACAGAAGATAAGTCCATAAATAAAGCCGAGGCTATTCCCACTCTCAGAGTTTGACCAGGAGTGACTGTTTTTAACCACCGTGTTTCTTTGATTTGCTTCAGTTTTGGAAAAACAAAAAAGATCATACGAAGACATGAATTTATTTGGTTTTTAATGCCGTTCAACAATGGAAGAAAGTAATGTGAAAGATTGAAACTCAATCTCCTTTGAGGTCCCGGTTTTAAAAGCAATACTTGGGTGGTATCCACTGCTCAGCCTTGAGGGGTGATGGACGAGCGAAAAGAAAGGAGGACAGGGAGCAAGTGCTGTAAATGTAAGAGTTTGGGAGAACAGAGAAAAAGCAGACTTTGGACAAAAGAAGAGAAAGGAGATAGGAGAGACTCGCCACACGGTTTTCTCCTCAGTCGCTCTGGTCTAGACAGCAAATACGATCATCCTGTCAACAGCAACTTTAAATTGGGTTACTGAAAGCTGATCCCTCATTTACTGAATGTGTGTGTGTGTGTGTGTGGTTGCCAGTGTCTGTTTTACTGTGTGCGATAGCGTTTTCAAGTATCCATGTAAAGCGTTTTCCACATGAAAGCATGTCGTGTTCAAATATTTCATGGAACATCAAATTAACCAGTCATTTCAGCACTTTTTTTTTATTTTTAATACAACTGCAACAAAATAGATGACCGGTTAATTCTGTTAACCCACTTGACGCACAGGTTTTCACTGGTGTCTCTTTTATTTTGATCAAGTCATTCGGATAGAATTTGGGGTTTGTGGCACAGAGATATATTCTTTTAAGTTTGGGCAATTTATTTTCAAGCAGAGGCCTAAAAAAAAAAACCTGTTTCACAGGGTTAAGGCATGTTTGTTTCTATTTTACGTTTCCTGGCTATTGTGACAAGCTGGATACTGTAAATCACTGTCCACTTGTTCTCCCTCCGCAACTCTTCTGTGAAAAACGGCTTCTCAGTTTTGTTGCCTTGTAACCTATTTAAGTACAACGCGGGTCAGAGTGATTGCAGCTTTCGGTCACACTTTGCGTCAAACACTCCAGAAATCACCAGGATATTATGGGTTGTGACCGTTCAGTGGTCGGTAATGACGGTCATCAGAGCCCCATTTTTTTCGCCTGATGTGAGGGCATTTCCACTCTGCATGTTTTCACATGTTTCAACCTGTGTGTTTGTCTTTTGCCTCTCATCTTTCTCATTGTTCTGAATGATGGACGCATTGTTAGACATCTATTTCTGTCTGGCCTCCTGTCATCATGTCTGCTGGACTTTTTTTTTTTCTTTTTTCCAAGAAACTTGACAGTGAATGTGAGCCGAGAGTCTTCAGAGTTATTGAAGCCGGGCCAGGAGAGCCCCTAGCCAGACAGGGTGGCGAACACGGGGCGCACACAGTAGCCATGACAGCAGCGTCAGAGAGCGGTCCATTGCTCGGCCGCATGCTGACTTGGCAGCTGTGTTTTGCGTGCAGCGCCAGGTGGAAAGGGCAACAGTCTTGCACAATTAAACACTTCATTTGTCTTCATTAAAAGGATGGACATGTTGGCTTTGGCGGGAAGACAGGATGTTTAGGCGCAGGGTTTTTTTTTCTACGCTGTGCCCCCTGGTGTTAAACATGTCATGTTGGAAGCTCTGGGCCATAGCTCAGGTTCTGATGACTTGGCTGAGCTCGTGCATATATCATCTGCAGCAGTGGCAGGAGTATTGTGTGCATTTGACTGACGAAGCTGTTCTGCATCATTGACTCATTGAACATCATTGAACGTTGACTCTGACGGACCTTCATACTGCACTTTTGCTTAAAAGAAGGTGACTTGGAGAGTTTTGCTTCTCTTATTCGTACGCGTTGGCTGGCCGGCTGGTGTTTGGCACAATGTGAGCGCTGATACGAGGCCGAATCCCGAATCTCTCTGAGAAAGTGCTGAGTGCTGGTGAATGTGGTGCAAAGCCCACGTGGCTTTGGACTGAGGATCTTTTTCTCACCCCGGCGCTTGTTCCATCAGCATGTGTGTTCAGTAAATCCCTGGCCTGCGCCGTCTTCTCCCCGCTTGATGTGGTCTCCCGTCAGTGCGCTGTGGGTATTGGAGCTGCTGAGGTAACGGGGATGAGACCTCGCCGCAACGCCCACATAACAAAATATGGCCGAGTGTGTGAGTGTATGCAGACCGCCTGCTGCTGGCTGCACACACACACACACACACGCTCCGATTCGCGCAGCACACCCTCGTGTAATCCCACAGTTGTTTGTGTTTGCATGCTGACGTGTGCATGTGCTGGAATATACGTACATGTGTTTGTGATTTCTGCGCCTTTCGCGCTCGGCGTATCGCATGTCACCTCTTGCAAAACTGTGTCTTTGATTAATGGGGGGAGAAAAAAAAATCCCTCTCCCTTCCTCCCCCATCACCCTCACATGTTTCTCTCCTCACCCTATCTGCTCCTCCTCGGCGTGTGAAGGCATGCACACATTTTCAGGCCCAGTGATTGATTTCTAATTGTTTACATTTTAGTCCGCTACTCCCTGTTGCAGATGTTTGTATTCTCCTCCGTGTTCTGTTCAGCACGCATTCACACAGGCATGAACAGACCCACAGAGAAACACATACATACAATGGGGATGAGCTGGAGCCACAAACTTTCATCCAGGAGCTTTTTTTTCCTCCTTCTTTTTTTTTGGACGGCTTTACATTGGGTTTTGGCACGCTTCGTATTAATTGCCTCCAAGAGGCGATTGTTACTATTCGTCTCTTTACTTTCTGGCTCTGAATGGGCACATGGAGAAGATCCTTCAAGGTCTTTGTCATGTTTGTGGATTCATTACAGTCGAATAAGAGCATATTAAGCTATATGAAATCATGCCAGAGTTTTCTAAACAAGAAAATTGCTGCCAAAATAATAACATCTCAATCAAGCGAGTTTTTCTTCCAGCTCAGTGCCATTGAAAGAGTCAACGATGAAGTGAAACCGTCCTGTTTTCCACTGTGCGCCTGTTGACTTTACATAAAACGACTAGCTGTCAAGAGGCTGCTCCCAACTTGAACGGCTTCAGCGGCTCCTGTGCGAGCGAGTCCTTTACAGCGGACGCTTGGCTCGGGTGGCTCGCAGTGCGAAGCCGATCTCCAGCGTAAGCAGCGGTGTTAACCTGAGTTACAGCAGTAATTACCTGCCGCTGAAGGATCCCCGCCACCCATGCAGAACGGGGTTTAGGTGAAGCAGTGGGCAGGCTGCAACCCAAAACGTATCCCTTTCTCTTTAATGTGGCCCGTCACTGCTCCACGCTGTGGGGGATAATTGTTTACTGCGCTGTGGGTAGAGCAAGCACATGCCGTCTCCTGGTTTTCCTTATGCGTTAGGCTGTGTTCTGCTCTGGTCATGGGGGCCTTCTATACACTGCTGGATGCTTGTAGCAAAAGGTCAACCAGCTAGTATGTTGTCCACAAAAAAAGTGACGGATTTTTATTGCTTTTGTAAGTATAAGGTAATCTGAGCCGACTGCACCTGCGGGAGCCAGAAGGAAAACTTACAGAAAGCGAGGAAGTTGTAGCGCCTGAGTACGAAAGGCTTGCTGTGATTCTGTACTGTAAAGAGTAAATACGAGTAAATACACAGAATAAATAAGAGCAGAGAGACAGACAACATGCATGCATTCATTCATTCATTCATACTTAGAGAAAATTCATCAAGTAATACAGTCCAAGGAAGCCGGAGCACCCGCATGGAAACTCGCAAACGCCACACAAAAATGGACCAGAATGGACTGCGGCACACTCACTTCACTTTGAGGCGTTGCCAAAACAAGAGCAATGATTTCAAAATCAACGTAACTTTAAGAAGTATAAGACTACGAGGAGCAAAATGCATGTATCTGTGAAAATGTAGAAAGCAAAAGTAAGACGCCTACAGTATTCTGGTGTAATAGAGCTCTGCTCATGTTGCTGAAGGGTAACACATTGTGGCTTGGCTGGAAGTGATATTGTGATAGTAGGTTGTACAATTATCATCATCAAAGAAAAAAATGTCTTGAACGTATAAGGTTTTGTTTCAATTTGTCTAGATACAGTTTTTATGCCCTCGCATTCTTGGAAGTTCTAATTTTCGTGTTTTAAAAAAAACAACAGAATTGATCTCAAAGCGAATCATTCTCAGATATGTTTCCAGCAGTGGTTTTATTGAAGGAGTCAGTATTTTTAAGGAGATTTTAAGGTTCTTTTTAAGGAGATTTTAAGGTTCTCAACGTCCAGCTCTCCCCTCAGCATCTTTGGTTGCGAAGGTCTTAAAGCAAATTGAAAGAGGGATTTGGTCCGAACGTGGTGGTCTCCCTCTGGTGCATGCTGGGGAAGCAATCCCTGCAAACTGCTATAAGTTGTCTGAGCGTAAACAAGAGAGAATCAGAACCATGACGCTTTGTGTGTATGCGCGTGTTTGCCGCTGACACACGTACTCCCACACAACACACACACACACACACACACCCGTACAAGCTGGCTTTGTCCTTCACACCCCCCCAGTTTTCGCTCTCAGGGAGCCCTGGGAGAGAATTTAATCTGTTCACAAACCACAAAATTGAAAAATGACCCTGATACTCTTCCAGGCTGAGACGTGAACAATGCTTGCAACACAAGAAGGCACACTTAGACCAAATCTTTACTCCACACAGAGGGAAGCCTTTCGATTCTCTTCAGGTTGGGCTCCTTTTGCGTGCTCGGACATATACACACACACTTTAATTTTTCGAAGTCGTAGTGCAGCGGTGGGGCATGAAAACACTGCTGCTTTGTAAAATAGCTTCTTAAAACTGTTCAAGTCTCTTCGGCCCTGTGTTTAAATGCAGAAGAGCACATTGGAGGCACTGAAAGGAGGATACCTGACCTGCACACACAACTTCGACATTTCAGCACATTGTTTTGCCTTTATTTGAAAAAAATTTAAATTTTGAAGAGATTGTGAACAAGTTGAGGTTTTTCTTTTTTTAACTTTTTTCAATGTTTCTGTTATTTCTGAATTACTCAGGTTTATTGAACAGCTCTCTGAAATTGAAACTCAAGTTGGTGTCCTTGTATATTCAATAACAATAAGTTGTTTGATAAAGCACATTTGCATGTAGTTTAGTTATTCTAAATAGGGGAAGGTATGCATGGCTGATGACTTTATTTATTTATTTATTTTTAACAACCCCCCGCTGTCACCTGCAGTACACAATTATCCAACAAAGCTTTCTGGATTATTTTAAACTATTAGTGGAAAATTGTAAAAAATTAGCCGATTTTGGTATTACCATAGTACAAACTTCGAAAATTGCCAAAAACACATAGTTATAGTTGGGTTTTTTTGTAATCTCTGTTCGATCAAGCTTAATTAATTTTGGATTAGTAGAAGAAAGGTCCTTTTTATAAGGTTGAAAAAAAGATTTTTAATTATTTATTAGACAAGGTAAAACTTACTGTATATCTATCTATCTATCTATCTATATATCTATATATATATCAATGTTTTGTGAATTTCCAGGCACTGTCTTGTTG
The DNA here is from genome assembly GCF_963383615.2 of Lipophrys pholis. Classification (NCBI taxonomy): domain Eukaryota; kingdom Metazoa; phylum Chordata; class Actinopteri; order Blenniiformes; family Blenniidae; genus Lipophrys; species Lipophrys pholis. The sequence goes on along the minus strand of NC_137646.1, from coordinate 19,609,143 downwards.
CTTGTCAGGTTTAGACAGTAAAGATCTAAGTATGTCAAGTTGCCTTCAGTTGAACTAGATACCAACATTTTCCTATATATCTCCCGTAAACAATTCCCGCCTTGACGAGCATCTGGCGCTGCAGGCGAGGTGCATCCTCCCACAACAGGCACGCAGATTTCCTGGATTCCTTTCCCCCATTTCTTCTTCTTCTTCTTGATTCTTAAACCAAATCACAATGAAAGGTGGCCCCGCCGAGTATTGAAGCTTCCAGATTTATGAGCCCTGAGTGAACGATGAAGGTCCCGGGGTGAAAATGTGGCCTGCAGGCGTCTGGCCGGAAGCCAGGGTGTTAGTTGACTGAAGACAAGCCATTGGGGTTTTGGTGTTGCATCGTCCCCGGACGAAACGTCCGTATTGTCTTGTTGGTGCGTCTGTAAAGATAGTCCATCTGTGATTTATGATGTTAATCTTCTCTTCACGTTGCCGCGGAGCCAAATCTGTTGAGAGGAAATAAAGCCATCAATCATTTGATCGCCGATGAAATCATTAATAACGTGCAGAAAAGGAGTGAAAGCTCGTCCCTACGCAGCGAGAAAAGGGGGGGGAAAATATAAAATAAAAGGATCGGGTTTAGAAAAAGGAGAAACATCCTTCTAAGGCCCTTTTCCTACTGACCCATATAATATTCAGCACGCTTTAATTTCCTCAAAGTGAGGAATTTACTTCATGCTGTTGGGTTATGATTTGTGGCGCCTTCGGTTTTTACAGGTCAAACCACGAGCAGACGAGCAGCGTTTCTCACCATCGGCTCCCCTGAATGACCTCACAGGGATAATGATAGGGGACGGAGCGCAGAGGATGAGCTTCCCTTCCACGCCATCTTTCACCGGGTGTGATAGACAGAGCAGAGGCGAAGGGGAAACGGAGAAAGAGGGGTGGGGTGGGGGTGGGGGGGAGTTAAACTCCTGGCAGTGTTTCGACCTCAATTGCTCGGTGGCAAACGGCAAAGGGTGCCAATTAGATGGAGGCGCAGAGTGAAGCCCTGCTCGATGAGCTCAGCGTTGCGGCTCCCGTCTGGCACACGCAGACAAAAACACGACCCGGCGCTCGAACACTGGGGGGGGGGAGGTGGGGAGGTGGTGGAGGCGCTTCTTCTCCTCACATCGTGTTCGCGGTGCAAGAATTCGATGACGACAGCACGGAGGGAGAAAAGTGTTTGTGTTTGTAGTAGCTGCTAATGATTTAAAGTGTACACACTGGTGCGTGTGATGTATGGGCATGTCTCCCCCCCGTCTGTGGGTCGGCGTGAAGATTTATTTTAACACCCTCTCATTTTGTGTCTGATGCCAGGAGCCATGGGTTCATGTAAACCTCTGCCTCAGCTGAGCGGGCCGGGACCACCACACGCACGCCGACGCGTCTCGTCAGTGTGTTCATGCATCAGACACCGACTCCCTGTGTGTTCCGACCCTCGAGTCGGAGGCTGAAGGGGATATTTGTTGAAATCCCACAAAAAAAACCTACAGTATTCTGGAGTATTACATCTTTTTTATTCTTGACTATATCTGTAAATGTGAAAATGACGACACCAAACTCCACAACCAATATCCTGTACGAGGGAAACATAAAAACTCTCTGCTATTAGTCTGCTGTTTCACCTGATGAGGAGCTGGCGTTACAAAAGGTTGTAGTTTTGTCTTTCAGACACTAGATGCTGCTGTTGAGCCACAATGGCCGCAGCAGCTTTTATTGCAGGTGTTCAGAAATAACTACTTTGTTTTGGAGTTTCTGGAACTGTAATTTAGAAGAGATCAAATGAGAGGGAAAGTTGAGTTTGAATTCTGCTCAGGAGTCACTTTTGATCTGTCTCATTAAGTTTTGGTTTAAAGCTCCTTGTATTACTTTTTTAATCACAATTTCTTGTAAAGGAAAGAAAAATACAACAACACACCCTGTATTTTTGGGTAACCGCTGTCGTCAGTGGAATCCTGAGTTTTATTGATTTTAAGTTGTATTTGTTCTTAAAAATTCCCAAAAGTATCTGAGGGTATCAACTTACTAACCATTGATCACTACTCCACAGATTTATTTAAAAAGAACAATATGACCGACTACAGCTAAGTTTTGGATGGAATATGATAGAAATTCACCAACCCTGTAATCTGCACACACACTCATTTTACTACTTTGGTTTCTTTTGCATGTCGGCAGCGAAAATATATCAATTCCTATTGTGTATTATCTTTTCCAATAAGGAACACAAACACAAGCTGATTTTAATCAAGTCTTTAACATAATCATCCAAAATAAATGTAAAAAAAAATCAGTTATGATGATTTCAGTAATGTTTTGGTTCCATGAATGTGTATAAAATTATACTGTAACTGCAGTAGACATTTTACTGATATTTTAGATAATTGGTCAACTTTTTTTGGCAGTTTATTTCTTTGTTGTAACAATGCTTTTAGTAATAACTAACTGTGAGGAACCCGCCTTATAGAAAAATGTTAAAATGACTGTGAGAGGTGCTTTGTTCAGTTGAGTTCAGTTTAAATCTGTAATTATACACCATTGAGTTTAAAACTATCCTGCATCTATGCACAAAAAAACATCACTACAATTTACATGTATGTAAAAACTCCAACTGAACAAGTATTAGAAATCAGCACTTCGTATTTAGCTTGTCGTTGAAGTGAAGATCAGACTTCGTCTACCATTACTACCGAGGCTTCCACATACACACCAGTGCAAACGCCCTGCTGGTTGGGAGTTCACTACAGTAGCGTATTTAGACAGCTGTGAGTCCAAGGGCTCCTGGGAAAACAGGGTAGAAGTGTTGTTGTTTTTTTTATATATGTGGGAGCGGGCGGACTGGGGGTGAACTGATCCACTGCAGCTCTTTTCCGGTGTGGTTACTCTTCAGTCATGCATCCAAATGTTTCCTCTCCCTCCCGGTCACCTGGGCGAGCGTTCACTTGACACTAACGTCCGAAAGCGGGACGCGCGAGGTTTCTTTTCACAAGCGTGCACTCAGTGATTCTTGTTGTGTAAACTGTGAAAGAGAAACTTGATGTAATTTCCCCGTTTCAACACTAATATAAAGAGTAATGTAGCCCAAGGCGTGAGCTCCGCTATATAAACTGTTTTTTCTCAAAGTGCAATTCGGGGAGTGATGTATTTCTTGGCATGCAAATGTGAACTGCACAATCGCTCACACACGAGGTTTCCGATCTTTTCTTTTGTTCCGCTCTCTTGTCACTTTTACTCTTACGTTCTCCAACGTATTACCCAGAGTGCACTCAGATACACGCTTCGAAGGAGAGCAGCATTGCATACATCCCGTAACTCCATATCATAGATAAATTGACATTCCCCCCCCCCCCCCCCCCCCCATGCAATCATGACCCAAAGTCGTGAAGACATGGAGAACTTTTTTTTTTTTTTTCAGGCTCCTGTACTGTACATGACCGCTGTGTAGGCTCACTGCACTGCAGCTTCGAACTTGCATCAAGTTTTTAACTGTTTCGAGTCCTTGGATTTTTTTTTTTATTCATAGGGAATATGGCACCCTGCTGTCTGAAATCACCATGATTATGGGTCCTTTGTTATTCCAGGGCCTTTCTGTCAAGTTTGAATACACTTCATTTAAATATCTTGTGCAGATTAAAGTCTATCCTAGAAACTATTCGTGAGATAAAAACATTTTAATGCCGTCAAACTGGGAAGTACGTTTTTATACGTCTATATGAGAACACATTAAGACAGTCACACACGTGGAAACACATGCGAAATGTGGGCGGAAGCCAGAGTATCCTGAGAAAACGCGCACATAGAGAACATGCAAACTCCAAAGAGAAAGTCCTTTAAGTCAAAAACAAACGACAAAGACTGGACGAAGGGACAGTTTGAAAAAGAGGGCAGAAATAGAAATATGCCAGCGGACACGAATCGTACGTAACCATGGCCGTCTTCCCGCTCTTTCATCACCAATCGTCTTCAGAATTTCACACACCGCTTCAGTCTGCGATCGTTCTCTCGCGCCACAGCATCGAATGGAAAAACCATCGCTCGTGCACCCCATCGCATTGTGGTTGCGTCTCTCTGTGGACTTGCTGGGTCGATGGCAGAAGCACATGGGCGAGGAATGCCCCGATTGCAGAGCTGTTGCTATGGCAGGCTGATGGATCGTTTCCTTTGTCTGAACGCGGGCGCTGCAGGACAAAGCCCAGTTGATGTGTTGAAGTGCGACCGCTAGAAAGGCCCGTCAGCACTTTCAGCACCCTGCCAAGCTCCGGACAAGGACGCTTATGACATAACAGCCTGTGTCATTTCATCTTTTTGGCTTCAGACGTGGAAAAATGCACTTTTGAGCATAAAGAATGTATTTGTTTGATCCCTGTTTCATGTAAACCGGTTTGAAATGCTTATTGAGAATGTCTTGTTTCCAAACATATTGATTTATAACATAATGGCATCCACAGACAGAATGCTTAATTGTAATCAGCTTTTTTCCAGACACACACATTTTTCACTCAATGTGATCTATTCTGACATTCCCAGCGCCTTCAAATGACTTACAGCCGGAACCAGTAAAAACTAGGACTATAAATAAGTTTTCCTTTTTATAAATACTGTTTGTAACAGGAATAGTACCTTTTTTACTTGCGATTCTCTTCTATTGTTACACTTCACAATATTCTAACTTACTTTTGTTGACTAATTGAATTTCGTCTACATTCTCAATTCTTTAGCGTGGCCTTTGTGGTCACAACATAGTAATATCTTGAACAAGTTTGTATTTTGTCCATATTTTACTTTGAATAAGCTGGAATCGTTAAAAAAACAAAAAAATTAATCTGGTCAGTGTAGCAAAGATCAGAAGACCAAATCACCTTACAATGCTTCCAAACTGGCCGGTACTTATTTGAACATCAGTAAAAGCCAGCGTTTTTCATCCAGAGACGAGCCCTCATCATAAAATGAGTAATGGCTTTAGAAGTGTTTTTGCTGAAAACCTGAAAAGATTCTGTGAATTTCCGTCTCACAAAGGGAATAGGAACAATGTGCTCCAAGTGTCATCCATTTATTTTTTTTTTTTCTTCTTTGATGGTTTCCATATTTGTAGGTCATGTAGAGGTCAGAAGAAGGCACTGGGGTACACACGTCTTTATGCTCTCTGTGTAATTGCGACACCATTTAACCAAGTTTAAAAAACAAAACAAAAAAAAAAGGTTAAAGCCTGCTTTGACCACCTTCAGCATATTACTATCACTTTCACTGATCAACCCGGAGCCAAACAAAACACACAATACATTTTGGACAATGGAAAACACATGTAGCTGATGTGACTTAATTTCAGGGTTAAAAACTTGAAACTGGAGCCGCGTGTAGCGCATACAGGAGATCAGACACGTCGTTCGTGGCTAAGAAAGGCTTCAACTCTCTTTGAGTGTAAAAAGTCCAAACTCACACATCATGAATAATAAGCTTCTGAGACAAACCAGGTGCCTTTTTTTTTTTTTTATTTGGAGCTGCTCCTTTATGTCTGCGCCCCCCCCCCCTCAAAAAAAAATAAAATTGGGGTGAACTGTTTGCGTCTCGTTCTGCAATTATGAAAGATGTTAACAAGAGAGTCTGTTTCATGTCTGAACTGTTTTATTGCTTTGAGCTGCATCTCTCTTTGGTCTCATGTTGTCATTAAATGGCTTGAATACCAGTTGTTAGTCACTATTCTTACGTATTTTTCTGGTTTCTGAATATGTGAGTCGGTTTTTCCATCGCATCTGTGCTTTATTTTTCGCACACTTTCTCACTTTTTCTTTTTTTTTTTTTTTTGCACAGATCAACATTTTTATATGCGACCGTGAACTCTGACCTAATCATACATGTTGTATTTACAGCTCTGCAGTCCTGATGGCGTCTGGTGCAGCCAAAAAGCTTGGGTTTCACACTGTTGATTACTGTAAATGGCTGCTGCAAATGACCGCAATATTTTTTAATCATCACGCGAGGCTTCCAGAGACGACCTCTGCGAAAAGCCAACCTGGCTGTTGAATTCTTCGGGAGTCCTGAAAAAGTGCTTCCAACTGCCTTAGAGAAACTTTTAAGTGGATGATTGAGTTATTAATCTTCTTTAAAAAAAAAAAAAGTCATGAGTGGAAAACTGTGACACAGACGGAGGATTTAACCTGTGAAGTGAGAGAAGATGGATTTAATGTAATCAGTGGAGTCATGATTGCAATCCAACGAGATGCTGTCAAACAAGGTTTTACCTCAACAGAACCCAAAGTTAACAAAAGTAACATGCATGTAGCGCATTTAAAAAACAATAAAAACAATGGTCTCGTCATAAATGAATTATTTAATCTGAAAACTATCAACAACTTTCTGAAAAAAAAAACCTAATGAAATCCAGTATTTATGCCTATAATTTGGCACCAGATGTGACATTTTTAACAAATTTTAAGCAAAACAAACGTGGCCAAGTCTTTCAATGAAAGGCACATTTCTTTTAGGAGACACAAAATAAATTTCTTGTCACTGTAAAATCAAGCTTATATCTTCTTAAATCTAAAACGAGCAGCCACATTAGCGAGCTGGACCGGGAGACATCAGCTCACATTCTGTTTTCATGAACGTCTCCAGTGCCGCCGAGCTTTGCTCACATATCGAGAATGAAACTCGTCCCTGAGAATCATCCCCTCTTCCTCTTTCATCCTGAGTTCTACCTCTTTTATTTTTTTATTTATTTATTTTTGTCATCAGAAACCAAAACAAATGAGATTGTCAGACAGGAAGGCGTTGAACAGAGAAAGGGGATGTCGTGAGCAGGATGTGTGCTGAAGGTGAACGGCCCCAGATGGAGCGCTGACGTCTCCTGTTCAGTTTCACGGCACCAAGAGGGAGAGGATGTGCAATCAATGCTGTCATGTTGGTCTGCGAGAGAGGAACCTCCTTCACATGCCGTTTTCTTTACAAAACAAACCCAGCATCCATCGTGTTTAGCTGAACCTTGTTACCTGGTTGCTTCAAGTAATTAGAGTTAGGCCTGCCAAGACATTTTTCCAAAATTACATGAATTACCTGACTTTGTAATAATAAATTGATAAAGTTGAAGTTGAGAAAATAGTTTGAAGTACTTTGCTTTTTGGATTTAATCCCAAAATGTTTGTATCAGCCCATTGAATGTTTATGGATTTGTATTTTTTTGATTATACATAATAATGTGTGGGAGAATGAGCCCCGCTCACATCTTGAATGTTATTCCCTCTACTCTCGCGCCAACAAATCTCAAACTGCATGCCAAGTAGTCTTTTCTTTTTTTTTGTGGGGTTGAATGTCGGATTTCCTCATGTTTTTCACATCATGGGACAATATTATTTGGTTCCATAAGAAATAAAAAACACAACCCACGTCGTGCTGGTTAGATGGTAAAAATCTGTTTGGTCTTTATATCTAGTCTGTAACTGTTGTAACAAAAGAGAATTTTATGATATTCTTTATTTTTAAAAGTTATTTTCCTCCACAAGTTCACTGGACAATCGGCAGCAGCTGCATTGTGTATTTTAATTCACAGGGAAAGCCTTTTCAGTCGTGACAGCAACAAGAAGTAAACGTAAGAAAGACGCATCAGAACAATAAGCTATGACAGTGAAACGCTGGAGATACGAAGCTTGATGATCGTTCTGGCACGGCTACATAACCACCCTTCAATCACATTGGCAGGTCGGATTTAACCACTTTAAAGTCAAGACGCTTTTATTGATTTCCTACACTGAAAGTACACTTTCGGAAAACGTGTGTAAACCTTTCTGAGGAGCTGTAATACCCAGATGATGTGGCAATAGGGTCTCCATATTGAAGCACATGGGATCAACTTGTCGTTGGCTCGTCCATAAATAAGCCCTGATGCTTAGCGTCTGCCCAGATCTGGACGCAGGTCCCACGCTCCCCGTTTCCTTCCAGCCCACCTTGGCGGGCCAGTTTTAACTGACTCCAGCGGCTTTACGCAGCTAATTTATGCACATCCCCTCTTTTCATACCCTCTTTAAAATGCCACAGTGGCCGTGGTCGAGTAGAAGAGGGGAGGAGAGAGAGAGAGTGTGTGTGTGGAGCTGGTGTAGTGGGAACCCTGATGGTCTCAGCCTGTGCATTCACCAGAAAGCTCCTAAAACATACGAGTGCTTTTCGATGTGCTAATGGGAAAAGCTCGGTGCCGAGAACATATCAACACAGTTTCAGGAAGCCGTAAATGTCACTGCTGATTCTTAATTACGTGCTCGATCCCTCCCGTGCGCTGCGGCCGCGCCAGGAGTTTCAGAGGTTTGCTCAGGTGGGATCAGATTGTGGTCGCGGGCTTATTCACGATGTCACTATAAAGTATAGATAAATTATTGTAAAATATGATGCCTTGACGATAGTTGTAGTCGTCTTTGAATTGAGAAATTTTAACTTTGATCATGGTAAACATATTACCAGTAATCTTTATTACGACGGCGTGAATATTGAAGTACATTAGAGTGCGGTGATTGATTGTTTGTCTATATCAGGTTGTAGCATTTCAAAATGTAATCTGATACAACATCATCATCATCATCATCATCATTCTTCTCCCCCTGTTCCTTATACTTGTGCTATTTCCTCAAAAAAATTTCCCATCTTCAGATGTAGAAGCCGTTGCAAACCAGAATATTCTCTCCAATTCTTCCTGGGCAATGCAAGTTGACAAGTCCTCAATATGAGCTCCGATTTCTCAGAAACAAATCATGTTGTTTTGATTCATGATGTAAAAAGTCCTGGGACAAGTATCCAGGCAGAACAAATGCTTTTCCCTGCAGACCTGCAGGGAGTTCAGTCAGAAGATCTGCAGGACTCCATGCCAGCAGGGATGATTGTACTAAAAGGCCATGTTTGGCGTTTGGCCTCTTCAAGAGCATGTTATTTATTCCGAGGCCTTGCATGCAGCACAATTCTTTCTCTCACCTAAACCAGAGCACAGTATCCTCAGAAGGTGTTTTTATGACCCTTTAAATCTGTCATCCACAGATTACCATCAACTGAAACCAAATATATCTATATCAAAAGCTGGACAGAAAAAGTCAAAAACGCTGACGAATAGAACGAGATAAGTGTTTAAAAGTGGGTGTTTTAGCAGTGATGCTGCTCACTCGGCGCTGCCACTTTTTTCAGTTCACCTCCCATCTGGCTTAAATTGGATTGAGTCGATTGTGAGGGCGTCACGTCTTCATTTTAATCTGCTGGTTTTGGTGGGATGGGGAAGTGCGGCCGATATTCAGCTGCAAGTCATAAAATTTGTGTCCTGGTAAAACATTTTATACCGTGGCCCAGAAAGCCTTTTAAACAATGACTTTGGTGTAAATCATGCCTGGAGCACATGCGCCGCTCGTGGGGGTGGTGGGAGGCTACTATTTATCCCGCCTGAGCCGTTTAAGTCACCCCACGGGAGCCCAGGGTTGGAGTTTGAGTTCAGCAGACGCCGGTAACTTTACCTTCATTTGTCTCTCTTTCTGAGAACACTGGGACCGTTAACGCAGGTCATTGCCTCATAATATGGCAATCTTTTAATTTGACCCTGTATGCTGCCACAGAGGAGGAGAGGAAAGGATCAGTTAAACTCCTACTGCCCGGAAAGCCGACTGGGTGACCTCTTTGTAAGACCTCAAAAGCATTAAACATGAGGGATACAGTGAGTGGTGATGGAAGCAATGATAGCATGTTTTTAGAACTTAAAGGGATACAGGTTGGTAGGCTTCCCAGAATAATGCCGGAAAGCGGAAACGACAAGCAAATTTAACTTAAATTATTATTTTTTTTTAATATTTTGGGGATCGATGACTCATTATACAGAAGATCATATGTTTAAATATGATATAAGAATGACAGTTTTATCGCCTGTTATTCGTGATGGTATAGAGCTTTGCAAAAATGAAAAAGGTCAAGGACGTATTTGCCAGTGGTATTTACAATGGTAATGTAAAACTGCTACAGTTAGTTAAAATTCTAGTAGTTGTATTGTACTATTATTTTCATTGCGCTGTAAAAAGATGTGTATAAATCTTTTTAGGAATAATTTGAAGGCTAGGATTTTTATAAAATGCAACCTTTCTGAAACGTGGTTCGCTGCACATGTGCACTACCGCCAGTCAAGATTGCTCACTTTTTAAAATTTGAAAGCATTTTTCTAATAAAATGCACATTTGGACTCGCATACACCAGCTAGTGAGTGGGCCTTAGTGGGACGCCTAAAAGGAATTTGATTGTTTGCATCTCACTGTTGTCTGAATTCATGCTGGTGTGTTTGTATTACAAAAACACAGCTCCAACTAGTGGCATGAAAGTCAAACTACAGTGTCTTCAGCATTGTTTTTATCCATATGCATGGCAATCAAAAAACTACATATTATTTTGAAGAAATAGTATTAATATTTTGGATGCACCAAATCAAGTATTAATCAAGTATTTTCCTATCTTCCAAATTCTTATACTACTATGACAATTAAGCTGCTAAGCCATTTTCTGTTCCATAGATATTTGGTAATAGAAAATTCATCTTTTGCCATACATGTTACCATCTGCTGTATGGTAAGATTAGGGCCTTTTTTGGCCGTAGGAATAACTACATGAGCATGGAAAATGTATAAATATTACATGTTCAGAAGAAAATGATGCCCAAATATCCAAAGAATTCATGCCGGAGGCTGGAGATTGAGTCTGATGTAATTGTTAGAATTTGAGTTACATAATGCAGGTAATTAACCTAACAATTACAGCTAAAAGTGAATCATTTTGGCTCCCAAAACTAACCAAAGAATGACCTCATCGTATTATGTTTTATCTTGCATCACATCTCCGGGACTGATGGAAGAGTCACCACAGTAATGTGATTCTAAGTGGGTGGACTAAACTATCTGTTTACAACCTACAATCTGCTTGTTTCGATCCCTGTGATTTTACATTGTTTCCAGATGTCGGCAATTACTTGGCACGCAATGTTATCATAGCAGATAAGATATATGGGAAAGACCCAGCCTGTAATAAAGCAGAATAATCTTTTAAAACTCGAGATGACCACATTTGTCGGCGTACAATCAGTTCCCCTAATCCGCCGAACCTCCTGCATGCTTCCTCGTGCAACTCAATCTCTCAGCCTGTTAAATAACAATACACTGTATTGTTTTTTTCTCACCTCATCATCTTTATGAATTATTGTTTAACCAGTCAGAGGACACCTCCAACAATGTTGTGGTAGAGAACTGGCTCCCAGCTCGCGTCAATCAAACGCATTCATTTCCTCCCCGGGTGTTTGGTTTTAAACTCCGGGCACATCACCGACGCCGCAGTTTATTTTCTGAAGTCGCACGTTTGCAAATATGAGAAGGATTTCTTCAGAAAGCAAATATCAGAAGGTTATGGATTAAGGCGGCATGGGGGTAAAACGCCGGTGTTATCCTGTGAAAGACGTGCACGTCCACGTCCCTCCCCGCTGGTACCGCAAAATACCCCCGTGTTAAGTGGATAGTCGAGTGTGTGTGTGTGTGTGTGTGTGTGTGTGTGTGTGTGTGTGTGTGTGTGTGTGTGTGTGTGTGTGTGTGTGTGTGTGTGTGTGTGTGTGTGTGTTTAGATAATTCTCTCAAATTTGTGGAATGTGGAGACATCTTGCTTTACCAAATCAAACAAGCTAAGCCCCGTACTGTGGGCAGTGAGCGAGGACTTCTCGCTGTTGGGGAAATGAAATACAGACAGTTTGCGTGCGTCCTCTAAGTGTCAAGAGTCTGATGTCGTGGTTGAGGCGGCCGACGATTTGCTCTGGAGTGCAGCACATTCCTGCCAGCCTTAATTGATAGTAATTATGTGGTTTTTGATTTGGTGTTTGATTGGAGGGCAGATTTGGACTCTTAATTTGAAGGGACACAGAGTTTTTATTGTCTTTGGAGCCTATTTGGAATGATAGCCCTCTACCTTGTAAGTCACATCGGGGAACACCAGTAGGTTGACACTTATTTTTCTATTTTTAAAGTCAACTCTTGGGTTTTGTTTTTTTGTGTCCAGCTTTAGCTGGAAAGCCACTCGGTGTATCGTATTAGTCTCACCGCGGCTGGAGCTGTCTATCTTTCCAGGTAGGTTTTTTTTTCCCCCCTCTATAACCAAAGGATTTGTCCCTCCAGGGGACACCTGGCTTGTTCCCCACCTCCACAGTGTAAATGTTCCCTGGCTTAAACTGCCAGATGTTATGAAAGGCTGCATTGAAGTGGACCTTCAGCTCATAAAAGAATTGGAGGAAAAATAGAAGAGAAAAAAAAGTGATTCTGTTTGAGAAATCTATCCCGATAGCTTCAGTGACCAGACTATGTCATCTGGTTTACATGGGACTTTCACATGAAACTCCTCGTGAAAAAAAAAAAAAGAAGCAGTCTTGACTCATGTGACTCCAAATATGTCCCCGTTTTGTTTAGATGTGAGCCCGCCACCCTTTCTGAGCGTGCGCCTAAATACAGCTCCTTCCAAAGACGCCAGCAACATGACTACAAATTCCAGACGTTTCCAAAACAAAGTTCTCAAAAAGGAACGTGCAAAACCAGCCGGAGCTTAAAAAAGAAGCAGTGGCACGAGGCAGAAAGAAAGAAAGAAAGAAAGAGGAGCAAGTTGGGGGAAAAAAAAAAAGAGGGAGGAATACAAGAGACAGATATTTGAGATATTATGAGAAATGGAAAAAAAGACAATGGTTCTATAGTTGTCTGTCTGCTGTTTTGCCAGTTATGTCTGACACTAGGACACACACACACACACACACCCACACACACACACACACACACACACACAGCAATGTGTGAAGTTGTGAAGTTGCAGCTGGCTCAGCTCCTTGTTTGTACAAGCACGTGTGACTGAGGCCCATTTATTGATTGGCCGGGGTGCCAGAGCTGACCACTCAAGGGGCTCGGACCCCCCCCCCCCCCCCCCACCCCACACATTCACGCAACACACGCACTGAAACCCACACACACACACTCACGCATACACACTCCCAGTTCCCCTCCCTCCCTCTTTTTCACCAAGTTACTCAGGAGGAAGAACGGGAGCAAGTCAGAGAGGAGACGGCAGCCAGGCAGGCAGGACACACATTGACCCAGAGACAGGGGCATCACACTCAAACAAACGTACAATCAGGACACCTCGAAACGGCATGGAGCAAGAGTTTACATCTTGCAAACTCCTGGTGACAGCGCTTCTCATTCTGGTATTGTAATTTGTATTATTTTTTTTCCAATTTATTTCCTGGTCGGTTACATTGTTGTTGTGTAGCTTGAGTTATTGATTTTCTTTAAACTGCTTGTTAAGGTTGCAGAAAGCCGACGCACTATAATGCCTTTATTGTGTTTGCATGATGTCACCCTGTGCAGCTGAAATGCATCCTCCAGATCTCGCAGTCTATACAGTGGTGGCTTCACCGGAGTAATTACAGTAGCATGAGTCGTCTTCTGCTGTCTGAGCTCCGGCACTTCCAGTAGTTCTGATCCAAGTCACAAAATTAAAGAGCAGTTGTCCTCGTGTAGAAGGATGAATTGTCTGACTTTAGAGCTCCCTGTTGCATTACGGTGGCTACCTCACTCCACGACAGCGAGTACATTGCCGTGCAGCGTGGAGCGTATGGCAAGGGATTCAGCAGATGTGCAAATATCATATGTCTTGCCAACTGAAAAGGCCATCATATGCATATTGACACAGTCTGCAAAAGAAGCCACCGGGGTCGGGTTTCTTTTTCCCTGTCGTGCAGTTTTCCACATTTGAGGAAAATGTACTTAATCTGAGCCGCTGACAAGCGATTCTAATACAATCTGTCCATCAGCGTGAGCAGCGACACAGAGATGACTGGTCTTTTATCACACCCCTGTTTCCTCTCTTCCACCTAATGTGAAAACATAAGACGACAAACTTGTGAAGTTCTTGTGGCTTCTTGGATTTGCTGGTTTTTTTTTGTTGGAAATATTTCAGCTTTGTTGTGTAATCAGTTGTTATTAGAGAGTTTCTCCTGATACCAAAAGGAGCATGGTGCCTGCTTGACGGAGGCCGGCGCAGATAAAAAGCCGGAGGCTTTAGAGCAGGAGAGGTGGGACATGTGGTGGAGGGTTAGGAAGACTCCAACTGGATATTTGAGACTTTCGATTATTGGCTCCAAAAGCCCAGCAGGACGGTCGTCCAACAAGCAGAGCTCCATCTTCCTCCGCCCTCGTTAAGAACAATAGCAGCACAGTTGGCCAAACAACATCTTCGTCCCTCCGTTTGTTTCCTCTCCTCTTTCTTCATCAGCCTCGTTACGCCCCCGGCACTCTTGGCTCCACAACACACGGCCCTCGGTTGTAATTGAGTGCAAAATTTGCTGATTGCTTTTCAAAGGAGACCTAAGGTGGTGCGCTAACTGGCTGCCCAGAGTACAGCCTGTGTTTATTTACTGTGATCCAAACATTGAAATAGTTGGCTTGTGTAGAAAGTAGCACCGTTGCTGATGTGTTTGGCTGCAGGCTCCACTGGCCGTGTGTTTAGCTCTTGCAGCTCTCCTCTGCCGTTCCTCAGGCGTCATCGGCGCTGACAGCCATTTATATCAGTCCCCACGCACATTTTAATAACCCACCCCTCTCTGCACTTTGTAGCATGGGTGTTTTTGGTGCTATGTCCCAAAGAAAACAGCTATTACCTTGTATCAACTTTCACCTGCATCACTCATTCATCTTTGTAAACCAAGCCCTGTGTCATTCTGTCTGGAAAAGTGGCTGAAAAAGTCAAAATAAATACATTCTCCCTCTAAAATATTTAAAGCCGGGCACTTCACATACACGTGTGGACCTTTGCTGTCAGCTCAGTGGGGTAAAAAAAAAAAATCATTCCAAGAACAGGTGATTGATGTAAACTCCTCATATTATTCTGAGTTCTCTGCGGAGCCAGACTTGCTTTGCTTTGCATTTCATGCTTAATCTGCAAGATCTGGGATTTCTGAGTCACTGTGAAAAACTCGGTTGGATGTGCAAGCCAAACTGCCACCTCATGGTGTAAAGCACCCACAGTGCGAGGCTGTCTAAAGGACACAATAGCAGCATTTTTTTTGGCAGTCTTTTGGAGGTTGCTTCATGGCTTAACCGCACCAGAAAGACAGCCGAAGTTTCCTGTTGTTGAAAATTATAATTTTTTTCTCTCTCTTATCCATCAGTTTCTTTTAAGGGCTCTAAAACCTCAGTTGAATGGCAGATTCTTTTATTAAATATGTTTGCACCTCCAGTCTACCGAGACACATTCCTGCTGCCACACGGGGTGGGTGATTTGTCCCACTGTTAGTTCCAAGGTCCAGCTCTTTTTTTTTTTTTTTCTTTTCCCATATTTTGGATTTTCCAGGTTTTCATCCATTTAACTGGTACAAAAGCAGTTTTTCCTTTTTGGCTTTCACTCACCGGCAGTTTTTGAGCAGACTGAGCTTACGCTGTCTTTGTTCTAGATAGCAAAAGCGATCTATTTTCCTTTTTCACTTAATCTGAGCCTGGTATTCAGAAAATGTAGCTCTTAGACTTCATTCATTCGGTGCTGGAAACGGCAGCGAGCAGAGCGAGGCCGCCGAGCACGGCCAAGAGCAAGAACGTTAACTCATGTGCTCCGGCGGATGATCCAATCCACCTGACAGCGCCAGCTACACAAATAAATACTCGCTTGAGAGCAAGGATAGTCAGCGCGGTCAAATCTGCTTCGAAAAATATGTTAGGCCTTGAGAAATAAATCTGAACTGATCGAGAGGATCTCACTCTCCATCGGATTTGCACAACATTAGGCTTTCACCCCGAGACAGCTCGGATAAAGCAGAATAATAGATGGATGAATGGTTGGTCTCTTTTGTGGCTTTAGATCTGAAAACAGTGTGAAAATGATGCGTATCGATAACAATGGTTGTGCAAGACTGACCATGAACTCCTCTCTGCGGTCTAGAGCTCCCGGACAGCCCGTTCAGAGGAGGACAGAGACACGCTGTGGGATGCCTGGGGCTCGTGGAGCGAATGCTCTCGTACCTGTGGCGGAGGAGCTTCATATTCCCTACGACGTTGCCTCAGTTCCAAGTAAGGCCAGCTCTCCTCTAAACACCTGATAGGTAATCTTTGAAATGTCTTTCCGCAATGCATCGATACAATAATGTGAGCACACCTGCTGATACAGAGTACTGGTATGGCATCAATGAGGCAATTTACGCATGTTTAATTTCCCATTTGATTCTGCTTATTGACTGACTTCAACGTTTTTTTTGGATATTACCTACACTTAAGCATTCACTGTCAAACTCTGCTTTTGTGCCTCTGACTTCTGGTCTGTTGCCACCAGCTATGATTTAATGTTTAATGAACGAAGTGAAACACGGTCTGTTGACACAAGATGTTTTATTGAGAAATTTACCGGATTTACTGTGCCTTTCATGTGGGAAACTTCCTGTCTGGTTCAATTTCTTGTTTGCACCTTGACACAGCTTCCGTCTAAAATAGAGGCGGCATTATAGGTCCGCATAGTGAAGCACTGAGCTGCTTCTGGTGGAAACACAAGCACATGCTGCAGTAGTGAAACCTCGCCTGGCGTAAGTGAGGGATTGGCAGTACATTGGCCACAACTTTTTTTTGTTTTGTTTTTCTTTTGCAAATATGCCACTTCACATCACTTAGCATGGACTTAGTGTCCATTCACTTCTCATGTGCAATTGGACTGCAAATTATGCACTATTGGTAATTGTCAGATAGCGTTACTTTTGTCACTGTTGTTCATCTCGTAAAATCTTAAAGCTGACGTCGCTCCTCCGGAACAGCTGAGCTCTGCTGAAAGGTTGATGCCAGTTTATGACAAGTTTTGAGTATCAGGTGAGACGTATTGGGACACTTTCAGAAGGACCAATGTCCAGCCACAGGACAAAGCTGATTCTATGCGGATACAGCTGCAAATACTCAAATACCCACTGGCAAAGGACTGTGTGTTCATATTTACAATAAACCAAATGTTAAACTAAAGTTTCAGTAACAAACTTGTGTTGAATGCATCAAATACGAGCTGCATAGTTTTAATTTCAATATATAAGAAGTCTACATGTGAATTTCCCATTTGGGGCCTTGTTACCGCCCACCCAATCATCCAGTTTGAAACATGGTGCCGCCATAGTCAAGATCCCTTCTTGATGGACCCTCTTTACATTTGTAAAAAAGTGTATAAGAAGGTAGAATAAAGGGAATACACTCATTGAAACACATTAAAATGAGAGATCATAGTCTGGGTCATTATCGTGGCGATTACATGATGACAGTGTGAGAAGATTAGCAGTAAATTGTAAGTTGACCTTCAGATAAATGGAAACATGCCATGGGCAATTTGTCACCTTGTTCCTAAACATGATTTGAGTTAATCTGTTCTTTTAAAGAAGAAAGTCCAGACTGATTTCCACATTATGGCTTCAATATTCGAGCAATGTCCTAAATCATCCGAGGAAATCCCGTCAATCAAATTGCTCCATTTCCATAGGTGCTCTAAATACATCGAATATCCCCGAGGGGTCAACTGTGGAGCTGTCTAGACAGCCATATGACACTAAACCTTGGATTCCTCAATGACACCAGTGTTTTAGTAAATGGCTCAGACACTTTCTTCCATGAGTCAGAAGAGGAAAATCGTCGTCCCTGGATTAAATGCCACATTTGATAACTTTAGATTTTATTGCGTTGAAGCTCTGCAGAAAAATTCAGGCCACATTTGGCGGATTCTCACCGCTCATCGTCTCAGGACACACTTTGAACATCTTGGTCCTTTTATCCTCCTGCCAAAGTCACCTGGGTAAGTTATGCTTCAAACTCGCCCTTTAGGCTGCAAGATTAAAGCAAGGGGCCAAGTGAAGAGGGTAAAGTGGCCAATTACAAGTGGGTTTGAGAAACAAGTGAAAAAAAAAAAAGGAAAGAGAGAAGTAGCGAGACAGTATGTTTTCCATAGAGATGTTGTCACATTTATTGGCTGGGAAATAACTGCTGGGTGACTTCACTGCATTCCTACATTTTACAGTTCCCAGAATGTATTGCTCTCTAAATTGCTGAAGGTAGCTCGCTTGGAGCGTTGCTGCTGAAGCCACCGTTGGGGACGGTGGAGAATCCAGAGTGAGCGCCACCATTGACATCGTAAAACAGTGCAACCGTCTCAAGACAAACTGACAAAACGGCCCAGATCATGCTTGAGGTCGCCACAGAGACGCATTATACCGTGTGGTTCCCCCACAGCTCCATAGCCATGAATGCATCAGTGCGAGGGTGGAAGCGAAGGACTCTCAAAACCTCAAACTGAAAGTGCCAGACACCCCCTGTGCTGCACTGTAAACACTGAGGCCAAGAGCGTTTTGTGGTGTTCGTTTCATTATATCAGCAGCTGCCACTTCTCCCTCCTTGCCCAGAGTTCTTTGGTCAGGCAAACCTCAGAATGCTACTGGCTGTAAAAGCAATTGATAGGTTAAGAGGTGCGTGGGACGTGAGCTCCGTGTGGGAAGTAGGTAATGTTATCACATCTCGGTTTAGTCGGGTGAGTTTATAAAGTTGTGTGTCCTTTGGCAGGAGCAGCAACATCCAGGGTTCTCGCGCAAAACGGTAGGACTCTCCATCCACCTCGCTCCATCCCAACCCGACCGTTGCGTGGGAATGTGGGGGCAAGTAGCCTGGCCTCGGGTGGGAGATCAAACAGCATCATTAAAAAGCGCAGCGCAAGGCCTCCTGTGTGTGCGTGCACTTTTGTGTGTGTGCGTGCGGCTGGAAACGGGCCTGCAACACCCTCGAAACCAATCCCACCAACCTCCAACTCCTCCTGCAGCTGAAATGAGCGAGTTAGTTAACCTTTGCACATGCAAAGTAGTGAGTCCTCACAGGATGTCCTGGCCCTCATTAGTCCCATCCACTCGGCACACATGATCATAAAGGCCATTATTAACAGCAGCGTAGCTGCTTTGAGGCAAGTGTGGACATATGGATTGGGTGTTATAGCGAGAGAAACCGTTGCTCCCATATTTATGAGTTTGGCACGTGATCCTCTCTTCGTTTTTTTCTTTTTTAGCGTTTATGAAAAAATTGAAAAGCTTAACTTTATTCAGAGCCAGAAAAGAGCAGGAGGAAAGGCACATCCAGAACGTGATCCAGAAAGTTTATAATCCAGTGACAATAAATGCTTGTGGCAGAGTGGATGGCATCGCACAGCTATGTTTAAGGTCCTTTTTTTTTTTTATTATTATTATTCTTGAGGGATATAGAGTGAAATCTTTCAATCTTTAATTGGACTGGCACCAAGATTAAACCGTAACTGGAGGGGACCGCCGTCTGCATGGTTTTTGCAGGGCAGCTCCACCATCACCTACTGATTTTACTGAGCATGTGTCAAGCCAGATACTAAAAATTAATTTAGCTTGTGTTGAGATATATGTGTGTGTTTTGTCACAATCAGGAAAAACTACAGTTATAGTTACGTCTTCCGCATCGACCAAACCACACTGAGTCGAGATAAAACACAGAAGGAGGATGTGCCACTTGATATTATCCCACTGGGAGCTAAGATATTGCCCAAAATCAATATAATCAAAGTCCGACAAAGACGATGGACTTTCAGATGAATATTTTTTCTCAGGTTTTCCAAACTAATCGATACCAGAGCACAAGACAACAGCATATTTCAAGCAGTATAAGATCAGCCAAACTCCTCAAGTGTATCAGTATAATGATGAAGGTTATGGGGCCCTGCCTGCACTTACTTTCAATCT
This sequence comes from Lipophrys pholis, assembly GCF_963383615.2. Lineage (NCBI taxonomy): Eukaryota > Metazoa > Chordata > Actinopteri > Blenniiformes > Blenniidae > Lipophrys > Lipophrys pholis. Next base: position 19,589,354 of record NC_137646.1, on the reverse strand, counting down.
CGTGAGAAGACTTGATGACATATATATATATGGGCAATGTGAGCCAGACAAATCTCCCTCCATACACATTGGTATAACAAAGGACTTGGTCGAAATTCAGTTGAGCGTGGATTTTTCTGCACACTTAACAGAAAATAGACGGCCATAATCTGTGAGTTATGCGTTATGTGCTTTAGGAATCTGGTTGGTTTCCCTTCATCAGTGATGATGCCATGATGAATCCTAAGCCCTGCTGCGACTCCTGCCCAGCCTCCACTTTGGAGTTTCCAAATTCAGAAGGAAATGAAAGAGGAAATTCATTTTATTCCCCTTAACTTTTGAATACATCAAGTTTATATATTACTTGTCCCAGTGTGAGTTTCCACACCGATTCAAATCTTTGCTACCTGTCTCTCAACTCTCCGTCTTTGAAAGTCTCTTGTTTGGGTTCCAGCCTTGTGACCTGCTGTTTGGCTTGGCAGAAGGGGGCCGCCTGGATTCATCCCAGGCTCTAATGCGCTTGCCATGCCACACACTCCACATCCATTCCCTCCACTCTCTGGAATAATATTGTAAAAATCCTTAAGCCTGCGTTTATCCGCGAGTCCGGACTCAGCGACGTTGCCTCCAATCAGGATTGTAGATTCGCTAAGGGCCGACGACACTGGAATTCCTCTTCGGTTCCCGAACTCAAAAGACTATCTTTTGATTAGTTTCCACTGGGGTCCCGGATAATTGGCCTATCAGAGTCACCATCAATGGTTTATCATCGCTCGGCATCAAAGCACAAAGGAATCCTCAATTTCAATAAGTGGTGAGCTCCATAATTTGGGCCGAGACACTGCAGACTGTCATGCTGAGAGTCGCAATCCAAACTGCTCCAATCTGTTCAGCAGACACCGACTGTGTCTGCTTCAGTGCTGCATTTGCACTCCGTTTGCTTTATGGAGCGCGGATTTGTTTATAGACGGGTACGAAAAGACAAATGGAAGTGCATTTAGAGGATCCGTTCTTTAAATTTTCCCTTTCTGACACTCAAGCTCATCTCAAGTTTGTGACCCGTTGAATAGCAGAGGTCCTTGTTTCTTTAACGCATGATGGCCGTTCCTAGAAATGATTCCATATTCACTGAGAGAATAAAGGGTGTTCACGGGCTGTGATCTAAAATGTGATAGTAACTTTTGGCACCATGGTGCTGTAGAGGTTAGCAGTAAAAACACACAAGTTTGCATGTTCTACTTTGGCATGCGTGGATGTTCTCCAGATCAGAAGGCAATGTTGAGCGGTGAATGAAAACAATCCCAGATAAAAACCTAAAACCATAGAAATGAATAGACAAGAATACAGTGCAACCTAAGATTGTTATGTACTTTTCTAACAGGCGGCAGTAAAGATAAAAGGTCCTCACTTTTGTTTTTGAACCAGGCTCTCTGGCTTCTTCGGGTGATACAATGACGTGCTTGTTTGGTTTATTGCTTGACAGAACAAGCGGTGACCGGACTGTGAATTTTAATGGTGATTGGGTGTTTCTGTGTGTTCGCCAGTGGCGGACTGCTGACGTGTGCAGGCTGTCATAACATCGTATCCTCAGACGTTTCTTCTTTTTTTTGAATCGAGAGCTGCGACTTTTTAGCTGCCATGAATTATACTCCAATACTCGGATACCTACTTGTGTGGTGTGTATGATAGATATGAATTATTATCATCAGTAAATCTTCACAAAATTCATGCGTTACATGTATTTTGTGAAGTTTTACTGCGTGACAGTTCCAATGTCAAAAGATTTATTTATTTTTTGTTCCCAGTGAAGACACAAATGCTTCCAAATACGATTTTTCATCCATGGCCATATCAGCTCACCCACAGAAAAATGCTACGTTACACCAAGGTCACAAGTTCATCTACTACCGGTTATCGTCACGAAAAATAAACTTTAAAAGATTACTTTATTAAAACCGAAGCGCTTACGCAGCGTATCTGTCTTGTCTGAGTGATTCAGCGTCCCTCCCCTCTGAAATCGCCTCGCCTTTCTCCCTCGTCACTTTGTGTCAGTTCGACTGTTGAAGCTTTGCGAACACGCCACAGACTCGTGTTTGTGGGTTTCCCACATTATCGCCGGAGGATTCCGCCCGCTGCAGAGCAATTTGAAAAATGAGACAGAAGTCGGGGGATGAAACGCCAAGCTGCTTCAGGCCAAGATGATTCGAGCACATTGTGGTTTGTTTCATCGTTCGCCTCGCGAAGCCAGTTACCAACATCTTCTCTCTTTCTTCCACAGGACCTGTGAAGGGCAGAATATCAAATATCGCACATGCAGTAATGTGGTAAGCTCGCAAAGCTCTTTTTTTTTTTTTTTTTTTTTTTTTTTTTTTTTTTTATGTAATGTGTGTCAGTAGATCTTTCAAGTGGTCTGTGACTGAAACAAAGAGATCTGGTAAATTGTAATTGACCAGAGAGAGAAAACGACCAAGGTTTAGTGCCTAAAGGGTGTAATTTAGTGATCGAGGATTATATATCGTCAGAGAGAAAGTGATGTGAGCGTTACAAAGTCGTCACTCCCACAATGTGTCTTTAACTTTCTGTTTCTCATTTGTCTTTCGCCATCAGGACTGCCCCCCAGACGCTGGCGACTTTCGCGCCCAGCAGTGTTCAGCTCATGCAGACGTGCGATACCAGGGTCAGTACCACGAGTGGCTGCCCGTCTACAACGACCCCGACAACCCCTGCGCTCTCAGATGCAAAGCGAAAGGCTCGGGCCTGGTGGTGGAGCTGGCTCCCAAAGTGCTGGACGGAACGCGCTGTTACACCGAGTCCTTGGACATGTGCATCAGTGGAGCCTGCCAGGTGGGGGAACGAGTCATTGATCTGTATTGTTTTTGATCTTTGAGGATTTCCAGCATTTATTTCTTTTTGATTCATCCTTTGTTGGGACTCAGAGTTGACGTGGGCCTGAGAGAAGAAGAACAAATATTGAATTTGCTCATTCATTCAGCATTTTGACATTTTAAATTCTTTTTTGTTGTTGTTCCAGAAGAGATTTTCAAAAACCAAAAAAGTGTTTTTTTATTTTTCAAAAACATCTGAGGAATGCATCATTCAGAGGAGCAGTTTCAGATGTCCCAATGCCACAAGCTTGGATTAAATTAGAGACAGATTCTGAGATCACATGAAGAAACAGCTGCCAATTCAAAATAGAAACATGTCCAAGTTTGCAGAATATTCCTGTTAATGACCACACAAACCCAAAGACCAGCAGTTCTTTGTAAAACTACATTTAATCAATTTTTGTAATTTATTTCTATGTTTTGAGTCACAGTGGTCCTCATTCTGAGCCATACCAGCTGTTTTTCAAATGAATACTCAACGAGAATAATATTTAATTTGAGTGACAGTCTAGGAAATAGTTAACAGTGCATTTTTGCCTCGGTTGAATAGGTTTACGTCCCAAGGCGTTTGCTTGTGTCGAGTCGATTCCGGCGCTTTAATGCACACTCCGACAGTGCTTACAATCACATGGTGGTTTTGGTGTTGCCTTACTGACAGGAAAAGAGTCCATCAATCAACTGTGGATGGTTTCAGATAATGTTGAATAACAAAAAGTGAGACATGTTGTTGGTAACTTAATCCGTTTTAAACAGGATCTCTCATGATATATTATTAACGTAAACAATGGATTACTTTTGGGTGGTTTGGGTTGCTCCATTTCAGTATTTCCGTGTCTTTTTTTTTTATCTGTTGTAAGATGTTTTGTTTTTCATTAACAGATTGTAGGTTGCGATCACGAGCTCGGCAGCACAACAAAGGAAGACAACTGTGGCGTCTGCAATGGAGACGGTTCATCCTGCAGACTTGTACGAGGCCACTACAAATCCCAGCATGCTTCAGGAAAACGTAAAGTATCTTCACTCCGTATTTGTTTGTCTTTTCAGACACCAATGCACCATCAACAATTATTACATCTGCAGTTTTAACTTAAAAGGAAACTATATTAGTGCTCGGGAACAGAAGGATTAAAAATTCAATTGCAAGCTGATTTTAGTTAGAATGCTTTAAAAATGGAATATCTTGGCAAGTTTTACTTACATTTCTCTGAAATATATTTCACTTTTGTTTCCAGGAGTATGAAAGTGTAATACAAATTCACTCAACTTTTCCTTTAAGCAAACTTTAACATGTTTGCTGCTCACGTAAAACAACACGTGTTATATAACAAGCTTCACATTTGATGATTATTGAGTTTTGGAAAGTGTATGTACCATGTATAACCATGTTCTCTTACTTCATCACACATGTAATCGGCTGCGATGTTTCCGTCTCTCTCTCCAGCTGAAGACACAGTCGTCGTCATCCCCTATAAGAGCCGCCACGTCCGTCTGGTCCTGAAAGGCCCGGATCACTTGTGTAAGTCCTGGTAGGTCCAGGGAGCACATTGCAATGTTTAATTTAGACTGTACTATGTTTTTGATACATGCATTATATACATTCACACACACACACACACACACACACACACACACACACACACAAAAAAACCAATGATGTCAATTTAATTCCAAATAAAATGTTCCAGAAGACTTTGTGATGAAGCAAACACCATGAATCATGAAAATTGTAGCACAAAACGGGGCAGCCAGTGGTGATATACACCACCTTATTAGGTAATGATTATCTATGTTTATATATCATTTCTCATACATTAAAACCAGAACTAAATGACACAATCTAATGTGATCCAGTATAACGGTTCTGCCATTCATTTTGTCTTTAAGAATGTCATATTACAGTAAACTTAACATCATTAGCAAAGTTTCATTGTACTCAATAACGCAAAGAAAGGTGTTTTAACTTACTTTGAACGTGAGCTGCCAGGATCTTCTTGCACAACCGTCTCCAGGGTTTCCAGAGATTGATCCGATAGAGAAAAGTCAACAGTAACTTAAGTAACAACGGTGAGCAGAAGACCATCTCTGATCACACAACATGTCAAAACCTGAAGACCACCCCAGGTACCACTGCTGTCAGCTACAGGCAGGAAACTGAGGCTGCGGTTCACACAGACTCGCCAAAATTCGACAATTCAAGTTAGAAAAAGAGCCTGGATCGATTCTGCCCTCTACCAGTTGTTCACATCCTACTAATCTTGCAGAGCATGTTTATCCTTTTTTATTACCAGTGCACCATCTTCTCATGGTTGCCTCCGGCAGGAAAACACACATCATGTCACAAAACTCAACTCGTTTGACGTGATGAATTAACTTTCTTCCACGTTTACCAGATTTTAATCCAATGAAGCACCTTTGAGATATCGTGTAATGAATTATTCACGCCATCGATCACTGCAGATTTGTGCAGCCTGCAACTGTGTGATACATCCATGTCAATAAGAAGCAAAAGCTTTGAGAAACATTTCAAGCATTTTCTGGAATTTCTGCCACGAGAACTAAAGCGGCTCTGCAAGTAAGAGAGAGTTCACCCGAGTGCTACCATGGTGCACCTATTAAAGTGGCCAGTGAGTGTACGTATGTATTGAATTGACTTCATTATGCTGAGAGGTGTGTCTGATACTCGCTCACATAAAACATCTCAGCTTATACTGCTGATGTCAAACTCTGCCCTGCATCAAATTGATATCAAATGTTTCTTCTTTAGACCAATTCTTTGCTCCATGCTCAGCTTACAGAGAGATTCCTAAAAGGACATATTTTTCATTAAATATTTCCACCCACTCTTTTTGCCTTGGAGGCACTTAAATTGCAACCATCTGTTGACAGATGATGACTGCTGCTGGTTACGGGTTGTCCCTGTGTTGCTTCGCTGTTTTTCCTTCAGCGTGCATGCAACATCCAGGAATTACACAAGACCCTGTTAAGCCAGGGGTGATGTGAGGTCAAACAATAGGGGGGGGGGGGGGGGGGGGGGGGGCTTACTGCGATGCTGGCCTGCTCGCACACCCACATGAGCCCCCAGGAAGTGCCAGAGTGATCTCTCCAAACACAACAGTCAGACTGTGTTCTTTGCGTGTAACTTTATCTGAGCGAGGCTTTGTGTCGGAGGCTCAGCGATGAATGAAAGTCTTTCCTTGAAGCCGTTTGTTGCTTTATTCACGTCTTTAAATCATGTCTTTCATTTGCCGTTTCTTTCTGTTAAAATAATGATGACAGACTGATGGGGAATACTGTTAAGCTGTGGCTTTCAAAGTGTTTCAAAGAGGGAGCGCTTCAGGGAAACTCTGGGGGTCAGATGGATTCCTTCTCCCGTTTGGTTTTTCGAAATAATCGTGATAAAATATGAATAATTGGAGGGTAAAACTGTTAGATTTATTTAGAAAATGTCTATTTTGAACTAAATGTTGGTGCACAAGAGAATGTTATTGCCAAACCAAAAGTGACAGATTGGACAGTTTGCATGATTTTGTACGATCATAGTTGAGAGAGAGTGCTGCGTAGTATGTTTCCTCAGTGAATTCATACGCCGGCTGTGCCTCCACCATGGTTTTGATAGGAAAACTACACAAAACCTGTCAAGAAAAGCTTTTATTTCCAACAAATGCAGCCATTTTTATGTATTATTACAATTTTGGCTTCAGTTATAACATGTTGAAAGGATTTTATTTTTTTTTAAATGCTACTCTTTAATGTAATAAATTCTAAATAAAATAATTGGCAATGACGTCGATGGCTCAAATGTCCTATTACTCTGTTGGCAAGTGATTACATTTAAAATGGGCAGAATTCTTACATTGCTGGCAGGTATTTTTCAGGTTATTGGACATTATTACATTATTGCTTGTTTTAGACCCCAACAGCTGCTAACAATACTACAATATGAAAACATGAGGGAATCCGGCATTCAACCAAAGTTCCTCTTGTTAAGCTCTGTTTCCTGTTTTGAGCTCTGTTAAACGGGGGTCACCCTCACACACTTTGAATACCCTTGCTGGAGAGTAAATGTTAATAACGTCATCGTTATGGGGTTGCTGAAACCTTAGCAAGGCAAAGTAAAAGTCAAGACTTCTGATTACATGTTGTGACCAATGTTACCATTGTGCCTCCTTCAGATGTGGAGAGTAAGACTCTACAAGGGGTCAAAGGTGACATGTCCTTGGATAAATCAGGGCAGTACCACCTGGAAAACACCACCTTGGACTACCAGAAACTCTCCGATAAGGAAGTCTTAAGGATCTCAGGCCCGCTCGGAGCAGATTTCACAGTCAAAGTAAGAGCTGAAATGATATTTTATTTTATTTTATTTATTTCATTTTATTTCATTTTATTTCATTTTATTTCATTTTATTTCATTTTATTTTATTTTATTTTATTTTATTTTATTTTATTTTATTTTATTTGTTATTATTGATTTATTGCTGTTCGTGATTAGCTGCTCAACTTAGTGAAGACATGAAAATTGAAAGTAAAGACTGGACAATGAGCCTGATAATCTGATCTATTTCCATGCACTTGAAAAAAAGGCTCATCAGGTGGACAGAAACACACCTCGATATGTTGCTCAGTAAGTGCTTGACTTGTAAATAAGCAGTAAGTATTTTTGGCTGAAACAGTGGTCTCCCTCCTTATCGGGCCTATCGGGTGCAGACTTTTGACAACGATCCCAATCTGCTCCTCTTAACTCTTTAAGACCTTTTTGTAGGGTTCACTATAAAGCTGTAATTTCAGGCACAAAAAGGTCAGTTGATACCGCAGCTGAACTAAACTGGGTTCAAATCAGGTCTTTATTCCTGTGAACTCCCTGTGACCTCAGAGCCCATAGCTTTGAGATTTAAAGATATTTGAGGACGTGTGAGCCACTTTAATAGGAAATTCAAGCTATTTCTGTCTCTGTTAAATGTTGAAGCACATGTGTCATGAATTAATAATAGTAACACACAATCCAGTAGTTAGTTTTGGCTTAATGATGTGAAATGATTTCATGTTTTTTGGCTGCCATGCTCACTATTACTCTACAGACAGTGTAATGCCTTTTGATTAAACTGGGTTTTTTCTCTCTCTCTTTTTTTTTTTTTTTTTTTGGTGGTGTAACTTCAAACCTTAAAGAATAATTGCAGTTTGTCCCGTCGGTTTTTCCCCAAATGTCTTATTGCATGACTCTACATAAATTCAGTAATTTTATAGTGCCATGGATACAACACATTTACACAAAACTTCTCAGACTGGGTCAAATGAGTGGACATTAAAAAACAAATTATACAGCTCCCAGAGTGAGAAACGCTTATGAAAGCTTTCATACTCATAAACACAAGTGAGACCAGACAATAAATAGGAATGGCTGAGGCTGATATCTGAGAAGCTATAAATGCATAGTTTTCTAATCTGCTATGAGGCAGACGGCCAGTTCATATCACAGTAATGGAAAAAGGGGGAAAATCCTATTTGAGAATTTGCCAGACAGTCTTTCCATATAGTCAGTGCACAAACGTGAACGACGGGCAGCACAGTCCGATTCATGTGTATTGGATTATAAGGCTGGTGTGTCAAACACGAGGCCCGTGGGCCAAAACTGGACCGACAGAGGGTTTCAGTCCAGCCTGCAGGAGGATCTTGCAACGTGTAAAATCTATATAAGATGATTTATAGTCTATTCGGGTGTTCTGTTTTCCAGTTCTTGCCACAGAAGGTCACTGTTTTGCCCATAGGCTTGGCTACTTTACGCACTTCCTGTTGCATCTAGGATTCAATCCCACGTTCCCCGCAGGTCAAAATCAACATGCAACTCTGCACGCCACGAGGGAGGACATCTGTAATTTTTCTTTAAATTGAAAACAATTATTATTAATTTGTGAACAGAAGTATTTCTGTGATTCATTATAACTTTCATTCATTATAAAAACGTACATAAATGTAAACCTTTCAACAATATCTTTGTATATCTTCATCCTGTAATCCAGGGACAATTTGGTTTTGCTCTTATATAAACGTTTTTATGGAATAATTTCACTTGTTTGGCCCAGTTGTTGCTTATTGTTCCCCCTGAACTAGAATGAATTTGATACCCCTGTTATAAGGTGTTTAAATTCGTTTTTCTAAATGTGTTAAATGACTAAACACAAGTGCACATAGTCAAATATTTATAAAAGCAGAAAATGATTGGCCTAATTTTGTCATCAGTATCCATAATAATAATTTTATGATTATTTCTTGAATAATAAACACCCTTTGGGAGTGATAATGCACTAACTTGCTGTACTTCCACTAGTGGGCAGAAAGATATTTACACAAGTTAACCTGTGGTTAAGCTAAACCAGGATTTTCTTGCCTGCCAGCTTGGTTGTGAGCTGCAATTTAATCTGATTTCCCAGTTGAATAATCACAGTTAATCAAGTTACAGTGAAAGTTCTGACCTCCATAAGTTCTTGGAAAACTGTAATTGCTTGTGGCCTACCAGCGCCACAAACCACTAACTGCTAATGATGAAAAACATTTCGTTGACGAAACAGTAGTGGCCGCATTGGATCATGTGATTGTGCTCTGACCGATGTATGTCATAACCCGTTTTAAAGGCTTAAGAACAAAACAGAAGCCCTGTAAGGTACTTATAGCTTATGCTGGACAATAGTCCATTTACAAAGCAAGTAGAAGGGAGTGACTGAGGAATCCCACTGGACTCTGATTATTTTAGGAGTGAGTTGTAGAGACTGAACCATATATTTGGGTAAAAGAACTCCATCAACTGAAAGGGGTTTGATCCTTTGATATTTGTATGGAATCTCTGGCCATGATTTGACGGTGAGCTTTTGAACTTGGTTTCTGTAGGTGCAGTTTGCTAGTGGAGCAGACAGTGTGGTCCAGTATATTTACTACCAGCCCATCATCCACCGCTGGAGGGAGACCGACTTCTTCCCCTGCTCTGTCACATGTGGTGGAGGTAAACTGTACTGCCGTTCTTCCTCTATGAAGTTTAGTCCAACTTCAACTCGGGAAACTGGAGCTCTATATCATATATGTTCATATTATACCCCGTTATTGTGTGTAGGTTACCAGCTGACCTCGGCGGAGTGCTTCGACCTTCGGACTGGCCGGGTGGTCGTGGACCAGTATTGTCATTATTACCCGGAAAATGTCAAACCGAAACCGAAACTGCAAGAGTGCAACATGGACCCATGTCTGGACAGGTTGGACACCAGAGCTGTAGAGAACAAAACTCTGAATTTTACTTCAACAAATACTAATTTCCCTCACTTTTTCTGTCTTCTTAGTGATGGCTACAAGCAGATCATGCCATATGACCTCTACCACCCCTTGCCGAGGTATTTGTTAAGCGACGATGAAATATAACCCAATAGAAAACCTCCACTGACCTTCATCATTCTCTGATGTCAGGTGGGAGAGCAGTCCCTGGACGGCCTGCTCCACCTCTTGTGGCGGCGGCATTCAGAGTCGCTCAGTATCGTGTGTAGAGGAAGACATGCAGGGAAACATCACCCCAACAGAAGAGTGGAAGTGCCTCTACTCTCCCAAGACGGCCATCCTGCAGCCCTGCAACACCTTCGACTGTCCCACCTGGCTGGCACAGGAGTGGTCGCCTGTAGGTATCCTTCTATTTTTCTCTTACTAAATACTTGCGAGTGAAAGAACCATCAAATCCTTAGTCATAAAAGGTTTGAAGTAGAACACATTTGAGCAAAAATACATGATGACTACAATTAGATAAATGCTTCTGTCCTGTCTGTAGCAGTTGCCACGTAGAAAAGATTAAATATTGGCAAATCTTTCATTTGACTGCACAAAGCTGGGTAATATCTCATCTATGAAGAGATTTAAACACAAAGTAAAACACAACCTTAGTTTATGTTAAAGAATAGTTTCCCTTCTAAGCCTTTTGACCACTGCGCCGGGATCGGCCTCATCTCCCTCGTCAGCTCACTTTAATTCTTAGAGCTGCTGTTTCATTAACCAATCCCGCCATAAATGTCCCACTTGACTGCCTTGTGGGAATTTCTCTCCCTTCCCAGTTAAACAGGCACATGCAGAAGCCCAGGGAGCCGGGTTTGCGGCCCCCTAAAAACCTTGGATGCTGTTTATCTTGCACATTCTTCCCCCACGTTTAAAATGCTTGTTTTGGCAAAGGATATACAAAGTTCGCTCCTGAGCTCGAAAGCTGCGGGGAGTTTTTAGAAGGTCCCTCTCTTGAGTCAAAGACAGACTTTCAATCAAGTAGAAGCCAACAAATGTAACCACAGGGGTTTACTTGGATAAAAAAAAAAAAAAGACTGATATGTCCATTATCAATCAGTAACTAGTATTTGCTTGTTGTCATCAGTGTACAGTGACATGTGGACAGGGTCTGCGCTACAGAGTGGTGCTGTGCATCGATCACAGAGGTCTCCATGCCGGAGGCTGCAACCCCACCACCAAACCCCACATCAAGGAGGAGTGTCTGGTGACCGTGCCTTGCTACAAGTCCATAGGTAGGTGAGGTTTGGTGTTCAGTCTTGTTTTGTTTTTTTAATCTTTCAACCAGGACAGAAGAGTTGCAGCATAAATATATGGGATCACATAATATTTCATTGCTCATCTGTGTCTGGAAGGACATTAATGTACATTACAAGTTTGTTTGTTGGCAAACACACACAGCTGACAGGTGGTAAGTTTAGTTTTTCTTCTGTTATGTGCTCTCAGATACATTGCCTGTCGAGGCCAAACCGGTGTGGCATAAGCAGGCCATAGAGCTGGAGGAAGAGATCACTGTAACTGAGGAACCAACGTAAGTATTTGCAAAACACACACACATACTCACAAACGCCCCAGATGTGCAACCCAGATACAGACTTGGGTTTGGGGGTTTTCTCAAGCTCAGCAGGCAGGGTTCGACACAAATATAAGAACAACAGTTAAACATGAAGCTGCACAAGATCTAGAAAGGGCTGAAATTACTTCTACCAGTGTGCGCCAGACGGAGTGAAAGAAACTGGCAACCGACAAGACCAATACAGACACACATAGGGTGTGGGGAGACAATGAGGCACTGCTGATAGCACTCCACGGTCATTAGTGCAAGACACCTGAGGCCAGACGTCCAACACACCACAGACAAGGAACCTGAAGACAGACACCGGCACAGCCGCAGCATGAAATGTGCACAAACAAGCAGTCACACGCAATCGTCTGATCTGAAACCTGATGAACTGTGACTTTAAAGCATAAGGGAAACACATTGGGAACACAACTCATGAAGACATCCAAAACGTAACATGATTGTGATAATTGATAGTATCATTGTGGTTTCAGAGCGTCACTGGTTGTTGCGTCGTTCCCTTAAAACCAAAAGAAATTACATTTTAAGCTTCAAAATGTACTTTCATTATGAGATTATTTGAGGGTTTCTTTGATGCTGCAGTAGTTATCCAGATCGCAAAACCAGTTTGGATCCACAATTTACTGTTTGAGGTGCAGATTCTGGTAAAACCATCACAGGCCTGTTTGTAATTTATTATTATGCGAAGACGCAACTGCGAAAGCTATAAGAGATTTTTAAAGTTCAGAACCCAAAGGAAGGATTTCATGCTGTAAATTTCCTTCATGTTTTACTGTGACTCCTCAGGAGTAAAAAAAATTAAATAAGCAAATGTCAGTCGTACAGTTTCCACAACAAATTTTCACAGGCTTTGGAGTTACCTCATAGGGAATCAGGGACAATGTTGTCACACAGCCGGTCATGTGTGCAGCAATTCTCATTAACATGGAGGCATAGACAGTACGACTCTGTCCAGTTGTCTCACACTTTCCAGTCAGATCAGCTGTGCAAAACCTTTGTAAAATATTATTAAAGATATTGGCTCAAGTAGTTGGAAATGTATTGCTTCATTGGCAGTTGCGACAACGTGAAAAGATAGATTGGCACTTGCCAAAGTTGAGTGCAAATGGCGCCTCGGCTATTTGTGCGGACACAACATGTCGCGTGAGGTCATTCAACTCTGTTTCTATCAGACATTTATCAAAACCATCAGGAACACAAATAAAATAGATATTGTGAAATGACCAAGGATAAAAACGATATAGGAAAGGTTGTAAACACCAGTGCGTTATTAGAATTCTCCACAGTCTAATCTGTAAGTGCAAAACTGACCAAAACCACTCATATTTCATCATTTGAGCATTCTAGTTGAAAAACCTTCTCGGTACATTTCTTTAAAAATTCAACCAGCCTGTTGTCACGTCCTTTATACCAGGGCAACACTCGATATGTGTTATAAATATAAAACATGTACAAAACACCATAAATAGGACTCACTGTGCGCATGTTTAACATGCGTGAGCTGGGATTCTGTGACTCATTGTCATAATATTGTTATTTGTGAAGAAATGTGGAAGTTACCGAATATGGCGAGCCTCTGTCGCTGGAACGCAGCTCGCTCTCCGATGTTCCAGATGTTTTCGTCCCACGTTTCAGTTGACTGTCCTCTGAAGATGGACAATATTTGGCCTGTACCCAGCGTCTTGCATGACTTGTATCATCAGCCATGTAAGGCGCTAAGTAAGTCTGACTGACTGAGAAATGCCAAAACATGGGATTTTGCTCCAAAAAAAAAGAAAAAAAGTATGTCTTTCCTCGAAAAGCACATAAATATCTGTGTATAATATACCTTCAGTTACGCGCCAACAACAATATCTGCCTACCATCTGGAGCCAGGTTACAGGCATGAGAGGAAGACGGAACAAGAGAAAAGTCCCGTTAGACTTATTGCACCTTCACTGCCAGGTCTTCAGCTCCGAACCGCCGCTGTGCAGTCGTTTGAAAAATTAAAATCAATCCGGCCAAATTTTTTTATTTTGTTTTTGTAACCATGAGAAAATAAAATGTTGATGCACTGATGAGAGTATAATTGATTTGATTGTCGTGAGGCCTGAGAGGATGATACAAAAAAAAATAAAAATAAGGGTCGTTTCCTTCCAAAGATTGTTTTTGAACTGACAGATGTATTTTTATCCGTGCGTGAAGATAAACATTTCTGCGGCTTTGCTTTTTGACTCTGTTGTTCCTGTTCCAAGGTCGACCCGTGGGTGATTCATTTGTTTGCTCCGAAACACTGCGAGTCCGTGAGCTCTCGTAAAGCGCCAATTTGAGTGTAATTATGAGCTCATTATTAAGGCATTTTATAAAACAGTGTGATGCTCTTGTGTTGTGGTCAGACCATCGGAGCAGCTAAGAATGCTGAAGGCTGCTAAACGAGAGAGAGAGAGAGAGAGAGAGAGAGAGACGTCATGAGATGGCACATGACGCCCGTGCGCACGAGGAATATACTTTGCTGCCTTTAGAAACTCAGGTCGTCGTCTCAGAGGGGATCTTGTCGGCTCAGATAAGATAAGACAACTTTGCTAAAAACAATGAGCAGAAAATGCTTGTCGTTCTTACTGATTGCTTATTAAAACCTTCCTTTTTTTAGTGGAAATATTAGCATTTTACCGCTTTTTTGGGGGGAAAATACAGAGAAACATCTAGATTTCAAATTGACTTGTGCACATTACCTGCTTGTTCAGAATACTATTTGAGGGTGTAAAGTCACTGATACAGTCATTTTTTAGAAACGCAGTTCCACAAACACATATCTGCTCCAAAACCAATGACTTCTGCTTAAATCTGTGACACTTGATACAACTACTGGTTGCTATTGTAATAATACTGATATATCATCACTAATATTGTATTTTATACTCTTTTTTTTTTTTTTTTTCTTCACACATGATCTGGTAACAGTAAAATAGAAACATGTACAGCAGTCTGAAAATAGAAGAATCCTGATAGGAGTAATCTTAACTTTACTGTGGGTATTTTCTTGTATCAGGAAGGAATTGTGTGAGAAACGGCTGTAACACTGAGCATTCATATCAAATACATACAGTCACTTTCTATATATACAATATGTGCACTGCATGCTGCCAGCTGTCAACTTCCTGTTGGATCTGAGAAAATAAGATATGCTTTCACGGCTTTATAATAATAGAAAAAAGTGGATCAAGTGGATCTCATGTAGTTCCAATCCCATCTTTTTGTGTCTAACATAACAATGATGGAACTGCTGCATCATTCGTGAGCAATTAGGGATCACAAGCGAGGCTGAAAACTGCTGTTATGATCTTCAAAAGCACCACAGATGTGAACATCGTTGAATCGTAAAAGAAGCTCTATTGGTTTTGATTTCCCCTCCTTGAACCTGCACAGCATTAATGTTTTTCATCATCGCCAATGTTTCTCTTTTCACATCCTCGATGGTTTAATTCTCATCAAGAGTGTCTATTCAATTTGAAGATCAAGAGGGATTTGAATACCTTTCTGTCTCACGCTTTCTACAGATATTATTTCTTTTATGCTCTCCTGAAACTTTTGAAGAGGTGACAGTTCAGTCTCTGGACTTTAAGTATTTCCTCCTTGGATCCATTGTTTAAGATGAGGAAGGATGCGCATAGATGCCAGTAATAGCTTCATCCTAATGCTGTGCAGCTGTTCAATTAATCACAGCGCGGCTGTTTTTCATAAATACTCTGAGAGTTTATGAACCGTGGAGTAAATTAATAAAATCTGTGTGCAGGGAAGGCTAGAAACTTGTGAACTGCTCTCCAAACTACTTCCAAACGAGACGGCGCTGGATTGGAAACGGTCCCGATCAAATTCGACTGGATTCACTTAAACTGCTTTTCCAGCCTGTTCGGCATTAAACATATAGACTTCGGAAACGAGCAGAGTTTCTATATATTTTATGTCAGCAATTAATCATTCCCTTTGATTTTTTTTTTTTCTTTTACTTCCTTCTTTCTTTTAAATGCTGTTGTTTTCCTCTGCAGCTTCATCCCCGGTCCCTGGCAGGCCTGCAGCCGGACATGTGGAGCCGGGACCCAGCGCCGGACCGTCAGGTGCCAGGTGCTGCTCTCCTTCTCGCAGACGGTTGCCGACCTGCCCGATGATGAATGTGACGGGGTCAAGCCGGCTTCGAGGCAGCCCTGCTACCGTACGCCCTGCTCTGGAGCAGATGCAGAGGAGGCAGAGGAGGCAGAGGAGGCAGAGGAGGAGGAAGCGAAGACGCCGGGGAGAGAGGAGCTTCACGACTGGGAGTACGAGGGCTTCACGGAGTGCTCGGAGAGCTGCGGAGGAGGTATGGATCTCGGATGAGTTCTACGATTTCAGAAAGTAGAGAGTGAATAGTCGGAAAAACTGACACGGGACAGTGGAAACTTCACTGTAAATGCTGTAAATTATTCATTCCATAGAAGAGACACGCCCACATAACGTGCAAAAGAAAAAATATCACATTTTATTCATTTCAAAGGTATAAAACATATATGGTTGTTGTAGTCTTAAGCAAAGTAATATACATGTACAAATAACACAAATGGGTCCATGACTATTCTTAATTATTTAGTGACTCAAGGTTAACTTGTGAAAATCAAATGAGCGAATCACATGATCTGCTGTCGTGACCCTGCAAGCGGAGGAATTGATAAACCTCACCAACGCCACCACAAGGAAGAATAAGTCAGTGGCTCAGTTGGTTCCGTGGTAAATCTTGATTCCCTCAGATTGGTGGTTCAATCCCTCATCTCAGCTGGACCATAAGGCAAATTGGGAAGGACAGTCGTCTCCATCCAAGTTGAACCTGGTGGTGTGCTTGCATGGCAGCCGTTGAACTTGGCGTGTAAATGGATGAATGTGACTTATTGTTTAAAATGGAAAGAGACTGCCAAAGTAATATAATGTGCTTTAGAAGTCAGTTTACATTTACAGACGTGACAGTTTCATTGGAGTTGATGGCTAATAGTTGCGTTTATAAAGTGTAATTCTCTGCATACTATTTCTATAAATAACACGTCCTGATTCTAAAAAGACACATTCAAAGGACCTTTTTCACTGCTCAGTTGCAGTGTGACACAGACCTTAGACTATATACAACTTGATTTGATATTCTCCAAAAGCAACATTTTACGATCTACGTTTGCCCATTAGTGTGGTGAGATTTAAGCCGTCTCTGTGGAGTGATAGGAACCCACTGTGGAGGAGTCAGAGGTTTACTGCGGTGGGTTGCACATTTCCTCAAAGTCAATTGATAGTCCGAGGATTTGATCCAGTTACTTTGAGGGAACAAACTTGCTTCGCTGACCTCGAACAGTCTGACCACCAAATCGATTTCATCACATTCAGACAGTTTACGAACATTATCTCCCTTTTAAGTCTTCATTTTATAGATGCAGAAAACACCCGAAGGCTGTATCTCCTGAACGTAAACACATCTCCAACAGGCTCCTCGAATTTACTCCGTCAAAACAAATGTGAAACGCTCCGGTAGTAAATAGTGACATCATATGAATGGATGACTAAATCTACGGGAGTTTAGACTTTGAGCAGGAGTAAGTGATATTATGTTAGATGATAATGGATTGAGTTACAGGGTCAGGCTGAAAGGCTATACGTCACGGCAGAATATGAATGCTTGGCCAGAGAGAGACAGCTTTCCTAAACATCCTGCCAACACGCGCTGAGGCCAACGCTGATCCCCTGTCCTCCACATCGGAGTCTGCATGCCAGCATTGTGTGTCTTTGTGTTGAAGTCTAAAGTGTAACCTCATTTTTGGTCGACGCGTGTGTGCGTGTGTGCGCGCTTAACAAACTCCCACTGGGGGATGATTTCAGACTGGTATCCGATATCACATGCGCACCCTGAGGGCTGCGCTCCTGTGGACCATCACACCACTGCGGCGTTTGAAGTGCCTGCCTCGCTGTTATTGTCCCCACATTAGAAGCAGACTCGCAGATTTATGTTACATTGCTTTTAATATGACATCACATTGCACGCAGGAGTTTATTTACAGTTCAGGCCCTACAGATGGTGTTTTTTAATGCTCACTGTGGGTTTTTTTTTTTTTTTTTGCACAGGCTAATATCTGAGCTTTCATTGTGGTATCTGCTTACACTATATAGCTTCTTTGTGTTTTTGTGGTAATTTGAGAGCGCTACTTGGTTTTGGCCAAGAGATCGGAGAAGTGAATTTGTGATCGGTGGTTCGAATCCCACAGCTGAGAGATTACCACAGAGGGTTTCTGAGCAAGGCTCTAGACCCACTAGCTCCCCACCATAACAGCCCACAGCCTTCGGGTTAAAGAACCGAACTTGAGATCGAATGTTTGCAGGTTTGAACCCACAGCCGACTGTTGGTCCCTGAGCAAGACCCTCAATCCCACAGCTCCTTGGCGTGCATAGTTAAGGTTTATTATGAAAAGGATACGTAAAAGGCACAAAAGTAATTTCCCTAAGTCGATTGATAAAGAATGCTTTCTTTCTTCTTAACAAGAACATAAGGGCCCTAGAAATGTATAGACACTTCAATAACATTGCATTTTAAAACTCGGCTGTCCATTTTGTGATTGTGCTGAACCGCAGGTGTGCAGGAGGCCGTGATCATTTGCCTGAACAAGCAGACGAGGGAGGCGGCAGAGCAGAGCCTGTGTGTGAGCGCCCGTCGCCCCCCGCAACTTCTCCAAGACTGCAAAACTCAGCCTTGCCCGCCAAGGTACAAAAACACCCACAAATCATGCCTTATCACCGGTATTACTGCTTAGTACTTTCAAACATTTGATTGTATTGAGCAGATACAACTTAATTGTGGTTGTGATTGTTAGAATGAACCCTATTTATATTTACTTATATGTCTCCTTTGCTACGAGCCCCGTTCTATTCCTGGCTTATACACCTGCAACTCCTTTCCTCTGAAACCGTCAGACATGCGTCACACTAGTTAAATCAATGAATAACTACTAATCACTGTTGCTGAACAAAGAAGAGACTCAAACTCTTCTAATCCACTTTATTCTGCCTCTCATATTAAACCACTTGGGCCAATTAAATCACAGTCGGGGCCACTGGAGTCTTAGTGATACTGAAGCAGGATGACAGTGATAGATGATTGTATCAGTGAGAGCAGGAAATTAAGTCTTGTGGAACCCTGGTCGAAATCCGACACAAGAGGGATCCAATATCAGTGGTTAGCTGTACCTGCGAGGCTGAGATGTAAAATTGTCCTTGGACGAAACGTTTCAAGATATATTTCTTTTCCAGAGCTGTGTTAATGCAGAAAGGTAGGAGGCTTCAGCTTCTCTACTTAGTGTTTCCACTTGGCAAGCCGCTACTGCAAAATACCACCACTTGGACTTTTACACAACTACAAATGACCTTTAATAATCGCACGTCATCTTGATGAATTAGTCACGTTACCACGAGGGTTAATGGTGTTGGTGTTTGTCCTGAGGGGATGCTGCTATAAAAGCCTGTGGAGGTTGACTGAAGTCATACGGCCAAGCATGACTTCAGCTTCTAAACCTAGTGGTAGTGTTTTCATTAAATTATGAAATACTTTACATGTAGAAATAGAGGGTCATAGATGAAATTTTACACTATTAAATCTTCAAAAAAAAAAAAAAAACTCTTTCTCTACATGCCAAATGAGCAGTGTTGTTCATATTTTCAGTCATTTTCAGTAAATGGATCTAATGTTAGAATTTAATCCCCAAAAATTTAAAAGAAAAAAATGAAACAATATATGTTGTTTAATGTAATAACTGAAAATGTTATTAGTTAGTGGATTTGATGGTGGGCCACACGTTTCAAATTAACACCGGGCACATTGTCCACCACTGTGTGTTCCACTGCTCACACTTTGGTCAGAAAAACCCAGAGGCTTGCTGCCTGCGCTGGCCTGTTTTTCCAGGCCTTGAGTCTTGTTTTTAAGCACAACAAACGCTGCACTGGACTTGTTTCCTTTGGCCCTTCACTCCCTCCCTCAGGCCTCCTCGCCCTCTCATATTAAGCTACACTCTTTGGATAGTGTTCCCTCTGAAGGGAAACAGCCATAGGATTTTTCTTTGAATATAGTCCCGCTCCCTGTACAAGCTTCATTCCCAATTCTCCTCAGTCCCTAAACCCTTGAGTAAATACGAATAGTTTTGAAATATCACCTAATCTGTCAAGCCAAAAGTGGACTTGCTGCCATCTCAGCAAAGCCGAAGATTTAAAGGCATAAACCAGTTAGACACAGGCCTCTTACTGAAATAAAGCTGGCGAGGTAACTTTGATGCTGGATTAATGGCCCAACATGAAATTATGTGTTAGGACAACAAAAATAATAGTCCACATAGGTCACGGAAAAAAGAGGAGGGCAAAAGCAATGCCTGGGGAATTTCTCATTTATCACTGAAATCAAAGATGTGATGTATCTCATGTTTTTACTGAATATACTTATTTATTGAAAATGACAGATCAGAGGTTGAGAAGGTTACAGGTCAAGCTAGAGAGGCACGGTTGAGGTGGATATATTGGAGATTGTTGGGTGTAATGAAAAAGGACACGAAGAAATACAATTTTTCTGTGTTTGATGAAGAACTTGGTCTGTATTGTCGTGTTTGAAATCTGATGTTTGGAGTCTCCGGACATAAAAATGGTTTTATAGGTGGGAAACAGGAAACTGGACTTCGTGCTCCGCTACCTGTGGGGTTGGCCTGATGACCCGCACCGTGGCGTGTACCCACCGGCCCTCTCGGAGCAGCAACCACACAGCAGCACTTCGAGATGAAGACTGTCATAGCCCCAAACCCAGTCCCCTCCAAGCCTGCAACCGCTTCGACTGCCCTCCCATGTGGGACGGCGGTGACTGGGGACAGGTAATAGAGCTCCTCCATGACTCTACAAATGTACAACTCAGTAAGTATTGACGATCTAACGTGTACAACCTTGTGTGTCCAGTGCTCCCAGAGCTGTGGTGGGGGTGTTCAGAGGAGGCAGATATTGTGCAAACAGCGGCTCGCTGATGGAAGTGTCCTGGAGCTGCCTGACACCTTCTGCCCATCCAGAAGTCTGACCAGCCAGCAGCCCTGTGGCAAGAAGGACTGCCCACCTCAGTGGATCACGACAGACTGGACACAGGTAGCCTGCCAATAGTAGCAAAATTCGCTTGTGTTTTACAAAATAGTTTTTTACACCTTTTGATGTTGTGAATGTTCATTTTTCTAGTGTTCAGTGACCTGTGGAAATGGCATTCAGACTCTGCAAGCCATTTGCAGGAAGCCTGGAGAAAATGGTCAATATTCCACTGTAGACCCTAAGGACTGTCTTGAGCTGGCCAGACCCATCCGAATCCGAGCATGCTCCCTCAGGCACTGTGAAAGTAAGAGAACCCTCTATTTACCTCTTCTGTGGTCACTTGTATTCCTAATAAACGGGGGCATGTTGTGTGAAATCAGAGTTTAGCTGAGACAGCTGCAGCCACTCACATGTTCTTTGATTTGACTGCAGACAATGCCAAGCCCGACCCCTCCATACTGGCTCAGAGGAACGTTTACATCCAGTGGAAGAAAGGGAAAAAGGTGCAGTTGGTTGTCGGCGGCTACGCCTACCTGCTGCCCTGGACAACTGTTGTTCTCCGCTGCCCGACCCGCCACTTCCGTAAAGGCCACATCAGATGGCTGAAGGAAGGGAAGCCCCTCGTCGGCCTCCCGCACCGCTCCACAACCTCACTTGGCTCCGTGAAGATCCAGCAGGTCCGCGCCTCCGACGCTGGGATATACACATGCGTCGCCGGCAAAGCCCGAGAGCATCTAGTTCTACAGATTATTGGCAGCAAGCAAAAGCTGTCCGTTCCAGAGTCATGGCTCTTTGACAATGGACAACAGAAGGCTTGGTGGCCAGACGTGATCTCAGCCAGGGAGACATTTCAGGAGTTACCCATTTCTCTCAACCAATATGACAACATCGTTGAGCAGCTGCTTGAACTGAAAGACTCAGTCCAGGAGGAAAAGCACATTGGCGACAAGCCTCACTCGAGTGAGAAGAACAGGTCGACTCTGGAGGACGAGAGAGCGAGTTCTGAACTTTCCGCCCCCGTTGTGCTCACTGCTGACACCCACAGGTTAGATGAGATCATGCAGAACCTCTCCGCCGGCCTCGGCGGACCGCCGAGGGAACAGCTCATCACTCAGTTGCTCAGCGAGCTCACAATGACGGAGGGCGACACCAATGAGTCGACTCTTCACCCGCCGGAAAGCGCAGAGTCCTCCACCCAATCGCCGGCCCTTTACAAACCGAACACCAAAGCTCACACTCCCAGACTCAGAACCCCTGTGATAATCCAGCGGATGAAAAAGGTCGGAGGGGCACCGCAGTCCGCGCTGGTTGTTTCCGTGGGTGTGCCAGTGGTGCTGCAGAAACCGGTCGCCTCTTTGGTACTGAGGTGCGAAGCACTCGGGAATCCAGAACCGACCTTGAAATGGACAAAGAACGGAAAAGAGCTGCACTTCAGTAACAGGTAAGAAACTACCCCTTCAGTGTGATTTTTAACTTTATTTACGTGGCACCGCCCACTGTGGCTCACTGTCGGGATCCTGTCTTGGTGTGTCCAGAGTAGATCTGCTGCCCACTGGTTCACTCAGGATTCAGTCTCCTGGCAAGGAGGAGGAGGGTTTATACACTTGCACTGCCAGGAACCGTGTTGGAAGGACGTCTCTGTCATCTTGGCTGCAGTTTACAGGTGAGATCCAACATTTCTTCTCTCCTCGGTGACGTATTTCCTCACATTACGAGTTTTAACTCGAGGACACGGAGACAAAATCAACAATGTGAAAAGTGCTAGTGTGAAGCTTTTTTTTCAAGCTTTTCAAGTTAAACTGTGTTTTAAGATTCAAAAAAATGCCCCATCACTTCTAATGACTACATTAACTGTTGCCGACGAATTGATTTTTGTTGTTGTTGTTGTTACAAGTACTGATGAAGTCAGCAGTACTGACTTAATGTTGAGTTTAGCTTACCCTGTTTAAGTTTTATGTATTCAGTTTACACTAATTTGTGTTGTTCTTCTGCGGTTTCCACTGAGAGCTTCTGGGAAAGCATTTTTTTCAGCTGAGAAACACGCAGACACAAGAGTAACCATAGACACACATATACAGGCAGATTTTTTTTTTACTTTCCCCCCCGATATCTCTCGTCTGATTCAGTGATGGAGAATGTTCGGGGCATCACACAGTCCTTCGTCTCGTTAAAACGCCATCAGCCCCAGACGAGCTTCGTCCTCATCAAAGCGCCATCACGGCGGGTTTCCTGACTCTCCAGCACTTTCCAGACCCATACGGCAACAATTAGAGGTTCCAGGCAATGTTTCAAGGAGGATTAAGTGGATGTAACCCATTCAGCTAATCTAAATGGAAAGGATAAAGAGGCTTAAAAGTGCTGAAAAATATCCCAACCGTATTTTCCTATATTTCCAATTCTGGTTCAGTTAAAGGCAACGTGAAGGATGCACTGATGAGCATTTTAGGGATAAACTGGAAGGAGAAAGAGTTTAGTCCACAGTCTGAATAACTTTACAAGGAGCTGAGTTAGAGATGGAATTTATTCCTGGCTTTGCGGTAAAAACAGACTTGCTCTGAGGGGGAGATCGGCCCTCGTAAAAACACAAACTAGAAACCTTTTTGATGAAGTGGAAGGCTGAATTTTAATGATTGCATCTTACTTTGAAAATAGGTGCATTCACTAATATGCGGTAAAGATGTGACTGTAATATTTATCAGGAAATGCAGCAACATCGTAATAATATTGGAATGTTGACAAAATGAAATGTAAGACTATAGTAAATGTTTCAGGTGTTGTTGTTTGCAGAGAATTTTTATAACCGTCAATGATATATGGGTTTTATTGAAAATAATTTAAATGTAGAACCAAATTTACCTACTACTTAGGAAGTTATTTGCGCGTGTTTCACCCTGTTTGTGTGAAAAGAGAGAACTCTAAAAGTACATTTATTAGAAGCGTCTGCTGGTGGACGAGCCATTTCATCCCTCATTCCAGTTAAATGAAGGTTCCGGAGAGGGGATATGTAGTCCAGATGGATAGTCTATCCCTTCTATCACACCCAGAAAATCACACCCTGAGCTTAACTATGTCGATACATTCCCATTTTCTTTAAATCGGCTTTATTATTCTGAAAGATTGACTCCAGACTTCACTGAACTGGACAAATTTGTATAGAAGATGAATTGATGTTTTGTCCCATTGTGATTCCTACGACCTCAAATAAATGATTGATTTTTCTGATCTGCTGATATATGGTTAATAGTAGGACTCGGGCTAAAAGGCAAAAGAGACAATAACCCTCAATAGAATAATATCCTATAAATAATAATCATTCAAGTCAGCTGATTTGTCTCCGTACGAGTTGATCCTACTCAACACATTGAACCTTTGTATTAATATCGTGGTCATCATGCCACTGCCTCTGGCTCTGTGGTCTTTTTTTTGGCCACACCAGTCAAAAGGTTCTGGATAAACCACCACTCAGGTTTGTTTGCTTCTGTTTTTTCAGGTGTTAAAGGAAGAAACTGTGTCCAAGGGAGCAATGTGGGACCAAATGGTTCTGCTTGTTCTGAGAGGAGAAACAGCAGCCTGTCAGCTGAGCTTTGTCAAGGACAAGTCTGCCCCCTAAGGTTTGTCTTCTGTACTACATGGCTGCTGGTTGATACGGCTCACAGTAGCCGCACACTTGCACAGCACTGGTGTGACTATTCACTGACGGCGTTTTGATTGACTTACTCTGTGGTTGGATCAGGTGGCGGGTAGACCCTTGGTCATCGTGCTCCACGTCTTGCGGCGGTGGATCCCAAACTAGGGTCGTCCGCTGTTTAAGCGGCGCTGAAGGCAGATCGAGAGAGGTAGAGAGCCAGCAGTGCCTGGTAACGGGGAAGAGACCCTCTGACACCAGGCTATGTAATATATTGCCCTGTGCCAGATGGGCCACAACCTCCTGGGGGCCAGTGAGTCCATGTTTCCTTCAGCTTTAAAAATGTGAAATTCCCTGAGAGCAAATTGCTTTATAAATAAGCTAGAATTTGTAATTCTGATTGAATGTTCTGTTTTAGTGTCATGGCCAGTGCGTGGGTCCGAGCTTGGCCACACAACACCGACATGTTTATTGCCAAGACACAAACGGTACCAAAGTCCCCTACAGGACCTGCAGCGGGCTCCAAAGGTGAATGCAACTAACAGATTATGAAGGATTGTGGAGTGATTTACCTTATTGCTGAAACTTCTCGTGTTTGATGATCAAATCTGGAGCTTTTCGTCACGTGTGTTTGTTTCCTTAGGCCGAGCTCCGTGAAGAACTGCTCCACAGACATGTGCGCTCTGCAATGGCGCGTCGGCCCGTGGACGCAGTGCACCGCCTCCTGTGGCCGCCATGGTTTCCAGTCCCGTCAGGTGACCTGCATCCACCACCGGACCAGCAAGGCCACAAGAGACCACCACTGCATGTGGAGTCCTCGGCCTCCCAGCTGGCAGCGATGCAACATTCTGTCGTGTGGGAGAGGTGAGGAAAGAATCTGCACTCGTGGAGTAAAATGGTTTATTTAGAAAAATTGGTTGAAATGAAGCGACTCTATTATATATTGTTCACCATTCATTACACCGTAGTGTAATGAATTCCCTCTGAGAAGCATTATTTCGTGGTGAAATAACCTCATCACTCGCTTGTTGCCATAACTTGCACATGAATAACATAATTTTTGAGGTCTAGCGCTCAATAAACTAGTGAAAGGGGGGAGAAAAAAAACAACCTGATATTTGAACCGAGGGAAAATGAAGAAGTGAAAGCCAGTTTTGCAGTGTTTGTTGCTGAAAGCCGCAACTCATAATAGTCGTAGCTTTGGTTTCACATGATGAGGTTTGAAAGTATTTTTCTCTGAAATGTGTGGTGCTATTGTGATGGGAAACTAGTCGGAAGGAATTTCACTTCTGGTACTTAAAGTACTAAACAATTATCTTTTTACAGTCTCCGAAGTATCAAGTATTCCCATAAGTAATATGCTTGTTAATTTGAAAGACCGACCAGACCTCATTGTGAGATGAAAGATTGTTCTTGTCATGTCTTTTTTTTTTTTTTTTAACCATGCCAGTGCAAACAAAACTCCTCAAACCTCTTTTGGTTTCGGTGGCAGAAAACGGTATTTCGGAGGTTCACCACACCGATGAAAGTATCCTCGCGTACCGACGTCCTCGCCGCTTGATCCTGGAACGATCTGTGCTTCATAAATGTGTATCCCCGTTGTCGGTTCCAGCAGGCGACTGCAGAGACAGCACGAGGTACTGTGAGAAGGTTCGACAGCTGGAGCTTTGCCCGCTGCCCCAATTCAAAAGCCGCTGCTGTTACTCCTGTCGAAACACCTGAGGGGACGGACGTGAGCGGGACCGAGGAAAACCTGGAGACGCCAAGAGGGACGTGCCAACGGAGACGTGACATCCTGACACCTGCCAAGCTCTTGAGTGTGAAGGACTGTTTGGTTTGTGGTTTTGATCTGCCCTCCTCAAAGATGCCAATTTTTTTTTTTTTTGAATTTGAAAAAGGAAAGACATTGTTGTTGATGAAGGCTTCCGGTTTTAAACAGCTTGACTTTCTAAATTAAGCAAACTTGAGGAAGTTCCCCCCCCCCCCCCCCTGTGGGCAGTAGTAACCTGTGGTTGACCACGTGTTTTTGCTATCAAAGGGGAACTTGAGACAATAAAAGCAGCGACATTCGGGCGATCCCCTTCGATGAATAGTCAGTTTCGAGGATTTCTCAAAAAACAAAAGTGCATCATGACTTCCTGTACCTCCATCACCACATACACAGCATATGCTATCGATAAATTCTACGTCCGATCCCACACAGGCACAGATCTAAGTGGAATAAAACAGAAATTCTTTTTTTTTTATTGATTGACGTCATTACACAGAAGTCCTCTAACCTTGAGATAACCACTGGAAAGATGTACGCGTTTCATTATCGCAACAGTCGCCACAGCAGTTAAACCTTTTTAATGTTAAATGAGATTTTGTTTATGTGGCATGAAAAAAACTTCTTTTTTTTTAAACCGAAAAAATAACGTCAAGGCTGTTTAGAAATGGGAAGCAGTTAATGTTACTAGGAACACATACTCAATGTTCAACGTTTGGTATCAAGCATGTGAGATTGAAATTTAGCACATGTTGACCACAGTCATTGTTCCAGGGAAAGGAATCTGGCTTGCAGGTGCATCAACCACACAGAATAGAAAGTGAGACAAAGATTTCTTATGCGTGGTTTGCACTTTGGGAAGTGTTTTACTCCAACAAATATTGTTTTGGGTAGAAACAAATTTATTTTGCACTTAGAACTCATCCGAGTCCTTGTTAAGAACATGGCTTGCAGGGTTTGATTTCTCTCTAGTTTGTAAACTTCAGGTTGTTGTAATAGTTCTTGAAGAGACTTGTCAATCGTCCCTCTAACCACTGTATGACATTACATGATTTAAACATGAGGTGAGCATCATGATATTAAATAAAATTGTGGTTCGACCCGACCACAAAATCGTATTCTTTTCACTGGTTTGGCATTTTAGTGAAAAAAAACCCCAAACAAACAGCTTTTTACCTTTGACGGTTCTTGTGTTGTTAACTTTTTGGGCAAATTTCAATCTTACTGAAACGTCATTGTAAATGTTACTGTAGAGAATTTTGTAAAGCTCTTTATTGACGTACCATTCTTACATTAGTGTGCCAGATAGGCAGGGTTTGCACTTTTCACATTGTGTCCTAGATTGTCGGAAAGCTTCCCCGTCAAGTCCAACGTGTATGTCGGCAGGGGACGACTCCACCTGTTAACGGAGGTGCAATTATGTGAAATAATAATTGGAAGATATCATAAATATATTGCTTATGCTCTTAAGTTATGTAGATATTCGTTTTGTCGTTCTATTTATTTCCATGTGAGTTCTTGTGCATAGTGTTGTATATATTTACAGGATTGGGGTTTGAGCATCGATTTCCCTGCAGCTGTTGGTGTTTGGTGTGCATTGCTCCAGGGACCCTCTGCTGGTGACATGATGTGTTGCTTTTTATCATCAAATAAAACCAAATACATTCCTTTTTCTAATTAAGTCTTTTTCTTTCTTTCATTCTTTCTCGCAATAAAATCCCCTTTCATTCTGTGGGACTGCTCATAATGATGACGTCAAAGTAGATGGGTGAGAGGATCAAATATCAAAATACATGTCCCGGCTCCACCCAGCAGCAATGCAATGTTAAACCACACACTTGATCAGCAAGATTTCAACACGATGATGTCATTCTGACAACTTCCTACAAGAAGAAATATGCACTTCCTCATTTTCTAATAGTGCGTACCCTTGCTCCGGTCTGCAAGGAGAACATGCATCCTCAAGATCCCCCAGGACATCAAACTGGAGTTCAAACCGGCGCCATCAGGCCGTCGGAACTAAACTTCCCTTGAGTGGTTGCGGGGATAATTTCACATTAGTTATGGTGGACAAAAGTGTTTTGGATTCTTTGACTGCAGTGAGGGTACTGCGGGTTTCTCTTGTGGATGAACTGGAGGGGCAGATCGACTCTCTGCTGGAGGCTCTAGTGAGCAGGGACGCGTTCACTCGAGATGATCGTGAGGAAGTGTTGTGTCTGCCTGGGCCCCGGGCGAGAGTGAGGAAGGTGCTGGATATCCTGGAGTGTAAAGGCGAGGAGGCAGCCAGCATTTTTCTCTCTGCCAGGAACCAGCACTTGAAAGACGTGAACACAGATCAGCCTCCTTCTAAAGGTATGCAAATCTAACCAACGGTGTCATGAGTACACTGAAGCTGCTTTCTGGATGGGCAACGATGCTTGAACCACATCATTGTTCACTTCTGCCCTTATCCACAGCCTCATCACTGCTTCTGCAGTCTCACACATCATTTATTCTGCATGTGAGCTATTATCTGTTTGTACAGTGTCCTTGGATGCTTCGAAAGCTGCTTTAAATCAAATATATTATTATTTTAGGCCTTACTATTTTTATTATTAGCATTAAAAGTGCATAGTTTGTTGCGCTTTAGAGTGAAAACAATGAAGCAAACTTGTTTTCTTTTGCAGATTACCACAAACTGAAACAAAAGCACAAGGATGTCCTCAGGCGTAGGAGTGAGAGCATGCTCTTCTACAACACCCGACACGGAGAGAAAATCATTTTTTCTGAACACTACGTCAACCTCCTGCTGGTCGACGGACACCAGGCCTTAGAGATTAAGAGACATGAGGTTCTTACCTTTGGACAAAAGCGACTCTCGATGCAGCAGAAGTCGGTTGTGCATAAGGAGATCACACCAGATGAACTGTTTTCAAGTGCAAACACGAAGTGTCGGGTGAAAAAGGTCCTGGTGACTGGCGTGGCGGGGATTGGAAAGACGATCCTGGTGCAAAAGATGCTATTTGACTTTGGAGGAAACAAGGGCCACCCGGCCTTCGACTTCATCATCCACATGACCTTCCGAGACTTGAACCTGATTGACAAACCCACAAACCTCAGAGAGTTGATTTTGCGTAGAAACAGACACCTTGCCAAAGAACTGGATAACATCTTGGCCAATGATGAAAGACTTCTGATTATCCTGGATGGCTTTGACGAGTTCCGGCATTACAGGAGCTGCGACGGCGACGTGTTTGTGAGCGAACCCGACGAAGAGGCAGAGGTGAAGGAGGTTTTTCAGAGCTTGATGCAGGGCGAGCTGCTGCCAGATGCCTCTGTCCTGCTCACCACTCGCCCTGCAGCTGTTGGCCACATCCCCGTGGGCTGCGTCGACCGCTTCG
Organism: Lipophrys pholis; assembly: GCF_963383615.2. Classification (NCBI taxonomy): domain Eukaryota; kingdom Metazoa; phylum Chordata; class Actinopteri; order Blenniiformes; family Blenniidae; genus Lipophrys; species Lipophrys pholis. The sequence continues at coordinate 19,559,749 of NC_137646.1, read as the reverse complement.
CGCTCATCGCTGGCTTCTCTCTGGCTGAAGTTCAGGATTTCTTCTCTCGTTATTTTCAGGACTGTGCAACTGCTGACCGCATGTTCAAGGTGGTACTAGAGAATGAGCTGATGTTGACGCTGTGCTACATACCTGCGTTTTGCTGCATTGTGTGCTGCATCCTCAAAGAAAGCGAGGACGTCTGTGAAGAAAGGCCCAAGACCATGACAGATATCTATGTGCAGTATCTGGTGGCTTTGCTTCGTTCTCACACCCAAACAAGAGCCGGAACACCAGACCAACGAGCAGGAACCCTCCAGCATCTGTCTGACGTCGTACTACAGCTGGGGAGACTCGCCTTCCACAAACTGATGGAGCATCAAACTCTTTTCTACAGCAGCGACCGTGATGTAGCCACCTTGGAGAAGTGCAGTCTCATCAGTACCTTTCTTGACACGACAGTAGCACAAGAGCCCGGCTGCACCGAGGAGGTTTTCTCCTTCGCTCATCTGACCATTCAAGAGTTCTTTGCCGCGCTCTACTGTGCCGTAACAGATCACCTTTTACCCGACGAGCTGCAGCGCACCCCGGGCCCCGGAGAAGTAACAAGCGGCGGACACTTGGACCTGTTCAATCGCTTCCTGTCGGGAATTCTCTCTGAGCGCAATGCCAACTTCCTGTCGAGGCAAGTGGGGTTGTGTTGCCACAAAGACAAAGTGGTCTCATATCGTAATAAAATCATCACAGAGCTGACAACACTGTGTGAGAATGGAGGCCATATCCTCAACCACATCCACTGCATGTTTGAGCAACAGGACCCTTCATTAGCACTTGCCGTGCAGCCAAACTCACTGCGGGTTAACGTCAGTGACGAAACGCTCTCTCAGATGGACTACAACGCCGTCAAGTACTTCCTTAACCTCACAAATGGAAAAATATCAGAGTTGGATCTGACGGGGACCGGAGTGAGCGCTGACGCTCTCAGAGACATTCAACCGCTGCTGCTCAGGTGTGAGAGACTTTGGTGAGTTCCAGGTACAAATAGTTCACATCTGAAGTCACGTAATCCTCAAACATTTCAGTTCCTGCTGAGTACAACGGCGTCCTTTTGTTGTCAGTGTGCACTCTCATGTGTCAAAATATTAAATTAAATGTTGTTTTTTTCCTCTGACGATTGCGATTTAAGGCTGGGAGAAAACAACCTCAGTGTGGACTCAGTTCAGGTCATTGCAGATGTGCTGCAGGAGTCAGAGACGCTCACCCACCTCGGGTAAGACACTCGGGGTGGTTTGGGTTTTGACAATCAGAAAATCTGGATTTGAAAAAAAACGAACTCTTACAAACTTGTGTGACAACCTCAAAAGATCAACACAGAGTTTGTGACACGCCTTTTGCTTCTCGTACAGTCTCGGGTGGTCGAACATCGGTGACGATGAAATACTAGTTCTTTCTAACGCAATAGCGGTGAAAAGAAGGCTTGAGGAATTGTGGTAAGAAACTTGCACAACTGGCATTTGACGTCATGTTTTTAGAGGAACTGAAAATTGTTTATCATTGGAATGAAAAGGATAATTCATATTAATGACCTTTTTGAAGTGGAGGGCATAATGGCCAAATTTTAATGAAAGTTTTAGTGATTTTAGTTGGTGATGCATAGCTATTGTGTTTTAGCTCTTTTATTCATTTGTAAATTGTGTAAGACTAATTGAAATAGCGTCACCTATGTGCTCTCACAGGATGGAAGGAAACAGAATTAGTTACCAAGGCCTGCTGTCTCTCAGTGACTTAATCCCACACCCACTGAACAGAGCTGTGTGAGTGAATCTTTAATTTAACTTTTAATTTAATCAATCTAACCATTTTTTTTCTGAGGTGTATGTTTTTGTTTTTAACTACAGAGCCATATGGAACGACTTGACCGACGTGGGGCCACAGTCCGTGCTCAACCAGGAAAGCATTGCTGTGAGTTTCACAGACGATGATAGTTGGGAAGCATGGGGCGAGTGGGTCTTCAAACGGTGTGAGGTGAACAGCAACGAGAAGCTGGTGATGTTTCTCCACAAAGTGTGCAACCTCTCGGCCCAGTGCTTGGAAACTCAGTGGGTGATGACCTTCTACACTAAGCTGTCGCAGCTTATCAAGAGCAGGATCAAGAGCTGCACCGAGGATGACATGTGCAAGAAACTCAGAAAGTTTGAGAACATTTTGGACCTGTGACGGAGACAGCACCAGCTCTGTACAATAAGCTCAACGTGAAGTGTGAATTTCAAACTGTTATGCGGAAGACAATACAGAAAAGTGAAGTACACTAAATTGAATTCATAGCATTGCACTACTATACATTCATGCTGTACGTTCTGTAGAATTTCTCCAAAAACCATGATTGGACCACTGTACACACTTTATTGTTATTCACACTGTGCACATAGACATACTGTATTATGGTCATAGCCTGAATCCCTCGACCTTGAATTAATGTACACATACTATTTATATATGGTTTAATACCTGCAACTGTATGTATTATCATATGTATTACTTAATTACAGTTAAATTTTTTTAACTTATTGGATACAGTCTGCTGTTGGTACCACTGAAAACTGCAAATCCAATCCGCTATTTATGACTTTTATAGAAACAGAACCTCCAATAAATATTTTTTAAAAGTTACTCCGTGTCTTATTCGTAGCGTTTTTCAAAGATATTATATTCTGTGAACAATAGAAGCAGAGGAGGAACTTCACGGAAAAAGGATGATGGCCAGTACGGGGATCGAACCCGCGACCTTGGCGTTATTAGCACCACGCTCTAACCAACTGAGCTAACCGGCCCATGCCGCTCGCTCAATAATTGTAGTACAAGTATTCTCGTAGAACGGTCAAGTCTTCTCTAAAGCGAGTTATTGTTCAAAATCATGATCATACCTGAATTAAAAAGAGGAAATACAATAAAAAGTCGAAGTCATAAACTTGCCGCGTGTTTTTTAACTCAACGTTTCTATAATTCACAGGAAGTTGGGTCGCTCGTGATGACGCATTTATTCTGCGACATTATCCGACACGACGTAATGACGTTCAGAAGTGAGCCCGCTATTTCTTAATATTTCTTATTATTTTATGAATGCAGCGCCGGGCTTGACGTGTTTTCCCCATTTACAGTCGGGTGAGTTTCGTCGTCCTTCAGATGTCCCATGAATGTTACAACCTCTCATTGTGCTCTTTCCGTGGCTTGTAAACATTTAGCAAGGCGAGCCTGCGTTAACACACAGATGCAGTTATCTATCGGCAGGCAGAGCTCATATTAATGAATTAGGTCAAGTTAGAATAGTATTAGTGGCATGTTTACAGTACAACTCTCTGCAAATGTTGCAGCATGTCTGAAAGACTCTCCATGAAGCCAATACCAACAAGAAAATGATTAGTGAGATATAGCCTATGTGATCAAGCATTAGCAAGACAAAGTATGAATCCTGGAGCTACTGGTTCTTTAGGACTGCTCAAACACATTCAAGATCTGTCCTTATTTGTGAAAGATGTTTTAAATAACTTTCCTCCAAGTACTGTCAGCAAATTTTTAGAAGTTATGCTGTTTGCAAAGAGTTATATTGATTTGGCTTGTGTTACCTTTTGCATTGTGTTGCATGATAAAAGCAAATATTAACTCTGTATTTGAGTAACATAGAGTATTGACCTAAAAAGTAAAGTTATTAAAGGCCTGTTTTGACTAAAGGAAATAATATGCAGACAAATAGAGTAAAATCAGAGCATATGTCGGATTTCTGTGCAACTTTATCACAGTGTGTTTTGTGTTGATCTATGTGGCAGTGCCATCTTCGCCATGATCACCTCAGAAAGGGGGGCCAGCGTTGATGCTCCTCAGTCCAGCAGTAAGGAGAAGGAGAAGGAGACGGAGAAGAAGAAGAGGTCTCGTGTCAAACAGTTGCTTGGTGACGTGAAGAAGCAAGTGGAGTTCTGGTTTGGGGACGTCAACCTCCACAAGGACCGCTTTCTTAAGAATCTCGTCGACGAGTCCAGCGATGGATGTGGGTGGCTGTTTGTGCTGAACGTATACGGCCACATTCGCACCTGTCATTGAATATTTTGATGTGGGTTTTGGTTTGATTTTTGGCTCAACTCATGCGCCTTTTGTTCTTTCTTGCAGATGTGGATATTTCTGTGTTGGCAAGTTTCAATCGAATGAAGAAGCTGACAACAGACACAAAGCTGATTGCCAGAGCGCTGAGAAATTCATCTGTAGTTGAGGTACTGCTGCTTTATATTAGTTCAACGTGTGATCATTTACAAACCTCCCCTCATGTTTTCATAGTTTACCAATCAAAACTTGGTTTCCAGTGACATAAACATGTCGCATATTTGTTTTTGTGTTCTAGATCAATTTGGAGGGGACAAAAGTAAGACGCCAACTTCCTGTTGGAGACGTACCAAACGATGTCGATACCCGCACAGTCTACGTGGTAATACATGTTGGTTTTCTTTTCACAGATTTGAATATGAAAAATGATCCCGTTTAAAGTGGCTTCTTTCTGATGATATTGGCTCACAAAATGTGAAATGTCCACCTTTTGCTTGTTCATCAGGAACTTTTGCCCAAGGATGTGACGCACAGCTGGATCGAGAGAGTTTTCACAAAGTGTGGGAACGTGGTTTACGTCAGCATTCCCAGATACAAGTCGTCTGGGGACTCGAAGGGATTCGCCTTTGTCGAGTTTGAGGAGGAGGAGCAAGCGCTCAAAGCCATAGAGGTGAGACGACAAGTTCTTGAAGGCTGCCTGGAATATTTTTACGACTCGCGTGAAGTCGGTGCTTAGTTTTTAGGGAAGGCAAATCGTAATTGGAAACGTTGATGGTTAACACAGATGCTGAACAATCCTCCCGAAGACGCTCCCAGGAAACCGGGGATTTTCCCCAAAACTAAAAGTGGGAAGGCGATTCCTCCGGCAGCGGACAATCCGCCAGCAGGTAGAACTCTTCTCAAACGCAAAGGACTTGAGGCGTCTTATCGTGGCATTGACATTTTGACATGTACACACTGCAGGTGAGGAGGAGGAGAAGAAAAAGCGCAAAAAGAAGAAAAAGAAAGACGGCGCCTCGCTGAAGACGTCCGCCGGCGATGTGAAAGAACAGGCGATGGAGGATGAACCCTCCGTGCCGAAGAGGAAGGTGTCGGCAGCGGAGAAGTTTGAGCCCGAGCTGGGCAGCGCTCAGAAGACGGCAGGCAAATTGTCCGAGAAGAAAAGACGGCGGTCGCAGACAGCAGAGCTCTCGGAAAGCGACGTTCCATCAAAGATGAGAAAAACCAGTGAAAGTAAATCTGCAGAGATGGAGAGGGAAACAACAAAGAGAGGTACATCATCCGAGCAGGGTTTGGGCCACTGATCCTTTAAGAGGAAGACTTTTACTCTTCCCTCACTTAAAGTTGGAGCGGACTTTGAAGAAATGTTTATATCCCAACAAGTACTTTTTGTTAACTGAGATTTCCTCTTTTTAGATTCACCCAGTCAAGGTGACTCACAGCGAGATCTGGAGACGGGGAAGGAAAACATAGATGACGCGACTGTCAAGGCAAAGAGGAAGAGAAAAAAGAAACACAAAGAGAAACTGAAAATCGGGGAGGAAGTCATCCCACTTCGAGTTTTATCAAAGTAAGATCCCTTTTTTTTTTTTTTTGAAGCACCAGCACAGATGATTTATTTAATAAAAGCCCCTTCAGAACTAAAATAACTTTAGGAACTTAACACGCACCCTACTGAAAGCCCTCTTCCCTTTTTTTTTTCTTCCCCTATGACAAGGAGAGATTGGCTGGCACTGAAGGACGAGTACTTGAGATTGCAGAAACGCAGCATGGCCTCGCTGAAGAGGTGCATTACCAGAATTGACCACAAGGAGCCCCGACTTCACCAGACTGGAATGGAAACCGACGCGAAGCCTCAAGACGCACACGGTGACTTTCTATAGAAATGTGTAGTATGCACATTCCACTCCGTTATTTATCAGCACTCATATTTATTCATGACAGTATGCGAGACTCTTTTTATTTTTCCCTGTACGTATTTAATTAGTTGTTAAAAATAAATCGCACATCTTAGTTTATTTATCGTAATTCAAAGTAAACCCAAAGAAAGTAGAAAAGAAATGCATAAACTGGCCAAAAAAAAATCCCATCACTCACTTCTGCCCGTAACAACAATCTAAACAAAACTCAAAATCATGTATAATTATTAGATTCAGTCAAAGGTGAGAAATCAGAAGTTAGGCTCCTGTGGAAGCTCATTGTCTCCATGACGACTTTAGTTCTTCCGTCATGGTTTAAAAGTTGTGGAACGGTGGCGGTATTTGACAGACCGTTCTCATCACGGTCTAAAGAAAGCCAAACATGATGGTGATTTTCTATTTTCTTTAACGGGGGCATTTTTAAGAACCACAAGGCCACGTTACATAGAAACACATACAATCTTAAAAATAAGGCAATAAGGAAGAAATCCAGACTGAACCTGTTTGAAGGAGTAACATTGTTTAGTTTATTTGTGTGTTTGTCCAGCAGAGAACAACAGAAGTGAGAAGGAGCTGAAGCAGGGCCCCCAGTTTACCAGCGGAGTCATCATGAAGATCACCGACAGCAAGCCGTTACCGGGACGGAAGATTATCAAAGTACAGCACACCTCCCTTTCTCCCTCACAAGACTTGTTATCGTCTCCGCATCGTCCCAAAGTTCTGAAAGCGCTTTATCAACGTTAGAACTATCGTCCGTATTCTTTCTTTCTTCTTTTCTTTGTAGGAAGCCTTGAGCAGAATCTCTCCAGTGGCCTACATCGACATCTTGGAAGGAGATGCTGAAGGTCACATCCGTTTCCACTCGCCAGAGGAAGCGAAAGCCGTCGGCAAAGTGAAAGCAGAACTGCAGAAACAACACAGCTGGAAACTTGAAATTCTCTCAGGTGAGATTTCCTTTTGTGTGTGTGTACGTGCGTTCCAGTAAGCCCACATGTATCGCCCTGCATATGAGAGGGGGAGGATATGGATGTCAGCGTGTCGGCTCTCTCCGTTCTTCATAATTGATGATGGTAAAAGCAAAATAATTTAAAGGGCCAGCAGGCCTCGTCGAGTTGCAGGATTCTTCACATCGTTACACCACCTTATTCAATGTACTTCAACACTAATTCCATGACAGATGCTCCTCTCGGCATCTGGTCCTATTGCCATTAAAAAATTATTTTCGCTTTTTACAGCAGTGGTTTGATAGCACCGAAAAAAAGTGTCATTTAAAGAGCTTAAGCTCAAAACTGCTGTTAAAAACCGCGTCCGTTTCATTCAGGCCTCCTTGTACTGATGTAACCCCAACAGTCAAGCACAATTACTGTAGAAAACAGAAATAATAATAATTCTGCCACACTTTGGTCTAAATCCTCTTCAAGGTGACCATGAACAAAGGTACTGGCAGAAGATCTTGGTGGACCGGCAGGTGAAACTCAATCGTCCAAGAGAAAAGAAACGGGGAACGGAAAAGGTGAGCAAACACCGAGACCAATACTCTTTGTGTCAGGTTTACCTGTGACATCCTATCGTAGCGAGCATGAACACTTTAATATTTAGAGTACAACTTAGCTTTTTGTTTGGGAGATTTAGTGTGCATATTTAATAGGCAGCTTACCCTGCGTGTACAGATAGGAACTAATAGCGCGACTAATTCGTGCAGATTATCTGTTCATCTTGTGGCCGTTTCATCACCGCTGTGTTAAAAGCACAATCCAGTTTGTCCTTCCTTGTTTTTGTTTTGAAACCTTTCTCCCTCTTCAGCTCACGTCCAAAGCCGAAAAGATCCTCATCGCCCGAGCCAAGGAGGCTTACAAACACATCCGTTTCCAGGAGGACTGAAAGTCTCTCAGATTAGCCGTCACACTTTTTAACGTCGGAAGAGAAACTAACATGGAATTTTATTTTTTTAAATGTCTCTTAGTTAATTAGTTAGGTTTTTGTCTATGTTTTTTTGCACTGGAGCCCCCAAGATATTGTGGAATACTGCTATGCATGTAGACATTTGACTTTTTCTTTTTTTTTTAGTTAACTTCTTTTTTTTTTTTAAAGGAAAATAAAAATCTGTACAGATGTAAATATGATTGGTGTGAACATTCTCCTGGTGAAGACATGTACAAGCAAATTCCTTTCTGTTTCTTGTTTTTATTTTTTTCTCAAGTATATTTATTGAGTTGTGGCTTTTATGAACAAATGACCTCAAACAGCTGAGCAGAAAATACATTACATATGTGACATACAGAGTCCACGTTTTCATGAATGAAGACGACGTGTCAAGTATTCAAGGGGAAAACAAGATCATCCGCTGCAGGTTTGTTCTGAAAGGATGTTTAGCAGTTTATATGCAAGATTACAGTCTGTGAGAGCGAGTACCAACAATTGGGGCTCAACTCTGATGCCCAAGGAGCAGAGAAATGGTCCAAACAAAAATATACCACTTTTTATTTTTCATATGTACAACTACGGAAGAGTTTTAGGGCCACTGAAGGAAAAAAAAAAAAAAAAAACCTTCGTGGCGCCAGAAAAAGTCGAGAATCGAAGTCGAGATTTTTTCTTTTCACGGAGAGACGTCTGTCCATCCCTCATCATTTGCCCGTAGATGTGAATTCACATTAAATCACTTAATTCTGACTATATCGGGTTGCTTACTGCTTATGGACGTGTGATTTTACACAGGATTTCCTTGATTAATAAGAACACATTTAAACAAGCAGCCCGGGATCCGTGCCTTTGTCCTTCGTACTAGTCGGTGTTGAAAAGGCTGGATGTGGTTCAGGCGCAAGCCTTGAGGGTGTGTTTGGGAGACGTTCGTACATCTCCAGTGTGCGCCCTCCAAGTTGAGGCGGGGGAAATGCCACTTGGTCTTTGGAGGAAACTTACTGGTCAACTACTGGATTTACCGAGAAGGGCACGGTGAGGTATATCCCACTAAGAAAGAAATGATAAAGTGCTGGGAGAGAGAGAGAAAGCTAAAAAGCTTGTGTGTTTACAGTGGAAATGTATGCCATCTCGATGGAATGGGAGTGGGTGAGAAAGATAAGCAAGGATAAGCAAGGCTCTGGTGTGCAGTGATTTGGTGGCAGTATCAGGGATATCACACAGCAGACAAGACCTATTGTATAAAGTAATGCTGGAGCATTCAGAGGTCAAAAAGCAGGTGATTGAAATTGGGTTTATGTGGGTTCCAGCGCATGTGGGTATTATCGGGAATGATGAAGGGTTAGATCAAAAATATTTTTATAAACGCGCAAAAACTGAGGACTCAATTTATTCACTTTATTTTGACTTAATAAAACAAGATTGGAAAGAGGTATATAACAAGAATGATGTAGAGAGTGCTTATGATACTTTCACGGAAATCTTTAGTGTAGTATACAATAAAAACTGTCCAATTCGGCAATTTAGTAAAAACAGCAAAACAATAAAATGTCCGTGGTTAACCAAGGGTTTACAAAATGCATGTAAGAAGAAAAATATATAGACAGTTTATTAGACTAAAAACAGATGACTCTGAAAGCAGATATAAAACATATAAAAATAAACTGACCGATATATTAAGAAATACTAAGAAACTATATTATACCAATCTATTATATAAAAACAAGAACAACATGAAAGGGGTATGGGGAATACTAAATACTATAATCAAAGGTAATGCAAACAATAATTCATATCCAAACTATTTCACTGATGGGAACAATGACAATCATAATATGAATGATATTGTGGAAAGTTTTAATAGATTTTTTGTAAATGTTGGAACGGATCTGGCAGCAGAGATTCCGGAGTGTAGTAGCAACGAAATGGAGTCATTGATTGACATTAATTCAAAAACGATGTTTTTGACTGGAGTAACTGAAGCAGAAATAATAGATGTTGTTAACGGGTGTAAGAATAAATTGTCTACAGATTGTTTTGATATAGATATGACACTAGTTAAACAACTTATATATGGTATCGTGAAACCATTAACTTACATATGCAACTTATCGTTTCAAACAGGAACATTTCCAAATAAAATGAAAATTGCAAAAGTTATACCAATACATAAAAATGGGAACAAACACATCTTCACTAACTACAGACCTGTCTCTCTGCTCCCCCAGTTTTCTAAAATCTTAGAGAAACTTTATAACAGTAGAATGGACAATTTCATAGATAAGATGAACTAATTAATGAAGGTCAGTATGGGTTTCGAGCAGCAAGGTCAACTTCAATGGCCATCATCGATGCAATCGAAGAGATTACCAATAGCTTAGAGGGAAAGAAACATGCAGCTGGAGTATTTATTGACTTGAAAAAAGCATTTGATACACTTAATCATTCTATATTATTAAAAAAATTAGACAGATATGGCATAAGGGGAGTGGCTTTGAGTTGGATTCAAAGCTATTTAACTGGGAGACAACAGTATGTGAAGATGGGGGAATTTACATCAGGATATTTGGACATTGGTTGTGGGGTCCCACAGGGATCTGTCTTAGGCCCAAAGTTGTTCAATTTATACATTAATGACATTTTTAATGTGTCAACATTATTAAAATTAGTTATTTTCGCAGACGACACAAACATTTTCTATTCTAATGACAATTATAGTAATTTAGTAACTAATCTAAACTGTGAACTAAGGAAATTAAAAACATGGATGGACATTAACAAATTGTCCCTCAACTTAAACAAAACAAAAGTAATGTTTTTCGGTAATTATAATGGAAAAGCAGACCCAGTAATTATAGACGGTGTAGTTTTAGATACAGTATCAGAAATTAAATTCTTAGGAGTCACCATTGACAGTAAATTAAGCTGGAAACCACACATAAGTCACATACAAGGTAAAGTCTCCAAAAGCATCTCAATCATTAATAAAGCCAAGTTTTTCTTAAATTACAATGCATTGTTTCTATTATATGGTTCGTTAGTTTTGCCATATCTAAATTATTGTATAGAAGTTTGGGGCAATAACTATAAAAGTTCATTACACCCCCTTGTTATACTCCAAAAACGGGCTGTAAGAATTATACACAAAGTAGGATATTGTGATCACACTAATATATTATTTTTGCAGTCTAAAATGTTAAAATTGATGATTTAGTTGAATTCTCTACTGCCCAACGTCTGTTTAAAGCTAATAAAAATGTGCTACCTGCAAGAATACAAATGCTTTCTGCACGCACAGAAGGGGGATATAACCTGAGGGGGTGTGATAACTTTAAGGTTCAAGCAGTGTCTTCCACTAGGGAAAGTATGTGTGTGTCTGTATGTGGAGTTAAACTCTGGAACAAAATGGGAGTAGAGCACAAACAATGTCCAAATATTAATCAGTTCAAATCAAGATATAAAAAAATAGTATGGTCAAAATACCAGAAGGAGGAAATGGGTACTTGATTACGAATGGGTGTTACAAAGTGATGTATACTTTAATACTTTAATGGTCAGATCTAGCTAATGATGAAGTCTATTGTTGTTGTTACTATTATACTATTGCAGTTGTTATTATTGTTATTGGTATCATTATTTTTATCATTATGGTTGTTATTATTGTAAGAGGATATAACATGTAATTCAGTTAACAAGAAATAACTAAGTGATTATATTGTATTAGTAATATCTTACATTATCTAATAGACTATATGTCTTGGCTGTTTTTGTTGTTGTTTTATTTTCTGTTTTATTTTAACAGTGTTATTGTAGCAGCCACATTATCATTATTATTTAAGTTTATGAACAGGGGTGGGAGTTAATAAGCTTGTCTTCTTCCCACTCCTTTCTCAGAGGCACTGTCCAGCCTCCATACCTGGAATTATGCTCGCCTTTTTCCTGATTCTGAGGCGGACTGGAAACATTATTCCGTACCGGACTCCCTGTCGGTCGCGGAGGAGCTTTCTCACCTCCGTGAACGCGGCCCGAGCCATGGCCACCCCCGGAGTGTCGTCAGGGAAGATGGTAAGCAGTTCTCCTTAAAAACGCAATGGCCCGCGCGTGCGAGCGTGACGCAGGGCCTCGGCGCAGTCTTGGTACTAGTGAAGTTTAGCAACAATGGCACGCGGTTTTCCATCCGATCTCCGCGGGCCTGGGGTCCGGTGTGAGCGGTCGACGAGCGGCTCTTTGTCCAGCTGCTGCACCTCCGTTAGCAGCTTCGACGCCGTCGCTGTGGCGGTGGAGTCAGGTGTTTCCGGGATGCCGATGATTCTTATATTGCGCCTCCCCAATCCCCCTTCCATATCCTCACACTTATCTCGAAGTTTCGCCATCTCTATCTTCATATCACTTACTGTATTCTGAAGAGTGGCTACTTCGTCCGACCATGTTGAAAGTCCCCCCTCAACCTCTCTGATGTTCACCGTCATTTGGTCGATGTCGGATTTCAGCGCAGCGTTGTTGTTAATTATCTCCGTTTTCACTGCTTTCAGCGAGGGCATTTTTCAGTTCGGACTTTATCACCGCTGAAATATCCGCTTTAAGTGAAAGAAGGATTTCTGACTTTAAGCTCGCTATTTCCATCTCTCCGGTATCCGCTGGGGGTGGGGTCTTCTCACCTGGACTCTTGGAAACACTCTGGTCCGAGGAGTTGCTTGGCCTTGTGCTGGCTGGGCCAGAATACTTGTATTTCCGCAAATTAGTCGCCATTTGTCCATCTTCAGTGAGGAAGCCTTCTTTGGAGTTATATTAACCAAGTTGTAGTTGCTGTATACACTGAAATACTCATTAAATATTGCTTTTAGTAGAGTTTACACAGCTAAACACGGCTTACTCCATCGTGGTCAAGCCACGCCCCGGCTAGGTACTTTTTTATGTCATAAAAATAGGTGGGTCAGCATTAAATACATTTCTCACAAAACTACAAAAAATGGAAGCATTTACATTAAAAGTGTATCCTTACAGATATATATATTTAAAAGTGTGTGTGTGTGGGGGGGGGGGGGGGGGGGGGGGGGGGGATGTGGGTCCTGTGGCCTTGTTGGTGATGTCATGTATCATCAAGGAGATAAATATAGCTCATTGATGACATCACCCTTTGATCATTAAAAGGGATGTTAAGCCCTTTCGTGTCACTGTGTGCCTAGTCTGAAAGCTACTCACAAAGTCTCAGTTTCAAAAAATGTTTAGACAAATGAGGAACCCGCTACAGAGTGCAGGAACAGTTAGCATCATGCAAACCACGAACAAGAGGTGAGGTGGTGACAGGTGAAACACACAAAGCTTGCTTGTAAATTACTTACATGTTCCCATCTTTCCTTTTTTGCTCTGATATTTTAATGATTACTATTGCTACAACACTTGGCATTTGCCATTTTGAAATCTATTATCAAAACCCAATTCAAAGCAGAAGCCCCGGCTAGCTCAGTTGGTAGAGCATGAGACTCACAATCTCAGGGTAGTGGGTTCATGTCCCACGCCGGGCGCCACCTTCCCGTGGGCTCACCACCTGCAGGAAGGTTCTTAAATGGTGCATTGTGAACTGGGTGACAGTGCTCAGACCCCCGTGACCCGGAAATGGATAAGTGGAAGAAAATGAATGAATGAATTCAAAGCAGAGTTTTAATTCCTTCATATTGCACATTGTTGAAGGTTTTTCATTCTAGTAAACTTTTGATTTTGTCTCAATACTCAGGATGGATTCTAGCATTAGAGAAGCACAGGCAAGGGTACCAAGGAAGACAGAGTACCAGGAGAGATTTCAGCTTCCTTCCAGCCATAAGAAAAGCACCACAACATCAAAACAGGATTCAAAGAATCACCAAAATACAAGCAATGGTGTTAAAACTTTTCAGTAAGTCAAATCTAGAGCTCTGAGTATTAATTTCTCCATATTACCCAATGTTGAAGGTTCATCATTCCACTAAACTTTTGATTTTTTCCTCAATACTCAGGATGGGTTCTCGTGCTCAGGAAGCACAGGCATGGGTACCCGGGAAGACTGAGTACCAGGATAGATTTCAGCTTCCTTCCGCCCATAAGAAAAGCACCACAACATCAAAACAGGATTCAAAGAATCATCAAAATACAAGCAGTGGTGTTAAAACCTTTCAGTAAGTCAAATCTAGAGCTCTGAGTATTAATTTCTCCATATTGCCCAATGTTGAAGGTTCATCATTCCACTAAACTTTTGATTTTTTCCTCAATACTCAGGATGGGTTCTCGTGCTCAGCAAGCACAGGCATGGGTACCCGGGAAGACTGAGTACCAGGAGAGATTTCAGCTTCCTTCCGGCCATAAGAAAAGCACCACAACATCGATACAGGGTTCAAAGAATCACCTAAATACATGCAGTGGTGTTAAAACCTTTCAGTAAGTCAAATCTAGAGCTCTGAGTATTAATTTCTCCATATTGCCCAATGTTGAAGGTTCATCATTCCACTAAACTTTTGATTTTTTCCTCAATACTCAGGATGGGTTCTCGTGCTCAGCAAGCACAGGCATGGGTACCCGGGAAGACTGAGTACCAGGAGAGATTTCAGCTTCCTTCCGGCCATAAGAAAAGCACCACAACATCGATACAGGGTTCAAAGAATCACCTAAATACATGCAGTGGTGTTAAAACCTTTCAGTAAGTCAAATCTAGAGCTCTGAGTATTAATTTCTCCATATTGCCCAATGTTGAAGGTTCATCATTCCACTAAACTTTTGATTTTTTCCTCAATACTCAGGATGGGTTCTCGTGCTCAGCAAGCACAGGCATGGGTACCCGGGAAGACTGAGTACCAGGAGAGATTTCAGCTTCCTTCCTGCTATAAGAAAAGCACCACAACATCAAAACAGGATTCGAAGAATCATCAAAATACAAGCAGTGGTGTTAAAACCTTTCAGTAAGTCAAATCTAGAGCTCTGAGTATTAATTTCTCCATATTACCCAATGTTGAAGGTTCATCATTCCACTAAACTTTTGATTTTTTCCTCAATACTCAGGATGGGTTCTCGTGCTCAGCAAGCACAGGCATGGGTACCCGGGAAGACTGAGTACCAGGAGAGATTTCAGCTTCCTTCCGCCCATAAGAAAAGCACCACAACATCAATACAGGGTTCAAAGAATCACCTAAATACATGCAGTGGTGTTAAAACCTTTCAGTAAGTCAAATCTAGAGCTCTGAGTATTAATTTCTCCATATTGCCCAATGTTGAAGGTTCATCATTCCACTAAACTTTTGATTTTTTCCTCAATACTCAGGATGGGTTCTCGTGCTCAGGATGCGCAGGCATGGGTACCCAGGAAGACTGAGTACCAGGAGAAGTTCGGCTTTCCTTCCTGCTATAAGAAAGACCAACCAAAGGGAAGCAGCGTTGTTACAACCTTTCAGTAAGTGAAATATAGAGTTTTAATTCCTTCATATTGCCCAATGTTGAATGTTTATCATTCCTCTGAACTCTTGATGTTGTCTTAATATTCAGGAAAGACTCTGCTACTCAGAAAGCAGATATGCCGGCCTTTGGCACCAAAGAGGACCAGAAGAGGTCCCAGCCGGATTCTTACCATAAGAATCCAAAAACTCCTCATGGTATATGTGACTTGGACATCGAGAAGACAGACTTTACAACCATTTACATGAGTAAGCATCCGAAGTATCACCGTCGTCACATAAACAAAACAAGAGACGGCAGGATCTATAGACTTTTTTAAAAATCTGCTTTGTTTTTCAGACGATTTCAAATATTGTAAGGCGAACAAACGATCGCCAATCAAACCAATTGACGTCCTGAAGACCAAATACGGACTGGTCACTACAAAGAAGTCATCTGATGGACCAAACAGATCCTTAGTGTCCGTCCAAGATGAAGAAAACCCACTTCCTTTTGAACGTATGACCTGCTACAGAAGCGATTACATCCGCCATGCTATACCGGCCAAACCCCTCAGGGCGACCCCCTCCTACGCAGAGACCAAAAATCTACTAGCATGGGGACGCACATGCCCAGGAGTGGCGGAAAATAAACCAAGGTGAGGCTGTATTTTTCCTAAACAGATGGTGATACAGACAACAGTCGAAGAGGGGATTATATACACAAGGAAGGTAGGGAGACTACAGGTGCTGCACGTGAGTATTAAGAAAACATGATGTGAGACAAACAGGGGTAGACAGGCACAGAGAGCTGACAGAAACAAATAACTTATTAAGTTAACACATTTTTAGATAAAGCTGTAGACAGTTGTAACAATGCCCTCTTGTGGCACAAATATTATAGCCGGACACGTAAGATGGCACATTAGTTGTGAATTGGCAGAAGCACAACACTAGAATGTAAAAATGACTAGTTTACATCCTGTAAGAGTAGAAGATATATATCTCGTACACTACGTACATTATTCAATTCACTTAAATTCACCTGCTCATTCCGCAAGTAGAAAGAAAACAGTGTTCATCAAATACTGTTAAGGCCCTCAGCTGGTGCCTCCTCCACTTCTATGTACTGTGTATGTTTTGGTTTTGCAAATTGATCTATGCAGATACTTTCCTTGGAGTGGCTGGATACGTCGACGACCCGCCCGCAATGTCATGTGGTATGCAGATTGGTCTGCACTTCTGCCTTTCTGGGATTGGCTTGGCGTCCTGGGTAGCCAGTTGGAAGATCATAGATGCCAGACGAGCATCAGTCCGGGGACCTGGGTAGATCGCTCTTCGCTGATGATGGGGCTTTGTGGAAGAGACAGAATGTGGGACACGTGTGATCCACAATCTGCAGGAAGGAGTCCAGATGACTGAAAAGTCGGGGCTGAAATGGGGATTTACTTTTTCAGTGGGAAAAACAAAAGTCATGTTATTTAACAATGAGAGAAGCACAGAAGGGAAGGAGGTTAAAATTAGGGATGTACCGATACCAGTTTTTTCCAAAACGATTAGTGTATGACTACTCATGCCTGGTATCGAACCGATACCCGATACTAGTATCGGTATTGGTGCATCCCTCGTTAAACTGTATGGGGATAGTATTGAGAGAGTAAATAAGTTTAGTTTTTTGGGGGTATGGAGAGACACAAAGCTAACAGGGAGAGAACATGTACAGCATCTAGTGCTGAAATGTAAAAAAAGTTTAGGGGGAGACCGGGGATGGTTGTAACATGGGGAGAGTTGTAACACCACCACTTCCACCAAATAGGGATAAGATTGGAGTCATATGATGATGTAAGTGTTTATCCACTTCCTCCCCAATCCCACATGGTGATTATCAAGGCTGGGAACAGGTGTATACAGATTCGCCAGAGAAATTTTTTTATTTTGAGGTATGAAAGTAATTTTTTTCAGAATGCCCAGGCAGTGGAAAAGAAAGACTGACCAAGGTGTGCCCGCAAATGTTTTTAAAAAAGCATCTGATGAGGTTACAAAGAAGGGCAAGTCAGGCAGATCAGTGGCGAAGGCACATGGGGTCTGCCATGTACCACTGAGCAGATACTGCAAAACAATGCAGAAGCTGAGAGACCAGGGCTCCAGCGATTTTCCCAGTGTAGGTTACTGGAGCAGCAACAACGTTTTCTCTGAGGAGCAGGAGGAAATGTTGGCTGATAATTGGACTTAAGCAGCAGACCTTAATTATAGATTTATGGATTATGGACTAACCATATACCAGGCTAGTAATATGTAATAGTAATATGACAGGTTAGACTAGAGAATACTAGCATAGGTGCAAAATAAATAAACTAACGGTTTGTGTCTTTGTACTCGAGTTTTCTATTCCACTTTCTTTTCAGGTCAGAAAGTTTGCATTTTGATATATAACATAAAACACCCACAAACATGAGCTGAGAAGCAGATGGGAGGGCCTGACTGGTTCAGTACTGTTCGAGATTGTTCTTGTATTTCAAAAAACCTCTTTTTGAAGCATATTACATGGCCTCTCTTTGGTTTTTGCTTCTTTTGTCTAATTGTTACAACTTACCCAAGTATGTGTTACAACCTACCCCGGTGGTGGGGTAGGTTGTAACAAAGGAACACCATGTCTTTGACATCAACTCACGCTGTCTGTGTTATTCTTGCAGAGGTTTGAATTTATGCCATTTGTAGTAAACAAATGTGGGTACTTTGTATGAAAGTTCTATCCCCGGTCTCCCCTAATGAGGTGTCTCACAGGGGAGAAATGGGGGGCTAACATGGCATCATTGAAGAAAATCGACACCGCACTAATCAGGTCAAGGTTAGATTATGGGAGTGTGGCATATGGGTCAGCTGCTGAGTCGGTGTTGAAAAGGCTGGATGTGGTTCAGGCGCAAGCCTTGAGGGTGTGTTTGGGAGACGTTCGTACATCTCCAGTGTGCGCCCTCCAAGTTGAGGCGGGGGAAATGCCACTTGGTCTTTGGAGGAAACTTACTGGTCAACTACTGGATTTACCGAGAAGGGCACGGTGAGGTATATCCCACTAAGAAAGAAATGATAAAGTGCTGGGAGAGAGAGAAAGCTAAAAAGCTTCGTGTGTTTACAGTGGAAATGTATGCCATCTCGATGGAATGGGAGTGGGTGAGAAAGATAAGCAAGGATAAGCAAGGCTCTGGTGTGCAGTGATTTGGTGGCAGTATTGATGGGCCTCAGGTCAGGGATATCACACAGCAGACAAGACCTATTGTATAAAGTAATGCTGGAGCATTCAGAGGTCAAAAAGCAGGTGATTGAAATTGGGTTTATGTGGGTTCCAGCGCATGTGGGTATTATCGGGAATGAGAAGGCTGACAGGCTGGCCAAGAAACCACAAGCAAAGTATATATAGATACTAACTTCTAATTCGTCTATCCTCTCTTTCCCCTGCTTCTCTCTTTCTACCTCCCCCTACCCGAACCAGGGTCTGCTTGCTCATGTGGATTTGTTGGGTTTTTCTCTGTTAAAAACACCTAGAAATTACTGTGTTGTATTTGGTGCTATATAAATAAAGTTGAATTGAATTGACAGCTAGAACTAGTCAAAAATAGATGTTTTAACAGGCCGTAATCTGGACGTCTATTTGACAGCCAGAACGAGTTGACAAATGACACATATAAATAAAATGATGGACATCTTAGACACCCAGAGTTAAAAGAGGCAGGTCACAAGCTGTCTGTTAAGTCCAACTGCCTGTATGATTATTGATTTGTCATGAAAATAATGAGGGAAGTAGATCATGACAGGCAAGAGGAGACAGCATGTGAATTTGAATGCACAATGTCTGAGTTATGACCATTTTTTAATTTGGTCAAAAGGCATTGTACTTTTCAAGTCCATCCATCCATCCATTTTCTCCCGCTTATCTGTTTCCAGGTCGCGGGGGTGGCAGTCTGAGCACTGCCACCCAGATCACATTGCACTGATTAAGAACCTTTCCTACAGATGGTGAGCCCACGGGAAGATGGCGCCCGGCATGAGACACTAACCCTTAAGATTCCTAGTCTCATGCTCTACCAACTGAGCAAGCCGGGGGCACACAAATGGCAGTTGTCCGTTTGGTGTTTTTCAAGCGATTTCAAAAGTTGGAACACAGAGAGCAGATTTTAGTCAAAGTCTATAGATTCTGCCGTGTCGTGTCTTGTGCTTGGGATCCTCGGGTTGCTTACTTCTGTACACTGTTGTGTAATCCATGTTGTCGATGTCAAAGTGCGCGAAATCATGAGGAGCACTTTTGTATCTCCTGCAGTCTTTGGGTTTCATGCCCGGAGATGGAGACTTTGGTGTGTTTTTGGTCCATCTGTGGGCCACACAGAGTGACCTGAAACACATACGATATAAAATCAGCCATGTTTATTGAGTTAGGAGCATTGATTTCATGCAGTGTCCAGTTTATTTGTAACTCATAGCTCTAGATTTTACTTACTGAAAGGTTGTAACACCGCTGCTTCCATTAGGTTGATGCTTTGGGTTCTGTTTTGATGTTGGGATGCATGTCTTATAGCAGGAAGGAGGCAGGGACCTCTCCTGGTACTCTGTGGCGCTGGAGGGCCATGTCTGTATTCCCTGTGTACTAGAACCCTTCCTGAGCAGTAAGAAAAAATCAAATGTTTAATGGGACAATAAACCTTCAATATCAGGCAATACGAAGGACAGCCCAACACTGGCAAGAAAATCTTTAACTCAATAAAAATTATATCTATAAATAGTATAGTTCAGAAAGTGCTACAAAACACCAATAAATACAATATTGCCAAAAACAGGAAATAAAGTAAAAGAACAAGTTTGAATTTGAAAGATACCAATTCATATACAGTACTCCAAACTCAGTTTGATCAATTAAAAGATTACTTCCACACAGCCTATTATCTAAATGTGCAGCTTGATGGAAAGATATCCCCAAACTGGCATTGTGTAAAAACAATGTTAATTTATGGTTGATGGATTTCTCATGGAATCATAAAGTTAGTATTTTTTAGTATTCTTAGTATTTGTACTTATCTGGCCTGTCTGCCACTCTCTCTCTCCCTCTTCTATTCCTCTCTCTCCCTGTCCTATCCCATGTACTTCTCCCCCCAACCGGTCAAGGTGGATGGCCGCCCTTCCAGAGTCTAGGGTCCGCCCCATGGTTTCTTCCTGAAGAGGGAGTTCTTATGAACTTTTCTCCATGCGAGGGAGTTTTTCCTGGCCACTGTTGCTTGTTACATCTGCTTGCTTTGGAAGGGTTTTGTTGGGTTCTGTTGTACTCTATCATTGTAAGAGCGCTTTGAGATGTTTGTTGATGTGATTTAGCGCTTTACAAATAAAATTGAATTGAATTGAAAAAGGGATTAAACTCTGTATTTTGAAATGAAAATGGGACTAGGAGCTGAGGTCATAAATCCCAGAGAACGTGTTGAATGACATGTTGGAAACAAAAGTACAACACAGTCACAGAAATAAAGAGAATTTGTTTGGACAAAAAAAGGATCCAATGCTTCTTTACGTGGAGAAAAGAGACTCAACTGCTGAAATTAAGAGGACTTAATTACCCCTCATGCTCCAACCTTTGTTGAGATGAGGCGCCAATCAATGATTTTTTTTGATATGGTCTGTATTTAATGTTCATTTGAAAACCATATTAGAATTAAAAAGTTTAAAAGCTTCTGGTTCTATTATCGTACTAATGTCAGGAACGCATAAAAAAAATGAAACATACCCTGAACACACCACAAAATACCACTGCTAGATCGCAAATAGAGCAAATGAACTCAGTAACGAACAAGGGGAAGAAACAGCATGAAAAAATATGAGAGTATATAAGATCTAATTCTAGGCCCAACTCATCAAAACGACATTTTCTAAAACATTTTAGTTAGTTCAGAGAAACTAACATGGAATTCTATTTTTTAAATGTCTGTTTGTTAATTAGTTAGGTTTTTGTCTACGTTTTTTGATTGTGTCTGCCGTGGGGGAGTGAGAGAGAAAAATAGGAATATGCTCTGGTAGTGGGGTTGCGAATTCGCCAGACATCTGCCACGCCATCGTTGTTTAGGAAGTGCTGAATAGAGTGAGCCGATTTTGACACGGATGCCCTCCTAGAAACACTCCGATCCATATTGGAAGAAAGTGTACAGTTAGTGTCACCACCAAGTATGAGGTAGTGTGTTATCATATCTGGTAAGCTCGAGAAAGGGTTTGTAAAGAATTTGGGATCATCCCAGTTTGGGGCATAGATGCATACTAAAATAACTGGAAGTGTGTATAGTTGTCCCACAACAATGACGAATCGCCCAGAGCAGTCATTCTTAAAGTGTGGTACGTGTACCACTAGTGGTACTCGGGGTTCCCTCAAGTGGTACGCCAAAGGATCACTGAAATAAATATAAATGCGTTGACATCAACAGTTATTCACGATAGCAGGCAAGAATTGATGGCAAGAGGTGGAGGTTTTCAACCCTTTGGGCCCTAAAGCTCATTTTGACTGTTTTCACTGGTGTTGGTTTTACGTTCATATCTCACTATATAAAGTGTTTTTCTTGAAAATTTGGTACCGGCGCGTGAACTAATCAGTGCCATTCGGCGTTGTCATGCCCACCTGATGTGGGCACAGGTGGGCATCTCCGCCTATACAGCTCCGGACAATGTTTCTGAACATGAATTTCTAAGAGTTCCTCCACTGTACCATGAATAACGACATATACAATCGAGTTCTTATAAAAAAAAAAGTTTTTTTGTGAAAATGGTTATTCAGCGGTGCTTTCTGTGGACTGACCCCAACAAAGGGACCTCATTTCTGGGTTCGCGTCACGGCAACTCACGGTAGAGCGTTTATACCCGAAACTTAGTCTGTACTGCACCTGAAAACATGGGATTTAGCCAGCTCAGTGAGAAAAGGCCTATCTAAGCTGATTCTTGTGAAAAACCTTAAGTATTTTGTGTGTAAAATGACTTTTCACGTCGAGTCTCGGAGGTTAGCAGGTCGCTAAGCGTAGAATTACGGGCGATCGTGACATGAAGTGCCGCAACTACCGTAATGCTGCCCGCTGATTACAAATATGGATGTCCCGATCAGATCGGTAGATGTCGGCTCGTGGCCGATATTGGTGATTTGTGAGTGACGGGAATCGGCAAATCCAGCTGATCACCCCGCCGATCTGGAAAAAAAAAAAAGAATGCGGTCCGCAAAGTCATCGGATTGGAGCGGGACATCCCTAGTTACAACCCATAATAAACATGAAATAAACTAGAAATATTTATGGACGTGCAAATCAGGATGTTCCCTAGCTTGTAATTACATAGAAACATTAATATACCAATGTAAATATGAACTTAAGTTTTCTTGTAGGAGAAAAAAAAATAAAATAAAGAGAAGTTATACATGCGTGAAATAGCGTCAGAACAGGCACTCAAACATTTTCAATCTCATGCAATGACATCCAATCATACTTCATATACCTCTGATAGCAGTGACCTAGGATTACAGCAAAGAATCTTGGACTATGAGCTCTTTGAGCTGAAAACTTCAGAGTACACCGAACATAATGCATTAGATTTGGAAGATCAGTTAGACCCAGATAACCTGTTCTTAACATCTAACGCAATTAATTGCAAATACTACACTGAGAATGAATTTAACAACTCTGTTAAAATGGAAGGGAAATTCTCAATTATTCATTTCAATAGTAGAAGCATGTACGCGAATTTTGACGCAATCAAAGATTACGTACAACAGTTTGAGCATCCATTTAGTATCATTGCAATATCAGAAACATGGTTTAATGAGGATCAAGGCATTGTTTTTGAGTTAAATAATTATACGTTAAACTATGTAAACAGATCCAATAAAGGGGGAGGAGGAGTTGCTATATACGTCCTCAAGGAATTTAAATTCAAAATATTAGAAAATATGACAGCATCAATAAACAACTTACTTGAATGCTTATCAATAGAAATTATCAATGAAAAAAAGAAAAATATAATAGTTGTCTATACAGATCACCAGGCTCATCCGTGGAAATATTTACAAACTGGGCAGAAAAAACATTCTCAGAATTAAGTAACAAAGTATTATTTATCTGTGGGGATTATAACATTGATTTGATCAATCCAAATAAACATAAGACTACTGATGAGTATATTAATAGGATGTACAGTTTGAGTTTATACCCGACTGTCACAAGACCTAGCAGAATAACAAAGCACAGTGCTACCCTCATTGACAACATCTTCACTAACAATATGCAGTTCACAAATGTCAGCGGCCTAATGGTTTGTGATATAACGGATCATCTGCCCGTATTTACTGTGTATGATGATGAAGGGTTAGATCAAAAATATTTTTATAAACGCGCAAAAACTGAGGACTCAATTTATTCAGTTTATTTTGACTTAATAAAACAAGATTGGAAAGAGGTATATAACAAGAATGATGTAGAGAGTGCTTATGATACTTTCACGGAAATCTTTAGTGTAGTATACAATAAAAACTGTCCAATTCGGCAATTTAGTAAAAACAGCAAAACAATAAAATGTCCGTGGTTAACCAAGGGTTTACAAAATGCATGTAAGAAGAAAAATATATAGACAGTTTATTAGACTAAAAACAGATGACTCTGAAAGCAGATATAAAACATATAAAAATAAACTGACCGATATATTAAGAAATACTAAGAAACTATATTATACCAATCTATTATATAAAAACAAGAACAACATGAAAGGGGTATGGGGAATACTAAATACTATAATCAAAGGTAATGCAAACAATACTTCATATCCAAACTATTTCACTGATGGGAACAATGACAATCATAATATGAATGATATTGTGGAAAGTTTTAATAGATTTTTTGTAAATGTTGGAACGGATCTGGCAGCAGAGATTCCGGAGTGTAGTAGCAACGAAATGGAGTCATTGATTGACATTAATTCAAAAACGATGTTTTTGACTGGAGTAACTGAAGCAGAAATAATAGATGTTGTTAACGGGTGTAAGAATAAATTGTCTACAGATTGTTTTGATATAGATATGACACTAGTTAAACAACTTATATATGGTATCGTGAAACCATTAACTTACATATGCAACTTATCGTTTCAAACGGGAACATTTCCAAATAAAATGAAAATTGCAAAAGTTATACCAATACATAAAAATTGGAACAAACACATCTTCACTAACTACAGACCTGTCTCTCTGCTCCCCCAGTTTTCTAAAATCTTAGAGAAACTTTATAACAGTAGAATGGACAATTTCATAGATAAGATGAACTAATTAATGAAGGTCAGTATGGGTTTCGAGCAGCAAGGTCAACTTCAATGGCCATCATCGATGCAATCGAAGAGATTACCAATAGCTTAGAGGGAAAGAAACATGCAGCTGGAGTATTTATTGACTTGAAAAAAGCATTTGATACACTTAATCATTCTATATTATTAAAAAAATTAGACAGATATGGCATAAGGGGAGTGGCTTTGAGTTGGATTCAAAGCTATTTAACTGGGAGACAACAGTATGTGAAGATGGGGGAATTTACATCAGGATATTTGGACATTGGTTGTGGGGTCCCACAGGGATCTGTCTTAGGCCCAAAGTTGTTCAATTTATACATTAATGACATTTTTAATGTGTCAACATTATTAAAATTAGTTATTTTCGCAGACGACACAAACATTTTCTATTCTAATGACAATTATAGTAATTTAGTAACTAATCTAAACTGTGAACTAAGGAAATTAAAAACATGGATGGACATTAACAAATTGTCCCTCAACTTAAACAAAACAAAAGTAATGTTTTTCGGTAATTATAATGGAAAACCAGACCCAGTAATTATAGACGGTGTAGTTTTAGATACAGTATCAGAAATTAAATTCTTAGGAGTCACCATTGACAGTAAATTAAGCTGGAAACCACACATAAGTCACATACAAGGTAAAGTCTCCAAAAGCATCTCAATCATTAATAAAGCCAAGTTTTTCTTAAATTACAATGCATTGTTTCTATTATATGGTTCGTTAGTTTTGCCATATCTAAATTATTGTATAGAAGTTTGGGGCAATAACTATACAAGTTCATTACACCCCCTTGTTATACTCCAAAAACGGGCTGTAAGAATTATACACAAAGTAGGATATTGTGATCACACTAATATATTATTTTTGCAGTCTAAAATGTTAAAATTGATGATTTAGTTGAATTCTCTACTGCCCAACGTCTGTTTAAAGCTAATAAAAATGTGCTACCTGCAAGAATACAAATGCTTTCTGCACGCACAGAAGGGGGATATAACCTGAGGGGGTGTGATAACTTTAAGGTTCAAGCAGTGTCTTCCACTAGGGAAAGTATGTGTGTGTCTGTATGTGGAGTTAAACTCTGGAACAAAATGGGAGTAGAGCACAAACAATGTCCAAATATTCATCAGTTCAAATCAAGATATAAAAAAATAGTATGGTCAAAATACCAGAAGGAGGAAATGGGTACTTGATTACGAATGGGTGTTACAAAGTGATGTATACTTTAATACTTTAATGGTCAGATCTAGCTAATGATGAAGTCTATTGTTGTTGTTACTATTATACTATTGCAGTTGTTATTATTGTTATTGGTATCATTATTTTTATCATTATGGTTGTTATTATTGTAAGAGGATATAACATGTAATTCAGTTAACAAGAAATAACTAAGTGATTATATTGTATTAGTAATATCTTACATTATCTAATAGACTATATGTCTTGGCTGTTTTTGTTGTTGTTTTATTTTCTGTTTTATTTTAACAGTGTTATTGTAGCAGCCACATTATCATTATTATTTAAGTTTATGAACAGGGGTGGGAGTTAATAAGCTTGTCTTCTTCCCACTCCTTTCTCAGAGGCACTGTCCAGCCTCCATACCTGGAATTATGCTCGCCTTTTTCCTGATTCTGAGGCGGACTGGAAACATTATTCCGTACCGGAGTCCCTGTCGGTCGCGGAGGAGCTTTCTCACCTCCGTGAACGCGGCCCGAGCCATGGCCACCCCCGGAGTGTCGTCAGGGAAGATGGTAAGCAGTTCTCCTTAAAAACGCAATGGCCCGCGCGTGCGAGCGTGACGCAGGGCCTCGGCGCAGTCTTGGTAGTAGTGAAGTTTAGCAACAATGGCACGCGGTTTTCCATCCGATCTCCGCGGGCCTGGGGTCCGGTGTGAGCGGTCGACGAGCGGCTCTTTGTCCAGCTGCTGCACCTCCGTTAGCAGCTTCGACGCCGTCGCTGTGGCGGTGGAGTCAGGTGTTTCCGGGATGCCGATGATTCTTATATTGCGCCTCCCCAATCCCCCTTCCATATCCTCACACTTATCTCGAAGTTTCGCCATCTCTATCTTCATATCACTTACTGTATTCTGAAGAGTGGCTACTTCGTCCGACCATGTTGAAAGTCCCCCCTCAACCTCTCTGATGTTCACCGTCATTTGGTCGATGTCGGATTTCAGCGCAGCGTTGTTGTTAATTATCTCCGTTTTCACTGCTTTCAGCGAGGGCATTTTTCAGTTCGGACTTTATCACCGCTGAAATATCCGCTTTAAGTGAAAGAAGGATTTCTGACTTTAAGCTCGCTATTTCCATCTCTCCGGTATCCGCTGGGGGTGGGGTCTTCTCACCTGGACTCTTGGAAACACTCTGGTCCGAGGAGTTGCTTGGCCTTGTGCTGGCTGGGCCAGAATACTTGTATTTCCGCAAATTAGTCGCCATTTGTCCATCTTCAGTGAGGAAGCCTTCTTTGGAGTTATATTAACCAAGTTGTAGTTGCTGTATACACTGAAATACTCATTAAATATTGCTTTTAGTAGAGTTTACACAGCTAAACACGGCTTACTCCATCGTGGTCAAGCCACGCCCCGGCTAGGTACTTTTTTATGTCATAAAAATAGGTGGGTCAGCATTAAATACATTTCTCACAAAACTACAAAAAATGGAAGCATTTACATTAAAAGTGTATCCTTACAGATATATATATTTAAAAGTGTGTGTGTGTGGGGGGGGGGGGGGGGGGGGGGGGGGGGATGTGGGTCCTGTGGCCTTGTTGGTGATGTCATGTATCATCAAGGAGATAAATATAGCTCATTGATGACATCACCCTTTGATCATTAAAAGGGATGTTAAGCCCTTTCGTGTCACTGTGTGCCTAGTCTGAAAGCTACTCACAAAGTCTCAGTTTCAAAAAATGTTTAGACAAATGAGGAACCCGCTACAGAGTGCAGGAACAGTTAGCATCATGCAAACCACGAACAAGAGGTGAGGTGGTGACAGGTGAAACACACAAAGCTTGCTTGTAAATTACTTACATGTTCCCATCTTTCCTTTTTTGCTCTGATATTTTAATGATTACTATTGCTACAACACTTGGCATTTGCCATTTTGAAATCTATTATCAAAACCCAATTCAAAGCAGAAGCCCCGGCTAGCTCAGTTGGTAGAGCATGAGACTCACAATCTCAGGGTAGTGGGTTCATGTCCCACGCCGGGCGCCACCTTCCCGTGGGCTCACCACCTGCAGGAAGGTTCTTAAATGGTGCATTGTGAACTGGGTGACAGTGCTCAGACTGTCACCCCCGTGACCCGGAAACGGATAAGTGGAAGAAAATGAATGAATGAATGAATTCAAAGCAGAGTTTTAATTCCTTCATATTGCACATTGTTGAAGGTTTTTCATTCTAGTAAACTTTTGATTTTGTCTCAATACTCAGGATGGATTCTAGCATTAGAGAAGCACAGGCAAGGGTACCAAGGAAGACAGAGTACCAGGAGAGATTTCAGCTTCCTTCCAGCCATAAGAAAAGCACCACAACATCAAAACAGGATTCAAAGAATCACCAAAATACAAGCAATGGTGTTAAAACTTTTCAGTAAGTCAAATCTAGAGCTCTGAGTATTAATTTCTCCATATTACCCAATGTTGAAGGTTCATCATTCCACTAAACTTTTGATTTTTTCCTCAATACTCAGGATGGGTTCTCGTGCTCAGGAAGCACAGGCATGGGTACCCGGGAAGACTGAGTACCAGGATAGATTTCAGCTTCCTTCCGCCCATAAGAAAAGCACCACAACATCGATACAGGGTTCAAAGAATCACCTAAATACATGCAGTGGTGTTAAAACCTTTCAGTAAGTCAAATCTAGAGCTCTGAGTATTAATTTCTCCATATTGCCCAATGTTGAAGGTTCATCATTCCACTAAACTTTTGATTTTTTCCTCAATACTCAGGATGGGTTCTCGTGCTCAGCAAGCACAGGCATGGGTACCCGGGAAGACTGAGTACCAGGAGAGATTTCAGCTTCCTTCCTGCTATAAGAAAAGCACCACAACATCAAAACAGGATTCGAAGAATCATCAAAATACAAGCAGTGGTGTTAAAACCTTTCAGTAAGTCAAATCTAGAGCTCTGAGTATTAATTTCTCCATATTACCCAATGTTGAAGGTTCATCATTCCACTAAACTTTTGATTTTTTCCTCAATACTCAGGATGGGTTCTCGTGCTCAGCAAGCACAGGCATGGGTACCCGGGAAGACTGAGTACCAGGAGAGATTTCAGCTTCCTTCCGGCCATAAGAAAAGCACCACAACATCAATACAGGGTTCAAAGAATCACCTAAATACATGCAGTGGTGTTAAAACCTTTCAGTAAGTCAAATCTAGAGCTCTGAGTATTAATTTCTCCATATTGCCCAATGTTGAAGGTTCATCATTCCACTAAACTTTTGATTTTTTCCTCAATACTCAGGATGGGTTCTCGTGCTCAGCAAGCACAGGCATGGGTACCCGGGAAGACTGAGTACCAGGAGAGATTTCAGCTTCCTTCCGCCCATAAGAAAAGCACCACAACATCAAAACAGGATTCAAAGAATCACCAAAATACAAGCAGTGGTGTTAAAACCTTTCAGTAAGTCAAATCTAGAGCTCTGAGTATTAATTTCTCCATATTGCCCAATGTTGAAGGTTCATCATTCCACTAAACTTTTGATTTTTTCCTCAATACTCAGGATGGGTTCTCGTGCTCAGGATGCGCAGGCATGGGTACCCAGGAAGACTGAGTACCAGGAGAAGTTCGGCTTTCCTTCCTGCTATAAGAAAGACCAACCAAAGGGAAGCAGCGTTGTTACAACCTTTCAGTAAGTGAAATATAGAGTTTTAATTCCTTCATATTGCCCAATGTTGAATGTTTATCATTCCTCTGAACTTTTGATGTTGTCTTAATATTCAGGAAAGACTCTGCTACTCAGAAAGCAGATATGCCGGCCTTTGGCACCAAAGAGGACCAGAAGAGGTCCCAGCCGGATTCTTACCATAAGAATCCAAAAACTCCTCATGGTATATGTGACTTGGACATCGAGAAGACAGACTTTACAACCATTTACATGAGTAAGCATCCGAAGTATCACCGTCGTCACATAAACAAAACAAGAGACGGCAGGATCTATAGACTTTTTTAAAAATCTGCTTTGTTTTTCAGACGATTTCAAATATTGTAAGGCGAACAAACGATCGCCAATCAAACCAATTGACGTCCTGAAGACCAAATACGGACTGGTCACTACAAAGAAGTCATCTGATGGACCAAACAGATCCTTAGTGTCCGTCCAAGATGAAGAAAACCCACTTCCTTTTGAACGTATGACCTGCTACAGAAGCGATTACATCCGCCATGCTATACCGGCCAAACCCCTCAGGGCGACCCCCTCCTACGCAGAGACCAAAAATCTACTAGCATGGGGACGCACATGCCCAGGAGTGGCGGAAAATAAACCAAGGTGAGGCTGTATTTTTCCTAAACAGATGGTGATACAGACAACAGTCGAAGAGGGGATTATATACACAAGGAAGGTAGGGAGACTACAGGTGCTGCACGTGAGTATTAAGCAGGGGAAAAAGTCAATTGGATAATTGGAAACATGATGTGAGACAAACAGGGGTAGACAGGCACAGAGAGCTGACAGAAACAAATAACTTATTAAGTTAACACATTTTTAGATAAAGCTGTAGACAGTTGTAACAATGCCCTCTTGTGGCACAAATATTATAGCCGGACACGTAAGATGGCACATTAGTTGTGAATTGGCAGAAGCACAACACTAGAATGTAAAAATGACTAGTTTACATCCTGTAAGAGTAGAAGATATATATCTCGTACACTACGTACATTATTCAATTCACTTAAATTCACCTGCTCATTCCGCAAGTAGAAAGAAAACAGTGTTCATCAAATACTGTTAAGGCCCTCAGCTGGTGCCTCCTCCACTTCTATGTACTGTGTATGTTTTGGTTTTGCAAATTGATCTATGCAGATACTTTCCTTGGAGTGGCTGGATACGTCGACGACCCGCCCGCAATGTCATGTGGTATGCAGATTGGTCTGCACTTCTGCCTTTCTGGGATTGGCTTGGCGTCCTGGGTAGCCAGTTGGAAGATCATAGATGCCAGACGAGCATCAGTCCGGCGACCTGGGTAGATCGCTCTTCGCTGATGATGGGGCTTTGTGGAAGAGACAGAATGTGGGACACGTGTGATCCACAATCTGCAGGAAGGAGTCCAGATGACTGAAAAGTCGGGGCTGAAATGGGGATTTACTTTTTCAGTGGGAAAAACAAAAGTCATGTTATTTAACAATGAGAGAAGCACAGAAGGGAAGGAGGTTAAAATTAGGGATGCACCGATACCACTTTTTTCCAAAACGATTAGTGTATGAGTACTCATGCCTGGTATCGAACCGATACCCGATACTAGTATCGGTATTGGTGCATCCCTCGTTAAACTGTATGGGGATAGTATTGAGAGAGTAAATAAGTTTAGTTTTTTGGGGGTATGGAGAGACACAAAGTTAACAGGGAGAGAACATGTACAGCATCTAGTGCTGAAATGTAAAAAAAGTTTAGGGGGAGACCGGGGATGGTTGTAACATGGGGAGAGTTGTAACACCACCACTTCCACCAAATAGGGATAAGATTGGAGTCATATGATGATGTAAGTGTTTATCCACTTCCTCCCC
This sequence comes from Lipophrys pholis, assembly GCF_963383615.2. Lineage (NCBI taxonomy): Eukaryota > Metazoa > Chordata > Actinopteri > Blenniiformes > Blenniidae > Lipophrys > Lipophrys pholis. Next base: position 19,528,378 of record NC_137646.1, on the reverse strand, counting down.
AATCCCACATGGTGATTATCAAGGCTGGGAACAGGTGTATACAGATTCGCCAGAGAAATTTTTTATTTTGAGGTATGAAAGTAATTTTTTTCAGAATGCCCAGGCAGTGGAAAAGAAAGACTGACCAAGGTATGCCCGCAAATGTTTTTAAAAAAGCATCTGATGAGGTTACAAAGAAGGGCAAGTCAGGCAGATCAGTGGCGAAGGCACATGGGGTCTGCCATGTACCACTGAGCAGATACTGCAAAACAATGCAGAAGCTGAGAGACCAGGGCTCCAGCGATTTTCCCAGTGTAGGTTACTGGAGCAGCAACAACGTTTTCTCTGAGGAGCAGGAGGAAATGTTGGCTGATAATTGGACTTAAGCAGCAGACCTTAATTATAGATTTATGGATTATGGACTAACCATATACCAGGCTAGTAATATGTAATAGTAATATGACAGGTTAGACTAGAGAATACTAGCATAGGTGCAAAATAAATAAACTAACAGTTTGTGTCTTTGTACTCGAGTTTTCTATTCCACTTTCTTTTCAGGTCAGAAAGTTTGCATTTTGATATATAACATAAAACACCCACAAACATGAGCTGAGAAGCAGATGGGAGGGCCTGACTGGTTCAGTACTGTTCGAGATTGTTCTTGTATTTCAAAAAACCTCTTTTTGAAGCATATTACATGGCCTCTCTTTGGTTTTTGCTTCTTTTGTCTAATTGTTACAACTTACCCAAGTATGTGTTACAACCTACCCCGGTAGTGGGGTAGGTTGTAACAAAGGAACACCATGTCTTTGACATCAACTCACGCTGTCTGTGTTATTCTTGCAGAGGTTTGAATTTATGCCATTTGTAGTAAACAAATGTGGGTACTTTGTATGAAAGTTCTATCCCCGGTCTCCCCTAATGAGGTGTCTCACAGGGGAGAAATGGGGGGCTAACATGGCATCATTGAAGAAAATCGACACCGCACTAATCAGGTCAAGGTTAGATTATGGGAGTGTGGCATATGGGTCAGCTGCTGAGTCGGTGTTGAAAAGGCTGGATGTGGTTCAGGCGCAAGCCTTGAGGGTGTGTTTGGGAGACGTTCGTCCATCTCCAGTGTGCGCCCTCCAAGTTGAGGCGGGGGAAATGCCACTTGGTCTTTAGAGGAAACTTACTGGTCAACTACTGGATTTACCGAGAAGGGCACGGTGAGGTATATCCCACTAAGAAAGAAATGATGAACTGCTGGGAGAGAGAGAAAGCTAAAAAGCTTGTGTGTTTACAGTGGAAATGTATGCCATCTCGATGGAATGGGAGTGGGTGAGAAAGATAAGCAAGGATAAGCAAGGCTCTGGTGTGCAGTGATTTGGTGGCAGTATTGATGGGCCTCAGGTCAGGGATATCACACAGCAGACAAGACCTATTGTATAAAGTAATGCTGGAGCATTCAGAGGTCAAAAAGCAGGTGATTGAAATTGGGTTTATGTGGGTTCCAGCGCATGTGGGTATTATAGGGAATGAGAAGGCTGACAGGCTGACCAAGAAACCACAAGCAAAGTAAATATAGATATTAACTTCTAATTCTAAAATCCACTCTTTCCCCTGCCTCTCTCTCTCTACCTCCCCCTACCCGAACCAGGGTCTGTTTCTTGCCCCCTACCCAAACCAAGGTTTGTACCCCCCCAATCTATCTCTCTGACTATCCTATCCTTTCCTCTCCTCTATCCCCTCACCCCAACCGGCCAGCAGAAAAGCCGCCACCTCTGAGTCTGGTTTCTGCAAAGGTTTCTTCCTGTTAGAGAGAGTTTTTTCTTTCCACAGTCGCAAATAAATCTGCTTGCTCATGTGGATTTGTTGGGTTTTCCTCGGTTAACTACACCTGCTGTTGTATTTGGTGCTATATAAATAAAGTTGAATTGAATTGACAGCCAGAACTAGTCAAAAATAGATGTTTTAACAGGCCGTAATTTGGACGTCTATTTGACAGCCAGAACGAGTTATGACCATTTTTTAATTTGGTCAAAAGGCATTGTACTTTTCAAGTCCATCCATCCATCCATTTTCTCCCGCTCATCTGTTTCCACGTCGTGGGGGTGGCAGTCTGAGCACTGCCACCCAGATCACATTGCACTGATTAAGAACCTTTCCTACAGATGGTGAGCCCACGGGAAGATGGCGCCCGGCATGAGACACTAACCCTTAAGATTTCAAGTCTCATGCTCTACCACCTGAGCAAGCCGGGGGCACTTTTCAAGTCTCCACAGAGAAACTTGCCGTTTTGATAACCTTTCATTTTGTGAATACAACGATGTACATGAATAAAAGTTTTATCAGCACCATCAATTATTAGTGTCAATTGTCTCATTGGTTAGTCCTCTCACTTAATAGACAGGAGATTGTGGGTTCAAATCCAGCTGGAAGTGTTGGTGGAATTTATCTGTGTGTATGGGTTTCCTCCCACATTCCAAAAAATTGCATGTAATTGCTAATGCTAAATTATCTGTCTGTGTAAGACTGATGACCTGTCATTGATCTTTTGAAACGTATTTTCATTGATGTCCATATGACGTCCAGACAAGACTAAAAAACTTTCATTCTGGCTCATCTGAGGATGCCTTCTGGATGTACTGTATAGAGATAACATCTTTTACATGTGTTATGGACCACTTTTTGCTCAGTGGGTACCCTGTGTAGAGACCATTCTATCTGTCTTATGTTACACCCAGATCCCTAGCCAGCCAGGTTAGAACATTGATTAAATTAAAGCTGCAAGCACTCTGGCAGTTTTCTCCATCTGACTCGATGATAAATGTTGCCTCCAATGCTTCATGAACCGTGGTACAGCTGGTTCTCGAGGTCTCTCTCTCTCTCTCTCTCTCTCTCTCTCTCTCTCTCTGTCCATGTCTGTCTGTCTCTGACTGGTTTGATTTTAGACAAGTTATGAGTTTAATTTTAGACTAGTTTCAGGTCAACAAATATGTCAAAATATGTTTAATTGATTTGAAAAAGACCGTTTTGTTTAATCTTTTATTCACCGACATATAAACATGAATGAAGACCCTCGCCTGTAGTTTCAGAGATGGTAGTTCTGTGTTTCCACCGCCCCCAGCCGCTGACATATCGGGGCTTCGCTCAGGCCCAGTAAAGACTTGATGCTTGCTCATCAGCATGGCTGACGACAAGGAGAGTGGGGAGACTGAAGAGGTTCGCCAAGCCATGCAACCACCATCAGTGAGGACCTCCATGCTGCAAGCGCACACCAAACATGAGTGACTGCTGCTTTTCAATGGCCTCTCTTCTCTTCTGTTCCTTGTATTTTGCCCCTTTGATGTTAATCTGTTTTCTCCTCCCTAATCTGCTTTCGGATCTTCCATAACAGTCCAAATGAGATGCACAAAGGGAGTGTCAGTGACTTTCAGGCCTGTATCAAAATAGCTGCCATCAGTACTCCAGCTGCTCTTTATGGCTTTTATTGATGCAAAGGTAGACTGCATGAAGTAATGTAACTGCACCGCACTGACAGCGGCTAGGCTCCAAGAGGCTTCAGTCATTCCCACAGCCGTTGCCTTCTGGCACCCTTGTGTCCAGAGAGCTGGACTAGCACACCCTGGTTTTTCCGTTGCCAGTGGAGCATTTGATGCCAGAAAACTCAATGGTGGTGTTGCAGCTGGAGTGCATCCTGGGAAGAAGTCTTGAACTCTTGGTTATTGTTTTGCGATCCACGGCAGGCCTGGCTTTGAGAAGGTGTGGAGCATCACAACCTTTACAGTCCTCCTTTAGACTGGTCATTGTCTGGAACACTCCATGTTTTTCCTCACTGGTCTGTATGGATGGCAGTATTGGCTTGTCGGCTGCAGGTGTGTTTGAGTGGAACTGGTAATCTGGCTGTGGACTGGACACCAGTGAGCATGTCTTGAACTCCTGAAACAACCTGTTTCCCTCAGGATACACTTGGTTTCCGTCCATGGCTGCTGTCGGCCTTGAGGGTGTCGCAGTGTTTGATAGTAGCACTTCCCTTTTTTGGTAGGAATGCTTCACTCTGCAGGGTCTGGACAGCACCTCATGTGGGATGTAATCCGCTCTGTAGCTGGTGATGCTTTCAATCGGTTGTGGCTCTCGTTCCTCTGAGATTGACCGTGAGAGAGGTACCAAGGATTTCTTTTGTTCGTCAGATGACATATCTGTAACAACCAATCCGTGTCTGACCTTCAGGGTGTCTTTATGTTTGAATGGCGGTTGTCTGTTTGTGTTCCAACTTTTGAAATCGCCTGAAAAACACCAGAGAGCAGATTTTAGTCAAAGTCTATAGATTCTGCCGTGTCGTGTCTTGTGCTTGGGATCCTCGGGTTGCTTACTTCTGTACACTGTTGTGTAATCCATGTTGTCGATGTCAAAGTGCGCGAAATCATGAGGAGCACTTTTGTATCTCCTGCAATCTTTGGGTTTCACAGCCGGAGATGGAGACTTTGGTGTGTTTTTGGTCCATCTGTGGGCCACACAGAGTGACCTGAAACACATACGATATAAAATCAGCCATGTTTATTGAGTTAGGAGCATTTATCTCATGCAGTGTCCAGTTTATTTGTAACTCAAAGCTCTGGATTTTACTTACTGAAAGGTTGTAACACCGCTGCTTCCATTAGGTTGATGCTTTGGGTTCTGTTTTGATGTTGGGATGCATGTCTTATAGCAGGAAGGAGGCAGGAACCTCTCCTGGTACTCTGTGGCGCTGGAGGGCCATGTCTGTATTCCCTGTGTACTAGAACCCTTCCTGAGCAGCAAGAAAAAATCAAATGTTTAATGGGACAATAAACCTTCAATATCAGGCAATACGAAGGACAGCCCAACACTGGCAAGAAAATCTTTAACTCAATAAAAGTTATATCTAGAAATAGTATAGTTCAGAAAGTGCTACAAAACACCAATAAATACAATATTGCCAAAAACTGGAAATAAAGTAAAAGTACAGGTTTGAATTTGAAAGATACCAATATATATACAGTACTCCAAACTCAGTTTGATCAATTGAAAGATTACTTCCACACAGCCTATTATCGAAATGTGAAATCCCCAAACTGGCATTGTGTAAAAACAATGTTAATTTATGGCTGATGGATTTCTCATGGAATCAAAAAGGGATTAAACTCTGTATGTTGAAATGAAAATGGGACTAGGAGCCGAGGTCATAAATCCCAGAGAACGTGTTGAATGACATCTTGGAAACAAAAGTACGACACAGTCACAGAAATAAAGAGAATTTGTTTGGACAAAAAAAGGATCCAATGCTTCTTGACATGGAGAAAAGAGACTCAACTGCTGAAATTAAGAAGACTTAATTACCCCTCATGCTCCAACCAATGATTGTTTTTGATATGTTCTGTATTTAATGTTCATTTAAAAACCATATTAGAATTATTAAGTTTAAAAGCTTCTGGTTCTATTATTGTACTAATGTCACACCACAAAACACCACTGCTATATCGCAAATAGAGCAAATGAACTCAGTAACGCACAAGGGGAAGAAACAGCATGAAAAAATATGAGAGCACATAAGATCTAATTCTTGGCCCAACTCATCAAAACTACATTTTCTAAAACATTTTAGTTTATATGTCATGAGTGTCACGACTGAAGAGACAAATTCAATTTCAGTATTACTGAACTTTTTTGTTGTTGCACCTGTATGTTTCCTCTCTTGAGTTCATGAAGTGCAGAATCCACAAAGCGATGGATTGTTCACCCACTAACAGGGAGGCTGAACTGGGATTACCCAGGTTAGTTTTACCCTAGTGACGATGTCTTGTTGCAATAGTAATCACGACCATTTCAGAACAGAAAACATAGGAAATCCAAATTAAGATACAAACTGCATCTAAATAAAGTTGTTGGCTTTCAAACTAACATGTGCTGACCAATTCTACCAGTACCATCAAATAATACATTACGTTTGAGCGTTTTCTGAGACAGACCGACAATCAGTTTTCCACATCATGGTAGGGGGCGCTCGTGAGTCCAGAGATTCCTATGCTACAGCTGCAGAGGAAGAAACCACGCGATAACTCGTGTTTACAAACTGTGGTTACGCTGGACGTTCAATCGCAACAGGAGGTAGTAATTTAAGGGATTTTGTCCAGAAGGCTCTGCATGTGTACTTCATATAGAAGCAAAGGTAGGACCATAATGACATTTTTGGAATGAAACGTGCATCACATTGTTCACAATTTGGAGATGCTGCCTGTTTTCATTCACTCGTTGTACAATCTTTATTCTTTTTTCCATCACTTTTGGTGTCTGTTTGTTGGTTTCCCCTCCGCAGTCAGGAAACATGCATGCGGGGTTAATTGGTGTCCCTACATTGTCCATATTGATGTGTGTGTGTGTGTGTGTGTGTGTGTGTGTGTGTGTGTGTGTGTGTGTGTGTGTGTGTGTGTGTGTGTGTGTGTGTGTGTGTGTGTGTGTGTGTGTGCGCGCGCGCGCGCGCGCGTGCGTGCGTGTGTCCTGTGATGGGCTAGTGACCTGTCCAGGGTGTATCCTGCCCTCACCAACAGTAAACTGATTGGCTCCAATACAACACAACCCTGGATGGATGGATGGATGATTGGCAGACATTTGTAAATCTGATTCTGATGGAATAACCCAGTACTCAGTGCCTCACCAGCTACACGTCAGAGATAGATAGATAGATAGATAGATAGATAGATAGATAGATAGTGCCTATTTTAACATCAACCTTTATAGTAACATAACATTTTATAGCACGAAAGGCAAGATACACATTTTTTTTTGTAATTTTTCCCCCCCAAGTTTTTACTGGTCAACTTGGCTCCTTCAGACCTTTCCACAAATATAATTAAATATAATTAAAGCTTTAGTCATAAGCATAAAGGCTGGATTCGTCTGATCACACGTTTTTGAAGGCATATCATAACAAATACCACCCCGCAGCTCTACAGCGTCAACAATGCCATTGCGCAAAAGTACAATAAAATCTGAAAAATACAAGCAAGCTTTGTGGTTTCAAGGTGTCACCGGCTCACCTCTTGGACGCGGCTTGCAGGATGCCGCCTCCTCGTGCGTTCTGCTGTGGGGCCGTTTGGGGACGCATTGCTGCCCCGATGTTGTTTGACATCCAGCAGCTCGGAGTTGTGGCGCTTTTGCGCCCCTGACTTGTCATCGTAGGCCTGCCTGTGTCCTATGAATTATTGACCCGTCCGGAGGAGCAGGCGCTGAGTGCGGAGCGACGGTGGTTGCTATAAATAAACCCCGGGCCGGTCGTCATGGAGAAGACGCGTCGATTTGGTGCGTAAAGTGGATTCACGTCGCAGCTGTAATGTCAGTCTCCACCGAAATGGACACTTAAAATAATACAACATCAAGTTAAACCTCTGAGCAGGATTATCCTAAGTGTTTTTGACATTTTTACATGCTGAATGGTGCATTTTGGGTCATGTCTTTTTCCGCTTGTGTGCAGCGTGACAGTCGGATGGAGTCCATCTGTCACTTTCTAACTATACCCCCCCCCCCCCCCCCCCCCCCCCCAAAAAAAATAAAAGAAAACAAAAACATGAGAACAGAAACACGTGTACAAACTGGCACACAAAGCGATGAGCAGCCTCAGACAGACAGTGACCCTGTGACTTCCCAGCAGGTTTCCACTGAATAGAAGCGCTGATCAACACACAGTGAATTATAACTGGAATTCGCCAGATCAAGGCTGCGCTTTGTTACTCCACTAGATGGCGTCCGTCGATCTAACAATTTCCTTTACCTTCCACGTTATATAATCAGTAACAGTTTTACGCTCAGGGACTTTCTTTGAAGAAATATTTTGATTATAATATAGAGCAGTGGACTTCTAAAGTCAAATAATTGACATTCTAAAAATACTAAAACATCAGTGACTGACTTTGTTCACCTCCCATTATAAACTGCTTCAAATTGTCATTCTGCATATTGAACCCCGAAGTTTTAACTTTAGGGACTAAAATCAGAGACAATCAGGGACGAACTTGTTTCAGCCTCCAGAGAAGGTCCACCCTCTCCTGAGATGTCTGTAGTGCAGGTGAGGTCAGCTGAGTTCTGAACACCAAGAGTATTTGAAGTTCTCCACACTCTCACCCTGTATGCAGAGAACAGAGAGTTCAGTGTGCTCGTGCCCCCCCCCCCCCCCCCCCCCCCCCCTCTAACTTTGAGAGAGATAAATAAAAGATACATGTTCAGATTTGAATCAGACCTTTGTAGATTGTACCAGATCTTCTGCGGAAGAATGTCTAAAGGAAACCAGCTCAACAGTGAACCAAGACATCTGCATCTCTGCTTGTGCACTTCGCATCCTTCATTCTGAGTGACTTGGAGTGAAATGTTAGTTGTTAAAATGCAAAAAGACCCCCACATGTGAGGAACCCCACACTGAGAAGTCAGGAGTCAGTGGAGATTTTAGAAATTTGAAGTCTTTCCCATTTTAAAAACGTCTGACTGCATATGGAAAAGAAATACTTCCTTTTCAGAATTGGTCGTAATACATTTTAGCATAAAAATCCAATTGAATCGTGTGGCGTTTATGAGAAGATATTATTTAAAAATTTGAATCTATATTCTCCACAATGGCCACTGTTTCATTTAAGTTACTCAACAGTGATGTGCCTGTTCTTTTTTGTGGATTTTCTGTAAAACATTGACCGTTTTTATGATGCTGAGATACAAAGGAACAACGCATTCCCGAGACTTCTGACCAAGTCCAGCTGACCTGATTTGCTTCTCTTAGAGATGCCCCCTGTCTGGACGAATGAGAATATGCTCAGACACTCTGCGCGCGAGTGTTTCTCATGCGTAATAGCGAGCGTCCGTTGGCACTGACGCATACCTGAGCCTGATGGTGGTGCCAAAGGTCAGCAAATACCGTTAGACTACAACCTTTACCTTTTCCGTAGTTTTGCGCAAATGTACAAACAGTACACGAGTTTTCCAATCATTTGACAACTATAAATGTCTTAACTAGATCCAGACGTTGTATTTCACTTTAAATTGTTTTCTTAGTCCCAGTTGAGCTGCATTCATTGTTTTGCTGCCAATACGAAAAGTCTCGATCGCAATTACTTCATAGGATGTGCGTTTTTGTCTTTTTTCCCCATCTACCACCTCGAAAGAGACCATTCAAGGATATGTGCGTGTTCACGCAGCTACAGGCGAAATGTTTTAAACGTCAAACACTTCATGCATAACAAGCCATGCTTTACTCCATAACAATAGGATGATTTAATAAATATTTTATCTTGGACACGATTTCTGCCTATTAGTACCCTCGCGGTGAACCCTAATTGTTTACATATGGATATTATGTTCCTTTGGAAGTGTTTTACGCAGCGTTCCGTCGCTGCGCAATTGAGGGGAACCCAGGAATGAAGTGAACATGGACGTAATATCGGCTAATGGCAATTCCTTCTGCATGTGGGAGCGCCAACGGAACCGAGTCAATAAATTATGTTAATCAGTCAGGGCAGGTTGGGGGCGTGTTGCTGCTGTAATGACGGGTAGCATGCCTGCGCCATGGAAAAGCTGTCTCCGCTGCGTGCGCACTGCCTCCTATTTCCCCAGTCTCTCTTTGTACTTTATTGTGCGTTATAGCAGTTTCTTCCGCAGTGAACTACCGTGCAAAAACGCTCCGTGCAACAAGTTTTGCAGGAGCCCCCCCAACACGCACCGCCACACAGGTTGCCTGACTCGCTTTGGCTGGAGCTGCGCTGCGCTCATCTCTCCGACGCTGTCACCTCCAAGAGACGCTGTACAAGTACGCAGCTTTGCAGGCGCGCGTACACACACACACACACACACACACACACACACACACACACACACACACACACACACACACACACACACACACACACACACACACACACACACACACACACACACACACACACACACAGAAGCACGGGCGCGCGCGCACACGGGAGCAGTGCGCCGCACATTCGTGACTCCGCGCCAGATGCGGTTTGCTCCCAACAGCGCGTGTAAGTTGTAGTTTAATGGACATCGCGGAGGCAAGAGGAGCATCCAAGTGCTTGGAAAAAATGGAGAAAGAAGTGGCGTCTCAGAAGCGACATGACTGTCGCACGACAGCGCTGAACATTATCTCGTCTTTATGCTCAGTGGTGTCCATCGCGTTTTGCATCCTGCTGAGCTTCAACACAGCTGATATCAAGAACCGAGTTGTGGATCTGGAGAGTGTGAAAGGCGAGCACACCTTTATCAATGCCCCCGGCTACTCCATGGGTGATTTCAATTCACTGGTTCAGCAAAGAGTGGATGAGCTGCTCTCTCAGGTAAGATTTGATTTTTGCACTTGCATGCGCGTTTTCTGTCCATCCCCAATGGAAGCACGCGCCTATGAGTGAAAATGACATTCCTGTGAAATTTCAGCGCACCTATGAAAATTTCGTGAAGATTCGGACTGCCAGACAAGCCTCACCTGAATGCAGCTGCCCTCCAGGTAAAGGAAACTACTTTATTTTTTTCTTCTCCTGATGTACGCTGGCTACGTGTTTGCATGGAGAGAAGTGCGACTCGCTGCGTTTGAAACCCGTTTAACTCAAACCACAGTGGATGACTGAATGAATGGGAGCTTTCTGAGCAGGTTCTTTGCTGATTTCAATCAAACTGCTGGCACATAAGCAGTTTGCTTCGATGGTGTTGATAGTTTCGGGAGGTCTGCCGTGAAGGATGCAGACAGCTGACCAGCGACCACACTTAACAGAAAGAAAGGTATTTAACAGCGGTCTATAGATAGAGGCGCTGAGAGGTTGTTTGACTTGTGATATTGCCTTGCTTGCTTGTCCACTTGGGGGGAAGAAAAAAAAAATTATAAAAGAAACGTGAAATACACTTTTGTCACCAGTAGATGGAAACGTTTATTTCTTCACTGCGGGTCAGCATTCTGACCATTTTTGATGGAGTCGGAGCTGGGTTACACGGTGGTTCAGTGAGGGAGAATTTGCTCTGGGATGATAGAAGGAATGCTCTGGCTTTGAGCTGCTTGAACATTACTTAACATCACCAGGCCAGTCATTGCAGGGCGCCATTGTTATTCATCATTATCACACCTGCTCTAAGATACCTACACCAATGCAGGGAAATGGAAAAATTGCATTAGAAAGTAAAAGAACTTGGGTGTTTTTTCTTTCAAATATTTCGGTATTTTCTTCAGAGGAGCAACCGTTTTTTCTTTCTCCCATTCATTATAAGTTCAGTTTCACAAATACTTGAACATTTTTCATTAATTTTCTCTTAAGTTCAAGATACAGTCTAAAATGTCCCTTCTCTTCAACAGCAGTTCACAATCAAAAATTAGTATCGAGATAATCAGAATCACAATCATAGAAGACGAAATTAAGCAGGAAACAATCAGCATTCATAAACGATTTGCTTCGCACAACCCATTGAGTACTTGTTAAATGGTTGCAACTTTAATTAAGTTCTAAAGTGCAATTCAGATAGTTTGGCAGCTAAACTCATGAATACAATTTGAAGCAAAACTGATTATACAAGCTGTTTCTTTTTACAGCCTTAGTATTTATTAAGCCCTCTGTAAAAGAGAATGATGGATACTTTATTGATTGGGTATTCCTTACCTGCTTGACAGGCAAATGATCACATATTCCCGTCTATTGAGAGTCACAGTGTGTTGATTTTGCAAACAGGCCCAATGCATCTAGTAAATCATATTTAGATGCACTTAGTTGTGGAACATTAGAACTCAGAGGCCATGTTAAAGTAGAAATACTGAAATATCAAAGTCAGACACTTGGTATTAATTGAAGCCATAATAGCTGGGGTTTATAATAAATATCATACAACACTTAACAGTAGAAATTACGCAGTATTTCAATGTGTGACCCTGAAAGGTCGAATGAGTGGGGAGAGTTGTTTCTCTTTGAGTAAATGAACCAATAAAATGATCATTTCAGCACTGAGTGAACTTATGACGTTACAAATCATAAGATTGTCATCATTTTTGAGTTATTTGCCTATTATAGGGAAGCAATGACGTATATCTCTTTTTGAGTCCATGAAGTTTATATTCTTGGATATTTTGCTTGTAGCTTTACAATCTAAACCATCTAAATCATCTTCAGAGTTTTTATTTTTATTTTTACAATGGCACAGTCATCAGTCGGTGTTTCTATTATTTGTAATGGTAGTTGAGCATCCATAAATAATTTTTTTCTTATTGTGGCTAAAAGTGTGCTTCGTGTCAAATTAAAGTGTTTTATCCTACATTTTTCTACATGCATCACACATGAACCACATATGAAGTCAAGGGCTCCTCTCTGGCAGCCAGCTGTCTGTGCAGCTACGCTGCTCAGCCACTAGGTTGACGACATGCTGCGAGACGCTGACAAGTTTGTGTAACTTTTTCAATTTTGATGAAGAGGGATCAGTCTGCATCACAGCCTCAGTAAACCCCAGCTGGGAATGTTACACAGTAAGTGTTAACATACTTCAGACGACCTTTTGGAAGTGTCTTAGCGCAGAGCAGTGTTTGGATTTTTATCGTTGGGGAAAACTCAGGTATCTGCAAGACTCAAGTGTTCTTTTGTAAGATGTTTCATCACAGCGAGAGAGACTTCTCTGGAGTTAACCCCTGACCTTGGCTTTCTTGGATATAGGGCAATAAAATTGATTGAAATCAGACAAAGATAAAAAAAAAACAAAAAAAACCCCAACAAAAACAATGAAAGTGATAATCCTGTGTGAATGACCCAAAGCCTTTTGTTTTCACAAGTTGCTTTATCGACAGCAAATGACTCAACTTCTGAGTGGCGTGCCGACATTAATGATCCCAAAGTGCTGGATGTATCGGCCCATAATGAGGCTCTCCCAATTGCGCCGCTCTCTGTTCTCAATCCCGACCGTATGTCTGCCATTTATTCTCTCCCGCCACATTTCTGTGAAGGGCAGAAATAAAACAATGACAACATTTCACATCAAATGAAGCGCGACCATGTTGAAACCAAGGCGGCACCAAGCTGGATCCTGGCGGCTGGCGGCGCGTCAGGGCCTTCAGATCACTGTAGTTTTTCTAACGTCCTACACTTACACCCCCCCCCTTTATTTTTTTAAAACAAATATATCATTAGTTTTTCTTTGAAGAATTTCCAGTGTAGCTTAATTTTGTAGAGCTCATGCAACTTGCAGTGTACTTGCTTAGTTTTCTGGCGTGGGCTATTTTTCCTTTTTTCTTTTTTTTTTGTCAGTCAAATAACTTTGTACACTTCAAATCCTCAATGGGTTCACTCAATATCTACCCTCTCCTCTGTGTAGGAGACAGCCTGTGGCTCAGATGTGAAACACTTTTTTTTTCCTCCTTTAACTGGAAGACCTTAATGTGCTTTTCACAGTCTTCACTTTATTGCTGTCACAGAAGATGGAGTGGCTGCATAGACGGAGCAGTGGTCCATAGCTTGGGGATATTTTATAGGTTGCTTCTGAATGGGATGAAGGGTTTTTTTGTTGTTGTTTTTGTTGTTGCCATTTTTAATCACAGAAACTCTGCTGTGAGGATCAAGTATATTTTATTCACATTGTGATTCTTGGTTAAAAATCAAAACAATAGGGATGCTTGTCCTGGTGTCATTTGTCATAACAATGTGGGGGGATTGGTGTCATTTAATTTGAGACAGACTGAGATCATTCGACACACTTGCTGATATCTTTCTTCTGAGCATAAGATTGTTTTCAGCCCCTTGGGTGATGGCGTGTCAGATAGTTCATCAACCACTTCAGTCCGCTGGAAAATCTCTTGATTGAATGTGCTACCGTAACATCTATAGCCTCCAGAAGAATAAAATCAGACACCGAGCTAATCCAAAATGCCGAGATAAGTAAACTTAACTCCCGAAACGACACAAACTGAATAAATGTGGTTGATTTTTTTTGAAGAGTTCACCCTCTTAGCTGCTCACAGGTGAACTTGACTTGGAATAATTGGAACAACCAGTCTTGGTTACAGAATTAACTCGTGATTATGTCTGTGTCATCCGATCAAAACTTCAGTCCTTTAGTCCGCTTCAGCTTGTGAGTCCAAAACAATGTATAGCGGCACGTTTGAAAGTTTATTTAGCACTTCCCTCCTTTGAGGCTGATGAAAACAAGTTTGAAAAAGAGCTTGATGTGTGTAAATAAGGGAAGTTACGAGAGATCCTGGTCTGCTTCTCATCTCAGATCAAACACTCACAAGTCAAGTGTCATGTTGGTACCATGACAAGAGAGAAGAAAGTGTACTATTGATTCATGGCGGCCATGTGATTTTTATTAATTTTTTCCTTTTTTTTTTTTTTTTGTGTACCTTCTCATCCCCTGGGATCTGCATTCCATTCAGGCCCTGTTGTTTAATGGGACTATAATAAAATGTATAGTCAGCAGGCGCTGGCGCTTTGCTGCTTCCTTGTTTACTCGCTCATATGCCTAAACCTCCCCTCCCATGCATCCCCTTTCTTCCACTCCGCAGCATTTTCTTGAAGTTAACGCTTCAGAAGGCCTGGCAGCTAAAGAGTACTCTTGAGAAAATGGCAACATGCAACTTGTAATGTGTGGGACTTTGTTTTTCCCCACTAAACACCCCGCTGCTGGTTGTCAGTTGCGAAAGGGCAACGGGGGGTCATGTCAACTCGATGTTGGCTCTTCAGATTTCCAAATAAAATCATAAGCAGATGCAAAGATTTCTGGCTCACTCGGCAACTCGAGACTTGATTCGACTTCACCAAAAAGCTAAGCTACACTTATATACACACACAAATCACAGCATTCTCTGCCCTAATCACTCCTTTTCAACTCCTTGTGGCCAGGCTGGGTTACACTTCCCCTTCTCCGCCTCACAATGAGTGTAATCCCAGTGGCATGTTACAGTTCCAGTTGTGCCAATCCCCTCAGATATCCTCACTTCAGTACACAGCTGGTAATTAATCAGTGACGGCTTTTGAATGAAGCCTTCTGTGTGGTTTTGGTGCTGGGAGGTGCCCTAATAGCCATGTAATTAAAGAGTGCCAGGTAAAGCTAAGCAGACTTCCAGCGAGCCAGTGTGGCCAGCTGCTCCTGGTTAGGTGAGTCAGGTTCGGCCGTCTTTGTGACCAAGTGAGGCCGGAGACGAGGCTGGAGCCTGGGAAGCTTTGCCTTGAGGCGGCGGCAAACGGGTAATTTGCGATTGGGATTGCTGCTCAATTGCTTATAAGTATGTCTACGTATAAATCACGAGAGTAATGCACTCCATATTGTGAATGACATCTTACAAGGGTCATTTTATGCATGAAGGGGCTGATTTATTTAGCTCTGATTTGATGTCGTTCCCAATAAATTAACCTGATGTGATTTATGAATCGTCAGAAGTGGTGCATTTACCCTAATTCTTAATTCTCACATAAGGTTGGTTATGAAGGGCAGCATGCTGGAAATAGCACAGATGGTCTCTTTATACCTTTGACACAGCATTTTTTTTTTTTTTAGTTTGAGCTGGTGAGCCATGCCAGCTGAAAAGCACTTGTAATGACTGTGGGGTATGAAAGGGTGGCACACTCTTCTCTTTTTACTATACATTAACCTGAGGGCGCGCTCTGAATGGAGAGCAGATGACATGGTTTCTACATGAGCGATGTCGCAGCAGCACTCCGCTGGAGATTAAAGTACCTCAGGGCGGGAGCCCAAAGAATGGCGGAGGAATCAAAATGCTTGCGCCTAATGGTTTGCCTCATGTATCCTCAAACATTTGCTGGCGGCGTTCCTCCCGTCGTCATTTTATACAGAGCGAAGCAGGAAGCTTGGAGATCCTGTCCTGGCTGCTTGCTCAGCCACAACCCAACGGCACACACATCATTGAATAGTTTCAAAAAAAAAAATCTATCCTGTTTTTTTTTATGTTGATTAGGTGCAAAAAATGGGCAGTGCTTTTAAGAAAATATATTATTCAGAAACATCAAAGTGTGGAGTTGGACAATTGGATTTAAACTGTACATGTTGCTGCAAGAAAAACTCTGGTGTGGTTTTGAGCATGAAGTTAAGTCAGCTTTATGTCTGTAGATATTAATTTATGATGAATTCCCATCAAGTCAGTTATTCTTCTCCAGTCATGAGAACAGTATGTGATATTTTTAATGTACGATATTCAAAAATAACCTAAGAATATGAGTATGACAGTCTTGACATCATCCAAAAGATTCAAATTTCACATGAAATCAACATGCAAACCAAATAATTTTGTCATGTTCAGCCTTGAAATGTATCCTTGTACCAGAATATAGTGAAGTGAGTCACTTTAATGTCGAGGATGATGGCAGATGGAATGAAAAGCTGGACAATGGCTGACAGTTCTTCAAAAGAACTCACAGCAAGTTTTATTCCAAACCCAAAATACAGCAGAAAAACAAATACAATCAAGGATTCAGTTTTATGACAATCTAAGGTTAGGTAGACAGCGAAAAAATAAAGATAATAAGCTAATTTGAGTGTACTCTATTTGAAAAAGGAGTAGGAAGAAGTTATGTTCTAAAACTATAAGGTGTTAAATGACTGTGCAAAAGTAAATCTGTTGTTTATATTATTGATTAGAAGGATTATGAAGCATCTTATTAGCACCGTAGTAACGAATTGGTCGTGTGTGTCTACATCATGGGAAACCTTGGTGGGCGAGATGCAGCATCAGCTCTCCTTGAATTGCCCTGTAACCATAAGTGTGAAGTCTGCCCCCCACACCCCCACACCCACCGGCGCTGGTCCCCCTTGATGTTCCTCCTCCGAACAGCCAGCGCTCCCCTGTTTGAGCCGGGAGGCAAACCTCCCACAAAAGAAGACTCACCAACACTCTGCCTCGTAGTGCCGCGTGCCCTCTGACACCAGATCGAAAGTCCCAGTCATCCTCCCTCAGGAGAGCACTGAAGTCCCCTTTGTGATGAGCTCCAGTTCACCTCCCTTCATGCGCCCACATGCTCATCCGTGACCCAAAACTATTCAAGAAGTCTTAAATAGACACGGGTGGGGGGGGACTTTTCAAGTGTGACTCTCCCTTGCAAACAGCATGCCCACTGTTCAAAATGGTGATTTTTCTGTGACGTTGTCATGGATTTAAAGCCACTGTTATGTCTCTTACTAGCCTGTCTCTTTCAGGGTCTCCTGGGAAATATTTCATATATTTCTGTTCGTGAAGCAATTTTGGCATGATCCAAGCGAGAGAACAAAAAGCCAAACTGCTGTGTACAAGCGCTCTGATTCATAATGCGCTCGGCACTCCCACCGTCTCCACGAAACAATTCCTAACTTATTTGTTTTCAATGTACGAATGACTTTCCAGTGTCTGTCATCAATTTCAAATCGAGTAAAGCGCAGCGATACCAGCGATCACACTTGTCATGGAAACCCTGGACTCCAGACGAGGAGGGAAGGCTCCGAAGGCCCCTGAAGCTCTCCCCACCCGCTCTCCCACCAGCATCCCTCCCCACCGCCTGTGGCTTTGTACCCCAGGCCTCTCAGCCCTCACAGGCATGGAGGGTGGAGGGCGAGGGGCACAGATGCTGCTGCTCTGTATTCCATCAGCCTAATAAGACCAGGCACTACAAATAAAACAGGCTGGTGTGCTCGAAAAAGCATTGGGGCATGCCATGGCAGGAAGCTGTAATTTTGCCAGCATGTGCTTGACATGCAAAGCGAAGTCTTGCCATTCTTCATGGGCATCTCTTAAACACAATGCAGAGATGGCGTTCCTCTTTTATTTCTTGGTCTTCATACTCTTAAGTCGACTCTCTGAAGGCTGCTGAGGTTTTGAGCATTACCATGACAGCTTACCTTGACACCAAGTGATTTTTTTTTTTTCATTTCTGCACCGCACCTGCAAGTGACTATATGTTTTATTGCTGCAGGGAGGGCCGTGAACCCACATTTTCAGCTTTAAAAATTCAACACTGTCCCAAGTGTCCCAAATCTAGAGGGAAAAAAAACATTGCCTCAAGTGTCTCTGCATTTTTAAATTAAGATGAAGTTCCCCAATTGAAATATTTATTGTCCTAATAGAGCTTAACTTTTTGTCACGAACACACTGCCAGTGCAAGAACTGTAAAATAAGCAAGGACCCATTTTACAGTGTTGGAATGGTGGCAAATGGCCCAACTGCACACTATGGATTCAATCTACAAGCTACTAAGAGAGCAGAAGGACCTGAATTTCACTCAGACATCAGCTGCCCCAAGTTTGCACAGGCTTTGAAAGAAATGAGACAATCTTGATCTGATTTTCCCCTTTTTGTCTTTGGTCAGTTTTTTAATGTAGTTTCAGCAAGTTGAGTGTACGTTTTGCTTTAATGTTCTTTCAGTGTTGACAATGTATTGGATTTCCAAGTTGTTGTAAAAAAAAAACTTAAAATGGATTGTTATATATTGCATAATATAATATGTAAATGTAAAGGTTGCTATATGATTAGATTTGGTGGGTGCGGCTTATATTCAAATGCGCTCAATAGTCCGGAAATTATGGTACTGGCTGAACTCAACATTTAGGCATAGAAGTGTTTGCAAGCTGGACATTCATAGGTCTGTATGGAAAAAAAAAAGAAAAAAGAAAAAGAAAGCATTGGCCAAAACCCATAGCTGCGAGGAGGTTTTAATTTCCAGGATTTAAAGCAAGATATATCAGTCTGCACCTAACTCAGCATTGGCAGTAAGCCTTTCAGACAATTTATTTACAGTAGTAGTAAGCATCTATTAGAGCGAACATTTTGCAATGCTCTCTTTTCAATTTTCAAACCATGTAGGCTCAGCAAAAACAAGCAAGCAGTCCCTCAAGCTGTCCAAAGACAGCAGGGATCCAAGCGTTCTCTCAAAGTGGAAAAAGTGATGGCCGCAAGCAGGGTTTGCCCAGCGGCTGGCCAGATGATGTATGCTCCCACACTCCCCCAGGGCGGCACCAAGAGGTCGGACTCAAAGAAACCCAAGCTGTTGGATCCAACTGTTGGTGTTTCCTGTCCACCGGGGCCCGCGCCACTACATTTTCAGGGTGAAAGAGAGGGTCTTCCGTTTTTCTTTTCTTCTGTCACTCAATGTGTGTTTCTCCATGTTCCAGTCGGGGTGCAGCAGCGTCTTGCTTAAGATCTCGAGAGCTTGTTGGCATGTCCATGTTCCCCACCCCGGCACCCCAGCCACCTCGCCACTCACCAGGGGGCCTGCTCTTTGCCAGCCGGCTCTTCCTTCTCAAAGCTGTGCTGAATGTGACATGAAATACGAGTCAGGCTGTAGATCTGAGAGGGTAATAAACACACGACGCAAAGATTTGAGCCCCTGTGTGCTCACAAACACGCTGTCGCGCACCACGTGGATCACAAAATATGCACGATCGAGGAAACATAGACGGCAGCACGACAGAAATGTGCAGAGGAGTCTGTAACTTAGCAGTGAAAGTGGCAAATGTTTTTTTTTTTTTTTTTGTGGTTTGGTTTATTTTTATTTTCTAACTTGGCTTATTTAAACCATTCATTCTCAATTGTCTCACGACGCCGTGATGTTAAAAAATGGCGTGGAGAATGGTTTCTGTAATTGCAATTTGTGCATTACCATTTTTTCCTCATCATTTATGAACACCTACACCCCTTCATACAGCGCAGTAAGCAGGCACAATATACGATGCCCGAAGTGGCAGCATGCCAGCTTTAACATACCTGGGGTAACGTATGCGTCTACTGCATCACTGTCAGTAGAGGGGAATTGATATGCAGAGAGTTGCCTCATGGTCTGGTCATAGCTCAGACAGTCTTGACTTGAAGGGCCCCACCCCTCAAATCTGATGAAGAAGAGGGTAGAAACAGCTGTGTAAGCCACAGTTAAGGCTTGGAAAACCCAGCGGTGAGACAGACAACCCTATGCACTTTAATTTAATTGTCCGGTCATACGATATGGTCGGGGCAGGCCAGACGGCTGGTTAAATTGTAATTTCTGACAGCTTGATAAACGGCATTGATGCTCCGCTTGGCAGTCTGAAAATAGGTTTGTCTCACTTCTTGCTTCATTTGGAGGTGTGAGAGTTGGGACGTGATTGCATTCTTATATGATGTGTGCTCATTTGCATGCAGCATTGCCCCTTTTATTTCCCCTCTGAAGTTTCTTCTTTTGGCAAGTAGCTGTTAGATTATAGTTAGGATTAGGAGAGCATTTGAGACGTAAATCTACTAAAAGGAAATATTAATTCAAGGGCCAAAAGCACAAAGAATATTATGCGGTTACAACATTTCATGTATTTAAGTACCTATGGAAGGCTTGCTTAAATATGGTCAAATGGATCAGGGAGGCCTAAAAACTGTATATTAAAAAGTTCAAATACTTCTACAGATCTGGGGGTAGACGTGATATTTTAGTTCTCCCTGTTAATATATTATTATGGATGAAAATGCCATTCATCTGAATTTATAGTGTTCAGGCTGATGGGTTGTTTGAGTGCGTTCATGCAGTATTGTTTTTTTGGTTGTTGTTTTTTTTTGCAAATGTGCAAATGAAAAACTCCTTCATAGTGGAAATGTTATGAGGCTGTAAATCAGAACACCCCATGCATATTTTATACATCTCTCTTGTAAACACATCGGCATAATATTCGTTTGTGCTGAATGTAACGTCTAATTGCTGCACAGACTCAAAAAGTCAGCCAAGCTGCCTTTCAAGTGTGCTGCGTACGACTGCTTCAATGAAGGCATTTATTCATTATCGTTTATTTTAAAAGAACTGGCCTGAATTACCAGCAGTGGTGATGTAGGCCAGCAGTGTGTTTCTTCTGCGAGTTGCATCTAAGCTGAAGACTATGAAAAGTTTGGTTCGCGAGGTTTGGAGACTTTTAGTGTTCCGTGCTCCAGATACCAGACACTGCGTGTTCGCTTCCAGTGGGATGCTGATGACTCCACTGATCAGCATGACGTCCTGCAAGACTTTGCTGGGATTCAGGTTAATGAGCCACTTCCCACGAGCCCCGCTGCTATCTCAAGCAGTTTCATGTCCCATGGCATTCTGGTTGCGTTGTTGTTAGCGCAGTCCAATCTTAACCACTCAACAGGACTTGCTGTGTCTGTGTGTTGGCTTGACCTGGAGTAGACGCTCCTGTAACACAGTACATCCAGCCGGACAACCTGCTGTTGCGGCCGCAGGGTGATTCCGGTGGCGTACTCGGCGGATAACAGACGCCAGACGTGTTGAAACTAACGATACCAAATGGTGTTCTTTTGTATTATATTCAGATGTTCATTTCGTTCGAGCAACATGGCAGTTCTGTGCAGAGTTTACATGTTCTACTCTGAGTGCTCTGGGTTCTTCCAACAGAGGCTAATTTGAGGCACAAAATTATCTTTCTGTCTCAATGAGTGTCTTTATATACTGTTGACTTGCCAGGCCATAGGCAGCAGGGAGCCCCGTGACCTCAAGTTGGATAAAGCAGTTTAGATGCTTTATTATAGACTGATTTCAACTTAAAAAGTCCAATGTTTTTTATTATTGAAATTTTTTTTGTGTGGATTCATTACATTCTTGTAAACACAATTGTTGGCAGTCCCGATTGAGCTGTTGAAGGACCATATTGCTGTCCAGAGACACTTGTTGGTAGCCAAAGAGCAAAGTGTCAGTAAATCATTTGCTTGACTAGGACCATTTCTGCTCCTTAATTGTTTAGTGCACTGTAAATATTTATCACCTCATAAGTAACGATGCCCCCAAGTGTTTTCAGTGCTCTCCCGGTGTGTCTGTGCAGTTTTACGGACGCCTGCGTGTTTACATTGTGCTGCTGCAACTTGGAGCTGATGGTGATGGTTGACAGGGAAATGAATAGATCAGGGCTTTTTATACAACAATTCTTACTGCACTGTGTGGTCAAGGTTACTGCTATTGTGAGTGTGGATATCAAAATGACACGCGTTATTCTTTTCCCCTCCGTCTCAGCTGATATACAAGGTGTCAGTGTGAGTGATTTGACAGGCTGCAAAAAGGAGATAATCTCCTTCTCACTGCGAAATGGTAAAAGATGAGTTGGGACCCATCACTCTGCCCTTGACCTTCAGAACAAATTACCTCGCTGCACTCTCCTGGCCTGATCCGTCACTGTTGAGCATTAGAGTCTTTTTTAATAGCCCGTTGGAAAAAATTATGGAGAGGAAACATGGTTTAGCACAGCTGATTAAATGTGACATCACAGGACAGAAGTGAGAACTTGCTCCAGTATATTTGGTGCACACAGTAAGAAGGTAACCAGATTACTTTCTTTTTCACATTGCCAAAAGCATGCGTAATATCAATTTGAGAAACACTGAACATTTTAAAAACACACCGACGCCCAAGCTGACTATTGTATTTCAGCTTCAGCATGCGTTTGCTGTCAGTTCCAAGAGGATTTTTTTTATAATAAATGAGAGGAAAAGGGTTGTTTTGCAGTCTGACCTCGAGTGTAATGTAGTCTGTCCTCGGTATTCCTAAAGCTTTTACTCATACACTGTTGGCTATCCCACCTATGAACTTGGAGGCACTTTTTTTGAGGTGGAGGTCAACAGACAGGAGCTGGCAAAGCATGTGTATTACGGCAAATGTCTAGGCCCAATAATACGAGGGTGTAGGTTTCATCTGAGTGGGAACAGGGAAAAACACGACAAATCTCTGTGGAATCAAACCAAAGAAACACGGAGCCCCATAGGAGGTAAGGCAGACTGGCTCGTGAATGTCAAACCCATAAATCTACATTTGCAAGCCGAAGATCCAGTTGCAGTTGGAGACGATGATGCCTGATTGAAATTGATGAAGTGTTGGAGTTAATGTGTCCATACTCTGCTGATGTGGCTTTTCAAAGCAACAAAAGATGCTGCGGCATCTATTTATCAGTGTAGACACTGGAACAACTCATCTCCAGCCTTAGAGCTCTCCATCATTATGAAGCGTCACTGACGAATGCTGCCGCGGCCTCTCGGCTGTGTTTGTACTGCTGGTGGCAAAGCAAATCAAAATCAGTGTGGCGGATATGAAGCCACCTCGGAGAGGTGTCGCCAGAGGCAGGGCGCCGGGCTGACAGAGGTCAGCAACAGCAAAGTTTTAAGTTGCGAAACTCCCCTGCTACACTGGGCATACTGGTACGGCAGCAGGCTTTGCTCAATGACTAAGTTTTGAAGAGCATGGAGAGCGCTGCAAAGGGACTTCGATGTGTTGTGGGTGCACAGAGAAGTGTTGAAGGCTTGCCGGAGAAGAAAAATGAACGTGTACTACATCGTTCTGCTAATAGTTTTTTGACACCGTGCTCCAGGTGGAGTGCTCCCCTCTGGCCTGTTCTCAGATTAGCGTGAGGCGGCCAAAGTCAACAAGAGAGGGAGCGAGGAGACGACCTGCCTCGTTCGCGCCGGGGCTGCTAATACCTGACCGGCTCTGGTGTCTGACAAGTCCGTCTGCGATATGTAATATGTGTTCAAACAAACTTTAATCTCACTAATGTGGAGAAGCTGGCTGTTAATTATTTTAATATTAATTTATTTTCAGTGGAGAGGAGAACAGTAAGGCTTCAGGCTTCCAGTGGTTTTCTTTAAGATTCTGGTATGAAAGACTTTCGGGGGGAAAAAAAAAAAACTAAGCTGATCTCAAGGACAACTGGATGCTGTGCATATAAGCGTGAGGGTTTTGAAAATGCACTCAGCGGAGTACAAAAAGCCCTGCTGCAATAACGCGTCAATAAAAGTAGATACCGCAGCTCAATTAGTGGGGTTTGACGGCGCTGCAATTTGTGACCTTTAAACAGTCCCAGGAAAGAGTGTTTGCTGCAGCTCTTCTAATGGGAGATTTACATAATGGCGTTATTATTATGTTATGCTCTGTTTCCTTGAATGTGTGATAAGAATTTATTAGACAGAAAAAGCAACACCCATGTTTACTTTCACAAATGCTGCAAGAACGAGTCTTAAAATCTAAAGTTGAAAAAAAAAAAAAAAAAAAAAAAAAGTTCACAGTTCACTGTGCTATCATCTTGAATTTGATGTTCTTTGGTTAGATGCCTGAAAATATAACGTGTGGTTTCCATCAACCATAAAACCATTATGCATTGCATAACCTTGTGGAACAAAGGTAATGCTAAATGTTTCACCCATTAAAATTCTTAATGCACACTTCTTGAATAGCATGCACACCACCTAAAATACGAATGTCGTTGATCCATCATTTGCTTACCTGCACCTCGCAAAGACAACTCTGGACGTGTAATTCAGAAAATGAAGCGAATGACTTTAAAAGAAGATCACAAAAAAGCACGAGGTGCTGCTTACCCCTCTTGATGTCAAAATTGGGTCACGTTGAAGGCCCTTCCCATCCCGCCCGTGTTTAATTGCCATGTGCGGAAGAATTTCCCATGTGCACACAAAACCAGTGAAGTCTGGTGCGGCCTAATAATTGTTCACTCAAATCGCCTCTTTGTGCTGCTGTCTACTCTCAACCTGCCAGGGTTTTTTTTTTTTTCACTTTCTGTGCTCGTTAAATGAGATCTCCCCACGCTCGCGATGGTGGCATAGAACAAGCCCGAAGCCACACGCATTTCACATGACAGGGGTTATCTGTTCAGGAATCACTTTTGCTCTTCATTGCTGCCGTTAACCATCTTTTACAAGCCGTCTTTGGCTCTCAAGACACATGTTTCCTTCCCTCCATCGGTGTGCGTCCTCCTCTGTGTTCGATTGCCTCTTTTTCGCCTCAGAAGTTCTCCTTGGAAACGAGCTATTGACTGGATTCCTCAACTGGGCGACACTAAAAAGTAACAAAAATAAACAATGATAAAGAGAGAAAAAGCTGACCGGTGGGCAAGAAATTCACTTTCGCTTTAAGCTGCACTGCTTGTGTGTGCTGTGCTGATATGGATCCCTCATGAGATGGTTCAGGTCACCAAATCCCTCCTCAAGCAAACCTCCGAAAAAAAATGATTTATTTGGTTTGGCTTCAAAGTTAGACAAAATAAAAAAACAGGAAACAAACAAGGTTTTCAGTGCTTTCTCGTCTAAAGGGTTTTTTTTTGCAATGCGTCAGAATGATAAATTATACGAATGTCTACAGAGGCCACATTAAATGGTTCTCTCAGTAGGCCGTCTGAGAGTTGAGTTTATAGGATGCTTTGATGGTGGCAAATGGTAAACTGTTCTGTGTGTTCGGACAACATTTCTGCCGGGGAATTTTCACATTGTAAGTCAGTTTCGTGTCTCATAAGCTGTGCAGTGTGGCTCTTAATGGTTGCGTTGGACTCTCCGATGACCCTGTGTTGTCATGCTGAGCTTGGATTTACCTGCGTCCATTGGAGACTTCTGAAACTTTAAACGCACCACAGAGATGAAGCACGTCAGCTTTTTCACCTGTTATTGATGTCTACATATATTGCATATGTCAGTTAGGTGTTGCAGCGCACGCGCGTGCGCGTGTGTGTGTGTGTGTGTGTGTGTGTGTGTGTGTGTGTGTGTGTGTGTGTGTGTGTGTGTGTGTGTGTGTGTGTGTGTGTGTGTGTGTGTGTGTGTGTGTGTGTGTGTGTGTGTGTGTGTGTGTGTGTGTGTCAAGATTCAAACTTATGTTAGACAGACCTTTGGCATGACTTCTAGTTTTCACCAAGAAAGCAGCCTCTGTCAGACTCCTGGGCTGGAGATAAAACAGGGAAGAGTGTGTTAGAGTATATGTATGTACTCTGTGCGTGCGTGTGCCCATGATCCCTTTGCATCTCTGGCATCCCTACCCGCCATACTGACATTTCCAACTGGTGCTGGTGTAAATAGGGTCATCGACCACAGCAGGTGTGGGGAGCAGCTATATGAGCAGGGGAGGTCTCAGCCCCTTCAACCCCATGCTATGGCCAAACTGTCCTGGAGAAGTCAATATTTGCACTTCCTATCAAAGCCGGCCCTGTTTTGGTATCTGAAACCAGCTTGTACAGAAGCAAGCTTGTCTATGAAGGCTGCATCAGCTGTAAGATGTTAAACGCGGATCATTGTTTATGAGATTTGCATCGATCCTTTGTCGAGCCGAGATGTAAGCAGGGCATTAACGTCTGTACTTGAAGACTGAGGCAGGGGCACAAATGAAAAGGGAAATACTTAACTGCTTTTCACACAACAGGAATAAAAGCTGCAATAATCAAGCAGTCATTTGTTATGGTAAATACTGTACTCAACTTTGCAGTTTGTCTTATTCTTTTAATATTTTGCTTGTCTTACCTTTCTTCTTTTGGAGATGCAACTTTAGTTAAATGTTGATCTTCATCCAAATAGACTATAGATGCATAGATTGTTACTATAAGTAGATTATGTGGGTGGATGTATGGATGGACTGTGGTACATGATTGGATGGAAAGATGATAGAGATATACCGTGGACAAATAGATACTGTGAATTATGAATAGAAAGTTGACAAAGACTTGACAATTTCCCATTTATATAATCATTCATATAAACTCAAAAACATTCAACAAACATTATTGTTTCCAACACTGATCTGTCTGTTTGAATGTATAAATCTGCAATCCTTCACTATTGTTGCTAAGTAAAATTAAAGTCTTTCACACATTAGTTTTTAGCAGGTAGCCTAAAATATAAGTGACTATGGGGCAACATGTCAGGAAGTCAAAGATTCAGTTTGGGAGTAAAAAAAACTCTGAATGCAAACCCTTTGTGCACACTCCTGACGGTAGTAATTCAACCCGGCCACATTCTTGTGGAATTTAGTATATTCACTGTGACATCACTCTGAAAGTTTTCTTTTCAGTCAAAAAAAATGTAATTGCAGAAAATGATTTCTCTTCTGACAGGTGGCGTCACACAACAGCTGACACTCGGAGCTTTCGCGTTCTAAAATGTGTCATTATTCAAGCCATTTTATTTTATTTTGAATAAAAAAAAATACAGGTGAAATGTTTCTTTAGTGCTGTTT
This sequence comes from Lipophrys pholis, assembly GCF_963383615.2. Taxonomy (NCBI): domain Eukaryota; kingdom Metazoa; phylum Chordata; class Actinopteri; order Blenniiformes; family Blenniidae; genus Lipophrys; species Lipophrys pholis. Next base: position 19,501,472 of record NC_137646.1, on the reverse strand, counting down.
GCAGACCATTTTCCTTTTTTCCAGTTTTTCTTAGTGTGTACCCTCTTTTCCTTAAATTTGACCTTTTTTGTGAGCGTTGAATGGAGCTGTATTCCATTCACCGTTGTATGAAACCACTTCTCCAGTCATCTCCTCATCATGTCAGTGTGTGTGTGTGTGTGTGTGTGTGTGTGTGTGTGTGTGTGTGTGTGTGTGTGTGTGTGTGTGTGTGTGTGTGTGTGTGTGTGTGTGTGTGTGTGTGTGTGTGTGTGTGTGTGTGTGTGTGTGTGTGTGTGTGTGTGTGTGTGTGTGTGTGTGTGTGTGTGTGTGTGTGGACCTCCGACAGAATAGCTTCGCACTTTTTGGTGCAGTACCTTGCTTGATCTGGCTGAGAGAAAACCCTTCTTGTCAGTTTGAGTGCACAGATCCCACATCTTAATTTGAAGACATTCGCAGGAGACCAGGCAGCGCCGGTGTCTCAGTCCACCCCTCCCTGTCTCTTTTGAAAGTGTGTGGAAAAACACTTACTTGGCATTGCTCTGATTTGCAGTGTGTACAGTGGGGTTTCCATCACAGACTCTCATGTGGTCCTCTGCTCCGGCTCCCGTCTGCTCATTGAAACCGTCCTCTCACGGGGGCTTCGAGACGAGACAGTACCTTGACTTTATCGCAGGCCCTGACCGGGTTCTTTTTTTTTTTTTTTCCCCCCAAGGTTGCACACCCTGGCTGCTGCAGCAAGGGAGACGTCTGTAAATGTACTGAATGAGGCACAGAGCCAGCTTGTGATACGCAGGGCAGAGAGACACCATTAAGAAAGGATTATGCACACATTAGAGGCTAAAAGCAGCATGTAATAGCACACATACCCTAAAATAAACGGCCATTTCTTAGTTGTGCGATTGTGATCAAGACCGCATGAAGCACAACAGACACACTGGTTTACTCTTGGTGGGACAGCCCGGCAGGATTTGACCTTCTTGCTTACATCAAATCAGCCACACTTGAGCTTTTAGGTTCCACATTTGCTTTGTGGTAAACAAGCCAAGCAGGGCACAGGCCGGTCCTACTCTCCCATGTTGCAGTCTTTTTTAGTGTCCTTTTATAGCCTCCTTCCTTCCTCGCACTCCACAGTCTTCCGAGAGGCCGCGCCGACGCGCCGGGGAGCACGGAAGTCAGCATGCTTCATTAAGTGAATGCGGCACACCACGCATGTCACTGCAAACAACAGAAACTCTGTTCAGCCAAGAAATGACACTTAGAAATAATGTGCGAGCCAGAAGCTGGCTTGAAGGAACGGCCGACAGTTACGAGGCCTCCAGCTGAGGTTCACAGATTTTAATTTCATATTAGCAAGTTGGAAGTTGGAAGTGTTCGGGGGGGGGGAGGGTGTTCTTCTTTTCACACGACTTATATGGTAGCTCGCACATGAGGCTTTGAATTACTCATCATACTAGAGCATCTATTTTAATCATCGCTTATGTGCAATTAGGTTAATTTTTATTGGGTGTTTGTTGAATCAGGACTCATTCCTCAGTGGTTTCATTGCTACCCTTCACTGTTGTTCTGACGGTGGGGATCTAGTTGGGCAGACACTTGGAAGTTTTTCAGGGAAATTCAATTTTTTTATTGGTCTTCACATTCATTTAATTCTCATTATGATTTTGGTTCATTAGCTCAAGTGCCAGTTAATGTGAGACCCTGAGGAAATGGAAGCCTCTCAGAATTGATGATAAAGATCTATGTCCACTAAAGTGACAAATACATAAGTGCCGATGAGTGAAATAGAAAAATTAAGAAAATAAATTCACGTGCCGTTGTGGAATGGGCACAGATTGGTTGTTTTATGATTTGTTAGTTTCCCCTGTTTTATCACAATAAATTATATATTTGGGGGTTTTTAACAAGAGTTTTTGTCACTTTTATTTTTAAGATACAGTATATATATCACTTTTCATTTAAATGACACCACACTTCATGTACAATCAGGGCACTTATTGTTTAGTGGTTTTTGGAGTCCTTCTGTTTGGGGTCTGGTATAATCCAGAGATGGTCTAAATGAAGCCCGGCAGACAGGTGCATGTCTGCTGCACCTCCGGGGTGACTGTGTTGAGGGGATTAACGGAGGTGAGAGTGCTGGAGCTGTGCCGCGAGCCTCGTCCCGGCTGCTGCTGCTTAGCCAAGACAGCGCTTGTGAAACAGAAAACAGATGACAGAGAAAAGGAGGGGATGGGGTGGGTGGGGTGGGGTGGGGGTGCCGCAAGGCTGGCTCATGTGTTCCTTCTGTTCTGTGTCTGTGTTTACCCTTGAGGGGTGTCAATAGGATATGGCTACCATATTGTGCATGATATTACCCATATTGCTGGTGTTGGTGTGGTTCATCTGTTTGTGTTGCTTTTGCTGGTTATTGTATCTTTTTTTTTTTTTCATATATAGATCCTAATTATTCCTATAATAACCCATCGTCAATGTGCCAAAATTGCTTTGTTTCTTAAACCTTGCGCTTTTCAAACGGCTTTAAATCCGACATCCCCGTGTTTGTGTCACAGAGAAACCGCAGATTAAAGGATGAACACCACCTTGAGAGGTGTAATCTTTGGCCCTGTCCTGTATAGATATTCTTTGCCTTTTGTTAAACTTTAACAATCATTGGTGAGCGTGCTCAGGAAATTGACAGTCCGCTTGTCGTGCAGCTGTGCAGAAGTTCTCTTCAAAGTGACTTTGGCAAAGGCTGACGCTTTCATTTAGGATTTCTGTGCCACCGCAGCTTTTGCACAGCCCCAATTGTTTCTTTTCCTGATCCTACCTGAGCACATTATGTTTTCCCTAAGCGTTCTTATGGAATGAGTTCACGCCACTGGCTACCATATGTTTTGTTTTTCACCATTATCAACCAGCAGCTAGAAATTAAAACCGAGGCTTGTTCAATTATCTTTGGCAGTTTGGCAGATAATGTTGATTTGGACAAAAAAAGAGAGCACTGCTCTGCAGCCAGTGGATGAGCTTCCACTCTTATGACAATTTGTTTCTTGGTGCTCTTTGTTGCTGTTCTAACCTTTTCCCTCTTTCTATCCCTCTAACCCCAAATGGCACAGCAGAAATCCTCCACCTCAGCGTCTAGTTCTGCAGATGCTTCTTCCTGTTAAAAGGGAATAGTGGGATTTTCTCTGTTAAAGTACCTTGAGATAATGATGTTGTTATTGGCGCTATATGAAGGAAATTTCATTGAAAACAATTGCTTCATGATTCATTTTGGTATGAAGATGCAGCGCTTCTCGGCCGCCCCGAAAAAACCCCCAACATAGTTAATTGTTGGTCAAAGTTTTGCATCCGTATAAGAAATGTTAGTCTCGTTGCTCAAATCTTTACATGATAACGTTATGAATAAAGGATGCTTCTTGCAAACGTTAATTTACATGAAATGTGATGGAATATATTTTCTATTGCAACTGGTAGAAATGAAACAGACCAGACTTAACAGTGTTTGTGGTCTGATGGCATAGCTCCCGCTGGCACTGGCCTTAGGTCACCGTGCACTTGTTTCCAACACCGTGCCATCACGTCATCCACTGAGTGCTGACACGCTTTGCCAAAGCTTGAGCGTAGAGGCGGGTGGATGGCTGCGCCGGCAGACATGCAGTCTCTACTGTCTGGCACGGTCAAGGCTCACAGACAGACAGACGAGCCATGTTTGATGACTGCCCGAGCTCATCTATCAGTCGCCACCTTTCCCGAACTCTCAAGGCTCTATGGAGATGCCACAGATACCACACTCTAACGTCAGCACTGACAAACAGAACGGGAACATGTGGGAAGCGGCTACTCGCTTGTTTATAGTCTGCTGCCCTCGGCCCGGACAAGGCCTCTGACCTGACGGCGCTCTGATCAGAACGCCGAGGCAGGAAGCAGAACAACGCTCCAGACTGAAATAGTAACGGTGGGAGGGGGAGAACATGAGATTTATGGCCATCTGTTGTGATGCTCACATCCCGGAGATGGTGGTGAAAGAGCTCTTAACAATACTATTTGCAGTATCTGCATTGTAATGCACACCGAACAAGTTGTGTCTCCAAAGTAATTTGTCAGTTTGCATTCGTGAGTCACTCACGAAGAACGATGATGAATTAGGCAATAAATTATGAATTTCTGTGCGTGATCGATGTTACTCAAAGAAATCGACATTTACGGCCTGTACTTTTGGGAATATTTGGGAATTTAAATGCATAACCAGCAACAGCATAACTTTTGCGATTCTTTTTTCTTTTTCTTTTTTGGTGAGGTGGCGATGTGAGGGAAATTAATCTCCAGTTGGCTTTGAATCATAAAAAAATAACCCTGGTCAACTCTGCACACCAGGTCATTTCAGTAAAACACCAACGTCAAATTAATACCTTCACTACTGAGTTGGATAAACTGACTGCATTTTGAATTGTCGCTGCCGTCTCGTGCAATATATAATTTCTCTGAAGGGCCTTAAATAAGCAAACCGGCTAGAAATGTCTCCATCAAGAAATGCCAAGAGACACGAGTGTCATCGGTTGTATGGAAGATGAAGTGTTACTTTGGCCAAAACCAAAATAAATCCTTTGCCTTCTTTGAGCATATTCTTCTTTTGTGTACGTGGTACAAACCTTGGCACACGGCACATTCTGCAAACCTTGTGGAACTAGTTCATGCTCTGCGCCGCGGAGCTTGCAGGGACACGGATTCTGTTCCCTCTAAGCGCTTCAGCATTTTTCCCCTCCATTTTTTTTTTTTTTCTCGCTCTTATGTTACCAGCTCCATCAGGCCAAGACACACTCTTGTACCATGGGATTGATGGGTGCCAATGACTTATCCCTTCTTCTGGGAAGCATTTCCTCGAATGAAGGCTTGTGGTGAAATGTTTACAATGTGGTAACTATTAGCAACCTTCAGGGAGAAACGACACAGCATGGTGTAATCAATACTTCTTTTGTTTGCTGAGGCCAAACAGTCAAACCCCAGTGTCTTCAGCTCCCTAGTGATATAGCTTATGGTAAATCTTGGAGCGAGGAAAACTGCTCTGCGCATTTGATGTGGTAAAGGGTAATATTACACTTTTAAGAACATGCGAATGGGATGTCTGATGGTGTGTGTCTCAGCACTGAGAGCATGACGATGACACTGGTATTTACTAATCAGGGTCTTGTTGCTCGCACCAAGCTGCCCAGAAAGACTAACCGGAAATACAGTACGCATGAAAGCTTTTAGCTTTATCAGTTGGAAGGAAGATCCCCAGTGGCTGACTTTGTCCAAATCCATCCTCCGCAACAGACGCCAGCAGGGAATACAAGTGATAATAGGAAAGATCAGCGAGAAAACCTGTTGTGCAGAATGTGTCTGCGCTGGTACCCCAGGCTGAGCGTTGGCATTTGTGTCGCCAACAGCTGTACGTGTATACAACACTCTCATTTCCGTGTGGAGACACGTGCATGCGAGCCGTGTGGTTAAAAACCCACAAAACCCTGGATACAATCGAGTGAACAGGGTCGTTCAGCAACACCTGCTATCGGAATCTGAGGATCAACTCTCTCGCCGGCAGCTGATTCTCCCGTTTCTCTCAAATCCCAAATGCGTTGGGATGATTGAAGAGCCGAACACATGCACAGTAACTGTTTATCTCTGGCATCATCTCGCACCCACTCGACATAAGTCTCTCGTGCACCTTTGCATGTTGCATGAAGCTTGTTCTTAGCAGTTTACAAAAACGGTGGTCACCTGTTTCCACAACACTTGAGCTGAATTCTTAGTGGCTCCCAATAGACTCAATAGTTTTTGAAAATTTTATTTCATTTTATAATGCCCAGTAATGCGTGTAGCTGCAATTTTATCACCTGCATGCATGTGGAGAAAATTCCAGAAGCCAGCTTGTGACATTGACGGTTGAATTCCCCACATTCAATTTCACACATTTAATTGAAATGCAGTGTTTCTGCTGTGAGGATCAGAAAGAACCCCAAAGGTGGTAAAGAAGTAATTTCATGGAAAGATGCAGGGAGTGCTCACATTCTGTTCTGTTCCCAGGTGCCTTCAAAGCAGGCATTCGGGATATGTTTGATGGGGGAGTCATTGATTTAGTCCCGACAGGACGGTGACCTGCCTCGTTGAAGTGATACCAGAACATCATTTTATTCCTTCAGTTGCTGTAAATACAGAAATTGTGACAGAGATGAAAAGGACTGCTGTATGCATTAGAACTTTGTATTTCCAAACATTACAGACGGAATAGACTCTGAGACAGGTCATTGCTTTTTTTTTTTTTTTTTTTTTCCAAAAGTAGACCAGCCTGTATGCTTTCAATAATGAATACAAACAGTAAATAATATGATACGTAAGCTTTGTTGTACTAACCTTTGAAAATGATCTGTATTAAACCTCTTCAAGAGATTTGGGGAAGCTGTTATTACATTTTCATTAAGGGGAGGGAGGGGCGATGTCTGCCAACGAGGCGCAGACAGCTGTGAACATGAGAGCCACAACAGTAGCTGCGACTTTTCCTTTTTATAGCAAGTCTGCTTTTTGATTCCAGGCTTGTGAAGAGGGGGTTGTGAACAACAGCCAGTATTCATCACATTTTAAATGATCATTTAGCTATCTAAATTGAGAGGTGATTTGGTTTTTGTATGGAAAATACAAAGGATGCAGTGTGATTTCAATATAGAACTATAAATAAAGGGATTTTTGTACATTTTAACGTGCAATGTCGCACCAAAATTTTATTTTATAGCGACTCACTTTATAGCCTCAGTCGTAATATACAGTAATAAAAACAACAACGTGAAAGGTGGATTTATAAAAATTGATCAGCCAATATACCAGAAAATACAAACCACCATTAGTATAGTAATTTTTTACTTTTCAGTTTTTTTCTGTGGTGTTCACAGTTACAAAACAATGACTGACATTTATTCTCAAGCACACTAGTACGTTGCTCACGTTGGCCACAAGTACTTTCACCCAACGCCCAAATCCAAACAGGTTCAAACCGTGAATAAAAGCACACTGCGATAAATTAAAATTGCCTTAAAATATGTTTTATTTAAAATAACTTTTTCCTCAAAAATGCTTCAGAATGTGAAAGCAGCTTTGTATCTTAATGTTTAAGCAGGAGGCAAATTGGGGCTGTGTCACATTTTTCTGAACCAGTGAGGGTATTTGTCCTGTCTGAAAACGCCGGCGCCCTGAAACCAGACAAAGTTCTGCTCTGACTCTTACACCAACTTATGTTGCCGCTTGGATTTAAAGTTGGATCCTCAAAGGCAAATAGAGAGAAAGTGCCCGACTGTCTCTGACGGCATTGCACCGTTTGAAGACCTCCACCCTCTTGACACACTACCTCACACTGTACCAGTGCTGATCCTGTGCCGCACATTCAGCCTTTTGATTACTTTATCTGATCGAAACGCATTAGCTAAAACACCAAATATGTTTTCAGGTTTTTTTTTCCCTGAAATGAGGAGCTATAACCATGAGTTGGTCAGTGTAAAATAAGCATAAAAGCAGGACAACGGGCCCTCGCATGGAGAAGGTTGGTGTCCGTCAGAGTGTGAAACCATTGACGTTACATGAATATTTCCAAGTTTTTAGGTAGCACCTCTGGAGCTGCTGTTGGTTGCACTTCTGGAGACGTTGTTGGACGCATCTTTGGACATGGTCCATGAAAATATGGAGCCATTTTGACACATGCAATGACCAAAAATGTAAAATGGTTCGTGACTTCTGATGTGTGAGCAAATTTTCATGAAAGTTTGAGCACGTTTAGGCCATCAAAAATACAGCAGTTTGTGCTGTAGAAAAATTAACTATTAATGATAATAATTCCTTGCATTGCAATATGGTGCTGCAACTGCTGCTGAAACGCTGCTTAAATGTGTTAATTGGTCATCAAAAGTACTTATAGCACGTGTTTTTAATTAACTTAAAGTAGTCTTTTTTTTTTTAAACCTAAGCATGATTAAGATACTTCTGAAATTGCGTTTCATCAATGCACTGGTGTTCACAGTAAAGACCACTGTCTTTTCTACACCTGAAAAAGGAGCTCCGGTGTGGGTGAGACCCTGGATAATGACTGAACCATTGGCTCTGGATCAGTGATGGCCTGCAGCTTGGCCCTCTACGCATCTTCAAAATCCAGCACAAGTATACAGTGTTAAATCATTTAGGATTGATGGAGAGAGTAAATGGTTTATCTTGATGAAATGTCGAAAGACGATCCAAGCCAAGTGAAGAGAGACAAAGTGAGTGCTGCTGAGTATTGTGCAGGTTCGTACTTGACTTCAAGGCATAATGACGATCTGCTTTTGGACAATGGTCGGATTTAATGTATTGAACATTCATTTTGTCTTTTTTTTTTTCTGTACCAGTTCCATCTGTGTGCCAGAAGTGTCATTTTAACCCACAGAGACAGTCGGGTTAAGGTCGGGTACCAGCCTGTAAGGTTAGAAATAGTGCCCCGGGGACAGCACCGACTTAGAACTTGGCGTTGATCTGATGGAGCTCAGGTTACTACCAGCTGCCCACCCAGATTTGCTGGCAGGTTAAAGTGTCCAAAACCAAATCCCTGCCAACGGTGAGCTCAAATTCAAACCCTGAGGAGAGTATTGTGTCTCTGGCACGACCTGAAGTTCAGCTGCAGCAAAAGCCTTGACAGAGGGAAGCTCAAGCATTGATATTGTGCCTGAGCTGGAAAAGCCACAAATCAAAGGTACTCCGCCCATGGAAAGAGATGCCCCATAAAATGCTGGAAAATGTCTGTGTCCAAAATCAAATATAAAGCATGATGGAGAGTGTTTTGAATAAGATACATCGTTAAAGACACACGAGGGATTTTAAAACTTCCAAAAACATTTCTTTCTTTCTATATTCTCGTACCGCATGTGCTCATTTGTGCGGTGGTGTTTTGCACAGGCTTGTTGCATTGAGTTTATGCTGCAGCGGCTGCTCTCACAAAGTATGTGGAGAGAGCTTTATTGTTCATGGAGAATAATGGAGTTGCGGCACAAACACACAGCCTGCCCGCACCCTGATGTATTGACCCTGGGTCTGCAAAAACTAATAACTTTTGTGGGGAATAAGCTTGGTGGACCGAGCAGCAAACCTTTTTGTGATTTTGGAATTCCTGGTTGAATCTTCTATTAGCACGTAGTTAATAGAGCTTGAAATTAAACGGCGAAGCTGCAAGTGAACTGTTTCATGATCTTTTGCCTCTCTCTCTCTGCTGTCCTCTCTTCCATTGCCTCCCTCTCATGAAGCAGCTATTATATAGCCACTTGCATCCAGACTCGGTTATCAGAATAAGTTTAATCGAGATATGATCAAGAACATTTGGATTTTGATTCTAGTCTATAGCTTCATGATGGCCTCATCATTCCTCAGTTTATTTTTAGAGTCATGGCAACGGGTTGAGGCTCGAGGTCCAATGAGGGGGATTGTGCTGGGTGCACATTTGAAGCATCCATGCTCGTCCCATGAAAGGCCAACATTGTCAGCATCCCAAAGATCCCCTTTGTATGTGGATGTGTTTGATGGGGGCCTTGTCATCTTCATGAGACAGCATGTTTATTGACTCACGATGGGAGGCCTTTTGTGAGGGCCTTTTATTGCAAACGGCTGTTTGCAGCAGTGCCAGCTCTTCTGCCTCGTACAGTATCTCATTACAGTCAACCCATATGATGAGCCGTGACAAATATTACATTTACAAACATTGTTGTAGCCCCACAGGATGCAGTGTCCGTCTGTCAACTGGTTGCATGGTCTGCATGGATTTTTTTTATTTAGCCGTATATGGTCGCCATATCATTAATTTTATGATCTCATATCTTTTTTTTTCCTGTATTATAAAGATGTTGAAATATTGTGTTTTTACAAAAAAATTCAGCTTAATTCCCAAAATTAATCCAATGTAATCAACTTTCTCAGTTGCTGTTCACATTTGTGACTGTAGTATAGCTCAATCCGTTCATCATATATACCACTTTAACCAGCATTGCTTTCCTCTAAGCTATTTTACTAAGTAATAATCCAAAAATGGCAGCAGGACAAAGTCTTTACTATACAGTAGTTGTCTTCTATATCAATTCATTGCTAAAGTGACTTTGAAGTGATTTTCCACATAATTATCAAAAGTACATAACGATGCAATTGTTGATAATTGATGTTCGTGTGAAATTCCCAATTATAAAACATTATATCATGGCATAGAAAACAAATATCATGAGATTACAGTAACATGTTTGATTGCAATGCGTTACATGTAGCAGCGTTTTACCTTTATTACATGGAAGCCATGACGTTTCCACACTTTATTTACTGAAATGCTAAAATGCCAAATCAGTAAACCTTGTCATCATTGTGCGCACACTGACATGCTGTTTCAGGGTCATTCATAAACATTTTAATTCATTGTATAACCGTTCCTTTCATAACAATCCGGAGGGCTGAGCAGCTAAATTTAAAAAGGAGATTAATTTGCTATGAAGGCATATTGTCAAATTGAAAGCTGATCCAAGCCATAAAGAGGTGTGAGGGCCGTTGTGAGACAGTCTGTCTCAAAACCTGTCATCTGGAGATGCTGAGCGCAAACAAGTGGCCACAGTGGAATTAGAGGTCTGCTGGAATCGCTTGAAACTTTGGAGTTATTTGTGTCTGTACTGATCCACCGTATTTGCAGCTCAGGGTATCAAATGTTCTGCAAGTCCATGTATGTGTCTGTGTGTGTGTGTGTGAGTGGATGGATTTAATAGGGAAGTTGAGATTTGGTGTGTGTCTTTGCAGGGGGAGTTGGTTGCTATTGAGGTCCGAGAGCAGCTGGTAACTCCACACTTCGTCGGCAATGTCTGGCGCTGAACCGTTAGTTGGGAGTGGAGCCATTCACTTCCAACTGTAGGAATCACAGCCAGGTTAATATCTGCCATCATAGCCACCGCGCTCTCAGAAGAGAGAGCTCTGGCTGTCTAGTTTGGCAGTCATGTATTTTTTTGTTGAGACTAAGACTGTCCAAAGAGGGGCCTGTGGGCTAAATTTGCCTCTCAACAGACGTTTTTGTTGGCATGCTGGTAAATTCCCAAAATGTTTTCGTTTTATTTATTTGCTCTAGTTAAATGTAATTTAGCAATATCTGAGGTGTGTTTTGATTTCCTGGGGCATATTAACAACTATGTTGGAGACTAAGGAAAATTTGCTTATTTATACATTTTAATAATGTTAATAACCAGAGGGGCTCTTATCTTTTATTAGATTTTGAAATGTCAAGGCTGGGACACCCTCGTGAACAACATTGTTTCTATTGTTATGCATTATTCTTTTAGACAAATCAATATGAATGCCTTGTTGACATTGCTGCCAGTGGCGCTCAGCTTTAGCACAGCAATATCGCTCTTATAGCGTGCAGCGAGCTGTAGATGGCAGGGGGGGAAATAAAAAGTTGTGAACGTAGACCACAGGCAAAGGCTGACTGCATCTGCAGTAGTGAAGCTGTGAGATGCACAAGCACTCACATTAATCTCCATGATCTCCAGGAGTCTTCACATCTGTCAGTGCAATGCCTGCTGTGATTAATGGTGAGGAAATTAGCCCCTGTTTGACTGAGTACACTAAAATTGCCTGATCGACTCGGGGGCAGTGCCGAAGGCCTTTAACTAGTTTGTCTTGTGTCACACAGCAAATGAGGCAAATAATGGAAGAGCCACATTACTTGTTCAATTGAAATCTCCCCAACCAAAACTGTTCGCCCTTTGCGGTGTGATTATTGAGACTCTCTGTGACTCACACCACCCCTGAGGTACTGGCGAATGATATTGGACATCATCTTTGATTTGGGCAGATGCAAGTGCTCCCCTGTATGTGTGAGGTCTAACATCTTTCTTCCAAGAAAACAGAACCCCCCCCCCCTCTTTTGTGCACAGAACATACTCGGGGGGGAAAAAGGGTCATTTTGAAGGGAAAATACAGCAACAAGCTTTCCACTACTTCCCATCATCACCCCTCAGGCGTTCTATAGGATTGACTGACAAGGTTTTCAGTTTCAGACCCCTCAAAGCTGTCAACATCAGACCTCAACTGCCAGTTGCTTGCCACATGGTCCGTTCGTAAGCACAGACACATTTCTTCCCCTGACCACAAACATTACCTTTCGGCTCTGACCTTCTTTTGTTGCCCAAACCGCTGCTCATATGGGACCCGGGGGGGGGCTCGTTCCAGAATCTCTTAAAATTGACACAGGGGGCAGTTGTTTCAGAGGATCCTATTCTCGCAAATGTTTGCCACCACACGAGAAATGGCTCACAGAACATCTCTCGGGTGCCACATCTTACACTATCCACCTCACTCTGGGTTTGTAACGGTTACTCACAGGACAAGGCCATTACTCATAAGTGTCACAAGTGAGCCCAGGTTGCAAACATGTGTCAACCGAGCAGGACACTTCGCCTGGCACCGGGATACCAGAGCTCCTGATCTTCTTCATCGCTGCTCCTGCTGACACTAACGACTCCGAGTCCTCAAGAGAACTTCAAGAGTTGATTTATGACAAAGTGATTCTGTTACACGGACTATGTTTGCAGCATGTATTTACTCTTCAAGTGCTGTTTGCTGGATCTACATCAGAGGTTAGAGTATTGGAATAGATCAGCAAGGATGGTCCAAAGGCTGAGTCAGTCCATATTTACACCTGTTATTTAGTGCCACATTAAATTCTTAATCCTCTGTGCCATCACTACACAACATACCTAAACAGATCCATAGATAGTTTGTTGATCCCATCGCTCGAAGGACAAATACCAATACTGATGGAAAGATTCATACATAGGTCACCCAAATATCCTCGTTTTTAATTGAGTTATCAATATATAAATGGCTGCATTTTTTTCTTACCCCAGAGTGCTTGTCTGATAGCCAGTGATGCCTTTCACTTGTGACATGTCGTGGGCAGATGGCCGGAGCGAGCACAGACGACAGCCACGGTTCCCATGTGCCAGCCCCACTGTTGTTGTGCCAGTGACAGACAAGAGGAGGTACTATGTTTTATGATTGAGGTGCCATGTCTGAACCGACAGCTGACCCCGTCCCCGGTTTAGTGTGTGTTGTGAACACACGCCTGGAGTGCAGACAGCTTCAGCTTCAACCATACTATATGGATGTGCCAGGAGGGAACAACACAATGATAGTCATTGGCAAGTTCCACCTGCGGTGTTTAGTCTGACTCTCCTGTGTGTTTGCTCTGTAGCAAATTACGTACCCCAGTTTCCCGTTTTATTTTGAACGGCTGATGTGTATCAATTGGTAGAGTTGGTTGACTTCCAGTCCCAATATTGGGGGTTCAATTCCCCATCTTGCCTTGGCCATGTGTCAAATTGTCTTCAGGGAAACGGCGAGCCCCAAGGTTGTTTTCCCACTGGTGCGTGAGCTCTTCCGATGAAAGCAATCACCATTGGTGTGTGTGAATGTGTGCATAAACTTGTGAAGTGTGATGAGGCTACTGAAGCGGTAAAACATTCAACATCAGATTTGCATGCTGTTTGGTAATAATTCTGGTTCGTGTCTGGTCTTCTTCCACAGTCCAAAAAACACCCCAAAACAAGCATTTTAGCTTCATTGTTGACTAAAACTGCCCATGCATGTAAATAAATGTGTGTGGCTGTCAGCAATTTTAGAGTAAAAAACAAAAACTAATTTTCACATTTCTATTAACTTAAATCATTTGCACAGATTCTTTCATTCAGCATGCAGCAATTAAACAAATGTTTGCGTCTCAAGGTTTTTTAAGCACATATTAAAATTACCCATGGTTGATATATCCTGCTTTCAGTCATATTCAGCTGGGATCAGGTCCAGCGTTGGATGAAGCGGTGTTGATGATGGATGAAAACATTCAGGTTTTAAACTTTATGGTGTAAGAGTTGGATGTAATAAAGTTAAAGCTTGAGATAAAAAAAAATGCTCAGCCAATTTTTATATGTTTTGTTTTGACTTTGACCCATATCAACTGAGAACTGCTCTGGAAATGTACCATGATATCTAAAGGTTTTCATGTTGGTCCAACGAATACATCCTTCCTCCAAAAATCTGTTTTTCGACTTTGGGGGCAGATTTGTGATGTGGAACGAAATGAAAGCACACCAAACTCTCGTCTGAGCCTTTTGTAGACTGAGGAAGTGAACAAAGCCTGTTGCAGTGATGGAAAAAAAACAAGAACAAGTGTCTTAGACCTGTTTGGCCAGCACCCTGTGAAGACTCCCAGAAACAGACAACCTGCTCTACATGTTTTGGTTACTCACATTTATCTTGAATAAAATGGTACAGTACTGCAGTGCCACAATAAAAAAGAAACCTCATCCTTTACCAGACACAATCCAGTATCCTTTATGAGTGGACCAGCAGATTTGATATAACTCAACATGACTTACTTTCTAAACAATATTTTTTTTTCTCTCCTTTCATTGGTGAAAGGATTTTGCTAAGTGACAATGTACCTCATTTTACTTTGCATCTCATGGTATTCATTCCACTTTTTTTCCCCCCGAAGTTTTGATGGCCAAATTACACCACATTATTTATCTAGCTGTTTTTATTTCATGGTTTCAGGAAGTTTCGGTTTCTTTCCAGTGTCTTGGCAACCACTTTAGAGTAGCTCTCTCCTTTTCTTCCTCTTTTCCTGCCAGCGTTCTTGCTGTGATGCTCTTTGGCCTTGTGAAGTAGAAGAAAGCAGTCCTGATTCAGTATCGGCCAAGTGTGTCCTTGTGTGCCCCGGTGCTCGTCAAAGAGTTTCCCAAAGACGTACGCTGCCACGTGTCTCCTGTGATTAATTGTGATGATTATGACATTACCGTATAAAAACCAATATCTGCCACCCGAGTGAAATATAATAGAAAACTGTATCGAGAGTGTTGCCTCAGGGAAAACATACACTCGTTTAATTCATCCTCATGCTTGCAAGGTATTCCCTTTCTTTTGTGGCAAATTCTTGTTGGCTTCTTTTAAGTGAGTAAATTGAAATAGCCTTTCTAATCGTTATTACTGAGATGCTTCCAAAGTACTTAGCTTTGTATTTCTGTCTTGAAATGGCCTTGCATGAACATTTTGCTTAGCTTTTTCCCTAAAAAAAAAAAATCCGTGTAAGTGCTCAGGTTTACGGAGGATACGAGGCGCACATCAGACGTACTGACAAGTTAATTAGCTTTCACACTTTGCATATAAACCACTCCTAATTGCCAGGCGTGTTAAGTTGGGTTGACATTTGATTTGTCTCTGTTCACCTGTCGTTTGTAGATTTTAGAAACCGTCAGTGACGTCAGTATTTTCACCGGCCACTTCTCAGTACACAATGTGCAATATTCAAGCTGGATCGTTTGCCAACAGGTTGTATTTGTCTTCATGGCTGCTATATCCTCTTGGGTTTATTCTCTGTCTCTCTCATTCCAACTTTTCCTTAATTGCACGATTTAAAGTCTTTCATGGCTTCCAGTTTGGGGTTTTTTTTCCGTCCCAAAAATATATTGGCATATAATGTGTGTTGACACCATACCAAAGTGAACATTATCTGGTTTGTTTACTCACAAATGGACCAATATAGTGTTTCCCCCCAGGTGGAGAACTGCCTACTGAGATCTCATGCAGATCAAAATCTGAATAATTAAAGCCCATCTCCCAGCTCTTTCTCTTCCCTAAACGGCTTGGATGCATCGGTAGGCGCTTGCTAAACTGCTGCTCATGGAGAAACTTGTAAACCCCAAAGCCACTTCAAGTGTCTGGCCAAAAAAATCTTTAAAAAAGTGAAATAAGACTCGGTAATGTGAGATTTTCCTCAGTTATAATGGATTGATTTTATGTACATGGGTGGTCCTGTCTTGTTGGTTTTTCCCCACTACTTTTATTTATCTGCCATGGCTCTGATAGATTGAGCTTATTCATCCACCCCAACACAAAATCGACCACATTTGGCAAGCGAAGGTTTCTTGTCTTTAAGGTAACCCACCCTGGACCTTTCATTGAATGAAATAGAAGAAGTGATTGCGACTCTTAGTAACGTAGTCTATAAACATTACTAAAATGTAATTTCCTCTTATTATTTTCACACTGCATTGAACAATTAAAAGTAATGCCAAACAAGATAGACTCTAAATACAGTATCACTGGTATAAAACATACATTATGGTGCAAATTCAGACACATTGGTAACTTATTGCTAATGTGAAAAAAGTACTCGGACACGGTTTCTCAGATACCTGCAGTCCTCATAACACAGAGAGCGTATTATAGCATGATGAATGTTGATCAGTGGATTTAAATTTAGGCAGATGTCGAATAAAAAAAACCCGATACAAAAATAAAAGACGGCAGATGGACATTTCAGTCTGACCCAGAGTGGATATGTCTGCCAAATGACAAGCTGCTGAAATTATTCTGCTCATGCTTCATGGAACAAAATCAGTCAAATGAAGGAATTACTGGTGCTTGTTTCGCACAACTTAAATTTAAGTAGTTTATTATTTATTTTGTCTATAAAACCCATTTGCCAGTGTGCAGTCTCTATTGGAGCTGGCCAAACACGCTAATTGCACATAGCAGATAAAACTGAATGTCATCAGCCATCGAATGTATAAATATCTCTCTCTATGTCTATTTTACTTGATACACTTGTGATTCAACACCAGATCTCTCTCAATATCTGTTTTTCAAAGATATTGTTCAGTTTAGTGTTTAAACCTTACTACTTCTTGACTATCAATGTTGCAGATTGTAGTCATTTTAAACTGGATAGATATGTTTTCAATACTATATGAAAGGGGCAGTGTGTCAAGAACACATTTTGACATCATTCACATGATTGCCACTTCACCAAAACTGAACTCTTGGCGCATGACGAAGATATCTGCAGGGGTACCTGTTGGCATTAGCGGTGTTGTAATGATGGACAAGGGCAAAGTAAAACCAACACTGTGCATCTGGAAGTTGATCCACGAGAAAAGGCGCCTATTGGCAGTGACGGCTGGGAAAGTAACCACAGACTTTGATAATCGAGCAGATTTTGGAGCGGCGACGCGCTCATCCTTGACCTTGCTTTGTAGAAATGTTTGAAGTGTCAGCTCAATGAACAGAAGCAACTGTGAGAAATGGCATTCAAAGGGCTACTTTGTATTTCATTTACATTTCAGACAGTTTTTTACTTTTGCCTGAACACTTTGGTTGGATCAGTATGTATGATAAACTTTTTGTACTTCGAGGTCAAACAAACTGTCAAAGGCGGTAAAAGACATCTCTGTCAGGATACACCTTTGGATTTTCACACTAACACAAGGATCCGTCCTGATAAATGTGCACTAGCACATTCATATAAATCACTATTTTCTCTACTACTTCACCCAACTCAGATTTGCAGGTTGCTGGAGTCGATCTCAGCTGACTATGGGCGAATGCAAGTCACATCCTGGACACATCTCCAGTTTTTATCATTGAGCAAACAAAGATAGACATTTTATACATGTTCGATGCATACAAGCCTCATATTTTTTGAGTGCGTACAATCTCCACGCAAAAAAAGTCTCCAATCCAACATGCACTTGATGGCTAAATTCAGGCTGTCCAGTTTAAGCCTGCCAGCAGGTTCAGTATTGACTCATATTACATCTGTTTTGTTCAATGTTAGCAATTTGTAGAATATAGTGACGCTTTCAGTGGCTAACTTTGGTTGTCTCTCTGTAGTTTCAAAACGGGCAAGCGTACAGTGGGTTCATTTAACTGAAAAAAGCTGTTTGCTGCAGCTGGAGATAAGGTTCATGAAAGAGGACCTGTGGGACTACAAACTCTAAACACGGTGCTGAAATAAGCTAAAACGCTCTTTAGAGAGGGAAGTGACAGGTTTTTTTTCTCTCTCTCTCTCTCTCTACATCCACTGAAAAGCTCATTCCCACAACATAATCTGCGTCACACGCTGTTATATAAAGACACTAATTAGTGCAGATTGCATAGCATGCTTCTTGACGTGTTGTTTGTGGAAGATGGCATTTGTAAGTGGTTAACACTCTGAGTCGAGAGCTTCCGTTTCTTCTGTTTAAAGGTACAGTATAACCTGCACAGAAGACGTAGTCGCTGCTCCGCTGGGAGCTCATTTGTGAGGAGAAAGAAACCGACATTGAATGCCCGCCATCAGCTTTTCTTGTAAAACCTGGAAGAAAAAAAAAAAGTGTCAACATACTGCAGCACTCTTTACTTAGAGAATGAAGGAAGCCGCTTGCCAAGACTTTCTCTCAGTCACTTGCTTATTTTGACAACGCCACAGGACAATATCGGCCACACAAGTGCATTAGAAAGATTATAAGCAAGACAACTGTTTTCTTACTGAAATTATAGAAAGTTTGGTTTCCTGAAAGTATTTCCCAATGCCTTGAAGTTTTGTAAGTAGTGAAATTGATGGCCTTGGAAAAGTCCAGCTTGGTTTCAGATTGCAGCATTTTTGCTATTAAAAAAAAAAGCAATTAACCACAAACATCATACTTCATCTCAGTTCCTTTACACACATGTTCTTTGTCTCTTTCCAAGTTGTAATTTTGAAGTGAATGTTGGGTTTACTCATGTTTTTTAAGATGGTTGTTGCGATTCATAGCCAATAAAAGCCATAACTCTTCTGCTTGTTAGATTATTTTCATTTGAAATATCTGGTAAGTCTCTTTATATAGTCTGCACCTGTGGTTCTTGCACAACCACGTATCACTTTAATTACTCTGCATCACACAAAAACAACACTGCTGTGTTTAGTCTTCTGCATGCTGGAATGCCATATTCTCTGATCTCATTTCATTTTCTTCAGCTTAAATTGGGATCTACGGGGAAATATCTGTGCCTCCGTTCAGCTACCATGCAGGACCGTCTGTACTCAAGCCGCGTCCTCAACATCTGCAGCCAACATCTGGTGGCCTCGCCACCCCGCTGCTGATGAGTAGAGGACATTTAACCTTGTCTTTGGGAAAAACAGAATGTTACTGCGTCCTTATGTGACCATAAAATACATTTAAAAAAAAAAAAACACCCGGATCAATTTAGAGCTTGAAATTATGCTTTTGTACAATTGCAATTAGTGTGATGACCACACACCACTTGTGATGAGTCATGACACCTTCCTGGACTAAATGGAATAAAGGAAAATGGATCACCTTGCCTTTCTAAAATGATAATTGAGTAAAATTGGTGTGGATGAATGGCCAAAAATTACTGAAATGGAGTGCATATACTTGCAACAGTGCCTTAAATTATTCCCGAGGCAGCAGCTACAAGATTAATCTGTGAACAAATGATGCACACAGAAGCTGCAGAAGAAAACTTTGTGGTCAACACGACGGACGGGGGCAGTGGATCGTGTACTTTCTCATCCAGAACATTGAAGGAGATGATGTGGGCAATTCAATCTGCAGCAGGGAGGCTCTTCTATAAAGGAAAAACAATGTGGTGAGATAGAAAATGTTCTTTCAGGTTTTTTTTTATTTTTTATTTGTGCACTTTAAATGGATTACATTTAATGAGGAAACATGACTTGAGTTTCAATGAAGAGATGAAAAATGGAGGTGTCAATGTGAGGATGTACACAGATAGAAATGTGCAGTCACTTAATCTCTACGGCCAAAATATGAATTTCTTTGCTTGCCAGGCGTTAAACCGAATGAGGAAAACCTGAATGCATGACATCAACGTAATTTAGTATTTAGTAATTAGTAACTGCTCAGCGTGTGCTCATTGCTCTCCGATAGCTTGTTTTTCAGGAGACCTGCATCGCTGACGTCGGTTGCCTTCTCTTCCCCGTGTACACGCAGATTAACTTCCTGGAACATGTTTATTCGTCCCCCCCCTCCCTACTCATTACTCCTCCTGCACGCGCTTCCTGAGGTTTTCTGCCTCGTCCGAGATGCATGGGGCCTTTGTGTGCACCGTTCAGATGAAAGGTCCGCGGTGAGGCGGCAAACCGCGTGGAAACAAAAGGATTCTTTCTCCAGCGCTCACACATTGGAGCAATCTCAAAGACAGCTGTTCCCCTCCCGGGTGTCCCAAACTCTCTGACTTGATCTCCTTCTCTGTCTCTCTCACTATTGCTTTCTATCCCTCTCTCCCTCTCTCTCTCTCTCTCTCTCTCTCCATCCCATCCAGCCTGCTTGGTACGGATTCATGTAAATATCAAAAGCAAAGGGCCCACCAAAGTGGTACAGAGAAGAGGAAACACGTTCCAACGCAGCCCCTCCTCCTGTTCTCCCTGTCCCTCACTGTTCAGACGCTCCATCCAGTTCAGATAATTCACATTCTGGAGTAGCGTGGTGATCCAACCACCACAGAGGATACTCTCCTGTCCCAAGTTTCCCGGCTGATCAGGGCAGATGACTTTTCATCGCCCACAAATTTAACCCACGGTGGGTAGGTCCGTGCGTAATGACGGGATGTAAATCAAAGTGGTGCGCCGTAGCTACAGCATGTGGGTTTGTGCTTCAAGGCAGAGGCCACTCCAATTACTAGCTCTGTCACCAAAGCATGATGAAAGTCCTCGTAGTGTGGAGAACGAGCTGCTCAAACACGAGACCCGGGCTCTTCGTGACGTCTGTTACAACTCGTTCCAGGAAAAGACGGTAGATTTACTTGAGAGATAGAGAAAGGGCTTTTCATTCATCCGTTCTTATTGCGCGTTGCCGCTATTTCTGTGCCTTCACATGGAAAGGAGGCTGACAGCCATCATCAAATGCAAGCTGCTGAAAAGTGTCATAATTAACTCCAGCGAGAGTCGTGAGTCTCTGTTCAATTCCAACTGACGAGACTGAATTGCAGTAAACTATTGATGTCTTATGGGATGTCTGCATTTTCAGGAATTCCCATTTTACTCTATTAAATTGAAGGACAACCTCGAGGGTCTCTCAAGTTATGTCATGAATTTGCATGGATCTGTTTTGTAGCTCAAGACTCCTCACAAAGGGAATTAGAAAGCATTTGAAAGATTACAGCTGTATTATGACGGAAAACTCCAGAGAACACAAATAAGCTTTCATAGTATAATAATGATGTTTTTAAACTTCAGCTCTGCAGACTTCAGCATTTAATCATTTTTACTATGCATCAGCCCTGGATCTCATGCTTCACACAAATGAGACAAATAACTGGGAGAAATCAGGTCAAAATCAGGCTTTGACCTGGCAGCACACCACAAATCACCTCTCAACTCAATGGAGATTTAGTGCAGAGCAGCCTGCACCCTGGAGCTTGGAAAAGTGCTGCCTCCGAAGCAAATCCAGAGCAGGGGCAGGTTTACTAGTCATAAACACAAGAAAATATTAGGAATCCAAACATGCGATTTATGGTACTTCTTGAAGGCATCTGGCACAGCTGAACTTTATGTGAAATGTGTAAACACTTACGTAAAGCATAAGTACCTCTGCAGTGAATTGGTCCGTGCTAAATTGAAAAGTGCATGGTTTCTCTTTCATTGTATCTGCCCACCAGCGGCATAACTCATGTGGTTTCAAACTGTAGCCCCAAACACGCTGTGGACAAAGGAGAGAACAGCTTCCTTTAAAAATATGATTGAATACCTGTATATCTTCCTCTACCCTGTGAATTCTCTGGTTTCATGAGTGGGTATTCCAATCTTGTGAAATCGCTCTTTTGTGTTAAATACAGTTCACTGAAATCGACCGTAAATACTCCTGACAATTTATTGTAGGGTTGCAGGTTTAGGTAACCAGGACTTGAAAAAGTGCTGAGCACAGCTTTTGCTAAAGTATTCACACAGAACTCCTGAGCTAAGTGGAAGGACAACCGCTGCAGATGATGTGTATGAACTAAATAAGACCTCACTTGGAAATGTTCATCTACATTCATTATGTTAACTGTATAATATTCAATTCAGTGTCCAAATAGATGTTTATCTTTTGCTTGAGTGCATGCATAGCACAAATATGAATATAGGATCAGCTTTACAACCTAATTTTAAGTAAAACATAATTTCTGGTACACTTGAATGACTCATCTGTATATAGGGAAACGGTAAATGGATTTCACTCGTGTATTATATTTTAACTGCTTCAATAGTCCCAAAGTGCTTTGTTTTGTTTGACATTCACCCACACACAAACTATTGCAGCGGCATTTTCTGATCTCTGTTTTCTTGCAGGCTAATAGCAAAAAAGAAATGACTGGAACAACTTTTATATTAACAGTAACTTAAAAGTAAAGTAGCTACCAGCGAGTGTTGATTAGGGTGCAATTTGCCATGGAGATGAGGAGAGCTCTACAGCGATTAAAGTTACCTCACCAAACTAAAGCAAGTAAATTAGGGCTGGAAATGTTGATACTTTCAGTGTAAGTCACCCCATTAACGCTGAGATTATATACACTTGTATAGCTTCAAGCTCAGAAGACAATTTCAAAGTGAAAGATTTTGTTGGTAGTAGCAGCAAGAGCAATTACGATTATTAGAACTGTGCAAGTGAGAGGCTTTTACTTTGAAAGTGGACGTCATGTGTTAATACTTTTACGGAGGCCTGCAGCCATAGCTCTTCCACTTATGGACGTTCTCTCACTTAGAATTTTGATATGTTTTCCTTTCATTCAGTTCTGCAAATGTCTTTTTTTTTTTTTGCATCAACATTAATTACATCAGATCTTTCTTCTTCACAAATCGCACTCTAGTCAGGAAAGAATTAGTGAACTTTACTTAAAGCTTTATTCTAGTATGAAACCTATTCACACCAGAGTATCTGTATAGTTACATATAGTTCAGTGTGCAGGCTGCTGGCTTGTGCAGAAAGGCAGTGCTTCATTAGAGCACGGCAGTGTGAGGATCGATCAGCTCGCTCTGCGCTGTGGAAAACTGCATGGATCTGAGGAAATGCTCCATCCAGTGCATTTATTACCGCCACGCGTTAACTTGTGAGAGCAGACTGACAAAGACAAAATGATTAGGACTAAACAGGGTGGAGTAAGCAGTAAATTAGGCACGGGTGTGTAACACTTCAGTCAACGTGAAGAAACATACAAGGTGAGGATTTGCTGGAGCAGCGCAGACCTCCAACACTTTACCCTGATAAGTCGACGGTACATCCAGAACCAGCAGGGGGGGATTTTTTTTCTTCTTTTTTTTTTTTTTTAAATGTGTGTCCCTCCAACTTGTATGTCTGGCACCCATCAAATGGGATTATGGGATTGTTTGTTTGCGTTTCGTCAATATCCCATGTATTTACGCTCACTGTCAACAGCAGAGCAACAAGGCCCTGCCAGCAAGTTTAAAAAAAAAATAAAAAGAAGTGTCAACAAATCCATCTGGATCGTTTTTTCAGTCAGGTAATATATCCTGAATTTGACACCTCTTCTCCTGCCCCTGTCCACCCTCCAGCCTTTTGCATATCCACACTGAAGCAATGAGTGAACCAGATATTCAACTTGGAAGGCTTATTGAGCTTATCTGTTATGACAGGCTTGGAAAGAAAAGTCAAAATATGATCAAATGAAGGAATATAGCAGTGAACAATGACCAA
This sequence comes from Lipophrys pholis, assembly GCF_963383615.2. Classification (NCBI taxonomy): domain Eukaryota; kingdom Metazoa; phylum Chordata; class Actinopteri; order Blenniiformes; family Blenniidae; genus Lipophrys; species Lipophrys pholis. Next base: position 19,477,977 of record NC_137646.1, on the reverse strand, counting down.
AGATGAAGTCATGTTTTTTCCATTAGCTTTGGTGAATCCTCTCTTTCTCTCATTGGAAATAGATCTGAGAAGATACAGTTTTGACTCGTGGTGTTCTTAGACCAGTCGCTTCAAATAACATGCGCAGGAAGGCCGACGTGTTCCTACACGTTCTTGAAAATGTGATGACAGCAGCATAATATTGTGTGTATGTTCAACTGACAGCTTGTTGCGCAATCGCTGGTCGGTCACCTTTTAAGTGATGCCAAACTTGCCCCACTATGAAATACAAATTCACCAAGCTTTGAGAAAACACTAACTTTGCACTATTTCTCTTTTTGCTTCCATCGCTTTCTCCTGGACGACCAAATGCCTTGTCCTCGACCACCTTGAACCATCTCAGGTATGTAAAATGTCTTTTTTCTGTTCACCTTTTTCACTAACTCCTCTTTCTCTGAATTGAATATATTGATGGTAAATGAGGGAAAAGTTGTGCTTCGGTTTTAAAAAAAGTCACTAATATTAATGGATCCTCACTGCCTAAGTGGTCTAAAAGCATTTTACACTGTTACCCACTCAAACATGGCTGCCATACAAGATGCTCAACCTCCACTGGGATCCGTTTTGGGTTCAGTCGTGGCTTACGCAAGAACATTGTGACGCTTCGACACGGTGAGGAAAACCATCGTGACCCGACCCACCAGGGGAGCCGCAGCTGCCCCTGTTATAACTATTATGTAACTTTATATGCAATACATCAATTTAGATGAACAGCCACATGGGCTTTCATTGAGTTAGGGTTTAAAGTGGTAAAAAAAATACCACAGCAAGTGTTTCTTTCATTGTCGGGCTTGAATATCTGCACACGTTGTACTTACACTGGTTTTCAAAGCCGGGGTGAAAAATCTTGCTTTTAGCTTTTGTGTTTGAAATCTCAGTATTGTGTAACGAGCAATTTGCACCCCGCTTGTCAACTAGAGAACAAGACGAAGTGCAGTGTGCAACTAAAAATCTCATTATAAGTCCCCCCCCCACAGCGCAAGAATGTTTTTCTAAATAAAAGACCCGATTCGGGCAATAACAGAGATGGTAAACTGAGACTGTCTCACTCGTATCGGATTCCACTCAAAATTTGCGTCTGTTTCCTTTACAGTGTTTCATTTTGCAATCCAATAAATACCTGGATTTGTAATTTAGCAACACACAGAGGGAGGCAGAAACCTTGGCTGCAAAGCCTTGTTGAGAAACACAGAAAGGGATAATGACAATATTTGGGTGAGGGGATTGCCGTTATGCCGACGAGAGTGACTCAGGGATCAATTCAAAAGGCTTCTAATCCTCAATTCTTAATTGCTGGGCTCTGGCAGCCATCTGTGGCAACAAACAGCTTCGGTAAGGGCAACCAGAATATAATCTCATCAATCTGCTTGATATGGTCATTCCAGTTTGGATTAGAGTGATGCAGAAGATCACTCCTTTCTCTTTTTCTCTCTTGTTGTTAGAATTTCACTGTGATGTGCACTGATTTAAAGGATGTTGCGATCAAGGTTCAGGAAAAAAGATCTGTTAATCTTTAGAATACAAAAGAACTGAGTTTGTATGTCTGGTTTGTAGAAGGAATGAGTAACTTGTGTTTGGTCGGAGTAATTAACAGAGAGAGACATATAGACAGTGACTAAACCTTGCTCACAACAGCTCATAGAGATTTAGTTCTAACTTGTGTTTAACTGCCGTCTCCTCTCATGCATCTGTCCCACTTTTTATTCACAACCATACCTGTTCTTAAACTATATTTCAATCTCTAACTTTTTTCATTGTCGCCTTTTTTCACATTTCCCTTCATTAATTCCTGGCCCCTCGTTTCACTCGCCGTAAATAATGCCACCTGTTGGGCTTTGGCTTTCATTACAGTCATAGAACCGTAAATAAGCAAGAAGGGCCAACGAGTGTGCCTTGCTCAGGCTAAGCGAGTCAGACCCCTGGCACAGAAAGATATGCCCGGCACTCACTGACTAATGCATTCGCCAGCGAGTCCGGAGGGAGAGACGATGGGAGCAATGAGGCCAAGGTTAAAGCAACCTCTGCTCCTCTGCAGAGCAGGCATTTGAAGACAGAAACTTATGGGCGTTCGTGGTGACCAGTCACACCTTGTTGATTTGGATCAACACGAGCTCAGTGTTTTTTACCACGCAGCTATGTACTGTATGTCATAAGACCGACGGAGATGCAATCCTATATCGCTTCTTAGAGAAGTCTTAAGTGACGGCAGTGCTCAGCTGAGGAATTGGGTAATCGATACATGGTTCGCACTTTAAGCCGGAGGAACGGTGTTAGGGTTAGAGGGTCGAGCAGTTGAAAGCACGCACAGTGGGACGTGATCAGGGTGTGGGTGGAGGGGTCGGGGGTGAACTCTCTCAAATAGCCTTGGTGAGTACAGTGGGCCCTCGGCTCCTTTGGCTTTGAAATGGGAGGCGGCACTGGCTCCTCTCGCATGCTGGACCGGCTCTCAGCATACCACAGCCTGCCATCAGACACAGTTGTCGTGTCAGGTGTCTTCCTGGGAGTGGTTATATTTAAAACGAAGAAGCTGGGGAGGGGGGCTGTCTATATGACGATCACATGATGTATTCGGTGTGCGATCAACAGATTAACGCTGCAAATGCAGACATGAACTTTCATTCGTTGTGTTTTCGTCAACACAACAATAAAGCACACAATGCTTTATTATTTCCACAAATTTGCAAGTGAATACAAATTTGTTTTGTGGCTGGTGAATCGTTTCATTTGCGAGCTGAGAGATGTGTCTGGGTAATTAGCTCCTGCTAAATCGCCATAAAGAACAAACTGCCATCCAGCTCCAAATGATTAAAAAAAAAAAACAGTTTTTTTTTTTTCATGACACTTGTCCTGAGGGAACTTTTGTTCATCACCTAATTACTGTCTGATACATCTGCAAGGAACAAAACCACTTCCCTCTCTCCTTCAAAGGGACACACCATGTCAGTCTGTTCTGTATGCCAAATCAATTAGTCATCAAATGTCCCTCGGAGAAGAACAGTTAACCTTTATCTCCATCAATGTTTCATCGGTTTTGCCCTCTTGCTGGCGTCCCATTTTCTCTCTTGCTGAAATAAAAGAGAAGCCCCGTGGTGATTAATGTAAATAAAAACATAAATGTGATCGTTAGTATTCTCTCTGTGCGCTCCCACAGATATGTGCCATCAGAGGCTATACGCAAGCAGAGAATGTTTTAATGAATGTCTCTGAGCCTCTTGCTCCCTGGATTCAGAGGAAAATAAATAAAATAAGGCTTTGCTGATGATTGTGTATTTGCCGGACAATCACGTTGTGCAGCATCCGACCAGATATGCGTTTTGTCTCTCTCCCCTGCCATGTCAGGTTTTTGCATTAATGACTTCTCCTTGCTGTGGCCAGAAGAAAAGCAATACATAATCCCTAAGAGGTTTTCTCATATTGACTTGAATTCACAGGGCTGTTTTTTGTTGCGGTGGCTGGCGAAGCAAATGAAAAGCAGTACAAGTTACACAGATTAAACTGAAAGAGACTATATTTTTTATTCAAGTTATAAACGTAACTTGCTTGGATGTAACGAGTCAGGCCCTGGTGCGCCCTGTTAAATCATATCAAAAAGACGCTTGTCAAACTCAAGGTTTGGGGGCCTTTGTGTGTGAAGTTTGCATATTGTCTTCTCTTTACGACAGGTGCTTATCACACAGTCCAATAACGTACGTTCTAAGTTACTTGGTGACTCTAAAATAGCCCGTTGGCGTTAACGCGAGTGTCCCTTCGCTCAAAGGCAGTTCGGATCAGCAGCTTCGTACTATCTATTTCTGACAAAGTTAAGTTTAACAACTTGCATTGTTTAGCCTGTTTTGTTCCAAATTTAAGACATGAACACGTCAGAATTTTACTAGCAAATAAAAATCTGTGGCAGCTCCTGATTAAGCATAGCGGCCTCAGACACTGTTACACACTACCCACAATAAAATACCAGAAGAGCCATTAAATATTCAGTGTTGTGGTGTAGCAAAAGCTTAACTCTTGAATTTTAAAGCTGATTCTGAACCCTCTGCTGTGGTGGTCATATGATGGACTGGTGCTCTGTCCTGGGTTGTACTGTCTTCACCCATAGTCAACCCAGACTGGCCTTAGCCTGCTGTGACCCCAAGCAGGATAAATCAGAATGGATTGAAATACTGATGAAATTGGGCTTTTAAATCAAGTTGATTTGCTTGTAATGTGAAAAAGAATGTCAAGTTGTTCATTTATGATATAAATTGCGCAGCAATAGTCATAGTGGGGCAACTTTAATGACCTGCGTCAGGGCTCAAAGCTCCATTAACAGCTTTCCAATTGGAATTGTTTAGATATGAGAAATAGTGCATGTGTGAGAAATATGTCAGCAAAATCATATCATTGGTGATAGGAATGTGAATATTCTGTTTATAGTGGCTAATCATTAGTTCAGATTTCTGAAAACATCCATCCATCCATCCATCCATCGAGCCGTCCATCCATCAATCCATCCATTGATTGAACGCTGATGAGGGAGACCCTCCTACTGATTGTATCCTCACAATCTGTGAGGTTCCATAAGCTGTTCGCCTCTTTGTCTCTCCATGAGAAAAGCACTGACAACAGACTCCATGGACTGCAATGGAATGAACTGCTGTCTTCTTCTGTCTGTCCACCAGACACTGACTGCGCCTCAATTGATCTAATCACATCCCAGCATTAGCTCAGGCATGCCTTTAATTCATAACCAGATTTTCTCTATGGATGAAAGTACTTAGAGCTGACGTATGACAAGGTTATATGAGGAAGGCAATGGAAGTTCAATTAATTTTGGTATTGTCAGTATCCGTGATGTGAGTTCAATCATTTAAAACGTTTAAAATTATACCAGAGGGCCATGAAAGAGAAGCATAAATGTCTGCTTTTTGGGTATTTGTCCTAAAAAAGTTTGTATTCCTATTGTGAAGCATGGCATTACAAATGAAAAATACCCCATTAATACTTATTGGAATGAATATTTCTGCTTGTAAGACAGCGTTCCTCAAATGTTGCTACTTGAAAACAATGCCTTCACCAATCCAGACAGATCCAAGAGCTTGTTGGTTATGTTAGTGTTGGTTCTCTTGAGTATGTAAATCTGATGTTGAAAGACTTCATGTTCACTTCATACTTCTACGTTGTTCAGTCTCCTGTTGAACTTTGCTGCAGATCACATCGTGGTCAGAAAGGACCAAAGTTACAACCAAAGAATTGTGCTCAGTCTAGGTTTTCTCTTCCTCTTTATCTTGGTCGTGGGCCTGCTCTCACTCATTAGCAGCAACACAATTTGCCAGACCGAGCCAGTCATGCGGACTGGCCGAGGTTCAAACTGATGGGTTGTCGACTCGCATTAATCCCGACGACGGTGATTAGAAAGAAAAGGCAGACCGAAATTCTTAATGACTGGACGACTCATCTTGATGGGAAAAAAAGCCCCCGTTGATCATCTTGCTTGTTTTTGTTGCTGTTGAACTGTCTTCAAAGAAAAATTGTGCAAAATGTATAACATGCTCCTGGCAACAATGTCGGGAGCAGGAAGCCGGTGCAACAGGGGTCTTGAACTTGACAGGAGTATTGAATAGGAGCTCGTGGTGACATCCAGTCATGAAGAGTCATGAAAGGAGCAGAATCAGAACCCGACCCATCAAACAATCCTATGGAGAAAATGCTGGGTTGGGGTTAGATTGGTCACATTTTTCTTTCTTTTTTGGTTTGTGAGAAACACAACACACATCTGGCTCTCCTTAATGGCATTTCAGGTTAAACTTTTTTCTTTTTTTAACCTAAAACACAGATCCCCCTCTAAACCTTGGAAAACACTGCTGTAAGTGAAAGAGGTACCTTTTTTCAGGGTCAGCAAATTGGCCACTTCCAGAACTAAACTCATCTATTTTTAAAGTCATTTTTCATATGACATGGTTGCATAAAAAAATCATAGATGGATAATTGTTTGCTTCCAGTAAACGCCTGTCAGCAGGTTTTTTTCCTCCCAAAAAGTCCCAAGAAGCCGGAGCATGCTGCATTTTGCATGAGTCCATGGTTGAATGTTGAATATTCCTGCAGATACTAATGCAGTTAACAAAGTTGCCTTAAACCAATAGTAATGAAAGTCATCTTAGCAAATAGATGTATGTATGCAAAGATTTTTAATTTGTTTTTAGTTTAGTCACCTGCTCACTGGGTTGTAGTGTCTTGTTTTTTTTGTTTTTCTCATGTAAATTCAAAAACCAACACATTCTCAATTTGGGAATTTGATTGGCGTCTTCTCGTAGAACGAGTACTCTGGAGTTTAATCTTAGAATATAAGTGGTTGCTTTGATGGTGTGAAATCCAAACCGGGAGAATGACTAACATCTTCTTGTTTGGGGCTCATGAATGCATCAGCGTCTATGCTCAGTGGTGGGGAGCCGGTTCAGAGCGGTGCCAGTAAAGCCCTGGGTGTTGTAATCCTAAGTAATTCTTTAAAAGTTAATGGTAACCCTAAGAGGTGTTTGGAGAGAAATCCAATACCACCATCTTCTCTCTTGAGACAGACCACTTTCCCAAACTTATTTTCTCCCAATCTGGTAGCAGATGATCCTTTGAAATAAGTTTAGTGTATAAGATGGACGACACAAACATACTATCTTATACGTTCTTTATCTGAGGATCAGTTTGTGATTTCATGAACTATTGAAAGTAGATGATGCTGCTGTAAAAAAAAAAAAAAAAAACACAAAACCCTACCAGCAAAGTGTCAAAGCTGCTACCAGCCTTAAACTCCCATCTTGCCATAACCCAATCCCTGCAGAGGAGCCTTTGTGTACAAACGAGCCCTCTCACTCACTTCAGCCCCGGAGCTTGTGGTCTGCATTCCGCCTGTCGGAGACACAAGCTGTCTAAATAAGTGCTCGCCGTTGCCTCTTTATTCTGGTGGCAGCTTGTGTTCGAGGGGCCTCTGGCGCTTTCATGCCAGCATCCATGCTCTACACATGCTCGGCAACATCCGCAGACCAAAACGGTGGCGTGCTACCAGGCTAACACATACAGCACCAGCTGGGGACCTGTTAACAGCCGAATAGCATGGGTCTGTCAGTGAACAGCTTGGCGCTGCCGCTGCCTGCTCGTACTTGCGTGGAGCTGCTCGGCCTGCAGCAGTCAGCAGTGGGCCTTCGGTTGGCATTCATAGTTGGTATCACATGTGCTACGTGTCAGGGCCAGACTATGGCCTTGTGCATTCTGCGTAGGCCATACAATCAGCCCGGAGGCCCCGTCCTCCGTGTCTGCAGACGGCATCTGTCGGGCTCCACGGGGGCTGACGTGGTCCCACTGTTTGTTAATGAAGAATTCCATTTTATTGCGTTGAACTGTGCTCATGTCGAAGCAGTGACAGTAAACCGTGGATATCCAAGTTCCCCTTGTTGTCTTGAGGACACATGTTTATGCTTTGAATTAATTTTTTTCATGAATCTTACGAGTTTCCCCTCTCTTCCCCGTCTGCTTCAGTCTTCACACTTGCCTGTGTGGTCTGTGTTCGTAACGTCCCAGCGACTCCACCCCTGCTCCAAAAGCCAAACCATGTCAAAGATGTAAAAGGCTTGTGACAGAAAAGCATTCTATTTCATCAGCAATAATTACGCTGCAGTCAAGAAGAGAGGGGAGCTTCATCCTTTCTGTAATGAAATAATGACGGAAAAAAAAGAGCAAACTGAACCATCTAAGAGACACTGGATATGATTTTGTTCAGATGTTCAGGTTTAAAAGTGGAGTTGATGAGAATTATTATTTTTTTTAAGTATATCCCGAAGCGTGCAGGAAACTGATTTCCAATTATGCTTAGAAAAACCACTTGCTGCATTCTATTTGTGATAAGGTCAGGGGCAAACCCACCTCGAGAAGTGACAAGCGGGAGATGACGAAAGCATGTGCGGTTTCTGGATGGGCTGTTTTATTTCAGCTTAGGAGGCCGTTAGAGATGGTCATGCATGAAATACAAGGCTTTATTTGTCCAACGGGGGACTCTTAAAGCCGTCTTCAGTGGCTGCGAGAGTGACAATATGATTTAACATTTTCTATTCGGGGGACTTTATGCTCTCTTTCTGAACCTTTTCTGACTTTAATTCCAAAATGCTGCAGTTAGCTCGGCAGCATGCCGTGAAATTTTCAACGTCTCCCTGAAAATGACGGAAAAATAACGACCCACGAGAGTGTTGGTGTTTGTATTGGCCTTATGATGGGAATGTATCTATGACAGTTTAGGCTTACGCTGCATAAAATACCACTTCTTTTTTTTTTTTCTATGTTCTTATTCAGCACAGATTCGTAATAAAATCTTTACAGCTTCTGAGGCGTGTTGTTCTCCAGAACAATGTGTCACTTTAAAGCCAGTACCTTTATGTTGCTGTTAACTGTTTACCATTATGGAATTATTTACTGTTTCAATAACAGTTTTTTTCAACAACTCAGTTTTTGTAGTGGTTTTTCACGACAGACCATCAAATAGCTTGGCCAAGTGAAGCATCAGTCTGACGCACGCGGTGCTGACAGCTCTGCTAATGTGGCAAAGCAGCACGACAAGGGTACTGCTTGGATTATTAAGAATACAGTCCTAAAGTAACTCAAGTTACTTTGTCCTGTAACGATTTATTCTTGTTTCAGTATGTAGTGAAGTAATGACAGCTTTTTAAAGCTGTGACTAGTCAATTTAAGGAGCCCCACAAAGTGCCTTTACTTGAATTCAAACCCCATCCGCCATTCTGTGTCGAACCTCAGAACGAACCAAAGTTATGGAGGATCAAAAAAAAAAAGCAAAATTTGATCCTGTTCCATCTCTTGTCATCAAGTCTCATTAAAGGCTTGGTTTTCTGTGGCCGCAAGCATCTGGATTTAAAAATAGGAACCCAAATTGCCTTATTGTATCCCTATTCAGTTTGTTTATTTATTTTTTCAAGGCTGTGCATCATGCAAAGCATTTTCGTGGGAGCATTTTCTTCATTATACTTGTTTGCACAGTGTTGCACTTCGGCGCAAATACCTTGATGAATCAAGCCCAGATGTCAACGCTGGAATGGCGGAGGTAGACCTTGGCAAATCCCACTTTGGCCACCCCTCAGCTGCGATAAATACAGACAACGTTGAGCATGCTGGTTATTCTTGCCTCTGGAGCCAGAGTCAACAACCACACCGTGCACTGTCCAGCAATTACACATCTCATAATTAATTTGAGTGTAAATCTTGACAGGAAAAACAGAGTTGTAATGGTGTTGAGTTTTAAAAGTGGCGACTAATGACTTACCAGCAGCTGCCTCAAAAGAATGTCCCACCCCCAGACGGCAATGTTTCACCAATCTGCTTCAGAAAAGAGCCAATTAAAATTCTGCAAATATTTTTTTATGACAATCATTACTGTGAAGTTCCCACACGGTCCTGCAGACTCCAGCGATATTGTCACGCGGGGGGACAGAAAGTTGGAGGTTTCTTTCTTTTCCGAGCGTTTCACACACATAAAAGTCTCATATTTTTTGGCAAACCTCGCAGGACTCGACGGGTGACAATGTGGGAGTGTTCGGTAATAACATAAAAGACGGTTTCACTTTTTAAAATTTTTTTCTTTAAAGTCGTGACTTGTTTCACTTTTGCGATTGTAAAAAATCTTGACTGCACTCATTTGTTATGCCCAGTTTCGTGCTATGTGGGGAAAGGCAGCCAGGAATGGAGCAGAATAAAGAACCGGGCTTTAGTTTCCCTCTCAAACTTAAAACAATAGATCTCTGCATTTATATTTTTTCATTGCTTCTTTACCTTATTGTGAATTCCAGTTTGTTCTTCTCTCATGAGAAATTACAGTCATGCCATTAAGAAAAGTCCCAAACTGTGCCTATTGATTTTTAACAAAAGTTTGATGGATTGAGTTTCTTTTTTTTTTTTTTATCTCCTGCCCCCATTTTTATTTTACAACATCACTGACACTTTGCAAAGTATTTTTTGGCTTCTTACACGAGCGATGCCGTCCCTGTTTGTCCTACATCTGCCTCGTGTACAACATATTTCTCTTGCTGTTGAATTTGTGAATTAGAATAGTAAATAAACATATTTATTATGATTAAATGTGGATAATCACAATGAGCTAAATTGGCCAAGTTTGTCATACAAGCAACTTTTAAAAAAAAAAGTTTCTCCAATGTACCGAATACAAAGAAAGTCTATAATAGGGTGGGAGAATAGTTGGCGCTGCAAATATCAGACTGCCAAAAAGATGGGTTAAGAGTCAATTGGGCAACGTTTTTATTCCTACTTTGTGAAAGTTCAGGGATCTTCAGAAAAAAAACTGCTTCTGGAGATGAACAGTCCATAATTGTAATAAATGAGTCTGTTTCCATAATGCAGCATCTATGAAATCTCTCTTTTCTTGGAGTTAAATGACACAAACGCTACGATAACTCCAGGAGTCTCTCTGCGGGTCACTCGTGTCACTCTGGGGTTACGCACCCGGCCCGGCTCCCTGCTGCTGGTGTCACTCAGGTTAACAATAGCCCACTTATTTGGTAATTGCAGGAAGCACAACTTGCAGAAATCCCGGGGTCAAGCTCTCCTGCGAAGGAATGTACATGTGGATGCTCAGTGCTGTCAGCGATTGACAGACTCTTAAAATAAGTAAATGTGACAAAGAAGAATGTGGATGAAAGCTCGCGCGCCGTGTTCGTCAATGTCGTCGTGACTTTTAAACGTTTGAGGGGCAACGTCAGCGCCGTTTGTTGCAAACCTTTGTTTTCTCGTGATCAATGTGAGAGTGATGAAAGTTTTCATTCTCTTTTAATCTGCAGCTTTTTTTACCAATATTGATCAATAGACATTGATTTCAAAACGGTTTTGTTCCCGGTGTGCTGGGTTTCATTCATGGATTTTCTGATGTGCACTTTGACACGTCAAAAGTGTTAAATCAGGTGCCATGAGGAGTATTTAAATGAGGCGTTCGTCTGTGTGACTGTTTTCTCCCCACAGTGGAAAGATTGGATAAAAAAGTGCCCCGAGAGCAAAATGAAATTTAATAGCGTTTAGTTGGACATGTCAGTGGAGGAAAGTGACGAACACATTGGAGAGCTGCAACAAAGGGAAGGGGGGGGGGGTCTGAATTTGGTTTGAAAAAATTAAGGGAAAATGTCACAAAGTCAAAGTTGAGAAAATTCCGACAACTGCAGATATCTCCGCTTAAAGGGGCGAGCTGATTGGACCTGTTAAATCCAGGCGCGCTGAGAATCAGCGCAGATGTTTTCACATGCTGGAGATCACATTGCGTGCGATAAATTAATTTCGTGCAAACATCTGATATTGCATATTTAACGCTTGAATACGCGTGCTTGCTGTTTTGCCCATATGTCAGATGCAATCCTCAGCGTGCCCATGTGTCCTGCACACAATATCGAGTCTGCAAGTGATTTCACGCACGCAAACGTTGAGTAATTCGGCAACTTAATACTTCGTCTTCTCCCTTCACGATGCTGCAGATGGCGCTTTCCTCGCTTGATAATTGTGCATGTAATCCAAAGACCAATCCAAAGTAGCAATAAAGCCGTGACACATGTGTTGCTCCACATCCACAGGTAAACCTGAGGCCGTACTAAGTGAAGACGTGTGCATCACATTTAGTTTTTTTTTTTCTCTGCCGAGGAAGCCAGAAAACCTCAGTGGTCTTCAAAATCCCACAGTTCGGTATGGTATGTCGGTTTTTCCACAAAGGCTCATTAGGACCTACTTCGTGTTTGGACAGTTAGATATATTCTTATTTCCTTCCACTTCCATCCATATGATGCATGGTTACTTGAGACTATTATCCTAATGATCTGCAAACTACCCTGGATTCGGAGTAGACACTGGCGAAGTCCCTGGGCCAGCGACCGAGTGCTCAGGAGCAATGTGCACTCCAGCAGACCTGCCCGTCGATAATTTCCCAATCCCCTTCTCACTTTGCAAAGAAAACACACGTCTGTTCTCCAATTAACTACTACAGTTCTTTGAGTGTTATTCGGTGTGTGAGTAAGCGGGGCCTACAATTATCCGGTGTCCGCTCGCAGCAGAACAATAACGTTTTTCTTTGCTGCAATTATCACATCGGAACGGTGAGCAAATCAGGATCTTTTTCATTGAAGGACAATTAACCTTTTCGGGCTTGACCTGCAAGCTTCTAAACGTGTTTGGACAACCTTTAATGTACTTTCCATGGAATGAGCGAAGTCTGGCCTACGCAGCCTCTTAGTTTGTTGTAAACTTGTGATAGAACGCTCCATACTGTGAGCCGCCGTGTAAGAAGACTGTGTGGGGATACGGTAGTGGCTATTCATGTATCTACACCAATACTTATACATTTGTAAAAATGCTTGCCACCGAGTCTTCAGTAAGAAGAAAAAGGCAAAACTATGTTTAATGATTGATGGCAAATAGTGTTTTAGAGGACTTAAGAATTGAGTAAAACATAATATATTAAATCCTGCAGCTGGAAAGGGCTTCCAGTTAAAACTAACTCAATCGTGCTGTTAAAGGGAGCTGCTTAATAGACACACTAATATTATCAATCATTCAGTCATCAGTCAAACCTTATATCCATTGCACTTTCGTACAAAAACTAATACAGACATACAAACACAATAGATGAGGTTAAAGCTTAACAATAGACTTGGATGTAAAACATTTGCAAGTGTAATGCATGAGACAGTGTTATAGTGTGTTGTTACTTCTCTGATGTCATGTGCAGAGGTCAGAACAGATATTGAGACATTGATCCACAGGGTTCAGACCATTTCTACTATGGTTTTTCACACTCCTGGTGACATGTGAAAATTTTTTATGAATTCACATCACAATACTGTAGGATTTTGTAAAGTCATTAAAAAAAAGAAATGCAGACACCTACAAAATATAATCAGTCAGGCTTTGGTTTTGTTTTTCCACGGTGTCCTCATCGGAGCAGATAGTACAGGTTTATTGGGCAGGTAAAGTGCAACGGCTGGAGTTGCTCTTCAGGAAAAGGAAAAGTTGGAGGCACCAGGAGGTTGTAATTAGCAAATTAGTTTGCCTTTTGCAGGGAAATGGTCAATAATGTGGTGCTTCATCAGACCTGTTTCCTCCGCCTGCTGTCTCTGTGGTGCTCTGTTCAGATTTATGCCCCTGCTGCTTGTTTTTTACTCTGCTGCCTTCTCTCTCTCTCTCTCTCTCTCTCTCTCTCTCTCTCTCTCTCTCTCTCTCTCTGTCTCTCTGTCTCTCTGTCTCTCTGTCTTTCTCTCTCTCTCTCTCTCTCTCTCTCTCTCTGTCTCTCTCTCTCTTTTAATGCGCGCACACACACACATACAAAAGGTTGCCCAAAAGTGAGCCGCATTACTGTGTTGCTTCCAACATCACCATGGTACACATTTGTGAATCATCTCGCCGAGTTGTTTCAGACCAATTAGTTTAATTCAGAGGCCTGTTTGCCATTAAAACCTAATACAATAAATATCGCACAAATCTGTTTTTCTTCACTTTTTACATTGTGAGGAAAGGATTGTGGCGTTGCTGTGGATGTGCCTTCAGGTTGCACTGAACTCAATACTCGTCCCCCCTTGTCCCCCCACTTTTCCCTTTTATTCTTTTCTCACAATATTTATTGTAGCAGAAGACCCGAGTTATCCCCTCTTACCAGTCGGCTGCCACTCCCTGACCCCGTTGTTTACCTGTCGTCTCTTCTCAGGAGGCTGACAGGGGTTTGTAATGATTTTCCCCCCTCTTAGACCGCTCCTCTCTAATCCCTCATCTCCTGTTTGTTGTGCGTGTGAGGATCAGAGAGCGCTCAAGAGTCTCCATGGCCTATAATAAACAAACACTCGATTACCTTTTTTTTATGGCCACTAAAATCTGTTGCTACGCTTACAGCACTTTCAGTTTGTCCCAACTTTTTTTTTTTTTTTTAAACATTCAGTTTATGAAATGAAAAATTTGCTTACAAATGTCAAGCTTGAGGTGTTTTATTAAAAAAAAAAATATATATATATATAGATTCAAAAATAATAGTTGTAATTTGAAGCATATGCATAGTTCCGAACAAAGACAACCGTGTTCTCTGACTCCAAGTCATCCCTGGTTAAGAAGCTGCCTCATTTCCTTTTGTTTTTCTTTGTTGGTCATTTTGATGAAAGACCTTTTCTCTCACAATGTGAGAAAACATCTTTGGTCGTTTTCCCCCCCGATGCAATCAATACACATGATGCCTGAATTTAATCAAACTTGCCATATCAGCGTTAACTCAGCAACACTAAATTGGCTTCCTGTACAAGACAGGACAATCGTAATCTTTGCTGGCGATCGAAATTTACCAGATATTATTGGAGCAAAGTGAAATATACAGTTTCTGCAGCTAAAGATCAACTGACAAAGTTGGTGGGCTTGTTTCAGATTGAATTTCTAATAGGAGTTAAACGTTCTGCCGGTCTGCTATTGGAGGAAATCTACAAGTCCTTTCACAGTAAATTAAACAGACAGATGACTTTATTTGATAGGAAAATTAAAAGAAAAATTCAATGGCAGCTTTGCAGTGTGTAGCATGGTGGAACCTCGAGGCTGCGCGCAATCTCTGTACATCTATCCATTTTCCATACTGAGGGTGTCAAACTCATTTTAGTTCAAGGACCACATGAAGCCCAGGTTGATCTCAGTGGGGCCAGACCAGTAAAATAAACACATAACAACATTCCTCGGCGTTTAGCGCGCGCGTTTTCATGATAATGTTAGGTAAATATCCATTTCCCGCTATCTGCTGTATTTTCGTATATCCTCAGGAGACAAATTATGAACAGCACTTACTTTTTTTAAAACATTCTTCTTTGTTAGTTTCACACTATGCAATGTCATCCAGCGGGCCAAATTGGACCCTATGGCACGTCGACTTTGTCACATGGGCTGTAATTTCTATATCACTTTATCCATCTGAGGGTCAGAGGTGAGATCCCATCAAACTCTGGGCTTTGGCAGGATACACTCTGCATAGGTAGCCAGTGTATGGCAATGAGACGGGTAACCACACACTCACATTCAAAGAAGGAATACTCTACACAAAAAGGCCTCCCAGCCCAGACCAGACTACAACATTTCACTATGAAGCCAGAGTGCCAACTAGGTAATTCCAAATTTGAATGCATTAATTCAAATTAATGCATCTGTTCTCAGATTGGGAGCAATAGATATTTTAATTAAGCAAGAGGACAAAACACAGTGTTTGTTCCCTCGCGCTCTCTAATTAACCTAAACTATTTTTACACATAATAACAAACTGTACCACGCTGCAACAGGCTTTTAATTACCTGCAAACACTTTGTGTGCGCGCTTGCTTAATGAAGCACATTGAACAACTTTGCTTGAACTTGTCTTTGTTTGCCGCTTGTTGTTTCTTTGCCATAAACACTCACATCAAATCCATACATCTTAACTCGTGTGTCCCATCTCTGTAGAGCTTTATTAAAACCCTCCCTGCTCTGTTCCACACGGTCGCCGCCAAAGGGCTCACTTACAAAGTCTATCTTCTGCGTTTCTACAAATTGTTTGCAACACTGCTGACGCTGGGATAGCATTTCCAGGCAGCTTCGCTTACCCACAAGTCCACGGGTGCTGCTTTGAGGACGGATATATGTGTGTGTGTGTGTGTGTGAGTGTGTGTGTGTGTGCGCGCTAGCCAGGCTCAGTGCTACTGCTGCTGGAGATCCAAGACTTCATTTGCTGCTGTTTGGTTATTATCTGCCGGGCCACAAACACTACCATTTGTTGGCATTCTCCTTTCTCGTGCTTCGGGGAGCTCTAATCTGTGGTAAAACTTTTTTTTTTTTTTTTCACTTTTTAATTACCACTGGATACGTCTAAATATTTAGTTGTGTGTATGTAGATTGGGTGGATTGTTTTTTTTTTAATACTTTATTTCTCTTTCAGTGGTTTTGATAATCGCAGTTAATTTGTTGCTCCTCCTACTGTGGATTTTGAACATTATGATCTTGTTGATGGTTGTTTAAATGGTATTGTTTGTAGTTTGCCATCGCCTTAATCGATTTTGCATGTTGTTTTTCCTTCTTTCCGTGTTTGTGTTTTTAGGGGGGAAATATTTATTTTGGTTACAGCAAAGAGCAAATGTTGACTGCTGTTGTCTTGGACATTGTCTTGTAATATATATTTAACACCAAACCGTGTTTATGATTCATGAATGCTGTATTTGTCACACACAAAATATAATGCCAAATGAGTTAATGAGACTGTTTTATTGACTGTCCTTCATGTCGTTGTCACCTCGAAACCTCTCATGTCTGATGGATTACACTCCTGCACCTCAATGCAACTTTTATGCTTCCATTCATCATCATAGTCGTGAGGCTGCAAAATATTTCACAAGTATCTATTGATCATCTTCAACCAATGGGCTTTTAGTACGCACAAGTGAATAATTATCTAACTTCATTTTTAAGTTTGCGGCTATTGCAATGTCAGCTCCTATCATACAAATATAGGGTCAGTATTTAACCAATCTAAAATAGCCAGCTCTGTCACAAACCTGCGAGTCAATAGTAATACGTTCTTGCCTCCCTGTGCTAAATGGGGCAAATGTTTTAGTCCCTATATTGGTAAATTCTGAGAGCACACTATCTCATCTTTATAGCACTCGAAAGAGGGTATTCAGAGCTGCTTCATTCTCTGATTCATTGCTGTCAAAGGGATAATATAAAACTTTGGTATAATGTCATCGGCTTTCTACATTTTGGCCCCTTTTGTTGCTCTGGAAAGAATGGATGATGTGACATGTTATTACCTCGGCCAGGAAAGATCATACCTTATCTCAGCAAAAGCCTAAGACAAAATATAGCAATTACCCTGGAGAATTGAAATGTCAGGGCAGGTTTAGCATTTCCAGCTGTAGAAATTGGATTTCAGGCATACTTCTGAACTTTGATAAAGGAAGATGTTAAAGTCTGTTTTCCCTGGCAAAGGTGCAATATCTACCCGTCCCGTCAGGTTAGAAAATCACTTGTTCAGGAGGAATTCAGTTCTGTGGCTGATGTAAACCACCATTGTTGCTTTGTTTAATACAGGTTGAAGTAATAACAAACTGCGATATGTTTGTGTGTGGGTGTTCTTTTAAAGGTTTGATGACATTTGTATAATTGATCTGTTTGGAGAGTGGCTGTTTTCTCATTTTAATCCAGTAATTAAAACTGATTCTCATGGTGGGTGAAAGAGACAATAAAATCTAAATTTGATGCAGATGCACTCAATTTTAGCCATGATTAAGGATTTGCTGTGTTTAAAGAATAAGGTACAGAAGCAGACTTATCTTTGATGTGAACAAGAAACCCCTGATGTATATCTCCTACAATTTGATTTACGAGGATCACTGTCTGGAGCAGTAGGACCAAGAACATAAACAAGGGTGAAGATTATCCACACATGTGCAACCGGTCTGTGTAAAGGTTTGTGTCCAGAATCTACCTTCTGCCTCTGGGAGTCTCCAATCCCGGTAGAAATCCCCTTTGCTTACAAGCAGCTGTCACCACCTGCCAAAGAATTCAGAAAAGCAGAGTGGTGAAGTCAAAACAGCTCGTGACCTTGTCTCAAGCATCTAACCTCTCTCAGGTCTCCGGTGTTCTGCATTTTGCAGCATGGGAAGCACCTGTCTCTCCTGCTTCCTCTAAATACACTCAGGATATCATCCGTCGCTGCGCAATTACCCTTTAAGGAGTATTTAAAAGTAGCATGGAGCTTGGACAGGCTTCTGTCTGTCCATATGCCATAAAGCTATTGGTCGACAGGACGGGAACAAAGCAGTTTCACTGAGGAAAATTTAGAGAGGAAGAGGAAATGTCTGCGGCATGGGAAATGTCAGCTGTCTGACAACTGTTATTGTGGATGCTTCACCAGAGTGTCTCATGTCTGAGAAAAGAACACTCAGAAGCAATGATGAAGACATTGTGATTTCTAAATATTGGAATATATTTGGAAATCACGTCTACCATTAAAATCATATTATATTTACAAATGGAAGATTCAGAATTCTTGGCTTTTTTTTGTTGATAAAGTACCCTTCAGAGACAAAGAAGAGCCTCCCCAAGTGGTTGCCACACTGCAGTGATAAAAGACAGATCCACCTACATCCCCTTCCGTCCCTCGGCACCAACTCCAGAGCCCGTCTCTGTGTCGCTGGGGTGTACGCTGAGTAAAGACAGGTTGCTAAGGTTGGAGACTGCATGTGGAGTTCTGAATTCCCACACCCTGCTTCTGCCCGCGCGTCTTTTTCCTTTGCATCATACGCCTGGCAGCGGCACAACCTGAGCAGGGGCCATGATGTAAGGCCAACTACCCACTCCACAAATCACACACAACAACGGGTGAAGGGGCTTTTCATGCCGGGGGTGTACTCTTACCCTCTGCGGTAAGGTTTCACATGCGTAATGTCTTTTGGCAACGTCACGCTCATGTCCTTTGTCTTGTTATGTGACAGGATAACAACTGAGCTGTTTACTGATTGTACAACAACTGAACAATTGCACTATTGTGTGAGCAGCAGCAGAGATTTTACAGTTGCAGAGAGTAGCAGACAAACACAGAGGAGTTTAGGGTAAATTTATCCCCATGTTGGGGAGACCCCTGGGCTGTCTGACTCTGGTGTCTGTATTATCCATCAGACTGTTTGGAAACAAGCCAGTGATTGGGAGGAAAAAGAGGGGGGGGGACGGGGGGGGGGACTTGAAGGAGTAATTTGACATTCAGTGATACTTACATGAGAATATCGGCATCACTACACATCTTCTCCATGAGGCTACTGGCTCCAGCTGGTCAGCCAATACCGGAAGCCGATTTCCAGACACTTCCAAGAAAAGTCAAATAGGCAGCATCGACTTTTACAATCAACGCCACATGAAATCAATTGGACAGTTTTTGCGGTTGCCATGCCTTACACATTTTGTCACATCCAAGATCTTATAAATGCACACACACAGAACAATGAGGTAAACTTTGGCAAAGGCCACCAGGGGCCACTTATTAGACCGGCCTGGGCCTTGTCCTTCCCATAAAGGCCCATTCAATCAAAAGTTATGTGGAAACCATTGTTGCCGGATTATTGTAGTGTGGCTGTAAATAGTGTGTAAGGCTCATTATCAAAGGGGCCTCCCTGGCAGAAATTTGGCACAGGGAAGTCTGACAAGCTGGGGTCTCACCATCTGTAGCTGAGGTATGAGAGGGGAAAAAGGAGAAAAAGAGCTGGTGCTTCCACTGTGTACATGCATTAGTGAACTTTTCTCCTGGGCTTAGAGCCAAAGCTCAACAAAGTTTCCCAAGCTTTATTGGAAATGGTAAAACCTTTGAATATGGTGGATCAGGCTGAGAAGTGAAGCTACCAGTTCGGGAGCAGAGCTGGGCATACGGTGGATCAGCAGTGGTGAGAATTCAAAGTGAGTTTCCCCACAGGGTCAGTAAAGCCTGATATATGTATTTGATGCTTCAAAGGAATATGATAATGTGGTGATTATATCAGTAGTGAGGATACTTTACATTGATTGTTTCTCCTTCTTGTTTAACTACCACAACATTTATTTGAATCTTATATATAGTTCCCTATTGGTATATTTTAATGTATCATGGCCTTAGTAATCCATGCAGGCCACGGCCACAGTATGGCAGCAGATGTAGACGCTGCTCATGTTTGCTAATGCTGGAGCTGCAGGTGAAAAGGAGATTTAAACCCTCAGCCGCTGCGATCTGGGTATTTTACAGAAAGTTTTCAACTCGACTCTTGGGCACTTAGTCTTCGTTCTTCTACCGATCCGCTGTGTTAGTTAGTCCACTAAAACATTGAGTTTATTACATGCTGAATCACAAATGAACGAGTGTGTTTGTTAAGATACGGGCCAGGGAATCAGACAAAGGCTTTCACAGGACTGACAGCACTGGAAGAAACAAGTTTATCGACTTGAAAGGAGTCTGTTGACAACCTGCCGCAAATGGTGTGATTAGAGCACTCGGATGAAAACAAGATACGGCAGTCATATTAGGATTTTCCAATACGGAGATGTCGACGTCTATTCATCTGTGATTGCTTTCGCTGCTATTCAAGCTGTCTGAATCAATGCAGCGATATTTTAGGCTTCAGACCAGCAGTCCGTTTGATTTTAGTGAATTGCTGCCGTCTGCCTCAGCCCAGGCTTGAGCTCAATCAACTCACCACCACATATACAGCTCACTTCAACGTTTATCAAAACTGTTTTTAACAATTTCTTTATGAAACAAGTGGCATGTATTCTTGTTCAATGGAAAATTTGTTAAGTTGTTATCAAATTCTAGGAAATTTCCTGATCTGGAACTAAGTTGGGGGCAGAAATGGGGGAAAAAGCTTTATGTATATGACATTTCTACCATCACAACAAAAGATGTAAATAATACATGCTGTTATGATGTAACGTCTGCACCACATGTTTTATACCATATAGTACAATATATATTTTGATCACTTTCTGTCATTACGGAAAAGGCCATTGACTTGTTTCTCTGATTTCTGGAGAGGATGTTGTCAACTGGCAGCATCAACTAGGGGTCTCCAACATGCACTGGAACTTTTGGCGTCCAACTACGTATGAAGTGGTTGGGATGCAGATCAACCCTTCTAAATCATAATCCATGGTTCGCTCACAGACAAACATGACATGCACTTTCCGGTTGGAGGAGTCGAAGTAACTCAAGGTCTTATTCAGAAATGACGGAGGGAGGGATTGGGAAATCAGCTGCAGATTGGGACAAGCTTTCTGGAAACAACGTCAATCTTAAAGTTTTTACTGGTCGGTCTACGTCTGGGTTTCCTCGCTTTGAATGTTTCAACTGAATTCCTCCAATACGCACATGAGTTACAATTGCAAGGACACAGTACTTGAAGCAAGTCGAGTCCTGTATTAGGTCCGTTTAAAGCTTCAAATGAACCCCTTTCACTTGTGTGGTGTACACCAGGGTTCGGTTTATTGGGACCGAACCTGCCAAGTGTGATTTGCAGTTAATAATGTACACAGCGATCACATCCAATCAAATATAACATGTTCGGTTCTGATCCCACCAATGCTTTTAACCTAAAATAAAACGTCAGTCTGAGATAATAATAGATATTTTATCTCCTGACAAATTCTGTTTGGTCCAAACACACTTTTGAGTAAGCCAAGATTAAAATCTCCGTCACCTGTTTTTCATAACGTCCATCTGTATATGTTCAGTGTTTACGTAAATCACAACCGCCTTAGCATTCACAAGATGATCCACCACAATTACTGCTGAGGGCCTCCTTATAGGCACTTTCCCAGTAATGATTGATAAAGTGGAGCTTGTGGAAAACGCGGACTGCCAGAGTAGGTGTTATATGTACAACATCACAGACGGTTAACCAAGCAGTACATGATGACGCTGCTCATGCACAAGCATTCGCTGTGCATGACAAGCTCTGCGAGATCGGGGCGTGTTGGGAGCCGGGCAGATGCAACGTCCCATGGTTTCAGAGGTTGATAGATTTCAGAGAGAATTGTCAAGGATGGCTTGATGCTGAATGTAGACCAGAGTGTCTTCACATGCAGGCTTCAAATAATTCAACTTCTCTTTATAGGGCACAGCAACGCATTGCCGTTCCTTTCATCTGCTTCCCAAAAGTGCAAGTTCTCATGGAACATATGCAGCAATAAACAGCGTAACATGGCAATTGTAATGTGAACAGCATGCTGCCACTCGAACGGGTAATTGACTTCAGCAGACCTACAATCAGTGTCCTGTTTTCAGGAATAAAGCTCGCTCCATTCCCATAGTGTTGTCCAACATTGGGATGAATCTTGGCTCTTCATTCTTAATAAAACCTACTCAAAGGTAATGCAACTTGATCCGAGTTAAACAATGCTAATTTTGTCTGTACTTTCCTAATGGCCGTACTTCTAGATAGAACATTAATTCAGTCAACACAAACCCTTGTCGAAATGTATTTCCCTCAGTTTCTAAGAGCACACATCAAAAAGCCTCATCTGTTATCACAGCATCTCTCACAATGTCCCTTTTTATTAAGACACTCAAAGCGAATGTTCTTTTACTGTGAAAGGAAAGTGCGTGCGTGCGTGCGTGTCCCATATGTGGCCTTGTGATGTTCCACTGTTCCCCTACTGTAAATACGGAAACATGCATATGCTACTAAATGTCTAATCCTATTTTCATTAGCGTTTGGAAATTGGAAAATCAGGAGACTCGGAGAAATGCCAGTTACAGAACTTTTCACTTTACTTGTTCAGAGGACTAAATCGGATCCCCACCCAAAAATCTTTTCTCCGAGTCATTATCTCCGGCCTAGTTCTGTCTTTTAATGAAGCAACCCAAAGCTTTGTAGTTTGATTAAACAGAGTTTTTGTGAAAGGTGACAGCAACATACATTTTATCCTCTGAAGACATGAAAGTCTTATTTGGATGAGAAATAATGAATCACAGCATTAAAAATGCAGCCACATTGCAGGAACAAAACAAAAAAAAAACATGCTTTGGTGTTTCTTCATATTCTGCTATTGTGAGCGTCTCATTATGTCATCAAGGTAATCCATGACAGAATTTGTGGATTCTCATGAGCACACAAGCTTCAAATAAGAAGAGATTTTATCTCTACCCATTTCAGAAAGTCATTGTATACACAAGGATTTCTTCTTCGGCTTGGGTTGGAAGAAATGGGTGGCCTGAAAATAGTATCCAGGTTCCTCCATGTACCCAAAAGACTCTGTTGCACCGCTGAGTTT
Source organism: Lipophrys pholis (assembly GCF_963383615.2). Taxonomy (NCBI): domain Eukaryota; kingdom Metazoa; phylum Chordata; class Actinopteri; order Blenniiformes; family Blenniidae; genus Lipophrys; species Lipophrys pholis. The sequence goes on along the minus strand of NC_137646.1, from coordinate 19,455,148 downwards.
GTTCAATGTTTATCTAATAGGAATCTTGATTCCTTTCTTTTTGGCCATGCTTATTAGTTTGTTTGCCATTGAGTGGTACAGCATGCCTCCTCAAATCCCTTTTGTAAATACTCCTCATACTGTGCTCAGGGTATCTGGTTTGGTGTGCAATTTCCGCGCTGCCAAGGTTAAGCGAGCAGGACTAATTGAATCTTGCGTGTCTTCTTATGATTTATGAAAGCGCAGGATAGATTCGGAGGCTTGAGCTCCTATAATCTCTCTCATTACGGGAGACGTAAGAGGAGATGATTGTCCAGCTTAATTTAAAACGCCTGCAAATTTCTCATAACCTCTTTATTTCTGCGCTGGCTCGCTGATTCACGAGCGGCCCGGTTGTTGTGTACCGCTGCCAGCTGGACTGTGCGCCAGATAAGGGTGCCTGCTACCCTAAACTTTTACATTGGCTTTAATTTACAAGCTTAGTAAAAAGGCAACCGTTAAGAACAATGCAACTGATAACTCGGTTTGACTTGTTCACATCTAACAGTCTCATGGTTTTTACTTTTCTTACAGAAATGACTGAAGTTTGGCATCAGATTTTCAAGTCGAGTCTCCTCATGCTTTAAGAAAGATTATAGAAATGTAATTTTCATAACCGAGGAACATGTAAAACCTCTCTGGGAAGGCAATCACGGCAGTGTGAAGGCTAACTTTCCAGGTCTTCCGAGTCATGTTTACCACTGTTCACCTTACACTACAGATCCTTATGTTTTATTTAAACATCTAAAAATGTTATGCTGTTCCAACAGATTTTCCTAATTTTCATTCCTATTTTTGATATTTGCTGAATTAAAGGGTTTCTATATATATATATATATATATATATTTTATTTTTTTTTTATTTTTTTTATTTTTTTTTTAAATACAACCTTAGGCAGGATTATAATAATTTGGGAAATATGTTAAGTCATTCTTCTGCCAAGATTCTAGTTAGGGGCAACGAAGATTCATAATTTTGGATTAACTGATCAGTTTAACAAGCTGCTTAACTGATGACAGTTAATCTAACGTATTTGACTCAAACTGAAAATTGTAGTGTAGATAAATGTTTGTTCAGGTCTGTCCAGACTGGTTTTCAGTGATTTGTTACCTACTGAATAAATACTTCCGTATTAATATGTAAGGAAAACCGTGGCTGAATAGGATGCTTTGTTGTTGTTCCTATAAGCTGTACAATTAAAGCCCCCAGTTCTTTTTTCAGGCTGCTAAGAGGCTTCACTGGAGCAGTTCAGGGTTAGGTTTTTAGCTAAGGGGAACTTTGAAATGAGTTTGACTTTCACCACACATCGTGTGTTCACACACAATCTGGAGAATTTAAAGCGACAGCCTGCTGGTCATAAACTTGCGCTTTATCACTGCCTCGAAAAATCGTGCAAAAGCAAGGAAACCTCCTCCTGAATATTAACACGATCTGTATCTAAAAAGACAACGCATATCATTTTATATTAGTCTTATATAATGCATAATAAGGAGGAGAATGTTTAGCCAATGGCAGCCAGTGCCACGGCTTAGAGCCGAGGAGTCGGGCAGTTGTTTGGTGGAGGTTGTGGATTCTCTGTTAAAACCATCTAGGATCCAATGTATAATGAGAACAATGTGTTCTGATGAAGGGCCGTCGCCCCCGCATCCAGCTCTACTGCAGCCCTCCAACCACCTGAAACTACAGGTCAGGATTATAGATCATCCCAGGAGGGTGAGCTCCCATCCTCCTCCTCGTGTGACCTTTGACCTGGTCAGTTTGAGTGACACCCGGGGAGGAAATATGATGCAGAGGGACTTTGGCTCAACACTTTGAAATCGCTCTTTGTTGTCTTTTCTGGGACGCTCCAAGAAGAAGAAAAAAATCGAACCCACTTATTTTTCACGTGGCATTGTGTTACGGTGTTTGTTAATCTCAGAAAAAGAAATCCTCCAGCCTCCAGGCGTCACATTTTTTTATTTTTTTTACCAGTTTGATGAGTTAGTCACTTTGGCATTTGCCAGTCTTATTTAATAATTGAGTTAATACAATTACACTAATGCATATCCTCATGTTACGTTAAGGCTTTCCAAATGTTTTTATTGTATTGGCATGGTGGAGTGTGTCCTGCGTCTGATGCTTCTCGGAGCACGAATGCAGCAGAAGCCGTGGTTCATGGGCTGTGCTGTTGGTTTTACTTGCAGCAGCGAACTCCCTGGGTAACCTATTGATGTCAGCATCACAGCGGGAACACGGAGGAGTCTCGTGTCGTGTTCACTAAAGCTCTTCACCGAGAGTGAATTGAGAAGTATTTGTTCTTGAGATATGTTGGGATGATTGTGTACACATAGGTGGAAATCATGAGTAAGATATGGGAATCTTTTAAAGAAATAAAGGTAAATTGATGAAAATCGGGTTTTATTCAACGTCATGATAGCAAATTAAAGCATTTGTGCCACTTATATACACAAACTCAACAAACTAGCTACAAAGATTTCCAGAGATTGATTCAAAAAAAGAGACTTGCATGAAGTGTTTATCTTATTCTATTTTTTCATAGGTAGAATGCCTCAATACCTGCAAACAGACTGCAACAGTTTGGTATGTTCCAAATACCAGAAATTATTTATATTTTGTAAATGGCAACAGTGTTTTTTTCTAAAAGATCTAATGTAAACTTGCCTCTCTCAATTTATTCACAAGTAAGCCATTGTTTCATTGCAGGTGTAATGTTATAATTTGGTTCTTATTTATAATTTTTTTTTAAATCTGCTCCAATCGGTATGGGAATCATCAAAAATATAACAAAAACCGCATGAATTTAACCTCTATCATAGCTTTAATTGTGATTTCATTCAAAATGTCCACATTCTATAGAGCATCTTTCATTGCGACACACTCACAATGCAGTAGCCTTAAAACAGGAATGCAGCAGGGTTTGAATGAGGATATGTGGTCATGCGGCAGGTTTGGTTTCATCAAAACAAGTCCCACAGTCATGGTTCTGATTATTTAGTCCTTTTATACGACTGTTAATGAAACCGTTTAAGGACGTCGGTGTCCTTTTATTGAAGACTGAACGCTGCACCGACCAAAAACTACTAAGTGGAGACCAACGCAAGACGTGACAGGCAGTGAAATGCTGCCTGGTGTTTGGGTTGGCACCACCTTGATGCAGAAATCGATTTGTCACAGCAATAACAAATCCCTGCCACCATTTAAGCTTCTCCACATACATATCTGAGAGGGAACGCTGGAATTCCAGCTTGTAAAATTACAACCACAATACGAAGAATACAGGAACCCAACAACGGGATGGTTGTGAAAGATCTGAATGTTTGACCTCATACTGTAAGCCTCGAAAATGTGTGTAATATCGCCATCTGTTTACTTCTTTGGTTCTAATTACAAACTTCCAGTAAGAAAGCTAATTAAACCAAACCAAAATATAATATTTTCTCTGTTTTCTGCTCATTCCTTTCCGGCCAACCACACAAGTGTGACTGAGCCAAAGAGAAAGGACTAGAACTTGGAAAAGTGCTCCATGAAAGCGTGTGCTACCCAGCACTGCTAAACCTCACAGATTAAAGTGTCCAACCTTGTTTTTTGCGCCTATTCAATGACTCCGCTGGCAACTTGTTGACATTTTGATTATGCCAGACAACCTGCAGAGATTCCCGCTATTACGCTTTAATTATGCTTGCATTCAACGGAGTTTCACAGCGAAAATTAAAAAGGATATTTCCTACAAATGTCAAGCAGTTTCTTTAATAGCAGTGACTTTACCCAAAGTGGAAAACAGGGAAGAAATGCCTAAGCTAATGAGAGGTGGTTTGATATTACGATCATTTTGTCGAGAAGTCTTTCCAGGGTTTACTTTTAGCTCGCCTGCTAATGTGTATAGGCCATTGATAATTCTTCGCTCTTACCTTATTTCAAATAAAAAAAAAATTAAGTGTTATACCTGTTTATAAGAGTCCCCTGACTGAAAGCAACAAAATTGTTCTTACAGTAAAACCTTAGTAGTTATTTAAAGTCGGTAGTTGTCAGCTGTGACTCAACCCAGGAAAAGGATGCTATGAGGAAATGAGAGTGCTCTGTGGAAAGAAAATTTAAATAAAAATTTCCCATTTATGGGAATTTAAGGATCACTGAATGAACTGAACGTGCCGTGGTTTGAAAATAGAAGTCTGGCTACAGTTGGAAAACTGAGAGGTTTGTTCCCTTTGAAAGGTTTTCTCTCAATGCCCACTTCATTTTTTTTAGCATCAATATCAACTTTCATTTCTTTGAGTTTCAGTTCTCAAGGTAAAGATTAGCATGATATCTGCTGTGGAATAATCCCTAATAATCCTGTTGGATTTAGTTGCTTTTGGGTTGTTTTCTAAGATGATTTGGGAAAATAAAGTTTTGGTGATTATTGTAGTTTGTTGATCATATGTTGATGATGACACTTTGTTTTTGTTTCCAGTGAGGACATATTGAGTGCTGAGAGACACTTATACTGCAGACTGACCATTCTCCCTGGGTTTTGCTGTTTATTTCAGGACCCAGGAACCACATAATGAAACTGAAACCACCATGCCGCTTGATTGAACATAAAATGTCTTTACATTATGTTTTATTGTAGTGCAGAATAAGAAAAAAAAATGGCTTTATATTTTTTCTGAACAGTTCATAAGTTCAGTGCAGTATTTCTACTATATAGAAATTCAAGTTTATTTATTTATTTTTTTTTAACATTCTCTATTTCTTTCTCCCCAAATGATAAAATAAAAATCATGTTGTTGCGATTTTAATATAAAGTGTACATAGCTGGGATGTAAGAACCGTAGCGTCTGCCCCGACCGAGGGGGTTTTATATGAGCAGTGAATTCAACAACTTCACGCAACAGGCTCAAAAACACTTTACGCTCAACTCTAGACTTTCCATTTTGCTCTTAAATCTTTCATCCCTCTATTCTACTAAGTGATCTCCCTCCGAGACACCCTCCCCGCCTCGCAGTCTGTCTATCATACATTTTCCTCTGCCGCTGACAAGACAGCGTCTCCATAACGTATAAGAGTCTGTACCTGACACGCTCGCGTGCTCAAACTGTTAGCAGCCATACTCCCAACAAGGGTCAGCCACTGTCCAAGCAAACAGCAGCTTTCGGACCACCAAAGCCGGCTGATAAGGTGAAACGTAGTGAAGGTGAAACTCCTGGGAAATGCAAGGATTAAAAAAAAAAAAACAGAAGACAGCGGAGAAATGAAAAAAGCATTCCTCTGACAGCCAGCAGACAGATGAAGCAGGATAGAAACCTCCCGCTCCCTTGTGGAGCTGCTGGTGTGTCAACTAATGTCAGACAGTGGGATTGTTATTGTAATAGGTCAATTTATTTGAATGTCAAAAGAATCAAAAGGCGTGAAAAGAAGAGAACCCGACATCCACTTTTTCCGCAAAGTCTCAACTTAATCAAAACTGACTGTTTACTTTTGTATAACTACATTTTGAATAACTTGGTCACTGATCATCTATGATACGCTTATTATATACTGTCTGAAAAGGGCAGATTTTTTAAATTGTGGTAGACTGCTTAGAAATACAACAGGACCTTTTTTTTGTTCTTTTTAAATATGATTCACATTATAGCTCATGGAAATCCCATGTTAGCTGACCATCCATGAAGTTTACCACAGGGGAGCAGCAAAGTACCTGCGGGCAGATAACGCGTCATCTCATGGAGAAAAAAAAAGCTATTATCGCAAAACCCTACAAAACACATGTTAATGAACTTTGCTGCGTGATTGTACAAAGATCTTCAGGCGAAGGTATTTCCCAAAACCCTGAACATCCCATCACAGGGCAAACACACAGATGATCACACACACACTCCCATTTACAACTCCATTTTTAGACTTCGGGAACAACTTTTGCCTTTTGGGGAGAACATGCAAACTTCCATGCAGGAGTGGCCTCCTATCAGACTCGGAGATCTTCTCGGTGTGACGCAAGAGTGCCTATCAATTCCAAGCTGTGGTGAAGCCAGTTAAATCTGATTTGGTGGAAAGTGTCAAAAACTGCTCTTTTGGGCATGAAGGTTGGAGACCCTTGGTAAAGGCAGAGCCTATTAAAAAAACTGAGGGTGGCAATAAAATGTTTTACTTGAGCACATTTGGCCTTTCTGCAGTGACTTCATCGCAGTTTAAGAAAAAAAACAAAAAACCCTGTGATTATTGTCCTTGAGCAGTTTGGGGCCCCGTGGTCCAATTTATACGGCCCTGCATTCTCTAAATCCATCCACACACACACACACACACACACACACACACACACACACACACACACACACACACACACACACACACACACACACACACACACACACACACACACACACACACACACACACACACCACAGACACATTACACATATTGGCTCACACATCGCTGGCGTTGATAAGGTCAGCCAGCAGTCGTGTCGTCTCTTAGCAGCAGGTATAGGGTTACACACGATTTCAAAGTGACATTCAATAGCCACAGACGTCTTAAACACAGATAAAGGATTTCATCTGAACTCGAACAAGGGGGGGGCGGTAGTTTGATGCTAATCGTGCACCGTATGTCCAGTTTGCAAAAGAACATTTCAGCTACTCACATGGAGACAGAGGAATCACACGCACTGCCTTTGTGTCTATGTGATAGGAAGTATTTCACCATTGGTCAAAAATATCCTCACTATGGAGACGTTCTTCTCGGTTTTATCTGAACACTACAGTTACACTCTGAGAGATCAGGACTCCAGCAGCATCACTGGTCACGTGGTTTCATCTTGTAGTGACTAATAAATTTCCCGCACTGTAGGCTTATTTGCTGGCATCTGCACCTCAGCATTTCATAGTCTAATTAAGGACATCGATTGACTACCAGAGAGCTTAAGTCAGTCACTGACTGAGGCTAATCAATGCTTGGGAGGCTCGTCGGAGGTTGCTTTTCCCTCCCGACTGCATATACTGAATCGATTAATTAACTCCCAGTCAATGTTGCTCCTTTCTGAATGTCGAACACTGTTGCTTGCAGATGTTGAGACCTTTAGTTTCTCAGCTTTTGGTTAGTCTTTTTTTTTTTTTTCCTCCGTCAGTTCATGTCAATATGCTGTCAGTGCATCATAGTCGCCCCGCAGAGCGCAGGTGAAAGGCGACCTAGGTCAATCCAAGTGTTTGCTTCATACTGTTAGTTTGCCACGACAGTTAAATTACATTTTGCTCACTTGGTTGGTTCCTAAACTGCTCTGCAGACCGGGTCGTAATGCCAAGATGTAACGTGGTTTACACTCAGAAACCATTAATTTCCACTCTGGATTAAAGTTCGACAGGGCCAAGAACATCATCGCTCATTCTAGGATTTTTTTTTTCTTTTTCAAGACATGAACTTGTAATCTTATCATTAACCGTGTAGAGTTACTCAAAAGTAACGCTTCCTCGCATGCAAGCGAAGGTCAAGTCGCGAGGAATGTCGTCAGGACGCAGCGGCGCTCTCTGATAGAGCCGTCAGGATGGCCGACCGCGCCAATTTAACTCGCAGCATAAAGTGATGGGACTTGGCCGATCGATTGGCTTATTACTGACCTCCCCTCATCGGGGAGTGTGTTCTGCTTCCATCACGACCGCAGTCAGTACTGCGGGAAAGATAATTGCAGTGTGCAGCTAGCGGGGTGGGTCTCAAGTATCCCAGCAGTCAGCCTGTTGCCAGAGGAAAACACATTGATCTCTGAAGGTGATGAAAAGGCTCTCTCAGAAGGGCCGGCTTCCTCCTCAGGAGCGTTCCGGCCTTGACGCTGAACCGGAGCAAAAGCGCAGATGATCCATGCATGCCTGCCAGCTAAAGTCGTATTCATGTCATTTGTCTTATCGCGAGAGTGCGTGTTTGACAGTAGAACTAGAGAAGAGCTGCTTGTTCTGATGCTTGTTCGGTTACTGAAGCTGTGTTTTAGGCGCACGGGTGACTGAGTCACTTGTGTTTTTTGCTGAGGGACTCCTGCAGCAATCTTTTAGCTGTGACCAATCGGCGCAGAGGGTTTGTAAGTACAAAAGCACTTCCACTGCGTGCAGTCTTTTTAAGACTGAGAGAAAGATGTGTCTTCAGAACAAGTTCCAATCTGCTTGACGCAGTGTTAATGGGGCCTGCAGCAACAGACAATTCCTCGCGTCCTAATGGATTGACTCATGGTTTAATGAACTGATAACTGGCATCTGGACAAACACGGTACAGAACCCAACCCGCACACGCACACGCACACACACACACACACCACATTGCCATATTCATCGGGGACAGGATGAGAAATGAATCAATTTGAAAGTTGGTGACGTTTTGTGATGAGAGCATGTAGAGCTGGAGATTCTCACACGGTCGCGCATCAAAATGTTTTTCTTTTCCTTCCGACTTCCTGTAATGAACACTGCTTCAGGTAATCAGCATCCGCGTGAAGCCGTGGGACTGTCTGACATTAACAAGTGCTCCGTTGGTATTGCGAATTAGCTGTACCGTTGGCTTAATGATAACAGCTCTGGCATGGACTTGATGTTTCAATGGTGTGTCGAAATTGGAAACGGCAGGACTGACTTTCATTAGTTTGCGAAGGAGGCGTCACCGTCCATTACGTCTCATGACTGTCCATTAGCTTCAATTTAGGCTCTAATCTCCGAGATGTGTTACTCTGCTGTAAATTTAACTAACTAATAGCGTCTGGAGCCGAAATGTAAACAGAAGTCTATCTGCTTATAATGAGACATTCATCATGGGAGAAATACAAAGTTGCTCTCTGAGAAAGACGTTGGCTATAAATAAAACGGGTAAATTTATTGAAATTAGATAATGACCGAAAACAGGACAATGAGTGCATATAAAAATGCGTCCGACACAATGGGTTCTTTTCCGGCCAACAAATTAAATAAAATTGCAAATAAGTGTTTAGGAAATTACTATGATTATATTAGTTTAGGAACTTCTTACTTTGGCGCTGACAGCAGTTGGAAATGAGGATAATGAAGATGTATACCATAGAATCGTCGAATAATGTGAAAGAGACTTTAAGACACCGGGTTGTTTTTAAGGTTTGGAATTGAATGTGGGTCACGGGGGGTGTTGGCGGAGCCCCTAAATTCTTCGGCAAAATTTACAGTTTATTTTGCACTGCCAGAGACTCTGTAAAGTCTAAGAAAGAAGTCAGGATTAAGCACCATCATCTTGTCGAGCAGCACTCTCTAAACAAGTCAACAAGCTGTTATACCTGTCTTGTTTTACCGTCGACAGCTTGTTTTTTTGGCTCGCAGGAAAATTATCCAAACAACACGGCTCCTTCTTACAGGCCGTTAAACATTAAGCAGGGCTGATAATAGGGTTGCTCTTTGAAACGGCATCACATTACATGCTAACCATCCTGCAGTCCGCTTGTTATATCAGATTTCAGGAATTTGCAAACTTATCTCTAATTTCCAGGAGCTGAACTTCCAGTGACACGAGCAGTGCCTATTGTACGTAAATCATCCGTGTGCATGCTTTATTTTTACTCGACATGTTGGCCTTTGGGAAAAATTGCACCATAAATGAAATTTTGATTATGTGTGCCAGTGTTAATTATTAGGCATCTGTAAGGATTTAGCCCAATTTTAGTCAACCTGTTTTAAAGACATTATGTGGATTATTATATTGTGCTTGTCTTATGCTAAGTAAGTAGGTTATAGGTTTATATACAAGCTTGACTCCTGTGGTCATGCTCCAGAAATATAAAGAATATGGTGATTAAGGTAAACGCTTTATTCAGGGGTTGAAGAGAGGAAGCTCTTTGTTTTTCCTTCTGTCTCTTCATCTCTCTTCAATTGGAAGCGTTTTGAGAACTTAAAGGATTAGGGAAAGCAGTGAGGATCAGTCGGAGTACAAGAGCTTCTCTTCCGGGGCCAATTCGCTGGGTCACAAGTTCAAAGGGACTTTCCATTTTCACTCGACAGTACCCATGACTAATGACCACAAGGTCTGAAGACACAGTCCAGGTCTTCATTTATCTCCTGCCGCTGTTATCGGTTGACTTATTTGACCCTACAGTTTGTGTGTGCGTCCGAGTGTGTGTTAGAGAAACACAGACGGAGTTTAAAAAGTCAAAGACCACAGAGGTCGAGGAAATGTGGTGCTGCGAAGACGACACCCATAATTACCATTTAAAGGCTATCCTCATTCTTGTCTGTCTGGTTTCACGTTGAGCGCTGAGGAGAATTGCAGCCTTCGATAGTCATCATTTATATAGTTGTTCTGTTGGTAAGGCGTTTCGGTGTTCACTGTTTTTGCAGACCTATACAGTGCAGATGCACCTGAGAACAAGCAGTGACATTCAGACATGAAGACGATTGTAAATTTACATTTAAAGTTTTTTTCCCCCTCCTGAGACGTGGAATGTAGTCGTCACTGAATGAACATTTCATGTATTGATTTATTCATTGTCACGCGGGTCAATAAGGCTCTTGGATCGAACTTGTGCTCCTCTTTGCCAGATGTTTCCACAAAAATGTACTTGTAAAGTAAGAAATGATTGCGCTGTAGAAAGCCAGCGCTTGTGCTGCTTTAGTTCCGCTGACCTGGATACCCGAGTGTTGCCAGCTTTAATAAACTCATCCATCCATACTATGGGATTAAATGGGCTATATTAAAGTCTGTTCGGACTAAATCTAACTAACCCCTTGGAATTTTTGATGATCAATGGCTTAATAGAGTTTTTTGCGAGAGATTTAAAAGTGATATTGTGAAGGGAGTCGGGATACAGCAAGGGCATGATTTGTGCAGGAACCATTGGGGATGGTGTCTGCAACGTTTTCAATGTAAATTTGAAAACAAAGTCATGATAATAAGAGCTTAGGTGGCGAATTGTGACATTTACAGCTTCATCTAATATTTTTGCTGTTGCCTCTATGGATCTCAACAGCCATCGGAAATTTGGCATTCGACCAATCTTTTGGAGTTAATTGTGACTTCAGGGATAATTGCATAGGATTCACTCATAATACGGCCCCGCTTTTCTTAGTATTTAATGCTTGTTTAATGGGTTTTATCAGGGTCTTTTGATTAAAGTGGCTTTATTCACTATGATGAAGGAATAGATTCCCCCCCGTGACAGAAACTTCCCCCCCTTACACACTTTTCAGCTGATCGCATCCTGCAGCTGATCGTGAATGTCTGGTGTTTTACTGTAAAAGTATTTCACTCAGTAATGACATGGGAAAGTCACGATGAGATCCAACGTTCACGCGGGGACGTCACCGATTACGCACACTTGAAATGAAGTGCAAACATGTTACGTGTAAGATCACTCTAAATAAAAGCTCTCACGTAAAAAGCTGGCCTCGGAGGCGTCTTGTTCTTCCCCTGCGAGAAGGGGTTTACTACAACTGAAGCAAATGCAAGCAAAACAATTTCTGGAAACACTGCCATCGGTGGTATTGTGCTACTCTGACACTTCTGCCAAAACATTCCGACTGGACGGTGTATTTTAATGACTGATTTATAAACAGTAAGGTCAGTGTGTAGGGCTTTTTGGCATCCATAAATCCTTCTGGTTATTTCCTGTCCAAGAGAAAAGGTCCTAAAATGAACCGTGGAAAATGTGTAGATGAAACATTTCAAACAGAGAATCAAAAGCTTTTTACATATTGAGCAGGCGAAGCCCCTTCGTCCTAAAAACAGAATTTAGCTTTTGATTGAGCTTCAAAAGAAAGCATTGACTTATTAAGTTGCTCTCGCACTAGTGAACTCGGCGAGTGTCACAGAAGGATAACAAATTTTAAGCTTCACCCATAATGACATTGAACATGTGGTAATACAAAGTATATATTATTATGGGAAGAGTTTTGGAAAGCCCCTGAATTTATTCACTGTACCCAGAAAAGTGCAGCTTGGCCTATTTGTGACGGCCAAAGCCAGTTCTTTTCAAACCTGATTTACTTCGGTGGTGGAAGTGGAGCTGCTGGTACCCAGTTTGCTTTTTTTGGCAAAAGTTTGACTTTTATTCAGAAGAATAGCTGTATTACTTCAAGAGAGACGCTTTGAGTGGTCTGATTATGTCTATCAAGCTCTGAAACAATACCGTTATTGTAAATGAGTCCGGACTGGGCCGATTCTCTTAAAACTGATTGATTTGCGGGTGAAAAGAGAAATAAAGATGCAGTGTTCTTACCCGCTGTCGGCCAATCAATATTTTATGGATGATGGGCAACCGTGTCTCAACTGCATGAAGTATAAACAAGATGTTTATTTTGTCAAGCAGGGCAGAACGTTGCAATAATGAACAACAGGGGTGGAACTTTTCGGAAAACAATACAGCCATGGCGCGAAGCGCCGTGTTTCGCCATGATGCCAATTACATGGGACTCATTCTGTTGTGCCAACAAGCAATCAGGGCTACCACCTTCAGCGTTTTGGACTCCAGAATTTCTGTTCATTGTTAAAATCCCATCTTGTGTGGCTTCTCCTAAACGCCTAAATAAACCTGGAGGCTTGAGTTATTGTGTTGGTGGTTTCATGCTGCTCTGACAGCCAAGCTGGTGCGGTCCAAGGCATCCGATGTCCATCAGATAAACAGCGTTGTGTTGACCTTGTGAAATGATCATTTGTTTATATCAATACTTTCATATCTGTCACTCAAGGTAACAATCGTACGTGTTGCATTGGGGTTTTTATTGCCGTTTTTTGACAATGCCTCATCATAATTTTATAAAAAGGCCACAACCTTCATTCATATTTACAATGACTAACTGAACAAAGGCCAACTGTATCTTAAAGGATACAGTATCTGTTGTTCTCCCTCCTGCCTTTAAAATGAATGTACAGACTTTCCACAACAGCCTCTCCTATCTCCAATCCGAAGCGTTGAAGGGCAATAACCCACAATCCTTGAGCAGGTTATTTGACCTGTTTATTTTGTGTTGATTTTATTTGATTCCATGTTGTTATTTTATTAATTTTACACAGCCCGAATGGATTATTCAAGCAATGAAACTCAATCCTGACAATATATCTATTTTATTATTGTCTCGTCTAATCGGTTCCATTTCCTCTGTTCTATTTTGATCAATATGTAAATGTAATGTGTTGCATCGGTTGTAAATCAAACTTTGTACTGAAGTCACTGCAACTGTAACAATAACTTCATTTATTTTTATATTTCCTTCTGATTCCAGCATCACAAAATGGGCTTATCTCCTGGTACTTTTTTTATCTGTCATGACGGTGAACTGAATAATAAAAACACAACATCCTGTGTTTCATGTTGGACTTACTAGTCTAATTAAATAACCAGTTTCTGTCATTTTAAATACCAAGGAACTCATCCATTAATTAATTAACTACGAAGATGAGAGTATTTATTCTGTCAAGCCATCATCCCCATTCTTTTTTCCAATTTTCGACATCTTAATCTTCTGCCAGTGCTGAACTGTTGCCTACATTTTCAAATTAAAAAGCCACCAAAGAGCGGATTGCAAAAACACACTCCATAACATCACAGTCTATTGTGTCTGACCAAAACATTTATCCCACCAAACACTTGAGTGGAGATTAAGTTCGCTTCAATTTATTTCCTGACTGAAAAGCTGTTGAAAGGGTTTCAACAGATTGTTCATCGTCACTGACCCTCAACGTGGAACTCCCGAGCCATATTCTTTTTTCCCGCAACCGTCGTTCCATGACTGTACTCGGGATACTGTGAGAACGCAGCAGGCCAATGCAGTGTTTTTCAGCAAAGAGTGATGTTTTGCCTGAACAGGCAGCTTAATATCTCTCATCACCTCAGGATCCAGTTTGAGCCCTGCGGCTTTCATTTATGACTCGGGAGGGGTCTTGGTCACTTTTTCTATTTTTCGAGAAATTTAACTATATGTGAAAACCTGTTTTGACCGGTCATTATAGACATTAAGTTATTCTTTCATTCCTGTTTCGTAAACCAAAATGTTATCGTTGGCACGTCAAGTCAGCTCTATACCAAGTCGGCGTTAGTGGTATCGTCAAAGTTGTATGGCGGGCTCACCTTACCGTCTATAATCGCAATGAAAAATATTGTGATGGATGTTGTGAATCATGATGATATCTTCAAAATAATGGAGAATGTTTTTTCTGGACGTCCAGCGCTCGTGTGTCGAGTGTTTATTTCACAGCTGTCAGGAAAAACACCACGAGAATCAGAAGGACTTCATATCATCCGACAAGATATTCCTCTCAGAGGTGTCAGGTGTCATTTCAAAGTGAGCAATAATGAAGGGAGCGCCAAGCGCAGTAAACCTCCTCCTGTTTCCTTTAAAAAGCTCAAAAAACAAACCTGCAAAGAAACCATGGCTGATGTGAACCATAGTAAAGTGTAAGTCAAACTCCACCTGTGGTTACGTACTTTAAACATTGCCTGGACCCTTCACTGGCAGCGCCTGACACTATCCTGGACGCTGTTCAAGCCTGGAAGCTGAAATGGAGCCAAACAGTGGGATCAAGTTGAGGACTGAGCATCATGCAAAGAGTTGCGCAACATAATACTGCGTTTTGCACTCTAGTAAAACATTTGGATGATCATAAATAAAGCCAAACTAAATGTTTTTCGTCTTAGTTTTTTTTTTTAACTTCACATCGAGATAAAGATAGATGTCGGTTGATTAGTGGAGGAATCTCATTAAATGGCATGCCAAACTTGCAAAATGGGAGATTTTTTTTTAGAAAACATTTTAAGGCTGTAGGCGAAGTCACGTTATGGCCTGTTGTGGCAAGGATGGTCAAAAATGATAAATAACTCCTATGCCATGAAAACGAAAGACTATTAATAAAAAAATAAATAAAAAATGGATTTATTACAGCTACATGCATCAATCTTCTTCCCCACTTTATACAACTCAGTATTGTCTTGGCGGCGAAGAATTGGACCGAGAAGATTGTTATATAGCGGCTTTTAAAATATGAACTCACTAAATTTCAGCAGCCTTTCTGTCATCACAGCACTAAAGAGGATATCATTCCGGGTGTTAGTTTTTGTGAGTATTTTGTGATTATTTGCTTTTATAATGTCATGAAGTAACACTAAGGCTCTAAAGCAGCGGCAGCAGGCCTCAGGTCTCTGAAGGGACAGGATTCTAACTGATTGTTCAGTGTTAAATAAGTAAAGACCAATATATGCATCTTTCTACGACGTCCAGTTTTTTATAAACTCCTCTCCAGTGGAAGAAATTCCTCTTTAATGTTGAGCGGATATCCCACATTTCCCTGTCTGTTGCCCTTTAAGAAACAGGTAGAGTACACAGATACTACTTTGTAATGAGTAAATCGTTCCGCAGAGCTTTTTTAAACAGTGAATGCACACAGCTTGAGGGGAAGGAATGAACAAAATGCCAGTTCACAGACTATACGATTTAGCTGCCAAACTCCAGAAAAGGTCTCTTTAAGAGAAATGTTCCTATTTTCCAAAGGGTGCATCTTACCGCTGTTGTTTTTTTGTTTTTTTTTCTTCAGACTCCATACAATGGGATCCAGTCAAGCCTTCAACATATAAAATCTGGCAAACCGTGTAATTGTTTTACTCCTCCTGCTGAGCTTCAGCAGCACGATGGTGTTGACAGGAGAATGGCAAATAAGAAAACACAGTCTCGATAAACAAATTAGGAACCAGGGCATTCGTGTTGAAAGAAAACCTGAAACAGAGGAGAAAGAAAGGGGATATGTGCAGAGTGTTTCTGTTTTTCACCTCGCCTTATGTCTACGATGAATGTTAATTGTGTTTCGCGATGCTCATTGTCCAGATACAATATTTTTCAGTGGTTCTGTCTGATTCTGGCTTTTACTGTGAGAATCCTTGAAGAATATGAAACTTATACAAACAAAAAAGACAATCAAATCACTCACTTTAACATATTATGTTCTGTTTTTTTGCAGGACCTCCAGGAAAGCGAGGAAGAAGAGGCCGCAACGGAGAACCCGGTATGTACATTTGTGTGCATTTGCACTGTTGATCATAGTACTCTCAATCCAAAAACATTTGAGGAATAATTCAGTAGAACATCAGCAAATCACACTGCACTTACAATCATGTAAAAGTACACTGTATATCTTCGGAGGCCAGAATAGGTTATAGATGTGTAATTTGAGACCTGGTGGTTTGCTTGTATAGTTTGAACTTCAGTCACCATAGAAACACAAAGATTTGCACAGTAAAACTTGACAGAACGACAGCCATATATATATATATTTTTTTTTTTTACATTTTGAAACTATAAAACGGGGAATTCCAGTCGTGATGCACTTGTGTGTATCTACGACTGTTGGTGGCGTCAAGTTGTCACGACGCATTCAGGATCTCCGATCTCGCCTCGTTTCCTCCCACACACTCTCCCCTCAGCCGACTCGGGGAAAACTTGGCCCCCGGTCGGGGCTCCGGTCGTGCCGCTCAAAGGTCCTGCTCTGCAGTGACACTCCCGTTGACGGAGAGCGTCTCCACAAATTGACTTCACAGTGAGAACATGGACTTGGCAGAGGGCTGCGCGCTTTGCTCACCTGATAGCAGAAGTGATAATGGTCCACGGAGTGTGTCGGCTTTCTGCACAGCGCGGCAAGTGCGCTGGAATAACAGCCCTTGTAAAAGGAAATTAGGGAGACGGGGCAATGCAAGGTCCCGAGGTTTTAGTGAGGGAGAGCAATAAGGGAGCGGTTTGGTTTCACAGTCTGAGAAACAAACATTGTGTCTGAAATAAGGAGGAAGAAGAAGAAGAAAAAAAACCCATTGTTGATTTTACCACCGAATTCAGACAGTCACAGGAGTGAAACTTAATCTGTTTGGGCCTTTTATTTGCGAATCCCATGTTCAATTACTGTCTCCATCACAGCTAGTCAAGTCAGTTTCAGAGGTTGTCTGAGGTCATTTTCTACATTATGACATTTGGATCAATGTGGTGCTGTCGTCTAGTTTTCCACTGTATTGTAATTTAAAGTGATCCGGTGTACAAACTGAGAGCCAGCGTGGACAAGAAAAATCTAAACTCAAATGACATAAAACAGTTCAATGTTCTGGTCGGCTGCAGATGTGAAACGCCGCCAGGATTTGTTTATGAAGTGCGTAACTTTCCAATAAACATTCAGCGTGCCAGCATAGTTCAATTGACACTTTTGTGCCGTTTTTGTTTGCCCTTCATTCTAGCAGAGCAAATGTGGAGATTGTGATTCACTTGTTCTATAAAGCCCCAGATTTTAGTTTGAACCTGGAAATATGCCATCAGAAGCAACATGCAAAAAACCTTTTTATTTTCATATTTGCTGCGTACTCGTCTTTTCTTCCGCTGAAATCACAATTTTCGGTGCTGAAATGCAATCAGTATAAATCTGCATGCAAATAAAGCTCCAATAAATTCTCATAAATTCACTGAGATATTTTTACTGAGCTTAAGAGTTGGTAGACTCGTGACAAACTCTCAACAACTCGGCGTGATGGCAGCGTGCAGCATTAGCGGAGGCTTGTGTCAAACTGTGTGGCGCTTCACAGGAGAAAACTGAAAACATATTTAGAAGACGTTATGCGACTGCGAAATTCTGTCATTGATGGGCACGGGCGGACTGAATTCTGCACTGTAAGCTCTCTGAAAATCCAATTTCCTTCTTTTAAGTTCCCAACACTGGTGGATGTTGAAGGGGAAGCATATTTAATTCATGATTCACTTTCACCAAAAGTAACTAAGCCGCCGTGGGCTTCCCACAAACTCACGGCGAGGTGTTTTGCACTTGATTCATCTACAAAGGCAGGAGGAAGCTTTCACCCACACTTGGCTGGGACCATCCAAATGAACAAACAGGAAAAAGACACAGTGATATTTACCTCAGCTTTCAAAATGAATGGGATACTTCATTAGGATCCCTTGTTTGTTCACCGGTGACATATGGAAAGGAAAAAACGTGGCGCGACCGTTTGGGGCTGAAAAAAGGTTTTGTAGCAGCAAAAGCCGCAGCACGAGGCCGTATTAGCAGGTGGTCAATGCTGGGAAATGTTGCAAGTTTCCTCAAGATATTTTTCCCCATGTGAATAATCAGGACTTGTTAGTCAGGTACTCACAAGGAATTGATTCTCACATTGGGAGAAATTTAACCCTGCAGTGTTGCATCAGTGGGGGCGGTGAACTAGACGGTCACAGTGGTGTCAGAGTTATTATTATGTGAGCAGAAATGGAATCATCAGAACACAACGCCAGAGACGACAGCGCAGTAACAGAAATCGAAACTTTCTATTCAACAGTTTGTAAAGGAATGTTTTTTTTTCAGAATAGAAAACCTCACCAATGTCGGAGAAACAGGGTTTTGTAGTTGTAGGTCCTCAGCAGGCAATGAGCCAAAGTCGCACAAAGGAAAAACTGAAAGGACAAAGACGTTTACATGCACAGTTTGAGACTAAATTGTTTAATCGCGGCATTGTCTTTGTTTTGCTGAACATTCAGCAGTGTGTCATTGTTTTATGGTTGAAATCGTGTTGCCTTGGTGACAATCGCTGGCGAAATACACTCTTTTCAGGTTGTCGGGACACTTGCAAGACACTTACGACGCCACAAACCACAACATTAGTCAATAGTAAGCTCGGCAGTTGACAATAGATGATGTTTACGGTGAACAGTCAGCTGGATTCCTCCGTTCAAGCGTGTTTATCTTTTTACACGCCGTTCAGCTTCCAGGATTTGGTGCAGAACTGTATGACGAAAAAAAAAAAAACCTTGTCCCGTTCCCTGCATGTATAGTGAGCAGTTTACGGCACGTGCAGAAGTAAATTAACTTTCAGTCCAATCATAAAGGTGTGCTCGTCCATGTGCATGTTTATATGGACTTTTAATGTCCAAATTTAATGTTTTTTTGTGGGGGGGGGGGGTTGGTGCCATTTAAACATAGTGGCTGTTTTAGACCAGAAGACAAACCGAAGGCCTTTGGACAAAGCTGAAATATCCTGTTGCAGATATTGTCAAATCACTTCATGCACATATGAATGCTTCATTTCAATGAACGAGAACTATTCCGTAGCTTCAAAAGGGTGCTCCAAAACTGAGTTCAGTTGCTTCAATTATTGAAGACGTTCTAAATTATGTCCTTAAAAATCAGGTCTAGCCGTACTTCTAAATAGCACCCACGCCAGTTTTTCAGCGGGGGGTTGATTGATTGTGGAGAAAAGAATGAGAAGTGGTGCTGCTCCGAGAAACTTGAGAAGGGAGATACATAATTAAGCTTGATGTCGTGCAGTAGAATCTAATTTTACATGGCTTGTATGAGCCTGTTTTTAGTTTAACTCGCGTCATCAATAATTTGTAATAGCTGCACTCTGAAAAACAAAAAAGATTAGAAAAAGTATATTTTCTGTAATTGCTAGTTTAAATGTTTTTACTGAGATAAGTCAAAATCTTAAGTTGTTCTTGTTTATTAAAACCTGTGTGGTTGACTGAGCTCCAGAAGTGCAGCCCGGTGTGCCTCAAACACACAGCTCCTTAAATGCCCCAGCAGCAGCGGCCATTTGCACTGGTCATGAAGAAGAACAGTTCAAGGACATAGGACTTGTGAAGAATTCTTTTTTTTTTTAAAGCAGTTGGGTACCATTTTTCTTTAAAAAGAACCTAAAGACCTAAAATGATTTGCAGGGTTCTGGGGAGCCCTGACGGGTGCCGGCACTCGGGCGTTTCCGCGGCAGTAATTGCGAAAAAGACGGGTGTCGCCTCACAAAAACGTGGGGGGATTTTTTTTTTTTTTTTTTTAAGAGTACAAGTCCTTGTAGTCGTGAAATCAGACCCACTTAAAAATGTCAAATCTGATGGCCAGGCCTGGTGGTCATTGTTGGCTGATCTGCATGGAAACTAGCAACGTTTGGTCACAATGCTTTGGTTCTGCCGCTCGACAAACCAGTGTACGTTTCAACTCAAGAGAGAATATCGTTCATTCTGCAGCGTCAGCGAAGGCATCACGGCAAGATGCAAGTTTGCAAGAGCTTCCCAGAGAAATAATTCTCCGCATGCGACTGATTTCCCTTCTTAGTTTTTAAGATGTGTGGTTTTAGTGGAATATTGATCAACTGTGTCTGTTTGATTGCTGATTGAAAACACACTAACCAGATTTTTTCTTTCTCTCCTCTTTCTTGCAGGACCTCCTGTAAGTATGCCTGCTTCACATCTTCTTCTTCTGCCTTGTGAAGGTAAAACACACAAAAAAAGCTCTAGCAAAGCTTCCAGATCCTGCAGTCTTATCAACTTTTAGACACGTGTCACAGAAACTAAGGACGCCAGTGTTTTTTGATAAGAGATGTGACACCAGCTTGTTTACGTTGGTGGTCCCCTTGAAAGTTTTTGCCGAATCTTCCCAAACATTAACTTTTGCTTTGAGCTTCTAAACTTTTTAAGCCCGTCTTAAACCCGACCGAAAAACTTGCAGGATCAGATTTGATTCACAGTGTTGAGATCATGAAACTCAACTGTTTTGATTAAAACTTTTGATTAAATGAATTAATCCAAAACAGTTTCTAACTCTTCTAAAATGTCCCAACGTGCACTCAAGTACAACAAACACAATACTCAGCCATACCATAACGACCAACCTATTGTGGAGATTTTGCTTTTGCTCCCTGTACACTTTGTATATTGACACCTTTCTGTCTGAACCAGCAACCGTGTCTTCAGCTTTCTCTGTTTCGTCATCACCAGTGAGCTTCGGCTGTCGTCGCAACCAGCAAATAACAACAAACAGATATGTGGACAGTCAAACACTGAATAGAGAAAATGGTCAAACAAATAAACGGCTTTACAAAGATTATTTTTTTTTCTTTCTTACAAGTGATGTAAAGGACTCGTCATGACAAATATGCTGGCAGAAATCTCAGTTGTACCACAAAGCTTGTGTTATTATGATAATCTTCGTCATCACTGCCCTCCTCTAATAGGGACTCTCGTCCTTGTCATCTGGACAGTCTGGTTTGTAATATCCTCGCTACTAGCGTTCATCCCTGCCAGCTCCGTGAACCCGAAAAAGATTATCTCACCTCATTACACTGCTGGGTGATCACAGATTCACTCCTCTTAACAGATGGAAAACTTCAGAGTTTCCCTGAAGATAAATAGAAACACACATACGTACATAAGCGCCGGGGCATGTGACAGTTTGCTTTATAACCGGGTCAACCGGGCACCGTGTGTGTGTGTGTGTTTGTGTGTATATGTGTGTGTGTGTACATGTGCGTGCACTCTGTTCAAACATTTTTTGGTATTTTCTTTTTTTTTAACAGTCCAGAGGCAAGTGTGATTGAATAGGTATAATAGCGTGTGCCGACTGAGCTGTAAAAGTCGTAAGTTAATCCTCTGAGCCTTCTCAGACACTCGCTCCTGGGGTTCTGGGACATAAGTGAGTGCAGGTGGTCGTGCTTCTCTGCGTCTCTTTCCAGGCTTTACATCTGACAAATAAAATCGTACTGTGAGATGTCTCCAGAGTTGACTGAAGTCCAAGGAGTGTGTCTGAAATGTTTGTATGGTTGGAGAAGTTGGGTTTTGCCAGTAAATGTATGGGATACCTGCTTTATGTCTTTATGGGTTTGGCCCTTTGGGTAAGATGCAGTAAATCCAAGGTGCATAAGTAGCTGACAATGTTCCAGTTGTGGTCAGCAGGTTGCTTTCTGATGAAGTCATTGTCGGTAGCAGAAGGTGCTATAAATGTTTAGTGGGAATTCTCCACCCATAAAGCACTTTTAAAAAAGACTGTAACTCAATGCAGGGCTCATGCACACTGCCTGGGTCGCTTGTTTGAACACAGAAAAGTGTAAAAGGGTTTAAACATTCTAAAAAGGGATTAAATAATGAACACTAAGTCAAATTTTGACCTGCAGAAATGCCTCCTGATTTCATGAAGCTAATTAATTCACCCTGAGCACTCTTAAAATGCTCTTTTAGACATAAGGTGTTATAGTGAGTTGCTATAGGATCCAGCCTGTCCTCAGGGTACAGCCAGCAGAGCGGGCCAACATGAGCAGATGGAACAGTAAATACAGTGATGGGCGGATGTTATTGGCAAGTACCGACTGAAAAAACAAACCGCCAAAACAGACAGGATACAGTGACTCACCTCCACTACACAAGGCACAAGAGTGGCATTGCTTACAGGTTACATGTTGAACCTTTATTATTAGTATAATGATTAAACAACGACACACCAGTGCTCGCAGATCTTTTTTTTTTTTTAAGAGTTGAAAAAACTCCAATTCCCATCTTCTTCTTTTAAAAAAAAGAGACAGTACCAAGTGACCTCATGTGGTTTCTTGTTTGGTATGCCCACCCAGGGGATGGCAGGGGACACATCGTTGTGAATATTCAACAGCTCCCTCTATAACTCTGATAACACTGCGTAAATTGTACACAGCCCTCGGAGCCAAACAAACCAAACCACTGCAGAAGTCATTACAGATCCCTGAGACTTAATCGTTCCTGAACCGCTGATGAATGGACAGGGACCTGTGGTCGCAGAGACAGAATCTGAATAGATCTTCTCAATCAGGAGTCATCAGGAAAAGACCCTCACTGGTGGCTCCTGATGCCGTTCAGACATGGAAAAGTGATTTGCTTTGTTTTGACTTCACTTCTTTTTCCACTGGTTGAGCTTTGATGTCAGTTTTGCATCACTGACTCTCTCTTTTGTTGGACTTCGCGACTTGTTCTTCGGTCAGATTGGAAAAAGATATGAAGATATGTTACATGTATTAGTTAAAATTAGCATTCATTTGAGAGGGATTCCAGCCATTTCTTGCCACAAAGCCTGGAGAAACATTCTCTCTTTTACTGTACATAAAGCATTGTTACGTCTGTGCAATGACAGCCGAACCCAAATTATCATGTCTCTGCTACTCCTTTTTCTATCTTCTTTTCTCATCTTAAGGGCGGCTCATGTCAAAACATCAACCCCAAGCACCCACCACTGTGTGTGCACACCATTTAGCACCAATCAAGCATTAAACACTATCCCCGAGGCTACACTCGAGTACCCACGAACGCCACTCCACTTTTATTTTTTTTGCACAGACTGAACGCCATACTAAATTAAAATTCTACCGGCGGAGAGAGAAACTAGCCCACTTTGAAATCTGGTCAGAAGGCAGGGGAAATATTTGAAAATGATACAATACTGGAAATATCAAACCCAACTTCAGCCCACAAAGCATGACTCTCGACCACAGTGAAGTCTCAGGCCAAGCCAGTAAAAGTGCAGCACATGAGCCCTTGCAAGAGTTCAGGCGTATTAGCGGTGAGGTAAATAAAGCTGGTTGTGTCTGTATCTGTACTTGACAAGCAGTTTCCACCTCCCTGCTTCATCATGAGATTCCAGCGTCGCAGGTTCTGTCACAATGTATGAATTATGCAGCCGCGGTGCAGGGATTAGAGGGAGTGTGGGGGTGAAGCAGAGGAGCCCAGGCACCGTCAACCCTTCATCCTTCATCTGATATGCACCACAGCCCCACACATGTTAATAAAACATATTCCACCTGGACTTTGATCACTTTTGCCCCGCAGAGGCAGAGAAAGTGCCAGTTTATCTAAAGTCAGCCTCCACCTCAAAGTCCCTGCGTATACAGGAGTGTGTGTTTTTGCGCTGTTGCAGACTTGCGTGGTGAGTTTGTAACAGGAAACATTAGAGTAGAGGACACACACACACACACACACACACACACACACACACACACACACACACACACACACACACATGCAAAAGCTTTGGCACTGCAGTGGCCCCGCCGAGAGCTGAAAGTGGATCTATCTGACATGACAGCGTTTATTTGGACTCATCAGGGCAGTGGTGCTTGAAGAAGCCTGGTGGCGGTGAATGTGACAACATTAAGAGTTTGACCTTTTCTGTGTCGGTCCTCTGCTCATACTGTGCCCATCAGCAGCGCTTGTTTGTCAGCAAATGATGATCATCAGCAGCACTCGGGCCACCCCCCGGGGCTCACTCATTGAGATTTGAAGCAGAGCAGCAGTGTACCTTGGCTGACTGAGCAGGTTAAGCACTCACAGAGAAAAATGACCATTGCTACCTCCAGCCAGTAGGGGCATACACAAATTATGACCTCCACAGCTTTTGTGATTGAAAGGAATTTTCCTCCAGCTCTCGATATCGAATCATGAGGAATGTAGCACAGCCACTATGTGGTTCTAATCGAATCAACAGATGACGTGAAAGTTCCCAACTGGAACTTTGTCTGTTATTCAACATTTCACATCCACAAGGAGAATTTTTGCGGGTCAGAAATTTGCCTACATGTTGCAAAGGGGCAAATTTGGCTGTGCTTTCTGGCTTTTTATGCCTACAATTTGTATTACAGTTGTTTAAACAGACAAGACTGTCCAAAAGTGAAAACTCTCCTTTCCGTTTGATCTGCATTTTGACACAACATGTACAAACATGTAGACAGTTCCACTATCAGTTTCCGTTGAGAGTCGCTGCTCCCACAAGAACATCCAACAACAAGCAGACACGCGCTCACAAACACATACACACACATTAAAGTCATTTTAGGCTGGCTAATTGTGATACACTGTGAATATGGGATCCAGATGCAATTCCCAAGTCAGTTTTCCAGTGTGGCTTTTTTATCCCTGCCTAACCTCTGCGTCCAGAATCCCCCGACCAGCACCAGCCACTTGTGGTCGTCCGCCCCTGCCCATTCTGCTCTGATTACTCGCGTCCCTGTCCTCCATTAGTTTCCCGCCTTGGAGAGAAGTTCCCCCGGGGCCCACGGCGATATGATTGAGGGTTCCCATGCATAACTAACAGATGGAGGTGTACATATAGATGTGTTTTCACTGGATGTCTTTCACTGCACTGCACATTCATGCATGCTTGAAACGGTGCCCTGTGGATTTCAACTGAGGCATTTTGGCTTTTGCCTCGACAGTATTTACTGTATCCAGGTACATTTTTGACTCTGCTAGATGGGGTAAATGGAAAGTAATGCAATTGTGTGGATGCAACTTTATAGTACTCGTGAAATACTAGTACTACACAGAGACGTATACATTCTGGCTTTCTTGAGTTCACAGTCCTACATTATTTGAACGTTTCCCTGCTTTAACACAACTGATTCCATTGCATCACTCAAAAGATAAGATATACTAGATTTTCATTGTCATTGCACAGTCACTCTTTTTTTTTTTTTTTTACAATGGCACAATAAAATTCGCCCCATGTGCACCACGGTGCCAATAAAAGGACGTGCAGACTTTTTGCAGTGCTTCAGGAGGTGACATGTTAAAACAGTTTTGTGCACACTGTAAAAGCTCAATGTTTAACGTTAATGAGTGAGCTGCAACAATACTATGTGTAAATGCAGCTTTATTGTCTATGTATTGTCCAGTTTGGCCAAACTCCATATCTCAAGAGTTTTGCAATTTGCAGCAGCATCTACAATTTTATTATGCATCTGTTTTCTCTTGTTTGATTGGCTGCATCTTCGTGTATAGCTCTGAATTCTTCCTTTCCTTCTCGTCTTCCTTCAACGAGTACCAGGCTTCCGTGATATCTCAGACTTCATTTGGGTTTAGTGTTTGTAAAACATGATGTATCACTCCGCTGTGTGAAGTGTGCCAGCCGGCGTTCCGTTCTTTCGAACCTTTCACGTTGGCCCTCCGCCCACACGGTGGTGAGCGCCACTCCCCACCTGCCCGCTTTACACTTACTCATTCCCTGTCAACACTTAGTGCCTAAAGGATTGGTTCGCTGAGCTTCCTGTGTACACACATGTTTATTAATATAGTGTAGCTGTGTGAAAGAACCATACTCCCTGTAAAAAGCGGTAGTTGTTGGGAGTGAGCTCCGAGGTGCCAGCACTCCGGGGTGAGATGATTGGATGCATGTGGCCGCTGGTTCGGGCTGCAGCGGCTGCTGCCAGCCCAGTTGGCTCAGCTTCCACGCAAAGGAGGATATGAGCTTTTGTTTGATGGATTGACTTTCTGGACTTTGGGAAGTTTAACAGGTCGCTGTGATGAAAACTAATACATCTGAGGCCAGACGGAGGTTACATGTAGATCCTCCACTCGTGGCTTTTTGTATCTCGTCGGATTACGGGGATTGCTTCGCAAGATTGTGAAAGCAGCTGGAAGCCAAACCGACTTGAATTATTTTGCTCATGTCAACAAGTGCCGAAGCTAAAGATGTGAGCCAGCCCTTCATCTTGTGCTCAGGCGGGCGCTGTCAAGCTTTCATCCATCATATTTTTGAGTAAATGACTGGAGAGTAGGAATATGACAAATTGACGTTCAGCGTCTTCACTTGTACGTGAGGCAATTGAAAATTAGGCCGTCAGAGGTAACGTACCTCTTCAAATTCTGGTACAGTCTTTGTAATGGTCATGTTCTGGTAAACTTTATATTGGGCTTTGTGAATAATAAATGATCTTGCTCATTACAATAAAGCTGTGCTCTAGTGGCTCGCATTCTCTCAGGTTTCTCTTTCTCTATCCTTGTGGATCTTCTCAGCAGAGTTTCTCCCACAGTTCAATAACATGCATTTCAGGTTAATTGGTTGCTCCGTGCTGCTTGTGTGTGTGTGGGTGAGTGTTGTTGTCTCAGATCAAACAGTATAGGAGATGGATTGCAGAGAAACACTCATAGAATATAGTTTTTTCGATACCAAAACCACATAAATGAAAGATAAAATATGACCATAGGATTACAGTTATAGAAAGTTTTAGTAAGTAAATGTATATAGACATAGATTGAAAATAAAACGTTTTCATGGCTTTGGTTTTGCAATGCACAATAATAATATATTGCTAAACAATAAATTAAAAATCTGTAACATCAGTAGTAAATATCTCAAAATGAGTCAAGCATTATTGGAGCTGTGGACATCGTTTTGCACAGTTAAGAAATGAGGATAGATGAAAACACATAGAAAATAAATGTAGTCGCCCACCACATGTAGGTCCTAATAATTGGCATTGCAGGAGGCACATGTGAAATGTACCTCAGTGCCAGGATCATTTTATTGAATGCCATTCACCCTGTAATGTGACCCGAACTAAGCTACTCTGTCAGATGTGAATGACAACATTCCTCATGTTGCTTGTGGGTTTGGCCCCAGTTCACTTTGAGCTTTTTATTTTTCCCTGCAGACCTTTCCATATTTCTCCTCGGTTCCGTTTTGAAGGTAGCAGGGGTTTCCTCTTTTTTTTTTTTTTTTTCATACCATGCATTCATTCAGGCCTGTGCAGGAGACAGTGGTCACGGTTTGGCTCAAACTAAGACGCTAGACATGTGTTGGGATAAAAAAAAAAAGAAGAAGAAAAAAAAGCTTAATACTGAAGCAGTGGTCCACCATAAACTCGACAATATCATGCATACAGGATGTTCTGTTACAAATCATTTCATCATGGAAGTTTGACAGAAGTTTACCCAGCATTAAGCAGCAGAAGATGTGAGGCTTACCATCAACGTGATACGTGTCATTTTCAATAAGGGGACATAGTACTTCTGCTTTAGGGCAACTGCAGTACTGCTCATCACAGCACATATAAAAGACCCGTTTGTATCATTGCTGAAATGTAATCTCGAAAGATGCTTTATGCGGAAGTAATCGTTTCACCTCCTTTTGTCGGAACAAAATAATCAAACACTTTCCCTTTCATTCTTCAACCTGCTGGGAAGTTACAGTCACACACACACATCCACATCTAGGAGCAAATTAGGAATATCAATAAATGAAGGTTTTTGGGCTTTCAGAGAAAACTGGATTACACAGAAAATTACATGTATGTACATTGAGAACATGTAAACTCCACATGAAAGCCCACAGGGCTTGGCAACAACAATATGTTTAGTTTTAAGGCAAATCTATTTAAAAAAAAAAAAAAGTGTGGTACAGTAGGTTTTCTTCCAACGTGGCCTCCTGAAATACAGCAGCTACCACAGTTGTAGTTGTGTTTTCATGTGCCAATTTCATTTCTTTAAAGCTGTACATGCCTTCCTTTAAGAGCTGAAAGCTGTTGAACACACTCCCAAGGGACAATCATGTTCAACAAAGTAACTTGCTAATGCACAGTGAGTTTGATCAAACAGAAGCAGCCTGATGAGCCTTGACGCACCTGCTGGAGGGCTGCTTATGAAGAAGAGCCGTGAAAGGACGTGAAAAGTATACACAGCTGCTGATTAGAAGGCTTCCTCCGGGCGAGCCGAGACCACAAAGCTGCGGAGACGGTTTGACAAATCGACACCCGCTGCAATTCTACTGTTGTACAGTTCGCTCCTTTGAAATCGTCTTTGCAGGAGAGCAGTTTAATAGACTGTATAAAAGAGCCTGGGTGCACTCACGCAAACCTTTTTTGGAGGAGCTCCAGTGGGTGTTGTCTCTCCAAGTGATGTGCAAATGATGGGCCATATAATGAGCAGGTGCACACTGCGGAGAGAAATCATTTCCACATGCTTTATGAGCAGATGGAGGAGTGAAATGAGCAGTGTTTGGCTAAGATATCGTTGAGTGTGTCGAAGGTGTGGGGTTCCATCTCCAGGTGAAGCAGAAATTCACCAGCAAATGATCCGGAGTGATGTCATTTTTATTATTTCTTGATTCATTTCTGCTAATTTACGCATGCCGTCTTCATCAAACGTAGAGGTACAAGATGTCAGTCACTCCCAGCGGACAATGGGCCAGATTCAAGTTATATTGAGATCATCGCTGTGCTGAAACACACTTTTGTTAATCTATGATACTTAGGTAACTATTTGAGAGCATATGAAAGATGGGGAAATGCCTACAGTTTAATTAATTAATTTATTTATTTATTTTGCTGGCGAAAGTGAGAAGCAAGGCAGGTTTTTGACATTTAAGAAGATGTGACATTCGACCTGCCAGTAGCGATATTCTTTGAATCGTCTGCTAAAAGCAATCAGTTCAGGGTCTGGAAGGTGCATGACATGCATGTCTTTGGATAGTGGGCACAAAACAAAACCCGCATGCACAGGGAGAGGAGACAGTCTTATCATGTGAAGGCCCAAACCCTGGAATCAGACCGGGGGCTGTTCCTGCTGTGAGGTGAGTGCGCTTAACCACTACACCACTGTTCGGCAAAGCAATTTGAGAGTTTTGACCGTCAAATTTGTTTTAAAAGGAAGCCACTTACAAAAATGAATGTTTTGTTTTTAAGGTGAAATATATAAATCACTAATTTAATTGTAAACGCTTAATGCATCTGTTGCGAGATTGTGATTTTTCAAAACACTTGAAATTGAGGATGCTCCATTTTGTATGGGAGTGTATGTGGCAGCTTTAAAGGGGAAACGTGTCTCACAAGGCAAAGTTGGAGACCATTGACTGAGAAGATTATTTATTCTAAAGAAATTCCCCCTGCTGGGTGGATCCATTCTATACCCGTGACACCTTTTTCCATTTGTTCTCTCACAAATATAAAAAATATACAAGTGTTTTGCTCTCCCACTGAAGTACAACGAGGATATGAAGAAGTTCCATTGTGCTGCTCGACTCATCGTGAAACAATCTAGATCTATTATAAGAGCACATTATGCAGAATTTTCTTTTTTAAAACACCAATTGTAAAACGCTGGGCCTTGTAATTTTCTGTGCCAAATGCATTTTGTAGGGCCAACCATAATATGTTAAGACTTGTGTGGAAAGCAGTAGTGAGAGTATTTCTTTGTTGCAGCCATTTATGTGTTTGCAGTACCAGCCTGTCAATAGCCTCTTATTGTCCAAAGGCAATTTCCCTTCACACCAAAAAAAAAAAAAATAAATAAAAAAGCTTTCACTGATTTCCTTTTGCTGCCTTCCATTTTGAGGAACATGCTGGAAACTTATTTAGCCTCGCTGGATTGCCTCTACGTCTTTATAAATGTTAAAAGTCACTTTTCATTCCAATAAGTTTGCTTGTTATTGCCCCAGGGAACCGCAATCGGAAACATTGTTTTCCTAACAGCGCACTTTGTGTTTACAAGTGTGTTGTGGCTCCTTGTATGGTTAGTCAAGTCAGCAGCGGGACCACCTCGTTGGGTGTGCGTGTGTGCGTGTGTGTGTGCGTGTGTGTGTGTGTGTGTGTGTGTGTGTGTATGCTTACTGAAGCAAGCATGATGACCTCATGTTTGAATAAATAGGATGCCGCTCGGTGAAAGCCGGCTGCACAGGTTCGCAAACCTCGTCACCAGCGTGGATTTGGCCCGGTGTTTGGTCCAGTTGGGAAGACACGCAGAAACATACATAAACAAAAGGCTACGGCTAGTTAACTAGGCATCAAAAGTAATATCCAAAGGCACGGAGCGGGCAGAAACCTGGCTGGAGGTCTCCTTCCCCCAGAGCAGTGTGGTTGGAATTGGCTGAGGAAGACTGCCCGGCTTCCTCCGGAGCATTTCAATTTTAAGCTCCGTGTCTCTGCAAGTCTGCTATTCTGGGTCACTGGTCCGTAGACTCTA
Source organism: Lipophrys pholis (assembly GCF_963383615.2). NCBI lineage: Eukaryota > Metazoa > Chordata > Actinopteri > Blenniiformes > Blenniidae > Lipophrys > Lipophrys pholis. Next base: position 19,424,691 of record NC_137646.1, on the reverse strand, counting down.
AACACAGGTCTCATGCTAATGTCATTGATCTGTGGATTAGTGTCGGTGTACCTTCCTGTAAGTTTACTATCCTTGGAAACAAACCATTTTTGATCTGAGAATATATATTTAAAAAAAAAATAAAAATCCATACGATACAATGCGTAGAGCCACAATATTTAGACTGCCCCCTAGTGGCTGCGAGCAGTATAGGCCAGATATCAACCCTTATCCAGGTTAGCAGATGGGATAGACAACCTTGAATACAAATGTAAACATTTTTCTTCACAGAGATGGGTTTTTTCTGCTTTCATGTTGTTTTGTTGAATTTAGTGTAAATAAACTGCAATTGTCCCCAAAAAACCAGAACAGCCAACCAATAGATCATCTTTACAAATATATCATTGCTTTCATTCTATCAACACAGTAGTTCTCAGTATTATCTAATAGTCCAGATACCCCTGTCCCTCCTGTCACCCCCTGGCACTGTGACGCCCAACTATAAACATAACCGCTTCAGATATTTCTTCCTTATATGTCATTGTTTTATATCAAAACCCTCGTACACTTATTTTATCTATAATAAAAAATAGACCCACTGATTGCCACATGCACTACAATCATCATATGAGCTTTTACAAAGGATCAAACATATAACATAATCATTGTGTTCATATTGTCAATCACTTATATTACTGAAACAGATTTAACGATTTCTGACTTTATTTTAAAACTCAAACGTTAGTCCCCAAGGGCCAACACACTTGACTTAATCTTTCATCTTTGACATTAGAAATGCACTTTGTAAACGTGAACCTCTTAGTCCCCAGCTTACAGATGCACTTCACCATCAAATCCCATCAGGTTTCACAGAGGCCACCCAGAGGCCCGTGCCAACTGATTGACAGCCACTGCATTCAGAGCTGCCTCACAACGACTGCTGTTTATAAAGGCAAATAAGGTTTCCTCTTGTTCAGGCACATTTTTACTGTGTTTTTGCCAATGCTCAGTTGGAGATTGCTGGATTCGATCGTCTGAGTAAACACGGATTTGATTTAGGTCTGTTTTATGTTTTAATGCGCGTTTGTATAAGCCCCGCTGTCTGCAGAGCAAAAGGTACCATTTCTCAGCCTGTGACGGCAAAGTCTTATCCAAAAAGTGAAAGATGTCAGAAAGTATATAAAGTTAGTTTAATCAAAACGGAGTTTGTTAATCTTCCAATTGTGTCATTTCACTCTCCAGGGTCATGATGTTCAAGTCTTGATCAGCAGATCTGTTCGTTTCTCTGTGTATGTTTTTGGTCATTTTGGTTTTTAACTGTTATATTTCCAAGGACCACAGTTTTCTTCAGTTTCCTTTTCTTTCACTTTATGCTGTAACAAAGTAAACAATCCATTTTTTCTCTGTCTTCGTAGGGTCCTCCAGGTCCTAAAGGTGAAAAGGTGAGTCATCGCATATTCTTATACCAAAACTAGTCATTTGTTGTTGCAATTGATGTAGGAGTTGTTATTGTAATAAGCAATTTTACCTTATATCTATTTCATTCACACACTAAACTAATTTGATCTAAAAGCAAAATAACATGAGTAAATGTGTAACATCAACACAGCAACAAAAACTGGTAAAAATGAACAAAATGTACCATTTTAAACTGTACTAATGAATCTTCAATGCAATGTAAGACGTGGAACTTATTTCACACCTCTAGATTACTTTCACTTAGTGGAAAGTATAAAAATTACTCATTCGTTCATTAAGGTTGCAGACCTCTGGTTAACTACAACAAAGCTACTTATTAATAGAAATATTAGAACATATGCTGTTTACAGTTTACAGTATTGGACTTTAATAATAAACGATCAACTCAAACAAACCCAAATGATGGAAATTCCGTTGAACTTTAGTCAGTCATTAGTTTCCTATTGCGGATCATAGCAATACAACTATGTGCAGACTATTTAAACATCCCAACTATGAGAGACCATTAAAAATGACTCACAAGCAACTTTTAACGGTTTATTTTTCAAGTACTTATTTTTAGGTTCTTGTCCAACACTAATGATGATCGATGCGAACTTGGTTGTATGAGTCATCGAATTATATAACTATTCTTTTATTCAGACCAACATTTAAAATGAACAAAAATACAGGTTATGGCATTATTAACGACAACACTATGATATACGTTCCTATCCAATCAAGTAATACGTGTAATTGCGTTGCAAGCCAAATGTACAGTTCAGTTGAATAATCCACTTGCCATTTCTGGTCAGATTAGAAATAATAGAAAGAAATTGAGACAAAATCAGCTGTATCTATGTTTTCTATTTGAGTGCCAAGCTAATCTACTACTGGTCGTATCTTCACTTGTAAAATGTGAATTTTCAGTCTTTAATTTCCTGCCCACATTACATGTTAGCAGGTCAAGACGATAAAATGCTTTGTTTTTTCCTCCGCCACAGTTAATTTGTCTATAAAAAGCGCCACATGCCAGCTGCCGCTTCAGTTCTCAACCCGAGCCGTCCCGGCCCCCTAAATCCTGCCGCCTGAATATGTAAATGCCTCTGCTGCTCACCAATCCGCAGCAACTTCAACGCTAAAAACCAAAAAGCCAGAGCCTGGAGCGAAACCTCCTTAAATGCCTCGCTGAGCATTCCTTCATAAAACGGCAGCGGAGCATACAAAAATCACCACTCGGTCACAAAATGTGCCCCCGTGGATTCAGACCCCAGTTGATAAAGCCCCCCCCCCCCCCCCCCCCCGACTTCACCTAATGTGGAAACAGGTGGCTGCTCTGAGGCTTCAGAGTGTAAATAACCAAAATACCACAGCGGAGCGTCGGGATGTTAATAGGCCATCGATGAACGAAGAAAGCTTGTGTAGTAGCAAATATGTGAAAGATTAATGTGCCATAGCGTGAGAGGGCGAAGCAGCGCTGACGTCAGACGCAGAGAAACGCACCATTACGGTTGTCAACAACGTCAAGTTGCACACTCGAGCAACTGGAGATTTCTTGTAATGTGGAGGGGTTTAATGGTGTGAGCTGTAGTCGCTGGCCACTGTCATGAATCAACAGTTCTTCTTCCAAGTTGCCCATGAAAACAGGCGATTTATCAGCGTAAGGATGAATTACCCCAGCCGATCTGGCTCTATTATGATAATCACAATCTCCCCCCGACTGCATTCATGTTCATGCCTCTCATGTGAACCGCTTCTTCTGCACTTTGATAAAAAATGAAAAACAACTGTGCGCATTCTCCCCACCCAAGACGAATATAACGCACATCATCAGTGCGGCTACTCGCAACTGTTCTCCCATTAAATCCAGGTTTGGACCAAGAGCTCAAACGAGAAATCACAGAAATTCCACGAGCTGTTTTATTAGAAATTGCTCAGGCATGACATTAAAATTAGTTTGAGCTGAATTCCCATCCATGTGTGATGAGCTGTCCGGCTCGTTTTACTGCTGCGGCTGAACTGTAACTCGGCCAGCGGGAGGGCGAGGTGCATCACGTGAGATGGTTTCAGGACGTCCACTTGGCCGATTCTGGGTGGATTGAGGTTCTAATTCACTGTCACACTCTTTGGTCTCCCTTCACTTATTTCAGACAAGAGTGCAGTTCTGTTTGGAGTTCACTCTAATGTGATAAACCCACAGTGTTCGACCGTGCAGGTCGATCCGAAACCAAAATGTTTTCTTGGTCAGGATTGCGCTCCGTCCACAGACATCTACCTCCACAAAAGGCGGCGAGCCAAAGATCTCTGGGGCATTAAATCTGGCCTGGCAGTGCAGCCTCCCCACAGTCAGCCCCCCCTCCCCCCTCTCACCAAACCCACCAAACCTCACACCGCTGCTCTCCTTCTTTCTTTCATACCCAATTCACGTCAGTCTATGTTATCTTAAGTGATTTCACATCTGACCAGAGAGAATAGCTGAGGGTTCCTGCTTTATTTATTTATTTTATCGGAACGTTCTGAATTACGCCTCAGTGAATTTGGTGTGAGTCTCAACTTATTATTAGCACTGTGCTCGTGTACGTTTGTGTGTGTACGTTTGTGTGTGTGTTCAGGTTTGGTTTTGACCCGTACATCTGAAGACAAATTCTTTTCTTTGCCTTCCGCAGGGGGATCAAGGCGACCAGGGACCACGGGTATGTTGTTTTACTCTTGACTTCTTGTGATTAGCGAGTGTGTGTGTGTGTGTGTGTGTGTGTGTGTGTGTGTGTGTGTGTGTGTGTGTGTGTGTGTGTGTGTGTGTGTGTGTGTGTGTGTGTGTGTGTGTGTGTGTGTGTGTGTGTGTGTGTGTGTGTGTGTGTGTGTGTGTGTGTGTGTGTGTGTGTGTGTGTGTGTCTCCCCCTGCAGAATTGTGGGCAAAAGGTTTGAGATGCATGAAATTCTTGGGATAGTGTTCTTCCATTGTGGCCAAAAACAACAAGCATTTCAGTATTTCTTCATCAAGAATGGGGAGGCAGACGTGGGAGACACTTTGTAATGCATGAGGACTCTTCTGGGTGCGAAAGCCTTTTTTTTTTGTTTTTTTACCTCTTTGTCTGTGAATTGAACATAAAATAGAAGCTCACCAGCAGACGAGCTCTGCTCAGTCTCGGCAATAATTAAGAGCCAACCCGCTCCCTCTGTAATTACTTGTGATTCACTTCAATTCTCACCGTGTCGCGTCGTGTTCAGAACTTTAATCATTTCCAGCGCCGTAGTTTGACATTTCTGTAAAAGTGCAGCTTCTAAATGATGCTAATGTGAGTGCCTTTCTGTGCTTGACAGACTCCGAAATGAATGACTCTATCTCCACTTAGCAGTTAGCACGGCGCTCATTTTTTTTTGCTGGAATAATGGTTAAAGAAATGAGCGCTCTCTGAAAACCAGACTGCACGGGTTTGTTTAAAGTAGACTGCATTAACCGGAGGGGTCACAGACGCACAGTTTTCGTTTCCTTTGTCTCTGATGCTGGAGATCGTATGGAGTCAAAGTCCACGCCTGCAGTTGATTTCTAGAGAGCACAAAAGGGGGCTGGCACACGAGGACAGAAGAGCAGAGTTCGTCTTGTCACCAGAATATCCTCCCCGCTCGGCCCCCCGGCACACACCCAGACATCGGGAGTTTGACAATTAACTTTGCGAGCTCTCTCCTCCAGACTAGCTGTGCATGTCGGAGTGCCACTTATGATTTGAAAGTCAATACAAATGACCTTTTCTGTGAAATTTGATTAGCGGCCTCAAAGTGATCCGTCGAGCGTTTCACTTAGGTTTGCCTCAGATTACATCCGAGCTCACAGAGATTGTTTCTGTCCAAGCGTTATTTATTTATTTATTTATTTTTTTTTTCCCCCTTTCACCAAATCCACAAACACATTTTCAATTTTGATACCCTTCGTTAATTTTTAATGATTTCAAAAGTATTTTGTAATCTTCACAGCAGCAGGAGCCGCGCTGGCCAAAGAAGCAGAAAGGAAATAGCTCCGGTTGAGTAAACCATCCCCACTTGGATTGAGTTTCTTTGGGTTTTGCTCCTAATTTGTACCCTTTTAACCCAGGAAACAGAGTCATCTGTCTCTATCAGTTAAATGATTTATACTTATGAAACAGCTTTATGGCTGACAGATACTGAACAGGGACTCGCCAGCTCATGTTTGTCTCGTAGAAATAGATAAACAAGCTGCTTCAAGACAGAGTTCCATTAACTTCCAATTACACCACAATTGCTCACTCACAACTAAGAATTAACAGTGTCACAGTTAAATATGAAGGACTTCGGCGGCACGAGGGTGGTCTGGGGCACCACCAAATTGCATTACCTTCCCATAGCAGCATATTGACTTTGCACATTATATTAATAGGCAAATGCAGTGGAACGGAATTAGAAAGGTTTCCTAAATAACTGAAGGGACAACAGGACAAGTGCTGCGTGACCTTGACTCTATTTGGCTCTAATTTCATGCTCAGTGTTGACCGTGTGCAGGCAGGTGATTGAACCCATATGGAGGTGTATGTAAACAGCAGAGCTTGTCCGGAGTGTGTCCTGTATGCGCCGCAATCTGCCAGGTTTCATCAGGTTGAGACTGTTTTCAATTTTTAAATAATGTCAAGGGCAGGCAGGCTTTTTGTTCGGAGGTAAATTTACACCCCTTACAGCCAGAAAGAGTCTAAGAATTGCTGCATTGTTGGCAAAGATGTCCTTTCTTTTGCCAGTTTTCCACATGTCGCAGTTCAGCCATTTGCCTGCCCTGAAGGTCACAGGTCACGTCCAAACATCAAAGGTTAACCAAGCAGCAAATAATAAATTGGTCACTTTTGACAAACAAATGCACGGCCGCCACTGGAGGTCCAATTGAGGGTTATAATTACCATGAGTTACAAGCTCTAAGGACGGTGTGTGGTCCTTTTGAGGAATGGCGCAAACTGCAGCTGTCAAGCAAAGGTTAGAGGATTCCTGGGCAAGATGCAGTTGAGATTTCCTTTAAAAAAAAAAATAAAAAAAATAACCACCATTGTTGCTGTGCTTTGCTTCTCACAGCTTGGGATTTGATAAATTTGCAATGTTCTTCCAAAATAAAGAGGTTGTGATTATGTAATTTCCCGGATTTAAATGTTCAGCCCTGCACAAAGAATTATTTTGCAGTCTTTTTTTTTTTTTTTTTTTGATGCATGAAATCAAAAGCCCTTGAGTGAATTTTCACTTGAGATAAATTGGAGATATTAGATCGTTGCCAAATACGAGGCTTCAAACAAATGTTTTTTTTCCACATTTAGATATATGAAAGCCATCTGTGTGCAGAAGTGGTGATCCACGCCACGTATCGATATTCAGAAAATGCCACAGCCTGCGGTCGCTTGACTCTCGTGTGTTTGGTGTGGTGGAGGAGATGCTGGATCTGCCCAGTTTCCCTCGGACGGCCGCCGCTGATTGTCCTCATATCTGGCTTTTTGTTTACTACAGATGCAGTCATCGTGCTGCAGGCGAATACATAGCAATAGAGCTCCTCGCCAAATAACCAACATCCGTTATGGAGGAGAAAAGCAAAACAAAGCAATCTGTCGATGGTTAGGCTGCTCTGTCAACCGCCGTGTCATTATCATCCTCGCACATAGACAACCACTGTGGAGGCGGTGCCTGATGAACACTAACCCACACCTTGTCAAACTTTTCTCATTTTTTCCCCCCTCGTCTCGTACAGAGAGAGATCAAACCCGCTGTTGTTTTGTCAGACAAGTTTTTTTTGTTTTTTTTTGTCCTCATCTCAAGCACACTTTGGTCTGTGAGGTCTCCGACCTGGCTGCAGCTTCTCTCCAGTGTCTCAAAGTGATCGTCAAAGCACAAAATGACAAGAAAAACCAAGAGAGAAGTCACATGTGCCAACCCACACATGCACTACACAACATTTCATGCGTGGACTTTTTTTCTTTTTTTTTTTTTGTCATAATTTTATTTTTATTTTTTTCGTCTTCTTTGTCCTCTCAATGTTTGAGGTCGTAAATAATTTGAGCGATACTTGTGCTTCGGTCACAGTTACACACAGCATGACTATTGTCTTCAGTGTAAGAGGATCCGATGCTCTGTTCTGCTCCAGGCCTGAATTAAATCTGCCTGCCTCAAAAGCCATATTCTTAATGAGCCATGCTTTTTGAATTATCTTTGGAAAACCAGAGGGACGGCACCAAAGCCATGTTTGGATAGACCAGATTTTATCTTAAGCTTGGAGATGAAGATTAAGCTCTGACAGAGCTTGTTCTGTGCCAGCGTGCCAGTCTTGGGGAAATACTTTCGCTGGTTCTTTCGGGTGGGTTATTCGTGACGCCGGACAACCTCCAGCCTTCATTTGATGCTCTTTATTTTTACACGCCACAACCCCTTTGCTACCATCAACCTCAAGTTTCAAGACTGTGACTCCAGACAATGGTAGACAACGTACAGCTATATATTTTCTAATATTAAACGTAACATTGCATTGACTTTTTTATTGTTTCTCTGGAAAGTTGAAATGTAAAATTGGCCTCATATATCTTCCTTAATAAGTACATTGTGCCACAGCGCCATAATCCAGCCTTCACAAAAACCGGTGATCTTTTGAGACAAGAAATGTAAATAAAACAGTGCCACATCTCATTGTGGAGTTATTTTTAAATATAAGTACAATCAGGATAAATATAAAATAAGATTATTTCAGTCAAACACAACCATGCGTGGCTTTGTAGGTTTTCCACTTGTCTTATATTTCCAAACGTATGTTTCGAGTTTAAGTGTTACAAGAACAGAATTATTTTTTTTTTTAGGTTGAATCGCAACCAATATGTTTGGCAAACACTATTCTGGGTAACACTGGCTGGGTTTGCTTCACTGCCACAAATCCAATGAAGGGCAGGACAGGGCTCTTACTTTATTCTAATATTTGATAGCAAACAGGATCAGACTTCGAGACGTGTGGAAATCCTGCACTGTGAGTGTGGTAGTCAACAACTCTAAGTGGCCTTTTTTCGGGGTACTTTTACAATGTCATTGAGTATATTTCACTGCATGCGGTCTACTTTCATACTTTTGAAATCATAAGTCTCTAATACGTACATCGGTGATTTGGATTAATGTTCGGGCCTTTTGATCTGCATCTTTGCTGTCTTTTAACAGAGAAAAGTCTTGCTTTATGTCTGCATTTGTTTACAAATCAAGCTGCAATAATGTGATTTTTGTATTCTTTATTGTTTGTCTGTGCTTTGAAAGTCCACTTCCACTTCCTGCTAATGACGAAGCAATCAAACACTTGGTTTGATAGTCAAGCGTGCGCCCAGTTCAGGTGTCGTACCAGTCTCGCTAAGCCTTGAATAGAAAAAAAACTTGGCCTGTTTGCCGTGCTTCGTGAGCTCTGCCACAATCCAATGATTGCAATTGAAGGACAAGTTCGGCAAATGTCAGTTAATGTTTCAGTAGACAGTTTTATGTCATTGTGACTATAAAACCCTCGTTGCAGTCAAAGACGTCATTACATTATATAGCCATGCAAGGAAGTGAAAAGGAATAAAACTTGACTCTGGACAACATCCTCCTCAAATAATAAGACATAACGGTGCGTTTGTTTGGCTATAACACTCCAAAACCATGTTAGGATGTCAAGATTTTAACATTTTTTGGATTGTTATTAAAGTCACATTGCAGCTGTAAACCATTCCTCTTTTAGTTGTCTCAGTGCTTTCTTCTTTTATTCAATTTTCATGATTGGATCACATCTGTCATAAAGTGCGCTGACAAGGGAATTGGAAACCATTTTACCGAATTTCCATCGGACGTCTCAATCTTTTGATGTTGCCCAAGACCCGTAGAACAATATGGGCTCTCAGTTTAGCAGCGTGCCACAGCTCCGACTTGTTTTGTCTGATATTCATCTTGCATGTTCGGCCTGTGTCGCTGGAAGAAAACAAGAGGAATTGGTTACTTCACTCTGACAGACTAGTTTATGCACGATAGTTCCAGTACCATTGTACAAATGGTTTGTTGGATTTTTAGACATTAAACCCTCAACAACATCAGAGCATTCCACATATAATGGCGCTCATTTCAAGCCTCAGTTGAGTTACGACAGGGATGCTTATCTTCTTCTTCCTTTATTAATTGTTGTGTACAGTGTTTGAGTGTCATGTGTGTGTTGTGCGACGTTCTGCTGTTTGTCCCTTCAGGGATTGCCTGGTCTCCCTACGCTGGCTGCTTTGCACAGCAATCAGATCCTGACTGTCAAGGTTTGTCGGTGGTGCTGCTGTCCTGCTGCTCAGTCCGACCTCACTGCGAGCACACACTGGAAGTAAATGAATCACTGCCCCCCCCCCCCCCCCCCTTTTTTTTTTTCACAAAGCCCGATGATAGAGTGTGCATAGGAAAACCCCCATCTAATTAATCACAGCCACTCAATCGTTATCCTCTCCTCTGCTACCAGCCTCTCACTCAAGAGATTTTTGTTCCATTCTACATGCCAGGTCTCCCACTGAAAGCAAAAGGTGGCCTTTTACAACCTAGTAATACGCAGCTGGCTGGAACAAGAATCAGCGTCCTGAAACCAAGACACGGTCTGGCTCGTGTCCATTGATGCTGGAGTGAATGGAAGGAACTCGACGAGGGATAGTCAGTGATGAACCAAAGTGGCAAAATGTTTTTCAGAGCTCATGCCCGTTGGTTCGCCACAAATCCCTCAATCCCCCAATTTTGGCCTTCAGGATTGTTTCAGCGATGGATAAAACCACTTAATACCAATGGACACAAGCAGAATAATGCCTGCATTGAAAGAAAGGAGGGTAGGAATCGACCTCAACTAAGGAGGTCAACCGCTGGTTTCAGTGAGTGCGTCTCCTACGGTCTGACTGAGCAGCAGGCACAATGATGATGATGGCAGCACTTTCACAGAGGAGTCATTCCCACTTTTCCCGGGGACTGTGAAGCTGTTGTGGTGCACTCACACCCCAAAGGTGGTAATCATGGCCCATGAACTCAAAAGTAAATACTCAAGACGTCTGAGGAAAACCACCCCGATGCTGGAAAAGTGTGGATTTCTCTCCCCCCCACTTCCCTTATCTGTGAAGGTGCTGAACCGGGGTTCATGAACAAGGGTCTTTCTAACAAAATCTGTTTCTTTTTGCATTTGCTTTTCTTCCTCCTCCTCCTCCTCCTTCTGGGACTTCATCCTTCTTCAACCTTCTCTCACCTCTGACCTACGACCTCTTGACTTCACACACCTGCTCAGATGGTCTTCCCTAAGATCAATCATGGCTTTCTTTCCGCTGACCAGCAGCTCATAAAGCGACGGCTCATTAAGGTAGTGGGTGTGTCCTCTCTTGTCTCTCTCTGTGTTCGCCATGCCCAGTCTGACCCAATCACTTCTCTCTGGCCAGTTTGCATGCAAGCCTTCAGACAGTCCTGTCACAAACACTCTTATCCGCCTGTATTTGGAAAAAAAAAAATATGTTTTATTAAGGTAACATGAATTACTGTCCTGGCAATATTGAAAAGACTTTTCCCACAAGCAGGATTGTTAAATAGTTTCTTTGAAAATTCTAATATTACAAGATAATAACAGGCCACACATTTTTGGGTGTATTTTCTCAGATTGTTAATCTGTTCTCTCTCTCTCATATATAGTTCTTGTCCAATGCAATAAGGATTGCATGCACCTCCCCAAAATATTATTTCAGCTATAGATCTTTGCATTACGTGTCTCCATTGTTGAACTCTTCTCCATGTTATTAATAAAGGCTAATCATAGCCACCCACAAGATCATTTTACTGCTCTCTCTTCATTATCGTTTAACTGTAGTGGCTCCAGTCTTAGTCAGTCAGATCCAACAATATCACAATGTAATGATCCTGAATTGTGGCCATTTCGCCACACAGGGAGATCAGGGGCAAGCCGGACCACCCGGGCCACCAGGGCCGCCGGGCCCTCCTGGACCGAGAGGGCCTCCTGGTGACACCGGCAAGGATGGACCCAGAGGTGTGCCTGGCCTGCCTGTGAGTAATGACTTTCTCTTTACAACTCGGAGAGGTTGAAGGTAAAACTGAAAAGAAAGTTTTCATTTTGTCGTCTTTGTTCTTGAGACAGTGGATGAGCTGAGTTCTATGGAGGCCATTTTGTTTCCAGTGAGTGTAAAACAAGTTCATCTCTGTTTGGACTCACAGTCAATTTGATTTTGACTTGTTGCTGGGAGGGTTCATTCCAATAAAAACCTTTCTAATGAGGACTACAGAGGCCAAATTGCAGTGACTTGCCCTAATAGTCTGTAGCTAAACATGAATAAGCCCCCAAGAGAATGTTTTACTGTCTAGATTTACATTTACTTGGGTTTCTTTTTTCATTATAATATAACATTTTCCATGTCTCAAAGCATGTCACTGCCATCACGTTAATTTATGTGAACTCTGCCTGTGAGTGAAAGAAGAAACAGAAAAGGCCCATCAATTATGTTTAGCCATAAAACCTCCTGAAGCTTTCATCTGATCTTTATTGTGTTGGCAGAGATCAGAATGGGAGTGCAAAAATATCAAATGTTGTTTATCTGGTTCTTTCCGGGTTTCAGATGATTATCGTTTCCAGTTTTTCCAGTTAGAGCCGCAGCAATTGTTGCCGCTCTCCCCCGAAATTAGACGTCTCATCTGTAGGTGGTTGTATTTTTCTCGTGATTTATTTCCCCCGTCATGATTCACTCAGGGGGGGCTGAGAGCTGAATTGTTCTCTAAATGCCACAGAGAGGTAAAGATAGAGTAATATTCAAAGTCTGGCTCGGGGAGTCTGGACATATGTCTTAGTGCTAAACCAAAAACAGCAGGAACATCCAGGAGGCAGACCTGGATTAAAAGCACAGACTTTTGGACGGAGACAGTTGAGGATACAGGTGCTCAGGCATGATAAATACCTCCCAGCCAACATGGTAGACGAGCTTGACAACTCTGGGCTCATCCTGCAAAACCTGGCAGCCATGCACCACCAAAAGAAAAGGGGGGAAAGAAATGGAGGAAGTCCCACATTATGTGCAAAGTCCTCTATTATAACTAGAATGTATATGTTGGTGATTGGTGATGATTCATTTTTGATATTTTTTAATAGGGTGATCCTGGACAGTCTGGAGAAACGGGACCAATGGTAAGAACAAACCTTTTTAAACTATGTTTGCATATCGAATGGGCGTTGAGTAAAACTTCTTGAAATATAAATCACACAGGGATACAGGGAGGAGTTTGTTTCAAACGGGTATTCTGGGAAAGACATAAAGCAGACCTGGGTATTGTACAGACGAGGGATACTTTTTGTGGTGTCACTGAGAAACCAGGAATGAAATGATTTGTGTCCTGCGTTTGTACAAATTGTGGACATTTAGGTGCGTATTTACTGATTTATTGAGTTTATGGACAACAAACTACTGTGTAACCATTTAAATATAATGTCTCAGCTGATGCAGAACAGCAACAGTAGTTTAAAACAACCACCTGACATACTGTTTTTTATTATAAAATTGAAAGATAAAATTTATTTAAGCACAATTGAGTTTGACCTTTGGTTTGCTTCTCAACCACAGTCTTTGTTTCTCATTTTGGAGAAAGAAATTCATTCCTTACTCATTACCTAAAGGATGACGAGTGCATAAGATTTGGGGTTTCTTTGAAATGTTGTGGCCGCTGTTGGCTCGCTCACTCGCCTGGAGGAGGAAGGTGATTGTTTTTTTTTTTTCCTGTCGCCTGCAACTTAACCTGCTCAAACCAACACGACCTCGCCATTAATCCAAATTAATAAGAAGGGATGAAGGAAGAAGAGCGACCACTGACATGAATCTTCATAAAAGTAAAGCTACCACCTGCAGCTGGTTAACTAAGCAAAGACAGGAGAAACGGTAAGAGAGTGATGCATTGTAGAGTAGAACAGAAAATACTTTATTAATCCCAGAGGGAAATTCTTTAAAGGTAACAAAACCCGTCTGCCCGCACCATTTAACCTCACCACTCTTGTTTAATCAATACACAAACTAATGTGAACAGGAATAACTGCAGTGCCACAATTTCATGAAGAATGAGAACGAAGGAAAGATGGAAATTGTCCTGCTTAGCTAAGTTATTGATTTAGCCATTATGCCTTCATCATGTTATTTATAAGCAAGGAGTTATTATGTGACCGTGTACAAGATCATATTATAATTGCGTTCTACATTGTTACAGCTTTCAAATCTTGTTCTGTTGTAATTTAACAGACGCTCACAATGTGTCATTATTAATAACAACTTTGTCAATAAACAGTCTTTGTGAATACAATAACACATTTTATGATAACCTGCCAGGCTGCTTGTTTTCTCCTATGAACCCCACGCACGGCACGACAGGCTGTTCCGCTTCACAGCAACTGGATATAGCTTGAGGTTTTCAGAAAAATGAAGCATTTGATTAAACTCCCCTCGTAAAAAGCTAAATTGAATAGGTCAAGCCGAATTCCAGAGGAAGCAAAGATGGAAAACGTGACACAAACACACGCGGTGATGTCAGATCTCGCACACGAGCATGATGGGCGAGAGTGAAGCCGACAGAAGAGGTGCAAGCACTTCCATCCTGTTAGATCTTTTCCAGGAAGTGGAAAAAAAATGGTAGATTTAGGAGGAAATGGACAGAGAAATGAATTAAGGTTTTAAAAAAAACACAACGATTAGTAATAATCTTTAGTCAAAGCAGATTTCAGTTTAATTTATACAGTGTAAAATATGACATCAGGGAACTGAAAACTCTTCAAATGTTCCTTCTGTAAAACTCATTTTATTTTGGCAAATATATTTGCTCGTCTCGCGTGTTAAATTCACAGTGTCACAAATGTAAAACGACTCTGTCCCAGGTGTGCTCCCACAAGTCTGCGGTTCTTACGAGGCCACTAAAGACAGCAGCTGGAGTGCTTCTATCAAAAGATGAATGGTGAATCCCATTCAGAATGAGCTCAGAGATCTCATGCAGAGCTTTTAATAATAAATTAAGCTCGGCTCACTGTAACACTCGAAATGAGGAGTACTATTTCACGACTGTATACACAGCGTGACACTAATGTACTTTTAACAAGGACGAATGTCATCATGTGGAAATCAACCCCTTCACTGTAAAGCAGCGTGAGATGAGCATGTCAGTGTGGTTGTAAAAAGATGTGACAAAAGCTCAATTTCCATTTCAGAGCCTCCGACTTCAGCCAGAAAGACATTGTTGGGAACTCTTTTGAGGGAGAAACGCAAAAGTTAACTGGCGGATTGGAAAGTCTCTGCAGCTCGTGATTTGGGCTTTTCAATCTTTACAGAGGGGATGAAAAGAAATTGTCGTTCTCGTTTCAGCCTTAACTTTGTGTAATCTTAAAGTATATAAAGGATACATGATTGGCGCTTTCCGAAGTGCAAAATTGAGCTTGAAGTAGGGATTCTGAGGTCACTGCTTAACCAACTTTTGCTTCTTTTACTGTGTTCTAGGAGCTAGCGCCCACTTGACACAGCTCAGCGTTTTTGATGTAGATGCTATTGTTAAAGAGGCAAAAGTAGATTCCAGAGTTTTCCAGCAGCCTTCCAGGACATATGGAGCTGGTTAGAAGGATTAAACTCTTGTGGAGCAGCGAGGAGGGGGGAGGAGGAGGGAGGTGGAAAGAAAGAAAGAAGAAGAAAAGGAAATATTTTCAGGACTCGGTTCAAAATCATCAGTGCCATAAGGTCTCTCTGGGGTAAATTAAGGGGGTCTTCAGTTCTCTGAAGGTGCCTTGCAGTTTTCATTTGGAACTTGATTTTACCAAACAAAGATTAAATATGCCGAAATATGTTCCGTCATAATTGAAAACACCCCCTCCATGTGTTTTTTTGATTTATTTTCAATAATACTGCAGACCTTTGCCGACCCCCTATTTATTCCACAGCTATTCACAATGCACCAGTGATTCACCTTGGACTTTATTTTAGGAAAATGCATAACAGGCGCACTTCAAGGAATATTGTTTTTGTTATTTCATTGTAGAATAAGGACATCCCTATCATTTTCGGCGTCCTCGTCCACGTTTTCTTTCAAGAGAAGCCAAAGATGAGGAGAAGCGATGAAAGTGCTCAGGGTCCTCTTGGTCGAATTAATATTGGAAACCCACTGTGTTTGTTCCTGAAACAGGAGTACCTACAGATGGAATGTATCTAGTGGGTACATTTGGTAGCAAGCTTTCCTTGTCCTCTATTAGAGCTTTATTTTGTAAGATTTATATTATTTCACATTATGAAGTTTGTTTCACTGTTAGTGTTGGATGAAATGTTGAGTCAATTTGTTGTCAGTCAATCCCTCCCCTGGCTCTCATAGTTCTGGCTTTTTAATTTAGGCCCGGTTTACATGACAACCTTTCAAGTAAAAAAAAAAAAAAAGCCTTGTTATTGCATTTTAATTTCTAAAAAGTTTCGCGTTTTGATGTAAACTCTTTGAAAAACATGTCTGTCAACAAGTAAACAGCAGAAATGCTGAAAATGATGCAGTTTTCCTGTGGGGCCACTAGTGGGTGCTGCTTTAATGTAAAACAAAAACGCCCACGTATGCGCGGGAAGAAAAGTATGCTTTAAACATTAAAGCTCCTTTTACGTGTCTTTGTTCACCACATTCATTGTTAGGAGTCTTTAGGTGAGGAACCCCTTTCACGCATTCGTATAATAATTCACTATCACCATAGGGTGCTTGTGCATTTGCGGTTGCAGTGGTTTCAGAAAGTTCCACCTTTGAAGTTATTTTCAAGAAGTTTTGTTTTCAGTGACTCCTTAGGGATCTAATTAGGTTGTTGGAGATTGTGTCCGTTGGGTAAATGCCATAAATGCACTTACCACGTAGAATAAGCACTGTGTTGCAAAAAAAACCTCTGCGATTGATTATTTGATTAACTCAATACACCCTCTTCTGGTGCAAACTGGAACTGTCCGAGACAAAGTGGGGAAACTTACTTTTGTAGTTTTACTCGTAAAAGGCACAGAATCCACTTAGAGTTTACATCGAGACTATTGTTTTGTCTCATTTGACTTATTATTCAAGGATGTATATTTGATTTGAATTAAAATTTAATGATTACATATTGTACTTTTAATCTAGAGCTACCGTTTTCTTTCTATTAATGGCACCAATGAAGGTATTGGTATTACAAAGACATAGAAAAGTGAAGGAACACAGTTAAAATAAAGCACACATGTCGAGTTTCTGCAGCGAACTCAATGTTGTCCTAACCTATAACTACATCGCCTAAATTTAAGACAATAAAGACTCAACTTGTCCAAACAATACAATTCCTTGAGTCAAAATAACCATGATTAAATGTAAACAGTATAATATTGCAAAAACCTATCTTTCTAAATGAAACAAAAGCCTTGTCACAGAGCTCCTGAACCGTGCCTCAAAGCCCCGACATGTAGCCTTTCTGCGTGTTGATCGGGCCAAATGTTTTTCCAGTAAACGCCGAACGAGAACTTCAAACTCTGGAAGTCCTTCAAGTGCTGAGGGTTCAAGTGCTCCAGGCTGAGTGTGGGAATTGACCTGGCAGTCGCCTCATTGTTTGTCATTTCCAAGTCATGAATGAAAGTAGCAAACATTCAGCGCTTTGTGTTTGTGCGCCGATGCTCCACTTCAATAGACATCCTGTTGATATTGTACATTTGTGGAATCTTTCCCTTTATGAATGTTAAATGAGGCGACTCAGGTTTGATATGCTGAGCATGTGCTATCAAGATGAATACATTTATCTTCAAAATGTCTCTTTTTGTTTTGGATTTTGCGATTTTTGGTTTGTCTTATTTATTTATTTATTTTTTCCTTTAATGTCAGGGACCAACGTTGACTACAAAAGGGCCAGACTTCCTCAAGGGCTCTTGACTTTTTTTTTTTTTTTTTTTTTAGCCAGTAGCTGCTGAGTGCTCTCACATGTAGCCAAGCTAATTAGCACTCAGGCGAGTGGCACATGCTCTCACATACCTAGTGGGTCATAAAGATGTTTACCAAACCCAACCGAGGATGCCTAACAAAGGCTTTTAAAGGAAAGCAGGAGGAAATCTTTTTCTTTTTTGGCTGGGATAATGAAAGTTGTTCATTGAGGTTTTTGTTATAAGTGCAGATGGAATGCGCCATAAATAAGCTGCAACTGTGTGGGCCACTTTTGTAAATGTGAGAACTTGTAGCTACGGGGTTTTAACAAGCTAATTCTAAGGGGGGGAGGGGGGGATGGAAATTGAGAATGGGAAAGTTTTGCGCTTTAGTTACTTGGTGATTGCTGTGTTTCATCAACAAAAACCAAATAAGATATGATATGACCTAACAAACAGCCTGTCCTCAGAAAAATGGCAATTATTAAGTCATACGTTGGCCGCCACAGGACTACCCTTCTTCCTCACTGGAATTAGCACTGACAGTCTTTTCGATCTGAATACACCCTTTTCTGGCTACTTTTCTAGCGCAGGCACGCAAAACTTTTCGACTCATCAGAGGACCGTATTTTTAGTTTTGCCAGCTACACTGCATCAACATGACTAAAGCGAGGAAAGTTGCTGCTGTTGAGGACTGGTGGGGTGGGGGTGGTGGGGTTAAGCTCTGTCTGGCCTCCCATCAACTGCGATTGAAGAGCCAAATGGCGCTGTTTACTGTAGATCTCAAGAAGAAAAAGCTGGCCAACACGAAGTGTCATGAAAGCAAAGTGTAAAGGCGTTGATGAACTGCTGTGGTAGTGCGAAAGTTCAGAGCCTTGATTTAGCAGCATGGAGTTGACTCGGAGTGCACTTGCTTTACTTCTCATTTTATTCACAAAGAAATGTTGCTTTTTTAGGCAGATTGTCTTGGAGGAGGTGTACGATCCAACGTGGCCTCCAGTTTTACTGCGGTAAACAGCACATCAAAATATAGCAAACCTCTCACCAGACATATCCATCACTGATTCGAATCTCAGCTACAGATGTGGAGGGTTAGTTTTCTTCTTGAGCATTTTTATAGCTTTCCAAATATTGGCCCATTTAAATAATGAACCTCTCACTGTGTTGGACCGTGGACATGCAGTACAAACGCAACGCGGCCAAGCAAGACCGGTTTTTACAGTCGTTGAAATGAATGAAGACAGAGATCAACACCAAAGATAAAACTTTAAACGGTTTTGTTATTCATGGTCTCGTTGGGGGATTCGTGTTTATGGTGAAGTTCAATGAAAGCGAGGCACACAGCGAGTGGATTTCATTTTTTTTTTTTCTGTGCTGAAGAATAAAACAAGGGGTTGATTGTGATTCGGCTCTGCCTGCAGGGTGTTGCTCGCTGCATGAAATCCTACCACGAGCCCTGCCAGTCTGACTGCTGTGACCGTGTTGGAAATCATATTATTTCATCTGACATGGACTCTTTTTGTTCTATTTCTCCTCCACTCCGTCTTTCTCTGGCTCTCTTCTCATTTGCAGGGACCTGTGGGGCCACAGGGGCTGAAGGTAAGCCATTGAATATAATCCCTTGCTCCACTGATATTCCTCACTTTTGTTAAATTAGATGAGTTCAGACTCTGTGAATCGACAGACTGTCCCTTCATTCACCCCGTTTTCATTTATTCTCTAGAATCAGTTTTTTTTAGAGCGCACAAGTTGCAGAAAGGACAGGGGGGGAAAAAATGTGTCTGGTGTTGAATATATTTACCTGGACATCATCGATTAAGGGTCCACAGTCAGGGCAAGTAAACATGTGGGGGGGTTAAAAAGGACTGGCAGACAAGGCGAGAGATGGAGAGCAGAGAAGTTGGAGCTAAGTGCTGCGATACAAGCTGTGAGTCCCTGGTGGCGCTGATGTGGGGAACAGATGTAAGCCATATCCAGCCATCAGGTAGCTGCCAGTGTTTGTTCAGTGTAACCCAATCAGACACTTCCTGTCTGCGCTGTCATCTGTCGGCAAGGCCTCCCGTCTGTGTGTGTGTGTGTGTGTGTGTGTGTGTGTGTGTGTGTGTGTGTGTGTGTGTGTGTGTGTGTGTGTGTGTGTGTGTGTGTGTGTGTGTGTGTGTGTGTGTGTGTGTGTGTGTGTGTGTGTGTGTGTGTGTGTGTGTGTGTGTGTGTGTGTGTGTGTGTGTGTGTGTGTGTGTGTGTGTGTGTGTGTGTGTGTGTGTGTGTGTGTGTGTGTGTGTGTGTGTGTGTGTGTGTGTGTGTGTGTGTAGGGGTCAATGATGACACACCGCCGTGTTAATGACTCATAAGCCAGGGCCCGAGGCTACTCAATTAGATCTGCTGCTGGAGGAGTGCCACGTTTAGCAGAGGGCTAATGTCACCGGGGGTCTTCAGGTTTCATCACTTCAGCCACTGATTTGGTGGCGTAGCGTAATTAAAGAGAAGACTGTAAATCACTTCTGTTTCTTTAATACAATTTGCTTTGAATGAGTGGAACTTTCTTTCCTGCAGTCTCGGACTGTCGAATAAATGTGGCCATGGTCGCTGCGAGCTACTTTTATTATGAAAGAGCACAAATAGCCAACATAAGCAAACCACTAAGGAGAGAGTGGGAGTCCATTAAAACATGCTTGGTACATCCTCAGAGTCTAAATCAACTTTTTGCAACTGAAAGCAGTACATGCAAACCTAAATGCAGAAGCAGAGACAGGATATGAAGCTTTTCTATTCGATGTTCTCGGTTGGAAGAGGGTTTATCAGTTCCCAAAGCTTTTCTTCTGTCTGAATTGTCCGTAACGTTACAGATATTAAAATATGCCAGGCGCTATTTATTCTTGTCTGTTGTTATAAGA
The DNA here is from genome assembly GCF_963383615.2 of Lipophrys pholis. Classification (NCBI taxonomy): domain Eukaryota; kingdom Metazoa; phylum Chordata; class Actinopteri; order Blenniiformes; family Blenniidae; genus Lipophrys; species Lipophrys pholis. Next base: position 19,404,464 of record NC_137646.1, on the reverse strand, counting down.
TGAGCACTGTGGTGGATTTATATAGTTATTTAACGTCACCTAAAAGCCATTGTTTTTATTTCCCAGGGTTCACTTGGGCCGCCTGGCAACCCAGGTGCCGACGGACTGAAGGTGAGCACACACATTTAAAGATCGTACAAGAAGTGATTTTGTGTCTTTTTTTAATTAATTTACTGGGGAAATCAGCTATTCACAATTTATCAACCCTTACATTCCTTTCCGGTCACTCGTTCTTCGCACAACAATATTTCCCATACTCTTTATGACATCTAGAAATTTCTAAAACTACTATTCTCGGGAGAAATATCCAGTCACTGCTGGACATTGAAAGTCGAAGATATCATGGAAACATTGGCAGGAGTGGACAATCCCACAGACATAAAATCTAAATAAATCCAAACAGAATTATAACCATAAGAGTTTTTACTTTTATGGGGATGAGTGCTTAAGACGGCGTGACAAAAATGACTCATTCAGCCGCTTTCCAGTTGATCATTTTAATTACATAATGCTAATTTGTTCCCGAACATGTGCTGCTCTTCCCTCTCACAATGCAACACGCAAACCTCAGCGAACCAATTTCCATCCGCACCTGATAGTATTTCATCATGAAAAGGGCTCACAAATTTTCTTTAATTTCCCCCGGCCACGTGTTGCACTTTTCACGTAAAAAAGAAAAAAAAAAAGTTCAGAGACACACTCAATTTCAAACCACTTTTCTATTTAGCAGATTATATCCCCGGGCTGCATCTTCAAGTCTTAACCGCAAAGTACCATTCTGGCTGCCTTTGAATGTGCTCGCACACTCGTCCCATTTCTGCATTTCACTCTCGGCGCGAGTCGAGAAGACACAGTGCAGGTGTTTCACAATGGGGGGAGAGAGGGGAAAAAAAAATGGAAAAAGCGCATTTATTCCAGAACAAACGGGCGGTGTATGTGACGGGAATGAATGAGGAGATGATTTGCGGGGCGCCATCTTGCTAATCTCAAACATGCATCCGTAAAGATACGAGGAGAGAGGCACGCATGGTTGTAATAGGAACCAGAGTGAAGAGGTTTCGCTTTGGAGCGGGAGCCATGCTAACCCTGGGCACGGTGAAGGCTGGAGGCTTAATTCCATACTTGTGAAAGGAGCGGGGTTCGCCAGCTCCCATGAAATAGAACTCCAATGCTGTGCGACGCACTTATAAAACTGAATCTGTTACGGTATGTAAGTCTCACTCATGCAGAAAGTTGAACTCTAAAGCGGTTAAAGCTGTCCGCCCATCACGGGCAGGTTGACTGGCAGACATCATATTGATCTGACGTTGATATCCACTGACAGGCGGTGATCACTAATGCAGGCCTTATCAGCCATTGCTTGAAAGTTTTTAATCAGACTCCATCATCATTATGGCAATATAGCAGCAGCATCATGGCAATGACTCCCATATGTGCGTTGATGACTGATACAAGGTTCCTACATTTTTTTAAGTTTTTCACTGCTGGTGTGTGTCCGAGGATTGGGGGAGAGTTTCTATATGTAGACTCTCCTACAAGGCTTCATGAAAACAAAGCATTGTGAGGTAAAATAAAAGAGGAAACTCAGACAGTGAGAAAATATGTAAAAAAAAACATTACAAAATAACCAGGTTTAATATGCACATTGACCTGCATTTTAATCAAAAAATAATAGATTGCTTTAGTTTCCATCCCGGCTACATTAATCACCTTCATCTGGTTATAGTTGTCTGTCTGGGTTGAGAAATAGCTACTACTCTTCATAAAGGCTAATGATGTGGTAGTTCTGCAGAGGTCAGGAGGTTAATTGTTTTTGGCAACAGATGGACCGACGTTGGTTTCTCAGCTGAAGCCGCAGAGAAAAGAGGTTCAGACTCGCCCCAACAGCCCACTGGCACGCATCAGATGGACTTGGCGTCCTCCTTTCGCTCATGTACAGAACCAAACCAGAGATAATTAAGCTTTTAATCAGCTTGTTTATCCTCCCTACTTTCAGATTTAGCTTGCGGTTTTAATACTTCTATACTTTTGGACCTTTGTTGAACTGTTTCAATTGTAGCTGGCAATCAAACATGGAGACTTCATTCTTTACAATGGAGTACAATCCTCTCCTGTCTCCTCCTCTATTATTCAATGATCCGGCAAATGCATAACACCTGTACCATATGCAGACAAACTTTGCCTCTGTAGGGTCGGATATATCACTCCTGCATATACGGACACTTTATGTGAAATTATAGCCACTGTTTGTATGTTGTGCTGTCCATAGGGGGATGTTGGTATCTCAGGATTGGATGGTATCCCAGGAGGAAAGGTCTGCTGTTCTTTTTCTCGTAGATCCATGATGGCCACATTTTATGTTTTCTTTAGTTCATCTCAAATTCCTCTTCCCTCCAGCCAAAAAAAAAAAAAAGAAGCATGTGTGTTATCTCGTTCAAGTACGTTCTTTTCCCGATTTACCTTTCTCCATTGTGCTCGGCGTTCTTTTCTTTACTTTTTTCTTCATTCATGTGTATTTAATTTTTTTTTCCTTTAATCATGAAGCATGAAGATATCAGTGTGTCATACAATCGCTCTACATAAATACAGCCAAAATTCAATTACATATAGCTTCACAATGAAATTGTGATGACTACTAAAAAAAAAAAAACGAATAATTTCTTTAAAGAAATCCCTCAAATATAGCAGAATCTCCGGGGTCTGTCTGGGTGGGGGGAAACAGCCATAACACAAGAGAATTTCTATAAACCAACATGAATTTAACCCGAGATAAAATCTGACCTGAAGTGGCTGCAATGACCCCCCCCCCAACCAAACCCAACTCCCTCTGGGCTTTTCTGTGTTTAACTCTCTGCTTTCTCTCCCGACAGGGCGACCAAGGTGAAAAGGTAAAGTGCTAATTCACATCTCCAAACGTTATTGTTAGCGTCAATCTGATATCCACGTTTTTGAAACAGCCGCCGTAATGAAACGATGGCAGCAGCTCCCGCTCACTTCTTTTTTTCCGCCCTCCCCTGGAGTCGACTCCCCTCTGAGATGTGGCCATCGAGTGAGTCAGTTTGTCGATGAGTCACGGAGCTGCACCCGGTTCCTCCGGACCTAAAAACAGCACAGCCTCAGGATTAGCAGTTTTATTCTCTCTACTCCCCGTTTCGGATTCTGCCCTCATTGACCAGTATTAAACGGCAGCGGGTGGGAGGCGTGAACATTGACCGGGGCAGTTTGGGAGGGACGTGTCGACTCAGTGCGCTTTATCGTCCATACAACAAAGCCCTCAGGCTTTTTTTAATATAGTTTTTTGCTGCTCCGAATCAAATCAGTCTCTTTCCCTGACATACCTGCATTACTGTGCTTGGTTAAATCTCACAGCATCATGAACATCTTGGAGAGCATTGGCCTCCACTCTGGTTCAGGGACCCTCCATCATCCTTTCATCACCATTAATCGGCAATTAAAGAAACATATTGTGCATTTTAAAGTTGAGATATTTGTAAAGGTGATCACAAACATGAACTCTAAAAACAAGTTTAATAATGAGAAAATTGTTGCTCATTCAGCTGCATTTAAAAGCAAATACTCTTCGCTTCACTGACATGATCCATTTTACCAGATTCAAACATGTTTTCATGCATAAATAGGAAATAAAATGGATTTCTTCCGAGATGTAGGTTCCCGTTGAAGATGTATGGTTTCATCTTTTTTTTATGCCCCAATAACCAATCTGAAAAGACGACACATACGTTTTTGCTCTTTATATGTCCTTGATATATGAAAATTCATGTCTTATATTCTACATATTTTCGGTCCCGGCCCACCAGTTGAGAATCAGCGCCGTAGAGAAATAGCTGGACACCAAGAAGAGAAGGTGGACCTGGATGATCGTTGGGATTCAAAGTCTTTTGGAAAAAAGTTGTAAATGTTTTTATGATTGGCTGCTGTTTTTTTCACTTGAACAATAAGTTTCTCTGCTCTGTCCACATTTTAACTTCTTGGCTGGTTCACAGTTTTTTCATGAGTTTTACAAAATAGCGACGCTCCTTTTGATTGTTGCATGAGCAAAACAACAAAAGAGGAAACAATACTGAGTATTTTACGATAAATACAAAGAAGCCTCAAAGCTTCATTTTGGACGTATTCTGTGATTAATATTTTTTCTCTTCTCCAAAGCTCCAGTTCACGCAAACATCACAGTTTGCCTTGGTTCGCTGACTAAAGCAAGGAAACATAGGAAAGCGAAGTGTTGTAACTGTGACTCAGCGCAAACAGTCATTTTAAGTTCTCACCGATTCTAAATGGAAATTTAAACAACAATGTCAAGAATAGAGCCCGTTGGACTAATCTCATTTTCTTCTGAGTTCTTTTATAATACTCTTCACTGGGGCACAGTCTTTGATTTCATATGTTTGGGACTGGTATTCATTGTGTGATTCACAATCCCTCCGTAACATAATATCATGCGGATTTATTAAAAGTGAAATGATCTGTTCCCTGCCAGACACTCTGACTCGGCCCCAAGTCCCATGAACCTTTGAGAAAGGAGCCAGACATGTTCAAAATGATTGGCTTTGGACATAAACTAATTAGCCAATAAATTCAAGAAAACAGTCAACACGTGAAAAAAAAAAAAGCTTGTCAGATTGTCATGGCAAAGATGATATCTTTCACAATACCGCCTCCTGTCATCTTTTTTTTTCTTCTTCAGTTTACCTCCAAGTAAGTTGTTTTGCCCCAAAAAATACAAAACAAACTGGATTTAATATGACGAAATCAATGCAGTCTGTCAGTTGGACAAATGCGTATTTGAAAGACTTTGGAGAAGAAAAGTCAAATATGTGCCTCATGGCCCAAAGTTATATGACCAAGCATGGTGTGAAAAATGAAATGCAATCCTTCAGAAAAGCCTGAAAGCCTTCCGAACTTTCCCTCGGCGATTGTATTGTTATTAAGACATGACAACGTTGATCATTGCTCGGTCATCAAAATTAAAGTCTTTCGCATTTCACGAAAACAATCATGAACTAAAATGGGTTAGGGTTAAACAGTTGTAAGTACGATAACACTTAATTTTTCCCCGATATAATTATTACCATGTTTCCAAAGGTCGCTCAGCATGTGCCATGCTAAATAAAAAAAAGAAAAGCTTTCGCCATGAACACTTGTGTACAACCCATCATACCATGATCACATGATCACGACGATCAATCCCGCCGTGGCCCCAAAAGAAAAAGTCCGAAAATCAACAGGGATCCAACGTATTTGAAGTCGGACCAAAACTGTTGAATTAGCTGTCAAATGACTTGGCGATCCGGGGAGTTACTGTTAGCATGGCCAGGAACAGCACTGGCAGAGTGCTGAGACATAAAAGCTCTGAATTTAGAAGTGTTGCAGTTGCTGATGTCAGGGGTTTAGACCCTCCACAATGTCCCATGGAGCACATTGCGTCACCAAAGACGGTCCTATTCAAACCACATGTGATGACGACTCAGTTACTGAAGTGTTGATTCCTGCACACGTGTAATATAATGGCGCTTCTTTTTTTTTTTTTTTTTTTTAATTCAAAGTCACTTTTTTTTTCCTTGAGAATCACAGGAAGAATGTTTAACTGAAGTCGGTTGACACCAGCCCCTTGTAACGTGAAAGCTGTTTTACATTCCACATTCTCAGGTGGTACAGTTGACTCCTTGCTGCATTCAAAAGACTCACAATGTTTGTGTTATTCCACCGCAGGGCGATATGGGGGAAGATGGACCGAAAGGTGATATGGGAGAGAAGGTACGCCCATTTTCACTTTTTTTTTTTCTCCCTTATGTCTTGAAGCATGCAGAATGTCCAGCTGTTTTCACGGTTTATGTTTGCCATCTGAGAGGTCAAGTGTCATCGGCAGTACTGTAGTCGAGGCTGCGCAACGGCTCTCGATGTGCCCGTTTTCGTTTAATCTCGACTTAATTGCGATGTTCCGCTGACGCTACATTTCCGAGGTGGATGGCGCCAGAATTAATTCAAGACCATTTATCATGAAGTTGAGATTTTATTCCAACAAACGGCGGCACGGGACTGTTTGAAGCCGAGCGACTAGATCCGTGATTCTTTGTTTTCTGGAGAAGCTTTGTATTCGTACCCCGACATCATGTCCAGAGGCGGATTTTACATCTTATTCACACGCTTGAAAGACACTTTTGCAGTTGTTTTTTGTTCAATTGGGATTTATAAAAATAGGTGACAGGCTCATTTGTATTGGTTGACCTCGTGACAGATTTTCTTCCTTTTTCACTCTTCAAGCGTCTTTGTAAAAACAACAAAAAAGAAAGAAAAACACAAAGCTTTGAAAACAGCTTCTCACACATCTCCGGACAGATTCGGCTCAAAGTTGACGAAGTGACGAAACGCGGCCAAACACAAGCTACTGTAACGCGATCGAGACGAGAGGCGCTTCTATTTGCTGGAAATACAGCGTTAGCTATTAAACCAAATCGTAACTGATGGAGGAGCGGTGGAGTAGAAGCGGCGTGCTCAAAATGTCATTGCCAATTTATTGCTGTTCGGTGGAGAACAACTTTGATAAGTTCTCACTTTATGAGTGCTGAGGTTTTTAAAAGACTGCTGAACCCGGCAGCCAAGAAAGACACAATTTGGGAGAAACAGATGCAGGATATCATCTGTGCAAAATGAGGGGAGAGGGAAAAAAAAAAAGTAAAAGCAGGGCGATAAAACGTTGCAGCTTGAGCAGTGCTTTGATCTCGTCTACCTCGGTGCAATAAAATGAGGAAAAAAGTGATGGATATTTGCAGCGGGACTGAAAAAAAAAAAAAAAAACTTGACACAGTATTGAACACCGAGGGAGTTCGTACTTCTGTAGCCAGTCACCTGCCATTCATTCTTCAGATGCACGCTCATGTATTTTACAATAAAAAGAGACAGAAGGTAGCGTGAAGGGTGAGGAAAAACGTTGAGGTCTGCCGTTAGTATGGACAAGATTACCTCATCTCGGATTGTCAGCTTCAGGATGTAAAAGTGAGTGTTTTATTTAACACATGGTGGGAAATATTTCAATCAAGATGCATCCAGATGAGTTGAGCATATGCCAGACGTGGCCAGGGGTGGCTGATTTTTAGTGCAAGTGAAGAAAATATATGCCGAGACCAACCCCCCCCCCCCCCTGTCATCACAGTTGTATGTCTGATCAATTCCTCCTCCATGATATTATTGTTGTTTCACTGGTCAAAGGAGGAAACCAGAGAATAAAAGGACGCGGGGGGGCGAAGAGGGCATTTGGAGTCCTGCATGCTGAAGATGCCAAAGTTAACAATACACAGCACGCAACTGTGGGGAAAATGTGGCAACACGAGGTGAGAGGTGAGGCAGTGAAAGCCTCGGTATGGCGAGCGGAGAGACTGGGGGAATGAGGAATGGCCAAATAGGGAGTTGGGCTGTGTTTTGCGTGGAACAAAGGGAGATTGTTTTGACGGCGGGGGATCTGTCGAGTGTGAAATAGACTCTATGGCAGGACAGATTTACTCTTAGATGCTCGCCGACTCCTTAAAACAAGGTTAAATGCTGAGATCTCTTTGCTTTATTGTTGTTGTTTTTTTCCTCATAAGTGACAAACATATTCCTGAGACAGCTTTATGAATGCGCTCTTTCGTAAACGTATAGCCACGTGCAAGTAAGTTGTACGAAGTAAATATACTGTGCTACAAATACACACTGTAAGGTCAAGATATAAAAGCAAAGAAATCTCATCAAACTTTACATCTTCTTTGCTGCTTTGTCCACTTTAGGGTTGCAGGGGCTCATAACAGTCCTAAAAGTTATAAATCCATCACAGGGTACACACAGGGTTCTACACACACACTCGCACATGCAAGCTCCCCACAGAAACGCCCCTAAAGCATAAAATTTCTCATGCGATTCAAATATCATGTGCATACGTTCATATAGTCTCATTTGAAATATCAAAACGAGCTTATTAAGGAACTCCATTCAGCTGTACCTCTTTGTCCAATTCATCGTTGTAGGGTACCACATAGACAACTCTTACCACTGCACCACCTTGCAGCCTATTTATGAAGACTTTTTGGATCTTTTTTATTTCGCCGTCAACATACATGAGGTCTGAACACTAGAGTGACTGACCACACAGAGGTGCAGTTACGGCACATAAATCTTACATATTGAGCTTTCAGAGGCTGGAAATCGGAGCTCCAGAAGCTCGACTCGGTGCAAATGTTGCAAAGCTCATCCTGTCAGAAGCTGTGAAGCTCCGCCATTAACACGCCACATCTCTGCTGAATCTGGCCCAAAAACAAACGGTGGAAGCGAAATGTAGATTTGTCAATTTCGTGCGTATTATTCGTCCCAAAAAAAAAAAAAAAAAAAAAAGCATCGTGGTACCAGCAAGTAATGGTTTTCGTAGGGAAAAGTTGTTTTAGATGCGTACTATAATGTAACTTTAAATTATAGCTATCGAATAACTGAGTTAGCGTGACGAGTATAGAGTAACAGGAATGTTAATTGTACTTTCGAGCTGTATTTGAGTAACTGCCCTCGCTTACCTTCCACTCCTGTTTACACTCTACTACTTATGTAACATTACCTGGTGCCTCGCTTTCATAAGCCATCATCGGCATTGTGGAGAGCGGTTTCCAGCCGCCTCTGCATGTCCATCTCTGGCCTCATTTAAAACAAATCATTACAGCAGCTAAAAGCTTTAGTTCTAAACCATTTGCTTCGGATGCATTCTGCCTAAGTATTTAACTAGGTGTGAAATTAACTGTGACTCTGCCTGTTGAAAAAGAATGTTAAACCTTGCTGATAGAGGCTGTGCGAGAAAAAAAAAAAAAGAAGCTAAGCAAACTCTTGATTTGGTTTTGGAAAGTTCTGGGCTCTGAGTGTTTGGCTCTGGCTTATGTGGCACAGCGGTTGGTATAATTTCTGAATCCCAAAATCCGGTCCAAGCTCTTGTGAACTGGCCACATTTCAAGTGCTGGCAGGGCCTTTCTTCCCTGGGAGCCAATCATAATTTGTGTTGCCTCGCAATATATTCAAACTCTGCGACTGAGGTCGATGTTCAGCTGGAGTTTGGTCATCCCTGCTAATGGCCATAATGTGGAGTAGGAGTCATGTTTTGAAGACTGTAGTGACATTAAATGGTGACATTTGTCTCAATCCCTCCGTGGTTTCGTTGCCCGCTGATTAATTCTCACCACCTCGTCCCCCCCCCCCCCCCCCCCCCCCCCCCAACAAGCAAACAGCGAGAAAAATGGCCTGATTTACCAGTCCTTCACTCCGAGACCTTCGTGGTATTATCTTTAAATGTCAATATGCAGTCACGGCTTTGCGTGCCTGTAATGAAGTGGAGCTGTGGTGACAGCTCTCCGTCTTACCCTGCTCTGCGGTCGAGATGCAGGCTGGAGCCTCACCATGGTAATTGGCCCAGTTGGGACATTTCAGCACTCGGTGCCACACCTCAACTCACCTCCCAACTCCACCACTTTTTCCATCTCATGTGACTACATTTGGAAGAGATTAAACTTTGGTCAAAACTCTCACCCCGCTCCTAAGCTCGCTGTCACTCGTGTTAGATGTGTTGTGACAAGAAAACTGCAGCGAGGGATCGGGGGGGGGGGGGTTGAGTGTTAATTGCTTGTGTAGCGTCCTCCTGCAGTTTTTTTGGGGGTTTTCTTTGCACATGGCTGGTGGTTTGTTTTTGATTGTAACTGTACTGTTAATTTCATTCTTCACAATAGTCGCTTCACCTGCTCCCGCCGATATAACTAATGAGAAGAATGATTCATATGATTACGAGCTTCACAAAGTCCCGTTTTTCAGAAATGGTTTGTGCCTTGTTACTGCGCTGAAGACTTCACTTGGTCCTTTTTTACTTTTATTTTCTACAGTTGACCACATGTATCTGTACGTTGTTCTCCTTACAAACTGCAACTTGGCTCATGACTTCTTTTAACCTCCGCGATGACTATTTAGAGCTGACAGCAACAATTATCCAAGTGATGGAGTTACGTCAAACATGATCTTCCTGCTTCCATTCCAAAAATAGACGAGAGTCATAGTTGTAAAGAAGATGCATGCATACTTTTGCCAACATATGTTTGTGCAGCCGTACTTGTACTCCAATGTAAGTAGTTTTTCCCAACCAAATAGTTTCTATTTCCCGTCATATGTGGCATTTCGGTATGTTTCCGAAGGCCTTTATATATTCATCTCTGCAACAGGTGTAAAGCAGCTTTGACTTTGCTGTTTCATTTGTTGAGTGACGATTCAAAAAATATCAGGAAAACTGGTCTCTGAATATAAAGTTTTTCCTTTTCATTATAATTTTGAGGTCAACCACAACCAAACATCTATGTTTCAACTCAGGTTTTTTGGCCAAAAACATTCCGAAATTATGCGAAAAGCCTTGCGTATTTCATGAATTGTAATATGAAGAGCCCGTTTCTGCAGCGAACTGTAAAAGTTCATCCACTCAGATCTTGCACCCTCCATAAAGTATAAAAGAACTTGTGAAAATGCACATATAAAAAAAATGGAATGATAAGCTTTTGCGTGGCGATGGAGGCACCCTTGAGTACGCAACGAAGCCCAGCTGTAAACAGTAACACAGTTTATTGTCTGCAAAAAAAAAAAAAAAAACTGCCACAATTAAACACTGCCTTGTGTGCTATGCATCATAATGACTCCCATAAAAAGCTGAGGGCGAAAGGCATTCCTTCTGCAACTTCTGAGCACGAGGCGTATGTGTAGTGAAACCACAGAGTCCACACCAGAGCTAAAGACCCAGTCTCCTTCCCTCTGCTCCCTTTTTCCCACCAACCGCCCATAATTGCGCTTATTGGCCCCTTGTTTTATGTCTGTTTTCACTGTACGCTGCAGCAGTGCTGCAATGCATAGGACATTCTGGAGAACGTTGCGGGGCCAATGTGTGCAAGTAGCTGCGTCTGCTCCTCGTTCAATACCTCACCCGATGGATGCATTAAAAAAAAAAACAAAGGTCTGAATGATTGCAGTTAGTCCATAATATATCTATCAAGCCCCTTTGCCGCCTCGACTGTTGTGGATTTTTTCTTATGTAGTGTTAGATTTCACCCCTCATGTCATCACCGCCACACAGCTGCGTTCTGACAGTGTAAAAACAATGAAACGATTCCCAGCACTGTAACCATGAAAAATGCTGTCTCTGACTCTTGTGAGAAGGTGCGTTGAATTTGAACACTGCTTAGAATAGCAGACAATCGTCTTTCTAATTGGATTTCCATCCAGTTGTGTTCAGACAATCGCGGCAAATTGTGTCCTGCATTGTTCTGTGAAATAGGCTTCTTTCACAAATCCTCTGTTTCTGTAACTGTAATTGCACATTAATGTTCTTTCCTGTTGTGACCTTGCAGGCAGCCTCATCAAGTATTGTATAAAGCCCTTGTCATGTGTTGTAATTTTGTGCTTTTTCTTCTCTGTTTCTGCTTTTTCTTTTCACCTTTTCCTCAGGGAGACGCAGGCTCCTCTGCAGCAGGCATCAAGGTAATCGCTGAGCCCATGCCAACAGTCTCATTGCAGTTGCTTTTTACATTATATGTTCAAATCAACATGCCGCTCGATTGGAAAGTATATCTTATGATGTAACCCGGCTAACTGGACAAAACCAAAGTATCTGTTGTAAAGTTTGACCACATTTTGAGTCCCAAGAAACAGGGCACTGAAGGGGGATACTTAAATGACGCCTTATAATTTATTATATTCAAAGAATGGCTCGTCTGTCTGGATTGAAAATTCAGTTATATAACATTATAATCATAAAAGTTACTCATCAAGCTTTATTATGCCTAAAATATATATCTCCTAGAGTTATTCACCTAGTACTTTGTTCTTTTGAACTATCACAGGACAAATTAAGGACAAAATATGTTTTCATTTGTTTTCAACATAACAATGCCCACAATAAAAGCGTAGCCTCACAAAGATGGTAGTTTAACACATTTTGTGGCAGATGAGATGTGAAAAGTGGACATGTCTTGTTTATTGTGGCTGATTTAATTTGCTGCAAAAGTAATCCAGATGAAATCATGTATTAGAACAACAAGAAACTTTGCATGGGGATTGAACACCTCAGTGGGGAAGGAGATTTAAAGTGTTTCACAAACAGCAAAACATGAGCCTCTTTTTTAATCAGCAAGTGAAGAGAACTAATCGTGCTCAGAGTTGTTCAAATGATTCGATTTTCCACCAAGTTTTGCAGCCCGGAAATGAATTGGTGAAAAATGAAGCTCTTTGGATGTATTGCAGGGTGAACCTGGAGAGCCTGGACGAAGCGGATTAAAGGTAATAAATTAACTTTGCTCCATGTGGAATTAATTTTTTGGGGGTGGGGGGGTCATAAACACTTGGTACAATGATTGTGTTTTCAGTGATCAAGAGAATAAAGGCCAAGCTAAAACCTTGGTTATTCAGCAGACGGTAGCTCTATAAACTTCAAGAGAAGTGCGTCGATCTCGGCTCGATTGTGCAAATTAGAGGCATTTTTCCAGAGTGTAATGAGGATTGTTGCACGTGGGAGCGGAGCCTGACACTTCAGCTTGACCTTTAGTCCATCACAGAGCTCCGACTCATTTTTCATTTACTTTGGCTTAACGCTTGTTTGGAGCGAAGCGTGAGGACTCGGCTATTACACCAACACGTACTCTTTCCATTTCCCCCCATGTTACTGCGACCTCCTATTTGCTTTGTTTAAAAGCAGTAGATCGTTCCCATTATGTTGGCTTTTGTTTGTGGAGCAATGTTTGGTAGGATAACCTCTCTTTTCTTCCCCCGACTGCTGTTTGTTTTAATGAGAGACACACTCCAAGGCAACAAAAGAAAGCAGGAAGACTCTGCTGAAGAAAAACAGCTGCTGGTGTGAAACTAATAACGACAAAAAACATGCAGCAGAAGAGGAGCTCTTTTCCTGTAAAATAAAAAAAAACCCAAAACCTATTACTTGTCCTTTGACCACTCTGCCTCTGAGATTACACCGGTGCCCCGTCTGATTACACTATTTAATCCCATGTGTTGCACCCCTTTAATTTCCCCTCTCTTTTTTCTCTGTTTGGAAAAATTGCTCCAGACAGACCGAAAAGACTTCTTTTTTTTTCCCCCTGCTGTGCAGCCGAACTAATTCTTGACTGCTTAATCTTAGCTCTCATTATATATGCACTCTGCTTGAGCCGAGTGTATTTCTCATCGCAATACAGATCAAGCTGTTGTTCCTCAATAAAAATCATCATTGCATGGTTTTCAATAAGTGTTGGTGGAGTCGACAAGAGAGACTCCTTAATTCATTGATTTTTTTATTTTTTTTATTTTTTTACAATGCTTGCATTAACCTGCAGTGGAAATTTACAGCCTGCTCTCTGATCCCGGGAGGGCTGTAACAGTTGGTCATTCCGGCACAGCTCGAATAATGTCTTGTCGTGAGCTATAAATACAATGGTCTTTAATTGAGCGTTAAATTACCTCACGTCAGCGTTTGTATTTTGAAAGTCTCGTGGCGGCCTCGCGGGGGGGACGAGGCGCTGATCCGCCCACGGCTGAATCAAACGTGTCGGTAATGAGAGTCTTGAGTTGTCAACTTGACAGTGACCCGACCTCGGGGAACAAAGAGACGAGTCCAACCATCGACTGCTCACACTGGCAAACTCCGGTGACCTGGAAGCCTCGGCAGCTCTCTCACCAAAAAAGCTCTCTGCAACTTTTTTTTTAATGCAAACTAACTGATCGTTTTTCCTTCCAGGAAGCTGAACTTTTCACACCTTGCCCAAAACTATAAAATATAACTCCAGTGCACCCGTGATGGGTTGAGTGTTGTCGAGCCATGGCTGCATGAGTTGGTATGAGAGTGCATGTGCAGCACGTTTTGCTAATGCTAACTCCAACCCCCAAAAGACAGTACTCCTTCCGGACATGTTTGAAAGTACAGCAGCTTCACAGCCAAAAAAAAAAAAAGAACTTAAAGGGAAGAGAACGTGTCGAGCTAATAGAACCCCAAAGAGGCGACAAATGAGGCTTGACTCAGCTTAGCTTGGCTTGGCTGTAACGTGTCACACTTTTCCTGTGTAGGGAGAGCCAGGACTTCCAGGGCTGCCTGGACTCCCAGGGATAAAGGTAAATGCTTTGCTGTTTTTACCCCCCAGTCATTTCACCCCCCCCCCCCCAGTGTTGTCCCTGTCCATCCGCTTCAGCCCATTCGTACCAGACTCCAGCACAGAACGAGGCGGCACTATCGTCCTGCCTCCCGTATGACACGTTGAGGGCCAGTGATCTTGGCGATCTTGCCTTCCCAGCTCGGTGGGATCTGTATCTCGATCCGCAACAACAGTTGGGAGAGGCCTGGGCCTTCTGTGCAGTGAAAGGAGGCGAGACGAGTCGCTTTTAAAGCCGAACGAGGCAGAAGTCGGCAGGAATATTGTCTCCTTGAGATTTGTGACGAGCACCGAGGGTATGAATTAATGATCCCTGCCAGAGTGCCAGTCAAGAGACTCCATGCAAAATGTACCAAACCTACTGCCTGATTGGAAGCGCCTGTCACATTTGATTTAAAACTTCAGATTTATTTTTTTGCCGACCAGGTTGTCATTGTTTTACTGTTTGCTTTTATGTTTTTAACTCTATCAGCAGCAGATGGTGAAACGAAATGGCACAAATGGCGTCTAATAATTCACTGCCATCTCAGGCTTAGCGAGCAGCTATCGGCCCCAGTGTCTTTCAGGACCTTTAGCTTGAAATATAACATGTGAATGCAAGGAATGCTCACACAGGCATGATGATGATGATGATGATGATGATGATGCTTGTTACTGTTTTGCTTTTGTTTTTCCCTTCGTATGCTTGTAATGTGCTGGCCTTGTAAAAAAAAAACAAAAAAAAAACCAGCTTTCATTTTACATTTTATATACTCCTGTTTTTACTTAAGAGGCCTGTATGCTTGATGGATTCTAACAATATTCTGCTAACGCGGCACTCTCGGGTTCTAAGCTCGGCCTGCACTTTGTTCTGCTCCACATTCTTTGCTGTTTATTCAATCCAAGCTTCAGAGTTTGTGAACCGACTCTCCTTTACCTCTCTGAGAGCTCCCAGAGTGCTCGATGTGCTGGAGGTGGGAAGTCTTGCTTGCCAATTGTGTAATAATGAATTCCAGTTAAGTCATTTTGCAATCAAATGCAATGTAAAATCGAATCAAGCACAGAATCACACCTCGTGCTGGAAGCTCGCTCCTCGTGAGTGAAGTGCAAATGCAGAAACGTTAAAAGATTCGTCAGAAGTGGCTCAGGTCCCAGTTTTTGCGCACTCTTAATCAGAGCCCGTCTGTGCGCCCTGATGAGCCTCTAACAAGGTCAGTCGTCGCTGTCATTAAGGCTCGTGAGAGAGCTGCTCATTTGTGTGAAACCAGGGAAGAATTAAAAAAACAAAAAAAAAACACTGATAATATGTGTCTGTGTGTGATTTCTGCATGTGTTCCTGAGCGTATGTGTGTGTCTGTGTGCATGTGCATGTCTGTCGGTATGAAAGTACTTGCTAATGCATCTTGGGTATTTACTAAGTTGTCATTAGCAGGGATTGTGGGAAAAGGGATAATTGCTCTATCTTTTTTTTTTTGTTTGTTTTCTTCTTCCAGGGTGAGCCAGGATTTCTTGGTCCCCAGGGAGAACCAGGGCTTCCAGGACTCCCAGGGACTAAGGTGAGTAACCGAAGATTTCCACTATAACATTGTTTACTATACTAGAAATGCAGAATATATTGTAAAGGAGTATTTAAAGGCAAGAACTGGTTTGCTCCAATCATTTGCGGCTTCATTAGCTATCATCGTCACCTACCAGTAGATTAAGAGTTCGTGTTTTTATTCTAAATGTCACTCAGAAGTGGTCTGGACAAGCTAATCCTTCTCCACTACCTTTGAAATGTGACATTATCGCGGTGTGGGGAAGATAATCCAAGCGCACAAGAATTAACGTTCAAGATGTCCTTTTGCATCAAACTGTTTGCGGGGTGCTGATAATCAAGATTTATTAGTCTTGCGTCGTCTTCTGGCATATCTGTGCTGCTTAATGAAATGTCAGGGTGAAGCCTAAAAGAAATAGCTTTGCAAAAAAAAAAAAAAAAAAAAAAGGAAAGAAAAATGTCTGGCCTGATGATTATTCCTCATGTCCTCATCAGCTCACACATCGGAGACAACCAAGGGGGGGGTTTGCCTCATTTTTCAGGCTGCACTGCACATGATAACATGTCTAAGAGGACATTTTTCAATACACTGTGCAGAGTTACAGTCCATTATCTGCCTTTACAATGAGTTGTTATAAGTAAGCAGTTATTTGGATGGAAACCCGAAGTCCTCAGTGAATCAACACAGCTGAATAATGCCTGGGTCCCATTTGGTCTTAAGTAGCAGCAATCTGTAATGGCCAGCTGAGTTATACCACAGCCCCCACTATTGGCTGGCTGCAGTTGGTTCACGACGTGAAGAAAGTATCACACAGAGAATATTCATATTGATATTAAAGGGCAACAAAAGCTTGATACTCGACGCCCTTTAGAAAGGACTTAACCTTGCCAAAGGGCACGTCTAAAAGAGCTGTGCTGACTCATCGTAGGTATCTACAATTCACCGTGTAAATCAGATGAGTAAGCAATCTCTGAGGAGCTCCTCCAGCACACGGTTCACTCAATTTGATACGGCAGAGCGTCGGGAGAGGCCCGACGATCGGCAAACGGGCTGCGGCTCTTCTGCTGACAGTAAAACGCCCTGCTCAGCACTTCTGGCACTTCATAAACACAGCTTGCAGGGGAACCGTGATGGCTCACCTTTGTTCTTTTTCCCTGTGCAGGGTGAGAGAGGCGACCACGGACCCCCAGGAAAGGGTGAACGAGGAGAGCTTGGACCTCTCGGACCAAAGGTAAGTAACTGGAGGAATTGAAGTCCCCGAATGTGGCATGAAATACCTTAGAACACCTTGCAAGTGTGTCTTTGTAGCTTTGCTGCCATCTAGAGCTCCGCTGATTGAGACGCGTGCCGTGACGCTCCCACAGGTTTCAGGACGGAGAAAATGCATCACATATTCACTTTTTGATAACAAAGGAATCTGGCTAAACCATTATAGCCTGTAATATGTCCGAAGCATTCCCTGGAGTGCATGTAGAGTAAACCAAAAATGTGAATGAGTTTACCATTGTTTATGTCTGGCCCTGACCCAGCAGGTAGCCTAAGCCCCAGTCTAAACGTAGACGACGCTGAGATCTGGTTCTCATCCTATTAGGAACCCCCAAAGTGAAATCTCTCTTTTGTCAGCAACAGAGTTCAAATAAACACCCCGTGCGTGCCGTGGAAGTTAGGGCATATTAAAAGTAAGTTATTTCATTGAAGCAGACTGCGCCGCTCTCTCGGGAGGAGTAACAGAGCCTGATGATATTTCTTGGATGAAATGTGCATTAGAAATGAATTGAATTTTTCATGGTGGATTTGCAATGAACCCATAAAGAGAGTTTGTTTTACGTTTTTCAATTTTTATGACGATATCTCAAGTGCTTAGCTTTTTCTGTTTTTTGAGAACCCCCCCCAACCCCCAACCCCCCACCCAGAAAAAAAAAATTCGGTCCTCATCTGTGTTTTCTGGCTTGCTGCAGGGTTCACAGGGAGAGACGGGTACTCCTGGCCTGAAAGGGTCAAAGGTGAGTATAGCAGACATGTTTTCTTTAATTTAGTGGAGAGAATGCTGGTCCCTTGTTATGTAGAATTCACCTCATCCTCTTTTGCACAATGGAAAGCTGTAATGAATCACTTAGTAGTGGGCACAGCGTTAACTATTCCTCCAGCTGCTTCTTTCAGTGACTCAATACACCATCTTGTGGTGCAAACTTGTATTGCACCACTAAATATGCTTTGACAAAGTGGAAAATGTACTTAGACTAGATATTACTTTATTAGGTATCAGCAACATGGTTCACAAGATTATATTGATTTACATTACATTCTGTACCATAGAAACCTATATGGTTGGATGGATTTGCGTTTTCAGAGTCAGTTCTGTCTTTTAATTACATGTTTATAGCAGGAGTCTGAACACAAATCTTAATGATGTTTATTACATATGTTGTTTTTAGGTTTTAATAACTGTTTTTTAAAACAAATCTTCAGATTTTTGTGTATTATTCATGGTGGTCATCTGTTTTATTCATTTTATCAGTTGTAACATTAGAGCAATATTGCATTTGCACCATGTCAGGTGACAAATTCATAAATAGTAAAGTTGATCTGGAGCCACATACTGCTGTGTAATCTAATAACATGTAAGTCTGTCAAATTTAATTACCCACTTGTTGAGGATTTTTTCGTTGCCCTTTTTGTTTGTTGAGGTGAATATAATCTGTAGAATTTGTTATCTTGACAGTGAAGATAAAAGTGAAGTTATGCCACTTCTTAATTATTTATTTAAATGCACAAAAGCATTATAGTAATAATACAAACATTAAAAACAGTATTTAAATTGAAAAAAAACCCCAAGATTAAATAAACTACGACTGTGTTGACTTCTCGTATAGTGCATTATAAGTGTAGGTAGATTAGATATAAAGATAAATAAATCATCAGTTGGCAAGCATGATGATAATAGAACAGATGACTCAAATATACAATTAAACACACTAAAGTAACGCCAACATTCATACTAATATACAGTATATAAAATAAGGGTTAAACATTAGGGAACTTTATTAGAATTTCAAAATGTGCATTACATTGCGAACATGTTTGAGCTGTTTTCTTTTTTATCTTCTAATATTATAACTAAAGTTCCAAGAGTTAAACAATAAAATCTGTCTTCTCCCATCAGGGGGAAACTGGAGATAAAGGAGACCTGGGACCTCTCGGCCCAATGGTAAGCAAATATAATAATTATTAATAATCATGCATTTATTTTTGACTATAGATTCTGCTGGTGAATACTCCCAAATGTAAGGCAGTTACAAGTGAACCTACACGTACTTCACCACCAGGGGGCAACATTTGGACCTTAATAGTGCTTTGGGACACGTTCCTTCAGTTTTTATTCAGCTCACATTTAGTTTGAATGAGGTGTTCAATGCGATAGATGATGTGATAAAGATTTTTCTTGATGGTGACGACTTGCAGGGTCCCCCTGGACAAAAAGGAGAGCAGGGAGCCACGGAAATCATCGACTACAACGGAAACATTCAGGAGGCTCTCCAGGTCAGTCCAGTCGCTTCAATCGGGCCACAGAACTCTTTGATTCGGCTCTTTTTTGGAAGAATAGCTTATTTAATTTCAGGTTGGGAAATTTACTGTCCGTTTGTTGAATTTTTAACTTTCTTTCACATCAACAGATCTGAAATACTTTATGAGTTGTGTTAAACTATTGCCTTGTTTATTGAACAGAATGTAAAAACATTTAAGTTCAAGCGCCACCCACATTTTTGAAAAGCCCTTAAGCTCCGATGTTTATAGCTTATTTAAAGCGAGTGCACACCTTCTCCTCAGCGGGTAAACATCACCGACTCTTTGTTCGTCAAGTAGTTCTGAGAGTGGTGCAGAATTGTGCTGACGCAGCGATTTCTTTTCAACGTGACCTCTGCAATCTTCTCTCTCACCCTCTTTCCTTTTCCACTCCTTCACCCACTACAGAAGATTACCACTATTACAGTCACGGTAATTAGGCTCTGTGTATTCTGTGTATTGTGTCATCGCCACAAGTGATTCACCTTTGTCCCAGCATGGGCCCAACTCAATCCCAGCTCCGATTTGCACTGCCCTGTTGTGTTTGTGCTGCCTCACCCCAGAAAAGTGATGCTTGACGGCGAATGAAAGAGCGGTGATGCTCGACGCGCTGCCTGAGCTGCTGCTTGTCTCCTTGGCTGTGCATTACTCATCAGTTTTAAACAAGAGCATGGCGTTTAGAGGGAAAAAAAAGTCTGTTTGTCCGTTCATATTTGGTTAAAAATCATACTTCTTTGTTCTAAATTTACACAAAACGTAAATGTGAGGATATAAAAAATGCACAAGTGTTTATTTGAGACGCATTGTCCTTAAAATAATCGACAATCCACACGTAATAAGAATAAAAGCATTTCTGTGCACAAGCCAAGACAATTAATAGAAGAAGTAATGCATGGGAAAATTAATTTATATTCAATATATGAATTTAAGAATGTTTTAAGTATTTACTTTTGTATTATAAATAGATAGCACTTAATTTCATTTATTTCATTTTCATAGACTGGTTAATATTCTAGATTTTATTTTCACTTGTTGAATTACATTTTTGTATTTTTTTTGTACTTTGAAATGAAAATTAAAATATTTATATAAATACTCATTAGAGTCAGAGGTCAAAAAATGGTTTGTAAATCTTTGTGAAAACATCTCCCTTGGATATTCTGAAGGTTTTCAAGCCAGCATTTACGGTCTTTCATTTGGTCCACTATTGTTTTTATTATTATGATTATTATTTATCTATATATGTATTGCCAGTTTGGCACTTCGTCATGAAGCCCTCACACTTATCATCAATATAATTATTTCACAATTTAGGACATTCATTATTCATATTTCAAATGGACCTCACATGCCTGGGGCAGCAGGGGGTTCTGACTTTGCTCAGGCAGCTACAGCGGTAACCCGATGTCAGTGGGATTCGAACCAGCAAACCTTTGGTCAAAAGTTCCCCTCTCTAACTTCTCGGCCTCCACTGCCTGCTAATCGTGTCACTGACAAGGAGTCGTTCATACACGTGTCCTCACTGTCATGGCCTTTGCATGTGTCTCATTTCAGCTTCCTTTTCATTGGTCTGTGATGGCTGACGTGTTTATGATTGTTCCATTGGGGGGGTTTGTTCAAACTGGACTCATTTGAGCTGATCACGCAAACCAGAACGCAGAAATACAGTTGATTAAATAGAATGATCGAATCTCGCTGTGTCTCTATTTCTTTGTGTCCAGGGTCCTCCTGGGCCTGCCGGGCCAATGGGACCACAGGGCATCAAGGTAAGAAGACTCATGACATAGAAGTAAAAAAGTGAATCTAGAGTGGTCTTTGTGTACGAGTGGGTTTCCTCCTGGTATTCTTATTGGGCTTATTGGCCACTCTAACAGGTGTGAGTGTGAGTAGTGACCTGTCCAGGGTGGAGACACACAATTACCAAGGTTGTCTTGTATATTAACTTCTAATCCTCCGACAATGGCTGAATGGGTTGTTCTGTGTGCTCGCAGGGCGATCGTGGCATGCCCGGTCTCCCCGGACTTGATGGAGAAAGAGTAAGTCGACTTCAAATTCACTTACGTTGAGTTTAGAAACTCGCATTACATTTATTATTCTGCTCATTAACATTTTTGCCCAATTTGAGTAGTTCAGCTCAGGTTATCTTTAACTTCCCATCCTCCCTCAGGGCTACAAAGGCTCCAAAGGAGACATGGGAATGCCTGGAGCTTCAGGGGACAAAGGCACAACTGGCTTAACCGGATTACCCGTAAGAAAATCTCTTCCACATCTTTGTGGTTTCACTCCTCAACCACCTCATCCAATGTCAACTTTTCTGTCTCAGGGTGTCAACGGGGCTAAAGGGGACAAAGGAGACTCAGGACTCCCTGGTCCTCAAGGCCCATCTGTACGTGAAGTATAATGCACGTCACAGAAATACACAAGCTTGTTTCCCTGAGGAGTACTGTTGTATTATATAATCTATAAACTATTTCCAGATTATCGGCCCCCCGGGGTCTTCCGGCCCTCATGGATCCCCAGGACCGATGGTGAGATGTGGAACTTGCACACTCAAAATAGATTAAACCACAAAGTATAAATCCTCCTCACGTGAAGTACAAACAAAGATCAGGTTGGAGAATCTGTCACCACATGACGACGATGGGAAGTAGTCCCAGTTTTGACAACAGAGTATTTGACTTGACTATTGAAAAGTGGATTATTATGTATTGAGACCGTGTTTTTGTAGAGCTGTGACATTTTACACTTGCAATGTTTTTTTTCCAGGGACCTCATGGCTTTCCTGGACCAAAGGTAAACCTCATCCAGAACATAGACATTCAGTCTTTTTCACCTTTTGACATACTTGTATGTATTAACTCAAATTCAACCTGTGGTTCTCAACACTGATCCCTTTTTCCCCTTTCGATTCTCAAATCCATCTTTTACACCGAGGTTGTGCAGAAGGTGGCTTGATTAATGCCATTATTAAATAATCGTAGTGAAAAAAATGGAAAAATTTTAACTTTAAAGTGCATCAAAGTGCCTATAAAAATAAAACTAGTGATGATCGACGCCATGCAAATGTGTTTGGCCACATCTGTTGGAGGACAGTCACACTAAATAGTGTATTAGATGTGTCAAAGATTTTATACCTTCTCACAGAAATCCAGTGATGTCATGTTTAGACACATTTTTTGGCAAAGAAATAAATAATTATATGTGTTTTACGCAGTTTTACGCAGATGTTAATATGGATGAATGACACATAATGGTGTCTTTTCTATACTTTCTATGCTTTTTTTTTTTTTTTAAGTTTCCAGTTAAAAATTGACCCTTGAAATGCCCTTAACAAACTCTCTGGGGTTCAGTTAGAGGTACTCAAAGAAGAGATTTGGCCTGCCGAGCAGAACTGCTGGACGACTTTACGGCAGCAAGCCGGTTCCGGACAGACACAAAAGCGGCAGCCTCAGGTGGATTAGGATTTGGATTGACTCTTATATTTATGGCCCGGAGGTTTTGAGAAGCCGGCCAGAGGCCTGCCACCGCTCCAGACTAACTGCTGGAACCAAATTTGCTCCCGTCCATTGTATGCGTCACAAAATGAATGTTTGATCCGCTTCTCCCCTTGTTTTCTCCAGGGTGAACCTGGCTTGCATGGTCTGAAGGGGATGAGAGGGGAACCGGGACACAAAGGGGACCGCGGTCCGCTTGGTCTCCCTGTAAGTACAGCCGCGGGCTATCTCCGACCACACAGCAGTCCTGTGCTTTATTATCTGCAGAACACCATAGAACCCCCCCCCACCCCCACCCACCCACCCCCCACCCATTTCTATTTTAGCCCTGCCAAATTTCTCGTCGTGCATCAGTGCACGCATTTGAGTGTGTTTTTTGTGTGTGTACATGTGTGTAGCTATAATGCCTTCTCCATCTTCTGTCCTCATTTTCATTTGCCTGGGCCGACTACGCTGCCAAGCGCCTTGTAACACGGTGTAATTTAGTTGTTGTGAACCCTGCCATCAACCTGCCCTTAATAACAGTGTTCATCTGGTACTAATCCCGCCTTGTTCATGTCACTCATACCTCCATAACCACACAGGGAGCCTCCGGCTTGGACGGCAAGCCCGGAATTAGGGTGAGTGTCATGTGATCGAGAGGCTTCACCACCCAACTTTTCTCCCCCCCCCCCCCCCCTCCCCCCTTCTCACCCTCCATGCAGTCCCCTCCCCCCCTTTTCCTCTTTTATTTTTTATTAATTTAGTCATGTCGCTTAATTCTTTCTATGACCAAAATTTTTATTTTTTTTCTTGAATTTCAGTATTGTGTAGTCAAATCCCACGAGTTCAGCCACAGATAGCGACCATACACAACACCGTTCCAGCAGGCATTTCAAGGCTCTTGTTTTGTCCCGTGTTGCATTAACTGAGCATTAACACACACTCATACATTAACTTTGTCAGCGGTGTTGTAAACGTCCTCTGTGGCCAATGCACGTCTACTAGTTCCGTGTGCTGGTTAGTAGGTCAAACCAGGTTGGGAATGTTGAACACACAATATGCAGAGGCTACATCTGACATCCTGCTGTTTGCTTGTAAAAGACCTGAACTTAAGTCCGAAGACGTAAACTCACCATCACACAATGATTCTCTGCAGGGCATGGATGGACCTCCTGGTCCAGCGGGTCCAGCTGGGCCAAAGGGTGACATAGTAAGACTGACTAATTTCACCTCACAGACAAACTGGTCGAGTCGTAAGTTCTGTTTGGCTTCATTTAGTGACGTAACTTTGACGTGTTTGCTCTAGGGAGAGAGAGGAGCTTCAGGAGAACCAGGACCAAGAGGACCGTATGGATTACCTGTAAGTCTGCCATGGAATATTTAGGTGGGAATGTCAATTGTAGTGTAATGTAAGAGCTAATGTATCTCTGAAAGTGTTTTTTATCATGATTACATGAGGTTATATTTGATAGTTGTTCACACAAACTGTCTACTGTCATTCTTTATATTTGTATTATATTTCTACTTTTAGGGTATGATATAGACCAGGGTTTTTTAAAGTGTGGGAGGATGAGCCCGTCTTCATAGAGCTTAACTACAATACAAACCTTACATACTGTTTGTTTTTCACATATGATTTTCTTTTAAATTATTATTATTTTTTAAAACATGTAATATTCCACCTTCTCATGAAGTTTCACGCGCACGATTGGTGTGTGAGCGTGAAGTGCTTTCTGAATTATGAAACGGTGGAAAAACACTAAATAAGTAAAATCCATTTTGTATCGACCAATTTTCTGGTAAGTCATCCTATATATGCATTTGGTTTGCATTTGATAAAATTATAATCACCTTCTACTTATTTTACATTACCCTGGTTTCTTAATCAAACATTTAAATAGATTATTTTTAAGGCATTTTGGGAGACAAAAGAATCTCGAAAAGCGTCCCCAGATTTTTCCAGCGACTGCACCCCTACTTGAAGCCCCCCAGGAGCCCTGCCCCACACTTTGAAAACCACTGATACTATATAGATCGTTTATGAGATCAAATTGCATGTCAATATCTGCTTTTTGTGTGATAATCGCTCAGCAAAACTTGTTTTCCCCACAGGGAGCTGCTGGAACACCAGGATTGGATGTAAGTCACTTCAATGTCTTCGGATGAGTTTCTATCAGAGAGGATTAGCAACAGCGAGAGTGGATTTCTTCAGAGTACAGTTCAATTCAACTTTATTTATATAGCGCCAAATACAACACAGTCATATCTAGGTGTTTTTTTTTTTACAGAGAGAAACCCAACAGATCATTTAGCATGCAAAAGCTTTCATTGTGGAAAACCCCAAAAGACACACAAAATGTGACTTTTCAATGAATCGCAGTTTTGTTTTTTCAATGATCCATCATTTGTTCCCTGATTAGAACAAAGCTTAGTCTAAACAGCAGTTTACATCATGAACTGTTTTTTTTTTCTAAGAAATCGAGCTGTAGGCTTTAAGAAAATACAAGGAAAGATTCCTTTTTTTTTTAACTATAGAGAATAATGGTAGAGAATGTATTGTCTCTAGATCTTGAGGAATACTTTCTGACCAAGGTGTCATTGCTGTAAGGATGAATGTCAAATCAAAAGAAGCCACGTTATTTACTGTATTAACATGTTTACACACACTACAATTGTTTTATAACTTTTTCTGAGTGCTCCGCATTCGTATTTCTTGTGAACTCCATTTCGTTTTTCTTCTCCTCCACCTTCCTTCTGTCACCTTCGGATTTCATTTAAGCTCGATTCTGAAGACTTTTATCTTTATGAGGGCGAGAAAAAGCCTCTTCTGTCTTTGCCCGGTGAAAAGCCAGAGTAATGAAGTGGAGTTGTGCCTTTTTTAGGGGTTGCCGGGCTTAAGGGGAGAAAAAGGCGACGATGGTGAAAGAGGAGAAAAGGTAGACGTAGACGTGCTGCAATGGCCTGCTTTTGAACCCCTTAACACAACGGAGGACTGATGTCAATGGACAGTGATTTGTTGGACTGCAGGACCTGTGGCGGTTTTCTAAAGTGGCTGACAACAACACAAGAGCTCAAAATAAAAAGCTGTCCAGTTAAATTATTACTTTATGATTTTGCAGTATTAGGCATCGTCACAGTATTATACGTTTCCTTTACGTTTTGCAGACTTGTTGTACATATTTCTTTAGTTTTACTGCAATTGGATCACAGCGACAGACGACGGAAATCTACCTTTTGCATAAAATGTCACCCACAGTCTTTTCAAACCAGTTTTTTTTATTTTTTTATTTTTTTTGTTCTTCACATTTTAATGATTTACCATCTCATTCCTTTCAAAATCACAAGTCCGATCTCATTTTAAGGCATTGAAAAGTGATTTCAACCCGAACAAGTCCATTGACAACAGGCTCTTACAGATCATGTTTGTTTTCTTTTCCCGTGTTTCCATGCATGACCATCAAACATTTCACCTCGTTCTTGAGCCTGTCGCTAACCCTTCAGTTATCTGGTGGTAGTATGTTTCCCTGACACTCTTCTACAGCCTTCCTGTCTATAAGAAACCGTTATCCTGCTAATTGGTCAGCTCGTTATATCTATAACTTTGTGATCCTGTTTTTCTAGCACTGTTGACATTTTAGCACGGTTTCTTTCAGGTATTTAACAGGCTTGAAGTAAATTTGCCATGTGGTGATTTATCAAAATGGCATTTTGGGAAATACAGTGTAAACGAGCAGTAAATACACATTTTGTTGAGTTGTTGCTGCTGACGTCGGAGCAGTGGTAGTACACTAACCTGCCATCAGAGGAGCACTTTCTGTGTATTCTCTAAAATCAGAAAAAAAAGTTATAAGTGCTGAGATGACTTCTCTAAGCCTGTGCATGGAAAGCATGAAAAGAAAAGACACTTTGGTAAATGAAATCTGCCGATTATGATGGAAAGATACCGTATTGTTCCAAATATAAGATGACTGCCCACCTCTCAGACGTTACATGTGGTATAAATACTGATGCAATTCAAAATACTTTGAATATCTTGTTAACAACGTCCAGCAGCTGAAGCCGACTCCTTATCTCACCCAGCATTTTCCTCTTGTTTCTATATGAGAAAGCCCCAATTAGTCAGATCCACTGTATTTCCAGAAAAAAAATGCAGTCTTATATTTGAACCAATATGCTATTTCTAAAGATGAAATTATTTAGTTTACGTTCACAACACTTCTTATATTGAATCAATGTTCAGAAAATGATTATTTAAAGGGATAAAGTTCAAGTTCTTTTGTCTTTCTTGTAGTTTCTGTTCCCCTGCTACTCTTTCTCATCCTTTATGCCCTTGACACCCCTTCGTGATGAACTCCTCTCCACGCTCTCCTACCGTACTATACCCCCCTTTTTGTCCTGCTTTTGACCTAAGGAATGGTTTTTTTTTTTTTAAATGCCCAGTATTCTCCCCCTCCTATCTAACACTGATCATGTGTCTTCCTCTTGTGGGCCATAGCCTCCCTTCATTAATCGCTCCTTAATTCCTTTCAATTGTTTAAAGATAAATGATTTTAACTTGACTGAACCGTTGTATCCACAGGGGGAGAAGGGAAAGAAGGGCAAAAAAGGGCCTAAGGGCGAGAAAGGAGAACAGGGTGCCCCAGGATTAGATGCACCCTGCCCATTGGTATGTCCCAACTGTGAGCTGGAGGTCGCCTCCCAGCCGTGTAGAGCAGTCGCCCCCAAACAGGGATGAGCTCTTTGTGGCTGCACTGAGACCCAGCATCCTGCCATCTGAGAAATCCAATTCATCAAAATGACTCACAGAGGCTATTACACTCCCCAAAGTCAGTCTTAGAAACTGGCCATTAATTACGGAGGATCATATGATGGGGCAGGATCGTGGTCCAGCCAGCTCACAGGGCGGCTCCTCCTCCGGCCTCACTTTGTGTCCGTCACGGTCGGACGGACGCAAAGGTGACAGGTCGTCCACCTCTCTCCCAGTAACACTGCGAGGTCATCTTTGCAAACAGGGTTTCCGGGGATTTAAGGGTGAAAAGGGGGAACCAGGGCAGCCAGGTCTGGACGGGCTGGATGCCCCATGCCAATTGGTACAGTATTCCTCTTTTTCCTAAACCACTCACCCATGCATGTCGCTCTTCACCTTCAGTCATTGCTGAAACACAAACCATGCATGACTTGAGAGCTTGGAAGGCATGAGCACATCCCAATTTCATTCATTTTTCCATTTGTAAAGTTTAAAAACAAACACACATGTAGAATATGTCACTAACATCCTGACTGCAAGCAGCCTCCTCTTGATGATACATATCACAAGTGAAATATATAGAAGATAATCGATCCTTCAGTTTCTCTCCCTCTAACCGAATCCTTTCATTTCCCTGATTCCCTTGAAAGCTAAAGAAAATAAAGTTGCCATTGAATTCTTTACCCTTCTCGCTGATTTCTTCGTTGGACCGGTTCCCTTTTAACCAGATGCTAACACAGACTCCTTCACTGATGAGTTCCCCATGCTGCAGGCACATGGGCTCTTCCTCTGCTCTGTTAACGCTCCTGTCCCCTCCTGTTTTTGTACCAATTGGGCCAGACCATGACCAGAGGGAAAACAAGTGATTTAGTCATTATTCCTGCAGACATATGCACGCTGGAGTGACGTTGAAGTGATGCTTTTTATCATTTATTTCTTGTAATGCATGGCGTTCCCGTGTGTATTTATGTATATGTTGGTGTTTAAATTATGGCCAATTACTGCCATATTAAAAAAATATATATATAGCAAAAGTATATAAGCGGATTTAGTTACAGTAAGTAAGAATGCACGCATATATCACAAGTTAGTATATTTTCAAGCACATTACAATATGTTGTCGTGTTCCTGAATCCTCTAGTTCTTTGAAATTTCACCTTGGGGGGGTTAATGAAGATAAAAGCATAGAATCATTGACATGTTGATGTGCATGTGTTACATTTTGCTGTGTGTCATGTGCATGCATACGATCGCACTTTCATACAGATATTTTAATGTATAGGTCATAGTTTGTTGTACTTTATGTAACACTTAGAGATGCAGCATGGATACTGCTACTGCATCAAGCATGTTAATTTAACCTAAAGTTTGATTAAAGTCTGATTAGTTGGATAATTAAAGAACCAACGACAGTCCCTTGATTCATTATTATACTTATTGTCATATAATATGTAATGGTGAAGTTAAACATGTACATAATAAGACTTTATCTCTTAATCCTATTCAAAGAACGCATCTCCATATTGTGACGATTTTTCAAAACGTTTGAATATTCCTCTGTAAATGGAACAAATCCAAACAAGCAGCAGCTTTCCTCCTGGAATTGCTGGCTATTTAACAGAAGTAATGCGGGACAAACTCTAGATCTTAAGAAGTATGAAGAAAAAATTTGTTTTTAAAAGCTCATAGTTCATTCAGTCATTATTTAAGTATTCAAGCTTAAAACTAAAATATTAATGAATATTGTCCACTGGAAATGTGTCATTCTTTAGTGTGCTTTATCGTTAAACTGATTGGCTTCAGGGTTTTTCAAAGTATGATATACAACATCACATAAAACCTGATTTCAATCTTTAAGACCCTCCAGTTTTCCTGGAGGTCAATCATCATAACTAGACTCTTTTGCATTTTAATACCTTTTGCAGAGAGTTTTCACTGTAAGAATTGTATCTCTTAACTGGGTGCATTGTTTCAAAGGATTATCTAAATGTCTTGCCATGTGTGTTTATCTGTACCTTTGGTATCAGAGTATCTCAGGTTTAACCCCAGTGTTTATGTACTACTCATGTTAACAGAAGGCCATTCAGTCGTGTTTCAGTTCTCACTGTTGCTCTTCTCTAAACAGGGCCCGGATGGATTACCAATGCCTGGCTGCTGGCAGAAGGTAAAAACATATTTGTAATTGATATTGGTGAACATTGTATGTATCAGATGTTCAGAGTGAACAAAAACGGAAGGAAAATAACTATATTACGTTCATCCTTTATCTGTCTTGATAAAAATTGTAAAGATTGGTCGAGACTAAAGGGCCATTTCTAGCAAATAGTTGCTCACTATTACAATTATGCCATTTTTTTTCACATTTTTTTCACATTGGAGTCACTTAAGTCGTTTAAGACACACGTAAGGTTGCAAGTGTATTTACTATTTAAACAGCAGAAGCACTGGATGGGACAATGACAACTCCATCTGTCTCAAAATCAGCAACGCTGTGCTTTTAAGGCTCTTTGAGTTTCGTGCAGTAATTCTTTACAGCCAGGTGTTTTTGAACATGTTGTTTACTCACTGTCGTTTTCTAAGGTTTATGTTTCATGTGGGTTTCAGTTTTTGTATATTTGCATGAGCTTCCTGACAGTAACTCACAAGGCTGCGTGAAAAAAAATCCCACCGTGTCAAAAACAAAGTGTACAAGTCGTGAAACAAAGTGAAACAACCCCATGTCATGTCATTCTCTCTCCTGTCTGTCTTTTTTTTTTTTTTGCAGTGATCACTCTAACCTGAAACGCATGGAGTTTGTAAATAATGCTTCTTTTATGGTATTTATAGTTTTTTAATGGAAAACAAGTCTAAAAGAAAAGAAGTCTATGTGTACAACCATACGAAAAGAGATAACCATCCTGAGTTTCATGCCCTAAGCTGCTTCTACTCACCTCGCCGTGTGGAAAAAAAACAAAGAAACAAACAAACAAGCAAGCGTGTGTGTCTGCTATTCTCACATCGCCATTGTGGTGGACTTCAAGTCGTCCGTCGGCTGGTGGCAGAACTTGTCTCTTTAGTCTTTGCATGGCTCAGACTGGAGCATCGCAGCCCGGGGGTGAGAGGAGGCATGGGAGGAAGAAGAAGAGGAGGAGGAGGAGGAGAAGGAGGAGGAAAGGCGATCTGGACTGGCTCCCTAACACCAAACGCTACGTGTTTTGTGTTTATGTCGTCTCAAACAAGCTCACCACCCATTCGTGCAGCACCATGTTTTCAAAGACTTAAAAAAAAAAACACAAGGAAAAAAAAGACTGTGCCAAACAGAACATTGCAGCCCCCGGTCCTTGGGGGGGACAAGAAGCATGAGTAGTGTACTGCAACTGTATTTATGTGTATTGTACATACTTGTCACTGTTTTGTGGTTGCATCATGGCTTCTGCAGACAAACAATACTAACAAGAGAGAAACCATGAAACCCCCTCCAACAGCTCTGAATCAGTCATTTTAATTTTTTTGCTTTCCTTTAATCTACCCAAGGGAGTCACGCCATGGCTGGTAGCCTGAACAACCACCCACCCCCCCCCCTCTGCCCCGCCCCGCAGAAAGTAAAGCTGTTGGTTGTTATTGCTTTATTGTGGTGATGCCTGCAGTGGGTACCGTATCAGCAGGTTTTTCACTGTTGCACTCACGAGGCTCGGCGTTTTCAGTGCGGCGCCTCGCTACAGCCACACGTAGAGGTGGGTGGAGAGGGGGAGCTCGGCTGGCTCGCTGCACTGACCCCCAAAAACAAACGCGGCAACCCAAGCAAAGTCTGGACATTTTGGACAGGCGCGCTCCCGGTGTCACCCCAGGAATGGATCCGGTCAGGAGAGTCTCACAGGTCTCGATGAAGATCGACTGAAGCGTCTGCCTCCTCCGACGGCCGGCGCTTCAGGGTCTACCGAGAGAGTTGACGGAATGCGATCATGATGTTTCTTTATTGTTTCTTTCTTTTTAAGCTCTCATTCTTACACATTGTTTGTATTTTGTGTATAATAGCCTTCGGTGCCTCAAGCTTTTATTCATTCCTTTATCAGAAATGTACTTTATTGCTTATTTTCAATAATCAGAACCGTGTTTATTTCAGGAGGTCAAGCTTGGTTTGTAAGAGAATTGATCAAGACACATTTCGCACTGTTTGTTTTTTTTAAATATGGTTTTGTTTCGAATAGCTTGTAGCTTCACGTGAGCGTACAGCAAGATTGCATCCATCCTGGCTGTACAGCCACGCATAGTTCAGAAGAAGCTCATTTGTATGAATCAAAATCGGACATGGTTATAAATATGCTGCTTTTTCCATTTTCTGGACTTATTGTATGAGATATTGTTTGTACAGTGTTGTCAGTTCACTGCATGTACACAGTTGGTGACTTACAGGTTTCTTAACGATTGAAGATCAGCGTTAATCTGAGAGAGTGCATCAGAAGTGTGAGGATTCTGTTTCGTTTCGAGCAAACGGCAAGATTGACATGATTACAGTTGCTTCTCATTGTCATGCTGTGTTGAAAGCAACAGTCGATCGGATCTAACACACTGCTCTTTCACAGCTTGTATGTTGTCTTAAATAAATACAACGTTTGTATTGCAGCAGTGGTTCTCAAAGTGTGTGAGGATGACCCCCCCCCTTCCCCACCACCACATACCAAGCAGTTGGTTGGAAGCCAGATCGAGCTAATGTCTTTTGCAATAACTCAATAGAGGTGAAGTATATCCTTGAAAAGTCTGGAGATGTGTTTTGTGTGAGAACTGAACTCATCGCTGTCGGTGCCTGTTCTCAAAATATTGGCCAGTACGAGCTGCTCAGCAGCTTCGAGGAAACGCTTGTTTCAAAAAGGTTGAAGACCCCAAAGCCTATCTTTGTCTTCGGAATTAAACCGAAGTGTGATACAGTCGAGCGGCAGTTTCATTTTATTTTCCGAAACTTGCTGCGGCATTTTGATTTGTCTCCATCGTGCTTACATGAAATGCAGTAATAAAGCTGTGTTCCGACAAGGTAATTCAACATTTAAATAGGGAAGAAACATCCCCCTGACTTGCCCCTGATATTTCCCGCTGCTGTCTGGCACCTTCCAGCTGGGGGGGGGGGGCCCACCCGGGCCCACCCGGGCCCACCCCTACACTTTGAAAACCACGGTCTTACAGTGTGGGATAAGCTCAAATTTTAGATAAATTGGTCGCCTCCTATCAATACCCACGATGCAGTGGTGGCCAGTCACGTCACATTCCTTAACAGATGGAGCAAAAAGAAATGTTTTTCCACACAAGTTCATTCACCTCCTCAAGCTTTCTCTGTATTCCACTTGCCTTTTGACGCGGTAGGTGTTATATGCAAGTTAACGCCACAATTTTTATTTTATTTTCTTGTACCGACCCTCAACCTTGGAAGAGTGCGTGGACGTTCAAGAGGGGGAGCAGATGTAGAAAAACATAACCACCGTTTTGCTGTGATGTAGCAGCAGCCACAGGCGAAGGAGGATGTTTGCCCCCGCGTGGTTTCCGTTTGTACAGGTCATCTCACGAATATTAAGAATGGATGCACGTCTGCGTAGATTACTATGGTACTATCTGATCGTAGGTCAACATCAGCTCAGTTGATGTGCTCTACCAGTGGCGAGAACTACACAACAGGTTTCTTTATTGTCTTTGGAGGTTATGTATGTAACAATTCAAAAGTTTTTTTGTGTGTGTGTGTGTGTGTGTGTGTGTTTGTACACATATATTTGTGTATTTTAAGTGGTACATTATTTATTTTTCTATGATTTCTTAAATGAAGGCATTTTGGTTCGAAACGGCATTCCCTCCAGTTTTGGCTTGTGATGTTCGCTGAGTCTGTGTGTCAGTAGGGAGAAATCTGGATCACGCCGAGGCGTCGTCGGTCGCGCAAAATGGTACCGTGTGGAGAAAGTTGGGTCATTTCAAGCTTTGCAGCTCAGCGCGTATCCACTGTGCATCCACTTATAGGCCTTACCGCGACATGTCTTGGTGTAATGTTGTGGGTCAACCAGCTTACTATGACAACAAAGTACTGATAGCCCGAATGTTGACGGGCCCAACTGCATACAGTGGAAATATGACCGCCTTTTTCACGCGCTTTCTCTTTTCTGTCTCGCTCTCTCGCTTTCTCTATCTTTACATTGAATGTAGTTTGATATATGTATAGTGGATTATTAATGTACTGTTAAAAATGTGTGCTCATTTTGACATAAAGTGCAATTTATACCTTGGTTCATGTGTGTAGCGTCAAATGCAGCTTAAATCTCACACTGCGGGGATTTTTTTTTTTTTTACGAGCTCCATTTGTTTAGTTGTGCTACCCTACATACCACTACCTGGAACGCAAATGTTTATTTAGCAGTGGAAAAAGAAACGTACG
Organism: Lipophrys pholis; assembly: GCF_963383615.2. NCBI lineage: Eukaryota > Metazoa > Chordata > Actinopteri > Blenniiformes > Blenniidae > Lipophrys > Lipophrys pholis. The sequence goes on along the minus strand of NC_137646.1, from coordinate 19,370,589 downwards.
TAAACATGGAGCTTAGAATTGAATTTCAATTTACATGATTTTTGCTACAAACGGTCCCTTCACTTATATTTTGAAGTGTTATTCCCATTACTTATTATTTACCAAGTTTTTGAAATGTATTTTTTTTTTTTTTTTAAAGCCTTTGTTACAGTATTTGTTCTCATCAGGTGCTGTATCATTAGCATGTGCAGCTAATTTTTATTTTTTTTTTAAATTTGATTTATCATTTGATTGTTGTGTTTCTTTGTTTAAAAAAAAAAGAAAAAAAAAAGAAAAGTGGTTATTTTCTGCTGTCGGCAGAAGTGCCAAAAATATTTCAAACATTTGAGTCTGTCTCGGTATGAACAGAGCCGGTGGGTCGATGCGTATCAGTTCTGTTCTCATCTCTTTATTTCTCATAGATGGAGACATGCCCTGAGTCAAGTTTTGCTCTAAAGCAACCAAACTGCAAAACTTGTCAAAATAATAGTGCATTTTGGTGAAAAAAAAAAAAAAAACTTTGAAAAGAAATCGCTCTTCTCGCGCGAGACACTGCAGCCTTAATGAATTGAATACATTACTACACACGCTTAAAACCTAAAAAACAAATTGCAGACTGTAGCAGAAATGTAAAGCAAAAATCCACTATTGGAGTCATGAATGAATTTTTTCTTTATTTTCTTTGTTTTTGTATCTGTTCAGTTTCTATTCTGCATTGTATTTCCAACTTGATTGACATTTCTTTCGAAACCCTTATGTTCACACACACTATACTTCAAGTTGACATTTCATATGACTGTACTGTTGGAGCCAAATAAACAGTCTTTCAAATACACCAAACAACTGACTTTATTTGTAGTTTTCTGTGTCTGTTGCAGTAGTTTTCAAATTTCATAAATCTATATTTTGTCTACAGTACAACATATTTGATAAGTGAGCAATTTTACCCATAAATACAGATGTAACTTTGGCTTTTGTTCACATTGATATTTGAAATGATTATGTTCTGTGAAATGTGAATTTTAGCCGAGTTGACCACCAGAATGTAAACTGATGCACACTGAGAGACATTAAAAATCCCGCGATGATCATTTTTGAGGAATAAAATATGTTCTTATTTAAAAAACTGAGTTTGGGATCTCGTCTCAACCTCATCAACAGATCTGCAGGTTGTCCTCATAACTACTGTTGTCCAAGTACAGAAATTGAATAAATTTGCTCAGAGATAATCCGAATTGTCCGTTTTTAAGCATGCCTGGGGGAAAAAATAGCAGTCATTTTGTCTCATTTCAAATCTAATGAGTTATTGGAGAGATGTGTTTCTGTATTAGGACCTATAGGAACTTCTTTATCGTTCAACGCCAGAGTCCTCCTTTCTCTCTGTCTCTTGTGTTTCACACACAAACCCTCTACGTAAACTATTCTACCATAAAACTGAACCCATGAACTGTAACTTACACAATCTTGAAAAATATCATTACCCTACAACACAAGGTACAAGTGTTGTAGGGTAATGAAGTCCACAGCTGTGTTTGTGCTTTCACTTTGCAGCAAAGCTTATATTTCATCAGTCCCCCTCACACTTATTCATTGTTTTTCTTTTAAATTTGTATTCCTTTTAAGTTAAAAAGCTTTTAAAATCCTATTTCCTGCTGGATGGCATGACGACTTCTTCCTCCATCTGTGATTTGTGATGCTGATATAGCAGAAGAAATGGCCAACACATCATGGAGCTGATAATCATCATGTAAGTGACTGAAATGTGTAACTCACAGCTGAGTAAGAGGAAATAAAATGATGCTGCTTTCCTTGTGGAGTGTTTTAGTAGCTATAAGTTATAGAAATGCGAAAATATAAAACGCTTTTCTTATTACGTAAGGTAATTTTGGATAGATTGACCATATTTTCATTTAAACAAAAAAGGAACTTTGCTCAATAGTTCTGTTAGAAACTGTGAACAGGAGATCCTAGTGATGAAGACTGGACACAAACGGGAAAATACGTCAAGGAGAATTTGGCGCATTTTTGTCCTCGTTGACTTTCCGTACAGGGAGAGACCGACCGGCTCTGTTTTGCACGCGCGCGCACGTGCACGGCCGGCGTTACTCTGCCTGGAGCAGATGCGCGTGGAGCGTCTCTTCTCTGAGAAAGCCGCAATAAACATCATGATGTCCGCAGGAAAACTGGACAAAAAGGCAACCATAGACTTGCGGAAGAAGCACATTGGGTAAGAACATTTCCTCTCTTCTCCTGCGTGACACCGTCAAGTTTACAATAAGTTGTCATTTTCATATATTGACATTAAAATTAAATTTCACAATTGGATTTGCCCTTTCGATCATCTCACAGATTTTAAACTCATTTAATAGAATACAAATAATAACACTATATTATTTGTTATTGTTATTATTATATATATTTTACACTGCGTCGCTTTGTTACTGTCTAATTGCGCTGTAATGTCTCACTGCAACCAACATTAAAGTTTTGTTTCAGTCTATACAAGTAAAAATGTCCCCCTTTTTTTGTGTGTGTGGTTGCAGGCCTTCTTGTAAGATTTTCTTCAGCCATGACCCCATCAAGATTGTGCAAGCCAAAGGCCAGTACATGTATGATGAGAAGGGGCAGCGCTACCTGGACTGCATCAACAATGTGGCTCATGGTAGGACGGACACAGCCACTGAATCTGGGCAGACTACATTCATTAATGCACCCAACCTTACTCCCTTCACTCCAACCGAAACGAAAGGAGACACCTCTCTCTCACGCGAGGCCGGAGGATTTTCAGAAAGCGACCACAGTACACACACACCGTCTGCACACCTTGCAGACAAAATGCTGTGAAACCTGAGAACCTTTTCATTCTGTTATATGTTTGTAATGGGTTAATCTGGTATGATTGTATAACTCCGTATGTGAGGAATTCTAACCCTGTGCATCCTCTGCTTGCGTCGCTCAGTGGGTCACTGTCATCCAGACGTGGTGAAGGCAGGAGCTGAGCAGATGGAACAACTCAACACCAACTCACGTTTCTTGCATGACAACCTTGTGCTGTACGCACAAAAGCTGCAGGCCACGCTGCCTGACAAGCTGTCAGTCTGCTATTTTGTCAATTCCGGGTAAGTCACATTTTGGCTTCCCATGGAACCAGAAAGACAATGCATAGAAAAATAAATATGACCCAGACCTGTTTTAGCCCAGGGTGTGGATGAGCTGAGGCTGTGCATAATGAAAGGGCAGTTGGATACAATGCTAATTTACTTGCGTGCTCTTTCAGATCTGGTGCGATTACTCAGCCTGAGGTGTGCGGCTCTGTAAAGCTTTGCAGCAGTCAAACACGCAGCGCTGTAAATCACACTCACGTGCAACACGTGCACGACTGCCAAGTGTACTGGAGTTCAGAACAGTATCTGTTCTGGAAGAGGAAATCTCGATTTCAAAGCTCAGTTTCTCTGCGTTTTAAATAAAAGATTACTGAAAGCCGACGAAGCCAAAACCGCGGAAGAGCAAGGCTGAGACCAAATCCAAAGTGTTAAATAGAGAATTAGTTTTGCATTGATCGAACGGCACTAGATGAGCATTAGTACTTATTGTTACACCCTTTGCTGAACAGGAATGATCTTGTCTGGGGTAATAATGACGGTCCATATACACTCATTAACAAATGTTATCAGTGGTAGTGGAAACATTCTTTGAGAGATAATATAAACCTGACAAAGCAGATATCATGACAGGCTGCACATGTACAGTGGGGATAATATGGGACAATAAAACTCTTCTGGACTCAACCGTCCAGACGCTTTTATTGTTCTGTGTTCTGATGTTTTCCCTTTAGCTCAGCTTGAGAAAACTCCACTAACCACTGCCTGCAAACTTCTTCTCCAATATGCCTAAGGCAGGTATCTAACAAGTCGTAATATATGAAAACACATAAGTAGGGCAGAGGCAGCGCGGCAGGTTCAGCAATGTACAGTTCCTGGATCAGAGTCAGCGAAGAGTGGAAAAACAAAATGTCTCTGAAAATGCATATACATTACAATTAAGATAAAAAACTTTTTTTCTTTTTTAAATTTTTGCATTAAAGATTTTGATAAGGCGGCAACCTTGTGCGCTCGCATTAAAACGGCACGCTGTGTCCGACCCGGTGGAGTGATATCCGTGACTCCGGCTGTGTATTTTGTGGTGACTCAGTAACTCGGAGTAACCCTTGCCCCTTTGAACTTCAGCTCCGAAGCCAACGACCTGGCTCTGCGACTGGCATGGCAATACACAGGCCACAAAGATGTCATCACGTTGGACAAGTGAGTACTGCTACCTGCTCATTGTCCTAAAAACACTTCACACGTCATATTTAATTACAATGAGCCGTGACTCTCTCTCTTTTTTTTTTTTTTTTTTTCTGCAGTCATCCTTAATAAGTTGGTGTGTGTGTTGTTTGTTTGCAGTGCGTATCATGGCCACGTCTCCTCGCTAATTGACATCAGTCCATATAAGTTCCGCCAGCTGTCAGACGCCGAGCACAATCCATCTGTCCATGTGGTGAGTGTGTTTTCTAGCGAACCACCACACTATTAAAACACCATGACTCAACTTGTTCTGTCGGCTTTTGGCAGGCCGATGAGTGTTCAGCACACACGCACGCACACGTACACGTACACGTACACACACACACACACACACACACACACACACACACACACACACACACACACGGAAAATGGGAGCAAAGTGCTCTTGGGTTAAGGGTAAAAGTTACAGTTTTAACTGACAACACAAGAAGCAGCGAGACAGAAAAGCACACGGCTCCATCATTTAATTCATTTGTAGTGGAGCATTTCAAACAATACTTTTCACTCATCTACTTCTGGGCGTTGACATCATAAAGCTGCGGCTCTTGAGTGTTTTCAAACTTATTTTTACACCCGCCAAAAAAAAAACAGAATCTGCCTCTACACTGATATATCCTATCTAAGTTGACTCCCTAATGTAAAAATAAACAAATAAATACCCCGCCAGCGCCTTCATTGCGGTCTTCAGGAGAACAAGTGATGTTTGGCGTGGTTGTGTGTTTCAGCAGCCGAAGTATGTTACTCGTGGTCGCCAACAATTCACTCTGTGTATGAGATATAAGTGATTATTGGTCATCCTCTTAACTTAATTTGGCTTTCATGAATCCCTACACATCTCTGAACAGATTCACTTAATGATTAAAATATATCAAAGCTTTTGAAACTGATTCAACATGTTGTAAGTATATGTATAAGTTGTTTTTAGGTCAGGATTTCCTCTCAAGTTGCAGCCACAGCCAAAAACAAAGCAAACAAGGGGTAAATCCTACACAGGTCACCAGTCCGCCACCGGGCACAGAACCAACATAGATTGAAAAGTGTCTGGAATCTGACATTTCTGCTCTTTTATAACCTCTGTCAACAAGCCTGAACAGGATTAATCCAGTTTTTCTCAAGCGAGAGCCAAGCCACTTTCCTATGTGGACCTGAATCTGATACATAAGTGATGTTTTTCAAAACGTCAGTCTGAACAGTCTTTCAGTGGGACAGGTGTCACAACTTGTGTGCTGAAGGAGGCGCGACGCAGGGACACTGATGGCTCCTGATGTCACGGCCTCGCCTGCGCATGCGGGTCACTTCAGGGCATTTTTCCAGCTGACTTTGGGACAGTTTTCCAGCCAATCAGGAGCCAGAGGATTCACAGGGCACGGGGAGACAGAGACTGGCCTTCATTTAATGATGTTTTCACCCTCAAAATACAGAATTAATCAGCATGTCTTACCATTTCTTCCCCTCCTCCCCCCCCCTCAGGCTCCCAGCCCAGATGTGTACAGAGGTAAATACAGAGCGGACCACCCTGACCCTGCCACAGCGTATGCAGATGAAGTCAAACATATTATAGAAAAAGTCGACAAAAAAGGAGGCAAGGTACTTTTTTTTTTTTTTCTTCCCTCATGTTGTTTTGTCAATCGAAGATATAAATTGATGCGGGAATAAAGTCAAGAATATATTCAACACATTTCTACTGTTAAAATCTATCAAATGGTTTTGAGAGTACACTTACTAATCCTTTCATAATAAAATAATAATCACTATTAAGACCTTTGAGATCAGGCATTTCCTTTAATGTCGATATTTGAGGATAATATATTAAATGAGAGGGTTTTAAATGTTTTCGGTTCAATCGAGATAATAAAACTGATCGGACACTTTTCTGTGACAGCAGGGACACATATCTTTGAATATTCAAAGTACTGATATTGTTGATCATATAAAAGACATTGCGTGATACTCTTATCAGTATATTGTCCGGAAGTGATACATTTTCTCCGTATTGACCTACAGTAACAACCGTCCGTCTCGCCGAGCGTTACACAACTGCCACACTGGCGTTTGGCACTCCCACCCGAACAGTGAAATCACAAAAAGAGATCCAGAGGTCGTTGATGCCCAAACTTGAACTCTGGCTTTTCATTAATAGACCTGATATGTCTGTCTCTTCTGCAGATTGCTGCTTTTATTGCCGAATCGCTGCAAAGTTGCGGCGGGCAGGTCATTCCTCCTGTGGGTTACTTTCAGCAAGTGGCAAAGTACGTACCCAGGAAATCCATATTGTTAATGAGTCATTGTGTTGTGGTCATGCTCAGGACCGTGACTGTGGAGAAAAATGTTGCAAGAAACATATTCCTGGCAGCACTCGATTTTTGATAATAATTCAATTCACAAGTGCTTTTAAAAGACACAAAAGGAACCTTGTCACTCTTCTGGAAATAAGTGAAAACACTTTTCGTTTTGGTTACACTTTCACTTCAGTTCAGATTGAAGTTTATTTCTTATTGGTTTTTGCGTGCAGCGTGTCTTTAAGGAATAAAACACTTTTCTTTTTGCTTGTGGCTGGAGGGAGCTGCATCAGCTCACATTGCTCATTTACTGCAATTTCACAGCTGTGGCTGCACAGGCTTAGTTTGCAGTGATCCTGGCTACTGTGCGTACTATCACGACCGCTCTCTCGCTCTCGTGCGCATGACGCAGGAGCCAAGTTATTGTAATAAAACACTTTATATTTTGCTCTTTATAACTGTGAAGACTCGAATAATTGATCCACTAAAGATTTCCTTTCCAAGTACAAGCAAGTACAAAGGAGACGTTGAACATTATTACCTATTGTATCGTATCGTTTGCGAAGACGGATTTCAATAAACTCTTTTGCTGTGCTTCTATCTCCTGTGTTTCTGCCCATGTGCAGACATGTCCGTAAGGCCGGGGGTGTTTTCATTGCCGACGAAGTGCAGGTGGGCTTCGGTCGAGTTGGCACCCACTTCTGGGCCTTCCAGCTTCAAGGAGACGACTTTGTCCCCGACATCGTCACCATGGGAAAGCCCATCGGCAACGGCCACCCCATGTCATGTGTGGTGACAACTAAAGAGGTGGCCGAGGCCTTCACATCATCCGGAATGGAATATTTCAACACGGTGAGGATTACCGACAGATAACTATTGATTCACGATACATGACATACAGTTCTGAGTCTTCCCTGACTTGACCTAGTTCACATGATGTTCTTGTCCGTGCTTGCCAAGCACATCAACACATCTGTTTTCCACATTATGTGAAAAGTACATTCCCTTCTTTTTGCATTGAGCATCTCAGATTTCTGTTACTTCCTCGAGCAGAAGAAAACACTGATGAAAATGACACCTCTCATGTAGTGCTGCATGTATTTCCAGTCGCCGTTACGTAATAAAAATGTAGTTTCGGCTGTGCTAAAGCATCTCGCATTCTTTTAGTCTACTAACAAACTGGGGTTTCTTACATTCAGTGTCGGCCTGTTCTCCAAGCGGCCACTGTGAACTGATCTCTGTGCACCTCTCAGTTCGGTGGAAACCCGGTGTCGTGTGCCATCGGTCTCGCCGTCTTAGACGTGATTCTGAAAGAGGATCTGCAGGGTAACGCAGTACGCGTTGGCCGCTACCTGACCGATCAGCTGAAAAGGCAGAAAGAGAAGCACTCGCTGATCGGAGACATTCGGTAAGAAGATACAGAGGACAGTACTCTGTGCTGAATAGATCTGCTTTGTAAAACCCCTGAATGTGTCCAAACCAGAACTTTTAATATGAGATTACCCATGAGTCGTGTTCTTTTAAATCTTAAACCAACATGTGAGTCAGTGACTTAACGGTGGAACAGTTAAAGTGACGCATGTACTCTGCAACTCTACTTACCTGTCAGCTTCGTGGGTGATGTTTACTTTAAAACTATTGATTGATTATGCTGTTTGGGGGGGGGGGGGGGGGGGGGGTCTTTGTATTGCAATGAAATATGTTACAGCAAATAAATGAGTTCTGGAAATGTAGCACTTGGCGATTGTGTGTCTGTTGTGTATTACAGCGGTTGCGGTCTCTTTGTCGGGGTGGAGCTGGTGAAGGACAAAGTGAAGCTCACACCTGCAACAGCAGAGGCCCAAGAAGTCATTTATAAGTAAGTGTAAGACTAACACCTACATACATTAATGATTAAAGTCACAATAACCGTGAGAAATATCTCATCATGCAGCATTTCATCTGGAACGGGACATTCTGGTACAGCGATGATATTCCAAAGGAAACTTATTAACTCCTGCACTTACAGATAAAGTACACTAAACTTTATTGTCGCTATCACTGGTTCCTATTGCCAGTCGCTATCCTGCACTGATAAAAAAACACTTTACACACTGCAACAAAATATATCAGGATATAAGGAAGTATGACTTTTTTTTTTTTTTTATCTCATCAAGTCTAATAAAAAGTCACAAAACTTACAAAATCACAATTTTTTCATGCTTTGCAGCTTAAAAATATTTGTAATCATATATATAAATAGATTACTCTGTCATCCTCCATTACAGCAACATGTGTTATTCGCCAATAAAGGACCACAGGTGACGTTTACTGAACACACTATGTGGATTTGTCTAAAAAGTCTTCATGAGGTCAGCATCCAATCAGAGGTCAGCTTCGTAAAATGTTAACCCCTGCAACGCTGCGTACTCTGCTGTGAACCGATGATAGAAACAGTTTGAAGAGTGTGAAATAACTGAATCTTTTTTTTCTCAGGCTGAAGGAACAACACATCCTTCTCAGCGCCGACGGACCTCATCGCAATGTGCTGAAGTTTAAACCCCCACTGTGCTTCAGCACGGAGGACGTTGACTTGGTTGTGGAAAAAATCGACCATATCCTCACAGGTTAGCAACTCAGATTACTTTCAATCTGTGCTGCGTGTGAATATGTGCAACGGTCGAGTTTTCAGTTATTGTGTGTGTGTGTGTGTGTGTGCGTGCGTGCGTGTGTGTGTGTGTGTGTGTGTTTCCAGAACTGGAGGAAGCGTTGGGCCTGAAGCTGCACTGCGTGTCAGAAAACGAGAATAAAGGAGGTAAAAGAAAGGTGAGTGTGACAGTAGTGAACTGTCTCATGCAAATGTTTTCCCGCTGCGCTGAACATTTATCTCAACTCTTTGTCTCCACAATTTGATCTGAAGGTGCCGGCTGATGGGAATGTTCACCAGTCCAACAACGGCTTCATGCAACGCCGGGGAAACGCTCCTCAACTCACCAGACAAAGCAAACGCGTCAAGACATGAAGCCGCCGGTTGTCAAATAACACATTTTATGTAAAGAACTGATAAAAGATGTCACAAATACTCGACCAAAAAAATAACTGGGGAAAATGTGCTTCAGCATTAAATTATTATTGGTAATAATGTATTGGAAATCTATGAGAAAGCCGCTTTACATTGAATCGCTCTCAGGAATCAAGGCACTTTATTTGGCCTCACAACTCGTCTGTCATAATTATATTTGCTGCTCTGCATGTTACCTATACCGTGTTATTTAATTTTTTAATCTGCCAACATTTGTGTAATTTTCATTATTAATGAAAGTGTATTTTAATAAGTACCAATTTGTATTTGTCAAAGTGATACGATTAAAATACAACAGAGCTGATTTCTGCAGCCTGAATGAAAAGTGTGAACTAACTTCAGTGTGGATGCACTCCTCCTGTGTCTTTATTTGCCTGCGCTGTAAACAAACAGGGACGCCATTTGGCAGGAATGCCAAAATGTAATTTAACTGTATTTGTTTAGAGCATCCACACAGACCGAGGTCCTAATCTTAAACTGTGCAGAGACAAAAAATAAAGATGATGCATGGCTGTTGGTGGAACTCAAAGGTAATTCTCTGAGCTGCAGTAGACAAACTTGGCACGAGTCCCTGCAGTTTCTTCGGGAGAGGAGATGATGAGAGGCGAGGGACTCACTCGTCACATGCCGAGCCGGCAGCTCACAGCACGAGGGAAATGATCAGGTTGCAGCATTTGGTAAGAGGAAGACGAATGAAGAGGAGAGACCAACCCTAACACTTTGGCACAGGTTTATGGAATATGTTTTAGGGGTCAGAGTTACCGCCTCATGTCTCTTATAATCTTTTATGAAGTATCCTCTTTCTGTTGATGACTGCTGATGAATGGAGGAAACGTTGCCGCAACTTTATAAATGGGAAGATCAAAACGAAGGTTTCAGAGCTCGTAGCCAAGAATGGAAGTGACAGATTACAAATATTCGCATGACTGTGATTAGGTACTATTGTGGGGTAGTTGTACTTTTTAAAAAATGAATGAAACTGTAATCATGTACACCATGTAAGCCACTTCCATCCATCCATCTCTCTTATGTACTGTTTTATTTAACCCAATCCAGGCTGCTGGTCGGAGGTTGGAATTAAGAGTAACCAGTCAACCTCAAACATTTGTTTTTTGGACTGAGAGAGGACTTTTACAAAGTTTGTTTTTGTGAGAAATTCGATTTTAATGTAAATATTTTACACAAGTAAATTGATCACCTGCTATTTACAATCCAATTACACATGGTTAAAATCTACTAAACACAGGCATTTTTTAGAGGACTACCTTGTATTATTACTTGAGTATTTTCTATTTATGAGTGAGTACAAAGTGAGCTGTTTTACCTGTTGTCTCCTACCAAGTATCTTCTGCATCATCGCCATGACTTTCAATCAGCGTCATCACCAAACCCAAGTATCAAATCTAGTTAATAAAGTGATTTTTGCTGAATTGAAAGTAACTCTGTTGACCTGCAGACTTCCGGCTACAAATGATGTATCTTTGATGTGTTCATTGATAAATTTGAGGTGATGGAGGAGCTGTACTTTGACCCTCCCAATCAGTTTCATGCTCTTAAAATCTTTATCGTCACATTTGGAATTACTCTCCTGGCCTACATATATGATGGCTCTTTTTTTCTTTCTCCTCATTGGGTTATTTTTGGGATGTTCATCACAGTATTCTCTAGATTTGATGTTTGTGTTTTCTAAAGAAAACATCTTTAAAGATATTTGATCTCAAGGCAAAAAGCAAGGCATTGTACTTTAGAAACATGAATAAAACACAGATCTAATGTTTTGTCCAGTGGTGTGCAGTCAGGGGCGTCAAAAATTATTTTTCTTTTTTTTTATAATTAAAAAGTGATTCTGAAATCTGTGTCTGGAATCAATTAGGCTGCTTATTCAGTATGCAACTTTATCCAGACAATGACTGGTTATATTTTGTGGAGCTCAAATCTCCTATGTCCTATAAACGCATCACAGCAGTAATTGCATCGCTAACTGCAGATCGAAGCTCAACGCTGCTATTGGGTTAAAATGTTGAGTGACAGTATTATCAGCCAATCAAATTTTGATATGTTATTGACGGACCGCCCGGCAAGCGGAGTTTCTCGTGCTGGTTTTGGTGTCGTCATTGAAATGAGCTTGACTGATTGGCCAATGGGCAGGTGCGTGATGACGCACTGTTATTATCTGCTATTCTGGAGGTGATGGCGGCTAATTTAACAGAAATATCGGGTGATACGATAGCGGAACTGCTTCGGGTGCCTTTTTTAAGGCTTCTGTTTACAGGAAAAGGGTAAATTGTGAGTAGAGGAAGACCAAAGGCTTTGTGCAGCATTTTACAGCGGGGAAACTACCAACATTATGACTGGGTGACAGCTAGCTAGCTGGGAGCACAACAAGCTGTTCTGCTGGCCATGTTGACTCTTCAGTACAGCTCCAGAACATGGAACAGCAGTGGTTTAAGCAGCCTCATAGAGCCATTCATCAAAAAGGATCGCAGGATGGATTTCATCTACAAGTGAAGGGTGAGTGCTATTTTTTATTTTTTTTTTTTTTACTTTCTCTGGATTAGATCGAAGCTGCTGTTTTTGATTGTAAAGTTGTGTTTCCCATACAATCGTGGCGGCCGCCACGATTAAATTATTTCAGGTTTTGGTTCGATCAACGCAATATCGCTCTGTTCATTCATCTCCGTGTGGCCTTTCTCCTTTATTGTCATTTTCACTAGGGCACGTGCATGACAGTACGTGCGCGAGACTCAAGCTGGGAAATGATCTTATGCTGCAGTGATGTGTTGTGGTTGTTGATCAGCTGTCATGTTGGTATTGATAAAGTACTGATGCATAATAGTGGCCTTACATAGGATTCGGATTGTGTTTTTACTGTAGGACATAATGTGCGAAAAAATCATGAAATTCCTCCCAAAGTGAGATCCGATAACAAGCCAGTATTGTAATAACCTTTGGCCAATAATTCAATAAGTAATTACATTATTCTTCTTTGGTAAATGTAAAAACTGCTGCCAATGTTAAAATACATAAATAGGACTGCATTTTATGAAAATCAAATATATCTTTGCGGGTTTTCTGTGTTTGATTATCAGATATAGGTATAAATATCATTCATTGAGAATACATGCAACTATGCAGCACTCTAAATAAGGGCTGTCTTTTTTTTTTTACTATTTTATTACAATATTGGCTGGTTTTTAGCTTTGGCGCTTCCAAATGTCAGACTTATGTTATTGGCAGGTATTACGCTTGGCCGTTGTTACATTGTTAGTTGCTGGAGGGTATCAGGAGAAAACCCACACATGCACAGGGACAACATGCAAACTCCACACAGGATCTTCTCCCACCTTAATGCATGAAGTCATAGAAGCTTCTGCTTTAACTAGAAATCACTTTAACTGTGTGGAAGATCTATAACGCCACCTTCTGGAGGGAAAGTGACAAAGCTGTAATTATAGAAACAATATTGTCACAAGTCCTCAGAAATGAGTCAAACGCAAGAAAGTGAGAAAGGGAGGATTTATTTCACAACCCTGTACAAAACAAACTGCAAGAGGTTCAAATCTATTTTTCGGAATATTTTTAATACAAAAAAATACAACTTAAACGTTATCCAGACACCCTTCTAAACAATTCACACCGTGCCAATCCTGTTTCAAGTGTGCCTCTGTCCCGTCAGTGTTCAGCAACCTGCATTCTTCACTCTACTTTTTGAGGCACATTTCATAAGACTTAATGTTGGGTCTTGCTAAGGAAACCACTTTTGTTGCACCAATTGGAGGGAAAATAATGAGGAGTTTGGAAAGGAGGACACTGAGCAGTAGAGACAGAGCCACTGTGACAGTCAGAGCAGTCTGAGATAATTTCTTAGGCAAGTTCAGTGTTTTCAGTCCATAATGTTTTATGGCGCGAAAGGTTATCTGGATCCATCATTTTATATGAACTTCTCTCCACATAATGAACGTCCTCTGTCCATCCAAATGTGTTTGTTGAATTGTGTGGTATCTTTAGCCCATGAGGTATCCTCTGAAAAGACAAAACAAATGAGTAAATATCACTAAGTTGAAGACACAAGCAGAGATTTGAGTCATTTTTGGAGGCAAAGCCCGGAAAGATCATGTGGACTGTGGTTAAATTTATGGGTACCGATGGATTAAGACTTACGGCAGCTTCATCCGCATGAACACTCTGGCCATGAAGAAGCTGAGGAGAACGCTGACAAAGCCGATGAAGAGCAGCAGGAAGCGGTTGAGTTTGGGAATGTTCGGAGCGTTGGAGCGGTCCAGGATTATAAATCCCAGACCTCCCATTGTGAAGAGGAAGCTGGAGGCCAGCCCTTCCATGATGTACTGACCGTTTACTCTGGAATACAAAATGTGCGCACATTAACAACAGCTCTTTGTATAGGATTTTATTACACTGTTAACACTGACACACCTGTAAGCCAAGAAGGCGACAGGCCGCTGATGTCCATGCTCATCAGTCATTGAACCCACACTTGGTGGTTCCACAATGACGTCGTAGATGATACCTGATGAGCAAAGACAAATGAAATTAATTTGATTAGCAATGAGACCATATAAAAACATTTGATTCTTACGAGTTGTACAAAGAATTTTAGCAATATGTTTTGACGAAGATGTAAGACCACAGTTTGGTTGGATCAAATGTTAATGACACAAGTATTTTGTGTTGAGGTTGATGACAAGTTATTTATAATCATCACTATTTCATTGACCAAAGTAATACTGAATACACCCAAAAAAAGTAAAAGATATGTGTGTATACAATACAGGAAAAGCCTAAATAATGCATGCAGATGTAGATTAAAGTTGTGGTACTTTCTATTCTCTGAAATCAACATCTAGCCAAATTATATTCAGTTTAATCTCATATTATATTACATTGTCATATTATTGTGTGCTGCATATTACCATGTTTATGTTTTTCAAGATAGATTATGACATTAGCTTCGCTGGAAAACTAGCCTCCACTCTCCGACAGGCGTATCATTATCAACAAACCTACAAAACGCCAATCTAAAGGCTATTTCAGACATAAACACAGACTTCAGTAACTAGTAGTGTAATAAAAGTAGTTAGATGAGCCAAGAGGTTAGCTCTGAAGAGGCTAGGTGGCTAGTGGTGTTAGCTTAGCATTACCTCCAGTGATGAGAAAGTAGGACACAATGACCACGGCGTAAACGGTCATAGCGGACGGCATGTGCAGCCACGACGGCTTCTTGAGCTTTATGTTGGGACATTCCAGCACAGAGAAGGGTATACTGTATAAAGTCTCCATGGTGGAAATGTGAGGAACGCGAAGCTGCAGCGGAGTCCGGATCCTGAGCCGTCTGCGGGCTGTGGTGACGTGTCCCGGATGTACAACCCGCTCAGGGTTCATTTCTATTCATTTATCCCTTTTCTCTTCTGTATCATTTATAACGAGCTGTTTTATTTACTTCTAATTGATTAAGAACAGTTTTGTGTCCTTTAAAATGGCCTGGCAAACTGCAATAGTGTTTTTTTATTTTTTATTTTGTGATACACTGAAAAGCTGCGGTTCCCAAAACGCCCACTAGATGTCGCACGGTTTTAGTGAGTCATATGCTGCTTGCTGCAATGACTGGTCCACAACCATCCCAGCAGTTTGTGAAACAAGCTGAAGGAACCAGTGTGGCGCGTAGGACTTTAGATTGCACATTTAAACAAGAAATATTGAGGTTGCTTATGGATTCATTTAGGAGTGGTCTAAGCTTATGGTTTTAAGGGTGTAATTGAATGTTTGTTTGTTTTTTACACTAAATGGGAAAACTTAATTGCAATATTTAGTGTTATGCTTGTTTTGCTGGTTTGACCCAGCTGACATCACATTGAGCTTAAAGTGGGTCAGTCTCACTTTTAAAAGAGCTTGCACCTAAGAAAAATTAATTTAAAATGTATTGTCCTCTAAAAAAAAATTCTTAGGAATTAACCAAGTGCTTAAAGTTTACTTAAAACACGATGATGCTCAGCTGAATATATTGTGTAATAAGAGATCAATAAGGATATTTAGAACAGTCACTTTCAAATGACCACAGAATGCATTTGATCAAGTGTTCAATTCATTTAATTGAGAGAGGGTCTCATTGATCATCACTGTAGTATACACCGATACACATCGACTCATTAGAAATGACAACAGAAAATGGATTTGTTTGTGATTCTTTATTGTGGCGATACAAATACACATTTTACTTAGATTTCTGGCTCTGTGCCTGTGCCTTCAGCACCTTGACAACGATCTTCTGCTCCTCAATCAGGAAAGCACGCTTGATCCTGACAACAAAAGCAAAAGGAACATTTAGACAGCGTCTTGTCAATTTATGTGCAAATCAAATCAGAGCAGCTTCTTGGTAAAAAGGGTCAGACGGTGACGTTGGCCTTACCTGTCACGCACACACTTTGCGCACATGGATCCTCCGTACGCCCTGCTGACGTGCTTCTTGGTCTTGGAGAGCCTCATCAGAACCTGAGGTCTAACAGCACGGATCTGAAGGACAAACACACCGATGAGAACAGAGGAAAATCAAAGTAAAACCCACAGCGAGTTATCAGACGTTTACAGCACGCATAGAGGAGAAATAAAAAAAGACAACTGACATCTTGATCGAGGTTGTACAAGGCTGTAATATAACATCGTCTGACTATTTGTCGAATCTGTTTACAAATAAACCGAGTAGCACAATAGCGACACAAGCAAAGCAAGTCAAAAACACATTGCAATGTAAAAAAGAAAAGAAAAGAAAAAAAAGCTAAACAAAAATGTCCTTTTATAGATTTTGTTTGTTCATTCTTTCAATCCTCAAGTTGAACATCAACATTCCCTCAACACTGCCAGTTTCATCAAATGCTAAAACGACACCGCCGACAGCCTCCCTGTTGCATAAATGGCTCCACTCAAATGAAATAACAGTTTAACTGTCACTCCTTGTTGAGTCTGTCACATCAATGTCTGGCCTGTTTAATGTCTAAAATCAAGGCAGTTTGACAACCTAAAATAGTTTTTATTCTGTAGAAAGACAACTCCAAAAGCCAAATAGGTAAATAAAGTTAAAGAAACTCTGAAACACATTCACATGACATTTATATTGATTTCTCAACTGAACACTCAACTATAAATGGCATTTTGGATCGTATGCAAAACCAAATGTAACCAACTTATGTAAGCATATAGTAAAAAAAAAAAAAACACTTTAAAAAGAGAAGTGACTGGCCACAGACATTTTAATCTCCATGGTAACACATCTGATCAATTCAGAAGCTTTTGTAGATGCGGGTGTATTATAGAATGGGAAATACTAGAATATTACCATAGAAGGATTCCTTAGTGTTGCTTCACACAAATGATAAATCAAATTTCAAACAGGATAGTGAATTTTAATATGTACATGGCTTTATGGTGACTAATATCAGCAAGGACTGACAGTGAAAACAAAACACTCTACAAGAAGAGCATGCCGGCTACAGGAAGGCTGGATTTCCTGTGACTCTGTGCTGCACTTTGGTGGCACGAGTCTGTTGAAGATGATCCTGCTGTTGACCAGGACATCATGGGAGGGGTGAGAGACACTGTTCAGCATCCTCTGAGACCACCTGCAATGTCCTCCCACATCACTGGTCTTACTAGTTCAGGGGTGTCCAAACTCAGTCCTGGAGGGCCAGTGTCCAGCATGTTTTAGTTCTCTCCCTGCTTTAGTATACCTGAATCTAACGATGATGTCATCACCGAGATTGTGAAAAAGCCCAATAACGAGCCCTTCATTGCCACCAGGTGTGCTGCAACCTGGAGAGCGAAACCCTGCAGGACACCAGCCCTCCAGGACCGAGCTTGGTCACCCCTGTACAAGGTAGTGTGATTCTGAACTCTTTGAAGGGCCTGCAACTTTACAAGACCTTTGTGAGCACCGAGCAGTATGGAGGTGTGAAAACTGCCTACTGCACTAATGGTGTGGGAAACGGTACTTTCATTTATGAAAAAAGGACAGTTGATGATTAACGGCACCAGTGTTTCATTAGGTCACATTCACCTATCAAAACCAGGCGATCGCCCTGGAGTCAAACAGCCCACAAAATCATCTGCTGCCCTCAGAGGAGGAGGTTGCCAGCTCCTAATGCCCAAGAAGGGCCATTGCCATCTCCAAAGACCCAGACCACCCAGCTCATCACCTGACCACAGGTTGATGAAGCCCCAGACATCCCTATTATCAGTTTTTATTCGTGGGCCATCAGATTATTAAATAACTCTTAACCCGGACATTATTGATGTACAAAAGCCAAGCAATTCTTTTCCACTTATAACGTGTGATATGCGGACAATTATTTTACTTTGACACTTTACATTGATGCACTAAGGGGAACTTACTCCACGCAGTCTTCCTGGGCAGATGCCACATGCTGACTTCGGGGCTTTGCCCACCTTCTTGGTGTACAAGTACACGATGCGGTTACCAGGCGTCCGGGACCTGGAGGAAGGGACCAGATCATCAGTAACCTCACATGAACAGATAATATTCACTAACACGGTCTCGCACAATGCAGGAGGAACACTTACAGCCTTGTTTTGTTGGAGGCGGTGTTGTAGGACAACCTACGACGGTAAGTCAGGCGCTGCACCATGTTGAAAGCTTTAAAAAACAAGGTTGAGTAACATTAGAATAACTCCGCTGCCATGCTAACTCTGCTAGCAGCTCGCCGCTACATACATAATAACACACTCAGATTAATTTAAGATTTAGTCCATAGTCTGGCCAATAACTATCAATAGTATGTGGATTATATCCGGAAACATAAACAGTTTAAACACTACCGGCCCTGCAACACTGTTTACTGAGGAGAAAGGGGCGCTAACGTGATGTTCAAAATAACATGCAGAAATCACAACGTTATAAAACTCATCACGCCATCATAATCATGAAGTCTTTATAATTATCTTCTGTACTTCAAATTGACATTATTGGTCTCTAAAACGAAGGATTACACCCGATTCTAACGTTATATTCATTCTCGGGAGAGCAGGAGCCGCCATACCTGCTGTCGCCGTAACCGGAAGAGGAAGGTCGCAGGCGGAAGTCAAGTGTTAAAGCGCCTCGATGCCGGATTCCGCCACACTGACCCCTTCTGGTGAGTTTGTATTACTGCAGGTTCATGTTTCTACTGGAGTGTCACAATCAAAACTATCATTAAATGTCCTTTACATAGATAGATAGGGTGATACGAAAAATAAATATGTATATAAAACAATAACAAGTAAAAATATATAATCTTTCTTTGTATGAATACATCTATTTATATCCTTAATTCAACTAACAGATGAACTGTCATCTTTCTCAGAACTTCATAAAAACAATAACTCTAATTTCTGTGACAAGCAAACTAATTTATAACAATACACCCCGAGACCAGCGCTCTCTTTCGTGTTGATTAAATGTCTCTAAAATAAAACTCTTCGATATGCTTTCCTGTCTGAGAAATTGAAAATGTGTTCCCTCAAAAAAACAAACTTGGAAGAACTATACACACTTTACCCAATAGATGGCAGTATATATTTTGGGATTAACAATACAGGGTACAACATAAAGCTATTTGGTGGTGATTGATTGTAGGAATGCTGAAATTCTGATGTTTAGAAATCCATGTTGGTCAACAACTAAGCTTTTTTCCTCTCATAAAATACTAATGATAACAACAAAAAAAAAAAGTTTTTTTTTCAGTCCTGCAAATGAAAATAAAATCTTTTGACGTAAGCGTTTATAGCTCCAAAAAATAACAAACTCAGCATTTCTTGACCGCTTCGGCTTCACCTTTTAAAACTCAACCATGTGGATTTTATCAATGCATTTGAACCCTTCTCACAAAGGTGGATGGATGCAGGAAAAAAACCCTTCTAGGTTGTTAAAAAAAAAAAAAAGAGCACTGTGAATATGTTTAATGTGATTGGAAGGGTTCAAAATGGCTCCTGCTCAAAGAGGGTTTGTGTCACACGGAGACATTTGCCAAACTCAGCCAACAGATGGAGAGCTTGGCATTCTTTTACTTGGAGCATTTGGCAAAGTCAAAGATCAGGACAACACAGGACTGTGAACGGTGTGCCTGCACATCGTGAGACCCACTGTCACTTTTGCTGCTCAGCTTGGTGAAAACGCTTCTTCCTCCAGACTGGACTCAGTTTGTGATTAATCATGTTTGATCTGGAAACTATTGAGTTGTTTCTCAAGCTCGCGCTTGCATTTCACCAACAATATCTGGGATTGTGTATTCCTGACTGACGGTCTTTGCTTCCCTTTATTGTGGTAATTTATAATTAAATCATTCACAATTTTGCTGAGAAGTTTGGCATGAAAGTGCATTAAATATGAATTAATTGAAAACTTTTAATGGCTGCCGACCTCTGAAGGTCAAAGCATGTTGTATCTGATCTGTTAAGGGACTGATATGGTTTCAGATGTGGCGTGACCTGGGATTAACTCCTTCCTCACGGGAATCGAGCTCTCCTACGTGGGGAGTCAAGTGGATTTATATAGTCTTATGAAGACACTGCGGCTCATGTACATGTCCAAATAATTAGGAACATCTGCGCGCAGCCTCTCTTAACTGCGCCAAAAGTAATTACTGGGTATTATAAAAAGGGGCTTCTTCATGGTAATTCACCTGTTAATCCCATAAAATATAGATATCAGATTCATCCTGGTTTTAATCATCTGAAATGGCTTTACTCCTTACATTGAGACGATGTTTTTCCCCCTCCCTTCTCCGTCAGTCCGGACAAGTCAGAGATGAATCGTATCACCTTAAGTGCTCTTGATTACACAACACTCTCCGGCCCCCGTCTCCACATCTCCTTGGGCCCTCTGTGTAATCTGCTGAGATTTAAACCTGCTGCTCCTGTTTAATAAATCCACTGCGATTAAAATAGGATTACAGCTCTGCCTTCGCTTTCCTAATGACATCAGAGCATGAAACATTTTTTGACTTTTTCGCTTTCTTTCTTTTTTTTTTTACCCCCCCTCAGTTGTCTGGTTTTTGCACCTCTCTCTCTCTCTCTCTCTCTCTCTCTCTCTCTCTCTAACCAGACAGGCAGCGATGTTTCCAACTTCTTTCCCCCCCGCCTGAAAACTCATCCCCACAGCCCAGCAGGTCAGCCCATCTGTAGTGCTGTTGACATAAGGATTAACCTTATAATGCAGCACACATCCTGTATCAATGTCGTGGCCCTTCACATCAGACTTCTCAATGACAGATAACAACCGAGGGTAAAATATGCCGCAGCTCTGCCTCGGTATTTGCTCAGACCTTGAAACCTGCATGCAGAATGACCCCGTGGCGTCAGAAATCACATGTTCCTGGACGCCGAGCCGTCGGATATTAATATAGAGGTCATGAGGTCACGCTGCACTGGCTGCCTCTGTGATATGAGGAATGTCCGTAGTGAATCGATACCACCCTGTTTGTCTTCCCGCCGCGTCCTTCTGAAACGGTTAAACAGAGGCGGGTCACAAAAGGCAAAAAAAACCGATTGGATCTTTGCATCAGCTGGCCTCGTGACCCCCCCGCTCAGAAATCTCTTTATGATGATGATGTCTTCTGCTTTGACGCACAATGCAGCCCAGCGGCGTGTACTCCTGTGTAAAGCCAGTGCTCTGCTCTGTGGTCTCAGCTCAACCAATCTTCTTTTCATTCCATCCATTAAAATGCTTATGGGCTCATTAAGGGAAAACTCCATCAGCAAATGTTCGAGGAAACGAGACTTTCACTTGTGATTAAACTAGTGTGTCAAAACTAATCACCAGTTGTATTCAAAGCGTTAGATCAAGTCATACAGTTTATATTCAACCAATATGCAGGTTTGAACAAAGCACTGTGCCCGTGTCAACCCATCGGTCCTAAACTGTGGCCCATTCTGTAACTAGTGATATAAACATTAGATGATGACCCAAAAAGGATGAACGCACTGAGATGAGACATTAATGTAACTGTAAATCTGACTAATAACTCTACAATGGATCTCTGATTTAAATGAGTGCATTTGACCCCAATTTCAAAGTTTCTTCAAGGTAAGGCTATCTATCTATCTATCTATCTATCTATCTATCTATCTATCTATCTATCTATCTATCTATCCATCTATCCATCCATCCATCCATCCATCCATCCATCCATCCATCCATCCATCCATCCATCCATCCATCCATCCATCCATCCATCCATCCATCCATCCATCCATCCATCCATCCATCCATCCATCCATCCATCCATCCATCCATCCATCCATCCATCCATCCATCCATCCATAACCATTCCAACCCGGTGCTTTACACAAAACATTAAACTGCTGTTTTAGATCATTGAAAAGTAAATGCAGGGCATTAAATAGCTGACAGAAAAACCAAGATGTCCAGTGGCTGGCAGAAGTACTTTTCCACATTCTGTCACACTACAACCCCAAATGTAAAAGTATTTTATTGGGCTTTTATGTGGTCGACCGACAAAAAGTGCCACATGATTGTGAAGTGGAAGGAAAATGACACATGGTTTTCACTTCTTTTTTCTTTTTTTTAACAATAAAAAAAAAACAGAGACGTGTTTGTAGAACCACCTTCAGCTGCAATCACAGCTGTCTTTCTAGGGTATGTCTGTACGAGCTTCGCACGTCCGCAGGGCTGAAATTTGACCGATTCCTCTTTGCAAAATAGCTCCGGTTCATTCAGGCTGGATGGACGTCGTCCGTAAAGAGGCAATGTCTCAAAGCCATGCCAGAGATTTCCAATTGGATGAAGGTCTGGATTTTGACTTTGTCCTTTCTAACACAGAGTACTGCAAAGAGCCACGTCACACACATGTGGGCTTACAAACAAACCCTCTCTCACACAAACACTGACATAGAAGGACATTCCATACATTGTCTAAACCAGACTTATTCATTGCACACATAAATGAATACCCATGAATAGAGATGGTCTGTCCCAGTCTCATACTGCCCCCTAATCCTAACCCACAAATACTAAATCATTCAGAATGTAACTCTGTTTCAGTGGCACCACTGCTGGCTGACATTCCTTTCCCCTCCACGAAGCTCGCCACGATACTTTGAAGTGTCCCAGTGTCATCTGGCCTGTCGGACACAACGGCTTTACATTATGTTCAAGAAAGAAACAATCACTGTCCCAGTCTGTGAGAAATGTCCTGTGTTCAGCTGAAGATCTTTCAGGTGGGAACGCAGGATGTAAAATATGTACAGTATTATTTTTTCACAGGCTAATGCGATAGCGTGCCTTTGCCCAGCGTGGTTTTTGAGAAGAGCAGGAGTTATGCTTTTTATTCCCTATGAGTCCCGGCACAGTCAACACTTGTCATGATGTGAAAAATATTGTTCAATCTGATTTATTCAACTGAATCTGACTTCTTATTCAGGGGTTAATGGGAGATTTTAGATGTTTTAAGCATCATGAAAAGATGATTTTAGTCATTAAGTGACTAAAACACAAATACAACCATTTATAAAAAAAACATTTTTTAGTCTGCTCTATATGTTAATATATGTTAATGCACAAGTGATTGCTGAGTCTTGCATTGAGTGTGTGCTCGTGTCTAATCTTAGTGATCAGACCTGCCTGCAGATCATCAATTAGTAAATGTCTTTCCTTCCATTAATGATTTTTCTTCCGTTTACCCCGGCAGCTTCAGTTAAAATGGAATCTGCTGCTCCATCCTTCGGCAGTCTTGCTTTTGTCGACTCGCGCCGAGGCGGAGCGTCTCATTGGTCCACGGTTCACTGTGGGAGCGTCCCGTTGGTGCCCATGCTGGTTTTTGTGGCGCTGACCCTATTTTCCTAAAGGGGGCAGGTGGTCTGCCCAAGCCTCTTTGAAGGGACTTGTGTTGGTGGGGCTGCTAATATGAGGCTTTCTGCATCTAATCCAAAGTATCTTACAAAAAGCTTATCCTGGGACTCCAATTTCACTGCTTCCCCTCAGATGAGACGGAACTGGTTGAGCGAGGATTCTGACGAGGAAAGAGATTCGTGAACCACGTCAGTCGATTGTACTTCCCTCTTTGCCGGGAAAAGTTGCTTGGTTATCATGGCCCTATCTATACCCCCCCCCCCCCCCCTCCAAATGCCCCATTGCTGACAAATCCATACAACTATGTGGGACACAAAAGCTTGGATTTAGCTGCCGGGCGACAGTGAGGGTGGGCCGGGTGGGGGGCAGGGCCAGCATGGAAATTTCTGTTGTTTTTGTCCCAGCACAGATTTCAGACAAATCAAAACAACTGCCACCATCGCCCCCGTCCAAACATCCCTCCCCAGCTCAGCCCCCCCCCCCCCCCCCCCCCCCCCCAACAAAAACCCACATGACCGGTGGCCAGTCATCACTTTTATGCTGGAAATGCAGCCAGATCAGGAGCTGCCCGGCGCGGCGGCGGAAAGGGGAGGCTTGTGAGACCCATTGTTGGGGGGGATAAAAAAAGCTGACGGCTTTCAGGGGGACTCATTTGATAGGGGGAAATTATCCATCCGTCCAGCCATCGTCTGTGGCGCTTTTATACAGTGGAGAGACTCTTCAGGGATAACGGCGAACTGAAGCCGGTGGCGAAAATACTGGCAAACTGAAGAGCAAAGGTCACTCAGAGGGCGATGGATGGTGATGATGATGATGATGATGATGACTCAATGACTTCTACAACCATCCGAAATAAGTTAGATTTGACTTTTGATCTTTTATCAGTTAATTAACTGCGTTTCATCACGGTCATCACTGTCATACGTCACACTTTTGAATTCCGCCAGGTGCTACAGGGACGTAAACCCGTTCGCCCATGAAGTCCAGAGATGCACAATGGAATGAACCAAATAAAAGTGTCACCAACGTCCAAGATAATCAAAGCTGAAAAGCCGGCATTTAGTTTCCTTCCTGAAGTTCACATCATAAGTGAGCCGACTTTCAGACATTCCTGATGCAGAAATCTGACTTTCTGTCACAAGAAAAAACACATAATCATCAGGTTGTTTTTTCAGACGTTGAATAGCTCTCATTAGAGTCAAATAGGATTTCAGAAATGTATTCCAGTTGATTTTAAACCGCGCTTGTTAAGCATGTGGACTTCCCCGTTACTTCTCCAAATTGCCAGATGCTTCGGCGACAAAACGCCGGCCTTGCCGCTCAGTCTCATTATCCCCGACCATCTGATCGACGATGTAGCGTACTTATGTGTTTATTCTCAAATGAAATCTGCGGCTTTTAATCCGCTTGGCGGCGCGGGCAGAAGTTTTTTTCTTGTGGAAAACTCCGGGAGTGGCTGGTGAGCGGGCCCCCGGCGGTGCGAGCACAGCCATGAAAACCGGTTCCGCTGTGAACGCAATCAAAGTCGATCTGTTAGCGGGTGAACGATTGGTCTTCTGGGCTTCGCCTTTAGACTTGTGGGACGAGCGGCATAATGCAGTTTGGAGGAGAAGTTTGACATTGCGTTAAACTCTTCCTCTTGAGTCACGGTCTCATGATGAAGTGAGATTCGTTTGTTTTTATCAGGAAAGAACATTTTTTTCTTTTTCTATTATTTCTGATGAGAGCAGATCAGCTGCATCAGCAAAAAAAAACTCTGGGCCGATCAAACCATAATGGACAGTAGGCACACAACGCAGGACTATTGATAATGTGATGTAACTCAAGTTAATGCTTTTGACTTCTGTTTTTTTTGTTGCCCTGTTAGGTAACAAGAAGCAGCTGTAAGAAGAGGGGCGCGGGGGCAATCAATGAGGTCAGTGAATCATGATTTATTATACACCACCGGGCCATTAGTGTCACACATACTTTGTCACTCTGTGTAAAGATTGCATGTCTGTGTCTGTCCTACAGGGTCTGGCCTGTCGCCTAATGCTAAGTGGCTGGAGGGGCTGCGTTTGACATGACGGGGGGGGGGGGGGCGGGGGGGACACGACAATCAGCGGGACTGTAGGGATGATTTGTGCAACTCATGAAGGGTTTATGTGGGCTGACAAGCTTCAGAATGAGGCAAACTGACGCATCCAGCAAATGTGACCTTTGTCGATGTCCTGTTTTTAATGTGTAGCGGAACAATAAACACGCCAAACAATATTAAAGGAATAGTTTAACGTTCAAAGAAATGCAAGGTATTTCTTTTCAGAGCCCGCGGCTTATATTTATAGTTGCAACATCAATTCTCACTAATGACTGATTACTCCGTTTGTGTTACGTGATCACGAGAGTATGGCGCTTACGTTTGGCAATCGGCAGGGTACGCCGTGGACAGGCTGACGTGCAAAAAACCCCAGTCTGGAACCAGGGCGAATGCCGTCCACTACACCACTGTGCAACACCTGATGGGCAAAAATGAATGTGGTGAGCAGTACCACTCCAAAACAAAGAAAAGTACATAAAGACACCAGATTGCCTCAAAATGTTGAAATTAATTCACATAAGTGTGGATTATTTTAACCACATGTCAACACAGGCTTCTTGACCACGTGTTGGTCAAGTGGTCCCAGTTTAATTTGGGCTTGGGGGGGCCCTTCCTGTGGGGAATTTGCATTTTCTCCATGTGTGGAAGTAGTTTTCTGTTCCTTTAACTCCCGTCTCTCCCCACGACCCAAAATCATGTTTTTGAAGTTAATTGCCCAATAGCAGTGATAGTAGTTTCTCTGTGTTTGCCTTTTGTTTGCAATTTGTTGGTAGACAGGTAAAGAAAAAAAATGTATAAGATTTCCCCCAAACAAGCCTGGCTCACTGACATTCAAATGCTGAAATCTTGAACTGAAGCCTTCGTCCGTGTATTGACTTTCTCGATCATGCCAATTAGATTACAATTGCACGCTTTTTCAACCTGACCGTTTTTTACACAAATTAGTTGAATTGTTTCCTATTGTCCCCCTTAAATTGACTCGGCCAACAATGCCATCTGTTTCATGACTCATTATAGACAAATAACTCACAGGTACTCATATTGATTGTCTTCTTCACTCTACCTGATGAACATTTGGGTTTACACTGGATTATCCTAACCTAACCCGAACCCATGCAATGACATGCTCCATATCCATCTTTCATGCTGCTTTATCCAGCTCAAGGTTGCAGGGTGCTGGAGCCAATTCAAACGGACTATGGCAAGGTGAACTGGACAGGTAGTCCATCACAGGACAAAACAAATAAATACAGTGAAATGAGTCCTCATAATCGGCGTGATTGTCCAGAAATGTAACCAGAATACCCCACTTGGGTTAACATGTAACAGTTACTGTCATGTTGTACATATTTATTTTTTTGTGAGTATGTTTTTTGTTTTCTTTTAAAGGCCTGTGTCGGAGGATCTGTGAAAAGCGCGCAGTGTTTCTTAAAGAAAAGGATCCACCACTTGTGCATAACCTTGAAATGACCCAAGACATGGCCATAAATCAACCGCTGAGCTGAGGCACATCCACCTGTTCCGTCACCAGGAGAATTACCAAAAAAAAAAAAATGTGTGGAAACACATCCTTTGCTGTGTAACCACGGCAACTCCTCCCTCCAAATGAAACCTCACCAAAGCCCCCACCTTGTGCGCACTGACAGGAGGGAGGGGCGCGCGCGCGCGCTTGCTTACCTGGCTTTATTAATAAACCACCAGCTTCACGTGGCCAACCCAGCACAATATTCTGCTACACTGGAAAGGTATTTTCGACTGGGTGGGTTTTTTTCTTCCCCCCCCCCCCCCCCCCCCCCCCCCCCCCCCCCCCTCCCCCCTCTCTCTCTCTATCTCTCTCTCTCTCTCTCTCTCATTGGAGACGGGTGGGATGCTGCTGCTGTGAGGGAGAGGTGAGCGCATTTGGAAGAGCCGTTTCTCTCTCTCTTCCTCTCCCTCTCCCTCTCGCGCTCTCTCTCTCTCTCTCTCTCTCCCTCTCTCCCTCCCTCCCTCCAAAGCTCCTCCTCTGTCGTCGGAGAGCGGACACCGGGCACATTTTTCGCTCAATGAGAGCAGGAGGGCACCGGGCAGGATTTCCTAATTTCACCGTGCCCGCGCTGCGCCGCGCGGCTGTTGTTCTCTCTCGCGTGTCAAAGGTAAGACGCGGTCATGCGCCTTCGCCTATCGGGAGAGCTCGTGTGTTGTCGCGCGCGCGGATGGACGCTTGGATAGCTGTTTGTTGTGTGATGATACAGCGGAAAGGGCGAATGCATTTACTGAAGGGCAGACAGGGGAAAAG
This sequence comes from Lipophrys pholis, assembly GCF_963383615.2. Classification (NCBI taxonomy): domain Eukaryota; kingdom Metazoa; phylum Chordata; class Actinopteri; order Blenniiformes; family Blenniidae; genus Lipophrys; species Lipophrys pholis. The sequence continues at coordinate 19,342,696 of NC_137646.1, read as the reverse complement.
AGTTGTCCGTGGCACTGGCAGCTCGGACGTGCCGTCCAGCTGGAAGGCGACATTAGTGAGAAGTCAAACCGGACGGTGTGGGGTTTTTTTTGTTTTTGTTTTTGTTTTTTTTATTACCTGAGAGGGAGCGTCATTTACACCGTGTGCGTCTCGCACTGACCGCGGCCAAGTGCTGTCCGTTAACCGGGGGCCTTCTGTTTTTAACAGGAGAAAATCTCGCATCACATTTTCCTTTTTTTTTTTTTTTCTTCTTCTTTTTCAAATTATTATTATTAAACAAGTTGTCTTATATTCTGAATTGCGATGCTTGAATGGTTGTTAAGGACAATCATCTGTCTGCATGATAAGTTTTTGATCGGCTGGTTTGAATTGATTGGATTATAGGAGATTATTGTTCTCTTAGAAATACACTTAATAGTAGGGAGCCATCGGCGGTCGAAGACCGCAAAATGGGTGCAATTTTGTCATGCATGATTAAAAAGGGACGTGTACTTACTTTTATTTGATATTTTTCCAGCTTAACTGTTGGTGCAGTGGTTTAGTGCAGTGTGTGAGATTTTATAAACTTTACTCAAACCTCTTAATGTATATAGTGAACGACTGAATGAACTCCACGTGCATGACTTGTCAAGCATTGTATATCATTTGATCTGTGTTTACATGTGTTAAAGGTTTTGTTGGTTGAGGCTGAGTCCACATGAATACAGTTCATTTACAGATTTACAGCAGTGAACACACACACACACACACACACTGAACCATCCCTCCAAACACAGGCACTTTATTCAAACTTTTATTTGTTGTTCATTATTGTATCATTTTTTAAATAGTCTGAATTTGCAGTAATTATTTCTTCCGTTCTTGTGATGCCCAGCAGATTTTACTATGAAGACATCCTGTGGCAAACCAGATCCCGGAAAGCACCTGCAGTCTTGTCAGCTCATTTTAAACTGAAGTCAACAAGCATGCGTTGTCTCCGATAAAACCCGCTCTCCCCACACTCCCCTCTTTCTACCCGCCTATCGAGAGTGAGGACACCAGGAGCAGCACAGACATGGGTTCGGATCAGCCCTTCCTGGATTCCCTGGAGGGAAGGCCCATGTTGGGTCCTGCCTGCAAGCGGCTGGGCCGTCGATGTGTGCGCAAAAAGCTGAGGCCCGTGCGAATCTTGGGGTTTGTCCTCAGCCTGGTAGTTGTAAGTGCTGTCTCAGTCAGTGCCTTCACATGGAGCTCAGGCAGTCTCAGTGAGCCAGCTCTGCCCCAGGAGAGTCTCCACGAGTCTGCCCCTCACAGGACCCTACTTTTTACCCAACACAAGAGGGACCCCAATGTGTCAGCCGACATGCCAATAGCCATGAAATCAACAGCAAATAGCAACGAGAGCCAGGGGGACTACCCGCCAGACCTTTTTAGCCTTAATCAGAGGCGCCAAGGAGCAGTGATCCTCCACATGTTTGGCATGATCTACATGTTCATTGCCTTAGCAATCGTGTGTGATGAGTTCTTTGTCCCGGCGCTGACGGTCATCACAGAGAAGTTGACCATCTCGGATGATGTGGCGGGCGCCACCTTCATGGCGGCAGGCGGCTCGGCCCCGGAGCTCTTCACCTCCATCATCGGCGTCTTCATCTCGCACAGCAACGTTGGCATCGGCACCATCGTGGGCTCGGCCGTCTTCAACATTCTCTTCGTCATTGGGATGTGTGCCATCTTCTCGAAGGAGATCCTCAACTTAACGTGGTGGCCGCTCTTCCGCGACGTGTCCTTCTACATCCTGGACCTGATCATGCTCATCATCTTCTTCCTGGATAACTTCATCTCCATCTGGGAAAGTATCACGCTGCTCTCCACCTACGCTGCCTACGTGATCTTCATGAAGTGCAACAGCAAAGTCGAGGGCTTCGTCAAAGGGTGCATGCACAAGAACCAAGTGGTAGAAGTGGAAGTGCAGCCCAAGGTGAGTCGAAGATGTATGAAATGTAAAATAAAGACAAAGTTGGAGTGGGTGTGCAGTAATGAGTTTTAGTATTTTGGCTGATAGAACTGACCTTTGATGTCTCCTCTGGTATGGGCACACTCTCATCCCTTTGCAATATTTCATGCAGCAACCTTCTCATTCTAATAAACTTAGTCTTACATTGCTTCTAGTTTTAGCTGAACCAATTTAAAAAAAAAAGAGGAAGCAGTTTGTTTGTGTGCACATGCTCTTAATTACATGCATCCCAGCTTTCTTCCTAATAACTTAAATGACTGTTTTACTCGTGTCTGTCAGATGTTCTACACTGCTTGCTCAGTATTTAACATCTCATGCGGATCATATGCTGTACTGGCTTATTTTCGACTCACTCATTATTCAAAACAACAGGCTCTGAGCGTTAAGTGTTTAGCTTTCAACGACTAAACTGACCACCGTCCGCTCGACGCTGCCGACACAGTGTTCCACTGTGGGGATTAATAAAACAGTCAAATGTGTAATTCTGGGTTAAGCTCCACAAATTGTGTCCTGGTCTGACAAATAAATCCCCTGGAAAATCTCACAAGCTATTTTTTTCCTTAGTGAAAGATTTCCCACACAAGACAGTATTCAGATTACGACACAAGCTCCATAGAGCTGAGATGAGATGGACTGTATATAGTAAATGGCTCCAGGATTGTTGTTTTCCCCTGTGATTTATTTATTTTTCTCTCTGTTTGCTTGAAAGAGTAATTCTTCACACGCAATAATTCACTCATCATTCACCAGCACTAACTGGTAATACTCTAATACTCTTCTAAATTATTGCACGGTTTTACCTAACATTTAACCCTCAATGACACTTAAGGGCAACAGGCACTGCAATGCAATTTGATACTGGTGTAGAGATTATCCGGACGGATTTAGATTTCTTTGTGACATGGGATTGAAATGAAATTTCAAAAAAAAAAAAAAAAAAAAAAACTTGTATTGTAAAGCTTTCATTAATTCGGGATTTATTCTGAGTACATAAAGGTTATTTATAAATGGCTGGTTACACAATGTTGGGAGAGACTCCCAAGGAAACCAAGAGCGCAATTTGATATGTGATGCATAACATTAAAGCTCCTCTCATTTAAATAGAAAACCTGAAATTAGCGATTGTTCTGTTTCTGTGTATTTCTGCTTTATGACTCTTCGATTTGAGGATAATGCGCAGGAATCGAGTGTGGACTGAGGTGCACAGGCTGAGTGCCAGGGAGGACTTAGGTGACCTTGAAATGAAATGGATTCTGGGTACTTTGGGCGAGAGATGCCTGCGTGTGTGTCGGTTGAAAAACAACTTTTGATGGAGGGAAAAAATAGTTCGGTATGGAGTCTATTCAACCTTGCCATCATGCCCCATCTCTCCTCAGTCCCCCCCCCCCCCCCCCCCCCCCCCCCCCACACACACACACCTTTTTGCATTGTGGGAAACGGCATCATTACTGCACCTCTGAGCATCCTCCTTTCAAGAAGCTGCAGTACACAATAATGCATGAATTAAAGGCGTATGCATTTTTTTTCTAAACACAAAACAAAAACAAGCCTCTTGCTCTTTTCTGTCTCGAGCTTCAGGGTTAATTGAACTAAAAAGCCCCATTATTATTAGATTATAATCATCCAAACAGCCGTTTTTAATCAAGCTTTGACACTTTGGGGACGTGTGTATTTCAAGACACGTTATTTTTAGAATTAATTGATATTAGCAGGTTTGCGTGTGTGTGTGTGTGTGTGTGTGTGTGTGGAAACTCACAAAATCAACATCGAGTAAAACCGAAGCGAGATGAGTGAGATGACACGTAAAGCTGTACTATATGTCAGTGGAGTTTTCCACGCTGACAAAAAAAAACCCGTCACTTTTATGAAATGCAGCCAGCTCTTCTTCTCGTGAGTCATTGTGTTGTTGTGGTGGAGCTGCAGTCCTTCTCACAGTTGAGCTCAGGTGTGAATTCCAGCCTGATAGGGGCAGTCGGGTGCCCTTATCCGTGGCATCCTCGAGGTAACCAACTGATCTGAATGGGCTTCCCGCAGATTATTTCACACATTCCGATATTGGGATGTCCCCGTTGTGTATCGCATCGCTGACGTGGACAGAGATAAGCAGTCGGCTGCGAAAGACGATGTGGTGCTGTGGGTGTCTGTAGGTTGCCTGGTTGGTAATTGGCGGTTGGCCATTAACAATGTATGCATGCTATAAATACCATTAAGAATTAAATGACACTTGCGTGAAGGACCACACTGAGAAGTCCTCATATCTTTAGACAGCCACTATTTTGTCTCATGACACTCCTCCATGCACTGCTTTCTTTCTTTTTCGGTCATAAATAAAAGGTTGTTTTTATTTCTTTTTTTTTTGCTCCTGGCAATGCAGAAGTAGATAAATAGCTTTGGTTCTCTCATTTTCTGGAGGAAAAAAAAAAAAATGCTTTAGCTCCCAGGCAGTGAGGTAAATGGTGAGTGTTGGGTTTGTGTTTCTATCACTGGATAGATCAGAGGTGTCACAGTTTTTTTTGTTTTGTTTTGTTTTTTTTACCTCGGGCCGGATGTAACGGTATCAATACAGCATTCTAGAACTGTCAGATTACAGTACGTTTCGAGGCGATGTTTCATCATCTTTTTAACAACATCATCTGAAGTATGCCTCGATAATGCGATGCGCACACGCACACTGACTTGGGCCCAAACTGTAAACAGGATAACAGGACTTGACATTGTTTGGCGAGTGGAAGCATATGGATTGTTTCACACTTTCCCCATTAAGCTATTAAGATCATCCTGGCTGCAGGAATGCAGTTTAGTGCAGTCTACAGTCAATAAATGAATCAGTTGGAGGTGAAAAATGAACTCTGCTCACGCCTCTAAAAAAAAAAAAAAAAAAAATGGCATCACACCTTCTCGAGAATGTGTTTTTCCTTCATGTTACAACCAACAAAAGACAATTTGAAATAATATTGTCATTTAAAGGAGACATTTTATGCAAATTGTCACTGTTTTCATGATCCACAGCTAAAACAAAAAGAGAAAACAACGCAACAAAGTCTTGTTTTTTTTAACCCTAATCTTTTCTCATGCAGAAATCTTCTCCCTTATCAGCAGTAAAATGCACTTAAAATTTACCGTTTGCTAACTTGTCCGTATATAAGAATATGTAAGAATTTTGGACAATAAAATCAAAGCCACAATCTAAAAAGCTCCTGCATAGTGAATAGATTGTTCAAGTTTATTCCCATGTCCTTGTAATGTTCATCAAAAGTCGCCTTTATTACCAGAATACGTATTAAACATTTGTGTTCCTGTACAACATTGCAGATTGGTACTTACTGAAGTCGATGTTGAAGAAGCCATTTGGCTGAAATGTTTGTATACTTAATAAGTGCTCAGCTGGTTGTTAATCTTATGACATGGGCACTTGTGCAGCTAATTGGGTTGCAACGTTCTGCCGTTGAGGACTCAACCGACCAGCTGCATTTTTTTTTTTTTTTTTTTTTTCCTGTTACTAAATTTTCCTGTTTCATGTTTGAGATAAGAAAGACTATTTTAGAAGGTGTGCAAGAGGACAAGGTTGAGGGCAGCCTGATATCTCCGGGCAGGTCAGTCCAGAGGACAGAGCGGCCGGCATATGGTGCAAATCTTGTATGTACTAATGATTTTTTTTTTAAACTGCAGTCTGTGATGCATTTCCTGTATGCATGTGTCGTCTGCAGCTGTTATTTTGACACATCTGCCACACATATTTGTCCCGGCGATGAAGGGTCATAAGTCAATGACGGCGCCACTTTACCGTATCGCTGCTCTTAATTGTTGCACAGCCTGTTGGACTTAAGCTTCTCCATCTGGTTGTGTGGTTGGTGACTTAATACAAGTCAACTTCGTGCCCATGATCAAAACCTCCCAGTCACGCCGTGTAAGCTGCAGGGCCAAAGGAGGCCACCCAGTGTGTGTGTGACACTTCTGATTTAGTTTTTTGATGCTTCAGAATGGAGAGACTCGGTTCAAGGTCAACAAAGACGATCAGGAAGTGATGTCACGACCTTCGACTCACGATGCAGAGCAGAAAAGTGGTTTTTCTCTCCTTCAGCCACTTCTCACTGCAAAAGCAACAGACGACCATGTACTAGAGTTGGCTTTGCATGCTGATAGTCTCCCAATGAGCCAATCATTTGTCCAATCGTTTTTTTTTTCTTTTTCTTTTTTCGCTTTTGCTTTCAGCCCAGTAGGCTCCAGCCAATCAATGCTGGCATCGCAGTGAAGTGCGAAACAAATCTTTTCTTTTTTTTTTTTTTGTTCCCCACTCCTTTCTGGAACAGTTTTGTTCACGCAGCTATTGCAATGTGACAGTTCAGGCCTTACGCGGTTTAAAGTGAGCTCTGGTGTGTTGTGTGGGATGCTGCATTGGAACAGCATTGCGCCATCTGCACATGGCTCAGAATGGTGCAAAAAATGAGTTGCAGACCCCACCGCTCTACATTGTCCTCAGGACTTTACCCCAGCAGGCTTATCGTGTTATTTAGTGACCTGTCTGGTTGTTTGCTTATGATCACAGCTCATGATAATGTTTTTATAAAAGACAGTAGAAAGACAAGCCCTCCTCTTATTATGATATCACAAAAAGTATGTTTGAAGCAATCGTGCTTTATCTACTAATGTGACGACACGCCAGAACCAAAGTTAATTTCATTGAACGGGCTAATTCGTACGTTAATTCTTGTGTGTGCGATGACGGGAAGAACTGGAAAAAAATTGAGCAAATCAAAAAGACACAATGAAAAGTGTAAAGGAAATGGTTGTGTACATTGGAGTAGAGGTAAAACTTTGCATCCAACCATGCCATCAGATGGCTGCTCTCGTCGGCATTGGATAAGCCGATGTGTATTGAGGCAGATGTTGGTTCTGTTGAGATGGAAGGTGCGACCTCTGATGCATTACTAAGCTATAAATAGCGTCACGGAGGCGAGATCTTCCATCAGGACGTGCTTCAAAGATCGGTTACAAAGCGGGTTCTGTGCGGGGAGCAGACTGTTTGTGTTTCCTCCCCTGTGGATTCGGACGTTCGGATATCAGTGCCACACATTTTGGTGAAGTCGCGCGCCTATGTATCAACACATAAAAGGCAGTTGTTGCATGCTGCTCATTGTGCCGCTTTCTTTATTTCAGCCCCTTCCAATCCGGGTGAACTCCCACCTCTCACACTGTCATACCGCACCGCACTGCATGATCCCGACCGCTGCTTGTTTATTTTAGTCGCGCGTGACGTATTCACGGGATTATCTGCCATTATGTCAGCAGACAGGCTAATTTTCAGTAAAACCCAGATGGACACTTGCTGAACTTGTACTAAATTGAGCTACATCTGTTTTATATTGCCTCTTTTAGTATTGAAAGGATAATGAAGGCAGTTGCCGGGCTAATTTATAGGAAATCCTATTGTAGTGTTCATTTTTAATCACAGTTAAAGTGCTCCTTGTATGAAAGCCAGGCACAATAACACTGCGTCTCATTGTAAACATGCTCAGGATGGGCTAAACTGATTAAACTACAACTGGGTCTCAATACCTTCTTTACAGCGTACGTTCTTGTCCTTAGATCGGGTGGCGCGATTGTAGAGAGTGTGAAGAGTATTCATGTGTGCATCGTTTTAGAGGAGAGTTGTAGAAGTGACCTTGGTTCGAGCTGAATGATAAAAAGAAGTATTTTTGTTGCGCGTTTCCTGCATGCTGAAGGTTATAGTGGGTAAAATAGGAGCAGCAAAGCAGAAGAATTTGTACTGAATAGTATGACATTTTTCGGTATGTTGTGCATCCTAGTATACCTCGCATTTAGTGTCCTTTTGTAGTTTAATGCACATATAGAATATATGCATATGTACAGTATATATGTAATGTATATATAGAGAGAGAGAGACAAATGGAGAAAGAGAAGCAGCATTGTTTTTTTCGTCCTGTGTGACAACAGGGTCCAATAATTTAAAAATAGAAAGCCTATGACTTTGATCTCGCCATGACGATGAGGAGTCCAAGTTTTATCATCCGTTCCAGCTGTGGCTCCTTGTCTACGCAAGAAGAGAAGGGTGAGCGCTGCTGTCGAGCAAGTAATTAGTTTTTCTGTTTTGGCAGCTCTACCTTGTTGTCGGGCCGTTCGACGAGTCAATAGAGTAAAGTTATTGTTCAGAAGGAGGTAATAGACGGCTCCAAACATGCAGTGTCATGCCACAGAGCGCTTTCACTGTTTCTCCTCCTTTTGTCTGCGAGCAGACCGTAGGCTTTCTTGTCAGGTCTTTTGTCACATGCTTTCGTCCCGAACTCAATTGAATTGCGCTTTTGGTGAAATGATTACGTGAGCCGAAGTTGTCGTTAGGAAACGCAGGTGCTGATGACTGCTTATGAAATCATCCTGAATCAGTAATTGTACTCCTTGTCGTGCCCCCTTCATGTGAGACGGAGCCCCTTCACGGCCTCCTCAGCGTTGTTAATGTTTGAAGGTCACCATGTCACCTTTCATGTTGTAAGTATAATTATCAAAAGAATAATCTAATATGCTTTGAAACACTCTCAGACATATTTTATTTAGTTTAAAAACACTTCATTTAGTCAGATTAGTCATTTTTTCAAATTAACAGAAGGTACCAAAATTGCACCAATAAAGTGAGAAAAGTACTCAGGAACAGATAAATGTGTACGAATAATTCAGATTTTTTATTAAAAAAAAAACACCACTTGCATTCCCTCTGTACTACAGTTTGGTAGGTTTCATCGGACTGTGTTTGTTCCCTGATAGCATAAACAATTTGCTGATTAATCCAGGAGCTCATCTTGCTATTTTGATAACGGGGAGCATGTGGGGAGTTTGACCGAGGCGGTGGAATTCCATAATAGTTCGAGAGTCGGTGGGAAATGAGACGGCTGATAAGACGGTGTTTGCTGCAGCGGGGCCGTTATTGCAAGTCACTCCGTCGGCCTCATTCCTCCCGGCTTATCTCTCCCGACTTCACTCACCCCGTGAAGTTTGCAACTTCTTAAATTCCGGGCTTGAAATCTCGGCGAGTAAATGTGGCGCTGCGGCTCGTCTGGGACGACGCGCCGCAGGATAATTTTCTTCTCAGTCTTTACTCCCGGTGCAGCACCATGGACAGCACCATCTCTGCCTCGCTGCTTATCGGCCTCCTTAAATATCAGATCAATGCCGCCGCCCGCTCCTTCTTCTTTCTGCCTCGCCGGCATTCAGCCTTGTTCTTGCATTCCTGTGAAATGACGGGATGGCTTCTTATAATATCTTGTCCTTTAGGACAGGACAGCAATGATGCAGCAATAAGCTAAACGTGATCGACTGTAAGCAGACGACTCTCACCCACTCGTCAGTCTTCATGTTTTTTTTTTTGTTTTTTTTTGTCAACTGTGAGTGCTTAAAATGAAAATGCAGGGTCATTTCCTGATCTGTCTGATAGGCTGCACAGACAGAGGTTTACTTAATCCAGCACGGGGGAACTGGCAGAGACGTCCACTGCCAGATCGTTCAAAGCCGCTTTATTTTATGGCCCATCCAAGGGGAGTGTTTTCTCCACAGGCCCAGTTTATGGAGCTGTTGGTCTTTAATGTTTAATGAGTTTGTATTATGATGTGACCTAGGCAGAATGAAGAGCACTGGCTCTTTTTTTATTTTTTGGTTGCTGACCTCACTGGAGGCCTTTTCTATTTAATTTGTGTTAGGACCTTTGGGTAATTTTAGCATTCATACCATCACACAATATGAGCTGATTATTTTACTTTTTTTTTTTTTTCTTTGTTGTTGAGGTTTTATTTTTTAGTAATGAACATGATTTTATTTCACTCATGTAAGCCTGCAGTTGAAGGTCTTAAAGGTCAACACAAATATACATTGAGATTTAGCGGTGGAGCGGATGCAGGTGAAGCAGTTCTAGAAAAATGTGAAATAAGAGCGTGTATTCTGAGGGGGGAGCCTGAAGGTGAACTGTTGAGGCTTGCAAGAAACTAAAAGCCTTATTGATCAAGGGCTATTTTTGAAAGCGGGGTCGAATTAGATAATGTAACTGCACTGTAAAAGCATCATGTGAAGGACAGCGAGATCTCTATCTTGCGGCGTATGAAATGACACGCACAGCCCGCTGAGATGGAAACTGTGCATATGGTTGGAGGTGGCCGAGGACGGACGACCCTTACATACTTAACTCCTTCCCCGGGGGGATTTTTGACCCTCAACATCAGCCCGGCTAAGCTCCAACAGCTGAGCATTACATCAGCCCTTCGAGTCGCAGTTCATGTAATACTCGTAATTTGCGAGATCCAGTGCGATGATGTCTGCAACGCGCAAAGTGCTGGTGTGTGGATTTCCCAGCTGCAGATAGACCTGACATCACACAGATAACCACTCAGAATTTTAGACCACATTTAAGAGAGTAAACTCCTAAAATGGAAGTGATTGCAATCAGACAGTCTCTAATGAGCTAATTAGGAAATGCTCTGGGGCTCAGCAAATCTGCTGAAAGCCTTTTTTTTTTTTTTTTCTTCACTGCTCTCTTGGATAAGCGGTTGACACTCGTGATGTCCATCATTGACAGACAAACGATGCATGAGACTGCCCCCTCAACCCAGCGCCCATCCCCACCCAAGCCCACCAAGGTGACCCAATGGAGCTCCATCAGCATATTACCCCGTCTATACTAAACATCAATTGGCCCAGCACACTGGATAGATAGAAAATCTTCCACCTTCACCTCTGTGCTCTTCTGTGTGTGCACTTAATTTCAGATAAACAGGCTGCGGATGGTGCAGCAAAGACAGCGAGAAGGTTAATGTGGACGTGGAGCTTAGAAAACAATCTTAACCGTATGCCAAGTGAAGTGAGTGTACTTTATATTTCAGGTCAAAATCTCCCTGGGAGAAAAATCTGACGTTTCCAAACAAGACATGCTTGCATAGCTGATTGCTCAATAAAAACGAAACAAAACTGGCTCTTCTGTTGTGCCGTAGGCCTCCATCGTTGTCCAAAAACTAATAAAAATAAAAACATTAATGCCTCACACTGTTGCACTGATCAATATGTTCCTTCATTACCGGGAACATGGACACTATATTTTTAATCCCTCCAAGCCTGTAACGCTCTTGTAAATCTCACTCGGGCACCAAATGTGTATTAGTCCGCAGCTAAAAATAGTTCCCCAAGAAATCAGCTTGGCTTCTGTTTGCATTAATATCGCTCACTCATTTCCTGGAGTCCAGTCTCTCAATCTTATATCGGGATGTATCTTGTTCAGTCCATCATAGCTTTGCACTTACAGATGATAAGGTAAAAGAAATAATGATACTTCGGTGTTTATATCGTAGGCGTTTGTTTTGAGAGACCTATCTTTACACACGAGTTACATTCAGTTTTAATTCACTTACTCCCGTTTATGAATTGTATTTATTAGATGCAGATGATCATATGTTAAATTTGATCATGAAAATTGCACTGCTCACATAGACTCAACTTATTTGGATCCGTTTGGGTAGCAGAGAAGGAGCGATGACTAAACCATTCACCTTAACCTCCAGCCATGCTGGTGAAGAGTTCACCGACGTATTTTAAGAACCAGGGCTCCATGTGTGAAATCCATTCGCAAATACATCGCGATGGTTCAGGACGTCACTTTATGTGCTGCTGGCAGCGTCTTTCAGCATCTGTGTTTACGACCTCGCCTGCCTCATCACGACGTACACTTCAGCAAATTATAGCTCTGCCATTAATTCTCCCCTTGCCAAGGCGCTGTTTAGTTTAGCTTAAGATAACATTGCTTTTAATTTAACTCCCGCGTATCTTTATTTGATAGGAGATTTCAGATGTGTAAAACTTGGCTCCATCGTATCAAGCCGTGTTTTTTTAGTACTTTAAGAAACACATTCACAGAACTATATTGTAGTCCAGCGAAACACCAAGAAAATTAAGAAATAGATTCAATAAATCATCACTACTGATGACTATATCACATTTATACATAGTGAAGTGAGAATAAAGGACATAGGTGAGCTTTTGTCAACACCTAATAACAATTTGTTTACATAATACAAACATTGTTGGACTAATAGCAGAAAAATGTATTATTCTTTTGCTTTTTTTTTGGTGATTATCAGTTTCTGGAAAACTCCAGGGCTGCCCAGTAGCCAAAGGGGCAACTAGATTTGGACCCGTGTCAAATGTTGAGCTTGGTTTGATTGCCCTGGTCTGCAGCCACGTCTCGTGACAATACAAGTCTTTCCGTATGAGGAACTGACAGCACATTAAGCACAGTGCAGGCCGATCGAAGCTAAAACAAGAGGAACTCCGGTAAACTGGAGAAGGGCAACTTAAAAAAATAAATAAATAAAAATATCTGGGGCAGAGCGTTCTGCAGCAGGAGCACAGTGGACATGCTGCAGAGTAGAAACGCAGAGCACTTATCCAAATCTTCCTCTTCGTTTGCTTCAAACTCCGAAACAAAGCTCCTGGCTCAGCCTTTTATTGTTTGCTTCATGCGTGGATCAAAACCAGCTGTGATCTGATCGGAACGACCAGCCACAGATTTGACCGCGCCGACTCGCAGGAGGTCAATTTTCTGCCGGTTGTGTTTTACGCAGCTAAAAAAAAAGAAAGAAAAAAAAATCACATCGCACAATCACCATTTAATCTGGTGAACAAACCATTTCTGGAGTGTTATTACAGATCTGGAACACAACATAAAATCTACATTCTACAATCCACTGGAATACTTGGAAAAATGAAGAGAAAAGTACTTGTGTCTGATCAAGCTTTGGGTGATTACATTCATTTGCAAAAATGACTCAGCAGTTTTTTTTTTTGTTTTTTTTTCTTGCCCTGTTTGTCTCCCGGAAAGCTCACATCTGATTGGTTCACGGGAGAGTGCGGGGGTGGGGGAGAATTTTGGCTTAGTCCTGGTGAGCGGTGTCTTGTGGGAAATCAGTGTCGTGGCAGCTCCTGTAATTAGTTCTGCTTGTTAGAAAAATGAAGGGGTTACTAATTAGCAAGTGGATGGCTTCTTGACTTGTTGTGCATCTTTTCTCTTCTTTCCTTGAAGATCATCATTATCGTCTCAAGGCAAAACGGGGGTGGGAGCGAGAGAGACGGAGAGAGAGGGAGGGAAGGGAGGGAGATGCTGCTCAGTCGTGCTGCCTGACAGTTTAGCTGTAACATGATGAATGTGGACGGACAAATCTCGAAGGGTGTTCTGTCATGCTCTGACAGACAGGCTGTCTACTGTAAGCACGTGCACGAACACGCCTGGAGCCGTGCAAGATTTCACTTTTCAAGTTTGCCTAACAGCCCAAGCCTTTTTTCTTCCCGCAAATCTTTACATACAAGCTGGCATATAATGTATTTATAGCACGACCGCACGCAGCTGGTACTGTAGGCTGAGATTTACCAGGCTTTTATCAAGCTTTTTGAAAGACTTTATATCAGTTTCTACATTTATTTTTTATTCTGGAGCGTGTCGGAAAACAACACTCGCATTTACAGTTTTGCATTCGGCGTTCTCGTATCATTGTTCCCAACAACATAACGTTTTTCAGCGCTCCCACTTAATTCCAAATCGGAAGGCTTTTGACCCCAGGACTGCACACACCAGCCCCGTTCCACGCTTTAGGAAGCGTTGCTCAAGCATTTCATTGAAGGCGTTGCCTCAGATTTCAAAACTTCAAGCGTGTTTGTACGATGAAGTCAGGGAAATTTGTGAGATATGCTCTTTGAATTGATTTGTGGGGCGTATTTGTTGACGTTTTGGGAATTTGGCTTCTTGGGTATAGCTGCAATGTGCATGGTACTTCGTGAGAGTCTGACCACATTCATGCAGTTTTACAGTAGTATTATGGAATGATCACGCGCACATACGCACGCATACATTCCTATATATGGGGGATTTTAGGGTGACTATTTAACCTTACACTGGGGAGGAAACCAGTTTTCCCAAGGAGAACCCACACATGCAAATGGAGAACTAGCCACTACACACCATAGCCATTACAGATACAGATACCGTCTGTAATAACGAGCCTCTGCCTTCATTCACTTCACATTTCGATTTGAGAATTATGTTCCTAAGAGAGTAGATGGAAATTCTGAAAAAGGCTTATGAAATGTAATGCTGATATCTGGTATCATTCTTTTTAATATCGCTAGAATAAGTGGAATATTTTAAGAATCAGCTGTAGCTATGATGGATTTAATCAAATCCAGAAAGAAAACGTGAGTAATAAAAAAAAAAAGAAAAGCTTATTTTATCCTGTGTAGTTCAGTTTAGATGTGGGAGAATATTCAAATGGGTTTTTCTTCCCCAGAAATAGACCGTTTTTGTGCTCTAAGACTGCTTATGAGAGGACCTGTAATCTGCCTCTGAGGTTCAAAAGTCGCTTCTTCAAGCTTCGATTTCACAGCGTTTCACCAGTGGGCTTGTATTCCTCCCAAAGTCCCCACGTTTAAGCTGTGGGCAATTTCTGCTCTGAAAGCGGAAGTATTTTTTTCATGATGTCACACTCTTTATCGATAATTCTCTGTAACGCGGCGTAACATGCACATGGCTGCAGAGGGACATTTATCTCCCTCAGCTGATCCGCTTCCAAGAATGATCCTGATGTGACATTACGTAAGAACTGGAAGGCAGAACTGCCGGTATTAGAGAACACAAAAACTCCAGAGAACATACTAATCTCCCTATGTGATTATTAGTCATAATATTTAACGCTGGCTTAATGAGGGACCCATGGCATAATCTCAGGCTGGCACATTCACCTGCTCTCTCCTACCCCCCCGACTCTCCTTTAAAGAGGATGCAGGGAAGAAAAATAGAATAATTATACTGGAGTGTGTAGAAAATTACCCAGAAGATATCAAATGGGCCGGAGGGGGGGGGGGTTACTTGAATAGCACAGGATTAACTCAACTTCTGCTTTTTTTTCCAGGGGTGGGGGGCAAATCTATAATTTCAAACCCACTTAGTCTTATAATTATTCTGTAGCTCCACAGAGGCAAAGCTAATACATGGTAAAGTACGAGCTGTAGAAATGGAAACGGTGGAATACTCTTGCACTCACAATGCGGTTTCCTTAAATTTAAGCCATTTTACCAGGTAAAATTTTTTAAATACCAAATTGTGGTGTTCTCGACAAAAGAAGCCACGGACAGTTTAATCTTGCTTCTTTTTTTTAAGCAGTCTGAAACTCAAAATAAGCTCTCACCTCATGAATCAGAGTTAACACTCCACCCCTCCTTCCTGCACAGTTATTAAAGGATTTGATATTCAATACAATGCAGCATCATTTAGTATGCAAATGAATCACTGGGTTGACAAGCCTGAAGGTCCCAGCTCTTAAAATTTATATATTTGCCCTTCATTTTTGAAAGCTCACGAGATCAAACCGGATCATTTTCGAGTTTCATTTGGCACCGGGCACCTTATCGACGCACACCAGTGCCTCCACACTCTCCACGTTTCTGTCTGAAAAGCATGTAGGCAGTTAAACAAAGGCCTTGATATTGTAAGATCTCAACAAAAGCTTTGTTTTTGTTCCCTTGAAGTTAGGAACAGAGGCCTTAAGCGGCTGTTATTTCACACTCGGTTTTAGGAGATGAAATGAGCGCAGTTCAGTCAGGCAGTTGGTGAAAAGCTTTTGTTTCAAAAATAACCCAAGTAACAGTAACGCACGTGCCAAAGACGGCCTGCTGAGAGTGATCGAGTGATTGTTCAAGAGGCTGGAGTCTCTTTGGTGTGATCTGGCGGATTCGTTCCAGCAAAGTTATCACTTTGGAGCAGACTAAACGCACTTATTTAGCTTTCGCCATAAAAGTTAGATTAAATCCTCATTATTGGGCTTGTTTTTGGCAGGAGTGCTGAAGCTAAAGCTACCCAGCAGCTGCTTAACTCTCTGATTAGTGTTAAAAGAGTGAATAGGCCAAATACAGAGACAGATTATCACCGCATAAGCTTAGTACCGGGAGAACATGCAAACTCAGAAAGGCTGAAAGACATTGCTTATTGTTAGAAGTATGAGTTTAGAGTCGAGGCCCACTTCCTACAGTAAATGTGATTGACGATCGAATTCAAGATTAGGGTTTTGATTTTCGTTGTTTAAAACCAAGGTTTGCCGGAAATCCTGACGCGAGTTGACACCCTTGACTTAAATGACTTGAATTTTAATGACTCTTGTATTCAAGAGTTTTTGAGGGAATTCAAGTCGACTCAATCTAATCCCACTCAGCTTGCATGCGACACAGCAGGCGGGCACAGGGGAGGACTTGGCCCCGCAAGTCTTGTCCACTCAGATCACAGTCAGTCACCACCGTCACTGTTACTGTTGCCTGTAATGTCTTTCTCTATCGTCTCCTCGTCTCGTCCGTGTGGTCGTGTGCGGCATGCTTCACATCTATGTCCTGTTTTCTCTTTCTTTTTCTCTCTCTCTCTCTCTCTCTCTCCCCCTTTTACTTCTCCTTCTCTTTGTGTTGGATGAGAAGGCGAGTCCTGGGACGCCCGAGGATGAAAGCAAGTTGTCGGTAGGTCCTGTCTGATTGACACTTTCCCTGCGTGCTTCTGTGTGTTTGTCTCTGTTTCTCTGTAGCTGTCAAGGCGGAAATCACAGGGGGAAGACGGGTAGCCCTGGACCCCCTTCCTTGGAACACAGATAATTGTTCCCTCAAATATATAATTGGTGCACACAGCTCATCAAAAAAGTAGTTTTTTGACAAGGAATTTCTGCCCTTGGTCGCCGTATTATTGTTAACTTGTGATTCTCCCACCACACTGTGAACATAACTTATCCTTAACCCTGTGTGCAGAGCCGCTCCATCTGTTTTCTAAAGTCCCTCCTTTGCAACGCTCCTATTTTGTAAACGGCATGCAGAAGGCAGCCAAGAGAGCAGCATGTGGTTTGAAACGACTCTTTCCCTGCCTGTACAGTTTAAAAAAAAAAAAAATGTAAAAAAAAAGTACGGCGAATGTACAGCGAGAAGATAAAACAACAGCGAAAGCAGGCTCTTTGGGGTCACGCCAGGAAGCCGCATGTCTGAGACTCCCCACCAGTCTACATGTCTCCCTTGCCTTCCGCTCACACCCACATGGGCCTGTGAATTAACGGCAGACCCCTCCTGTGCCTACGCGTCACCTACGAACAGCCAAAGGCGGACACGCGCCCAGCAGCTGCCCCGTGCAACGGTGCCCGATTTCCCACAGTTCTCAGGTTCTGCTCCAAGTGCCTGAATGACCTTGGTGAGGGTTGTTTGGGAAGCGGGGACTGAAATGCCATTTAAACGGTGAATGCCTGTCTCAATCTGCAGGGCTTATGTTTTTGAGAATCTGTGGTTATTTATTTATTTATTTTTTACTGGGTTTCAAGTTCTGCTTAGGGGTTTTATGTAAAAGAGGATTATGGAATCGTATTCCAACCAGGAGCATAATTTAAGATTGTGGAGCATCATGTATTCAGGAACAAATGCTGCAGCCACGTGAATCCTTCTGTTTGTGCTCTGAGTAATGGAAAATCACTGCAATTTAAACAAACCTCATAATATTGAAATAAAACACATGCCACGGTTTCCAGCATTCATAGAAATTAGGATTAAAGCAGAAATGCTCACATTAGATAGAGTGCTTATGTATGCTTAATCGTCATAGGCTGGACTTTGACTCTAGGGGTACGTTTGTTATACTCCAGCAGTTCCAACTACAACGGGGAAACAGCTCGCTGACATCTTCACTCTGCTCCCACAGGCCAGGCCTCGTCTTCAGAGGGGGGGCAGCTCCGCCTCCCTGCACAACAGCTTGATGAGGAACAGCATTTTCCAGCTGATGATTCACACACTCGACCCTTTAAGTGAAGGTAAGACAGTCCCACAGATCACGCAGGGAAGGGGGGAAAAAAAAAACCAAAGTCTCCAGTAGCAGAGGTATTATTTTTTATGTCTTCAACTAGAGTGCTCCCTTGACATAACTTTTTTTCCAGACGTGTCAGACATGGACAAAACGAAAAATGTAAGCGTGAAAACTAATTGTGTATTCTGCAAGAACAGAGAAATTTGTTCTCGCAACTTGTTCTTGAACGCATCGTATGGGAATTAATTCGATTAATGCAGAAAACTCCAAACGTGCCACATAACATTTCTGATAAAGTAGGAAATGTCCTGGCCAGATTTAATTTTGTTCTCGTTCTCGCAACCTTGAGACGACTGACAAATTTCTCTGTTCTTGAGGAAGATGTTTCTACTTCGAGTGTCCTCATGGTTTTGTTTTGTTTTTTTAATACGAGCCTCAATCCAAATTAAAATATTGGCATTGTCGTCCTTTGGAAAGCACTCAGTATGCTGCTATGAATCCCCAAAATGTCACCATTCACATGTTGTGACGTCTGTGGAATTCCCATGTTGTAGTAAAGTCACAAAGATTGGTAACACGTGTTTTAAACAAGTTATTCTGATATTGATGGAAACTCGATATTATCAAATGTATGGGATCTATAGGAAAGCTAACAAATCTACAAATATAATTTCAAGAAATGAGGAATAAAAGACATTTGTTGGCCAAAATTTTTAACATCCTGAGCAGAAAAAGTCAAAACAAAAACAACCAAAAATTCCAGTTTTATCCACTGCTAATGTGTCGCAGGTTCTGGCGTTGTCGCAACGTCACTATTTTGTGTGCAGAAGGAATTGATCCCTTTTTTCAAAATGTCCACATGAGATAAGGGGCTCAGTGCTGTGTCAGAGCACAGCTGAGGTGGAAGATCATTTGGCTTTAATCCACGATGAAGGCCTATTAGCTTAGCTACAGGAAACGTTAAAAAGGTAATGTCAGCGCAAAGGGATGAGCATATTAATGTGCCTGGGGGGGGAGGTGCACCGTTACCGCGTCTTCAACCCCCCCCCCCCCCCCCCCCCCCCCCCCCACACCCCCCCCACGAAGAAGCCATGTGGGCAGAGAGCAAACTGGCAGCAGGGGTTTCAGGGAGGTTTGAAGAATTTTTCATCGGAGCGTCTTTATTTAGCTTTGATCTCCAAATGTGATGAGGAGGGACTTGATGAATCCTCATCCTGAGAAATGAATATTAATGTAGAACACTGATTCCAGCTGAGACCATGACGACATTTTTCTCTGGGTTTTTCTTCGGGTTTTTTTTTTTTTTTTTTTTGCAGTTATCGTCAAAATGGATATTCAGCGTGTCTCGTTTCTAAAGAAAAAATGTATTACTACATGATAAAAAAACAAACTCATAGGACAAGGTCCAAAATCTATTTATGAACATAAAACAATGCGCTGACAAAATATTTCCCCTCCGGCTGGACGTGATCGCATTAGCAAATGTCTGCTCTGTAGTGAGTGAGGCATTTCAGTTTGCTCTGAAATGACTTTGCTTTCCTTGAAAGCCAATCCTAGAATTAGTCGGCTCAGGAAAGATTAATAAGCCGCCCCAAGACGAGCCTCAAAGTACCCATTAACATGCATCAAATTGCTGTTGCGCGCCGAATCCAAGGCGTCCCGTCTCTGACTGTATTCATCTTTCCATCTCAGTGATTAAAATGTAAATCATAGCCTGCTCGGGGACCGCTCACATTTGTACAAGCGAAGGTTATACATACTCCACCCTGCTGCTCGTTGTGGATTCCTCCTTTTGTCTTCCTCAAAGACAACCACTGTGATAGGTGTGTGTGTGTGTGTGTGTGTGTGTGTGTGTGTGTGTGTGTGTGTGTGTGTGTGTGTGTGTGTGTGTGTGTGTGTGTGTGTGTGTGTGTGTGTGTGTGTGTGTGTGTGTGTGTGTGTGTGTGTGTGTGTGTGTGTGTGTGTGTGTGTGTGTGTGGATGCGTCTATGTCGGCTCGTTAGTTTTCTCTTTTCTTCATTTTGAGTCTCTATTACGTATCTTGATGTTCACAAAAAAGTTGCCTGTTTTATTCGGAATGAAAAATGTTTTGTTCTGCGACAAAACTCAAGAACATTGCACCAGATTTGACTGATGAATCTCGTGGCAAAAAATGAGGAGCTTGGAGGAAAAAAATGCACTGAAGCAACAACTCCAGTGCGACATGACGTGAGGTTTGAATTAATTACTAGGAAAGAACAAAAGCAACACTCTGGGCTTCGCTTTGCATAGAATCTTCTGAAATCTCCTCGTGGGCACCCCGAAAACTTTCCTCATTCTCTCGCCGTGATAAAATTCTAAAGTGCGTTTTGAAATGTACTCAACAGAAACGTCGTCTGTTCTAGTGTTAAATCGTTCCATTGGCCGCCCCCCCCCGGCTCGGAGATGAACGGCCGCGTTCTATCATGCACATTTACTGACATCATTAATGCAAAGGAGCATTTTGTTTGTTGGAGAGGCCAGAACAGGTGCATCCATCAGAGGGGGAGGCTGTGCCGCTTGTCCTTGCGTGCTCTTAAGCATTAAGTGTAGCTCGGCCGGGCCGCGGGGAGCTGGCTCGGCTCCATCCATACATTTTTCATAGGCAGATCTCAAAATAAGTTGTCGGCGCTGAGGGGAAGTCTGAGGTTGTTTTGCCAGTGCTGGGAACTGGTTAGCTTTTACTCGTTATGCTTTTAGAGCGGTGTGAGACTAGTTACGAGAGTGTGTGTGTGTGTGTGTGTGTGTGTGTGTGGTATCCTAATGCAATTTCGTATTTCGGTGGTTAACCACAGAGAGCTTCCTCTTTTTTTTTTGTTTGTGTGTGTGTGTGTGTGTGTGTGTGTGTGTGTGTGTGTGTGTGTGTGTGTGTGTGTGTGTGTGTGTGTGTGTGTGTGTGTGTGTGGGTAGATATTGTGATACTTCCCCGCCCAGAGTTGGATGAGAAGTTTGCCATCGTTATGTTTACATGTGGAAGACGAAGCCGTAATGCAGCTGATTTTGTGGGAGGATAAGCCTTTTCTTGAATGTTTTTCACATTATTAATTGATAAACGTGTTCTACCTTTTGAGATTCAAAGGCAACCGAACGGGAAAAACTCGTTTTCTGGTAGTTAGATGGTCGACGTCTATATGTTGTCTACAGTTTTGCACAGCAGCTCTATTACACTTAAAATAAACTCTGTTCTAAATGTGTGTCTCTTTGTTAAATCGTTCACAATTTCACATACCATTATTTTTATTTTATTTTTTTCTATTTTCTCATCTTCTCAAAAATTTGAATAAATAAACATCCAGATGGGAAGTGGCATCCCGAGAATCTCTTCAAGTTTTATTACCCATAAATGATGGACTTTTATTTTTCACACACGTTTTCTCTCTTTGAAAAAAATACCTATTAATGATTGAATGTGTGCTATCAATCGAAATATCACTTGGATTTATCTTGTCTCTCTTTCTGTCTTCCTATTTCTTTTTCTTTTACTGTCCCCTCAGAATTTGCTGACTCTGGTGAGTTACTCCTCTAATATCTGTATCCCTTCCCTCCTCCTACTCCTCCCTCCCAAAACAAAATCTGTCTGTTCTCATTCCAACAGCCTGGAGGCAACTCTCTTGCCCAAAGTGTCCCTCTTTTGTATACATTTTCTGAGCGCCGTCGTGCTGTATGTCAACTCTGTACTGTCCATTCCTGCAGACTGTCTCTCCTGTGAATATATCTCTCATTCTCTTCTGTGGATGCATTCTCCCCGGAAACCCTCTGTGACCATTTCTACGTTGTTTTCCCCATTGTCCCCAATCCTCCCTCTCCTCTTATGAAACCTCTTCCTAGTCTGAGCTTGCAGGTTTTAGTCCTGTCAACGTTTGAAGCAAGGCGCTGGCGTCCTATTCTGCCACGTTGATGGATGTATGTTATATTTCTGAACTGGTATGCAGGGAAAGAGGGGAGAAAAGTCGTCGGCCGCTTTCCCCTGCCTCCTTCAGTGGCCCTTCTTCTGAAGTCAGGGTCAATACCGGCTTGACAGTGCGATCGATGACAATGGAGCTTCCACCATTAGCTGTTCACAATAATCCATTATCGACGAAAGTATTTACATGCTCCCTGTGTTTACTTGGTATGTTAAAATGTGTCTAAGAGTTTAAGGGCAACAGCTTTCTCACTCTCGTTAAAGTGAACATCATTCAGTTTAATAATAGACCTTTAAAGCTGCATGTTTTTCCTGGGAGTGAACATTTGTAGCCGACCGGTACAGTTAGTTCCATGCACAAGCGCCCGCCACTCTTTTTTTCCCATCAGTGTGCAGCTACAAACAATATCACTTAGGAGTGGCATCAAATATTGAACTACAAAGAGAGATTGGGAGAGAGAAAGGCAGAGTGGATCTCACTCTACTGTCTGAGCCCTCGGTGGACGGCTGGAATAAGCTTCCCAAAATTGCACTCAGGATTCAGGCTGCGTGCCTGCATGCCTTTTGGCTCCGGCCCTTCAAGAAGAGTTTTTACCTGAAATCTGGTGGGTGTGTTCATATCCAAGTTGGCGTTGCTACTGGAGAAGACAGAAATAGTAAAACCAGAACACAAGTTGTGAATGTGCATTTTTCAAAAACATTACCTGGGGAAAAAAAACAAAGAAACAAAACATTGTGATCATTTTGTTTATATAAGTTATTAATTAACATTCAGAGCAGCCTCTCTCCTGTAGATAATTATCTAACTCAGATAGACAGCAAAGATCACGCTCGTGGCCAATGTGGCTTTGGACATCTTTGATGTGAGGACCGTTGTTATTGAGCATGCGAGCATCCCCTGTGGGCGAGCAGAGAGCAGGCAAGGTCATCTGGGTAAACCACGTTCAGCCATTATTGCTGATGGACCAACCCACTGGGTGAACCGGTGGGACCGAAGGGGGCGTGACTCACGCTGTCATCTGAAGTTTCGACGATAACGTGAAGAAGATGCATTAGTCTGAATTGTCTGTGCTGTGAGTGACTGTAAGAACCATTCAGTTGCCGGGGTAAATCCAGCCAGTATTTCCAGTTTACACCAGACTGCAGCTCCCCGTGCCGGCAGCGCTGTCTGTACGCTGACCCCGGAGGTCCATTGATCACATGGTTCAATAAAGCACTCACTGTCACTGACCTCGCACCCTCCAGGCAATGGAAATATGCTTTCCATTTATGCAACTTTAATATATTGATATTTTACTTCAGGTTCATTCTTGTCAACTTAACACTGTTGCCCACCACTTTTACAGCAATAGATTACATACCACACTCTGTCCTGATTGCGTCATGTGTTTCCACGGGTTCATACCAGAAGTTGAGCCTCCCTTTCCTAAGCTTTGTTGCGTTTTGCCAATTAATTGTGAATTTTCATACACAAATAAAAGTCACATGAAAGTACCACTAATTGGTTGAATTTGCTAAAATACTGTTATTTTCTATTTAAGTAGAAGTATAGATACTGAAAAAAAAAACAACAATTGAATGCTTTTACAGAACCAGAACAAAAAAAACCCTCTGAAATGTACTTTACTGTAAAACGGAAAGTAAAAAATAAAATTTTAGCCTTATTGACACATGATGTGTAATACTTTATAATTGTATGTACACCAGTCCAATAATCAGCAATGACAGGGATCATAATTTGATTTGATTCAAGTTTTTGATTTAGAAATGAAATAGTTTTCTACATAAATAGGTGTGAGACAAGATAAGGCATCAAGCACGTTCAATACAATTCAGCTTTTTTTTTGTTAGCATTAATACCAGTGTCTAAAACCATGTTTGTGGTGAGAGATGGCACAACTGGTTTATGTAAACACTGTCAGGATCGACATTTATATGTAATGATAAACTGTGAGAAATCAAATCAAGATAAGAAAAATATATATTAAGGAAGAATTTGTGATACCTACAATCCAAGAGCTTATTTTTGAAATTATTTTATGGGTATATGTGTATAAAAACACAAAAAGGTGGAAGCAGGTGGACAAACATGTGCATATAAATATTCCAAATCTGGGAATAATACTATTTTTACTATATCACTATATTTGTATTGCCAATGATGTCCTGATATTCGGTTGTTTTTGCTTTTAAGACCAAGAACGTAAACTCCCCATTAAAAACTAAATTTACAAAAGCAGCATATTTCTCTGTTCATTCAACCATATGCAGTAATTTATAAATGTCTTTTTTAGTCTGTATTTTTAATGTTGTTTAATGATGTGAATTGTGACCCATTCTTACACATATCATCAAAAGCTCCCTTCAAGTGTATTTATTTGGATGCACGGTATGGTCACAATTCCAGCATGTTATGTAATTCTGAGTAGCTCACCACCGCCTGTCAACCAACCTCGGATTACGCACACATACACACGCGGCGTTACACCCCCTCCCACGCCCTCCGAGCCACCCCGCGCCGGGTGAGTGAAAGAATCAATGTTAAAAGCCTTTTTGCTTTTGCACAGGCTGTGAATTTCCCAGACTCGCCAACCGCCAGCACATAGATCTGACTCACAAACACACACACATATGCACACACACACACACACACACACACACACACACTTGCACATGGCTCACCAGAGGTTTAGAGGTCACACCACAAGGACAAGAGGTCCCTCGGTTCACAATAACAAGCCCCGCCGTGTCTCTCCAGTTGCAGGGGGGCCGACGGGCGACTGTGCGGGCAGTGATTGTGTCTTGGCCTAATTGCCCTCGGAGCAGCTTCAGTTCGAGGCTGGCCTTACCGTGGTAGTGCACTTCAAACTAAAATCATCTAATCATATGGGATTAAGGCCCTTGTCTGCGAGTGTCGAGGATGAGCGAGACATGCTGCAATGAGATGTGTTTTCATCTCATTAGGTGGAGTTTTCTGGGCCGCCAAGTCCCACATTTGGCATGAGACTTGCGCCATAATCCTCTCGCATGTGAGCGGAGTGGTCGCCCACTGTTGAGCAGAGTTATATACTATACGGAGCAGAGTATTCTTTTGTCACACTCGCAGAAGAAGGGTCTCGCTCAGACCGCAGTGGGATTTGGACCTGTGAACCTTCGCTGCAGAGATGTGAATCGGCTGAGCTTTTTAATTCTCTTCACCTTTTTAAAGGTCTCCAGCTTGAGAACTGAAAAAGTGAGCTGTTGCTTTAAATAAGTTACATTTTTAATCGTAGCTTTTGGTTTCTAAGGGGTTTTTTTTCTTTTTCTTTTTTAAAGGCATATGTTCAAATATAAATACACACAAGTTAGTTCTGACTGTGCATCCCTTATCTTGCTCCCTTGATATAACTTAAGCCCTCTTTTCAGATGTTTCACAAATGGGCGTCAGTAAAAATGGAAGATGAGCAACACTTTAAAGTCTGAAGATACTCCGCGAGTATAGAGAAAAATAATCTCTCTCTCTCTCTCTTTCTTCTTAATGAGTGGTGTTTTTTCTTTAAACAGGTTGTATAACATGTAATAGAAATGTACAAATAGATGTAAAAATCCACTAAAGAGAAAAGTTTTGGGATCTTCAGCAAAATAACTAATAAAGTCAACTAATAGAGAGCGGTACAGGAGCTGTTGTATGAGAGTCTTTTTTTTTTTAATGGCTTTCAGAGCAGCTTTTTGGTCGTCCATCAGTAAGATTATCCACTTTGATGGTTTGGTCTAATGACTGCTTGAAAGAAAAGGGAGCATTTCACAGCAGCAGATGGGAAGATTTCCAAGAGCGGTTTGGATGTACCAAGTTCTTGTTATTCTGCCGCCGCTTTGTCGGGGCGGTGCATCACTTAGCACATGCGGCAGTGATGAGTGTGTGCTCGTGTGTGTGTGTGTGTGTGTGTGTGTGTGTGTGGGTGTGGGTGAGTGTGTGTGTGTGTGCTCTTTTAACTCCAGCGTGCGGTCGACAGGGACTATTTCTTGGTAATAAAAAAAAAAAAAAAGAAGTAGTCGCTGCTCACGCTCGCTCACCGTTTCTCGGCGCGCTCGGGAGGCAGGTTGCCCTAAGCATCTTAGAGAACTTGTCACTGTTCTTGCGCGGATTTAAGCCGTCTCATTCGCTTCGGTCTCTTTATGTAATCTCAGGCGGACGCCGCGATGTTGGAATCTGGGCTCTGTGGCGGCCATCTGTTGCAGTGTGCAATGTTGTCGGTGAACATATGACTTTGTTTGCTGTTGTTGCCGGTCTGTAGACTCAAATTGGAACCGCTAAGATGTTCATTAACAGATCAGCGCTGTGCAGCACGGGAAACGTAAAGAAACTACGTACATTACTGCTCATCAGTACCGGGAATTTATTGCGATCATAAGCCCGCTGGTGCTGGAAGCCGAACGAGTGGATGAAAGCGGTTAGTTATTTTTGAGCCGAGTGTCGTCCACTGTCCTCTGTTCTGCTGCTTCACGCTCGGCTGTTGCTGCAGGTTTGAATTCCCGGCTAATTCATCATGCAGATGTGCTGACCGCCTATTTACCAGAGCACCAAGAACTGCTACAGTAAGGGAATCAAATTAATTGTTCGAGTTTCATTGTGGGAATAAAACGCCGAGTCATCGGGCCTTTGAATAAGCTTGCGTGCAGAGGAGAGGAGGACTCATCTTTTTTGTTGCATGTTGACCCAGTATATTCTCTTCTGACTTTCCTGTTCTGTTTGTTTTTGTTTCTCTCTTTTTTTTTTTTTTTTAAATATATCTTTTTATGAACCTCCTTTTTTTTTTTAATGATAAAATATCAACTGCTTCTTTCCCCCTCCCCCCCCCCCCCCCCGTCTCTCTCGCAAATCTTCTCCGGTCACCATCCAACCTGTGCCGTCGGCAGGCTCTCTACTGAGCTCCTGCAAGGCCTTGCTGTATCTCATTTATTTATATGCAATTTAATCCTTGCTTTGTTTTTGCACTTATGCAGTGATGACTCGGAGAGACGGTGTCTTTCTGTATGTCACTTCTTGTGCCTGTGTGAGTGTCTGTACAGTGTGTGATGTACGTAGAACCAGCGGCGCTTGCCTTGTTCTGTCATGTTCACTCTTTTCCTATTCTCTGTGTTGTCCGTCGCCTTACCCTTGTCTTTTGCTGTGATGTTGTAGAGCTTGGGACTTATGGGAAACTAAAATATTATC
Organism: Lipophrys pholis; assembly: GCF_963383615.2. NCBI lineage: Eukaryota > Metazoa > Chordata > Actinopteri > Blenniiformes > Blenniidae > Lipophrys > Lipophrys pholis. The sequence goes on along the minus strand of NC_137646.1, from coordinate 19,315,738 downwards.
ACTCAATGACTGAGGAAGGTAAGCCCGAAAGTTTTCACTACTTATTTCTTTGAGTCAGCTTCTGTCATCCCTCTTGCTTTTATTAATTTTTTTCATATCTCCATCGTGAAACGGCGCCTCCGGCTCCCAGTTTTCCGTTTGCTTGTGACACACTTTTCGCATCGTTTTACGTTTGAGTTTCCACAACCTCTCTGAGATTTCACTGACATAAGTGCAAATCATAGTAACCATGCCATTTTTTTTGTTTTGTATTATTTTATAAGAATTTTACGTCTCCCCCCCCCCCCCCCCCCCCCCCACCCCCACCCCACCCCCACCCCACCCCCTTCATTTTTAGTGTTTGGGTTTATATGTATTTCAAACTATTTGTACAAATTGTTACTGTGTGTAATGTACAATGAATTCTAATGTATAAAATCTTCTCAAAAGACCTGAAAAGGAATTTCCCCATGGGGGGGTTAATAAAGTATGATTAGTTTAGTTTAACATCATCCGCCAATTTTTTTCCTTAAAAATGCAGAAAACACACCAAGATTTTTTTCCCCATTTCTTTCTTCTTTTTTTTTTTTTTTTTTTTTTTTCGTTGTCGCTGTTAATCATCTGCGACCTTGAGTAATACATCCTCCATGCTTCAGCGCTCACTTGGAGGTCTCACTTGCACCGGCAGCGGGTGCACACACCCAAGACATACGTCGCTGAATTTGGCAAACTGGAGTGACTCATCCACCCGCCCAGCGGTTGTGTAACAGTCGGAGCTGGCGGTGAAAATGAGCAGCTGCGTAAGATGGCAAGAGAAAGGCTTATCTTTGATAGTCAGAATGACTCCGCTATTGCCTCATGATTCCTCAAATTGTGTGGTTTTGACAACGTGCGCGCGTCAAACGGGCCTCACAAGGAATCTCTGTTTTTTGTTTTGTTAATTCCCCTCCCTTCATTGGAAGGCTTTTTGATTAAACGTTTCTTTGTTGGATTTTCAAACGGAATTATGATTTCAAACCACAAAGGGTGTCATCCCATGTGAAAGGCTGATGTCATTTCCATAGTGATGGAGCCTTCCTTTACCTGCTGGTGCACCTGTGTACTGTAACACCAGTCACAGAAGGTAATGGACACTTTATTATGTTGGCGGGTTAAGTTAGTTGCAGGAAACAAGTACATGCTGAATTGTTATTATCACATGGGGATAAAATCTATCGCCATCTCACAGATAATCAACTCTACCTCACCAGCAGACTGGACACGTTATATAAGTGTAATTTAAAATATAAATGAAAGGCTGTCAGCGCTTGATAGCAAATTTTGGTTGATGTCAGACTTCCTAAGAAATTTCACATCAGCTCTTTGGACCCGTAGTTAGAGGTTTTATTTTAATAAGGAAGTCATGTAGTTATTTTGTCTTATTTACAATTGTATTACATAGCGTCAAGAAATACTTCTAGTATAATAAGTATTTTTAAGCTCACCTTATTTTTTTTCTCATGATGACTTATAATGATGACAAGTATCTACCTCATGATTAATGTGACCCGGAGCAGACGCCATAATTAATAATAAAGACTGACAACAGCTATTCATTGGCCTGACAACATAACATTTAGCTGGGCTAAGCACACTCACAACTGAGAAAGAAAAAAACAGCTAAAATGTCGTGAGAATCAAAAGTTGTGAGTGGAATCTGTGCGATTTGATGTGCTTATAGCAGCTTGACATGTTTAGATTTCCTTTCTGCGGCTTCACTGCTTCTGTGTGAGCGGCTCACAGATTTCACAAGTCTTTTGCAAATTCACATCTATCTGTTGGTGTGCTGAAAGCAGAGCTTTTTTTTTTTTTTGTATTTATAGTAGAAAACCCAATCCAGTGACTTGTAAGCCCAAGCAGATATCTGATATTCACCTTACACCTGCATTTGCATAATGGAGAACACACACACACACACACACACACACACACACACACACACACACACACACACACACACACACACACACACACACACACACACACACACACACACACACACACACACCCCATTACTTCCATACACAGCCAACTTTGTGTGCCTAACGTGAGTGATATCAAGGCAAGGCAGTCAAGTGTGTGATTGTGTGTGTGTGTGTGTGTGTGTGTGTGTGTGTGTGTGTGTGTGTGTGTGTGTGTGTGTGTGTGTGTGTGTGTGTGTGTGTGTGTGTGTGTGTGTGTGTGTGTGTGTGTGTGTGTGTGTGTGTGTGTGTGTGTGTGTGTGTGTGTGTGTGTGTGTTTGTACAATCAAAGGAAATACAGAGTGAGAAAAATAGTTGTTTTAGTTTTTTGTGAACAGGGCCTGAGTGACAAAAAAAAAAACACAGATGATGGAAAAATGTATGGTGAGACAGAGGAGACAAAAAGAAGGCCAGCGGTGACTTGGGGTGGTTAATGATTTTGCCTGAAGGTCACAGACAGTGTTGACATGGCTGGGTGGAGTAGGTATCGACGTGCCGCTGTGTCAGGCACTGACAAATCAGACATGCCCTCATAAAATGAAAAAAAATAAATAGATAAAATCCTTTAGATTGATTGCGGTGAGGTGATTGGACTTCATGCAAAAACAGACATACATAATTGAATAATGAAATGAAATATGGAGACATAACAGCACTGAGATACCCCGTAAAAACATAGTGTGTTTTTTTTTTTTTAATAAATTAATGCCATCTGCAGCTATTATTGATGATTGCCAATCAGAATACCTATCAAATATTAAAATCTAACCCACTGCAGGGAATCTGCAACGTGCGCTCCATGATTCCTATGTAGCTCATGTGGTCTTGTTTGCGTGTGTGCGCTATGGGGGGATTCCAGGACATGGCAGTTTTATTGAAAATCGTGGTTCCACAAGCCGACAGCCAGTTGCTGTTGGTCATTACAGCATTGGGTACGGTTGCTTTGCGTCAGCCGTTATTATAAATATAAAGAGGGCACGCTGGTTATATAACCTGCAAGGTCACGGTTTATGTCCGGTCCACTGCGTCATCTCGTTGTCCTTCCGTTATTAATGGATTTAAGGAATCAATAAATGCTATCAGCAGAAGTTTTTACGAGTCAGATTTTTAGACATCTGTTGCGTTAGAGGTTTTTGGGTCAGGCTGTACATTTACGTCCAAAGGTGACAGCGAATGAGGACCGACCGGGATGAAACCATGAGGCACTGGAAATGCTTCAATATGCAACACTTTGTCCTGGTTTAAGTCTTTTTATTTTTTCTTCTTTTGTTTTTTGTTTTTGTTTTTTCCTTCTTTCGCAGGAAAATTTAGAGAGAAAGCATCCATCCTTCACAAGATCGCGAAAAAGAAATGTCAAGTGGAGGACAGCGAGAAGGCCAATGGAGTCGCAAGCCGTTCAGGTAAGAAGCCATGAGGAGACGCCTGCACGTGCTTGAAAGCCAAACCTCTCCCACGACCTGAGAATGGAGCCATTCATTTCCCATAGTAAATATTGGGGGAAATAATCAGTGGGCGTCAAACCAGATGTTAAACAAGGACTCTAAGTGTTCTTTTTAAGCAATATTTAAATCAATCGCAGTCACAGACAAGTGTAATTTATGTGTGTTTTTTTTTTATTCACTTCAAAGAGTCCGGAGAATAAACAGGAGACCGGAGGAAGCTCTTTCATGGCCAGACATGGGCAGTGATCAACCAGGCCAAATTATGCTAACAGCACTATATTAACATATTACCCTCTTAATCAAAATGCATGACCGGTAGCCATCCGTGTATACTGTACTTTTCGATCGTTACATATTTTAAGTTTGATTGCACGTCATTGGTTAAACATTTACAGTTGGGAGTAGCTTCGTCTAAAATGTCACGGCATCCAAATGAAGGGTTGAGGTCATCTGCTGGACCATGGAAGTATCCCGTCGCATTATCTGTCTGAGAATATTTCCAAATTTGTCACAACCACACTCGGATTTAAGCAATTTCCACAGCAATTATAGTTTTATCATCTGATGACATGGCTTTCGGCTCTTTGCATTTTAATAATGGCTGTTAAGTGAGTCTGGCCCCAAATGAAATTGAGTCACGTCAGCCATCAGGAATTGATGGGGAGGAGGAGGGTGTCAGCCTCAGACGTGCAGGTGGTTTCTCACAAAGGGCTGCTTCCGTAAACAGAATCTATTGATTTTCACGATTCTCCAGATATATCCAAGCAATTTCTATCCTTCTTTGTTCAAGTTAGTGCCGCGGGGAAAAGCAGGGTTCACCCTGGACAGGTCATCAGTCAACACGGGTCCAAAACAGAAAGACAGACACACACTCACATTCAAACCTACAGGCAAATTAAAATCACTAATTAACCTGAAGTGCTTGATTTTTTTGACTGTGCGCACACACACACAGACACACACACACACACACACACACACACACACACACACACACACACACGGAGAGAAATGGACTAAGTGTAAAACTATTGTTTAATGGGCTCAAGTGGTTTATTGAACCATTTTGTATCTAGAATGCTTGTGTATGGCCACACAGTGTTGTATTGGTTTGCTTTCTCACATAACAGTGAAAAAATCCCCGGTTTGAGTCGGGGGTGGGTCTGCCTCTCTTTGTCTGTCCTGTAATAGACTGATGACCTGTCCAAGGTGGACCTTGTTTTCACCCGTAGTTTGTTTTCAACAATTACATTGAAATGCTCCAATATTGACACTATGTCAACTCAATTCCTTGATATAGGCATCTTGGTTTGCACTCTCACAGGTTCGATCTGTTTTCTCACAGCACTCTGAATCTCTCCTGAAGTCCAAAGGCATTAGATCATTTGGTAGACATAAATGAACTGTAGGTAGAAAAAAAGAGTGCAATTGTCTGTTTCTCTGAGTCTACTCTGTGGGATGGACTGATAAGTTGGGATCAGCTCAAGTAACCTGCCAACAAAAAGCAGTATTGAAGATGGTTGAACATGCACAATATGTACAACACCATGTGCCATGAAATGTAGCCGGGTGGAACTAGTCAAGATTTTATGCTCATAACTGTTACTGCTGCGCTATAAGGCAGTATAGCAGCACAGTTCCAGTTTTAAATTGATGAGAAACTGGTGTGAATACTTATCACTCTATCTGTTCTTCCAACTCCCTGCAGATAAAAACCTTCCAAACAGCTCCAGTGTTGAAGTGGAGGTCACCCCACCCATGAATGGGACTGCAGGGCAAGAGGGCGAGACGGTAAGACACCCGAAACACACACTGACCCCCAACTCCACACCAGTCGCGCTCCCGATCAAACCAAGTGCCGAGAGGCAACGGAACTGTCTGGCGCATATCAAAGTCGGCGAGGCATTTATGAATATTTTACGCCTCTCTCGTCTGCGTCCGTGTTCCACCTTGAGCGTGATTGATGCAAAGGTTGCGCCGACTATGGCGCGGGTCACTACTGCTGATAATTTCCCAGCACGCGCCGGCGCGAGTTCCTCCATCTTTAGCCAGACCTGCCAAAGACCCGCCTACTCCCACTGAGCTCTGTAATCACACTCCTCCCCTACCTGCTGCTTCCCACCACCGACGGCTCACACCGAAGATTCCTCTCTCTCTCTCTCTCTCCCTCTCACACACACACACACACACACACACACACACACACACACACACACACACATTGCGTCTTTGACCAGCCGCCAGGCTCACCGAGCCGCCGAACGCCACCTGCGGCAGTTGTCCGGGCATGAAGGATGACGGTGGGATGCGGCAACCCACCGGGCCGGCAGACGGTCCTGGGGCAAGCAGGCGCTGATTCAGAGCAGAGAGAACAGAGCGGAGATGGGTGCAGCGGCATTCCTGCTGCAGTTTCACCCTTTAGATCAATGACAGAGTCACCAGCTGGACCCAGCAATCGTTGTTCAGTAGGTGGGGGGGGGGGGGGGGGGGGGGGGGGTTCTCTTCATCTTGGTCGTCGAGGCTAAGATATTCAGTGGGAGATTGTGTGAAAGACCAAACATGATGATTCACAACCCAACATGCACACGTTATAGAGATTAATCTGGCTTTACAAACCTTAACAAGGCCTTCTTTATTGTTATTTTAGAACTTTAATGACACAACTCAATGGAAAATAATAGAAATGGACACAATTTCTTTGAAGATAGTCATCAGATTGTGTGTAAAAACATTTAATTTGAAAATATGCGACAATAAAATTACAATAAAACAAACTGTTAAAATTAGAAAACAAACTGGTGTTTAAACCAGAAAACAGCAGTTGAAATACTTGAAATGTTAATATGATGAAGGGAAGAGAAAACTGGGAAAGATGGTCTTTTGAAAAGCGAAACTGGCCTCAGGATGATTTTGTTTGTACATTTTCTCTCTGAGGAGAATCTGCTGATTGACGTTGCCGCATCCAGCTGTGAAGATAAAACAGGAGAGAGATATCTGCTTACTAATTGTCCAAAAATGTGACATCACGCTCCACTAGTCTTTTCCACAAGGCTCTTTTCTGAGATTTCTGAAAGCTGACTTCCGTGCAACAGGTGCATCAGTTGTTTCCTTTAACCCCCTCAATGCGCTTCTCCGGATAAATAAAGCAATGGCAGATGCAGCCATGGGTGCCATCTGAGGCGAAATTAAAAAGAGGGGATGTTTTTTTTTCGACGACAGCCGAGGCCTGAAAGGGCTGAACTGGAAACGATAAATTAGATGTAAAAATCGGTCCATTTTTGTGGTAAATTGGCTTCACAGCTTTGTCCGAAAAAAAACAAACAAACCCATAAGTCTATTATAAATATTTCCCAAGTCGGTTGAAGAGAATTTCTATAGATTGTAATTTCAACTCGCAAAACAAATAGTTAATGCCTTTAAAATGAACCCAGTCATATGAATCTACACTTACGCCTACATTTTCTTGATTAATATCACGTACTGTTTTGTGGGTTAATCAGATGCAGTTTACCTTGATCTGGGCTACTGACTCCAAATCTAATTCAAATTCGTGCATGTTTTGCATCCCCATTGCGTCACGGCCGGCAGCCTCCTCCACGTAGCCGTGAGGACGGCTTTTAATCTTTTACGATTCTCCTTTGAATCAAGGCCCCGTCTAAGAATAAAACTGTCCTACTCCGCTGTTTTGCCCGCAACTAAAAAAAGCTTTCCCTCCAGCTGAAACATACTGTAGCACTTTGACACACAGCACTCCTCTGAGGAGAGATACAGTTGACTATAAATACAAACCTGTGGGGAAGTGCATAAGAGGCTCCCAGAATAGACCCACTGCGGCGGAAACGGCTAAAGATGAGCTCCGTTTTGCTATACGACCATGTGTGTATTGATCCAGCCCACTGCAAGTTGTTTTCGGCCGGATCCTTTACTCTGTGGCCGAGTGATCTCACTGCGAAAAACAACCCCGGACCGTTTAGATTTCACGTCATCGTGTCATCATACTAATGTGACTGATGTGAGGTGTGTCGCAACCTGTGATGTTGCTATTACCTATGGCGTAATCGTTTTGGGGGGACTTTTATACCTAATAAAGCCAGTCGTGTAATAACTTGGTAATAATATAATTGCATGTTGAGTATAATAACTACATCTCTTTAAAAAGCAAAAACTGCAATTAAATGAGAAATAGCTTATTTTTACTTCTATTAATACTATATTGTTTGGCCATTATTACACTTTTGGCTGCAGTAATTACATATTCAAAGGATTTTTTTTCTTAAAATGCGACTTCAATAATAGCATATCTAACCAATAGTATCATAACTTTGATGGATTACTGTTCGGATGTTATTACACTGTTGGCTTTATTACGTCTAAAATAGCCAAAATTGTTCCGCTATTGGGCATTTTTACATGATCAGTGGCTCTGAGGTGAATGCAATGAGTAAGATAGAGGGGACACTTAATTCAGGTGGTGATTCAGTACATTTCCAGGACCTGGAGCCTTCCTGGCACACCTTATTCTTACATGTGACTATTTTTAGAAGTGCGTCCCACAGTGCACCTGTCTGTGTCAGCCAGGAAGTTGCTGAAAACAGCTCACACTTGCATACGCCGCCAGAGGCCCCGTCATACTAATTGTTCAATTCCTCCCGGATGCCCTGGCAATGGAGGCGAGGGAATGAGGGTGTGGGTAAGGTCAAATTAAAATCTACAGCCTTTATTGCAATTTCCTGATAAAATCCTTGAGGGCCGTCAAAAAAGGGAATCATCATATACGCTCAGATTTCACCAAACAGCCGTAATTATGAGTTTTCTTTAAAAAAAAAAAAAAAGAAAAAAGTTATATTTTGAAGTTAATACACACAGATAGCTTTCATCTCATGTTTTTTCTCATGATGATTGCTGAATAAATCCTGTGTGACTCGTTTCTTCTACTTTTATCAGTAGATGTTTTGCCTATTAATCAATCAAACTTTATTTATAAAGCACTTTTCATACAACAGAAAGCAAAGTGCGTCACAGATGAAAACATACACAAGACTGTGTAACTGCAAACTATAATAATAATAATAATAATGATGATAATACATTATGACAAACAATTACACCTTAGTCATGAATACAAAATTAAGTCAAAACTGTTTTCGTTAAAGGTGTTTGCCTTTCAAAATGTCAACTCTGTTTATTTCTCATGTCTCCAGGCAGGTTTATTTATTCTAACTTTGTGCTTTGTGTATAATTTAAAAGGCCACTAGATAATGACCTAATGTTCATACAATAAGAGGGAGTCTGATAAATAGCCTAAGAACACCCGGAGCGTTAGAAACGAGTGAAAGGATTTTAAAAATCAATCACGAAGACACAAGAAGTCAATGCGGTGATATTAAAATCTGAGTAATGTGTATCTGAGTGAATTGTGCAAGTAATCAAAGGATGCGTCACGCCGTATATTTGTAGAGTTCATGTAATCACCTTTTTAAACCTCCTGTAAAATCAACTGATCTTTAAAAAAAAAAAAGTATGCACTATAAATAAAGAAAAAACACATTGCAATGCATCAAAGGCTTTTATCACGCATGTGCATTGTATTTTATATTGCAGCTGCAAATAAAAAAAACAGCAGAATAATACAAATTAATGAAGTTTGCTGCTTATGCGCATCCTTTTTGTCGGGTTTTTACTTTTTTTCCATCTATTTCGGCCCATGTAGCTTTGTTGCCTCACACCGGGTAACCAGCGCAGACGATTCCCTCCAGGAAGAAGGAACAAAAAAAAGAAAAAGAAAAAATATTAGCAAATGTCACGCCTCCCCTTGCAGCTCTGTGGTGCCTGATAAAAGTCAGTGCCTTAAAGCACAGAGTTGGCAGTGTTACCAACTGAGGCACCACAAGGGCAGGAAAGGCCCCCAAGGGGCTGGCATTTGGGAACCAAGTAAGTGTTGGTAGGCCAGCTCTATGGGGTACTGTAGCACACAAAGCAAGCAAAGTAAATCATAAATAGATAAATGACAGATTCCTACTGAGCCGTGTCAGCCAGACACTGCAACTCGCGCACAGTTCTCGAAAAAAAGGTGCGGGGCGGACCCGTCAGCATTATGTGGACCGTCAATATTGTGCAACGATATTCAAAAGAAGCGTTCCTCCTCGTTATTAGTCGACACCGGACTAAAGCTGATAAATAGCGACACTAATCGATGAAATCCTCCATGTCTTTGCACCCAGGAACAGTCCTCCAAAGGCCCAGGTTTTTGGGGTTTTTAGGCCCTTTTAACAGACAACAATACAGCCATCTGGATATGGAGAGGAGGAGAAATCAGAATGCTGAGCATAAGCGATGCAAGCGCTGCCTTTTGTTTGGCAGCTCTGATTACCAAGGTTACCAGGCAATACTCAACGGCAGGAGCTGTCACAGTGGGATAAGCGCCATATGATTCATGAGTCGTGCAGGAGCCATCTTTTAAAGATTCCCGCTCGACTCTCAGGTTAGCCGATCTTATCCAATCTGTAACGCTTGAAATAAGGCAGCGGGGGGGGACGACGACTCGGGACTATTTACTGTACAACATCTGTCACCACCATGTGTTTCACTGTGGGTTTTTCCACCCAGTGTCTCTTGCACCCGTCGGCTGCCTTTGTTTGTACACCTTCGCTGACGAGAGATTCCCACAAGGGGCACGAGACACACTCCAGGTCATCCTCGTGTTCCAGTCAATCCTGCATGTGCCGACCTGCTCTGTGTCGGTCCCCGTAGTTCCTCGTCATCAGGTATAATTGGCTACAAAGGGACCAGGACATCCTTCTACTCGGAGGACTTTGTTGTTGTTGTTGTGCTCTTTCACGTGAGCCAGAATGTTTAACTGAGAGTCCGTGTTGGTAAATGAGAAGATAATTTAGTTGTCTTTTTTTTTTTTTTTTTTTTTTTAACCAGCTTGCCAGATGCTAATCGCACAGAGGTTGCGGCGTTTGCCTCATTTGGCATTCTGGCGGCGGGTCCAATCAGACCCCAGGGGTCTGCCGGTGCAGCCAACATCAGCAGTCACTCAGTGACGAGGCCCTGATGGCTGGTGGAACGGAGCCCTTCAGGCTCGGGCGCAATCTCCCAATTCACAGGCCGCTCTGTCTTAAGGTCACCAATCTCTGCAGAGCTCTGCGACGTCTCACTGCGGAGAGCTGGAGCTCCACAGAGGACACTTTGATTGGAATGATTATTTTTCTAATCGACTATATATATGTTTTTGTGGCGACATCGGGGAAAACATGGAACTCTCTTCATAACAAAAAACTTCAAGGCTCATTATCTCTGTTGGTTTTTACTCTTGAGTGAATGTAACTTACATCTGTGTTCTGCTTTACTTTTGAAATGAGCTGCGATTTATCTTTGCATTGGTTTCCAAAAGAAAACGATGTTTAGACTCTTTTTACAAGTTTTTATTGATATATTGTATGAAGTAGTGCTTTATAAATAAAATTAGATGGTTTGATTGACTTACTTCCTCTGAGAACTGTGCAACTATAGAGATTTTATACAGGTAAATTTATTGGGGTGTCTAACAGTTACTCACACTTTGAGTAGTATTTAAGAAGAATACTTGGACTTTTCTCAAGTATTTTTGCAAACCTGAGTAAAATGCACACGACATTTTTCCAATACTGTATAAATCTCTGGTTTTAACCATACGGCTACAGATACAAATACACACATAAAATAAACTATCCATCAATGTAACTTACAACTAAACTACTCCTACAAAACAAACTAATTAAACTAACTTAATTGACAAAATGTGACCAAAAAAAAGCTTCTGTGTATTTTGCTGCAGGACTGTCTGAAGACTTGTAATACCTCTTTGTACCATGAGAGGGTTTAACAGTGACTTCTCATCCTTTGAGCTTCAGTCTTGTACTATAGTATAGTATAGTATAGTGTAGTGTAGTGTAGTGTAGTATAGTATAGTAAATATACCACATGGCAATTGTCCTTAACCTCTTTAATTAAATTTTTTTTGCCATTAAGTACTTCAGATCAAGTCTCCTGCCAAGTACAAGAAATAATTCTACAATGTTTTTTTGATTTATATAATAAATTGAAGTTGTAAAAAAGCCAAATATTATGTTTTGAAATAAACAAAATTTACGACACATTTACAAAATAAAAAAAGCTTTAATATTTGTGTTGAAAATGTAGTTATTACAAAAGAAAACTGTGAGGTTTGATTGTCGTTCAGGTTTTTATTAATCTTTTCTAATCCAGTGTCCTTTAATGTACAGTTTCTCTTTTTGATGGATGTTTTCTTTTCCTTTTTTTTTCCATTCTCTTCTTTTATCTCAGGCCGAAGATGAGGAAGAAGAGGACCAGCCTCTGAGCTTGTCCTGGCCCGAATCCTGCCGCAAGCGCTGCACCTACCTCCTCATCATGCCCATTGTCCTCCCTCTGTGGTTAACGCTGCCCGACGTCAGGAAAACAGTACGTCCTTCTCAAACTGGGCTTCCCCCTACATCTCTTTGTGCGATTTCTGACATTCTACTCTTTCTTTTCTTCACCCGCAGGCAGCAAAGAAGTTCTTCCCTATCACCTTCGTGGGCGCCATCTGCTGGATCGCAGCGTTTTCCTACCTGATGGTGTGGTGGGCTCACCAGGTATAAAAAGACGTGTGCGCCGCAGAGGACATGACATTGTGAAATGACAGCACGACACGGATGGAAATAACCGGCTCCTCTCCTCCCTGTTTCTCCTTCCTTGACATAACGGAACTATAATTCCAGAACCTTCGACTTATAAACGGTCCTGGCTGTTCAGAGACTCTCAGCTAAACTTTTATTTAAATTAAAAATAGCCGGAGCAAAAGATTAGGCTTTACTTACTCCAAAGCTTAGCTTTCTTCTTCTTCTTCTTTTTTTTTTTTCCTTTTTGTTTTTGCAGGTTGGTGAAACCATCGGGATTACAGAAGAGATTATGGGCCTCACTATATTAGCAGCTGGAACCTCCATCCCTGACCTCATCACCAGTGTCATTGTGGCACGCAAGGGGCTGGGTGACATGGCGGTCTCCAGCTCTGTGGGCTCCAACATCTTTGACATCACCGTCGGGTACGCCGTCAGTCGAGCACGATTTCAGTCTGCGCCGGGTTTTGTTTTTAGATTTACGTTGTACTGGCTGTAATCCCCGGAGTCCTTTCTGAAGCCTGGAATGAAATGTATTATTGCTGCATTATGAGAACAAGAAGTGACTGAGTGATTATAAGTGGTGGTTTTCATTTTGGTCAAAACCGTCTTCTGTACATACTTTATTTCAGACCTAGGGGCGAAGGCAGCGTACACCGAGACACACTCGCATCTTCTTTTGTAAAACAATCACTCAAGCTGCACTTGTGATGAAATCTATGGTGAACAAATTAAAAAATAGAGCTCAACCAATAGTGAAAGAAACTGGGTAATTACTCATATAGATGCAGAGAAAATGCCCAGAATGTTGTTACGTCGTCATTTTTATTCATTTTAGAGTTTCCACAATGTGAATCAGTGGATCCCTTTGCTACTGGGGATGTCAGACAAGTTGTTTTATTGTGGAATTCCGTTTTCAAGGCGCCCGTCGTTTGTGTTCCAACGACACGCCGTTTGGATCTCGAACCAATTCCGCGTAATGTCCAATAGAAATAAGCCAAATAGGACAAGATGAGATCTCATTTCACTTCATTTCATTTTCATATCGCGCTGATCGTCTGTCGGTCTGAGCGGCCGGAGTGAGTTTGCTTCCCGCCTGTATCGGTAACTGAACGTTTGCGCCTCGCGGGGAAATCTAGACGAAGCGATTACGGCATGTTGGGAACACAAGCAGATGAAACACTTTGAGGTTTCATGTGGCGCCGACTCATCTGACCGTGTGTGACTGACGCTCCTGTTAATCACTGCACTCGTCCGTAGTTGTCTGTACACATGTAAGGATGGGTGAATTCATGACGCCGCTCTTTTACAATCAAAACTGCAAACGTGATTCTGATGATGTGGTTGTGAATCTTCGCCGCCGTGTGTTTGTGCCATTGCAGATTGCCGTTCCCCTGGCTCATGTGGTCCTTCATCAACGACCTCCGGCCGGTTCCCGTCAGCTCCAACGGCCTCTTCTGCGCCATCGTGCTCCTCTTCCTCATGCTCCTCTTCGTCATCATCTCCATCGCCGCCTGCAAGTGGCGCATGAGCAAGCTGCTCGGCTTCATCATGTTCATGTTGTACTTCGTCTTCCTGGTGGTCAGCGTCATGCTGGAGGACAAGGTCATCACCTGCCCGGTGTCCGTCTGAGGGGAGGAGCTTCTTTCTTTCCGTCATCAGCACCGCCACCGCCTCCTCTTCCTCCTCCTCCTCCTCCTCCTCCGCCGCCACCACAGTCATCCTCCCTGTCCACTGTCGCTCTCACCCGACTCTTGTGACCCGCCACACGAAGAATAACCGTACAAGAGGATAAACATAGAGATATGGAGTCCGCCTATATTTTCAGTGAGTAGGTGGTGGTAGGAAGGGGTTAAACCAACAGGACTTGGGCACGGTTGGTTTAGCTTTGGCCCGGACTGCAGTGGATTTGTACTCATCGTTACTTTCCCTGGCAGGTGGGGAGGGCTGGGTGTAATGCCAAATATAAAAAGTATTATGCATGCCATTAGTTTCACTTTAGATGAGCTGGAATCAAGACTGCGCCTGGTAGGTTGAGGCGCGTGACCTGCTGTGAACTTTGAGGAGCAAAAGAAGACTAGATAGCCAAGACGCACTGTGGGGAAATCCAGCACGGCGGCCGAGATTCAAAATGGTGTCCGCAGACTGAGTCGCCGTCGCCGGGAGAGAATCCAGGACGTGGATGATTTCACTGGCGACTGTGGGTGAAAAGTCGTGTTCGAAATCCTCCTCAAGTTTTTATTGTGGGCTTTGCACCCGAGCAGCAAGGAACACTGGTGCCGGTGCAGAAAAGCTTCTCCTAATTCTTTTATTTATTTTATTTTTTATTTTTTTCCCCCACCTGAGCTCAGTCTGAAAGACGAGAGTTCAAACTTCCCCTCTTCCCTGCCAGACGTCATTTCTCACCACTGAAAGTTTCTTCAGAGGATGGTTCAACTTTCTTTTTTCAATTTATTTAAAGAAATATTAGAGGACACATTAAATACACTGTAGCATTACTAGTTAGTATAGAGTCACCTTAACAATCTGACCCCCCCGACCCCCCCGCCACTGGTCAAACGTTTTGATTGTAGAGAACTTTTCATGTTTCACATGCACCGAGAAGAAAAAAAAAAAGCCTAACTGAAGTTTACCCATTCAAAATAAATGAATAGTTTTGGGGCACAAAAGAAAAAGAAAAAAAAACACAAAAAAAAACAACAACGCATGAGTACTTAGACTCATTACAGTTCCTGAAAAGAGAAAAAAAAAGAAAAAAAATCAATGTCAAAATAATACATTTGAAAAGACCTTTAGCGTGTTTAAGCGTCATGGTTGATTTAGATTAGTCAGTGTGTAGTGCTTTGTTCACAGTATACCTGGGCTCAAATCACCAGCTAGTCAAAACTCCCGGAGTACACATTTTAAGAAGCCTACTGCATGTAAAAAAACAACAACAATTACACACACACACACACACACAAGAAAAAAGAACACAAAAAAAAAAAGAAATGCACTTGCAGCTGAATGATACCGATCAGCCTCTATGAAGACGTGCACCAAAATGTGTACTTTCCCAATACACGTTCCATAACCCCCTGATGCAATCCAGTGCTCGGTCTCTGTGTAGAAAATGTCAACATGTATGGTCAATATCTATCAGACTTGTGCAATTTCTTTTCCAATCAAAGGTGCTTTTGTGTGCATGTGTGCAATCTGCGTTTTGGAGTCACCACACAATGACCATTCTTTAAATTTATCTAGAAATAGAGGGTATAATACCAGTATTTTCCACTTTACTGCAAATATATATATATATATATATATATATATATATATACACACCAATCTGTGTTTTATACTGGGGAAAAAAAACAAAACAAAACAAAAAAAAACAATCATAATCACAATGTCTCTTTAAGCTGCATAGAATGTAGAAACCACAGATTTAACAGCAATATACCGTGTGTTGTCGTTGAGAACCGCAACCCTCTTCATGCGTCTGTGTCCCTCCGCTGTCTATTCTGTCGTAAAATCCCGCCATCTGAAGTGGGTGACCATTTCTTTTCTTTTTTTTCTCCCCCCCCCCCCCCCCCCCCCCCCCCCCCTAAAATAAATCCCCCTATCCCCCTTCCTGTTTGAGCTGGCCAGAAACACCTGCTTTTACCTCAACACAGCCTCTGTACAGCAGCTTTGTAGGAGTAAACTGTAAAATACCAGTAAATACAATCTCTTGGAGTGCGCGTGAGGAACAAGTGCATGCAAGGAACTTTGGGCTGGTTACCCACCGACTGTACAGCCGAGCTTCGACCAACTATATACGTTCACTTTTATGCACCCTCGCAGAGAGAAACACCAAGAACTCAGTGTTTTTATTTTGTAAATACAAAAACTAAGTGGTTCCTACATGTGTTTCTTTTCTTTTTTTTCTCTCTCTTATTTTTATTTTATTTTTTTTCGTTACAGCACATGAAAAATGGAAATATGCAGGCGGGCCTTTGAGTATCTAGTATTATTAAACATAAACACTTCTATGTTTTTAGTCCACTCAGCATCTGATGGGCATACATTCGACATGTACCGTTCAGTTTGTGGGAAGAAAATTAGGGCTTTAAATACCACATTGCCTCTTTTAATTCAACGACAAATCACAACTTTCTGATGCCGCCGCTATGGTTTTCTGACATTTCCCGACGCATTAGAGGAGAAGAACTCTAACCCCGGCGTGACCCGCACTCTTATGTGCGCACTGGTTATATTTCCTTGAACATCCCCCCCCCCCCCCCCCCCCCCCCCCCCCACGGTTCAAAGAGTCGACGTATGGCCTCTGCGGTGATGACTCATGTGCTTTGTGAAATCCTCCTGTGCACGTATGCCATTAAACTCTTTCCCCCAGAGCGCCCACACTCTCATTAATGTGGTCACACCTCACCTCTACTTCCTTCTCACCCCTTCTTTTGAAGGAGAGTTTGGCTATTTTGGGTTTTTTTTTTTCAGTTTTTCCCTTCCATGCTGAGACTGAGATGAGAAGAGAAACGCCGCCGCCGCCACCGCCGCCACGTCCCTCATACCTTCGTGTTCTCCGACGTGACGCCGGTATCAAACTTTCGTGTGCCCATTTGGCAGAATGTCTCGCTCTTACGTGTGACAGTGAGGCGTTTTGCTTGGCGAGAATGTTATTGTGAAACCTTTTTTTTTTTTTTTTGGGTTGACCTTGCAGGGTCACATCCACATATTATACCTGTTCTAGTCCTAAAACCTTTCCTGTCAAGACACCAGATATCCAAAGTTCACGTTTTTTCTTCTTTTTTTTTTTTTCTCAATTTATTTTTGATCTTTAATTTGAGTGAGAGCATGAATGGTGAGACAGACAAAAAACAAAACAAAATTGAACTGGTTTAGCACGTGAGCTTGCCATTGATTGTGGTTTTTTCCAGGGTAAGCTGCAACTGTGAAGGTCGACCACTGAGGAACATTCTTGCACTCTAAATGTTTTATTTTTCTTGGTGTTAATGTAAGATTTATTTAAGGTGTACATATATACAGATTCAAATTAACCATATACTCTATATGTGTAAAAGAAATATGTCTCTATGTAAAAACACAAAGTATATAATACAAATGAATAAAGATGCTAACTCAAATATACGTCGGTGTGCTTGGTTATCATATTTTTGTTTGTTCTAACGCAAAAGTTAGGTGAGTAGTTTATCATAACTTGAAGGAATGCGATTCCGTCATTTGTTCTCGTTATAAATGTTTAGATATTGAGGTGCATCTTGTCTTGAATTCTATTGTGTTGTCAGTAATAGAAGTTTGAAGCATTTCTTTGAATTTTCACAGTAAAAATGAATCGGGTAAACATCCGATGTTATGAAATAGTCAAATAATTTGCTGTACTGTATTTTGGGTTTCATGACTTAAGTGATAAAATGATGCAGAAACAAAGCAAAATGAATTAAAAATATTTCAGTATCTGTTTTAATTCTAAAACACGTGCACATTTTTAATGTGAAAATTTGAATATGGGACAACATAGACATTTCCCATAATTCAATTCACTTCTCAGTGAAACTTGTAGATTGATTACCCGTTCCTTTCTTGTCATTATAGTACAAATACAGCATCTCAATACATCTCCTACCATAATCATCCCATTTAAAATGTAATAAATGCTTCCAACGTTTCACTTCCACCTGCATGACGGAGAGCTTTCATTGCTTAGTCTCAGGATTGTGAGAGAAGGGAGCTGCATTAATGATCTCATGTCTCATGTTCCTGTGCACTCGGGTAAACTGTGGATTGGGGCGCCCTCTTGTGTCCACAAACTGATATCTCAACGTGACTCAGAGTAGTTATGATGCACTCTTTTTAATCTGACCAAGTCCACCTTCCTGAAGCTGTCTTCCTGTAGTTTTAAAGATATTTCAACCTCCCAAAGTATTGTTTCCTGTCAGCTTTCAGGGAATGTGGATTAAGGTCTTGGAGGAGAAACATGTCCTGGTTCTTTTGAGTGAATACAACTGAAAGAAAGTTAATGTAAAAACAAATTAAGAGTGAAACACAGAAATGAAAGTAAGTGAGGTGAGACAAATCAGGATGACACTTATTTTATGGTTTCTTGTTCTTCGATTGCAGCAGACTTGATAAAAAAAAAAACTTCCAATTTCCAATCCAACTCCAGAACAAAGCTGAGCGTCTGCAGGACTTTCCGGACTCCACAATCCCTGCCATCATTACCCTTTTTGCATTTCTCAGGGGATGCGTTTCACTCTTCCAGAGCTTTCCAGCTCCATCCGACTGACGGTTCCCCTCCGGCTTTCTGGAAAACCGACCCTGCATTTCCCCAACCACAGTGAGTCAAGTTGAGTCATCGAGAAGGTAACGCAATAATTCACTACAAGTACATGCAAACCTCAAAATCACCATTTTCCCTGGAGAGCATCGATATGATCATTGTTATTCGCACGCTGTTTCAGTATCAGCAGGTTTGAGAAACATGACGCCATGAGGAGTTTTGGAGTCGTGACACGGTGAACCGGAACAGAAGTAACGTATCATGTGGTAACGGAACAGCCAAAGTCATTTAAACTGAGTAATGCAAGTAAATAGAAATGAAATGACACAGTCTGACAAAGATCTTCAAGGACACACCGCTGAATCACTGCAAAGGAAGAAATCTAAATGTTCTGAAAAACACCATTTATACTGAGGACTTCATGTCCTGTGGCTCAAACCCGATGAGTCACGGTCTTCTGCAGACACAGGCACTCCATTCACCATCTGATCGACTAAAAGATGACTAACGTGAAAAAAATAGCCGACATTAATCTCAGAAGAGGTGTGTGGTTTTCTCACACCGACTTGTTAAAATTGTGACTTTTTTTTTTTTTTCTTTATTTGGGCTTATTTGCATTTTTGTTTTGAATATTCACTGTGATGACGTGAGAACGTTAAGGCAAGGTAAGGAGTTTTATCTATACACTGGAGTTTCATACACAAAGCAACTCAGTTTGTTTTAGATTAATAGAACAATTAAACAAGAGCAGATCATAAAACTGGATCATAAAAATACAATATAAGCGAAAGTAGTAAAAACATTCTGAAATGTGTGAAACTGTACAACTTTCAAAAAGTTTACATTTTTCTTCTGTGATTTCAAGACGCCTTATAAAATTAGTGAATTCATGAAGTTGGAGGTTATTTTTTATTTTTATCTTTTGCTATAAGCTTGTTTATGTGTGGTTTTCTACAGGGGCAGTGGGATTGTGTCAAAATGACAGTGTCTGTAGTAATCTGGGTTAAATTATCAACGTTATGTACAGAGAAAGCTAGATTAATACCGAGAACACGTCACAACAATTTGCATTTAATTTTGGTAAAACGATCAAATGAGAGTCATCAGGACATTTAAGAATCACAATTTATACTGAAACTTTATAATTGAGATAAACTTGAGTTTTCTAATTAAAAAAAACAAACAATCAACACATTTTATACATAAAATACACGTTTGATACATAAAATACTTTCAATTATTTGAAATACAATAGAGGCTGTATTAAAAAATGTTTCAGCTTGTATGTATTTGTTCGAAAGTGCATCGCAGCACAGAACCTCCAGATTAGATCCGATTTCTAATTTATTCCTCCACGTGTTCTCGATTCATGAATCTGACTCATCAGCTCTTTTCATTTGATCTGATTGTGATTCGTACGGTCCGGACTCCAACGTGTAACCCTCCTTCTCACTTCCTATGAAAGACTCCACGGGCCTGGGAAAGCGCTTCTACTTGTCTACTTTCTTAAAAAGAAATAACTAAAAGGTGGGGATTCCTTTCAAATGTGTCAGTCCGAAGGGGGGGATTTCCATCCGTCCAGTTCCCCAACTTCCACCTACAGTCGGGGACAGCTCACTGGGTCTCTCTCTGTCTCTCTGTCTCTTCGCCAGCAGTTAATAAACTCCACATGCTTGCGAGGGCAAGTTTAGGAGCGGCAGGGGCGGCTTGTTCAGCAAGTCAGCCTGCTACCCGGCCCAGACTTTGCTCGGTGACTTCACGCTCTTACAGGGTGTGCTTGTATTTGACTCAGCAAAAAAAAAAAAAGGAGGCTGCAGGCCAAAGCCTGCTCCGTCTCATGCAGACTTCTCGCTGCCAAGTGAGAGAATAGCTTCGAAAATATCTCGGAGAGTCATCGTCTTTTCATGTTCAGGGGGAATTTATGTGACGGGTTATTTTCATAGATTAGAAAGAAACAAAATTGGGCTTTTTGGGGTCTCAGTGGAGTTGAGTCACAACAAGTTCTTGTGTTTATTCTGCGTGGTTCGGGCCGGCCGCACATGTGGCCGTGTGATTCAGCCTGAGACGTGTCTGAGGAACGTCTCTGCGTCGCAGAGCGAGCCGGTCCAACAGTGACACAAATACATGGTGACGTTCACGTGTTGAGGCTTCAAACCCGAGTCATGGAAGTGAGGAGAAACACCAAATAAGGAGAAAGTGCAGCTTTCTGGACTGAATTCACGACTTGAACTGATAGTAGAGAGACACCAGGTTTCTAGTCCGGAAAAGGGACTTTATTCCCTCGTGTTTTTGTTTCTTAAAAAGATTTACACCGAGTAATCAAACGGGATAAGAAATTAAAAAAAATAAAAAATGATTGTGTTTCTATTAAAATGTAGACGCACGTTCGCCTTGGTGGACTGACGGGTTATATTCCAGCTTTAATCAAGACACGATATGGAAAAAGGAGAATTGGTGTATTTGACAGTCACACAGAACAATCCATCCATCCATCCATCCATCCATCCATCCATCCATCCATCCATCCATCCATCCATCCATCCATCCATCCATCCATCCATCCAGGCTGGACAGTGCCATCAGGTGGACCAGCTCCCCACTGGACTCCCTGGGGACGATGGCAGAGAAGAGGACCCAGAACAAGCTGCTACCCTCTGCCACTACTTAACCCTAACTTCTGGTGGAGCACTGGGCAGGGACACCCTGGAGAGGTCACCGCCCACAGAAAGACGACGAGTCCTCGTGTGGGGAGCTCGGTGCTTCCCTCCGTTACAACTAGTCTCTCTAAAAAAAAAACCTTCTGTGTCTTGAATGTTTGATTTGCTGCTGCAGTCTGTTGAAGAACCGTCATAACGTGGGGCCTTCACACCTCTCCCTGCGGTCCTCAGCAAACAGCCATTAAACCGTAATACGTTCTATTTAAAGACGTTATTTAAACCCTTTTGTTTAATGTATTTGATCAGCATTGGTAATCAGGGAACCAGGCGTCACACTAATCAGGCGTCTTCTCTCTCGCTCTGCAGCCACGGTCCTCCACACGAAGTTAGTCCTTGTAAGAAAGATCGACAAGGTTTATAGAGCTTAGATGTAGGGTTTAGGATGTGTGTCCCAGTCTTTTTTTTTTTTTTTTCTACATTCAGAGTTCCTGCCCTGGCCATGTGTCCACGGTGCAAGTCTTTCCGTGCGAGTGTGAACTGCGTCCTCCACTCGTGGCTGGAATGAATGAAAAAAACCTCTCCCAATGGTTGCCACCTAGAATCTCCATGCACCATGTGGCTCCCGTGATAGACCAGCGCTTCCCGCACGTAATGGAACAGGACAAGTCCTGTAATTGTCTCTTCACCTCAAACTATTTGCTCTGTGGGAGTTTACAGGTGCGGCCCGAGTCGACACTTTCTCCAGTGAGTCATCAGAGCCAAACCTCCCGAAGTTAACTTACAAATTGTTTCACAATAGACAGAAAACTGCCTTTTTTTTTTTTTAATTTATCAGATTATTCTCAGGCGCAGGTTAATTGGACGTGTCACCTAGAATATTGGTTGTGCTGCATCATGTTGTACCCAGCAGGATAAGGAAAGAACAATTAACTATAGTGAATATGCACCAAAAACATTCCACATTAAATCTTATTTTCACGACAAGATAACCGGGAAATTCATTTCCTGCAGAAATATGTGTTCTTAATAGTGGTAAATTATTAAAAATAATGTAGGATTATGCCTAACTGGCAGTTCAGCATTTTGATTTGAGCAGCTCAAACTCTGGGTCCACCGTTTCAGGTGATTCATATTAAGCAAGAAACGAAAGTTTGAATCAACAAGTTGTGTTTTTTAACATCTGAAGACGAAGTAAAAATCCTCTAAAGAGTTTTGAGGGAAATCCCTATTTATAATAGATTTTTTATACATACGAGCCCTGACTGGTATTTTGTGTTTTCGGAGGTCACAAGGCAACAAGAGGTTCTTTTATACAGATAGTAAAGTTTAATATAAGCAATGGTATAGTTAGTTACACTTCTACCCTCTTTTGGAACACACACATATTGTAAAAGTGGAGTGTGTGTCAAATGGATGAGTCTTGTTTTGTTGTTCGAAAAAATATATAGATGTTTCTGGAGTGTATGTAAATATATAACTTAAGTAAAACTAAGGGGAAATGGATGAAGAAAGAAACTACATGGACTTCTGTATAAATTCTGTAAGAAAGAAAGATCCTGGTCATTCCTCAGACCGTGTCCTGAGTGGCGACCTCTCTCTGGTCTAGACACATTTTGAATCATTGCCTGTGATTCATTAATGATCCAGATCCTGAAGTCGAGATCAGCAAATACTAGTTTATGGTTTTCTTCTTCTCTTTTTTTTTCTTTTTCTTCTTATATATTTGAGACACATTTCCAGAGAGGCTTCACACGGTGATTTTTTTTTTGGGTGAGATCCTTCAGTCCGGACGGGTTTGGGCGGGTTTCGTCTCTCGGCGCTTCTTCTCTCCTCGGAAGGATTGTCCTCTGTCGCGATGAGGCCAATGGGATTCCTCGTGAGCGCCTAAAGGTGGCGGGAAGCCAAGCCCTTCAAAAACACACCTACCGTGCAAGTAAATTACCAGAGTCAGCGTTGATAGTGGACGTGGTGGAAGAAGACGGACTTATCTCGTCCTACTTTTTATTTATTTTTTTGTTTGTTTGTTTTTTTTAATCCGCGGGCCGCCTGATGCCATGAACGCACGTGGATCTATGGAGCAGGGAGCGCGCGGAGAAATGGTCCAACAGGTATGATGGTACGCCTAACAGGAGGGAGTGGACTAACTTTAATGCCTACGTTTCTATGGACCTATGTCAGCACTGAAGGTTGATTTCATCCGCAAAAGTGAAGCCTGGACAAAGTTACTGTTTAGTAAACGATCAGAATTGATCCATGCCCATGTCGGATCCGTCTCGATATTGTGTTTTGTGGAACTCTTGGTTTTCCATCCTCCTGCGTGGACCTGACCACCCACAGAGTGTGAACGTGGGTCTCGGAAGGAAGGCAAGATGTTGGCATAGCTGTTGAGTTCAGAGCCCTGCTATGCCATCAAATTGCCATCTTTCTCTCCACCGTGCAGCCGAAAAACCTCAGGACTTTTCAAGGCGTTTTTCCCCCCCAATCCATCTTCATCACACTGGAAGATTTTTCATCGTTCTACCACTCCCAGAAGTTGGTTGTAAGATGTTGCTGTATTTAAACTAAATTAATAACATTAAAATATATATATTCTAATGACTATAGCAATAATCTATGCACTTAAATTGTAAGATCAAATTTTTTCAGAGGGAAACCCATCCTAACAAATACATGCATTGCTTCCTGCCTATGGAGGATTATTTATATATGTATTTATTTATTGTTACAGTTGTATTTTCGAGATTATTTCATCTTTTTTTTTAAAGAATATCACAAAAGTAATTTCATAGTGGCACGACGTTGTTGTCGTTGTGGTTGTTGTTTTTAAAAATAAACCATTCTGTCAACGATTTTGTTTTGATGTTGCACAAAACACGGTGTGTGGGACTGTTTACCTGTTGTTTGTTCAATCAATTTGAGTCATAATTTCACATCAATATTCTCTTTTCCATATCAAATGTTACTGTGCTACTTTTTACCTGATCGTTATGAATATGCTTGAAATATTTATCATCCAGTATTGGAGAATAACGTTTCAAGTTTATAAATCTTGAAATGCTTTATGAGAATATTTCAATTTTATGGCGTTGATACACTAGAAATATATATTGTTTTCCTATATATTCATTTAAAATGTATTTTTTCCCTATTATTTGACTTTATAAACATATGTTCAAACATAGATATATTAAACTTGAATCGATGTGGTTATAAATTAAAACATTAGGTGTTTTGAACAATGATATTAAAAATAAATTTGGTTATCCTTGGTTAAATCACTGTTGTGCTGATATAATTGGAACTTTAAAATTGTGTTGGTTTTTTGTTTTTTTTAATTTATTATTACTAGTATTGATATTATTATTATAAGTAGTATTATTAGTAGTTGTAGATCATTCTTAACAAACTACTAATATCTATAGAGAAGGGGTATAGATAATGGATGAATAAAGATATTATTATTATTATTATTATTATTAATGGACATTCGATAGATAGATAGATAGATAGATAGATAGATAGATAGATAGATAGATAGATAGATAGATTTCTTTGATGTTATGTCAGCCAATAAATAAACTATGGCAATCAAGCATAAGCAATGAAACATGTTGTTTCTGTTAACTTAAATATTTTATTAAATTAAAAAAATTATTTGTCATATTTTTTGTTCGGTTGACTATTTCAGTGTAGAAAGTCTTTTCCTTGTTATAGCCCGGGAGGACAGTAGTTTATTGCATATTCGTTTAGTACAATAATAAATATAAAAAAGTTTAAACGTACTCATTTTGGCGGGAAAGGGAACACGTAATCAACGCGCAGACACGGCGTGCCTGTGACCTCACTTCCGGTCGTTACTTCCGGCTTTCTTCACGCCTGCTTCGGGAGCTGACAGCCTGAAACGAGGAGGGAAGCTCAGAAAAGGTAAGAAAACAACGTGCAGCTGCGCGGTGCTGCGTCCCCTTTGCTCATATCAGAGCCGCAGAAAGCCGAGACGAGAAAAGAGGCTTCCAGCGCATCTATACACACTTTATATGCTCTATAACGCAACTTTGCTTTTTCTTCTTCTATCATGTCCTAGCTGTTGCAAAATGAGGGTAAACAGAGGATGCAACCTTCATTTTTCTTTTTATAAATCACGTGTCAATTGCAAAACACGGGATCCTGATAAATGAGGTGTTGTCGCAAGTCTGCATTTTCTATTGAGACGCACCTTGATGCTTTATTTCAGCCTCTTTGTTTACTATACGGACTGAAACTGTTATCAGATACAAACAAAACTGCTTAGACTGATAAAATACAAAAATCCTGTGACTTCCTGTTGCCATAAGACTATAACTGTTCTTTATAAATAGTATTTGCTGTGTTTTAGTTAATGTTATCATTTCTGTAATTACTTTTAGTCACCTTTGAGCCTTATATATGTTATTTAAAATTGTGTGATTTATTTTTTTCATCCTGTCTTATTTGATATTCAGTTTTATTTCTTTTTATTCTGTGTGGAGCAATAGTTACTGGAATTTCCCTCTGGGATTGATAATGTATTTCTATTATATTCTGTTCTATTCTATTCTAAAATGACAAAATAGTCTGTATAATGCCAGAAAAGAAGGATGCAACCTTTAAAATCAAGTACAACTTCTGAAAATGTAATGAAATGCACTTCCCCTTGCTGATATAAGATACAGTTATTGTACGCATTTCAAAACTTCTGTATAATACCTTATAAACTGTCTTATTCTAAGTGTCTTGCGGCTCCACGTAAATTTGATTTGGTGGTCAAATCACATTAATGTCTCTTTTGGTCATAAAAGCTGCAGACTTTTTCTATTGTAGCGACATTATCATCAATCCACACTACGTTTGAGTGAAATCATCATACTGCAGCCTGAGAGGAGGAGAAAGTCCTTGATGGCCTCCCTCCTGCATGTTTTCTCTCCCAGTTGCAACACACCTGAATGCAATGAGAAGCTGTTTTTTTGGATTTTTTTAATAAGAGTGATGATGACATGGTCATTAGGTTGTGGTGTGCTCAAGCAGGGAGACATCTAAACACACGGGACGCCAGTTTGACACCACAAGTATCTCGGTTGGGGCAGGACATTGATCTGAAGTGTCGCCATGTTGCAATAATTTGCTGTGGTGACCCTGAAACTTTTAAGACAAACTCACAATGTACCCTGACTTCTTTGCTGTAAAACAAAGTAAAAAAAAAATTGTCTGTATTTTCAGCTCATTGTATTATATCTTTATTAGTCCACACCAGTTAGGACCAAACAAGGCTTAAAGTGGCCCCTGAAGCAAACTGAATTGTACATCTTCATTCATGTGGTAGGAGAAATGAATTCACTGTATTTGTATTTGTGTATTTAAGATCCAAACATAGATGATTACAGTTTAGGAGCCACCAGAGCAACAACATTTCACTTGTTATAAAAAAAAAACTCCACATTGCCAAACATGTGATATTTGTCTGAAATGAATTAAAAAAAAATTGATTTCAGCTGAATCTGCTCATGAATTCTTAAAATTGAACTCATGGATTATTTTCGTTAGTTCACTCATTTAAAATCCAAAACGTAAGCGATATTGTGCACATTTATCTACTTCTATTTTGTTAATAAAGCACTCAAAGCAGAGATACCTTTATCAATCAGTTATATATATATATTTATATATGGCAATTTTCATCCAAAATACAATGTAACACCAAGTGCTTTTACACAATAACCACCACGATGAGGTTTGCTCTTAAAACGTATTGACGTTCAAATCAATCTAAACATCACATTTCTGATATTCCATTTCTGCATAAGTCATGACAAGACTTGGAAGAGAAAACGTTTCCAACAAGTGACACATCTGTTCTGCAGAAATACAGGGGAAAAAAAAACAGTCGAAACAGCATGACTCCAATATGAGTCAGTCGGAGGAATTTTTCGCTGACTCAGGACTGACGGCGCAGCAGCTGCTGATCACTCGGCAGTGCTGATGCAGACACACAGTCCACGTGGAAGCAAACTTCACCTGCCACCTAATTTGGGAAAGTCAGCAAAAAGCAACATGTGGGTCGTGACCTTCTGGAGAACATCAACCATTTGGTCTTGATCACTTGAGGAATGTTTAGAAAGTAAAAAAAAAAAAAAGCAGCATTTTGTTGAATACAACATCATGTGCGGCTGTAAATCTTGGTTGTTTTTGCAGCTGAAGAAACACTGAACTGATTAAACTCTTAAACAAAAGCAAGATCTGGCTGCAGACGGTCTGACATGAAAGAGGAAACGGGAAATTTGCAGCAAGGATTCCTGTAAAGTGAAGCTCTGCAAATGTGCTGCTCTGAAAACCAGGAATCGACTTTGAATGGCAAAAACATGCCGCGCATGACTGGCCGCCTCGAAAGAAGTCATAGATCAATAATAGAAAGACGCTGTAAAGCACTCAGTATTTAATTCTGATAATATCTGGAATTTAGTCATTAGTCAAAAATTAGCTTTTTAGTCTCTTCTTCAGAAGACATACGAATAAAAGTGTAATTTCTTTTTGACAAACATTAAATAAGTGAACATTTTGCCTAAACTGTACCTGCTGTTGGAACACATTTAACATGAACGTGTGTGTCGGGCAGATGAACAGTGAGAACTTCACCCTCAGTGAGAAGCTGGTGTCGCCCTCCTACGTCCGGCAGGGCTCTCAGGCCCGCCGCAGCCATGAGCAGCTCATCAGACACTTACTGGAGCAGGTGAGCTCACACACTCCTTTCTTTTATTATTTAGTTTTCTTGATGTCACGTTTTGAATGTGTGTGTGTGTGTGTGTGTGTGTGTGTCGTAGGGAAAGTGTCCCGAAGAAGGCTGGAGTGAGAGCACCATCGAACTCTTCCTGAATGAACTGGCCGTGATGGACAGCAATAACTACCTTGGGAATTGCGGCGTGGGCGAGAGGGAGGGCCGCGTGGCTTCCAGTCTGGTGGCCAGACGACATTACAGGTTCGTCTGGGAGATTTTAGGCTTTGCCCGTCATTCAGCATTAAAATCCCGTGTTGCACCAAAAATATATAGATTTATGGTCCGCTTACAAGTTTTACTGAGGCGAATGTCTTCCTCGAGTGGTAGTCATCATGTCATTGCTGATTGCATCGGACACATTTCAAATCAAATTTAAATTTTACTCCCTGAAAGATGCTGAGTTTGATCACTATGTGATGATGTTTGATCATGTTTTATTGATGTCAGATGTATAAGAAGTTAAGTTTTTTTTTTCTGTACATTAAGCAAGAGTGGATTAATATCGAGGAGGACTGCATTAGATCTTTAATTGTCAAGTAGATTAATCTGGGCAGGTAACTGGTTTCTATTCAGCTCCTCCAGCTTCACTAACACATAAACAGCTGCTGGGTTTCACTTCCTCTTTCACTGGCTTGTTTCTTGAAATAACTGGGATGAAATTGACGCACTACCACCTAGTGGTGGAAGTGGGGAATTTGCTGTTGGAAGACGATAACTCCTTAAACGTGCCTAATTGTGAATATTGTGTCAACACATCGCCTTGATTACAGTGCAGTATAGGTCTGCATATTCACAGTATTCATCAGTTTAGAAAAAAGAAGAGGATAAAAAATAGTGAAGCACCATGTTTCTACATGTGACCGTCCTGGTCATGTGATTAGAGACACTCATTTCACTCATGGAATATCAACTTCCAGACAAAACTGGTCGAGTATTGATCAGATAAATGAAGAGAATGACACAGAATTTAATCAGCCTTTCATTTTTGACAGAAATATGTGTCTGTGTATTTTTAGTAGTAATAAACTAATTCAGCCTATACCCTTTTCTGTACGTGATGTATTGGAGTGTTGGGAGTGTTGGGCCAGCACATGTTTCCCAGGACTTGTCGGAAGTTGTTTAATGGTTGCTGTTTTGACCTTCAGCTGTTTCGTGCAGGTTGATCCACGGCATCGGTCGATCAGGCGACATTGCTGCTGTCCAGCCCAAAGCCGCAGGATCCAGTCTGCTCAACAAGCTGACCAACTCGGTTGTGCTGGACATCTTAAAGCTCACAGGTCAGTACAGGTTAGCAGTCAAACGAGGGGGTATCACTCGAATTTAGAGCTTTCGAGTATTCAAAACTTAAGCGTGCTCTCTCTCTCTCTCCCCCCAGGTGTCCGGAGCGTGGCGAGCTGCTTCGTGGTTCCCATGGCCACGGGAATGAGCCTGACTCTCTGCTTCCTGACCCTTCGTCACAGGAGACCCAAGGCTCGTTACATCATCTGGCCTCGCATCGACCAGAAGTCCTGTTTCAAATCCATGATCACAGCAGGTGAAACTATCCTCCCAACAACCACTCGGCCTTACATCCCCATCCACTGGCGAGATCACAATTTAAAAAAAAAACAAAAAAACGGTGTCGGGTCTCATTAAGCCTTTTCTGAGCAACTTTCGATTCCTTGTACTTTAGGATTAGAATACCAAACCTTTTCACTCTCTGCAGACTTTATCTGTGCGTGACGGTAAAACGTCCCCGCGTGTACGCTCCTTCCTCATCCAGGCTTTGAACCGGTGGTTGTGGAGAACGTTCTGGAGGGCGACGAGCTGCGCACAGACCTGCAAGCGGTGGAACGCAAGATCGAGGAGCTCGGAGCCGAGAACGTCCTGTGCGTCCACTCAACGACGTCCTGCTTCGCCCCACGGGTCCCCGACAGGTGAGAGAAGACTCTGGTCTACGCGTTTTGACCTGCCGTGCGCGCGATAGTGGCGTTATCCTGAAAAGTGGCCCACGTTCTACCCCGGTTGGTTGTTTGCCTTCTTTCTTGCAGACTGGAGGAGTTGGCTGCTCTCTGTGCTAAAAATGACATTCCCCACGTAGTCAACAATGCATATGGAGTGCAGTCATCCAAATGCATGCATCTTATACAACAGGTAGCTGCCGCTGCATTCATGTTCGACTCATCTAACTCGTCTGGAACTGGAGCATTTGCAGCTTAAATTCTGTTTTCAATAATTATTCAAATTGATGTCTTTAAACTCTACGATTTCCTCCCCGCCGACTCACCTGGTGACGGTCTCGTCTTCTCAGGGGGCTCGCGTGGGCCGAATCGACGCCTTTGTTCAGAGCTTGGACAAGAACTTCATGGTCCCAGTAGGTGGCGCCATTATTGCGGGCTTCGACGAGGCCTTCATACAGGAGATAAGCAAGATGTACCCCGGTGAGTAACTCTGGATTCGAAACTCCTGGCAGCACCGTATCGACTCCCCACTCGTTTCAGTCTGACAGCAGTGGCTGACTTACCGTTGAAACGGATCCCTTTATTTGTACTTTAACGCTCCAGGTGGCATCGACATGATGCCTCCTCCTGTTCAGAACGCCAGCGTGTGTTTGAAAACAAACAGGCCAACACTCAGATGCAGTTTCACTACCGGAGCCATTGTAGATCCGTACAATCTGAATGATAGAAGATTAAATGCACCTCTATTTCACAGACCAGTGGATTAGACTTGTAGAGATTTGCAAGTACACTGAAATAGTTGCAATTAGAATCTGTGAATCTATCTTTACGTAAAATGTTTTAAAGACGAGGTTTTCAGCTTTAATGATATAACAGCACAGCATCCAGCACTCTGTCTATTACTATGAGCTGCAAACTAATTATTCCTGCTCCAGATGTGATGTCAGATGTTTTTTGCAGCAAGACGACCATGAATGTGGTATTTAAATAACCAGTATTTTGAAGCTGTTTGGATTTAAAAAAAAAAAAAAAAAAAAAATATGGATCTGACTCCTTGTTCTTTTTTTTGCCATTCATTTATCTTCTGACGTGTCACTTTCATGAAGAACAGTCTGCGTAAATGAGTAAACAAGACTGAGTCTGACCCAGCGTTCTGCATCAACTTGACGGTTTTTGAAACCGACATTTTCTACTTTTATTCTCAAAGTGTTCAAATTTGACACCTGCCTCCATTTTGTTATTTAAAGCCTTTTGTTTTTTTTGTCGGGTCAGCTCTGATGTGCGGTCATACACAGTCAGAGAAAACTGATATCTGGTCTTATTCTAGACCTACACAAAGCGTTTAACCTCTGCAGAGGGCAAAGTGCCAGCTCATGTTTAGTTTCTTCATAAGGTAACGTGGCATTGAAGGAGATTGGGCGCTGCGTGTACAGTAACGGGCGGCTTTTTTTTAGCTGCTTAACAGAGTTCACCTCTTGGCCCTCTGCGTACAGGACGAGCATCAGCTTCACCTTCCCTCGATGTGCTCATCACCCTCCTCAGTCTGGGAGCCAGCGGCTATAAGAAATACCTGTCGGAAAGAAAGGTGAGCTCGATCGAACAGGACCTCGTCGCTCCGTGACACTTCACACTCTGTGGGACAGACTGACGAGCTGATGAAACTCACATTAATCACTTTATTCAATGTTCATTGAAACAAACAATCGGATCTCTTTATTGGAGAGAATTCAGTCAGATTGATCAGAACATGCACACTGAAAACTCTCATCTGACTTCTGCAGTGATCAGAATTTTCAAGTGATTATTTAAACTGCAAAATGTGATTTTTTATTATTATTTTTTTTTTAATCAAATAACAGCAGGTGTCTGATTATGGAAAATGGGACTAACACACCTGCATTTCTCCCCGATTGGAAAAAGTTGTACAAAATAGAGTGAATGTAGTGTCGTGATCAGAAGACCAAAAGAAATTGAATAAAACGTACATCATCAGAAAGTCGATAGCTTTTGGCTGTAATCAAATTCCTCCGCACGGAGGCATCGCAGTGTTTAATAAGACAAGACTGGATGTTGTGACAATTACTCACAGTTATGTAAAGGCAGTTAGTGTCATTCCAAGTGTGTTTTATGTCTGCTGTGTGTGTCTCCTTGAAAGGAAGACGTCTTACATAAGCTGCGGTGAGTCTTATGTCGCGCTTGTGTGTGTGTCTGTACGGCTCGTTTTGCTTCACTTGCATTCTGGCTGAGGAGAAAGTCTCGGGACTCCGGTGATCATTGTGGAAGGAGGAGTACGCTCCAGCAAGATAAAAATTGATCCAGAAGTTTCAGACAACGTCCCTCGTGGCTCCCCGCTTTAAAGCGGAGTTGCTCACTATGCCGCAGCCCTCTTCTTTTTGGCACTGCAGCATTCAAACGCCTCCGAGGCGCTCTGCCGCCAATGTACTACATCGAGATGAAATCAGCTTCTCTCGGTGCTGATATCGGAGCACATGCTGAACAAATGTGATACCCGGGAAGCTGAAATTTGAATTAATTTGAGAAACAACCCAAAGCAGGTTAGTTTTGTTTCCCCAGGCATGTATATTAGCGAGAGCTTTTAAAGATTCATATTTAATGAAGAGTTGCATACATCGGGATGACATACAACACCTCGAATCCTGTTTCCCTCACAACAGCAGGTATGTACATTTAGGAAACTCCTCTGGTATCTAACATGAGCTGAGCCCATCAAGGCCGATTGATTTCTTTCGGTCCACTTTATGAATAATTAATGTGCAGAACCGTCCTTTCTATAATGTCTGCAGAACTGAGTGAGTTCCTCACATCTCTCCTGGGGTCACAGGCTTTAAATAATTAAGACTTTTCATCTATTGAGGCTCATTTACAGCCTCGTGTTGCACAAGTTTTGAGAAATATCCACATCCGACAAAAAAAAACAATGAATCGCCCATGTTTGTATGTGTCATGTTTCTGTTGTTTTCTTTTTCTGATGTTTTTGTGAAGATAGGCTTTACTCATCGCTCACACTAAGTTATTGTCTGCAAAGTCTCTCCACCAATTGCCCTCCTTCTCCGGAATAATAAGCTGCTTTGTGATTTGGAAACAAAGGACACTTGGAGACACTTGATCTCACTGAAACTTTTGTCTTCGTCTTCACAGAGAAAATATTTTTCTTGACAGTTTCCAACCAGGACTGTGTGAGTCAGCGGAATCTGCAGAGCGCACGTCCTTTAATTTGCAACGCTTCTCTCTGGGGGGGGGGAATCTCGCACTTGTATCCGTCAACAAAGAAACACGGCGATGTGTTGTGCCGCGGCTCGTCGCAGCTTGCGTCCTGAACCCCTCAGCTCCGGTTCAGTCGTCCACACCCTTCTTTTGAGTCTCCAAACGAAACACTGTGTCAGCGTATTTCAGACATCTGAACGTCAGAAGCCTCGTTTAAAAGCATCCCTTCACCGGTTCTGGCTTACTAATTGATCCCCGGGGTGAAAGTTTGATGCAGAACATCAACATCCTGGTCGGAGAGGGACAGAAACTGAGCAGAAACAGTCATTCAGAAAGGAAAGGGACGTGGACTGACCGGCTTACTGGTGGAGCTGCTTTATTGGTAATAACAGCAAGGTTGCTACTGTTAAAACAAGGATGTGGCAGTGTGCAGAGAAAAAAAAAAGAAAATCACTGCTGCTATTTATAGGTCTTTTCTGGAGCCCCCCCACCACCCCCCCTCTGTTCTGTTTCTTCAAGCCTCTTGTCTGTGTCTGCATGGCCTGCAGGAGATTTATTCATTCCTGGCTCAGGAGCTGAAAACCCTGGCTTCTACACACGGGGAGAGATTACTCCACACCCCACACAACCCCATTTCACTAGGTAAGCTCCAAGTAGCAGCAAGTGATCCTGCTCACGTCTTGAACCCGAAACCTTTCACCGCGCTCACTGGGTGTGGCTCCTCTCCCCTCGCAGCCATGTCTCTGGATGGTCTCCGGGCCGGAGGCGACCAGGCCGTCACTCAGCTGGGCTCCATGCTGTTCACCAGACAAGTATCGGGAGCAAGGTATGACGGGTTTAGAGAAGGGCCACGCTGTTCTGCAAGTATAAGGAGGTTTGTGAAGGGAAACGGAGGAAAGTGACGGAGCGTGAAAGTTAAGAAATGATTTGTCCGTGCCCTTGGGCAGGAGGGGGTCTGGAGTGTTTTGCTAAACAGAGGGCCCCGTGAAAATCAGCAATCATGAAGATGGATTTGCTGAATGTGGCAGAGTGGAAACTACTTTAGAAGATTAGACAGCCTGTCGTCCGTCCTAATTTAACGGGATGTTTCCATTAGATGTGGAAAGATGTTTTCTCCTCTGGGACAGCCGGCGCAAACGGCTCAATGTCCCTTTCTTGTGGTTACTGGCGGTTTTAGGCACTTATATACACATTAAAGAAATAATTCTATGTTGTTTTAGGTGTTTGTTTTTCTTTTATAGTTTTTAAACAAGCAAGTGAATCAATATAAAGTCTCCAAACCTGATTCTTCTGTTTTATGTCAGTCAGATTTGAATGCAATTACATAGAAATAGCTTCCGTGCTTGCTTCTCCCAAGGTCATCTTCAAACCTGTGGCCCCCCTATTTCCACAGCACACGTTAGACGACACATTGACTTCTTGGCTTCATGCTTCAATCTACACTTTAATCTTAGAGAGCTGCAGCATTGTGCACTGCTTCTTTGATCAGTTGTGTTCTGTCCGTGAAATGTGTAGGAGCAAAGTGGCTTCATTTCACATCCACAGTGACCTGCGCCCTCGTGCAGCACGACCGATTAATAGAGGTCTACATCTCATTACGGTGCATTTCTCCACCATAATGGTTTCTCTCATGCACATAGTTCTAGTCGCGGGCCAGTAATTGATTTCACATTAAAGTGAGTCTAAACTGTGCTGACAGCGGAGAATCCCTGCCAAATCTGATGGGCATGCTTGTTGTCTACAGTGTGGTGGAGTATGAAGCTTCAAAACATACTGAAAGATGCATTGGGGTTTTGCTTTTATGCATATCTAGATTACACTATTTCGGTCATGTGGCACAACTCTGCTTTGTTGTTACTATTTTATAAACCTAGACTTATCAAGAGTTAAGCTGACAAAGGCAGTAGCTTAATCCAGGAGACTTTAATGGTAATTCCACGTCTTATTAAAACCTTTGACCCTCTGTGATGCTTGTGCTTTTCAAGAGCGGCTAAATGTAACCATATATAAGTTGAATGAAAGGAAGGTGACGTCTTCCAGCTTGTCATAATTTGCAATTAACAACTAGAGCAATCTGAGATTTCTGACGTCCGCTAAAGGTCGACCTGGAAAATCTGTCATGTAGTTTAGACGTGATCCTTCAACTCTATAAAATGAAATCCTGATCCAGAATCCAGATCCGCATCACCTCTGAAATATCTTGGAATTTTCCGCGTTCTAATCTCTACCTGTGGTGACATGTTTCGACAAAATCCTTGCAGTAGGTTTGGCGTGATCTTGCTGACAGACGTACAAACAGTTAAATACAGTGTACGCCGAGGATTTTATTGCGTCCTTGGCGGCTGCAATAACTCTGAATGACATTCTTGCTCGTCCCATGGAAAGAAATACGGTGAAATCTGAAATATAATAATCAAGGTAGTGACCTTCAAGTGAATGATAATACTGTTTTTGGTTCCTTGTTGAAAATAGATGGTCAAATAGAGGCACAGTCATTTTCTCTGGGAGCTTGTCGAATATTGTTGCTTCCCAGTTTTTCCTCTTTGCTCCATGACAGAGAAAGTCAGCAAATGTTCGCAGTCAAATTAATCTTTAACACAGTTTTCCTTCCTTTAGTGTGTACGTTATGTCAATTAAAAAGTTCTTGTGTATCAAGTAAATATCCTACTTTGAAGCTACTTTATGATCCTAAAACTACTTGATTACAGTTGTTTGCATACTTATAAAAGTTAAAAGATCCTTGTTTTCACCCATGTTTCCAGGGTGATACCACTGGGCAAGGAGCAGACCGTAGGCGGACATACTTTCCGGGGGTTCATGTCGCACGCCGAGTCGTATCCCTGTCCTTACCTCAACGCCGCGTCTGCTGTGGGCATCACTCGAGAAGATGTGACGCTGTGCATGAAAAGACTTGACAAGTGCCTGAAGAGCCTGAAGAAAGAAGGAAGTGCAGCGAGCAGCAGTTCCACGACGCCTGTTGAGAAGGACGCCGTTGAAATATGAGGGGGGGAAAAAATGGGACTTTTCTGCAGCGAGGATACATTTTGATGGGCTCCTGGATTATAAATTCAAACTTTTTTCTTTTTTTTTTTTAAATAGGTTCAATGACTGGCTGCAGCTGGCGATGAAGCCTCGGGCGTTTGTTCCAAAGTAAAATGACACAAAGTGATGCAGGTTGTTAGTTCCCTCTCGTGTGCTCATTACTGTCTGATGTGAGGAGCTGAGTCCGACCGTTTCCCTGTACTACAAAGTCAAAAACCACTGTTTTATCAAGTTATGGTTTAAAAAAAAAAAAAAAAAAAAAAAAGTAAATGCATTGGTGACTGTTTAAAAAGTTTAACTTTATTAGATTATTGCTCGAAATAAATTATAGATTCATCATTTACATATCGCTCTGTCATTTTTTCGTGCAGTAATGAATTGAAATGAGGCAAATTATGTAATTATTATAAACTGCTGCAATTGTTTGACACGTTGCAGACAAATTATCAACAGCTCGGAGAATATCATTTGTATTTGAGTCCATTCGGCTTGTCTGCTCACCGATGTATGTATATAGCTTTATGATATATTCGTTTGTTTCGTTCCTCCTGCATTGTCGAGTAACACGATACAAATCCTGTTGAACCATTAACTCCACGTGTATCCTGTGTATTATATGAGCTTCTTTATTTTAAGGCTCTATAACAGACGACTGGTAACCAATGACGTACACCCGACATAGATCAGTTCTGTCTTTAGAGAAGGAAATGCTCACCATCCGTCTCAGTGAGAATCGGGACATTACAGCATTATCTGGATCAGAAATCTTATCTCAGCTATTGTACAGCTTGTGCAGTGTTGGATTAATTTAAATCACATCTATTGAAGTCACCAGGGAGTTGATCTTTAATCACACAACCCTTCACAATCTCTTTTCTTCTGCAGGTTTTTACACAGTCTTTTTAATTAGCTCAACTCTCTCGTCGCAGTCACTACGAAGCGTAATGGAATGAAACCCTCGGTACAGCATCGACGAATCTATATTTTTATATTTTACTGTCCGAACCGCCGCCATTTCAGCCCCGGAGGATGATCAGGTTTAATAAGTCCTGGGAGGGTTTGTAGTTCAAACATGAAGCAGAACTGGAAACACGAGCAGCCACAGTTTTTATTTTTTTTTTGCTTCAGCTCCGCTCCCAGGTGTGCGTGGGTACGGGAGTGTAGGCACTCTGCACATGTTGGTTGTTCTCTAAAGCAATTAGTCATGCGGGGCGGAATCAACGGCACAACCAATCCACCCGGCAGCCTTTTGGAAAAAGTGGGCTGGACTCAGACAAGGGTGCTGTTTCAGCACACTTTGACTGTTCCCGAGCTGTGATGAACCGTTAAACGGAACACAGTGGAAAATCACCGCCCTGAGACTGTGGCTTTCACATAGAGCTGCTTTTTATTCGCTTCCTTTTCAGGTCATCATCGGCCTATCTTAACACCCACCCCCCCATGAAAATGGCCTCTACAATCACAAGCCCAGTATTTTCTATTCTATTCTATTAAATGTCTTGGTGGATGCTGTTGCTGCAGAACAAATTGCTCTTTGCTTTGGGCGGCCGGCAACGGCCAACAGGAGTTCAGTGCTAACGGAGTGCCAGAGGGCCACAGAACAGCAGCCAGATATACTTAAAGGACCATTGTCGCTTGTTGTCAACAAATATCAACCCTGCGTTGCCCTTTTAAAGCAGAAATGAGCTCTTGTTGTTTGTGTTGTCCGCTGGTTTTGGACCAGCTATCTTTTATACAGCTTCATCCAGTTCATGATTGCAGAGTGGCTGGAGCCGACCCCAGCTCTTTGTTGGGAGAAGGAAGAATCCACCCGTCTGCCAACACAGAAGAGACATACCACCAACACACAGACCAGGTAACAGGACTCAAACCAGGAACATTCCCGCTGTGACGGGACACCTTTTAGGTGCTACACTAACCCTGGTTTCTGTGTCAGGTATTTCAAATCACATCACCTCGTCCATACAAATTTCCTCCAGTTGCAAGATAATTAACGCTGTTGTTCCTTCTGCTCTTCCTTTCAAATCACACCAACACATTTCAGCATTATTTGACTTTGTAGCCTTTCTTTGTCATCCTGTCAAAGGATTCATCACTGGATTCATTGCTACCCTGATCGAACTTCACTCATTAACCAAGGTTCGACTTGAGCAGAAGTATTTGCAGTATTTTACAGTGACCAATTAAAGGAACAAGGAGGACTTGGAATTGTAGGAGAAGGAAATGCCTGAAAAAATTCATTCAAATTCACTCATACTTGTGCCAGAGAAGGTGTTAGTAAAGAGTCACGGACAAGAAATCACCTTATTGCTTATTAAGTATCACAAGCACGAAATGCAAAATCATGCATGAAGTCTAAATAATGCTATAAATTGAAGTCTTGGTTTTTATAATATAGCACTGTATTTTACACCAGAAATTCTACTTTTTTTCTTTGTGAAGCTCATCTTGTTCAGGCTTGATCTAAAGATAATGGATTCATTGTAACCTGTTTCCACTAAAACACTCAGTCAACCAACAATGAGTATTCAAATGTTGTTATGTCGGCATAATATTGCTCTGGCTCTATCTGGCTTGCTGGACTGAATTCAGCTGGACAGTCCTGCTTTGGTACATGAACTTAACCAACTGGTGTTGATGTTATGGAGTGTGACAAATGGAGTATATTACGATTTTACATTTAGATTTTTCTTGGAAACTACTAACAAGTATTTTTTTTTTTTTATATATATATATATCTAAAATAAATCACTACTGCTCTGTATTAATACCCATTATTGTTTCACAGAAGACCAAGCCAAGATTGTGGTGGGAATGAGTGTGAAGAGGAGACAGTAGACATTGTTTGCATGGCTTCACACTGTGTTTTGAGTCTGTGTGCGTGCGTGTGAGTGTGTGTGTGTGCGCGCGTGCGGACGGCCACAGAGGCGCTGTCCATAGTGCTGCAGTTATGCGCCTCAGACTTTATGGAGAAAGGAGGGGGTAAACCCACTCCTATTCTGTAGCTTTCTGCGTCTCCAAAATTTCTCCTGTGACACGTTATATAACTCCAAACCGCTCAGTCGAAAGCTTTTCAATGTTCCTTCCTGTGTTGTATTTGATTGGAGACATAAACAATCCCAGAACGAGGGTCGAAATAACAAGAAACCGCTTAGAATTGGGTTTGATTGCGCACCTATACCTACATTTCGCATTATGAATTTATCCATGCATGATTGGAAATGCTTTTTAAAAATTATTATTATTATTATATCAATACATCAGCGTGTCTCACTAACTACACATGAAAACGTGCTGCAGCTGTTTCTTTCTCTTCTGTCCCCTCCTCCGCGTGTGCAAACGCGGCTGTTTAACCAACAGTTATCCGAGCGAAGCCCTGACTTAATAAATAATGAAAGTGGACGGAGGGGAGCTGCAGCTGATTTGCTGATGTCAGGGAGCCAGTGCAGCATTTCATGGTGCAGGGTGGAAACGCGCGCTGCCGTCTGCCTCCTCCGTCGGTGCTCTCGGGCTCTCAGAAAAAAAAAAATACAACAAACAAACAAACAAACAAAAGAAACAAACCAAAAAAAAAAACCTCACACATGCAAGCCCGGCAAGAAAGATGCTGCCAACTCTCAAGATTTGGGCATTGTTTAGTGTGTGGCTGTGCTGCCTGTTTCCACCGG
The DNA here is from genome assembly GCF_963383615.2 of Lipophrys pholis. Taxonomy (NCBI): domain Eukaryota; kingdom Metazoa; phylum Chordata; class Actinopteri; order Blenniiformes; family Blenniidae; genus Lipophrys; species Lipophrys pholis. Next base: position 19,276,064 of record NC_137646.1, on the reverse strand, counting down.
GCCATTTGAAGAGGGCTTTCCGATGTCCTTCAACATGCAGCTGCTCCAAGGAGTCTATCATCTGCGTCGGATCCTCCTACATCCCGAGGATTTCCCCCAACGAGATAAATTCTCTGTGAGTAGCTGCCTTGTCGGGCATTTATTCAGCAATCGTGCGTTGTTGCGCAGTCCACGCGTGCATTTCATGTCGATCCAGACCCGTAAAGCTGATTATTAACTCCCATTGTATTCCTCCCTATGTGATGCACAGCCTCCAAATAGGAGCTTATATCAGAAGACAGTGCAGGGTACCAAGTGCTTGGTTCACTTTCTAACGTTTTTACTGTCTGTTGGTTATTCGTTTCTGCTTGGTTTTTTACAGGAGTATTGTCAATGGGACTTTCACTGAGGTCAAAGAGGCAATGTTTTCTCACATGCCTTCTCTTCAGCTACTGTAAGAATACTTCTTCTGTTTCATTTATTTTTTTCATATTCATAAGGCTTCATAGGTTGATGCTGCCTAGTAATCAAAGCTTTTGCGGGATGGAATTGGGAAAAACAGGCCCAATAATCGGACGATTTTAAAATAAAATGTGAATGTTATGATCTTTTCTGAAAGGACAGAGGAATTAGCCTGCGCAGCCTTTATGGTGGTGGAGATCCAACAATGATGCACGACACAAGTTATTTAAGGTTACGACAGCATATGCATGCCCACCAGTCATTTCTACTGTTTCAGTCACACCAGTGCCTCCCGAATGTGTGTTATTCAACTATATTGCATGGAAGATCTAACCCCCAGAGATTAATGATGGAGGTCTAGTCTTGGGCTTTTAGTGCTCCCCCCTGCTGTTAAGCCATCAATCCACTTTTCTTACTCCAGGAGTGACAGCTGGGATGTCAGCATAAACAAAGGTGTGGCAAATATTGAGCATTGAGGGAAAATCCTAACAGACACTGGATTTTTTATTAAATCCTGATATAAGACATTTTTTTCTTTACAAGAAAAAGCTTCTCACATGTCACTGAGATGTAAAGTTGGCATAAAAAAAAATCTAATTTGATTTGCAATGTTCAATCTAAATGCATGTTTGAGTTACACAACTGACTGTATTAGCCAGATTCAAGATTTGATATGAATCAAAATATTTATTGTTCTGTGATGTAACTTCAATACCAATTGAAGAGTTTGCATAATCTTGAACATAGGCATGGATTACATTGTTGTAAGGTTGGCCGGCATTGTTCATATTCATTGTGTTTGTTGCAGGCTTCTGAATTCCAACTCTCTGACAACGATAAGGGATGACGCCTTCTCGGGCCTTCCTCATCTGGAGTATCTGTGAGTTCATTAGTGGTTGTGAACACATCAACAACACAATGTGTGTTCAGGATTAACTTGCCCAACCTGGAAGAAACCTTTTTTTTTGGGGGGGGGGGGGGGGGGGTCTATCACTGCACCAAGCCAGCTTCAACCACAAGCACACTAGTAGTTTCATTTCTACCAGACTAAGAAAAAAAAAACGTATTTTGTAAATCACAGAAGAAAGAAAAGACTTCAGCGAACTATAACAAGGAACAGTTCAACCAAAACTTCAGTAAAGATGTTGTTGCGGCTCGATTACTGATCATCCATAAATGTGGGTTTCAGGTTAAACATGAGTTTTAAATGATTTCCTAAATAGTCTAAAGTGTTTTTTGTCTTTTTTTTTTAAAGTATGTGCGTGTTTATTAAAGTACAATCGTATTCCTCAAGAGCAACTTTTTTGCAGTCCTTTTTTTTTTTAAATTATTAACACTGTTTATACTAATATCTTGTGTCCCTAATTGATTGGCTAATTTTATTTTTCATCCGCAGGTTCATTGAGAGTAATAAGATGGAGACTACTTCGAAATACGCCTTCAGAGGACTCAGGGACTTGACTCACTTGTATGCTGTATCTTTATACATTTTTCTTTTTATTTCTATTTTGGTTTGGAATTATGATAATCTGTCTGTATTTACTCCCCATGTGTTCTAGATCTTTGGCTCACAACAACATTAAAGCCTTACCCAGGGACCTCTTCATTGACATGGACTCACTGATAGAGCTGTGAGTATGTCATTCGGTTAATCTTCTATATAAAAAAAAAACAGTGTAATGTTTCCACGTATGACTTGTATTCCCTTTCTGAAGTGCCATGGGGGTCGTCTGCTGTGTTTTCAACATTGACATTCAGTTGTCTTTTCCGGCAGGGACCTGCGAGGCAATGCCTTTGAGTGCGATTGCAGAGCCAAGTGGCTCATGGCGTGGTTGAAGAGCACCAACGCCACAGTATCGGATGTCGTGTGTGCTGGGCCGGAGGACCTGAAGGACAAGCGCCTCAATGATATGACCAGCCTGCACAATGAGTGCACCTCAACGGGTGAGAAACACCGGAGCCAGCTGGATCGAGCTCAACTGGCGTCCGAGTCGGTCAGCTCTGCGGGACCACGCTAGGAAAATGTGTGTTTTTCGTTGAAAGTCTTTGCTTTTGCTTTCTACTTTTTACCCAGATTTCGTCCTCCATCAGTCTGTGGCTGCAGAATCGTTGTCCGTCGACACCTTCAGCTATAAGAATGACGTCTATGTGACCATCGCTGCTCCCAGCGCAGAGAGCTGTTTGGTTTTCCAGTGGGATCACATCGAAATGAACTTCAGGACTTATGATAATATAACAGGTCCTAGTTTTTATGACCGAACTGCCTCAGAAGGCCCCGGTAAAGTTGGTCATTTATGTAACTGGGCTGTGTCCTCTGTCCACAGGTCAGTCCATCGTAGGGTGCAAGTCAGTGGTCATCGAGGACGAGGTGTTTGTCATTGTGGCTCAGCTCTTTGGCGGTTCTCACATCTACAAGTTCGACGATGACCAAAGTAGGTTCAGTAAGTTCCAGGACATCGAGGGCTCCAAAATCTCCAAGCCCAACGACATCGAGGCCTTCCAGATCGGCTCGGACTGGTTCTTTGTAATCGCCGACAGCTCGAAAGCGGGCCTGTCAACTCTGTACAAGTGGAACGATAATGGTTTTTATTCTTACCAGTCGCTCCATGAGTGGTACCGCGACACAGATGCGGAGTTCCTGAACCTGGATGGGAAGGCCCACCTCATCTTGGCGAGCCGTTCGCAGGTTCCCGTGGTCTACCAGTGGATCCGGAACAACCAGAAGTTTGTCCTCCAGGGGGAGATCCCCAACATGGAGGACGTGGTTGCCGTGAAACACTTTCACATCAAGGACGAGCTCTACCTGGCCCTGACGCGTTACATCGGCGACTCCAAAGTCCTCCGCTGGGGCGCCAAACAGTTCTCGGAGGTCCAGGCTTTGCCCTCTCGAGGCTCCATGATTCTCCAGCCGTTCTCCTTCAAGGGACGCTACTACTTGGCTCTGGGAAGCGATTACACGTTTTCACAAGTATACCTGTGGGATGACGAGAAGAAACTTTTTGACCGGTTCAAAGAGGTCTACATCCAGGCGCCGCGGTCCTTCACTGTGGTGTCCACTGACCGCAGGGACTTCATTTTTTCCTCCAGCTTCAAGGGAAACACTCAGATTTTTGAGCACGTCATCCTCGACCTGAGCTTGTGAGGGGTTGTGCCTTATTGCCCCTCCTGCAATTAATCGTCTTCCTCCCAAAAGATACATTTGCAAAGGATAAGCAAAGGACTTAATGAACTCTTTAAATTCTCTTCATTAGTTTCATTCATGTTTAGGTTTCTGCCATGAATCTTAGCCCGGTCAGATAGTGGCACTGACTCAAAGGCCTCGTTCTACTGCTTGTTCTCATGGCCTCTTACATTTTTAGAGGTCGTACCATTTCACAAAGACTGCTGGTATTCATTTTCACATCCAGCCAACATTCCTGAAGGTGGAACTATTTGAAGCTCAGTGTGGGGTTTTTTTTTGGGGGGGGGGGGGGGCGGGGTGTAGATTTTCTGTCTCTGACTAGATACTAATAGTTTGATATCCCCTGAAACAAGGATGTGTGGATGTTACAAGTTTGTTTCCTCTTGTTCTAATGCCCTGTGGTAATGTGCAGAAAGTTGCCTTATCAGCGTTGGGGTATTGTGTTGTGATGGGCCTGCAGTGCCTCCCTCTGGCTGTGATGACATATCACACCCCCTCCTCTGCTTTTTCCATACAGGGAGTATCTCGAAAGCACAAACCTTTAAGTAACATAGGCAGTAACTTAGTGTGTAATTGATAATTAAAATAGAAAAAAAAACAATTGTCGGTGCTGCAGATAATAGTAAATACAGTAAAAAAAAAAAAACAGAAAACAACTGGTTTCTAAAATTAGACGGAGACTAGATATAGTGTAGTTCATTTTTAACAGACAAAAATGAAAGTTCCCACTTTGATACAACTTTTGGTTGAGGATTAGATTACATGGCAGAGTAGAGTTCTCTTTAAAATGTAATGCATATAATTTGTGTTCAGACGATGCCAAGGGGGGGGGGGGGGAAGCTACAGTTTAAAAAAAGTCAGAGGCCTCAAATAAATCAACTTGATAAGAAGGTGAACTTTATCTAAAACAAATGGAAGGGATGTAAATATATCTGCTGCAGTTGTGAGGCTTTTTTTTTTCCCAGTCTGCCATTCTGTTCTCTCAAACCACTGAATGTCAACAAAGCTACACAATGTACATAAAACAAGGACTGCAATGCCACTACCTGTTCTAAAGGGATCTTTGCACTGACTTACAAAAATTAGATGTTACTGCAGCTTGCAAGAGCATGGCACTTTTAAAAAAAAAAAAAAAAAGGGGTGTTTGCCAAATTCTTTTGAGATAAACTGATTAAAAGTCCTAAAGTGCTAAATAGGTGAATGGCATTGCAACTGAAAATTAAAACACAATGGAATATGCAAGCTTTATGTTTCTTTTGTATGATTTACTTTGAAGCATATTGAATGTTATTCTAATAATATGCTGTAAGTTTTATCGGTTGAAAATCAAAATAAATGTAATAATATGTAATACACTCATGTACATATCATTATTGATAATGAGGTTGATGTTGCATTGTCATGTAAAGGTTAATGACTGGAATAATTTGTTTGTAAAAAATATCAAATTAGGTTTTCTTTTATACTCCAGCTACATTTGGATGCTGACAGTAAAAGGTCTATCGACGATAATCCTCCTCTTGCACTAAAAACAAAACTACCCCACAGTATTTTTTACTCCTGCAAAGCATTTCAGCGTTTGCTATATCAGAAACAGTCAGCTTTAAACAGAGAACATGTCTTTTTGTTGTTGTTGTTGTTGTTCCATGCCTGAACACATTAGTGTATGACTATCAAAACATTTAAATATGAAGTGCAAAGTGCAGACATCCCTCTCCTCTGCAACGCTCTCCAACTCTTCTGAGTGGATCCCAAGCTGCTTCCAGACCACCCAGGAGATACACAACTCACAGAAAGTTAGGGATATTTGACTTTCACATCCAATTTCAGGAATGCTACTAAAATACATTACTTCTCCAGGATGATAATAATAATAATATTATATTTATTTGTATAGCACATTTCTAAACATAGTTACTAAGCGCTTTTACGTTGAAAACCACAATAAAACTTACAATATTAAAATACAGAGGTCAGATGTTTTATTTTGAGCTTCTCTTGACATTTCAATGTACATGTCAATATTTTGTATCTTAATGATTAACCGCTACAAATCACAACAAGTGTCTGGTCCTTGAATCGACCATTACAAACTGTCCTTTAGTCACAATCCGTATTTACTACTTTTCATATTTTGACATCATGAGACCAAGACGAGGCCTCACGATTGATCAGCAGTCCGTGGTCACTGCGAGGCTTCAGACAGAATATTCTCAGGGGGGATTTGTCACCGAACTTTGAGTGTCACAGTGTTATCAGCAGGGAGCCGCAGAAACGGAGAGAGACTGGAGGGTCACAGAAAGGCATAGAAGTGAACGTCTTTTGGCCACGACCCACAGCGGTGACAGTGCCCTGCAAACCCAATGATGTGTTCCACTCAACTCCAGGTATGTCCAGAGGAGGTAGGAGGTACCCGGGTATCAGCATGGTCTGCGTGCTAGACGACCTGCAAGGGAAGCTGACCACTTCATCAGACGCGGGCGTCATCGTCTTCCATTGGCCAGGGAGCAATTACACCGGACGAGGGACCAATTCAATTAAATGTTTTTGTATAGCGCTAAATCAACACAGTCATGCACTTTCACTGAGAAAAACCAATTCCACATGAAGAAATCTATAGAACCAGACTCAGAGGTAGAGACTTTCTGCTGTTTGGGATGCCGTTAGAGTGTGTAAGATGAACTGAATAGAATTTGACAACATTTTATTCCATTTTTATTTCTTCCTGCTGGTTTAATCTCATTCAAAAATAAACAGATTAAATTTTGATGGTCAAATGTCAAAGGCTTTGAGATATAGCCAATCAACTCAGGCCATCACATTTTCCATCCATCCATCCATCCATCCATCCATCCATAAGTTTTAAAAAGATAGCATACTTAACTTCACAGGTGTCAGGAAAAGCTACAGTGAACTCTACAGCCACAGGTGAAAAGCTTTGAGTTTAAACAAGAAAAATCATTAAGTTTATTTTAGATTATTTCATTTCACTAATTACACGATTATATCAGTCAGACGTAGTCTGAAAATCAAAGAACCCCAAACTATATATTAATACTCTACAAACATACACATTTATGTATAATTTCATTACTAGTAAACATGACTTTTGAGACACGTTTCACAACTTTGTGCTCTTATGATAAGACATTCACTCGTAACTCACAAGGAATCAAAAAGACTTTAATCAAGATATATTTGTTTTAAAATCTCGTTCCGGAAGTTGTTCCTCTACTTCCGGTTCTACAGGCCGACGACTTGACGATGGAGACAAAAAATAAAAACGTGACGTGACGTCGCAGGATAAACAAACGGAGGAGGAGAAGCTGTCTGCTGCCTGACATTTCTTTTTTTTTTTTTTATGCAAACTGTGGAATAATGCAGTCTTCCAAGAGGAGCGAGAGCGACTGGCAGGGGTTAGTCAGCGAGGTAAGTGAGGGGAAACACGCCGGGAGCAGACGCCGTGCGGACGGACACGTTCTGGAGATGTTGTCGGTCCATATGGTACCAAGCTCTCCGGGCTGGAAGCTGGTTAATGTCACTTTAAGTCTTCTCGGGTTTTTTTGGGTTTTTTTTTCGTCATATGGACTTCTATTTGTTGGGGTTTTCTATTTAAACGATCATCATCCGAGCCTTTCTGTGGAAAAGACCCTGCCCACATTTCTGTACACCTCATAATATAATCCACCTGTGGGCCCAAACTCTTTAAATAGTCTATATTCGCTTCAACCCACCTGGTTAGTTTATACTTGTATGAATGGATCTGATGATGGAAAGTATTACCGATTATAAATATACATTTAAACGCTTTAACGTCAAGATTAAATTATTATACAGTTCTCATATCTTTCTCTCATATAAGTCATTTCTATTAGTGGATAGTGGAGAATAGCCATCTGCTACTTGCTACTTGTGGAAATAATTACTGAAATTTGGGCGAATTAACATTTCTAAACCTTGTTGTTGAAAGCTGTTTGAAAACTTTTAAAATAACTTTTTATTTTTCAAGAGGGAGTTTGATAGACACTGTTTAACTGTATGGCATAAGGCCAGTAACCCATTGCTCCTTTAGACCGGATGTAGAGTTCAAAAAAGTATTATTCTTAAATCCGATTGTCTTTTTATTTGCACACTGGACTATTTTCTCATCTATAAAATGGCTAAAACTGTTCGAAAAGAGTACACAAATGAGCCAAAAGGCTAAAATTGCAAGAGAGGTTGATTAAAAAAGAGTAAAAATGTCAAAAGGCAGCTAAACTTGTAAGATTTCTATTAAAAAAAATCAGACTGCATGCTTTGGGATTGTAAAATAATCCATCCTACCACTTGAGACGCAGCAAACCCCAAGCTATGACACCATCTCAAGGCCACTACTAACAATAACCAACCAACAAACTCCAGCAGGAATGACACAGCGAACCTAAACTTCCATCCATCTGCAGTGTAAAGTCGGGTTCTGTGTGACCGGAGTAATGCCGGTCATCGTACCTCACTATGTTCACTGTCAATTTTGTTTGATTTGGTTCTGAGCTGGTCTGACGGCTGCTCGCCACACTGTTCCTGTTTCTTATCTCCACTTTGCACCTTTTCAGGAACTGGTCAGGGGCGTCACGGTTTGTGCAGTCAAGTAATCTGACCGGTTCCCTCACACATTTTGGACGGAAGGAAAAAAAATAAAGCCAAGAGCGAGCTTTGTTTTACACAGGAGCTGGATTCGTTGACGACTCACGGTGTGATCGCTCTGTGGCATGTGTTTTTGTTTGTTTTTTCTTTTCTCTCGGCGTTTCCTTGCTGCAGTTCCTGGTGTGCAAGCGTAAGCTGGAGAGCAAGAAGGAGGCGCTGCTCATCCTGTCCAAAGAGCTGGATACCTGCCAGCAGGAGCGGGACCAGTACCAGCTGATGGCCAACCAGCTGCGAGAGCGGCACCAGGGACTGAAGAAGAAGTACCGGGAACTCATTGTGAGTGGTTCAAACCTTCAAGGTGAAGCTTTTCAATGAAGTTACAGTTGATTAACAATCATTTTGCAGTATGTGTCATCACTCTATATAGTAGAAGCAAATCAACGAGATCTTAATCGGTCTCTCCGTCATGTTTTAGGATGGCGATCCCTCTTTGCCACCAGAAAAACGCAACCAAGTAAGTTCAGCTTTCTTGCTGCTGCTGATTTTAAAGATTGTTCCTTGATGTATCGTGGTGTATCTTTGAGAACATCTTCGTCTACATCTTGGTTGTTTTTTTTAATTCATGTAAATGAAGAGCACCAGATGATTATGGGTATGACAAACATTACAGTGGGTGTGTTTTGTTGGCGGATTTGAAGCCTGTGCTTGCTGTGACAGCCGTGATTAAAGAGAGCGGGCGGCAGGATAGGAGTGTAAAGAAGAAGTGAAAACACACTCACGCCGCTCCACAACATGTAACTTTAGCTGTAGCGTGTGTTTTATCTGAAACGTCTGTCTGCCATTTTTATGATCACTATTGTTAAATGAGGATTACTTGTTCCAATTATTATTTTTTTTACTTCTTTGTGTTGCGTTGTTGATTTTAAAACGTATAAAGCAGTTTGTTGTTTTTTTCCCCCTTCGAGGTAAAGGATGATTCTAATTCAGAGGCGCGCCATCCTGCTTTATAGAGGGCAGGGTTGGCATGTTTATGATGCCTCCCTGCTACGACGTACCTAAATCTTGTTAATGTTGCATTATCAAGATATGCGGACAGAAAATCCGACTTGAAGTCGGGAGACATCTAAAATGTTCAGGACTCTCGGATTGGGATTGAACAACTCTGTCCTCAGTGAACAGGACCCGGACTCTGTGAAGTGGCATGGATCACGAGCTGTTCCTCCTCCTCTCCTCCTCTCCTCCTCCTCTCCTCCTCTCCTCCTCCTCTCCTCCTCTCGCTCCCCAGGTGAACCTGGCCCAGCTGTTGAGGGACTCCAGGGAGCGATCGAAGCGGCTCGCCGAGGAGGTGAAGGAGCTCACTCAGAGGCTCACAGAGGCCCAGGGAGATAACAAGGTGCAGTCACCGACGCCAACATGGCACACGGCTGAAGTAACACTCCTGTAATGAACCCCGCGCTGTGCGTCGGTTGGAGACACCGTCGTGAAGAAAATCTGTCTTATTTCCCGCAGCTCTTGAGGATGACCATCACTCGCCAGAGGCTGGGGGACGAGGAAGTCGGGGTGCGCCACTTTCCCGCGCACGAGCGAGAGGATCTGGTTTGCCAGCTGGAGAGGGCGGGACTACAGGTAGATTGGCGCATTTGTTAAGCAACATATTTTCTCACTTCATCGCGTGTTCACTCGGGTGTTATCGCCACAGTTTGGCTGCAAGACGTTACTTAATTACCGGCACACATCTACTCACCAAAACCCTTAACGGTGTAATCCCCATTGTTGGTAATTACAGTAACGTGGTCGTTTAGTGTAATGGAGAGTAAAAGGAAACTTTCTCCTCTTTCAAAACTACTCTGGAGTTTTTTTTTTCTCGCTGCTCCAGTCGAAGCCACTTAGTTGAAAGCAGTAGATGAGGTTTCACAGTGGGGAGCTCCTGAGGTGCTGATTGCTGAGAACGGCATACGCACTATCAGCAAACTCTGCTTTAATGAACACCGCTTTCGAAAACCTGTCACTTTCGCTTTTTAAGTGTCTTCTTTTTTATTTGCCCCGGTGCATTTTTTTTTCTCTCACTCTCTCTCTCTCTCTCTCTCTCTCTCTCTCTCTCTCTCTCTCTCTCTCTCTCTCTCTCTCTCTCTCTCTAGATTGAGGAGATGGAGCACAATGTCAAAGCCTTGACAGACGAGCTGCAGGACGTGAAGGCCGAGCGAAACGTGTTCAGAGAGAAGGCCGACCGCCTAAATGTGGAGCTCAACCACATTCTGGGGAACCATGAGGCGCGTATCATTGACGTCGATGCCCTTTGTATGGAAAACAGGTGAGTTGGACACAGAAAGTATCACGGTAGAAGATTTCCGGTAGGCATGGATACAGTACATGCTCCTCAGGGATTCATCATGTCGAATGCGGTGTGCCCCAAAGCCCAATTCTTTTCTTATATACTTCCACTTGGAGATGTCACCAGGGGATATACATTGAATTTCACATCTTTACTGACGACATAAACTGTACAATGCTATGTGTCGTGAAGACATGCGGCCAATTGATGAACTTTTTAATTGTTATTTAGATATTAAGCCATGGATGGACGGAAACTTCCCTCAGGTCATTGAGGACAAAACAGAAGTTTCAGTTATCGATCCTAAAGCTCATTATAAGAAACATTGGTGGAGATTAAAGGCACCGTCTTTAAAAACATCAAATCAAAGTAACAAACCAAGTAAAGGTTGGGTATCACTATGTTTTTATCCAGTTTTTACCCTATAAATCACTTTTTCTTTTTCTTTATACTGAACGTGCAATATAATTAATGTTTGATGTCATATTAATTATTTTAGTTTCGCTCATTGGACATGATAAGTGAAGGAATTTGAATGAGTGTCTATAAAAGTTTTTGGGGGGATTTCTTTGGTACCTTTGTATCTATTAAATATTAGCTTTGCTCACTTATCCATTGTGAGGAGGTCATCGCCCGGACTGCGTTTGAAGGAAGTTCCACATATTTTTTACAGCTTATCGGCCTTTTTCCTTTACTGGTCCAACTTTTCCCATCCTTCCATCTCCTGATGCTTTAAACTTGCTTAATCTGATGTACGAGTGCATTACCAGTTTGATGTCCAGTCCTTGTATTTCTGGGTCTCCAAGAGTTATCTCCTTCTCACCGGTCGGTCCCAGTTGGGGGTTTATTTTCAGCGGTGTAACATTAAAGGTCCGATCCGCACGGCCTCCTCCTGTCTGATGATGTGGAGGTGTGCCGTTTGAACTCGGTGAAACATTGATGGAGGTTCTGATCTGAGGGGCCGTTAATTGGCCGTTTCTGAGACTGCGACCTCGGGTGAACCGTTCCTTCGCAGCGGCCCTATTTCCTCGGGCAGACCTCATAAGTCCTGATTACAATACAGACTTTGATGGGTTCTGGAGAAACTTTTGAGTTTTTTTCTGACCTGGAAGAACTGTAATATTATTTTGGATTTATTTTTTTTGTTGCTGTATGGTTTATGCAGCAGCTGTTCACCTCGATCACCGTCGCAGGACCAATAATCTCAAAAAATTAAAAAAAAGGCAGTGGGTGACTCCTAACAGGACTCATTAGTTTAAACAAATCGGCTTTATTTCTAAACAAAATAGCTCAAGCATAAATAAACCTGAACGCAGCGACTGCTCATTTACAGTGTTTTTATCCTCTGTCGATCATTAGACTTTATTTTTTTTTTTTTTTTTTCAGCAACAGCAAACATTGAGAAAATGGTTTCCCTTTATTTTAAGTTGTTTCACTTGAATCATCTCAGGTATATGTGAACAGATTGACAAATTATAAAGAGCGGTTGAATTAACAAATGAAGCTCATTAATCATCGGGGCTTGTGTGATGGACAAAATATATATATTTTTTCCTTCTTGATACTCTGACTGTGTTATAATACTAAAACGCTGGATAACTATTCCACACCTCAGCTTTCTGCAACCGTTTTTATGTTTTTCTTCATAAATCATAACTCCTCTTCTCTCTGCTTCAGCAAAGAACAAACTTTAAATGCTCTGTATTCGTTGCACACCCCCTCCTACCCGTTTGTGTCTCCTGACTGCATTTATCAAGCGGTTCATCGTTGCTTCTGCAGGTACTTGCATGATCGTTTCAGCCAGCTGCAGGAGGAGGTGAACCTGCTGAAATCAAACATCATGAAGTACAAGGTAGCAAGTGTTCAGATACTGAGAAAAATCCATTTAATCTCTTTATATTTGAAATTGTATTAAAGAAAAAAAAAGGTGCTGTTTTATTCAAACTGTGCATCAAACTCAAGCAGGGTGAACTTTGTTGTCTTGGTTCTCCCTCCCTGCAGACCGCCCTGGAGCGGAGGAAAAACTCCACCGCATACGGGAAATCAAACAGCAGCCCTCTTACCGGAGTCCTCTCAGCCAAACAAGGTGACAACCCAAACTGTTCTGCACGCTTTGAATTCCCTTTGAGCGCCGACGTAGATGGATGTCGGCGCAGCCGACGTGGAGAGCCAGTAAATGTTTTGTCTGTCGCCTCACGGTATTTCACATGCAAATGCTTTCTGATGCGATAAACTTCCCTCAACTGACGGGCCTGCCTTCCGTGTAAGAGAGCTGCTTCTTTGTTTCTTACTCTGTCTCAGTGTATTATTAAATAACTTTTTTTCTTTTCTTTTTTTGCCAATCCCTCAAGCCACCGCTCGGACACCAGCTGGGCTACTAATTGTATTCTGAGTGGTAGAGAGCACCACTGGCAGGGAAATGAGCCTGCCATGATGACTGACAGTTTCTGGCAGAAGCAGCACAGTGGGCTCTGGAGTTAAAGTTAGGAGAGTGTCACCTCGCAGACAGCTGTTTCCAACTCTCCATCTCTGTCTTGCTCTTGTCATGCTGTTCTTTGCCGTCTCTTGTTAGATCGCCCCCTTTTTCGCGCCGCTCTCTATTTTTTAACTTTCTGTGCCCAATGCTGTTGGTGCATCATCGGTAAGGCCGTCGGTTAGCGCGCCTGTCTCTTCAGTGCGCGAAGTCACGTCTTTATATCCTGCGTGTCTTTCGTCCAGTGAGACATTTCGGTGATCGTCGATCCCTGTTCGTCCTGTCAGGCTGCACGGTGGTGTTTGTCTTTAGAACTCTTGTCTCGTCGTTTCGTCCCACAAAAACATAACGTGTATTTGGGTTCATTTGTGAGTGTGTGACTTTCTGTCTGTCAGCCGTTGGTCTCTGATGGACTGTCTAAGGTGTACCGTACCCTCACCCACAGTCAGCTGGGCTCCTTTCCTCATTGCCCTTTTTATTTATTTATTTATTTTCAGTCCAAGAGATGCTTCTGGAAGAGCATGGCTGTAGCCTCCCAGCCACGCCTCAGTCCATCCACGACCTTAAGTCCCTGGCCACTGCGCTGCTGGAGACCATCCACGAGAAGAATTTGGTCATCCAGCACCAGAGGCACACCAACAGGTACTTGGACGACACCCGGGGCTATCAAGAGGAGCACTGTTACGAAGCCGTTACTGTTTAACTCCTGTGATGTTTGTCTACTGATTAGAAGAGTCCTTCTCCTCCTCAAAGGCAAACACATGAAAACATACACCTGAGCGTGTGCACACGGCGCAGTCCGCAGAAACCTGACACTTCCCACTTGGTCCACAGGATCCTGGGAAACCGAGTTGCAGATTTGGAAAGGAAGTTGAAAACCCTGGAGGTTTCGGGCTTATGGAGTCTTCCAGGTGAGGTTCAGCAACAAAAAGAAAGCAGTCATTGTCCTTACTGTAGACCTGAAACTATCGACATTAATTAGTCAAACATCCAGCTCTTTTTAGGTAAACAAGTCACATTAACGTCACAGAATTGTTATTTTTCAGATTGGGTATATAATGTTAAATGGGGGTTTAATGTTTTACCACGTCATTATAGCAAACATGACTGTGGCAATTTGCAAATCATGTGCTTCTGAAGCTGCATCCTCAGTTCTATCGTGTGTAATTTAGACTTTTTTTTTTTTTTTAAGTCATTTTAACCAGCCAACTGGTTTAAATAATTTCTCTCCATCTCTCTCTTTTTTTTTTTTTTGAATTTTAACACTTTAATGAGATTTTTCCCCTCTCTTAACACTGTTTCTTTCTCTCCACTCTGGCTGCATCTCAGGCTTGACCTACCACGTATCCGTGGGAATTGGGAGTATGTATTCCTTCTGCCCCACTTAGCCCATCCATGCCCTCCACTCTGTCATGCCAGGACAAATCTGGGCAGACGCCCAGAAAACATGTCACCTCACGCCCACCGTTTACAATGTGTCGAGTCCACTGACCACCCGCTCATGTGTCTGTTCATGATACCACTGACTGAATCAGGCTGCCTGTGTATCACTCTGACCCTTTTGGTCCAGTGGGCCAAAGCTGGCTGTCTTAGATCTTACACAGAGAAGGGAAGAAAAAAAAAGAGGCTTGTTCTTGTTTTAAGGATAGCAGAAAGATTTTAAAGCTCCTCTTATAAATTATTTTGCAGATAACTGTATGCATTTTTTTTTTTGGGAGTCAAATGAACATGCAGGTGAAAATGGATTATGAAAAAGAAGATGCTATAATCTGATTTTCTGACAGAATGGAGCAATGTTCATTAGTAATAATTAGCAAAAGAGCTGATATTTTATTAAACACCATTTTGGATTCATCGTCAAAAAAATAAAAATACTTTGACAGTCACTATCATCATAACGGCCGTCGTATTTGTCCCGAATACGGGGCTGCCAGATGTTTCTCTCTAGTAAACAAGCCCCTTTCTCACCGAGCAAAATGTCAAAACTGACACATTCAACAAAAACTCATTAAAAGCAACGTTTCCAAACTTTATTTACAGCAGCAAGCAATAAGGAAGTTCGCCTCAGAAAGCCGTTCCCCTTCCTTCCCACTGGAGGGCGATGTTGTGCCATCATTGGGAATGACTGAAAAGGTGGAGGGGCTGTGGCTGAATGGAGGTACCCTGTCATGAGACCGTCATTCTCCCTGCCATAAAACTGACAAGCATCCATTACTGAAAATGATTGCCCACATTACAAACACATTTAGGGGAATGTGCCGTTATTAGGGAATTTGTAGGCGAGGGCCCAGAGTGCCTGACGACCACGCTGTCCACCACAGTTAGGGAGACAGAGATATAGAGAGAGATGTGAGCGTCTGTGGCCTTGATGTGATATGAAGTTCGGCTGATGGATATTAAAGACGAACGGGATAGGATGGAGGGCCTTGGCCGCCTACCTGCGGCCCGGAGAACACTGGCGGTGACTACATTGTCTTCGGATGAGAGGGAGAGAGACGAAAACAATAACAATGACATGGGCGCAGTGAGTCAGATAAAGTTGTGATTGATGGATCGCCCCGGTCCCGCAGTTCACCTCCACCCCGGCGCTGAATGAGTGCAAGCTGAAATGTAACACGGCAAGTGAGAGCCTGTCACTGCGCATCGGCTTTTGGCAAGACGGAGGTGGACGCAGAATGCACCTCGCCAAAGCTCCGTTCTAGTCCTCTGACAGGCTTTCTCGAGCATAGAGGAAGACGTTTCCTGTCAGCCCAGAATGAAACGGCCCTCCATTCCAGTGTAGTTTTATGTTTGACAGATTTGTACACCTCTCATCTTTTTGTCTTCTTCTTTGAGATGCCGAGATCGCGATCTCGCCACGATAGCGTGCAGAATAGCGCAGTGCTGATGGACGTGCGCTCATGCATATACAGTAAGTTGTGTTACAGTGATAGACGGGTGACTGATTGACTGGACATGTGGCTGTCAGGAACTTTTAGAGCACGTCCACATGCTTTAAGCGTTTTCTTTTTTTTGCGTCCTCCGGGGTTCCACTTGCTTCATAGAGACGCGACGGTTGTGCACAGTCAAGTCTTTGCTCTGTCTATGTAAGAGCCGTCTGGCTGCCTCTCTTAAAGTAGGAGATGGTTCATTACGACAAACTGCATTTGTGATTTTTTTATTTATTTTTTTTGCTTGATGGGATGAATGTGGAAGTGGATTCCTTTTCAGGGCAGGTTTAAGCAAGGTTTCTGTTGTCAGGATTGTGTCTCGGCTGATGATGAGAGGAGAAAAGAAGGGGAGAATTAATGATTGAAACAAGTGGTGGGTACAGTTCAGATGAAATGGGACAATTAATGAATGAAAAGCAGGTTTTGGCAGGGTGGATATGAAGGGCATTGGAACAGCGCTGGGAGGGTTGATCAGCTTTAAGTATGCTGATCGTAATGATCACAGGAGCGTGTGAGGCGAGAGCTTTCCTTGAAGAACTCCTGTAAACAATTTAACTAGACATACACAAACTTGGGTAAGTGTTGAGTCGGCAGCCGGCTCACACACTGCCGTGGGACGGAAACCTTTCTTCAACCAGTGTTTGTCCAAAGTCCTCCAACATGGTTGTGTTGGTCACTCTGGCAAAAACAAATGGCACATTCAAGATGAACAAGAGTTCAATGGCAAGAGATTTAAGGCCAAGAAGCATTGTTGCAGCAAAGAAAGAATCTACCAAACACAAATGTCTTTACCATGTCAGCTGAAGGGAAAGGGAAACCGGGCAAACACAGACAAAAGAAGATGAAAAACAAAAACCAAGGTTAACAGTATAACCTTGTTGTAAAAACAGTGTAGTAAGGAGACTCGAGGAATTAAAAGTAAACTACAAAAACTCAATCTAAACAACAAACTAAGCCAGGGAGGAGAAAAACACCTTGTGCCCTGTAGAGCGAGTACTTTTATAAGGCAGCGACAGAGGTTGTCACGCTGTATGTTCACGTTATTAAAACAAGGCGTGGTGCTAAAACAAAAGGAAGATTCTTTTTTTTTTTTTTGACTTTTGAGATCAACTGTTAGGCTCTTTCTTGTTGGTGCTTCAGGATCCTCCAGTGTTGTTCTCACATCGCTGTGAACATTGAGTATCCGCAACAATATGGACTGCCTTCCCGACAATATGCTCCCCCGTTCACCACTCATGATTCTCATGCATTGTGTCACCCAGTCATCCATTTGCCCGTTCTTCTGTTTGTCTTCGTGCCTCACACTCCAACGATCATAGAATTGTGGCGTCCGCTCACACCACCATGTCCGTGAAGACAAAGCCTGCATGCGTACGGACTTCTTTGTTTGTGGCGTACACTTTTGTGTGTGTGTGTGTGTGTGTGTGTGTGTGTAGAGTTGTGACGTCTGGTTCCGAGCGCACGGTCTCCTATGAGCAACATATGGTGTCAGCCTAAGAGGCGTGCAGCCATCACTAATGAAGACAGATGACGGGGAGCCGAAGCCTCTTCCTGTGAGCTCTGCGGTGCATACGTGCATGGGTTTGGGTGCCGTGCGAAGAGCGCACGGAACGTGGCGGCGCACATGCGCGCCCTCCAATCCAACACACCACGACAACTCGGTGTTATCACTCTTCTTTCTCGCTCCCGAGCTCGATGCTTGAAAGTTTGTTGTTTTTTTTCCCCCTCCTCACAGGGCCACGGGACACGATCACGCTGAGCGAGAACCTTCAACCGGAGCTTCGTCCGACGCGTGCCGTGCCGTTGATAAACGTGCAGCCGCAGAAAGGTGAGGGTGTAATCGCGTGTGGCCTTCTTCTCCTCTCGTTGATTAGAGCCCCCCACAGTTAATGGCGCAAAGACGGCAATTAGCGTGCCGCGTGCTAAACGCGCCTGCCCGTCTTCCCCCATGTTTAACCCGAGTCCCTTTCCCTTCCCTTCCCGCCTCCCGACTCCTCTCCGCTTCTCATTGGTGCAAGCTGCCCAAATGCCATGGCATTTTGGAAATGTGAAACAAATTCTCGCCCACTGACATTCAGAAACTTCTGCCGTGTTCTCTTTGAAAGGAGGTGGGGTGTGGAGGGAGGGAGGGGAGGCATAAATATGGATGCCACTTCAAGTAATGTTGCCTCCTTGTTGCGTGTTTTTGCATGTGTGTGTGCGCGCACGGGGGAAAAAGGTGGCTCGGAGTCTGTGTGCAGTCTTTAACCTTTTTCCCTGCACATCCACAAATATGGGTCAGTAATCCCCAAAGTGAGAGCATATTTTGGCAAAGAAGCAGAACTAAGCTGTTGCTATTGCAAGGCGTCACACTTGTCTTGTGTCCCCTTGTCTGGGGCACGGCTGCTAAATTTAGGCTGTTGCCATGGAAGCACTTCAGTCATATAAGTAATTGAAATAACTTTGCACATTGACACAAGGGGTCCAGCTCTAAAAGTGGAAAGTGGCTTTTCGCCACTTTGCATTCAGGTGGCAACAATAATAATCTGTTTTCAAGCAACGCGAGAGTGTTCGGCGGAGAAAGCAGCGAGTGATCAGTCTTGAAGCGGAACACCGTCACAGCTGACAATACTTCTCTAATGTGGCTGTGGCTCCAGATCAAGTGAGATATTAAAATGACCAGTCGTCCCATCTTCCTTTTCCCAGGTCTGTCAGACAACAGAAGTTCGTATGAATCATCCTGGGAACGCCACACAGCTGGCAGTGACCTTGGCACAGATGGCGTCGGCGGGGAAGACGCACCTGCACTGCTCAACAGCCTGGATCCTCGCGAGGGGGCGGAGACAAATGGGATTGACAGGAGAGGGGGAGAAACGGCGACCCTGGTGGAGGTTCCGGTCGCCGTCGAGCTGGAGGAGGGACGGAGCCCGGTGGAGGAGTCGGGCCGCGAGGTAGAGGAAGTTGAAGATGAAGAGCTGGGCTCCACAGTGGAGGAGGGGGAAGAGGCGGCTCTAGCGTTGGATGCCCCCCCCACTCAATCAGACCGTCGGAGGCCTTCAATGAAACAACGACCTGTCAGTCGTTCAGAGGCGGTTCATCCACCCTGCGCCTCCCCGGACAGTGTGTCTAATAATACACCTGAATATGAAGCCGCCTCACGATCGGTTCCAGTGAGCCGAGTCACAGAGGCGTCGAGTACCTGCGAGTGGGGCGGCCATTGTCCTTCTGCAGAGACTTGTCACGGCGAGAACTTGGCATGATTCACGCTTCCTTAAATTCTCGGAATGATTGATTAACCATTCCTAGTTGCATTTCTATGTGAGCACTGCCCTCCAGCTCCCGTCTCATCCTCACAGCTGCTTTGGTCAGTAAAACACAGAAAAAAAAAACCTTCTCTGCCACACTTGATGAATCCAGGGGAGCACTTTGTATCGCGATGAGGATGGAGTCGCACTCGCTAGACCCTGGAGCACGAATTTAGCTGAAAAAAAGCAAGAAAACCGCCAGCATCGTTTGCTGTGCCCCATATTCCGATCCTCCGATCCCCTGTGAAAAGATAATCCCAATTGTTTGCTTTCGCTTTCTTCTTAAGGGATGCCACTAAATTCAATGCTGCATTTTGCTCCGACTCTTCGAGGAATTCTAAATTGACATATCAAATGTCACAATTAGTGTGTTGTGTAAACTGTGTGACTGAACCATCTTAACGGTAGAGATCGCATCAATGTCTTTTTATCTGTACGGGTGGAAATTGCTCATTGTATATTTTTCAGTTTTTGAGTGCCTTACATGTGGAAATACTGATATTTATGAATAGAAAATGATAAACCTGCTGC
Organism: Lipophrys pholis; assembly: GCF_963383615.2. NCBI lineage: Eukaryota > Metazoa > Chordata > Actinopteri > Blenniiformes > Blenniidae > Lipophrys > Lipophrys pholis. Next base: position 19,256,269 of record NC_137646.1, on the reverse strand, counting down.
GTTGTTGGTTTTTCCTCTTCATCTCAGCAAACACACACATAAGATCAATCAAAAATGCATATTTTTAAATTGTCAAAACTTTAATAAATTAATTAATTGCTAAGAAAATTATGAAAAATGGAAATAAATAGTGCCGTCTGAATCATTAGAATGAATCAATAAGCTGTTGAAGATTGTAAAAGTTACGGGGAGACTTTGTAAACTATGAATAATCATCAAATAAAGTGAGAAATAAGGGGGGAAATGATTTAACAGATTTAATGATTGCATTTTAATACATTACATGTATAAGTACTGCTATTGAGAATATACCCCATTGTTAAAAATAGGCATTCAATTCAATTTACCTCTGTTAAAGCACATTTCTCAGACAATACAACATATACTTTTTGTAAATAAAAACATGATAAACAAATATAGAAAAGAAAGAAACTAATTTTCCCTGTTAAACACTAACATGCCTGTGAAATCTGAAATTGACTGTTAATCCAGATTGTGAGCGACCTCAGTTGAGACATAATCATTTGTCTTTTTGGAGCCGACAGTCGATGTAAGTGAAGGAGATGTTGAGCTCATCCGACGGGGATTTGGATCCGTCAGACGACAGGTGGAGACCAGGTGGCCTTGTGGGATTGAAAGCCCGATATTTGCATTAGGTCTTAAGCTTGAAGCCACACAACGTGCAAACTATCTGATCAAAACTGCAGCTGACAGGAGCTGACTTTGTGAACTTTTCTGTAACGCCTGTTTGAGCTTCCACACGCAGCTGGTTTGTTTGATGGTGACGTTCCGGAAGAGAAAATGTAATTTACGCCGCAGTGTTCGCAAGGTTGATGTTTCATTAATGTCAGATCTGGAAGCTCCAGGTTTTTTTTTTTTTGATGGTTGATTGATGGATTTGAGGATCTTAACTTGATTCCTGTCTCTTTTGTCTCGAATGTGAACTACACTGATTTGCCTTGCAAAACCTCTAATAACAACAAAAAGAGAAGGAACAGTAACAAACTCGCTGACTTGAGTTAACCTAACTGTATGTCGACAGCAGCAGGCAGCTCTTAGAAATATAAGTTGATATTTATCTGAGAGCTGTGGATCGCTGGCACTCAGGGTTGCCAGATGTGACTGACATTTTCCAGCCAAACACACCCAAGTTAATAAAAGGTAGTTTCCTGATAATATCTTCTTATAACAACCATAACGAAGTAATGCAGTAACAACAGATACTCTCACTCCTTCTTAAACTTGAATTAAATGCCTTTTTTTGTCCCACTGTACTGACATAAACATTCCACCAATTCCTTATAAACTTCATAATTTTAGTGGGCGAATTCATACACCAACAAAACCTTCACTTTATTTCTCCTGGAAACTAAAGTGCTTCACACGTTTTTAAAAATAACCAAAGAAAACGAGAAAATCTGACATGGCTACAATAAAATGACGGTGGACTTTCTCAATTCAAAATAAATGAAATGCTGATATGCATGATATGCAATATTTTGCAAAGCAACACAAAGTTGATCAAACTGCCAAATGTTATTTTCCCCAGCCCAACATGTTCAAAACAAGCCCAACCTGGCAACACTGCTGGCGGTATGGCGTCGGCGGGTGAACTCAGGAAGTTGTACAGAGAGAGAGACAGCAGCTCTACGACAAAACTCACCGAAACTGAGTTATTATTTCAAACTAGTCATCAGTTACTGGCTTGTTACTGCCAAGACTGATTTGTAAATACCGAGTCCCAGGTTAGGTCATTTCACTCAAATTAGTCTCATATGATTCTAAAAATAATCTTATAAACAGCAGAAATGTACCAGCTCTGTGTGTGTGTGTGTGTGCGTGCGTGCGTGCGTGCGTGTGTGTGTGTGTGGCCCCGCATGCAGGTGACAGCTGGCCTCTCCAGGCAAACACGGCGTCAAAGCCAGAATCCATGAACTGCTTATTCTGCAGAAGGCCACTTGCTATTTTTAATCTCCGACACAAAATAGAGGAGAGAGAAAGTATTCCAAGCGAGGGAGCAGAGGTTTGTAGCCGGGGTCGGCCTTGTGCCAGGCAGCTGATTTGGCACGCTGCAGCAAGACGGGCTTTTTTTTTTTTTTTTTCTTCTTCTTCTTAAGTTTAAGTTTATAAACCAGATGGAAACTGAACTAATGAATTTGCACGACGGTGCCAGCTTGCCATTGGGTCCCTCATAAAATCGCTGACCAATTTTAGTTGTTTGTTTGCGTCTGAATGCCTCGAGGAAGTTAGATCGCTTTGAATACATTAGAAAAGACGGAGTGGAGCAGTGAGCTGCACTGTCTGATCCGAGGGCGGAGGAAGTGGGTATGTGAGGTGCCCATATGGACAAGGGAGAAATGGATTGACATTGACAATATGCTGCAGGTACACAAGTCTACAGTTCACAATAGAGCAGATGTTTTTTTTAGCCAAAGTGGCAGATCTGGAAGTCCATGGATGTGAGTAAAGATCTATTCAGGAGTAAACAACCCGAGCAAAGTGCCATGAGTTCTGCTTTGAGTCTTTTAGGACGCAGGTGCCCTGCTGGGGGGAGACACAAGGATTTTGTTCCTCATCCATATTCATCGAGAGTCCATGAAAGAAGTTGTTCCTCAGCTTCGTCTTCTTAAAGAGAGATGTCGTTCTATCTGCTCTGCGCACAACTGTCATGTAAGTAGCCGAAACATCATAAATGAGGCGGGCCCATACATTGAGACATATTGGGAGTAATCTAGCTGTAATGCCAGTTAATTCAATTAATCCATTTTTGATTTTCATCGCTTAGAAATTCAAATTATATAGAATAAAACCGCTTACAATATTTCAGTTTCGGTGTGAAACTGAAATCGAATATGTACAGATACTGCACTGTGTGTAAATTAGGGAACGTGGAATGTTTTTACTTTTATACGATTTTTTTATATGTGACTTTGTATTGTCAAAAATCGATTCAAGTTTATTTAAAACTAATTGGATGATGTCCATCCATCCATGCAACTGTGTATCTGACCATTTTTTTAATTGGAACTTTATCTCACTTAAGATTGAGGCGCACTGAAGCAAATCCCAGCTGTTAATATTCCCCCGTTACAGGTACTACAGATACTGCAAATGGACAACATGCAAACGCCGCACAGAAAACACAAATTGAACCTGGATACACTCTCGATCCGAGACGGTGGGGTGGTGTGCAAACAGCTCAACTTCATTTGCTTGCCTGCAGCTGAAAGACGAAGGCTGTTTTCCTCACTAAAAAAAAAAAAAAAAAAAAAAAAAAGAGACGATTGCCAGGAGCTGTTGTAGTCTATAATCACCACTCGAGATAAATCCAGCCCACAGTACCGGCAACTAGCCCATCACAAAAACAAATCTTAGCCCCTTATCTGTGACGGTGACATCGCCCAATAGCAGGCAAGTAAAGAATTGTGCCCAGCGAAGGGTTGTAAGGCCATGTGCTTTCAGTTTCACTCCAGTGTGTGTGTGTGTGTGTGTGTGTGTGTGTGTGTGTGTGTGTGTGTGTGTGTGTTTGCATCTGTATATTTCGTTTGAAAGAGAGATCAAGGGATGAACGGTTTGTATGTGTGCACACACACCTGTCCTGTGATGTTTGTGGCTTTATACTTACCTTCAGCCGTTTCATGTTTTAGATGCCGAAGCCCATGAAGCGAATCTTATCTCGGCCTTAATTCGCTTTGTTCTGTTCGCTGGCTGGCCCTCCACTTACTCCGGGCTGGAGCATGAAAAGCAAGAGGCATCAGCCAGGTCACAGCAATGCCTGCTGGCTTTAATAAGTGTGGAGACGGGTGTCGGATGGGGTGGGGCGGGGGTGGGGGTGCGTGGAGGCTACAAGATGGAGGAGAATTTGACTCCCCATCATGTCTGGGTCCTCCAGAGGTTTGGTAGATGGGGCCATTTGGAGGCCGCCGTTTCCAAGCCATCCTCGCAGCAGGGTTAATTACTCCACCCACCGCGCACCCCCTGCCAGTGATGATCAGTGCCCTTATGATCCAGGCGCCGTTCGCTCACCTTGCTTTTTTTACGCTCACCTGAGTTTTATATCATGTAGCGCCTCCGAGATGCCGGAGTCGGTGGAGCCGTGCGGGTTTGCTCCCTCGGCGCTGCGCTTTGACGACCGCAACTTTCTGCTCCGTTGCTGACAAGGCTGTTATTATCTCGGATAATAGAAAGGGGGGGAGGGAGGGGGGGGGGATAAAACACAGCTGTCATCTTTTCCCTCCCTCATTTCACGTGGCGTTAATGTTGCAGAAGCCTAAATATCGGCATCACTTTGTAAAGTCTGAAGGAAAGAGACCAAATTAGTCTCATTTGCTTGGACACGTCTATTGTTCACTCCTGACCGGGACGTACCAAGAGTTTTTATGAATTCATGAAAATGGCGTTGAAAAGAGATTTTATTTTGTTGTGTGGTTAGTTTTATCTTAGAAATGTAAGTTAATCCAACTAAGTAAAGAAAAAAAGTGAAGGACAGAGTAGCTTCACCAAAGTCCCCAAAGCAGACTTTCGTCAAATTCTCCACTTGGTACCTGTAAACATTCATGCTGTTTTACAATTTAGGCCTTTTCGCTTCGTCAATATTTAATAGATTATTATATTTCGTCTCATTACAACCATGCCGAGGTTTCAATCAGACTAACAGGACTGTTTACCGAAGCATTCGGGGGAAAATATATTGCTGAGAAACAAACAGAAAATATTTCTCCCAAATGTGGGGACATTTCCAATTGCAATGCTTGAGCAATCACTTTATAGTCAAATATGTAAAGGAAAAAAAATTACAAACTGCTGCAAATTTCTGTGCATTTCTTTAAATTTGCATTTATTGTGATAGTTTCGTGAAATGACTGAACAGTCAGGGAAACTTCATTCCAGTTACTACGCAATATTATGACGTATTCCTCCTATGTTGATCATATTCCCACATCAATGACTAAACCACCAGGACGTGTCCCACCATTGCACAGTAACAAAAATTGGAAATAAACCTGCAAATGTCATCAGTCTTCACGATTATCTTTCGTAAATTCCATCCTAGTGTTGCTGGCTGCGCTTCGTTCCCCGTAACCTGCCTCAGAAGTTCCCATATTTCCTGCTGGCAAAACAAACTGACTGCAGCAACAACAACAACAACAACTTGGTCGCTGACGCCCCGCTGGGAAGCAAGGCAGGAAAATTCACAGGGCGTTGGAGGAGCAAGAGCTTGCGGACGGCCGATAAGCAGGAAAGGCCACGCGAGGGGTCAGCGCGGAGCCGGGCCATACAGTCAGATCTCCATTAAGATTGGAGATGGTGGGCCGGAGTGATAAGAGCTGACAGGACCAAGTGATGTGATATCAGTGATAGGACACCAGCGGCCGCCGCCGCCGCCGCCGTTCCTCACCGGCCGGGGAATCGGGTTGTTCTGGATGTTTGGATGATTAATTTTAATTATGCAGAATCGGATTTCACCGAATTTTTACACAAAATCAAGTGTGAAAAAAAAGAAAAGAAAGATAAATACAATTGCATGAATCTACATGGATATACATTAAAAGCATTTGAATGATCCTAACTTGAGGTTTTGATGTATGTTTTGTTCAGTCTATTGGGTTGAAAGTCTGATGAAACGGTTTTACTCTTTATCCAGAGTTCAGTAAGTTAATAGTGCCGCTAAAACACAATTATATGAAATGAATACGATTCATATAGACGCGTTTGTCACGTCCTGTAATTTACGCAACGTGTCCAAACATGAAATGAACCGAGAAATCCAAGTGAATCTCCGAGAGCTCCTGAGATCAAACTATGGCAAGCCATAGATCAGGGCAGGCGCATAAAACCGTTTTGAAAGTCTCAAGTGTTCCCGGCGGCACCGGAGCCTCAATAATTGTGAAACCGAGGAAGTCTGGAACCGTCACGACTCTTCTGAGAGTTGGCCATCTGGCCAAGGAGGGTAACCAAGTGAAGGGCGAGACAGGAGAAGAAGAAGAAGAAGACTCTTGAGGAAATGACGTTTGATCGTCTGCTCCGTGTTTGTGAAACAGAATTTGAAGGATTCTGTTAGCATGCGGGGGAAAAAAAGGCTTTCTGGTCTGATGAGACAGAAAATCAACTTCAGGCAACCTCTCATCCTTACGTTTGTTCGAAATCCGGCACAGCTCATCAGTCTGGGCTTTTAGCCTCCAAAAAAGAACGTCGCTTCGGCTTTTTATGAGAAGTTTGGTTTGTCAAGAGGCTTTTCTTCAACGTTTACGAGTTTTATTTTAGATTGCTGCAAATTTCTTCTTCCTGAATGACGCAGTTGTACGTCTGTGTATTTGCTGCTTGCGATTTCAAATGAGCGAACGCACAGAGCACTTTTATTGCCAGAAGCTTTCAGCAGGACTTCACCTCGCCTTGCTTTCTGCTTTTCTTTCCAGTACTACAGAATTCTCCATCACACATATGGGAGACCAGGGACAGTGTGACATTATTGACAACTGCAATAAATAAAAATAAAAAAAAGATATTTTTCTGGCCCTCTAAAAATATCTTTGTGGCATCGGGGTTAAACTGAGCATGTGCAGAGTGGATCACTTGTTGGTGACGCTCTCATAGATCGTCTGTTCTCACTCCTTTGTGATCATCGAGAACTTACTCGTCGTTGTTTTCCAGGCCCAGTTTTAGCGACTTTTTATTTGATAATTTCTTAATCTGCCCTCTAATCTGGTCATTTTGAGTGGAAAGCGAAAACGATTGTCAGTGATAAATGTTGCACGGTAACCTGCCTATCAGTCTCAATCCATACGTTTAACTGAATCCATTGCGTCTGCAGAAATGATCATTTTTCAGGGAGAAAAAACTACAAATTCAACATTGTGCCATTTTCTTCCGATGCTTCCTTGTGCCAAATTGAATAAAATGCATCAGAGGATCTGAGAATCCCCTCTACCATAGCGCTTCTCTTCAGACCGGTGTTGGCAAAAGCTGGTTGCTCCTCATGGCACAGGATTTCTGCAGCTTTCATCATGCACAATTTCACAAATTCAACCTCACAGTGTGGCTTTGATGCTAATAGGACTTTTCCAAGCAAAAGCATCGCCTCTGCATCACTGATCTCCCTGCTCAAGTCTCTTTGTATCGTTCTGTCTGCTGTCGCTTTGCAAGCTTGTCCGTTTTAGTTATTTTTTTTTTGGGGGGGGGGGGGCAAAACTTTAATATATTTCTGTAAAACCTCTGCTTCTGAGTGGGTTTTGAGTTTTAGATTTAATGTCGCAGTCACGTGCAAAGCGAAGTAAAACCGGAAGTAAACTAAGTACTTTGCAGGAGTTTGTTTGGCAGATACGCAATAAAAAAAAACTACCATTGGGACATTTTTCCTTTGAACTTTTGATTCTGGCTCTCGACAAAGAGACGTTGCCTCCTTTCAAATACGCTCCAGCCGCCTCAGGATCACAGAAATACTCAGAGCATGTGCCTGTTGATCCATTCCGTGCTTAATACGTCATAAAACCAAGAAATATGTACGTGAAAATAGCGTTTTATTTTTCTAATCTGAATGGATGTCCTATATTGTCATTTTGTCAGCTATGCTGCATCTGGCTCTTTAAAGCCGCCGGATCCAGATTGAGTTCATATTCTAAAAGATTAACCTCTGATCTGTGCTCACTGCCATCTCTGCAGCTATGTTTGCCAGAGCTATTTCATACACAATTGAGCTGCTATTTAATAGTCTGTGAAAAAGAGACAGACAGCAAGGTGGAAAACTATTTTAAATTATCCTTGAATATTAAAGCACTATTACTTTGTTGTAACGCTGACTTCGTCTTAACCACCGCCATCAATCCAACAGCTATACGCAATGAACCATTCAATATTATGCAGATTGTTAGCAATGTCCAGACTGCGTAATTACCAGTGGCAACAGCAATGATCTCCTGTGACAGATGATTCATCACTTCATAATTGTAGAGGCTGAAAGAGGGCTTTTTTTTTTTCCTTTCCTTTTCTCTTCCATACAGTTTAGAACCACAAATTGCACAAGTAGGTCAGGATGTAAGCTCCAACGTACAGTCTCCCTGATGTTTTCACCAACTGATGAAAGACGTTTGTGTTCCAGGTGAGGTCAGGTCAGATGTGATCATCAAGGGAATGAAGAGATCATGCTGATGGACTCGTGCAGAGGTGGGCAACTAATTTTACCAAACGGCCAAGAGCTCAATGATGCTCCAGGTTTTTTTTCCCACACACAATTTCTAGAAGCTACTGTTGCTCGGCGTCTATTTCTCCCAGTCTTTTCTAGTCTGTGTCTGGAATTAATGCACCGAAAAAAGAAAATAGCTGGAAATAGTTGGACCAATTTAATACATTTTTTTTAAATTGGTAACATCTTATTGAATCAAGTTCTTCAAACTCGGTCTAATTCATTAAGTTAAGTTTAACTTGATTCATTTAGATGCTACCAATTGAAGCAATTCAATTATGTTGGTCCAACTATTTTCTTTTTTCAGTGTGATTCTGTTTTTCTGATTTTCAAGTTCAGTAAATAAGTATATAGAAACTGCATTTTTACATTAACCATATTTCCCCCCCCCCCCCACTGTGAAACATCACTGTTGTGAGGTAATAATTGCCAACTCTGCTGCCAAGCAGCCAGACACAATCAGTAACGCAATAATGGCAAATAATGTGAATAATGTGACCATTTTAGATGTAATATTGGCAGTAATAGCAGTCATTTTCATTTGATTCTGGATTTACCAGTGAAACCCTAGGGGCCGGTCAAGCAGAGCGATACGGCCACATATGGCCCCCAGGCCTTATGATGCCCCGCTACTCTCCAGCCCCTCCACCAACCCAAATAGATCAGCAGCAGCGCATAAAAAACTAAATAAAAAATGTGTTTAATGCATTCAAATCTTAAAATTTTGGCTCAAAAGACGCAGATGTGTCTTATTTTCGGAAAGAAAATATTAAACAGTGACAAAGGGACAACACGGGGAGCTGCAGGAGGAGACGCTTCAAACTGCAGGGGGCGAGGCACACGCGAGCGCCTCCATCTCTTCTTTTTTCCCGCGCGCGCGTGTTCGCGAGCACGAGCCACTTGGCGGGCACACAGCATCCCGAAGCCGCAGCACGCACGCAGACTTCCCGCATCCTCCTCCCCTCCCGCATCCCACCGAACTGCCGCATCCAGTGTGCGGGAGCGGCATGAGCAGGCAGCAGTGAAGTGGAGTTTCTGCGCGCTCCGTCCTCCTCCTCCTCCTCGAACGCTACATCGACTCGTTTTGTAAAGGACAGGAGCGATGAGGTAAGAGCTTCCGGTCGCCATGTTGCCGGTCTTCTAGGGGTTTATCCCGACGCTGCGTGGAGTAATTAGCTGCTATCCGCACCGGTACCAGCAGCACCATGTCGAAACGACACCGTTTGGATCTCGGCGACGATTATTCATCGAGTAGAAAGAGGTCGTCTGAGGGGTATGTAGCCGCCAGCGTCACCCCGATTCGCCGTTTTTGATCGCTACATGCGGTTTGTTGTGGTTCCGGATGCTAACTAGCCGTGCTAACACGCGCTAGCCGAGCCTCTTAAGCTTTCCTCTTTGAGTTTAAATATAATTTTACCACGACACGCTGCACATGGCGACTACAGGACGAACACATTGTGCAGCAGCAGTTTGATAAGAGTCATCTTTCCCACCGACTTGGGATGCAGGTGGCTAACCGAACAGGCTACCTCGTGCTAGCTCAAGGTTGACACGTAAACTAAGGTCGTGGTTCGTTTATTTCAAACTCGATAGTTTGCTTTTTTTGATCCCCCCAGTTGTGACGAGCATGCTTTCTCAATCGAGGAAATGATCGCTCTAAAGTTGAACACGGGACCGCTATTTAGCTACAGGCTAATGTTTGCATCGTCTCGTGCAAGGCTCTGTAGGTTGCCTCTCGTCTCCAAAACTGATTTAAATCTACAAAGACAGCGCCAAGACGGTTATGCTTCCACAAATTCACTGAATTTAGGCTCCACGGGCCTTGCAGTGAGTTGGATGCTTCAGACAGGGTCTGATCTGACGGGGCAAATTTGTCACACCGAGATAAACGAGCTGTGAACTGATCGTTGTTCCAGTGCAGTCAGTGTGCAAACAATCAAAGCTGCAGTCTTTACTTCAGTCAAGGGCGCCAATGTGAGAGACGCTAAACATTCATAGATGCTTCTCAGCTCTTACAATGTCATGTGGTGTCACTTAGCATTCATCTTAAACTGCTGCACAACACAAGGTACTTTCTCGTGCACAATAGGTCTTTGCCACACAATTATTAATATGTTTAATAGTTGTCTTTCAAATACATAAATTATTTTCAAGGTCAAAAGCTTGCACGTTTCATGCAACAGAAAACGGCACATTAATTCCATGTTATAGCATAATAGTCACCCTTTTTATTGCTATGTGCAGTATTGAATGAAATCTCTGCACTTTTTAAGTCGGTCACTGGTCAAAACTGATGATATATCCTTTTCACATGTGAAATAAACACAAACTATTTCTTTTAACTGGGTAGTAAGTGTAGCCACATAACGTAATTAAACTTTGTCTGGAAAGTAACAAATAAATTGACACCTAATCACATGTTTGTAGAGCAGAGCCTCATTCAAATCTCAATCCCATGTGTGTTCTGTTTTCAGACGTGACAGAGACAGAGACCGCGATGATCGATCCCGGGGGAAAGACAGAGACCGGGACCGTGATCGAGACCGCGACAGAGACAGAGATATGAAGCCGCCCGGACTACCAGCACACAACCCAGCAGTGGGAAGTTTAGGCTTCTTTAAGCAGACCCCCATCCAGCAGCAGATCAACCCCTTCACCAACCTGCCGCACACGCCGCGCTACTATGAGATCCTGAAGAAGCGGCTGCAGCTGCCCGTCTGGGAGTACAAGGAGACCTTCAATGACATCCTCATGAAGAACCAGTCCTTTGTGCTGGTGGGAGAGACGGGCTCCGGAAAAACCACGCAGGTACAAACGCAAAACGGAGCAGTCATCGGCTGCACCCCCAAACCCCAAAAGAAGATCCTTTTCAGTGCATCAACTTTAATGAAAGCGTGAAATTCAGTGATTAAAATTGGTATAATTACATCATTAAAAGGGGGATGGAATGAAACGGTGAATTAAACAGATGATGCATTCCTCAGGAGTTACTTTTTACTGTTGATTCCCACTTTGTGCTTGTTAAAGTTTATTTTAAGTCCGCAAGAGAGTTGGGTTGTCTGGGTAATTTTTTTTTTAAATAGCAGGAGAGAAGATTAGAGTAAATCACTGGTTGAGCCTTCCCTTCCATCCTGAGGTGAATGTAAACTATCTCCCAAAGACTTTTAAATGAGGTGGTGTAATCTTATCGGCTGCTATGATGCTACAAGAAAACCCCACAGAAAGAAATGTTATTGCACAAATGTACACACAGTGCATGCTGTGAATCTTGTACCCTCTATCAGGGAAGTGACCTTATTCAGTAACGTGTGCATCTCTTTATGTTTCCTTTAAGTTAACTTGAGTAAATAGAAGGATGGCTCAGCAGAAAAAGGGGAAAAGTGCTAATTATTAGCACAGGTGTTTATTCTGTTAAATTTCTAATGATGGCATAACTATCACAGTCTTTGGCTCCTTTTCCTGAGCAGGGAAACTACTATCCCCGCTTAATGCACTTGATTGATGCATTTCTCTTGAAAACATGCAAAAACACTACCTACAAATCTGCTGCAAGCCGTGTGTGTTTGCGTATCTATTTTGGGACTCCTTACTCGACGAAGACATACTTAGTTTATGTTCCTTGTAAATAGGTCATTTTCTTGAAGGATACTAGTCCTCACTAATGTGCAGGACTACTGAAGGCCATTCAGTGATTTCTTTTACCCGGAAATGAAGAATAATGTGTGTGATTTTACTGTTTGAAGCCATTTTAGTAGATTGAGACTTAAAAACTTACTAAAAAGACGTAACATTACATAGCAATTATGCAAAGCATAGAGATATCCTTCAGTAACGCCTCAGGGTAATATCTCAATCGACGTGATTTTTAGTGAGTGCCTCATAAAGACGAAGGCTAAACTAACTTTGATTCTCTATAAATGCTGTCAACATTGATGAAATCACAATGGCCTATGCCATCAGCATTCCACATTGATCAGTATCACATCATTTACCTTTTTTATTTTTTTTTATTTTTACAATATTTATTTTTTCTAAACTAGATTAAAACTGGCTGACATTATAAAACGGTTGAGATTTGAATCCTCTAAAGTGCAGTCAATCAAAATTAAAGCTTTTCATTCAGGCGTCCCGTTGCAAGCTGCCTCTGTTTGAAGCATGAGCCTCCCCGCAGTGGACGTTTTGTCTGTTTTCTGTCTCGGCGGTATTGCCGCAACCCACCACCACCCCGGTGGAAAAGTGTAAAGACAAAAGGACATGGATGGAGTAGAAGAGTAAATGCACACGTCCACTAACATCCACCAACCAGCAAACTGAAGAGGGACAGAGGGGAGACAAAACTTAACACAATGAGATGAGAGTAATTGAACCAGTAATAAAAGCAGCCCAGGCAGGAAAATAGTTTTGAAAGAGTAAGTTGAAGAAGAAAAGAACTTCTTGATGGCGTATCTGTGAGGGAACATTTCTGCTGCAGAAAGTACTATAAAGGAACTAGGAAAAGTGTTTAAACGTCCTATATGTCTTTGCTCAGGAGGGGGATTATTTGAGCTTGTGAGACACTGAAGGACGTCAAACTCAAATAATGATCAAACAAAAATCTCATTCAGTTCTTTTTGCTGTTCATTTGACCTTTGCACCATCTATCTAATTCTCCTCTTCTGCCGACTGCCCGACATTCAGCTCTCTTCTGACATTTTTATTAAATGGCTGAATCGTCTGCCACCTTCCAGATCCCTCAGTGGTGTGTGGACATGGTGCGCTCCGTGCCAGGGCCCAAGAGGGCCGTGGCCTGCACCCAGCCCAGGAGAGTGGCGGCCATGAGCGTCGCTCAGAGGGTCGCGGATGAGATGGATGTCATGCTGGGTCAGGAGGTGGGCTACTCCATCAGGTTTGAGGACTGCAGCTCTGCCAAGACTGTGCTCAAGTAAGAAATGTTTTTCTTTTCTTAGTCCAAATATGTTGTTAAATACTTTATAAAAGGTCACATGTTTATCGGGGATAAATAGATAATGGAGAGCATTGGAAGTTCTTTATTATTATTGATATTATTATGATAAACCTCCTTACCCTGCTTTACTGTGAATAACCCTCATATCTAATAATTTATATGAATCAACATGTTCGCTTTATTCATGCTGATTGATAGTCACATTTTGGGACATGAAAAAAAACATACTAAAGTTAGATCAACCCACGAGCATTTTCTGATGGTCAAGTAAATTATGTTTGAAAAAAACTCCCTTGTGCAATTTGTAAAGGTGAAATGTTAACTGTTTGTCCGGCAGATTTATCAAAGTTTTTTATTAAAAAGTACATTTTATGTAGTTAGAAATATCATCTCCGTTCTCTCGGTACTGACGACACCTCCTCTGTTCACCAAGGTACATGACAGATGGAATGTTGCTGAGGGAGGCCATGAACGATCCCCTGCTGGAGCGCTATGGTGTCATCATCCTGGATGAAGCCCACGAACGCACATTAGCAACAGACATCCTCATGGGGGTCCTGAAAGAGGTGGTCCGCCAGAGATCTGATCTCAAGGTAAAACATTTCCCCAAAAAGCCCCCCCCCCCCCAAAACCAACCTCATGGTAATCAATGTGATAATAAATCACCCCCCAAAATGATCCGTGGTCTGTCCTGGCACATACGTTGCAATACCACTTTAAGTCTCTAGGTGGTGTTGTGGTTCCATTGAATGACCAGCAGCGATTAAATCAACGATATTGTCCGTTAAATGATAAATTAATGCAGTCTTGCAGATAGTTGGTTCAAGTCTATATTTTTTTTTATCAGTCCAGTTCCACTCTCATTGTTTATGGAAATGTTTCAATTAACGTGTGTGCTGCGTTTAACAACTAAACAACTTTTCCCCTATGATGAATTCGGTATCGGACAGCGGTTATGTTACTTTTTATTTCCGCTCTGTGACGTGACCCCCTGCCCGACGGCTGTCAGTGAGTCGAGGAAAGACAAATATTGCTGCAAGGTGCAGAAATGCACGTTTATGCCCACTGTCACCCCCCATTTTCAGCCACTTCTTCAGAGACGTTGGGGTAGGCAGGGTGACGGGGACATACCGGTGGAGCATAGACACGGGCAGAAGTTTTATTGGCTAGAGTGTGCCAGACATAATTCTCATAAAGCAGATGGATAATGACTAGTTGTTTGTCAGTGTGGAATCAAAGGTTAGATTGTTGTTCGCGGACTGTTAAATGAGGTCTAGGTTATTGGGAATGATCATCCACCCATACCCCTCTATCTCCTTCATCCCTATCGCCTACCAAATTTGAAAGTTTAATTTGCCTTGATTAAGAGCAATTATGATGTGTCGCAGAGCGTAAAGCGAGATGCGGAGACGCTGGCCCCTGAAAACGTTTGAGATTGAAAATGGGAGACGCGTTTCCCATCAGAATCCTAATGCACTCGATCTAATGGCTTTGGAGAGAACATTGTGTACCCAACCTCAGGAGCAAGGACTGTAAAAGCTCTGTGTAGGTCAGTGACTTCGACTGGAACGCCAAGTTTTGCATTAAGGACTCCGTTTTGGATTAGCACCGGCACCTTTACCCTAAATTCCAAGCACCGGCCATCCTGAATAAGGTGTTGCACTCTTCGTCTATCTATCTAATCTAAGCGCCCATATTTACTCTCGAGGAATCCTCTTCCCCAATCATCATCAAGCTATTTGACACGTTAACTGAGACCTCGCTTGAGTGCCGGTTCCCATAACCAGTGCAGCCGTTTCCCCTCTGCTCTCCTTCACTCTTATTTTTATCTTTTCTTTCACCTCCTTTTATGAAGACATTGTACCTCGCCGACTCGTTCCACTTCACTCCCTTTCTCCCTCGCCCCCTCTCCCCTCAGGTCATCGTCATGAGCGCCACGCTCGACGCAGGAAAGTTCCAGGTGTACTTCGACAGCTGCCCGCTGCTCACCATCCCCGGCCGCACGCACCCCGTGGAGATTTTCTACACGCCCGAACCGGAGCGGGACTACCTGGAGGCAGCCATCCGCACCGTCATCCAGCTCCACATGTGTGAGGAGGATGAAGGGGATGTGTTGCTCTTCCTCACCGGGCAAGAGGTAGGACGTCAGAGGTTTATCAGGATGGTGTTTTTTATGGATCACCTTTTATGTGTTCCAGACGTGTCAGATTAACTACTGAAGTTACTTGGATTAGAGGTGAAACATGGTTCAAGATGTGTGACCAGGTCGTTCAGATTCATGTAAAGCTGCAGTTTATAATGAACATAGTTTAAAAACAAAAACAATTGTGAATCATCTCAACAAAACATAGCAGGTACAATAACCCGTCTCAATTTAACTACTTTTCAACTGTTTTGCGTCAACGGTAATTTCTCTTCTTCTTCTTTTTTTTTCTATAATCTTTCTCAATTTAGCGACAGTATTAATGAAAAGAACAAACTCCCATACACACCAGGGGAAATATTTAAAACGACTCCTGGAGAAAATATCAACGACAGTCCGTTTTCAGGATAAATCTCCTCCAGGTTCTACCTTCCTCCACCGTTAAAGCATTGACAGGTCTCACTGTATTGGCAGAGGCAAAACAAGGAGTTGATGGTGGAGTAAACACAGGCCGAAGAAGCATTGTAGGAACATGGAAATTAATCTCATTTAGGAAATACCCCAAACGTGCTGCATTTTAAAAACAGAATTTGTCCTAATATTAAAAAGCCCTCCTTTTCCGAGGCTCATATTTGGGAAATGTTTTTGCAGATTACGTATTTTTTTTTTCATTATGACGACAGGAACTGTCTAAAATGAAGATGTTAAACATGTTTAAAATACACATACCACTTTTTTTTTTTTTTTTTGATAATTGGTCTAAGATCATCCGGCACATGTGGAAAGAGCGTAGACACATTCTAAACTACATGGCCAATTTGACCCTACTGAGGTTTCCCCTCGGAACGTAGTGATCATAAAAGGGAGAGTTGAAACATTTTCAGCAAGTTCGGAAACTTCCTCCAGAGAAGTTTGTTTCCATTTCATTCACTGATTGACAAGTTCCGTTGGATTGTAATGATCTGCCAGTGACGCATGGAATTCTCGGTCATTCAATTAAATTGACTAAATACATGGCTTTAGACAAAGATGTTTTATTTATTGATATTTTATGTGGGGTGACGTGGTAAGTGAATACATACAGTATTTACCCCGTGTACAAAATGTTCCCCTCAATCATTTGTGTGGACTGATAATTGTTTGTGGAAGGCTTATGACTGAATCTATGATCATATATCGACACACAAGGATAGCTCACTTCAGTTTTTTGGGCAAATGACTTGACAAGCATGAAAATGGCCAAAAATGTAATTGTTACAGAGTTATTGTAGGGAGACACAGAGGGTAAAATTAAAAATGGTGAGTCTGTTTGGTTTGGCGGCGACTCATAGAATATTTCCTTTTCAGTTGAAGTTACTTTTATGAAAAAGTGTCTGTGAGACTACCTTTATAATAAGATGATTTTCAGGTTCTTTACTTTTTCTTTCATATATAAATCTGTCTTTCCATACAGCACGATAATAGTAACCTGCGCCTTAGATATCGAGCAATACAGCGATCACCTGGAGAAAAGTGGCTCAAAAGTAGGTCAAATTAATCAACACAGGAGGAGTTAAGAGACAAATTCTAATCTGATGGTGATCAATGCAGCTGAGACTTAGAATAACCGCCAAGCTGCTAAAAAGTACAGCGTCACTGAGCGCAACATAAGAAGACGGCGAGCACAACCAGAGGAGCATGTACTATTATCCTCAAAGTGGTTTCCAGAAAGCGATAGGAGAGGGAATGATTACTGACTGAGAAACGTGAAGACAGATTGAACATAACGCGAGCTGTTATTCAAGTGAAGGCACGGGAAAATTCCAAAGAGCTCGACATCCCTGCCACCGAGTCTAAAGCCAGCCTGGGCTGGTGTAGAAGACTCATGTCGTGTAACGGGCTGCAACTCTATTCCAGTATGAACTCGGACTACTCTGAGATGCTGCTGTCTTTACAGCCTTATGGGTTCAGTCTGATGAAAAACACCCAGACCTTATGGGTACTCTGACATATTTGTTCGTTTCCACATGTTCAAGCCAACCCGTTTTAGCTCTCGGTTTTTGTCCCCCCCACCCCACTTTAAAAAAGATAAATATTTTGAAATATGAGGCTTGTAAAAGGGGGAGTCGCCTTATATTCAGACTACAAATAAACATTTGAATGGAGGGGGGGGGGGTCCCATCCTTGTGGTTGTAAAATAAGGTGGAACAAGCAGCTGTTTGGTGTTTATGGAAGTGAAAGGCATTAATAATTAATTTAATCTCATACATATCCAAAGTTAAACATGTGCATATTAATCTGATTACATAAATGTGTTGCTCACGTACAGCATCATAAGCACGCACACACACGCGCAAGCGCTCTTTGCACAGGAAATGATTAATCCCCAGATTGATAGATGTTAACACGGTGACTGTGCCCATTTAGGAACCACCAGGATTTGTACAGCGGGTGTTTGAGGGGAGGGAGGGGGGGGGGGCGACCCAGATTCTGTCCTCTCCACCAATCTCTGAAATTAAGTCATTTATTTTATTTTTTTCCTCCCTCTCTCCCCTTCTTCCCTCCAAATGTTGTCCACTGATGTGTAATGGAGGTCAGGGTCCATGCCCAAAGTGATGAATTTGGTCACAGCTGGGTGGGCACACACACACACACACACACACACACACACACACACACACACACACACACACACACACACACACACACACACACACACACACACACACACACAGAAAAGCACCAACAAATGTTTCAATCTCCTGATCAGTGGGCAGGAGAAGCCTGTCGGATCCAACAGCGCCTGTGTTGCTATGATTATTCTCTCAGCACTTTGACAAAATGCTGCAAGAGACCATGTGATTACTCGTGGCTGCAGAGGCGAATGTAACTCGTGAAAAATACTTTAGTCTTTCCACAGAACTACTTTTAATCTCCACATATTTCTGGTGTGAATAAGCCAGATCCTAATGACCCGATCCACCTGTCAAGCATCAACAAGATATCGCTGATCCTGACAAATAATCTCATGTTATTGTGGCTCCCCTCAATCACATTTTGCAAGCATTTGCTGATTAGTAGTAATTATTTGTCACTCAGTGCCAGCTTGACTGTTGTAGAACACCTACGTCAGTTTTCATTTGTCAAAGCAAGATCAATATGCAGCTTGTTACAAACAGGATAAAGTCATTGGGGGCCACGGCGTTTGAAGTGGTCTCCTTGGAGAACTGGTAATTGATTTTAGATTTAGTGGTATCCCGGCTGTTTGGACGGCCAGAAACATTGATAGTCGCTCCAGCGTGTAAAGGGGGGAAAAAGTCTGGGGTATTTGCGGGCGATGTGTTAAAGATTTATTTTTTTATTTTATTGCAGTTGGATGTAATTTGTTGATTTATATTCTACCCCCCCGCCCTGTGTCAAGCTAAGGCATTACTGAGAGCACTCCCACGGTGAGTTCATTATCACCCCCTCCTAATTGGGTTAAAGAAGTTAATGTGTGGTAGGTCTGGCAGAGATGGTTGTTCAAAGGATGCAGCAGCACGCCCCTCAAGCGCTTCTTAACCTCTCCAGTCTCCCAGCAACTTTGATGTAGACTAATGATCGGTAGGCAGATCCATGGCAAAGCCAACGACGCTTTTTATCCGACTGTTTAATTTATAACAGACGAGAGCAAACGCACAGGATCGTGTTCTTCTGCCTTCCTCCGTTTTTCTGTGAGATATTTCCCTTCCGCAAACAAATGGAACTGAAACACCAACTCCAAACAAGAAAGTGGAAACTTATCACAGCTGTCGAGCAAAGATAAGTCCTAATATTTAAGCTTCCCCCTCAGCAGCAAACATCAAAACACGAGGATTGGGGGTGGGGGTGGGGTGGGGTGGTGGTGTTGTTTTCTAGTCAAGAGGGGTGCCTAAATGTGTCGGTTATTAGCTTGGCTGTAGATTGTTGCTTCCGGGGTCGCAGGGAGAGCTCGTGGACAGGTTCCCAACACTGGCCAACTGCCCCCATGTGTGTACATGCACACACACGCACACACACAAACGCACTTTGTCTTCATGTCCCTCAGGGACAGACAGCCAGCTTGCTTCCAGCGCTTTGGCAAAGAGGTCCTTTTTCTTTTTTTTCTGCCTCCATGGCAGCTGCTGCATCCAGAGGCTTGATAGGCTATTAATACTGAGGATAATTTTACCAATCCATTCAGATTTACCGTTTTCCACATGTCAGCGTGTTGATTAAGAGGCTCATGGCCATCAGCCGGGTTCGACTTAATGCATTGAAGGGGACAAATGGGGCTGGTAACACTTTTCCAGTCCGGATGGGAAACCGGAAGCAACAGCATGGCGCTCTCTCACGTCAGACGCAGGTGTGGCCTCCACAGTGATGCAACTCAACTCCCAAGTTGCTGTCAAACTAATTTGAAAACAATAAATGGAAGTCAACTCAAATGTCCAAGTAGAAATTTCCCTTTTCATGTCACTGATAAAAGAACGTATTCTGCAGCCTGTTTTGCATCCATAAGACTGATGGGCAGGTAAAGATGGAAGCAGCGGTGACTCTTTGTCCGTCCATTCGTGGTCACTGTGAACGTTTGCTGCATTGCTCCCATGGGCCTGCAGGTGGTGCAACAGTATAGGCTGTGGCGCGACACGTTGTAGTAGCTGCAGCTATTTGAGGTTTAAATGATTGTTGTTGGGGAAAAAATGAGAAAATGGTTCTTAACGGCGGGAAATACTTGGAAATGAAATGCTTTTGTGGGCTGTTTTGGTCCCTACCAGAAGCTGAAAATCTTCAGTAATAAACAATTGGAAAATGTGTGTGTGAATTTGTATAGAGGTGGGTTCCTTGCCTGTGGATGATGTTGACATATTTAATACGTTTAATATTGTGGTCTAATAGGGCTTTGGAGAACAGACCCCAACCCTGCTCTCACTATCATGCTTCCTTATTCATGCTGCTACTCAGGGCCTCTGTCTGTCTGCCAGCCCACCGGCTCTAGAACGTTCAGCTTCACTAAACTGATCTGCCATGATTTGCCGCTGGTTATGCATCAGTGCTGCAGTCTCATATCACATTCCCCTCTACAATACTGCACTGTGGAATAATGAACCCTGTTTGAGTCTGTCTGGCTTTGTGTGCGCGCGTGAGTGTGCGTGTATGCGTGCGTGTGCACCCCTTCTGAGCGTGGGCGTCCATGTTTTCCATGATTGCTGCATTTGACAACAGAGCCACAGGGAGCTCAGCAAAGCATACTGCAGTCCAGGTTTAATTTCCTCCGTCAGATGGAGTGATAGTTAGAACAAATGTACTGTAGCAGGGAACCACGGTTTCCCCCGGCCGCCTCCTCTTTCCTTCCACTATCATCTACATCCACTGCCATTGTTTATCCAGGTGTTGTTCTGAACCTGTTTGATCTCCATGTTTGCATTCAGAAGTGGCGCCTGGATTAATTGTCACACCTCCCATCTTTCAGGAAATTGACGAAGCCTGCAAGCGAATCAAGAGGGAGGTTGACGACCTGGGGCCTGATGTCGGCGATATCAAAATCATCCCCCTGTACTCCACGCTGCCTCCACAGCAGCAGCAGAGGATCTTCGAGCCACCCCCGCCCAATAAACCAAACGGTGCCATCGGACGAAAGGTATAGCCGCCCCATTGCTATAAAAACCCTCAGAGGGGGGGAGGCTGGAGCGGGGAGTTTGAGGGAGCGGGTATGGGAAGAGTGATTGAGTGTGGTTGGTGTAGAAAGACCAGATGGGGAAATAAGGTAGGTAAAATAAGAGAGCTGGAAGGTAGGGACTGAAACTTTTTTCCCCTCTCAGCTTTAGCGCAGAACTGACTCACACAACATATGCTGCTTTTGTCAGCATGCGATTCTCTGCTCTAAATTATAACTGGGGTATTACTCACGCCCTCTGAGCCTGAGGAAAGTACTGCATTCTCAGTCATTTTTATCTTTCCACTAAATTTGCAAAAGCCCTGCTGCTACTCAAAGAAAAGTCCTAAGACTTCTGCCTCCTAAAACCATGCGGAAGGTGCTTGTTAATGCGAGCTGTCCACAGCACTGGCACTTTTTGTACGCTCCCCAACACGTGGTACAATCTTGTTCAGTCACTTAATCTAAGAGGAGTACATCATCCTCCCATTGATACAGCCACGGAAATGTTGCTCTCTTTTGTGTGACAGCTCCTATTCAGAAGGGCTCATCAGCTGAGTAACGGCGCCACCTGCACTGTCACACTGTTGGCCGGCGATCTGACAGAATATCAGAATATCATCACTGCCAGCGAATGAGCAAACATTCACTCCCAACATCTGATAGGGGACGGTGTTGATGAATGACTCATTGCTACGGCCTCTCTAATTGAGGCAGATCAGACTCGCATATGAGCAGTGAAAATATTTATAGGCTGTCAAAGTTAAACACATTCTGATATCCGACAAATTCTCATTTCAACCTGGATTCTCTGGATTTGGGAGTTTGATCACCACATCAAACCAGCGATTGCTGACATTTTCGGTAGATTGATGCCACGTTGTAATGCTCATAGTTAGAATTGCCTTAAAAATAATGCTTGTTGCATGAAAATAAGTAATTAATGAAAGACGGATCTGATTAAATTAAGCACTTCTATGTGGTTTAAGTTGGCCCCATTTGATTAAAACGACAATCCGATAGCAAAATGTGACGTAACCATGTTTATGGTCGAATCATTGGATTGTCTCCCACATGTCTATTACATACCTTCATTACATGGCCTTTAAAGCAGTGTTTTGAGAAAAATGGTGGCAAAGCAGAACACTGTGGGAAACAAAGCCCTTTTAAACAAATGATGCTATTTTCCTGAGCATACTCTGAAACAGTTACAGTTTGCGAAAAGATTTACAAGGATCGATTTAAAGAATATTTTAGGGATTGCATGCTGCGCAGTATCATCTTGAGTGGGCCAGGCTGATAAAGTGGTCACATTAACCCATCGGTTCAAATACATTTGTTAAAGTCAATTTAATGATGGTCCATGCAAAGTGAGCTGTCCAAAACCTATACTGTATAAGTACAGTTTAGCATTCATGTTTTGATCAACTCTCCTAGTATTAGCTTAGATGCTCGCCAATATTCCAACATTATCCAAAAGTTTGTCAAAAATATGTAACAGAGTAAATACATAATGTTATTCCACATCTGGCCATATTTAACCCTGCGGCAAACCAGTTAATAGCTCCGTGTTCTGCAGTTCATGTTTAAAATTGTGATTTGGGAAAAACAAACAAGTTTACTTTAAATCTTTTATCAATTAAAAAAGAATAGCTATTTAATTGTGTGACTCTTAATTAGACCAGCATGCATTCTGGCACTTTTCATGATGAAATATTGGGCTCGAAATACAGAATTCATCAACCAGCTACATCAGAAAATACTTTATTGAAAATGCCAAACGGGATTGCATCTGGGTGTACATGACAGTAGTTTTCCTTACAAATCGACCCTGTTTAAAATGTGGCCTCGTGGGGAAAACGGTAAAATAATAAAACATCACAACACGTATATTCCAGCTGACTTTATATCACTGTGTGGGTCAATCAGCCTCAAATTGTGAAAGAAAACAGGAACGTTTGGCACAGGATTCAGATCTGTCTTGAAGTATATATTGCTACAAAGGCCCAATCATTGTTTTGTCGTGATAAAACCTTGACCAAACATTTACAACATAAACGGAGATGACATTCATATTAGGTTTTATAATTTCTTCAGGCCGTCTGTTTAAATGGCCCATGTTTGTGCTGTCCGGACGTAGGTGGCTCTACATTCTTTGTGTTTTGATCGTTTGGTATTGGATGAGATACTTAAAAGTTCAAATATCTTTCCCAGTGGTTCCTTATGTGGTTTAAGAGGATGTTTACATGAAACATGGTCCTGATTTCCCCGGGACAGGCTTTAATAATACTTTGCTTCGGCAGTGATGCTTGTTTGGCTGCGTGTACGTAGACTCAGGTCTGATGGGCCAGTCTGCGGAGGAGCAGCAGTGGTCTGTCATTGTCTTCTTAACCATCTTTTGACAGCATCTCCGTGAACTCTCATAGAGAACATCAAGTCGGTTAAGTGGTCTGATCTTTCAGCTTCAGAACAGCTCGTTTTATGTGCTTTTTTTCCCCCCCCCGCCTGGAGATCGATTTATCAGGTGCTTGTTGAATTGGTCGAGGTGGCGTCTAAAGTTGCCGCGCTCAAAGTAAATGTGCTTCTCCTCAGTGACTGACTGAGCGACTTATCAAGTGAAAAATGCAGAGATGTCATCCTAGCCAGCCCAAGAGGAAGTAGTGAAAAAGAATTAAGGTTCGCCACATCTGCCACTATGCATGCTAACGACTGCATTAGGCACCCCTCAATTAACATAAAGCACCAGCTCCTCATTGCTCTATTTCTGCAGGAGAAGCCATGGATCTTCCCTTTTTGAGCAGTTTTATCATTTAAAGCTATGGCAGGAATTGACTAATTACCAACAAAGACTAAAATCCCACTTGGTTTTTCCGCCGTCTCAAAGATTTCTTCTAATAAATGTTCTGTGACGGGTTTTTTTGGGGGGGGGATTGTTTTTAGCATTGTCATGTTTGAATTATTCCGTCAAACGTCACTTGCGATGCCGCGACGCATCCATTTCGGCGATCCTTTAAAGTGGGTGCGTCGACGCTGCTCGAGGCATGTTCTCCTTTTCCCCAGTGAGGGGAAGGCTTTATTTGTCAACAAGACTGCCTTTCCCAGCAGGGAATGTAAAAAATGGCCCGTGTTAGCTATAGTCCTTGCTCTCCTGCAGGTAATAACCCAGAAATAACACGCAGAGATGATGCTCTAATGATATTACTGATGAAGAAGCCAGGATTATCCAGTGCAGCAACAGACTGGAAGGAGCCAGCCTGCGTTCAGTGTAATGGCCCTAGCCTGGATAATCCTTCAGAATCAATGCAGTCAATGAGGCCACCCATATGATCATGAAATGTGAGAGGGTGTCATGTGTGGCATCTGCCGAAGCTCTGACTGCGTCCCAACACGCGGCGCGGTGGCAACCTCCCCGACTCCATTTTTTAACCGGACTTTGAAGCATTCCATGCCTCCCGTTCCTTGCTGGTCGTTTGCTCACTGGCATATAGTGTCTGTCATGAGACACAGTCTAATACTCCCATTTTTTTTGGGAGCCAGCTAATTTTAATTCCAGGCTGCCACTGTTGGTAATTGGTTTCACGATGATGTGACTCCTCGCCCAGTGATAGTCTTTTTACGCTGCAGGAACAACCCATCAAATGGGGCTTCCCTTTAACTTAACTTTGAAGAACCTTGTGGGGCTTAGTTACAAAGTTTATTCTCCAATTTTCATTTGTTTTGTACAATCCGGGATGTGTGTATGTAGGTAGGTAGGTAGGTAGGTATGTATGTGTGTGTGTGTATATATATATATATATATATATATATATATACATAGATAAAATGGCAACAACAAAACTTGGTTCCTTCACATTCTTTGATTCTGCTCCAATTATTTCTATTTCTGGTACTCATCTCACAAACTGTTCCCTTCCAAATGAGTCATTCTCCGTTCCTAAAAAGTTTTCCCGTTTTATACAGACAGATGATCATTTTTATTTGAACTTTACATGTCTGGAGCACCTGTGATGATTGTTCACATTAACTTGACACATTCTGTCTGCCAGCATTGGCAGAATCTCCTGAAACACGGATCTTTGGTATATTTAGTCATAGGAACATTATCTAAAAAGCAAGTTTAGCGCATTAGAGCAAAACATCAAGAATATGCTGTAATTAGGGACCGTTAACTTAGATTCTGATCAATCCCAGCAGTGGAAATAGACTGGTATGGGTGTCGTCTTCCTTGGGCTCCAACATATTTGGTTTCAGCACTGACAGACATCCAGAATAGCAACCTTACAGGATGTGTGGTGACAAGTAAGACAAATGAATTCAAATGTGCAGTGATCAGCCAGAAGGACACCGTAAAATGCCAATAAACAATATGGCGTATATCACAAGCAGACATACAGAGAGCAGAGGACAGTCTTCAACCCCGGGCAGAGTAATAAACAGTCTGCTGTTCGTTAGGCTTGTGAGTCCGAATCAGACTTCTTCCACCACACCGTACACAAACCAGTCATTTCTAATATTTAGCCCTTTCATGTGAAGCCTGCTGCCTCAGTTAGAGTATAACAGGTAAAGCTGTGTCTTACACTGCAAATTACAAAGCTGAAATAAGTTTTACATGGTAAATCCCAGGAAACCCCATTTTTTATTATGAATTTATTTATCCTGCAGATGCCCTTCTGACAAAAATCATGCCATTAATAGTTTAATTCTGTTTAAATATAGATATTAAAGTCACTTGCTGATAATGCTTGTATTTCTTTTTAGTATGTTTACTTTGTTGTCACAATGCTTTAGTTTTACCATTGAACCAAAGCTGCTGCTTCTCATTTTTAAATAACCTCAGTTTTGATCATCTGTCTATGAAAACACGGTGTGCTCAGTCACATTTACATAACCAAGAACAACAACCAAACCTATTTGTCAGATATTGCTGCCGGATCATCTCCGTACGAGCGTTTACCACTTATCTCTTCTCCATTTGGTGACTTGAATACTAAGGGGAGTGCTCCTTTCTACAAGTGAATTACTCGAGGTCAAGGGCTGAATGAGAGGGGAAAGGCCCTCCCTGGCATTAATAACTAAACAGCCAAGCATTCTCAGGGTGGAGAGAAATCCTCGCCTAAAAGGTGGGATTTAAAATTCTCTAAGGCTCACAGCTTGAAGACAGCCGAAGAGGCACGGCTACAAAGGAAGTGTGTCAAGTGTGCGAAATTGCTTCTGTGGACCTGTATCAGCAAAGACTACAGAGAGCTGTGTATTATGCCTACCATTTCAACAAGACGACTGCCAAGGAGGCAAACTGCAACCATCTAATGGATGCGTAGGTCAGCCGAGAGCTCTTCCTCGTCGTGGAACATGTTGAGCTTGTGCGCGAGGAATAGATTTCAAAGTGTGGCGAGGCATTTTACCAAAACGCCCACATGCTTATTAAGCTATGACACTGGAGTAGCAGTTGCCAGTAGAGTGGGCCGTGACCCAACTGCCACAGTTTGAAGTGCCTTGATGCATCGGAAGGGTCTCTGGGTCTCGTCGGTCGCCGCTATACGGAGAAGTCACCCGAGCGGCGGTCAAGGTTCACATTGGAGCAGCTGCACATTTGCATTGCCCTTCTTTTCTTTTCTTTGGCCCTTCATTTGTGTATATGCTGACAGCAATTGACCCAAAGGGCGGTGTGACTCAATCGATTTGTGAGGTTTTTTTTTGGTTTGTTTTCCTCTTTGATGCAGCTGTCATTTCCAGTCATTCCTTGCTCCGGGGTACAATTTCGATAGAAGATCAGAGACTGGAAGATGAGGCAGTGTCGCAGTTTCCACACTTGCGTTCTTTGAAAACAAGCAGCTTTTTCACTTGTTTTATCCTCCAACCGGTTGTCATCTCCTTTCACTAGTTCCTACTAACCATAACTGAAATGAAGTATTGCATTTTATGGCCCTAAATCATCACAATATCAAATAATATAGAAGTTTGTTCATCTTTTTGGAGCTGAATAGTTTTTTTTCTATGGATTTCTTAAATAAATGCACATTTTGGTGAGGATCCATACATTCATACAAGCTTTCCTGTTTTAGTAACATCTAATGATTAAAGGCCCATTTATGCTTCACGCAGATGGATACGGACACAGCCTCTAATCCTCCTTCTGCATTTATTACCAGCTTGATTTGGTCCGTTTCCAGCTTGCAGATGCGTAGCAAACTAGAGTGGTACTACTGATGACCGTGGGGCAGTGTCACCAGTGAAAGAAACAAAGAAGACAAACAGAACTTCAAAGACTGAATGTCTACGTGTCTACATATAGACAAAGAGGCTATTAAAAATACAGTTTGGAGGGCTGTTGATCTTCTATATTTCACGACCCTGAAGCTGCTCAACAACCTCGTCAGCTGGTTTACTTGTATGAAGGGAGCATGAATTATCCTTTAAAGCCATAACTTTTATCATGTGACAATGTGATGTGATCATTTTCCATTGGTCGGGTCAGTGGCGGCCACCATATTTCAAATACAATTTGGCCAAACCGTTTGCTATTTGCAGCTGGTTGTTTGAATCATGGCTCTGAAGGGAACCAGCTTTGCATTTCAGAAACTGAGAGCCAGTCAGCAACAATGAGCCTTGCCCAGTTGGCATGTCTGCGGTGTTCCAAATATCTAGAGACATGTACTGGATCCACATGAGGGATTTACAGCAGCCCTCATTTGAGGGAGAAAGAAAGTTTGGATGACGGCAGTCTCCATTGTTGAGCTCTCGGTGTGTTAAAAAACCAACAAAAAAAAAAAACACAGGCCACCAAAAAGGAACCATTAAATCAACAATTTTCTGTGGTTTGTGAAAAGCGGTGTTAGAGAGGGAAGCTGACATCTCAACACAGTGAGTAACACACTGAGGACAGTCAGATTGAGATCTCGAGCCACACGCACAGAAAACCCAAGATGTAATGTGTTTTGATGGGGCACTAAAGCAGCTCTGTGCGGAAATACGCTAATACCACATTGGAAAGGATTGAATAAACTTGTGGTCCTATCTCATTGGCTTTTATTGGACAGCGTTATGGCGTTTCTACAATTTTGGTTTTGGACTCTCTGCAGCAGTAACTTAAAGGTAGATCCATAGTATATGGGAACTACCGTTAGTCTACAATCCTCTATGTCTTGGTTTAAATTTGCAAGCAATCACGAGTACCGAGGGGTAAAGGGTGACCCATATCCGGCACAGATCACCTGCAATCTCTCACGCCATGACCGTACGTGACATTACCCCAAAGTGCATTGATGCTACAGCAGTAGTCTGTGGTCTTGTTGGCCCCTCCGTACGCCCTGGCCGGATCATGTCTTCACTCGCGTGTTCTCCTTTCCACAGGTCGTCGTGTCAACAAACATTGCCGAGACGTCCCTGACCATCGATGGCGTGGTGTTTGTAATTGATCCGGGATTTGCCAAGCAAAAGGTTAGTTCCCCCCCCCCGTTTTTTTTTTTGGGCCACCACCCCCATCTTCTTCCACCACTCTTTATCTGCCGCGATCATCTGCGTCTGTTGCCTGAGAATCCCCAGATAAACACAGCAGTGCACACCTGACAGCGGCAAAGATGGAACAGCCTGTTATTTATTCCTCTGACATTTCACCAGCCTGGAGCCAAGTCATACGCATGGCACAAAAACACATTATCCATGCACTATGCTGGATTGTGAGAACACTTTTATTGTCCATTTATTGTTCCCCCACTAGTATATGCAGAAGATTGTGGATGTGTGGATATTTGCTTAACTCCTTAATTTGACCTATACCTTTAGGAAAAAAAAGTCACCTAGAATGTAATTCCTCCGTCCTCTTCTTTTTTTTTTTTCCCCTCCTCCCAGGTTTATAACCCACGTATCCGAGTGGAATCCCTTTTGGTCACAGCCATCAGCAAGGCCTCGGCCCAGCAAAGGGCAGGTCGCGCTGGTCGAACACGCCCAGGAAAGTGTTTCCGCCTCTACACCGAGAAAGCTTACAAGACAGAAATGCAGGTGAGAGAAATGATGCCGTGTGAAATATTTTTATTTTATTTATTTTTTTTAATTCTCCGAGGTGTAAACACATGATTGATTCTCATATCTTACACTCTGCAACGCCAGGAGCACTTTGTATTCCCCCAGAGCAGCCTTCGAGCTGGAAAAGCTTTCTGTTATGCAATATTTGTTCTCAGAACTCCTTGATTCCCGCTTCAGCCGAATTAGAATTCCAGTAGCCACTTGCTGAAGCGCACCCCTTCCACTCTTCCTCCTAACCCATGTTAAAGACGCAGCCATCTTGTGAAAAATGGACCTGTGAGCGCGTAGTTCTTCACGATATGGGGCTAATTCTTTCACATCACGCTGAGTGGCTGAGAGCATTTTTAAGCAAGTTAAATAGCCCTTCAAATGCCCTAGACTCCCAGTCTCTGTTGAGGTTGACATATGAGTGATGCATGAGTAGATAATAGGCACCCTGACTAATTCATTTGCAATCGTTCCTTGGGCTTCGACTGTATGTCTTCGCTGGCACAGGACAACACATACCCAGAGATCCTGAGGTCTAATCTGGGCTCTGTGGTGCTGCAGCTGAAGAAACTGGGGATTGACGACCTGGTACACTTTGACTTTATGGATCCACCAGGTCAGTATTTTTTTTTCCTTTTCTATACTAAGTGTTATTCATGTTATGTCGTTTTCATGCTATACCAACATTTTTATGTTATCTCTGTCTATCTTTTTGAGGTGGAAACTAGTGGTTTCATGGATTATTTCTAATTGAAATGATGCCCATTAATTGTTCCTTATTGATGACAAGGTCTGCTCTTCAGCACCGGATTCAAATGACAAGGAATACATATCCAATCCATAATGATGAGCACCTATTACATAGTGATATTTCTTTTTGTCACATTCAAGAAATAAACCCTTACTAATTGAACAATTGTGTCACTACATTAGTAGACCTCTTGTCTGTGCACAAAACAAGAAAACCAACTGCTTAACTATTTCAAAGAATGTGAAATATATATAAAACACGCTCTGTACATGCAGTTGGACCCCATTTTCGCTGTGGTGCTTTTCCTTTTTTGAGCTGATTTGAGCTGCTTGACAAAAGGTACTTGTTCTCCAACTCATTACCACCAATATGGCCCTTGAGCAAAATCCCATAATCCCCAGCCACGGCACGACGGCAAAAACTTTTCCCGGTACGTGTAGTCAAAATTAACCAAGAGAATCGATAAAAATAGAACTTGAGTTCCAATTAATGTTTTATATTAACTTGTTGCTTGCTGCTTCCGTCACACTGGACCACAGGTGCCTGTAACCGGCCCATCAAACTCTGAAGTAGAACTATAATTGAAGTTCGAACTGGTTGATGGGTGGAGTCAATTTTCTCTGTTAATTTAATGCTTCAACTCTGCTAAAAGAGTCTTCAAGCTACCAACTTATTGGTAGCACTTATTCTCGAAGGAGAATGTGTGTTCCCACGCCTTCCAGTGGAGACCACCCCTCCTTTCCCGATCTTTAACCCCCCTCCCCCTCCCTCCCTCCTTTTTTTTTTTCTTCCCCCGCCATAATATAGTTTTCATCTCACCTCTGAGATTAAACCCATCTCTCCCCGTCCACTGTGGCAAACGCCATTTTGAGAATGAAATTGGTTACATCAATAGCAGTGCTATCACCTTGGCTATTGCCTTCCCTTTATATTCCTCCAGTGAAACGTGACTGACCTCCACCGCCACCCCCACATTTCTCACAAAACGCAGTGGTATACGTCAACATATGGGATTGGCCTCGTCAGTGCGGTGTAACTTGGAGTAGTGGGGTGGAGGAAAAGAGGCGGATTACCTTTTTATTTATTTGATCCACCGGTGGCAGGAGGTTTCTTCTAAGTAGGTCCTGAGGAGCCCGGAGGCGGCAGCTAGTTGGGTGCAACAAATGAAGTCTGCTTCAAGTCTGAGAGAGTTCCGAGACAGGTTTTATAACATCTCTTTACAGTGGATCAGTTTTGATATACCGTGTCAAAGGCCCACCTCTGAGAAAATGGATAGGTCAAAGAATTCTGTGCCGAGTCGAGCAATAGACGAAACAATAGCATCACCCTAGTCCCGAGATTTCATTTTTGTCTTTTGTGCACCTCCGTGTGTTTCTTTTTCCTCTTTAACCTGGTTTCAAATGGGTCTTTGGTGTATAGCAGCTGTGTTCCTTGGTGGGGATATAAGGTGGACATGTATTTTGTCCCATTTCTTGCTGTGTAAATTGTTGTTGAAGACATATTTGTTGGATTTGAGTTCAGGCAATAGTCCGCCTGATGATCGGAGTCTTGAACGCCGGTGGCTTTTTCTATTTGAGCTTGTCCATAATGTTAAATGGAACCTTGATTTTCCCTTTACCATGAAATGTCCGAATGTCTCGTTTATTTCTCTCTTTGCCCACCCACTCCCCGCTCGCTAAACACAGCGGCGGCCGTGTGAGCCAGACAGCCAAATAGAAAATCCAAAAGAAATCAGTAGCGATTTACACAAGGACTTGGCCGGGGTGGGATTCATTTTGCTTGTGACATTTCCAAAGAAGTACCTTTCGAAGCCAATGTGGTTTAATGTACCTTTAGCCTTTCGTCTCATTGATTTGGCCCTTGGTTAATATATCGGATTCTTGTGTGTTGAGGCAGTCAATACTTACTTTCTGATGAGTTGCGTAGGGTATAGATTGAATTTCCACACTGGTTCATCATGCTAGCAGTACTTGGAAATCAGATTTTCACCTTTTGTTCAGCCGTGCTCAAGCCATTGGTGTGGCAAGTAATGTGGCCAGCGCTCACTTTGTGCATTAGAAAAATAGTAGCTTTGATGCCCCAAATCAATATTTGTTAATCATAAAAAGAAAAATCCCTCCCTGCTGTTTGAAATGGAATTCTATGGAAGCATTTGAAAGCAATGAAAGTGAGCGAGCGCCGGAGCTTGGAGCTAATTTTCAGTTAACATGCAACTGGTCATTAGGCTTCAGCTCTCGGGAGCCAAAGGTCAATAATTGCATCTGGAGGAAAAATCTTTTAACCAAACGGTGGAAGCCTTTTGTGTTGAAGCATTAAGTAGAAAGTTCCCCTGTAATTGCATTAGTTGTTTAGGATTGCCTGAGAGGAGGATGAAAAATGAGCTCTGCCATGATTACTTCTCCACTAAGTTGCTGTCTAGCGTAACTCCCGCCGTCACACACACACACACACACACACACACACACACACACACACACACACACACACACACACACACACACACACACACACACACACACACACACACACACACACACACACACACACACACACACACACACACACACACACACACACACACACACACACACACACACACACGGCGGGCGTCTTCTCATTTTGATTCACCTCATGCTCCCTGCCACCAAACCCACTAACGGCTTCCCTTTGTTTGAGTGTTTGTGTCTTTTCTTAACTCGCATTCCCAAGTACAGCAGGTGAGGGGAGCTCTGTTTCGCTGCTTCACAGCCTTCGCCCCCCCTCCTCTCCTGGTCAATCAGGTTACCCAGACAATAAAGTGTTTGTCTTGGCCAATAACAGCTGGAACATGTGACATAGAAATCCAATTCTCTGGGAGACGACAATATTTGAAATTTTTGATCTGAATGTTTTCGTTTGCTTTAAAAAAATCTTGATTTGAGTGTCCATATTTGCAAATGTGAGTGAAACCGTACTGCACTTTTGATCCAGATTTGATTAAATAACAAAGGGACAAACAAACCTAAGGCTTAATTTAAAAAAAAACAACAACAACCTTCAGGCAATTTTAATATCAGCTTGATTTTACGCTATAAAGTGCAGCACAATGTGGTATTGTTTGCCTCTGCAACGTTAATGGTGAGTGATTGCTTTGTTTCTTTTGTTGTTGCTGTTGTTTTTTTCCCCCACCAAGCCAATGTTTTTATTTTCACGATCATGACAATGATAGCTTGGGTGCGCAGGTCACTGATAGAATCGTAAAACTTCATCTACCTTATGGTCGGGGAGCGCTGGAGCCAATCCCAGCTGACTATGGGCCAAGGCAGCGTGTGCCCAGGATGTCTCATTATTATATATTATATATGCATCCACACTTTGCAG
Source organism: Lipophrys pholis (assembly GCF_963383615.2). Classification (NCBI taxonomy): domain Eukaryota; kingdom Metazoa; phylum Chordata; class Actinopteri; order Blenniiformes; family Blenniidae; genus Lipophrys; species Lipophrys pholis. Next base: position 19,223,249 of record NC_137646.1, on the reverse strand, counting down.
AAACATGAAATGCTGCTTGTTGCCAGGTAGAGAGTTGCTAATTGACGCATCAGTGTTCATGATCCAATAACACCAGTATATTAAAAAAAAAAAATAACAGCCTTTTGAAACAGATTTGTCATGTCGTGCATATCACAATTATTCAAAACTAAAATATGTGCGGACGATTTAAACAACGAGGCAACAAACAAGCTTAATTTTTACAAGACTAATCCACATTTTCTTCAAATATGTTGTGTTAACTGTCAGATATGATATTTAAAAAAAGCAGTAGACTGAATTAAGTGTTCTGTCAGTGTTTGTACTCATCAAATTACTCCATTTCATAAAAGTTTTTATTTTGACTGACTTTTTGCTTTGGTCCTAAATGTGAACATGTGATCCGAGACTATTAATCAAATCTGACATAGATTTGTGTGAAAGCGTTCCAAAATTGTCATTCTCAAGTGTCGCCACGATGAAAGAGTGACAGCCTTGCAGATTGTCCCGTCTCTGCCATCTGTGTGTGCTTTGCCCATGGGCCTGGAACATTTTAATGGCCCATCTCTCGCGCTCTTGTCTCGTGCAGCCCCAGAGACCCTCATGCGAGCCCTGGAGTTGCTGAACTACCTGGCAGCGCTCAATGATGACGGTGACCTGACGGAGCTGGGCTCCATGATGGCGGAGTTCCCCCTGGACCCCCAGCTGGCCAAGATGGTCATCGCCAGCTGCGAATTCAACTGCTCCAACGAAATCCTCTCCATCACTGCCATGTTGTCAGGTAATGCTGCGGGCCGGCCCACTGCGTGGGTGTGAGCTGCTACTTCTGCCTTTTCCCCCATGCCCATGGAGCACACCTCAACAATGACCAACAGAGCAGACACATGTACATCCTTCACATACTGTAGCCTGATCGTACTTTTGTAACGCAGACACATTTTCCAGCTACTGCATCCTCTCACCTACAGATTTCACTTTTGATATATGAAAACAATGAGAGTCCAGTCAGAATAAGTGTAATGTCTACTTACTGAACTTCACTACAAGTAGGCAAATGGAGGATACAGTCTGTGGTGTCGGCTATTATTTGTGAAGAAGAGGGGGGGTACATGTCTGTACAAAATGTATAGGTGTAGCTGGAGCAGCACCTGCATGCTACAGCAGTAATTGCACTTTGGGCTTGCCAAAGCAGAATGCTGCTCATTGAGATGAATCCTGACGCCTTTGAAGGGAGTGCGAGGGTCTTTGAGAGTGGGGAAATGGATTTAACTAGCTGCCCGGACATGGTGTGCACTTAAAGCAGGTGTTTCAGGATGGCAGTTTTTTTTTTTCTTTTTTGCTGAGTTCATTAGAGTAAGCAGCAAAAAGTACACCTGAGAACGGTCCCGCCACAGCAACCAACCATGAGGCTCAATAAAACCCAGCTTTTACCCATTAAAGCCACAATCAAGCAGCTCTGACGTTAAGCAATTCTGGGCAGGTTCATCGAGGGGGGAGGGCAACACCAGGGTGAATGCTGCTGCAGGACAGGATGTTTGTTTACGCACCGGGCGCTGTGTGTTGTCTGCATCTTTAGAGAAGCTGTACTGTAGCGGATCAGGACAGAGAAATCAGTCTCTTCCCCCCCCTCTTTGACCCTCCCTCCCTCTCTCCCATGATCACTTGGCAATGCAGTGTGCCTCACTTGAGCTGAGGCCTTGTTCCTCTCTGTGGGATTTGCTTAACTTATCCCTATGGGCGGCTGTGTTGGGGCCTATACCAACCTTGTTTAGTCCCACAGTGCTTCGTCCGACCCACGGAGGCCAAGAAGGTGGCCGACGAGTCCAAGATGCGCTTCGCCCACATCGACGGAGACCACCTGACGCTGCTCAACGTCTACCACGCCTTCAAACAAAGTGAGGGGCGGCGTTACGCTTCACCCAATGCTGTTTTGACGAGAGCTCCATGCTAAAGCTGTAACATTGCTCCACTCAGACCACGACTCCACTCAGTGGTGCTACGACAACTTCGTCAACTACCGCTCGCTGATGTCGGCTGACAACGTGCGACAGCAGTTGTCCAGGATAATGGACCGCTTCAGTCTGCCGCGAAAGAGCACCGAGTTCAACAGCAGAGACTACTACATCAACATCCGCCGAGCGCTGGTCACTGGCTTCTTCATGCAGGTCAGTTGTAGTGACGGTTGCTCAAAACCTGTATTGTGTTTACATATTGGTCAATTGATGTACCGGATGGAGCATCTTCCACTTTAAAACAGGCAGAACTTGATATTCTAACCGTCAAAGAGTCTGTACCTCCTTAGAATTAGCTAATGAGAGAGACACATGATGAAATATCCCATTAAATCTAAAAGATCATTGTAGAAAAGTATAAATTAAACTCCCTAACCATCATTGCTCACTGGGATCATGGCCTTTTTTTTGTTGTTTTTTTGTAGCTGTAAGTGAAAAGCTAAGCTGACTCATTCAGTCTATCAACTGCATTGTTTTCAGTGTCAACCATATATTTCCCCATTATTTTTGTTTGGTACGTTTCACCTCTGAGTAAGCACCGTCTTCAGATCCAGCTCCACAGCAGCTAATCCCGTCCTCCTTGAAGTTTGCCCTTGTTGAGTTTGAACATTGGAGGAGAAAAAAAAAACCAAGTATTTTTGTGCAGAGGCCTGTATTAACTGAAAATGTAGCTGAGGCCTGCCTTTAAGATGAACACACACACACACACACACACACACACACACACACACACACACACACACACACACACACACACACACACACACACACACACACACACACACACACACACACACACACACACACACACACACGGCGTAGCTCTGTTTTAAACACATAACAAGAAAACAAATCAATTTGTTTCTCACTCAAGGAAACAAATGGCAGTTTTGCAAGAAGCCATTTTCAGGGCTACCTGAAACAAGCAGCCTGACAAGTTGAATTATGGCGTTAATATTTAAATATTTGTCAACATTAACCTTTATCTCGGTGACAAATTTGCGGCTCATGTTCAAGCATTCACAGGGTTCGAGATCATGTCTTTGTTTGGAAAGGCCTTTATTGAGACTGATTGCCTTGGTTAATCACGGCCGCCACGGCAGCTCGACCAAGTGGGGGGAAATCACTCACCACCCCGTTAGGAATTTGTGTCGAGTGCCACGCTACTTTTTTATCAAGGCAATAAGAATTTACTTGTGAGATTTTCGCCTGGGTCTGTATTGTTAAGATATGGGATGGAATTAAATAAAGGGAGAAATACGGCTCCTTTTTTGTCTTTCTTTCTCTTGACGTCGCCACATTTCTCTTTGATCCCCCCCCCCCCCCGCTGCGAACAGATTGCTCACCTGGAGCGCACCGGCCATTACCTCACAGTGAAGGACAACCAAGTCGTGCAGCTGCACCCGTCCACCGTGCTGGACCACAAGCCCGAGTGGGTGCTCTACAACGAGTTTGTGCTCACCACCAAGAATTACATCCGCACCTGCACTGACATCAAACCAGAGTGGTGAGTTTCAACCGGAGCTGCTTTGATGCATGTTTGAGTCGCGCTCTCTGAAGGCCGCTACACACTGTGTGATTTTCAGCCGTCCCACATGAAAGATTGACCGTCTTGAGTGAATCGTAGTGATATTTTTGGTCTTTGCTCCAAATCGGCGGCCCTGTGTTGCATTGTCAGATTGACACAGACGGCATGCGATCAAATTTGGGTTGATGGTGACTGCTGCTGCAACCTACGTTAACTAACTAACTAACCAATAGAAATGCAGCGTGGAATTACATATTTCTCTCCAAACACATATATTCCACAAGGGTGAGAGCTCCTTCCATGCTTTGCTGTTTTGTTTTTTGATTGGATGAATTTCTCAGTGGACACATTTGTTGGGTTTCTCTGTGAAAAGCACGTAGAAATGACTGTGTGATGCTATATAAATAAAGTTGAATTGAAGTGAATAGACAGGGCAAGGTGGGTGATCGGACCACCAACCTTTGGGATTGGAAGATTATTTATCGTTTACTGTAACAATGGTTCCTGCGGGTATGTGGCATTGTGAGATCCTGCATCCATAGTGGAGACATTCACCTGAGTTCTTGTGAAAATGTGTGTTCATCACTGAAGATAAACTGTTACATTCCGTTTATGACGTGAAGAAGTGTCGACTTAATCAAGAAAGATTGTGAGTCATTTTAATCCTTCATAATCTGACTGTTCAGCAGATATCGGAAAGACTGAGCAAGTTGATTTTCATTAAAAGTGTAAGATTTACTCCTGGTCTTATAGAGTTCTTGTGTGAAGATGGAGCTAAGATGGGTAGAAATTGTTGCCATCCCTGCCAACCAAATGAAGTCGTTAAAGTTTTCAGTATTCCCCGAACCATCTTGGTATGAAAGCACCCCAAGTTATACCTGAGCATAGGTCGCATCTGTGAAAAAGTGCCTCAAAACACACATTTCTTTTAACATGCAGCGTGGATAGTCCTCAGCCAGCAGCAGCTGCTCCAGAACCATCTGTGGATTTGTTCCTTTAGCGCCGAACGCCCTGCTTTTAGCCCGCGTTTAGCCTTCTGCGCTCAAGTTTTTCTGATGCTCTTGTTGGCATTTCCTGCTGTTGTTTTTTTTTTTTTTTTTTTTTTTGTTTCTTTTTAGAAATTCTACACATTTTTCATTTTGTTAAATATGATGGTAGTGAAGGTTTACCAGTGATACTTTAGCCGCATTCTGTTGTCATGCAGTGACACCTAGTGGCCCCAGATGATATTTACGGGTATATTTTGAATATAAATCACTTGTATAAACAACAACAAAAGTGTGACTTAATTATTTGGTCTGTAAGATGTTAGGATAAAATATCTCGCCTCACATTCCTCAAACCTTTGGATGTTATTGTGAGCATGAACCCAAAGATATTTGATTTGACTTTTTATAAGCTAAAATAAAATGATGCCAGCGACCCCTGGTGCAGACGCACAAGCATTGTAGCGTCGTATGCCGTCGTTCCTCCAGCCCCGTGGTGACTTCCAACACTTGCGTCTTGAAGTCGCCGTGCCTGCGCTGCTCGTCACCTCGTGAATCTGAAAGGAGCGCTTCCTCCCACAGGTAAACACCGAAGACAATTTTTGTGACTAATGTTTACTTCTTCTCCTCGTTTCCTAGGCTGGTGAAAATCGCCCCGCAGTACTACGAGTTGAGTAACTTCCCCCAGTGTGAAGCAAAGAGACAGCTGGAGCGCATCGTCGCGAAGCTCTCGTCCAAGGAATACACTCAGTACTGAGACGGTTTGCGCGCGCTGCAGCGGCGTCCCCAGTTTCCTGTCCAAGAGCAAATCTGAACTCATTTGATTGTTGTTTACTTTTCGTTTTTTTTTTTTTTTTTTTCGTTTTTTTTTTTTGTGAAGAAAGCCTAATTTTGAATTCTGTTTTTCTCTTGCTCGACGTGAAAAGAATGGTGGTTATTAGGATTTTTAACCCCTTTCTGTCCGAAGCATGATACTTCATTTAAATTTCACCATTCCAGAATACTTTTCTTTTCCCAAACGGCTCTGCTTTTGTTTGACTGGTTCTGTTAAAACCGCATTTCTGGTCCAGGGAAAGGCTTTTTGATCAACTGTAATTTATACTGTATTTTGATGCAGGCGAAATGAATTGTGCTCTTGTCACAGAGATGCTAGGAAAACACTCTCTGGTCAAATTTCCTGTCAACCGTTCAACTTAATAAAAGTGACTTTGTAATAAAACATTTTTAATTTTATTTTTTTTCCTTCCTGCATTAAAATGACAGGATAAGCCGGACATAAACTTCTCATTTAACCCTCGCTCGCAAGCCACGGGCGTGCGCACTGAGCAGTCACGTTCTGACCCGACAAATCCCGCTCGTTTCCTGGCTCTTCGGGGAAGTTAAATCTTCTTACTGGGATATTGATAGCTTCAGAAACAGTCGGAGTGAGGGGAGAGGGGGGGGGGGATGTTAATTACAAATGTTTCGGAACAAGATCAGTGTGAAATCCCCGCTGTGCCGGAGCCTGTTCTGGCTGTACCGCTTTGTGTCCCCGCCTTTTCTAGTGTGGAAGGTAAAAGCTCGGGAGAAGCACAGTTTCCAAACACTGCAGTGATCTAAAGAGAGAAAAAAGAAACACCAAAATAGCCGGAATAATGGCCGCTGACGTGACTTTTCTTACATTTCTTCAGCTTCAACATGCCGGCGTTCAGTTGCAATGTTTTAAAAAACAAAGAAACTTCAGTGTGACGAAGTTTGTCGCAAAGCTCTGCCTTCCCCTCGTTCTGTAGGTCAGTAGCTTCAAGTGAAGCGGCGTCTGATTGGCTGGCAGGCAATCTGTGAATCACACGAAGAGTCTAAACAAGAAGCGGTCTTGAGAGATCAGCTCTCACCGGCCTTTTCCTCCGTTGTCTTTTCGAGTGGCGGTCTGTGCGAGTACGTCACCCGATTTTTCCACCCTGAAATGTAAAGGAATACTGATATTAAACTTTTTCTCATGCTTTATTCTCGTTACGTCGTTTTATGATCGACTTTTTCTAAAAGTGGACTTGGCGGATACCTGCCGAGATGCAGGGTTGAGTGCTTGTAATTTGACACCAGCGTCTGTCTTTTTGGCTGTTCTGTCTGAAGTAGGCCATAAAACCAAGATGCCAACTCACTGGCATCCTCAACAGAATGTAATCCTACATGTATTTCTGAAGAAAACATGGCTTTTTCATTTATTACCACCTTTATTTCTATTTTTATATATTCATTTCTTTAATAATGGAGATTTTATAGTCGGACTTCAGTCCAACAAACTGGCCGGTTCACACATTGGCAGATGGAACAATAAATATGATCACCGAAGAGACTCTGGACATTACAGATAGCAAACTGACCAAACTCTCAAAAGTCCTCGTAATTTGACACCAGCGTCACTGTCTCGTGCATCCAGCAGACGAGTAATGACATCAACACTTTCAACCAGACATAAGCCTGAGCTTTTTCTTTCCAAAAAAACTTTCCCGAAGTTGTGGTTATAACCTCATTTTAGACGGACATCTGGAACCGCAGCTCGATTTACGTAACAAAGCCGAATCTTTTAAGCTTTTCGTTTTGACACCGCTCGGCTCTGTTCAACATCTTAACATCAATTATGAGGGAATATACATAACATTGAACTCAGAATAGAGGCAGAAATGAACTGGTAAGCATTTTCACAATCTCTGTAGTGTCTGGATGTAGGCAGGCAGAGATACCAGACCTGCTAAGGGAGTTTTAAATTAAGTCTGCAGATTGTGTAATATGCGAAGTCAGGAAATTAGCATGTGTGCTTCAATATTTTTGGACTGTTGGGAGACAAGTTTTTAAGTGGATGGCCTTTTACTGGGGAACTTACACAGAACCACAAAATGGTGCCAGGGAGATTAGTCTCTCCCTCCGAAGTGAAGCCAATAGAAAACCCATTAGTTTGAGCTGATTTGGAAATTATATAGAATTGATCCTGAGGTAAGAACAGTTTTTCTTGCTCAATACTTCCCATTGATTCAGGCTGCCATAATTACAAATGAAAATCATTATGTCTCCAAGTTGTATTTTGTTGGTGTCTGATGTGAGGCTACATGATGAGAGCGTACAGTCTTACTTCTCGTGCCTAATTGGGTGTCTGTTCGCCAGAAGTACATACATACATACATACATACATACAAAGACATTCCCAAAGAACAAAATGGGCTCCGGTGATTATCTTTTCTCGCGCTTTTAAAACCTACAAAGTTCTCAAAGTCAAGGATATGAAGCGCTGAACCGCCCAAAAATATACTGTGAATTTCATCCCACAGCTGTTCCGCATCCATCCTGCCACCCTGTGCCGATGTTAGGGGACATTTTATGTGGCTTTTTGACAGTAACTCACCAAAAGTAGCAAACACAAACAAATACCAGACAGGTATTGTTCAGCGTGTTTCCAAACAGTGTGAATCACCACCCCGCTACAGCTCAATCTCCCGCCACCCACAGAGTCCTGGATGGTGCCTCATCATCATTTGAGACCGTGGGTAGGGAAGTTTATTGCAGAACACCTCAGCGTTTCAGGAAATCCATCCACCCACCAAGTCCTCCTCCCATCCCACGCTGGTCCTTACCCCACCAGCACCAAGACAGGTGTCTTATCTCCATCGCACAGCACAAGCACAGCCAATCTTCCAGGAAGATGGCGACTGGAATGTGACAAATCCATCTGTCCTGGTTTGAATTTGTATGCTAATTTGAAGTAATAGCCCCTCTGGTGACAGTGCAAGGGAACAATTCAATCATGCCATCTATGACAGTTGCTTTCCAGCCTTCTCTGTGATATGGGAGTATATGCACGTACGGCCGGGTTAGGCTTGATAGATTGGTTATGTAGGGGAGATGTGGCATGTAGACTGCATGTTTAAAATGGGCTGCCAGTTTGAAATGAATCACGCCACCACTGAAGGCACCTGTGCAGAAATGTGCAGCCACTACCTGTGGGCAGAGAGGGGAGGAGGAGGCGGGGAGGGGGATATTTGATTTGACCTAATTTATTTTGCCTTGCAACGCTGTTGGATCAGTCGGCGTCCCGAACTTTCACCCAATTTCATTGCCTGGAGCGTTCATGAGATATGTGCGAATGATAGAAGTAGCCCCCACATAAGATCACACTAACACAATTGTTACATTGTCACACTGAATTATCTCAGGCTGTTGATTTGATTCAGTGAAAAGCTTTCATGTGTCACTGGGCGAAGAAAGAAACAAGTCCGAGGGAAGAACAGGCAGACTATAGGAACCAGCTGAGCTGTTCCGTGTCTTTAGAAAAGAGCCGGATAGAATTTGTGATTTCTCTTGTGCTGTGGCACTCCCCCTGCACCGTGCAAATGTATGGCACTCCATAATCTTTAAATTAATCTACAGCACAGGACAGATTATGGTAGATGGTGACAGATAAGGCTCCAGAACAAACTGCTCTTCATTTTGCTTGCATCATTCTTTTTCCGAACTTCATCATCAAACCCGGGCTTCTGTTACAGATTTGAGCGATTTTGCCACATTTAGCTGCCGATAATCCATCTGTTTAAAGGTGCAACAAGTTATAGTTTGGAGTTTACCATTTTGAAAGCAAAAATAAATAAAGAACAGTCCTGGTGTCAACATGTGAAATATCCTGCAGAAATGTCTCCCAAAGTTAACAGGGAAACCACCTGTTTCACAGTACTGCTTTGTACCACAAGATGGTGTAGTGAGTCACTATTCCTGCACATCCCATCTATATTTCTATAGGAGTAATATCTTAAACTGGAATTTATAGTAACTCACCCATTGGTACGACACAAGCCAAAGATCCACATAAACGTCCATACATTCGTCTTATACTGCCCTGGAGCTGATCCCAGCGAACAGTGAACAAAGGTCGGCTACGTCCTGGAGGGGCTGCAGGTCCATGACAGGGCAAATAGAAGGATAAGAGTGTTTTACCCCTCCCCCAGTCGGCCATAACTTTCTCCAGTTCATCTGGGCGGATAGCTTAGATATTGAGTCTTTTACTAAACATAAATAACAGCACAGCTTTTGTTAAAACAGCAGACCTTTGCAAGTCCTTCAGTTTCGAGGCTATTTAAAAGCACAGGAATATTGTGCATTTCATCATAAATTACAGTTTTGACACTCGGAGTGGGCCTCGTGAGAGCGCGTTAGATGAAATTGTGTGGGCTGGGTTATGACCAGTCACTACAGAAAACAACCTCCGTCTCACTGAGACTGCGGGGTATTTTCAGCAGGAAAAGAGAATATAGAGCGCTGCCATAATTGACCACACTTCAAACAGGCGGTGGGATATCATGCGTGGCAAACGCGTCTGATCAAACGGGAAGGCCCGACGAGGACGACTGGGGCACAAAGGGCCCGTCACACCGCATGTTGCATACCTTGATAGCGGCGCGCTCAAAGACGGCTCTCGACATGAGCTTTGTTAGCCCGTTGTCTTTCTTAATAAAGTCGGTCCAACTGAAAGTGAGGAACACTTGCTCTGGAGTATGATACTGTTGTAGATATTTTTTTATTTTTTTGGACTAAAGAGACATTTTATTTCATATTGCTTACTACTGGTTAAAAAATACCTTGAATTGTGTGTTTCCTCCCCATCGGAGAGTCATGTAAAGGAGAGAACATGTCTGTTCGATCCGGGGCCCGGGGCTTCCTCCAATCCAAATACAAGAATGTCATCTTGATTCGTCAATATCGATGGCCTGTAGGTGAAAATGTGTTTGTGTTGGATTGTTTATGTCTCTCTTAGCCCTGTGATGGACTAGGAATACCATCTGCTGGGATTGGCATCAGCGACTAGTCACCCTAATGTGGATAAATCAAGTACAGACGTAGGATTCATTTCATAAAAAAAAAAAAAAAAAGCATTGGAGTAAAATGTTGTTCTTAATAGTTTTCATGACTTCTGTCTTAGTTTAGATTGTTTTCTTAGTCGGATCTCTTACAGTGATGCTCATCATTGCCAGACTATCCTATGTCTGAAACATCTGTCTGGGCGTTCTTCGTGCGTTTCGAAGCGGCCAAAAGGTGCGAGAGAGTACAGCGAGATGTACGAATGATTAGAGAGTACGGCGGTGAGTTACAGGCGGTGATGAAAAGCCTGAGGAGGAATTCCAGGTCGAGTGAGTTTACCTTTTATTTCAGTACCTGTGCACTTGTTTTCACTTATTCCAAATGATTAGACCTCTGCCGAGGCTGGGTTTACAGGCCGAGCAATGCTGGAAATTGTGTGCTGTCAGCAGTCTCTGTGAACAAGACGCACAAATGACATGGAGGGGAGTTGTCTCACGCCAACAGGAACAACAGAACTATCAAGACAGTAAAAGAGAGTGCGAGTCAGTATCCACTTTGGACACTTGATTACTTTTTTGGGACTTTTAACAGTATTCAGTTGCAGCATTTTCGTCTACATCTACATTTAAAAATAAGTCACATTTAGAAACGGTGTGTTTTGAGAATGGCAGAAGATTTAAGTTTATGTAACAGGATCAGCTGATTCTGAATGTATTCACTGTATACATGCTTGAAGAAAGCGTGACAATATATTAATAATCATCCAACTAAATATGTATACTGTACTTTGGTACCTTCATCAGAATAGAATTTAATAGAACTGAATCCTGAATGAAAAGACATTTGTGATCATATATGTTCACATTGCTGACTTGCAAAAACTTTTTCTTGGATTTTGAAAACAAAGAGGAGGTTAGATGTTGGACTTTAAGTTGCCTAAAGTTCATAAAGCCGATAAGTTAATTACAGGAGCATCGCAGAGTAAACAAAGAGTATACCCTCAGAGAGACATAGATCCACACACACTCACAGTCAAACCTACAGAATTCATAAATGAACCTCACATGCATGAAAAGAACAGGCAAACTCCACAGAGAAAAGCCCTGAAGCCCAGTATCCCCCTATGAGGTGGGAGTACTAACCACTGACCCACTGTGCAGCCGGAGCATTTACCCTTTTATCCTTATAATAGACCAACTTGTTGCGAGAAACCCCAGAGTGCACCATTGCCATTAGTTCCATTGGCCTTCAGCAGCAACACGTAAACGTGCGAAAGTATTCAGAATGTCAGTGTATCTGGCAAAATTCACAGACGATGGGGTGAGAGGTCATGAGCCTCAGGAGGATTTATTTTTTTGTACGAGTTAAAAGAATTCATATTTTTTTGCACAACTGAAAGTGGAATTAAACTACTGACTTTACATGCAAGAAGACCAACTGATGCATGAATGATTTCAGATTAGTGCAGCCGTCAGAGTCGATGGTAGGCTCGAGAAAGAGTCATGAGGCTAAAACACCGAGCTGCATCTGGCTGGAGTTTGTAGTCAGAAGGTAAGAAGGTAGGAAAATAGAGTCTCGGTCTCAAACAAGGTCGGCGGTTTTGCTTTCTGATGAGCGAGTCGGGAAACTCGAGCACTTCACATGTCCGTTTGTGATTCTACCTCTTGAGGTCAGGAGCTGATGCAACTTTAAGGGACTAACCACCTCCACAATACTCACCGACGGAAGAAAAACAAAGGACTCCCTTTTCCAGTTAACTTGCATTGTTCATCAGCTGAAGCAGAGGCGACATTTATTACTATTTTACACCAGTTACAGCACATTACAGCCGGATCCTGGGTTACAATGGTTGCTATTGGTTGCACTCTAATGCACACAGAACAGGAGCAGAGCTAATCTACGTACAATTACTGCTCCAGATATCTGCATAAACCTGTGAACACTCACATCGCCGAGCTTCCACTCGCCTCCGTTTAAAAATGCAGCGCAGTGTGACATCGTCTGCTATTGATATTTCTTTCCCCACAAAAAGCCTAAAGCAATGAAGTTGCAAAAAGTTCACTTTACAAGTGGCTGCCTGACATTATTGGCTTGTAAAGTTTTTTTTAATGGCTCAACCTGGACTCAGTGAACAACCATCCATCTTCTCTACCACTTTATCCAAATTTGGGTCTTGGAGCCAATCCCAGCTGAATATATGGCTGGAGCCAAGATGCACCTGGGACTCATCGCCAGTCCATCACAGGGGAAACAAAGAAAGACAGACAATCACACTCACTCACACAGAGGTAACCTCAAATGCAGATTTTAGAACCGTGTGAGTAAACCCATGAACACACAGGGAGGAGATACAATTTCCACTGAGAAAGACCCCAAAACCCGGACTTGAAGCAGGTTTATTCCGACAGTAAGGTGAGAGTGCGCCGGACTGAGTAACTGTACTTAAGTATATAAATCAAAACAAACCCCCCACCAGAAGGAATATTGAAAAGTTACCCGTGATGCACTGTATGTCATATTCAGATCCCCAACTCAAAATTAAAATGATAAAAATGCTTCCCTTAAACTCTATTATTAGTATTTTTTTTAGGGTCAATATTATTTGCAAATGTTTCTTTTCCATGTGTGGAAATGCTGCAGTAGTCCAGGCTCATGATGTCTGGCTATTTCACTTTTACTAAATTTTATTCCACAGAGCTATATTAGGAAATACTGTTGTGATGAGCAAGATGGAAAAAAAAATGTCAATAATGCTATTTATAGGATTTCACTGTGTTGATATTTTTCATTATTGACACACACAAAGCTCATCTCACCTTTCCTCCAGTGAGTTAGATTTACTACAGTGTGAATTTAAAACTTTTCAAGTCTGAACTTTCCCCCCATGAACACTCTGTGTATCATCAAGGCAAATTAAAGGGGAAAAACCAGAGTTATGTCGTTCGGAGTCACCGGGAACTTACAGCGTTTCTTCTTTTGCGCACCCTGACCTCGAGGGCGGTCCGCGGACCCCACGTTGAGAAACACGTCACTCGAACGCATCCTACTCCTATTTTTTGGGGAGAAGACGGCCACGTGACCGGGGCGTGCAGCCAGCACTCCGCAGCTGTGCGTTTGATTGTCTCCACCGGACGGACGGACGGACGGACGGAGACGCGGAGCGGAGCGGCTGCAGCGGGGAGCGGAGCGCGAAGACACGCGGCAGAAGAGGCACTTCTTCGCGGCGGGACGCAGAAAGAAACCCCCACCCCTCCCGACACCCACCGAGCCGGGCGCACCATGGACGGCTATGGCCGGACGGAAGAGGAGCTGTTCTCCTCGTGCCTCCTGAACCTCACCTGGGAGACGTGCTACGAGCAGGTAGGACGCGGCGGCGCGCGTCTCTTCCACCAGAGCGCAACTCTGCAAGCAGCTCATAGTCAATCTGATTAAAAATATTAATGATAAAAGAAAATGATAGAATAACTTCAAAAATGTGAGCACCAGCACTGGGAGCGGGCACAACTTCAGAAACTTAAAGGCGCAAATGTCACGTCATTGCAGGGGGGGGATTAACAGCAACATTACGCAGTAGATTGATTTAATAGTTTCATTACTATTGCTCAGAGACGTGTGTGTTTCCAGTGTGTGCCCCAGTCCAACAACTCCCCATGATTTCCGCCTGTGTTGTTGTTAATTTCTTTTCTTTCCATGTGCAGGTCTGCCTCAGTGTCTAGGAAATACTTTTCTGAATGGTTTCCTCCGCGAACTTCCCCCAGCTCTCCGCATCTTGCCCTTAAAATCAATAATGAATTAGCCTACTAGACAAAATAAATCGTATGCCAGGAATTTTATCAATAAATTAGAGGTAAACACACACTTAGCATTCCTTTGAAGTAGCGGGGAGGCAGTATCTTCCGCGTGCGCGCCGAGTGATGCCTCTCACGCAGAGATCATAAGGCTCCGTCCTAATAATAACCCGGTGTCTCCGAGTGAGACCCGTGGGTTGCCAGGTAAGGCATCTCATATCAGGCAATGCAAACTCTCAGCCCGGGGAGAGCGGTGGTCCTCGTGGTGGTGGATGCTGAGCACTTTGATCCCGGGGAGTTGTGGGGCCTGTTCTCACCCGGCTCAGCAGCTCTGCTGTCTGTTTGGAGATAATTACCTCATTCCTCCCCTCTTCCCTCAAGCTCAATCAGTTCTGCCTTTAAAACACACTTATGGTGCTGTATGAAATCTCCCTTAATTCTCACATTTCTAATTTGCGCGAGGAATGCGTGCGGCTCAAGTCATCTGCCACAAGAATGCCAATGAAATCATTCCCTATGAATGCTAAGAGGGCTCCCAGCTATTTAGCAATTTATGCTCAGTGATTGATGCCAAAATATTTGTACAGTGATTTTTATGGTAATTTACTTGAATGCCACCATGAGAGCTCAGGATATATATACAGGATATTTGTTTCTCTGTTATCAGCATCCAGGTTGCAATACAGCGGAGGAGGACATTTAAACAATCAATCTCCCGTGGTTTAGTGGGCTACCATTTTGAATTACAAGTAATCACAAATTAAAGAGGATTAGGGCTCCTGATTGGCTGCAGCCAGAGTGGTATTGTAACAGTCATTTAGGCGCAGGAAACAAAAGCCACCCCAAACATGACTCAGAAGTGCAAAGTCATCCTGAATGGCATTTTTAAATGCACAACAGTTAAGCCTCATCTGTTTCGGTTGCAAAATGGATGGAGGCGCACGAGTTGCAAACGGCGCTTTAACAAACCAAAGACGCTTAAATCCACAACGAAGCGACTCCTCAGCATTGTCGATTTTAGCTGCATTCACACAGACGTCTCTTGGACTCGGCTCGCCTACTGAAGCCTTTAAAACTTGCTGATGTACTTACCCCCACTGTCAATCTTATTGTGTTTATTTCAACTAAGTAATATACCGCAAAGGGCGGCGCAATAGTTGGCACTCCTACCTCATGTCCTCGGTTCAATTCTGCATAGGATTGGGAGTCTTTCTGTGTGGAGTTTGCATGTTGGTCCTGTGTTTGTGCGAGTCTTTTTTTCCTATGACGGACTGGCAACACGTCCTATATCTGCTGGGATACACTTCAGCATTCTGCATCGATGAGTTGGATATACACCAGTTAGAAGATAGACGAGCTCACTGTGAAAATTTGGAGTGTCTTTGGTTCATTTAGCTGAATCAATGTTAACAATAACAGATTTGCTAAACAATTGATTCAGAGGAAAAGGTACCAAACATATTCAAATTCTAACTTTCTAAAAGTGAACGTTTGATGTTTTTTGCCTTTATGTGTCACCATACAATGAGTGATCCCAATTTAGAACATTTGCTCAAGGAAAAATATACTTTCAACTGCGCGAAACCGAGAAATAACTGTCAAAACTTAAGTTTTGATTATGGGAAACTGTAATGATTGTATTTCTGGCTTTTTATGGAGTAAATGGTGATTGGATTACCAGACACTTCCAGACTGATTAAGACAGAGATTATGATGGATTATACTCATGCCTGCAGGCCGTTTGTAGGTGTTTCACGAGTAATAAAGTTGGACGGTTTTTGCATGCAACTTCCCCAAACTTGTTTGGGAACTGTCTGCACGCTTCCCCCTCAAAATCCTTCCTTGTTGTTCGCCATGCACATATCCTCTCTCGCCCTCCCACAGTCCGACGGCGGGTAAATAAATAAATAAGCAAGTAAAGGGAAATGTTGACACAGCCTGTCCTTGTGGCCAGATTATCCACTCATGCTTGAGCACTGGGTAAAGGCCCTGCATTATTCAACCTTCGACACAGAGACGGGGAAAAACTGGAAAAGCTGGATTTTGCCGCAGGAGGGTGTGTGTGTGTGCGTGCTCTGGGGTGAGCGCCTCCACTTTTAGAAGAGCAGACGTGGGGATAGCTGGGAAAGCACGGGGTGGGGAAGATGCTGCCTTTGCTTAATTATCAAATGAACTTATTACCCCCCCCCCCCCTTCCCCCCCTACACACACACACACACACACACACACACCCACTGCACTGCCCCTCCTGCCTGCTCCATGCTTGTGGAGGGCTGCCGCTGTCCGTGGTGCTGAAAATTTCATCACACATTTTGTGCTTTTTTTTCCCTCTTTTTTTTTTTTTAACTTGGGAGTTCCAGGCTCCGATCCCTGCCCAGCCAGCCATCCGTTGCTCTTCAAAAGCAATGTATTCAGTTTGTCTCGACAAAAAGCGTGCCAGCACTTGGCAGCCGAGCTCAAAAGGGTGAAGTCTATCATTCAAGACGTTTCAGAAAGAGGGGGGAAAAAAAAAAAAAGAAGAAGCTGCAGGTAACGCAGCATGCTCTCAGAAGCAGTCAGAGCTAATGCATTTATTATTTTTTTTTTTTTTCATGCGTCTGCTTCTGCCTACAGCATGTTTCATCACAGCGAGGCTCAAGTTACTTTACTACTTACTCAGTGGCTGGACTTAATGAAAGCTCCTTTTGTGTGCGCTCTTATGTTCAGTATTTGATCCATGCAAGTCTTTTTTTTTTTTTTTAGGTAAAGAGTCGGTAGCTTGAATGGTTGTTAAAGACACGCATTTCACACCAACTAAGAAATAAAAACATTTAATTATGCTTGTTTTTTTGGGGGGGTGCATAAATGATCACAGGCCCGGCACAGTGTGAGTGTGTACTCCTAAAATACGCCATTTTCACTAGTGGGGAATAAAATTGGTTTGAATATTGTTGGGGTTTATTTATATCTAAAGTTTTTCATTGGAAGTTTGGTCCTTATCTTCCACCTGACTGTTTAGAGCTTTCGAAGAGCCGAGTGGTGCTCGAGTGAAAAGCCCTTTGCAAAATCAATCAGTTATTAACTGTTTATCTCGTATTTGGCTATTTCAAACTGCATTTGTCTGGACAGTGTCTCCGGCGTGACTGTTGGCTACTTCATTTTGTGTGTTTCACTGCGCTGCGGTGGCCGAGAAGCGAGTGACGTGAGCCTGTAACCAGAAACTTGCCACTTTGGATCCTCAGTAAGACCTCAAGCTGCTCAGGTTGTCAGGAAAACCCTCGGGTAAGAAACTTTCATCGAATCAAACATGTGAATTACACAGTCTGCCGTGGCCTGAACTCATTATTTATTCACTTAAAACTGTTGAAATTTCCCGACATCGTAGATTATAGTATTCTGCAAATTATTAATAAAGCTCATAAAGACACTTGACCAGTCAATGTTGAGAACCCGATTTGCACAAAGAAAGTAAGTAAACTTCACTTAAGAGGAACAGAGAGTCTCGTAAACACCAAGATTTAGCACAAAATTAACAGAATGCTGCATCTCTGTAGAAGGGGTCCATTTATTTAACAATCTAAGAATCTATCACACGCAACATTTAAAAAATGCAATTAAAACCAGCATATTAATAGAAAACAAAGAGTTTTATAGTTTTGCTATGATAGGTAACTCTAACTCTCAGACTTCATAGTCATTTAGTCTGTTTTTTAATTTGTAGTGATTATTGTAAACTGACTGTTTATTACATAGCGGTAGATCACATTAACGTATTCTTCTTCCTGCCCCCTTTCAGTCAGAAACTTTTGTTCGTATTGACTTTTCTTCCTTTTGTCAATGAATTAACTTTAACTGACTGACTAACTTTGCACTTGTTCCACATGTTTGCGCATAAACCTTCTCTGTGATCCAAAGACAGAGCTATAGAGTTTTATATCCCGCAGGTTTTTTTGTGTGTCGCTCGGCTTTGTGACGAACTTTGGATTTTTTCCAGGATAGAAAAGCGCACAACTGCTCTGCTCCACATTTCAATGTCCACTCCCTCGCTAGTCGGCCCAGAAACATTAGTCAAGTAGTGTTTTATTCATGTAAGAGGCATCGTTTAACGATCACGGAGCCTCTTGCCAATAGTTGTTGCCACAGAGCCAGCAGACAGCAGTCCGGTACCCTGCAATTATTGTTGTGTCGAGAAATAAAAAACGTCTTGTTCCAAAACAACATCTCGTCAGTACTTTTCATCTACAAACGTCAATACGGTAGCATGGAGGCTGTTTAAAGAAATAGACTTCACCTGTTGAGGGTGAAGTCTGCATGAACCTAGTGGGAAACTTTTAGCCTGAATTAGTCCCTTACCGGGACTCATAACTCATCCGGAGTTCCTCGGCAACGGAGGAATCAGCCGTCGGGAGCATCCCCAGTCAGGGCAGCCTCCTCCCTTTTGCCCATAGTCTGCTTGGATCAGCTCCAGCTCCCCGCGACCCCGGCGTGGATAAAGCGGATATAGAAGATGGATTAATAGATGAATGTTACAGGGGTTATCGTCACGTTTCTTGATTGGGAGATTTGAAGGTATTACTGTTGGATTTGCGGTATTGTCCCATGATTTAGAAGTCAAATCATCCATCAGTTGGGTTTGGTTAAACACGGCGTCGAGCTCTGGAGGAGCTGCGAGTTGGTTCAGGAGGTTCCGTGCGCGTGGGGCTGCACAGTGTTTGTTAGCCCCATTGACGGCTGTTGCTTCCTGTGAGGCAGAACAAAGTTATCTTGCAAGCATGATGTAATGTGAAGTCAGACGCTGTTTGTGGCATTTATTCAAAACCTCAGTAAATTATGATCCCTCGATTGTGTTTTGCGGAAAGTTTTCACCAGATAACAAAACCCTGCTTTGTATGACGGCGTTGCAGAACAAAAACGGCAATGAGACATTCATCATTCCTGTTTTATTCGTCTTCAAGCTTTTGTTTGTACTGAAGATCTAGGTGATGGTCTCATGTAATACAAATGATAAATGAAAACACTGTGTTGCTTTTCATTGGTATTATGATGATAAGACTTGAATCCAAATTATAAAGCCAAATAACAAAGATGTCAAATTTTCTGAAAGGTTTTCAAAAAGCACATTTTGTCAGGCTGTGGCGCAATCTCGCTCCAACAGATTAAGAATAAAATATGAGAAATGTAATCTGCTGAATACAAAGCCTTGCAGGTGTGATGCTTCATAATTACTTTGTTCTAAAGGTAGTAGCACTTCTTGGTATTTCTAAGACTTTAGTTGTAACTTCAAACAAATTTTTTTGGCATTCATCCATCCATTCATCCATCCATCTGTCCATCTTTTATCCGACTAATTGAGTCCCATCCCAGCTTACATTTGAGTAAAAGGCAGTGGATACCGTGAACAGGTGTCACTTTCACGTACTACTTTGTTTCTCTTCACTGAGCTCTCAGCTTTCAAAAGAAGCCATGGGACCCTCTCCATCCGTCGGTGCCGAAACGTGTCGCTCGCACACAAAAACGCTCCAAGAAAAACGCGGATTCAATCATCATAGCTTTTTGTTGGAATTATGCAACAACAGCATCAAGCCAAATAAGCATTATAAAGCTTGCTGTTATCACAAAGTGGTTTTTCCTCATATTATCCTCTTAAATGATAATGTGGCTCACCTGTAGTGAGCAGAATAACGGCGTCATCTGACAGGTGAAAGATGCTCCTGGGTGTTTCGGAAAGTTTTTTTTTTTTCCTGTGTTGACTGTGCATTTGTATTTGACAGTAAGAGGAAAGTGGGAAAAAAAACCCAATTATTAGTGCCAATGCCACAGTCACCATCCATTTTGCCTTGTTCGCTAAACATTTAAACATTCATGTAAAAAGCATTTTTGTTGTCTCCCTTGTTGGAACGTGAGTTTCAGATTAACATGAGGGAGTTACTTTACTAAAGATCACACCAATGCTGGAAGTTGCGTCCCAAGGCCTCATGTAGAACGGTTGCCACTGCATCGGGGTCAGACGAAGCCTTGATGTCCTGAATTGTCCCGACCCAAGTCAGAACAACAATCCAAAACGCCGCTCCAGGCCGGTCAGCAGCTCCGTCGTCCTTCGGCGTGTTTGTGTGTGACGGTGGATTATAGCCTCGTCCACTTCTGTCTCAGTCAAACTTCTGTCCTTCACTGTTAAATGCAGCCCCATTTGGAAACATACCGGTTGCCATGGTGACATCGATGAAATCTTATTTTAGTTTGATCACATTATTGTCTCCAGTTATTACGTTTTTACAATGTTTCTTTTATTAAATGTTCCTTCAATAAGGTGATAATTTCTTGATTCAATTCTAAAATTGCCTCAAACATTTAATTGCGCTGTTGGATCAGTTATTACATAACTGTCTGTGACGCTGGTGAAAATTATGCCGTGAGGATTTATCTTTAAGCGGTTTGTCATAAATCATAAAGTATTTAGTGACATCTGATATGCGATATTGTGAAGATTGTGATCATGATATCATTTAAGATCAATACAAACACTTGAGTAACGATGTTGTTGTCTTGCAAACAACTGTTGTTGTCTCTTTCTTTTCCTCCTGCTGTGACTGGGCCACATTTCTATTCCATTCCATTATTTCCTGACTTCTGCCCTGTCGACACCGCTTATGAAATTATTGCCACTCTTGATAGCTTTTAAAAAAAAATTAACTGCACATTTTTTGTTAATTAGTTGTACTGTATGTGACATAATTTATTGCGGTTCAGTTAAATTGTATGGATAATGTGTATTGCAAATGTTTAAATCATAGATTTGATATATTTCACGAGGACATTCTGGACTGCAATGTGTGTTGAGGATAAAGAAATCATCATTTGAGAGGAACTAGTGACTGGAGATGTCAAATAAATACAATTATTTAGATTTGTAAGGTATTATAGGAGTTTCAACCAGACCCGCTATTAATTGTACTTCAGTGTAAAAAGATGTGTAGTTTAAAGAAAGCCGATTTCGGTTCAAGTGCTGCTTCGTTATTTTCCTTAAAGACAGATTCGAAAGCCTCATTACCTCTTCCAGCTTTCAGGATCTCACTTAATGTTTGACGTGGCTTCAGTCCATGATCTGCTCCGAGTCCTTAACCCCCTCTCTCACTTCTCTTACAACCAACCCCCAAAGGAGCATATCTAATACCCACATTGGCACGTCTAGTTTTTTTAATTTATTTATTTATTTTTAATCAACAAGTGTGTGCGCCTGCTCGAACACCTTGCTCCTGATAGATGGGAACCCGCAGATGCAGGGCCTGTCAGCGGTGTAATGAGAAGCGCATTGTTCCCTTGCAACATATTGCCAAGATATGGATGGATAATTATCTAATCAAGACTTTGTGGAAGTGCCGCCACTTGCTCACTGCTGACCTGCTAACCGTCTGCCAGAGTTTTTCTGCTGCAAGATGTTTACACACTTTGAATCCGCTTAAAGTGAGGGAACATGTTGGCTCTTTGTGGGAGCAGCATTAGCGTTTACAAAAAGACCATATTGTCAGTGGTATGTACTCGAGCTTGACGAGGAGTGGGTAAAATATAACATTGTTAGTTTGAAGGGATGGCCACTGGAGTTGTGTCAGAGCAGATGCTTTATTTATGTGCGGCGTCTTGCCGTTTCGCCGCCGCTCAGCATCTCCATGGTCATTTTCAAAGCTTTGACACAGCTCAGAGTAAAGGAGACGGACGAAAGCGGGTTCAGTGGCCACTTACGGAGCAGAAATCTCGCCAAAGCACACTTCATTTCAATTCCAAAGGGAGACGTGCACCACCAGAGGGAGCAACAAGCTTTGATTCCTGGTGGAACTTTAAAATCTGTCATGCAGAATATCTAATTATAGACAGAGGGAGAAGACTTTTTTTTTTTTTTTTTTTTAACACTTTACCATTGCAGAATACCTAGTATTTACTGGTTAATTCATTTTGGGGGGAAAAAAAGGGAAAAGCACTTCACCTTCCTTTCTAATACTCAGTCTCTGTGAGGTGCTCGTTTCGACACTAAATGAATGCAATCACAGTATTAGTTTCCCAAAGATATTTATCTTGTTTTGCAGGCTTCCTCGCGCTGTGCCGTCTGAATCCACGCCGCATCGTGGGGAGCGCGGGCACGCCAAGACTACATTCTTTGATTATGTGTGGGAAAAAAAAAAAATAAATGTCTTCCTCACCATTGACAATCTGTTGATACCTTGCAAAATCTGAGATGAAAGGCAATGCAGCTTAGACTGTGAAAAATCCTTGCCTTCGCACCGGGAGGTAAAAGTGCTCTCACAAACATTGAATTGTACATCTGAAGTGTTATCAATTCCACCTGAAACGGAGGGCCCCGGTGGCAGAGCTGAACCCCCGCGCTTTTGATCGCACCAGCAGCGCCTGTAAACAAGTATTTTCCCATCTTCCTCTCTGTCTGTCTCTGCGTTCCTCCGCTCTCGCTCCCCCTCTCGCGCTCCCCTACCAAGGTGTCTGGAGGGGGAGGTTCCTTTGATTATCTCTGCTGCCGATTAATTGCTTTTCTTAACCTCTGCACAGACGTGCTCCGACACTGCCCCAGAGCCCGCCGCACGCGCCCAGATGGACCCCTGCCAGGAGGAAAACAACCATGCCTCTGCCTCCCCACCTTCTCCCAATTACTGACCTTCATCCTTTCATTTTCGCCTCGGATGTTATCATCAGCATTATCAGTGTATTTACTTTGTTTGTTTAGCTAGTTACTTGGTGCACTGCAGCATTCTTGGAGGTTTTTATTTGAAGCGTGTGAGCGGGGGGCACTTTTGGGCAGCAGTTACAGCAGCGGATGAGATGAGCTTCTGTTGTCAGGTAAATGTATTGCGCATCATAAAGGTGACGCGGGGGGTGGAGGCGTCTTTTTTTTTTTTAAATTTATTTCTTTATTTTTATAGGCAGGGAAATTACACAATCTTTTTCTCAACTGTCCTTATTCCATGATTAAATAGATTTTGGCCTTGAGTTGTGCTGGCCAAGCAATTTCAGTCACGGTTGTTTTTCTTTTTTTTTCTTTTTTCCCCCTCCCTTCCACGCTGAGTGCTCTTTTCCATCTCATTTTGCCTTTGAGACATGCATGTGCATCACGTCTCTGAAGAGGCCTCCTTCAGACCTTGGCCTGTTTTTTTTTACTTGCCTCCTTCAGGATATCCTAAAAGCATGTCCAGGGACCACCTGGATGATTTATGCACTGCGTCTCACATGCCCACCACCTACTGCACCTTTACATTTTGGAAAACACAGGGTGATAAAATGTTCTTTGACTATTCAGCGGCGGTTTGCCAGATAAAGTTTGACTCGAAAAAGCTTTTTGTTGCCCTTGTTGGTTATTCTTTCCTGACGTCTTAGCAGTGACTGACAAATGGAAGTTTAGACGTGAGAGTGTTTGTTTTTGCTCAGAGATGTGATCGAAGGTGCTGGGATATAACTTTTCACAGCTCCATAACTCTGACTTTCTGGTGTTGGTCTCCCACCAGATCATGTTTTTTGTTTTTGGATCTATTCATCCATCTTCTATACTGCTTTATCCAACTTGCATGAATGGTGAATGTTTTTTTTTTTGGGACTTGTACAGTGCTTTCACGACTTCAGTAGCCCCAAACCAATTAACACAGAGACAATCATACCATCCCACTCACACCTACAGGCAGCTAAATCTGTATTTACACGTTTTCGAGTCTTAACGGGTAAACTTTTGTTGTACTTTGCTTTTTCATTTCCAAGAAAACGACGTTTGGTTTTCTTTTAAAAACGCTTCCAGCGCTCGCCATGTAAAGTGAGAGAACCACAGCTTTTCTGAAAAGAGCAAAACTGGACACGTGCGAGAAGTTCGACCAGGATAATTCAAGAGTGCTGCTTGTGCTTATTTACATGCACCGAACGGTGAGTGGGCCAAAGCGACAGACGCAGTTTAAAGGGGCTTGACTGTTTTCATGGCACTGTCCTCTCTGTTCATGCATGTCTTTCATGGCCCGACATGCAAACTGCAGCATTTTTTGTTATTTCCCCGTGTACGGCCCTGACTGTGTGTGTAAATCACAGTAGCCAAAGAAAAGTCACGCATGCACAGAAAGAACATGCAAATCCGCCTCACAGAGAGGACCCAAAAAACCTAACCTGGAGTCACTATGAGGCAAGAGAGCTGAGCAGTGTGACCCTGGCTCCTCTTTTCTCTTCATCTGGATGCACTCCTTTAGATTAACCCTTTGCTTTCCTTCAAGTTTCTCGTGACATGACTCTACGTGTCTGTGGGGATTTTCCTTCTTTTTTTATCTTGTGAGTGGAGCCTAATTGGTTCAGGTGTTTGATACGGCGTGCACTGTGAGACCAGACAACACACACACACGCACACACTCGCACTCCCGGATGCGCACGTGCAAAATCTGCATGTGAGGCATGAACAGACACATAATGTGCACGCCGGCTCACTCATTCACTCACTAACAGGCTGGACTCCCAGGACTGTACGGTACAGTGTGGCGCTGCTGATTTTTTCCCATCAGCAGAAAGCTGGGATGAGCTGAGCTAATTGAGCTGGGAGGCCCGGCGGGGGAGCAGGGCCCCTTCTCACACCGGCTCGTCACTTCCTTTTCTTTATCCATCCACCGCTGTGTCTGTAGTCCCACATCTCCAAACCACTCAGCGTTCCACAAAAGGAATGGCTTTAATGCACGATTCGACGTTTCCTTCAATGCCAGATGCGTATCGACAACGAGACGAGATCTGGTTTTGAATGCAGTAGATATTTGGTCGTTTTCAGTGAGCGACGACCACGCTGTTTGTGCTCGTTGAGCTTTAGCATGTAGCGCCGGCTTGAATTATCTCTCATACGTGCCCAGTCCGACGCTGAATTGTTTAGTGAGTGCTGCGCTACGCCGTTCCGCTCGACGCACTCCAAGATAAAATGGACAAAGTGCATTGTCTGTAGCACAGCAGACCAGCCGACAACAAAAGCAGATTACCTGTTCTATTTGAGGGATATTAAGACATTACATGCCATTCAATGGGCCCTGGGAGGCCCGTCATAAAAGCCACAGCAAGCTGTTGAGACGGAGGCTCGGAGTTGTTTCCATCCTTTAGCCGCACTTGGGGACTGATTATGGTCAGGGAAACGGCCTTTACCTGGAAAGTCACTTTCACTTTCTCGTCCACCATTTGTTAGTATGGCTAATGTCTCATTAAGTCTCACAGAGGGGAAATGATGTGCTCTTTGGGTGAAGGTTAGGCTCTCGGCTTATCATGAGACAAAAGAGAGACTGATTATCGCAGCGCAGGCGTGCCGTAGCCCGTGTCTTTCACAACAAGTCCTATTTGTGTTACTGCTCGGGCTGCTTCATTACCCATAATCTATTAGCCCTCCCTCCGCCTCCCCCAAGTAAAAGTTAAAACATTTGGGCTAAATGATGAATGCGTGATCACTTTTGCTTGGTGTGCCATGGAGAGGAGTGGACGGAAAGAGGGGGTGGGGAGTATAATTTTACATTATCAGGGAGATAATTACAAAGCAATCATAAGCTGTTTCCGGTAAAGTGGTAAACAAGCCAAGGGCTTGTGCTCTTTTCCCAAGAATAATTAAAAGTCGCTTTGCATTCTATGCATCAGTGTCCTTTCCTCCACTCCGCGGCCACCTCTTGGCATAATAAAGCTGGCTGGTCCTTGGGCATAGGGGAGGGGTCCTCCACTCAAAAGTGATTTGGCATTTTCCAGACCTTTTCCTGTCTTGTACCGTCCAATAAATCTTCGATAGAAAAGTCATAATTTAAAATCTGTAACTTGTGGTTGTCTGTCCTTTTTTTTATTTTTTTATATTTTTTTATTTTTTTGCAGCTGTGAACAGCTGTGGATTGTGTCACGCTGCAGATATGGACTACTACTCCTCCACGGTTTTGCTTTTAATGCCTCGGTAACAAGTTCATTCATCGATTGGTGTCGACCTAAAAGCATGCCAGGAGAGGTGTGAGGGAATATTGGATGAGAAGCTCATCCGTTTGGCTGAATTCTCAACCACAAAAAAAATTAAAAATAAAATCCCAATCAACTTATGCTCTTGAGTCGCAGTCCAAATTAATATTTTTGTGCAACGGGCATTTCAGCCAAAATGCAGCACTCGAATTCATTGCAAATTAGTGATTTTCATGTGTGGTGGCTCTGAAATTCATATTTTATTTATATATTTTTGCTTATCTAAGTCTTATGAAATGAGATTATATGATATACATGCTTCAGGGATATTCATAGTTTAAAATAGCACTCTAAGTAGGCCAGAGTGGTGTTTCTTAGACAATCATAAGTTTGCTCCGAGCGTTTCGGGTGAGAGAGGCTGAATTCTTGGATCAATAAGGTGAAAATGTGTAATGATTTGCTTAAAATGTCAGAAAATAGGATCAATAAGAAAGTTTTATTTGCCGACTGAATCGCACAATTCTCCATGCTGTTACAGAGCTTCGTGTGGTTTATAAAGCTGAATTACAGCATAAATTCACTATTACTTGATCGTTGAGCATAAACACAATTAGAGAGGATTTGATGGAGTTTACAGAATTTGTTTGAAGAATGTCCTGTCCTTGAGTCGGAGCGATTCACTGCATTGCTGAGAGGAGAAACTCTTCCTTTGGTCCCTGAAAGATCCGAGCATTGAGAAGCGATCGCTCATTTTCTAATAAAGGTGTCTTGTCCTGCCTGTTTGACTTGAGCCAGCAAAACACAAGGTCCAAATAAATGGGAGTCCTCTGCGTTTCTGGAAATATTACCACACTGTCTCCCTGTTCAGCCCTTTTGACACAACCTGAAGCTAATAAGAGCAGAATTAAAAAAAAAAAAAAAATCCTTTGCATGTTTATCGGCTTCCATTCGTACTTTCCGATGCCTGTCTAACTCACGACGCCCACAGGCGTCACCGCGTTGACACGTAGTCGTTGCTCCACTTCTAACAACACTTGAATCAGTCAATTATCCATGGAATCAATCAACATAACCCCACTGCCACTCATTTAAAAGAGCCAATCAATCTGCATGCGTTTTCTTGCATTTTCCTCCCCGTTGTGTGTGTGTGTGTGTGTGTGTGTGTGTGTGTGTGTGTGTGTGTGTGTGTGTGTGTGTGTGTGCATGTGTGTGTGGGCTCAGCCGCCATAACTTGGCCCATGATGAATCTACTCAAGTGACAGCTCGCCTTCTGATTTATGGTTGTTTATCACCGGAGTACGACCGGAGCTGACCTCTTGTCTGGGTCGAAACGACTCCTGTGACGCCTGTAAAACCTGCGCGTCGAGTTTGCATGTTAACACGTGACTCACCTTTTTTTTTTTTTTTTTTTTTTGGTGGACAAAAAGCGTGTTGCACAGGGAGCAGGAGAAGTTTTACGAAGAAGTCTGAGTTTAGGCTAATTTTGACTGACTTGCACCTGTTTTTCCTTTGTTGCTGGCTGAGCTCGCCGACTCCTCTGTGGCTTCATTACCAGATGAAAGAACCCATAATTCTGCAGCTCGCCATGGGTAAGTGCTGTAGAGGCAGCCTCGCAATGCACAAAGGTGTGGAGGGGAAGGGAGGTGGGATGGAGAGGAGACGGGGAGGGACACCTCGTCCTCCATACCTGATGACATGCAAGGTTTATCACGTTGAGCAGAGACATGGTCACCTTACCCCGGGCCTCATTGTGACAGCCAGCAAGTCACTGGAGAGCACCATTGGAAATCAATATTTCCCCACTCTTTTAATTGTTAGAAAAAAATAAAAAATCCTCCCCTATTTACAGCGTCACATCATCAGTCAGGACAACCTGACTTTCATTTATTTTTCCCTTTTCCCCTCTTCCTCACGTCTTTCCCGAACACTTTCTCCTCTGCGGGATGTGCTGGCTCGCTGATTGTTTGCCCGATTGCGTAACAGCAACGGGCTGGATTGTTATTGCGAGGGAACCTACTTGATATGCACACTGGAGCTTTCCCGGTTAACTTCAGGGTGCTTTGGGCATTTGTGTGTCTTATCTCGGCGTGAACACTTCCAGTGTTGTCCTGAACTAATACAGGACATGAGCTCGACTCGTGTCCTCTGTCGACTCCGAGGTGCAACTTGCTTCTTCTGCCGGTTCAGTGTGTCTGGTCACATGTAAAGTATTCGACGAGTTACAAGCCAGGTGTTCAATTGTAAGGTTTACAAAAAAAAGTGGGTTGGACAAATGAATATTTAAGAGAAGTGCCGATACTTGACTACTACAGGTCCAAAGCACAGATGCTTGCTTGCTACCTCTGTTTGTGCCACACACTTCAAACTGTAGAACCGTTTCAAACGGGCAGAAGCTGCAAATGTATCTCAGGGGCCACATATGCCGTGAGTGGCACAGATTAATAAAATAAGAGCCCAATAAGTCCATGAATGATTACAACTCCAAATGATTTTCTTTTGATTTAGTGCAGCGGTATGAATAAATTATGAAAATAAATTGATACATTTTTAATTTTTTTTTTGCAGAACATGAACGATTTGAAACTTCAGAGAACAGTTCATGTAATTTTGATATCGAGCCATTGTAGAAAAAATGCCTCTGGGTATGGAATGCCAAGAAAAATGTGGAAATCATGGCTCATATCTTAAGTGTCCAAAAATGCAATTAATGACTTTGTGCTTTTGTGGCTCTCCACACCTGCAGAAAGGTCTAACGTTTCTCGTGCTGCATTCACCAATTCAACCTCACAGTGTGACTTTGCTGCTAATGCTATTTGATTAATGATAAAGCAGCTTTCGCTGCTGCGTCGCTGATCGCTCGGCTTTCGTCTCGATGCTGTTTCGTGAGCTTACCAAAATGGTGCAATTGCGAGTGAATAGTAACAGTAACAAACATATTGAAATGACCAAATTGATAGTGTTTGACTTGATAAAGAATACTGTTATTTCATTTTACATACTAGTTTAAGGCGTGCTAATCTATATTCCATGTATAGTTCTTGTATTGTACTCAGTATTTTAAATTTAGATAAATACAGTTTTTGTATTTACTAAATTCTACATGATGACAAAACCCGTCGAGGATGATGAATTTATTTGGAAAAAAAAAAAAAGCAAAAACTTACAGACAAGAGGAGTAAAGTTGCAGTTAGCTGACTGAAGACCGACACCACGAGCAGTTTTTTGTCTCCCAGCAGACGAGCAAAAAAATTAAATAAATAAATAAACCAAGCAAACACAAGTTCAGGCGTGCAGAGCCTAAAAGACCCGCCGGGGCTTTAACGCCGCGCAGTCCGGGAGGATCAATAACATGTCTGCAGTTTAGTTAAGACCAGTGGTCCCATTAAACCTCTCGTACTTTTGAGGATTTCATGGTTAATTACCTAGCGGGTCGCTGCATGTTGTAAAGGGTGCATGTGGAGCATGTGAATCACCTGTTGGGATGAACCCGTGATTTAACTGGGTGTCTTGGTATTTGCTTTTAAAAGCGGCTTTCTTTTTGTGGGGCACGCTGTGACCCTCCCGGTGTCTCATCATCGGCTCTTTTTCACTTTTCCACGATGTTATCCAGCTATATTTCTTTTTTTTTTTTTTTTTAGGCTAATGGGTTTACTCACTGTTATGAGCACAATTCAGGACAGGCAGCGGCAGGAGTGGGGCATGCGTTGGAAGGGCCAATTTCTCAAATCGACAACACGGCCTAATGGCACTTTTACAGGGGAAAACCCAATTATTCCACATGAGCAAGCATAGGCGATGGTCGAAAAGAAGGAGATTAAGGCTTTCTGCTGTCCTGGTTGGGGTTAAGGGATAGATGGAGAGAAAAGGATAAGACAAGTACAGAGAGTAACAAGCAAGAAAAAAAAAAAGAAGCCCTGTGCTTCCTGTCCCCTTTACATCTGAAGCGAGTGGATTCACTGGCCGTCTGATGTCAAACTTTAAGTTCCGCCGTCAGAGATATCGCAGGAAGGTACGCGGAAAGAGGGGGCATGGACTACAGCAGTGAAACAATGTTATGTAATGGGTGACGTATGGAGAATGAGAATCGGAAGCAGTAACGATCTCCCAGCAGTCTAAACCTTTAGCAGCCTCACTAGAAAATGGTCCAGGCTGGCCTGAACCCGTCTAGAAAAGTCTCAATCCTATCTTTAAATATTATCAACTTTAGTTGCTCAGAGCTTCATTTATATGTTAAAAGAGGAATTTCAAACTGTATTCGAGATTTAACAGGAAGCCGAATGAAGAGGAACTAACAGCGGAGAGTCGTCGTCTGGTCTTCTGGTTCATGTCGGCACCATGTACTTTCAAATTCTTTCCTTAACGAAATGATCCAGCCCACTACTGCTTTGCCACCCTTTGGGTTAAACCTTACGCAAATGCTGCTTCTGGACAATATTGACTGTGACCACACATCATTCTAATTATGATGAAAGCTAAGAAGTACTCACCTTTTGGATTACCATTCCACCAGTAATTGCGTCATTCCTACATCTCATCTCGTTTCATTTGATGTCTCTCTTCATTCATTAGACGGAAACGACGGCCACCACGCGTGGAAGTACTCCATTAATCACCAATGTAAAGATCCGTCCTGTTTTCAAACTTGCAGGCCAGAATCTTCCCCGTGACAAGCCCAAAGCCAATGCTTCGCTCGTCCCCGCTTCCCCACAAGCTTCTCCTATTAGTGCGTTACCTGGGGAGGACCGCAGCTCCAAAACTGTGATTAGGCCCTCTCTGGCTAATTAACTGCTCAGGCCACAGTTGGCCATTTGCAGCGTTTAATGGAGGGATGATGCCGCAGCTGTCCTTCGTCTGTCATTCATCTGACTTGTGCCCTTTATACTGCAATTTGTGCCATAAAATTTATAAATAGCCAAAGCTAGCATAGCATTTATCACTCTCATTAAAGTTGAGGGAGAATATGGTGCATTCTCGTGGCGGCGGCGACGAGGGCTGTACTTTAATTACGAGGAGGAGAGGGAGCGTGTCGAAGGCTTTTGTCCTAGTCGGAGAAATTCCTGGTGATTCCTAGAGAGAGGACCTAATTATGACAATGTTGTGGTACTTTAAAATGCCGCGAGCGGGGCTGATCGCTGTTAATTTTCCTCTGTGCTGCCTCTTCGCTCTCGCTCTCCGGCTATTCAGGGCAACAGGCCGCTTAATTATTTATACCTATCCATTACGGTATGAAAATCGGAAGGACGCTAACATGCATACAACTGAAGGAAACTAATATTTCCTTCCTTTTCTTTTCTTTTTTTTTTTTTTTTTAGTGTCGCCTGTAGATTTTAAGTCCGATTAGCAGCAGTGATGGGTGGGTAATTTGCCATCTATTGACTGCTGAAGAGATGACTTATATTTCGTTTACCTGCTTGCGCCCACATGAACGTATTGAATTAAAAAAACAAAAAACAAAAAAAACACAGTATATACTCACACTCTTACCCTCCCACTTACTCACACAAGCCCCAGGCGTCGTGTGTTCATTAGGCAGGGAGAGTGTTTGCCCACTCTGCCCTCTTGTGTGCACAGAAACAGTTTAATCTTTTCAGCCCCCCCCCCCCCTTTTTTTTTTTTTTTTTCTAGTGCAGCTGGATTATTTTGAAACTGTTTGATTTCATTTGTACTTCAGGCCATCTTTTACATTCCAATAATTGCGTGAAATTCTGCACAAGCGTGTTTGTGGATGTTTTTTTTTTATTTTTTTATTTTTTTTGCAGTGCAGCAATTTAATCGAGACACGATCCTGTTTTTTGGACTTCAGCACCTCCGATGTTCAAACCGGTTCCCGTTTCCAGCTTTTTGCCCTCTCTGGATGTTTATTTCCAACACAAGCCTCTCGTGTCTCTTACTGGCCTCCACTTTTTTTTTTTTTTTTTGCAGTCCTCCCGAGGGAACGTGGATAGCACATGTGAACGGATCACTTCTGATTAGTGGGGTTGCTTTAGAAAGGCGCCTGTAGTGTTTTTTTCCCGCCAGAAACAAACAGTGGTGTGGCTTCCCCCGGGGAAGACTGCCTTTTTCCTAGCGCGGCTCAACCCCTGAGAGAAGTTGTGTTATCTCCCAAGTGCTGTTAACTTTGGGCTTTAATATGTGCGCACTTTCCCATGCCTTGTTTATCACATCATCGCGATGATATCAAGCAGGATGACCACAGAACAAAAAAAAAGAAAAAAGGAAGCAAGGTTTTGCTTTGACTTGTGCTCACATTTGATGGCTTTTTTTAAAATAATTTTCTGCGTGCCTCACAACAGAATCCCGCTGTCAGTCAATTCTCAAACTGCACATTTACATATAAAGTGTCTGATAAGCACATTTGTGTCGCCAATGCAATTCCCACAATTTGTGTCGAAACGTAAATGCTGGGAGAAATTTGACTTTTTTGTTTTGAATAAATTTGAATCGTGTGGCGTTTTGCGCCGGCGAGGCACGGCGAGGAAAGATATGGGCGGTAGGTAAATAGCGGCGGTGGGAGGGGAGCCGGGCGCCGGCGACTGATTTGTCTCCGTTCTGTCGGGAGGATTTACGGTGCAAGTGTGTTGAGCCATCAATCAATTGTGGCGCACTCCAAGGACAACTTTGTCTCTTTATGCAATTTGTAAGGCTGTCCAGTCAAATTGATTCCTTAACCGGGAGCCGTCCAGCTCCCAGCGAAGAGTAAAACCCCCCTGAAAAGAACATCAACCTCTGTGTTTGCTGTAAAGCAGACAATAAATGATACGACTGGTGACTGTCAATGGACAAAATCCAACTGCAAAATAAAGTGGGTGACAACAAAACAAGATTAAAAGCGATCGCAGAAGTGATTGATTAAATGTGATTAAATGGAACTACTGAGGATTGATGCTGTCGAGCGCCGGTGACGAACGATTCTGGCATTATGATCGTTGTACTCCTTTGTGGATTATATCAGCAGGGAGCTAAATAAATTATATTTACAACCCAAAATGGACATTTATACCCAAAATTGAATACTGCAAACACTTACCCTCTGAAGTATTAGTTGTGCAATTTGAACTGAGCATTCATCATTTAGGCAAATTGGTGTTGTCCTCTGAGATTTGTAACTGTAAGTCATGTTTGTCATCGTAGCCCCAGCAGTGGCGTGGCTCCAGCGCCGGGTTGTTGGTTTGCCAAGTCTTCCTGTTGCGTTGGGACTGAAATATCCCTCCTAATACTTGGTGGCTCATTGTGAAGCTGCGGTTCACACGACAGAAATCCCACTGACTTTGGTGATCCAGTGACTTTTAGTGCGACGCACATTTTTGTTCCATATTCAATGAGGTATTTCGGCACACATATACAGGACAAGGACACATTTTAAGACATTTAAAGAGTGATGAATTCGAATGACTTTAATATTACTTGAACCTTTTGAGACGCTGACATTTATGCTTTTGAGAGAAAATATCAGACGGATTATAGAATCTTGGATCTTTGTGGGACTGTCAGAATAAATTGTAATGGCTTTGGAGATCCTCTGGCTTTTTCATGTTCTGCTATCACTGGCTGTTTTGTGCTTTGCTAAAAACCTACAAAGTACCGGGAAAGAAAGCTGTATTTTTCATTTAGTTGTAATTATCTACATAAGCCACATTTTGATTTGAACTTTTCCTAAGTAATGGGGGACCATCACAGGAAGTTGATGCATTTTGACCCCTAGAAACAAGGTTTAAATTCAGTTCCGGGGTTATTTCTTACCCTCAAAATGTCCCTGGTTGCCTTGATCAAACAGAGGACTCGTGAGTTTCTCGTCTTTTGTATCCACCTTGGTACTGGAGCTCATCTCACTTCCAGTGTTGACTCAATAAATCTGTTTGATTTGATTTAAACGCAGCAAACTGATGTTCCTCCATGTTTTACAGTCCATCCAACGAGGACGGCGGCCTCTCGTTTGCTGTTATGGCATTTTTGTATAACTTTGTTTTTCTCTTTATTTTCCGATGAGCAGAAAACTTAGGCGTGTTGTTTTTTTGTTTTCAGTTCTCCAGGTTTACTCGATAACACAAACATGCATTTGAAGTTAAATGTGGCTCAAAATTGCTCCGAGACGTGAATATGAGTGTGTGTAATCCTTTGTCTCTTGGTGTTTGCTGCTTTTATCCACAGTCTGCTGGGATTGGCTCCAATCCACTGCTACCCTCTATGCTCAGTTGGATAGAAGACCACATGGATCGATACTAATATGCATAACATTATACATGTTAAGCATCCCTACGCTTCCATTGTTGGTGTGAGATGGTACCTCTGGATGTAGCTGTTGCATATCTGCTCACCTTTTGGGTATATTCAACTTTGTAGCTTGGGGTTCTTCATATACTTTGAGACTAATGATCTCTTTAAGTGCAGTAAGAGCAATACCTTTAGAAAATAAACTCGAACTCTAACTTACAGCTTGAGCAGTATGTGTACTTTACGTGATCATATAAGCACACACACACACACACACACACACACACACACACACACACACACACACACACACACACACACACACACACACACACACACACACACACACACACACACACACACACACACACACACACACACACACACACACACACACACACACCATTGTAAGGCACTCCAACACCAAAGGGGAATTAGATTGGAAAACAACCTGCTGTAAATGATAAATGGATTTCACTTATATGGCGCTTTAAGCGCTTGAGCAGTCCCCAAAGCGCCTTACATTGTTAAACACGTTCACCCATTCGCACACACATTCACACCAGTGGAGGCGGCCACCATGCAGGGTGCTCAGTCCATCCGTTGGGGTTCAGTGTCTTGCTCAAGGACATTCCAGCATGTGGACGGATGGGGAATCGAACCCCGGCCACAGCTCGGAAATAGGATGTGTCAATGCCAAAAAAGGAACTTCCCCAAGGGGATTAAAAAAAAAAAGTGTGATTATTTTAGGGACGCATATACACTTTTGCATGTTCTATTTGAGGTAACAATTTATGCAAAAAATTCTTCCCATGATTTAATTTGAGACAGATGAGCAGTCGGATTTTAAAAGTTCGGTTTTCAAATTGTACCGTCAGAAAAGAAGAGAAAAGCCACATCCGATCGTTTCCTGCTGAGCATGCACTCGATCTCCTTTCATGTCGACTGTTTGGTGATTTGGGACGTTTAGCGGACAATAGGGGAATGATTACAAAAACAGGCTGTACACTTGAATAATTGATGCCGGAAATCGCGCTCAGCCTTTCAGAATTCATAATGATCCCCCCCTTATCTTTTACCCCAACACACACACACAGATTTTGTCTTGCCTCCATCACTTCAGAGGACACAACATTTACTTATTTTAATTTCCTGAGATTTATGTCCCCACAATATGAGTAATACAGACACGCTCACACACCGCATTATTCCATTTGTGTACAAAACACCCACAATCAAATGCTGTGACTTGTCTAGGTGCAGCGATCACATTAATGTGGCAAGAATAATAATAATGAAAAAACAACATTAATGGCACATGATAAATTACACTGCTGAGCAAATGCCGTCGCAGCGGGTTTCATATGGTCTTTAAGATTTTAGATTAGCATCCCTTCATTTTTCTGCTGTGAAAATCAAATTCAAAGAACATTTTCCTTCCTCCCAGCTCACTAAAATGACTCCAAACATAAATATAGAAACAAATTGAGTCAAAGATTATCTAATGGAGCATGCGTCAGTGCAGTTTGTCACAAGCTTTATAGGGAGTATTGCTCAACGGCCACAGCTCTTTAACTATTGAAGCCGGTTTATTTTCCAAATAGCGTCAGTTCAGAGCCGATGCAGTGAGCTTTATCATTCATTTAAGACATAAAAAACATTGTGCCACCAGTGAGACTTTGACAGCGAGGACAAGGCTCATATCACAACCGTGTGAAGAATGGCTGCGCGCGTGACAACAAATAGCCTCAAAATGTAGTTCATTTCAGTTTGATCAGGAGAATGGAGAGAAAGAGAGAGAGAGAGCGAGAGAGAGAGAGAGAGAGAGAAAAAAAAAAAACAAGCTTTCTATCTCACGTCTTTCTGAGAAACGGAACCATAACATGTCAGCCTCACTGCACATTTTCTGTGTGATAAGGCAAATCTAGAGAGAGCTGGAGATCCAGTATTAACAGTGCCTTCTTTCATGAAGGAGATCTTATTTTGACAGTCACAACGTGTGACTCGGCAACGGGGCCGCCTTTAGACCCGGACCACCGTGACTCCAGCCACATCCTTCAATGGTTTTTGGTAGTCGGGGCATGTTTTTAAAAAATGACCTAACACATCTTGCGTCATCGGGCCTTTTTTTACAAACATCTGAAGACGGATAACAGTGGTCGCAAGTCTTATGACTTACTTTCTAAGCAAATCGGATGGAAAATGTACACAGCAATTCTGAAGTATTCAACAAAAAAGTGAAAAAAAACTGCTTTTACTTCAATCTCACATCTGACTGCATGGTGACAAAGTATTTAAGATGCTGTTTGAAAAAGACATCAAAACAATCTCGAAGGTAAAGAATTTAGCAAAACATCTGGCGGAGACGCCGTCGTCTGAGTCTGCCTCGTACCGCGTTGGAAAGTGAGGAAGCTCATGTCGATGGAAACATCAGACAGGAACAGGAACTGCAGGTCACAAGGAGTCTCCAGTAGGATTTTTTTCAGCTGTCATTATTGCTGGTGTACAATACTTTTTTCAAACCTTTAACACCACTATTTATTAATTTTTTTTATTGTTGGCTAAAGGTGGCAAGTGGTTAATGAGTACGTTTCAAACCAGGTCAATGAAGTCCTTTGCCAACTCCCCAGAAAAAAACGCTCTTAAATTAAGTGTAATAATCACTTGACTGATGGACTCGACTGAAGAATTTTGGGGAGGACAAACGTGCGCCAGGAGAGACTTAACCAAGGTCGTTGGACTTATATTGCCAAAGCTAATCGGTTACTATCCCAGAAGGCGAGTTTGGTATTTGAAATTCATGTAACAGAAGGACACCATGGAGAAAGAATGGAGGTTGTTTTTATTGGATTATATGGATATGGTTTTCTTGTGTGGCAGAAGAGAAATACTTCAAGATGAGGTTTTCTTGGTGTGATAAGTTCACAGCTGTGTCAGAGGTAGATATTAGTTTGAAATGGGATGGAGGGTGGAAGGATTGTTATAACGCCCCCCCCCCCCTCCAAAAAAAATAAATCTTTTCAAACCCTCTTGTACCATGTTCAAACAAGACATTCCACAACAAATCAACCAGCCACAGAAAGTGAAAGGGTTGACGGTTCGAATCCCGCTCTATTCAAGTCATTGTCGTTGTGCTATATAAGTTCAAGCCATTATTAGTGTTTAAAAATTGTATCCAGTAGTACAATGTCCATGTTTTATCTCTCTATGACTTTATTGATAATTACGAATAATTTCTGCATGAATTATGTGGAAGTCATCACGGTTTACCTTGATAAATGAATAAACTAAATGATTTTAGATAAGAAATCTAATTTTAGTGCATTAAATAATAGTTTCAAGCTTTTAAAATGATGGTTTAAAACATGTGGATGGCAGAA
Organism: Lipophrys pholis; assembly: GCF_963383615.2. Taxonomy (NCBI): domain Eukaryota; kingdom Metazoa; phylum Chordata; class Actinopteri; order Blenniiformes; family Blenniidae; genus Lipophrys; species Lipophrys pholis. Next base: position 19,185,638 of record NC_137646.1, on the reverse strand, counting down.
CAAGGAAGGGTTTTCTTCTGAAGATGAGGAAGGGCAGCCTTATAAATTTTAGCTGCAATCTTTTATATGCTTATTTGATTGACACTGAAGTTTCATAAATCAAATTTTGTAAAAAAATGTCTTTTCGTGTCTTCACCATTTGAAATTTGGTCGCCCTCCATGTTTCCACTAACCCCCCAAAAAAGCTGTGTGTCGTATTACACCTGGGTTGAAATTGGTTGGTGCTTTACAAATTTACTAGAATTAAAGTAATCGTCGTTACACCTGGTCTTCACATTTGAAACCTGAATTTTAACCAGAGGTGTAACCTTAACCAGGTGAGAGTTTCATCCTCTGTGTGATGTCCAGCTGCTCGGCTCACAGGAGCTTTTCCCCGGCTCTTATCTGACTTGTAGGACACGACCACTCGCGCTGCCACTTCGGGCTCCATTAGAAAGTCGTTGGTCGCGCTCTCCCACTGCTTATTTGACATTCCTCTCACCTGTGCCTTTGCCAAGGGAGGCATTGTGTTTGTATTGATCGGCCAAGCCCGGGTCAGTCAGGAGGAGTGTGTGCCCGCCAGGTTATCAGTGACATCACTCGGCAGAAAAGTGGCGTTGGCCTCTCCTTTTCCTTATCGATAGTTTGGGGAGTGCATTAAGAGTGGCTGCTCAGTCTGATTTATTGAGACACGCCAGCACCTCTCCGCGCACGCCAAAGGCACCAGGTAGCAATCCAGTCTCACTTCCTTTCGCCGCAAACAGTGTTTATTTACTCACTCTGAGGGAGGCAATGAATGTGGCTCTGACTGACAAACAATCTTATGATGCAGCCTTCATGTCAGGACTGGATTTTGTCTCTCTTTCTCTCTCCCTCTCCCTCCATTCTTCCTCTCTCCAGAATATCTCAGTCAGTTGTCAGTCCTTTTTCCCTAGCCATGGGCCCTGTTGACACAGGAATCCGTCACTCCTCACATGGGGGAGAGGGGGACATGTTGGCGGCCATTACTATTCATGAGGCAGTGTGATCCACTCTGTCACCCGTTGTCAGCGAGAGGTGTCTGTCTGCACCGCCGCTCCCCTTACTCTCTTTATCAGCCAGGGGTGGCTAATGAGAAGCACCAGGTTAATACCACCAGTAGAACAGCAATGGCTTTAAACCTCTTAATTCATTTAGACACCGCTAATTGAAACCCATGTGAACTACACTCAGGACACCATCCATTTTCCTGCGAGCCGCCGCTGAAAGGGAAATATGAGTGCAATTTGATCTATTTTTTATAATTTTTTTCTCCCAAATTTGACGCCAGGATGGGCTCACCCTGAGCCAGGTCACTTGGCTATGACTTTTCCTTTTCTGCGTGAGCCGTTTCCAAGCCTCGCGCAGGATCAACGTTAAAGTCGAAATCAAGTCCTGATGGAAAATATCAGGAGACAGCCACAATCCAAATAATATACTTAGAAGCAAGCAGTGACACGCAACACCAAAAATAACCAGCTTTGGATAGTCAAAAACGTCTAAGTCCAATTAAAGCGGGTAAAAACAGCAGCCATGACTAAGACCAGACAACCGCGTGGAAATGGCAGAGTGGAAATTAAAAACTCCTTTTCACCCCGCAGTTGTCAGACATGACTTAGTCATCCTGCACTTGAGCATTTAATCGACAGGCAGCCAGCACTGCGGGCTTGTTGACTGAAAACCAGGAGTTCTGACTCTCCTTCCCTCCGCCTCCTTCGGGCCTCCTGCATATTTATCCTCACAGGTTCCGTCAATGCTGCTGGAAATGAATATTGACAAGAGTGAGAGGGCCTTCTCCATCCCACCACACGGTCAACTCGGTGCATCTCGCACCTTGAGGCTTCTCGGTCTTTCACTCGCTGTTTGAGGGATCGCTCGGCACACTGCGAGCCAACGTTCTTTCCTCTTTTTTTTTTTTTCTTTCTGTTATCTGTGATGCATCTTTCTGCTCCAACGAGGGGCTGTGGCCTAATGATAGGAGATCATTCTACCTACCTCAGATGCAGCTGTAAATATTCAAATGAGCCATCATCAGTCGATGGAGTGAGAGATAACGGGTCCATCTTTTACTTGCCCCTTCTTGTGTGCGACAGCAGGATGTATTTAGTTGACGGCATCATCATCCCCAAAAGCGCTTGATTTGCCAGCATAAATTTAGCAGACGCGCACTCCTCCCCGCGCCTGCAGAGGCAAATGCTTATTCATTTACCCGTTTGTCATTTCAATAGTTATTTTATGGTGGTGCTGTATTAATTGAACTGCTTCTACTGCACAACAATTCAAGGCCCAGTACATCTATTACAAAGGGGAGTGTGCCGGAAACATCGCTGAACGGGCTCACAAATCAGCCTAAGCTGAGAGGGGAACCTCACAATAATGTAACACAATCGCACTAATCTTTCATTTACAATGTGCTCCTTCCTCAGCCATGCAGGGAAAATGTCTTAAAAGCCCGAAGTGGCTGCGGTGGAAAAATCAGATTGGTTGCATGGGAGTTCCACCAGATTACTGCGCCCTCCGAGTTGTTGTCGGGGCTCCGAGGGAAGAAATATCCCAAATGTTAAAGAAGATTACGGCTCATCATTTGAACTGTCAACTTAGAGGATTGTGCAGGTTTGCTTTTAAAGTTTTTGTTTGCCTTAAGTTTTGAGGTGGGCTGACATTTCTGCAGCCAGCTTATTATTTCCCAGAATCATCGTATTGGGTAGTCGGGCAAGAAAAGAAATTGATCCACTGCAGGCTAAAACTTGTAGAATTACTATGCATGACACTGTGTAACTGACTTCAGCCTTCGTTATTTTTATGCATTATAGTACCCACTATAATACATGTAGTTGCAGTACACCCTTGCAGTACTTCTGAAGACTGTGGTGATATTCGAGGAAGAGTCTTTCTGCTCCATCTTGTTTGATTATGACTGCCGATGTTAGTCTGATAAGTTGGAGGCATATTTAGTAGTTTCAGATATCAGTAAAACCAAAAGCTATTCATTCAGCATTCCCAGAATTTTAATTGCTGTTTGTTAAGTAGACTTTTCACAAGTGGCGCTCCAAACATTATCAGGGAACTGGAATAACAGTGATTATCTTTTAACCATGGCACCTGTTAGTGGGTGGGATGTGTAAAAACCGACCAGTGTAAGACTCTGAGGGAGTCTGAAATTGGCCAAATTGTATATAGAATATAGCTTTTTAGGTTTATATGCCTAGATTTACTCACGTTGTCCTTGGCGTTCATACTTTCTACTACTGCCTGGAAATATAAATGCTTCTTGATTGGTTAATCCACCAGGTTCAGGGTTTCCTCAATCCCAAGTCCGGTGATGTTTCTCGCCGTGGATTTGAACTTGACAAGTTATAGAGTTTTAGCTCCGGGGGACGGGAGGACGCGAGTACACTCACCGTAGTACATTGTAGTGAAATAATAAACATACAGGGTCATTCTAGTTTCTGCAGTGAAGTAGTGCTTGATGATTAATTTTATCTGCATAAAAAAAAATGTTTGACAGGTTTTTGCTTTTAAATTAAAATGTTTTAATTGCCTATTTTGTTTTTTGTATTGTAATTATGGAGTAATAATCTTTGCAGAAGGTGGAGCTACCAGTGCAAACAAAAGGGAATAATAACATAAATACCAATCTCCTGGCGGTAAACCGTTTAGATCTTTAAATTTAAATCGCGTCTCTATTGCCTGTCGGTGGTGATGGAGTTTGAAAAAGCTGCATGAGCAGAAAGTAGTATCGAAACGTCTACTCTAGTAGTACAGGTGTTTTCAATATTTAGTTGTTGGTAGTGTAATATGTAGTACTATAATTCGTTTTCACATTTAGTGCAGTAAATGTTGAAAAATGAAGGATAAAAGTTTCGTTTCCACTCAAATTGGAATTTTCATATGCAGGAATTATTATGATGCTCATTGAAAAATAAAAACAGCAAATAGAAATTATAATTTATTGTTGAATAAATACATCAGTTCATAGCATTATACAATCGATGTTAAATTAAAGAAGAGAGGCACATCGCAAATTGGTCATCTGCCTTGTTGCTCCTGCACAGTAACCGAGGAAATGCCGCCTAAGTTTCTGAACGCTTCAAATACACAGATTTTACATTCAGTCAAACCGCTCACACACAGCTCGCAGACTGCTTGCTTAATACAGCTGAAGCCAAGCAAATCACATCCATCAGCCCACCGCAGCACAAACATCCGAATCAGAGACAAACTGCGAAACCAGCTGCTGACGTCAGACGGCTGCTTCTTCCCGATGGCCTCAGGATCAAATCACGGCCACATTTTTAAATATACTTAAATTGAAACAAGTTTTTGCGCTTGATGTATCCACGATAAAATGGTCACACAAAAAGTTTGTTCCCTTCCTGCAGGAAACAGTAATTTACTTCAGGTAGAGATGATGAGAAAATGTCAACCACAATGTTGTTGAAACTGTAAAAAACACACCAAAAAAAGTTCTAAAGTCAATTTTTTACGGGAACCTATTCATGTACTTCTCAAACGCTGTGCAGGATTAAAGGGGGACTTTGATTCATTGTCAGAGTTTCGTGTGATCTGTGATGACTCCAATACTGTCAGTGTCCACTTCATCTCCTGCCTATGAAAAATGGCTTTCTTTTCTTTTCTTTTAACTTTATCTTGCTGAGAAAAACCTCATTGGGATTAAAATTCTCTTTTACCGGAGTGTCCTGGTCCTTTGCTGCATTGTTCGCCATCACATATTCCAGTCACTGATGATTGAAACTTTTAAACACATTTTTTTTTTTTTTTATTTAGTTTTTTTTTTTTTACAAATGAGAAAAATCATTTTAATAACAGTAGTTTATCTGAAATATTGATTGTGGCCTAAAAGTGTTTTGAGTTCTAGTTTTCTTAATAAAACTGGTTGGAGAAAGAAGAATAAAAAAAAAAGCAACCAGCCGCTCGCTCACTGTGTTGCTTTAATTCATCTGTTATCTTCTGAAAGACTTAATGATAATACTTCTGTGACTCAGCATCCCGTTCTCTAAAACAAACAACATGCTCCAGAGCTGATGGGGACTTCCAATTTAACTGCCATCTTAATGGAATCTATAATAAGCGCAGGGGCACAATAATGGCAAAGCACTGCATCTTCTGATAACACAGCAAGCATCAAAACCCCTGTGATCACCAAACAAGTCCACTTTTCTCCCCTCAGAGAAGCCGCGAACAAAATGTCTAGATGTCATTGTCAAGTTGCCGGTAACGTATTCCCTGTGGCCTCCGCGCAGGGGGCTGCCTCGGCTATCCGGCGGCCCTCACGACACATAGAGGTAATCTGCAGTCCGCAGCACAGGGGCTCCTCTGCATCGCCTTCCACACTTCTGAAAACTCCCTGCCCCCGACTTTAATTTCACGGGCACCTGTTCCCTCATGTGCTCGTGGCGAAGGAGTCAAATCACAGACTTTCATATAGGAACTGGGGGCGGAACTGGGGGCCGAGCCGGAGACTTGGTGATTCGAGGAGAAGGGAGGAATGCCTTCACTGTGGGACTCTGCGATATGACGGGACTGTCTGCCTCTGACACATGAAGCAATGTTTCACAGGGAAACGTTTGTGCTGATGTTTGTCATCTGAAGTGGCCGCCGCAGTGTTGGTTTGATGCGCTGGCATAGCATGGAAATAATAAAGCAAACAGGAGTCCACGTCGTCTCGGGGCCCCATTACAGGCACTACAGGGGCTGCAGATGGATTGAGTTGTAGAGAGATTGGAGTTTGTCACTTCCAACTGCTGCATAAACACTTTGATACTGCACGGAATGCAGAGAAATACTGGTTTTGGTGAGTTACTATAGCATGCAGTCTGTATGTTGGTGATAACACCTACTACATTGTCTTTTTGTGTTAGTTTAAAGCAGATTAGATGCTAGAGATAGTACATTACGACATCTTTTGGTACAAAAGTGTTGGCATGCTGGGACAAATACAGCTCATATTTATTTACCAATTTAAAAAGGTGAAAGCTACATATTAATTTCAGTTCATACGATGTTGTCCTCTTTTGGATTTAAATATAATCAAAGCAGAAAGTTTACACTCAAAGCCCATTTAGATTGTTCTAATTTTCATTGGGGTGATTTACATAGACAAAATGCTCAGAATTGTGTCAACCTTTAATGAAGTTGGGGGATTAACTTGTGGCTCTGCCTTTTAAGACACATGAAATCTGCTAATAGTGTAGCATGGAAAATGTTCATTGGCCTTGCTCAGTCTAAAGGAGAGATGAAATGCTCCGCACTGAGGTTCAACGAGCACTTTGGTGCCACATTTAAAGCACAAATGTTCAACTATACCGAATCAGTTGTTTTGGTCACAGACATTTTTTGTGAACTTTGAATTTTCTCCTTGAGTTTCCTTTGACAACCCCAACTTCTCCCAGTGTGGAAGTAAATGTAGCTTATACATAGATTTGCACCTATGGATAAGTTAGAGTCACAGACGAGTTAAATTTCCTGGTGTTTACACTGCAACGGACTGGAAACCAGTGCAGAGTGCGCCAAATCCCTCGCCAGGACTAAACTTCCAAGTGTTGACGGCTATATGGATGAATGCATGGATTGTATTTGTACTCGAGGAAGCATGTTTTTAAATAGTGACGCTCGGAGTGTGTGTACTTCTTCTTTGGAAGTGCACGTTTACCCTCGGGCTCCATTCTGCAAAAGTTGAAGCAAAGCGTCCGGCGAGAAGCTCGGAGAATTCAAAAGTTGGCGTAACGGTTTCAAAACCAACAGAGCTCGCTGAACTTAACGCGGGGCTATCAGGCAGACTGGGCAAATAGGAGCCGGGGAGAAACGCGAAAGCAACAGCTCGATGGAACGATAGCGACATTGGCTCCTCAACAAATATTCAAATGAGATTACATGAAAGCCAGAGGAATGACAGACAAATGGACACAAATCGGGTTTCATTTGTTTACTCTTCTGCAATTGTGTTAGCCATCCCCCTCCTGGCTCCGGAGGTAATGATTGTGGTGGGACCAGATTAAAGGCTGTAGTCAGCTGTTTAGTGGGGCTCTGCTAACAGAGATTAGCGGCAGCTGCTTGGCGACAGACTTACAGAGGGAGAAGAAAAACATCTCGGCAGAGGGTTTCATTGTCTCGGACCGCGAGCACCTTGATGAGCAAGAATCCTGACAACAGGAGGCAGTATGAACATGGAGCATTGGCAGGCTCCGCGTTTCTTCAAGCTACATCAAAACTAGCACACCAGCTCGTAGACTTTCTCCTCTGCCCCCCCCCCCCCCCCCCCCCCCCACCCCCACCCCCACCACCACTTCTTGGTTGCGTACGCATGGCGAGTCGTTGCAGATGTTGCCTGTAATGATGCAGACGGCACACACAATCATAGAGAATGGAAGTGGAGCTAGCTGAAATTAGTAAAAATTACTTTCTCATTAACTCCCTCATTGCTTCTGTAAGTAGTCTGAGTTTCCGCACGATTAGGAGAACGAGCCGTGGAGCACCAGGCCTTACTGCACTCTTGCACACACTCAGCTCACACACAGACACACACACAGAGTGAGCAAAAGTAACTAAGGCGAGCATTACTTCTATTACTTTTATGATCTGCCCAAACAGTCATCACCTCACGCCACCTCTTGACTAACTGGACTGTTAAACTACATGCATCGGTGTCATGTTTCACGTTTGGCCTCTGCCCTTTCTTTTTCTCCCAGTATTAACTTTAATGTTTCACCCAGCCAGCCGTCAACCTTTCTTGAGCCTGACGGGAGCTAATTATCGCCTGAGCGTCACTGAATGCATTATGCCCATTTGTCCTTGTCGGAATACAATCAGACTCTCCATTGGCGTGGTGCTGAAAAACCCCAGGCCAACGGCATTTGAATAAACCCTCAACGTGAAATTACCTGTTATGCTCGTGGGTTATGATGAGCGATACCAAGTGGTCACCTCGGTGCGCTTGAGGAGATCCTTCAAACGTGTCGGTGTCGGGTTTAAGCCTAAATCTCAACATTAACTGGGTGCATGTGCACACTCCAAAAAGAAGGGAATCAAAAGATCTGCAGTCGAAACGTGTGCCGCAACGAGTCACCCGGGATGAAATTTCTGATTGTGTGCCTGTTTTTGCGAGCTGCCAAAGCTGGAAGACTTAAAAAGGGTTCAGTTGGCACGGCTGAGTAATGGATCACTCGAGAAGGTCCGGAACAGTGGCGTGCCAGGATCACTTTACACGAAACCAAGGAACAGAGAAAATGCAAGATCCGCACAAAGCATTGCAACAGGAAACCCGGAAACTAGAAGTTTGTGAACTACACACAAAACTGTGTTTGCTTTTATTTTATTTTTTTTTTCCATAGGAATGATAGCCTTTCCCCCCCCCCCTCTGCTCTGAGTATATGAGCGAAGTGTGCAAGGTGTGCTGTGTAAATCTAGGACATGGCACGGCGCCCAGGAAGGCGTTGATAATGTAATGAGTCTCTCTGTGCAAGAGAAGATATGAATTAGAGTGAAAAGGGGGTCCTTCTATACCTGTGATGTGCGGCGTGTCGCCGCACATACAGAATCTGCTGTTTGTTCTCGTTGATTCTCGCAACTCGTTATTCATCTAAACATGCAGGAAATGCGATTCATCTGCAAGAGACACGGGTGTAATCTAAATCATCAAATATGAATTCAGCAGAAGAATTAGAGGTTTTGTGTACAACCTCACAATCAGGGACGTCTTCCAAGAAAACATCACAAGCTTTTTTAGAATCGGGGACCAATATTGCACCACCAAAATTAGACTTGGTCTCCATCCAAAAGCAGGGTGATGACTGCATGTTGGATATAGTTGTTTTAGCACCTTTCGCTGGCGGCAGGACCACATACAGTGTCAGACGTGTCGCGCACTCATTTCTTCCAACTGTGTGGTATTTCTCTCCGCTGTGCCTGATGCCTCATAAAGCGTCGGCCAAAAATAACTTCACCACTGGAATGCTGGAAGTGGAAGGAATCGTGTTCATCCAGTCACACTCTCTGGGAACCCACGCATTTCATCCCAAAATATTCCGCCGTGCGTCACGGCTGGACCTTTACATAGGTTTTAAAAGCGGGAACGGGTGCCAGCTCCAGCAAGAGCATGAACGCCGGGTTTGCCGATGCCAAGGTCTCATGGTGTGGAAACGCTGCCAGCTGACTCCCCTCCATGTAAATGAAAAAGGACTGTGTTTTTCTTTTTCTTTTTTTTTTTTTTTCTGTCTTGGCCGGGTCGCAAGGTTGAGTCAGCTGAACTGGACTGTTGATCCTCGCAAAGAAAGCTGTTTCCTAAAGCATCAGGTTGGCAGTTCGTAGCAGGAAGCTGCTTGTTCTGTTGAAGGCCTTTGAGGTCTGTGGGCAATGTTCGGTATAACAAATAATAAATCAAACCATAACTTTAATGCCACTACTTTTAATAATTATGATAATAATAACTTTATTTATATAGCACTTTTGTAAACATGGCTAACAAGCGCTTTACATTACTTTTGACAGGATCTGATCACTATTATGAACATAGCAATGCAATAACTATCACAGTTTCCCCTGAGCTTGTTAATCATTAGTCAATTAGACATACTTTATTACCGTGTAACTTTTCGTAAGTGCTTGGTACTACAACTCCACTATTTCCAAAGAGGTTGCTCAGAAATCTTATCAATCACTACTTTTTCTTAATTGCTTCTGGTTGTTACTACTTTTGTTTTGTTTTGTTTTGCGTTCAAAATGAATAGAAAATCTGGCAAAAACAAAGTCCCCCCCCCCCCCCCAAAAAAAAAAAACAACCAGTGTTGCACTCTGAACTTTTAGAGTATAAAGCGAGTATGGACATTGTTTCTGTGTCCACTATATCTTACACATATCTATATGCGTAATATAAAAGATGCCTTGCTGCATATTTCCTCTCGTTGAGCTCGCCATCCATTTTCTGTTTTTATAAGAGGCTTGGCTCCTCAGTACTCCCTCACTAATTTTGTTTTTATAACGGAGGCTGGAGCTGTTAATCTTGGTGTGGCTGCAGGGGCTTGTGAGGAAGCGGACTCAAGCAGGCCCGGGAAACAGCCACCGGGCCTCGGCTCTGGCAGCCGACTTCAAGCAGTGACCAATGAATGATGGTCATTTTTTAATTTCCAGTAGTCTTTCATTGAGCTCGCTGTGGGGGTATTGTAGAACAACTGATGATTTAAGACCATCTTTGATTACCCGGTGGCTCCCCCAGCATTCACCACATTCACTCAACCGGGGCTAATTAATTTGGTATAGATCAGATTTTTTTTTCTTTTTTTTTGGGGGGGGGGTAATTAATGCAGCACTAAAATCAGAAGTGGACTGAGCCTCCAAATTGTTCTCAGTGGAGGGATATGCTTGGATACTCACAGTGAGTGTAAGTGCGGGTGTTCTCTTTACCTTTTAATGGCAGATGTACAACGACTGTCAATGGACACAATTATTCCATCTACTATATGTTATCTAATCATGAGCGGAGACGATGAGCTTGGAGATTAGGAGATTAGGAAACATGGATTAAAAACAACTGCACACCTCGATACATATCAGAGATGCAGGTTATTTTTATTTATAATACCCGATGGTTTCAAACTCTCGATGACGACTGCAAAAATGACTGTGTCGCCTCTTGTTTCCAGGAGGGAGCATCAACGTTCTCTCGTAGTGGATTTAGCGTCGGCAATCGTTGCGATCGTTCACTAACAAATGCACGCGCACATTTATTGTATTTCAAAGCGTATGCCATCCATATTGCATTAGAGTTCCTCTTTTTTCCTCTCTATGTCTCAATGAAATATACTTTGAAATATATACATGACACCTGCTGGTATATACAGTGTAGTTGTTGTGCTTAAATAAGCTTAATTTAAAAAAAATTTGCAAAAAAAGAAATCTGCACCACTAATATGCAGGTAATTTGGAGCATATCAAATACACACAAAAGACAATTTGCAGAGCTTTTGAGTCTCGGCTGCACGAGAACTTTCGTTCACTAAAGCGGTGTATGTCGGCACACGGCCGCCCTGAAACTGATCAAATCTCAGTGACAGCTGGAGTGACATTTCAGCACCGCTTTCAGGCACTACAAAATGAATTCTCACTCCTGTCGCTGGGTTGGTCATCCTAATGAATCTGTGAATGGGCCTACAAGCGATTGATATTCAAATAATCCTAACCTGCAGGATTACTGGAGCCTGCCTAAATGGCAGGTTATGTCAGTGTTAATCTGCATTATGAGGTCACTCAAACAAGGTTGACATTTCGCCCGCCTGGACCGCCTCCCTGTCGCTTCGTGTTTGTGATACCGACCTATGTAAATAAGGGAGCTCTGCTCTTCTGTTCCGCATAGCTTCAGAATTTGTTTAGGATTAGAAATCTCATTTTGCCCCGAGCCCTGCTTGCTTTAGATCAGTCAGCTCATCTGCAGATCTCGGAGCAGATAAACACCGCCGTTCTCCGGGCCTCAGCGTTTTTTTTTGTTTTTTCTTCTTTTTCTTTTTACATTGTGCAATTTGCAGAGGAACCAGCATGCTCTGTTCCCGTCACATCACCGACCGAATGTGGGTACAAATGGAGGTGGGGCGGGTGTGGGGAGCGTGGAGGCGTTGGCACACCTGCAGGTCATGACAAGTGTGCGAGGCATGGCAGGAAGAGTAAGCGCTCCAGGGGTTATCTACCTAATTTCAAATCCATTCTAGGAGGAAAGCCGGAGCGCCATTCCCATCTTTACAGAGAGATTTAGAGCGAGTCAGTTGACGGGGCAAAAAGGCAAGGACAGCCTTTGTGTGGGAGATGAGTGACAAAATGAGTCATGGCCGTCAGTTGGGTTATGGAGTGTGATGAGGAACAAAGAGACTGCGCGCCTGTCAAAGAGCAAAGCCATTAGACCAAGTCTCACTCTACCTTCCTTCACCACGGCGCCGAGATTTGAGATTTCATGATGACGAATGGAAGTCGGCCTCACCAACAGGACTGCATTATTATTATTATTATTTTTTTTTTTTAAATGAAAACATGCTGGAGGAAATCAATTGACAAAATCTGTAATGCTCCCATCTAAAATTAGGAGGACAAATGAGCAACAGGTAAGTTGTTGAAACTCTTGAGAGCAGCTTTTATTCCACCACACCACTCGGGTGCTGTCACAGTGACACCGCAACACTGTGCCAGACTCAGGCTGCTATTTCTGGGTGCAAAATATGGCCATTACATAAGTTTTTTTTTTCTTTTTTTTCCTCTTTTCTTTTCTGTGGAACATGGCGCACAGGTTGCGTTCGGGCCCTTCACCTTGCTGTGGTGCAGAAAACTGAACTTGGAAGTGGCCGAGCACTGGATGTCCTCAATCGCACGGCACCGCAATCTGTCGGGGTTGAGTCAGAATGGCCACCCACCAACTACTTCCTCTGTATCAACGCAAGCTGGCCACTTGCTGGGAGACGTCAGCTGCTAATCTAGCATAGCGGGGACTGAAAATGAAGCGGACCAGAGAGTGCCGAAGTATTAGCATTTGAGCGTAGCGTGCAGGAGGAAAAGCTTTTTACCAGCCCAGTGCACCCATATGGCATTAGCACATAAAATGCCGCTGTTGACATTTTGGAGGCTCGGTGCCTCGGTAAGTGTAGGGCATCGATATTAGAGCCATTAGAGAGGGTACTTGATCCTTTATTGATGGTGAAACAGTCAAGCGCCACCTAGCCAAAAGGATTCCGAGGTTCTCGCGTTACTTCTGCTTTACCTGAGTTTAATTTTAATTCTAATTTCTTTTGCAGTGCTCCTGAGCCGCGAGCAATTTAATGACGGTCCAGCACAGCCAGCTCAAGATCCGCCGACCCTCGAAATACCCGGGTATCTGTTACCTTCACTTGAAAGAAATCTCATATTTATGTGGATCTTAAAAGTGACCACCGCAGGATTAGACCTCGGCAATCATTACTTCCTCTTAGCTGTTTGATGCATCCTGTTGCAAATCCTGCTCTTGATAGAAGTGACAAATTAAAGCTGCTTAAAGGTCAGTTAAAGGTGACAGGCACTCATCAGCAGCTCCCGGGGTCCTGGCCATGCTTTGTATTGATTTTGGTATGTCAGTGGAAAAATAAGCGTTTCTTCTTTGAAGTTTTGTCCTGAATCTGCAGGAAATGTAATGATGTTTGGAGTTTAGTAAATATAAAGTCACAACTTCCTCATTCAATTTTAAACATGTTTTCATCTTAAACTTGTATTAATCCTCATTATCTACATTTGTGACCCACTTTTTTTTTTTTTTTTTTATAATTGCGGATGTAGCAAAGCATCTAATCTTCAAGGCGGCGCTGCATTAAAACACACAACTATGTGATTAATATGAACTTGTGAACTTGCATCAGGCACATTTTCGTTCCACCACAGTTGTCATCCTGTCAGAGTTTAGATTCAGAATAAGTGTGTGAATTGGATAAATGAACGCTTTATGCAGCACTCAGGCTCTGGTGAAGTGTTAAGCCTGGCTGAAATCAATGGTGACGTTGCATCCTGTTTTTTTTCCCACCGCATCAAATGACTAATTAAAGCCAAGTTTGGGTGGAAAAACTAACATTTTAACAACAGTCAGAATTATGAAAACTATATGAAATGACGGAATGAAATTGTAGCCCCCCCCCCCCCCCCCCCCCCCCCAAAAACAAAGACCAATTCAGGTATAATTGGACTTTTCAGTCATTTGCTCACATGAAGGGGATTGTTTGTATGAGCTATATTACATCGTTTGGACCTCTAAAATTGTTTATATTTCATGAAGTTATTGGTCTAAATTTGCAAGGCAGAAATCCAGCAGACTGGTGACTGTTGCCAACATTTCTTGTTTGGTCATTTTAATGTTGGATTGATAAAATGTTTCCAAACAGTATTTTTCAGACTTGGCTGCTGTATTTCCATGGAATTGTATGTAAGAAAATATATTTACTTTGTTGATCTTCCTTATTTAAATAACTCCTACATCCCCTCTTTGAAATACTGCATCGATAAAGACGTTCCTGAGTATAGTTTTGGTAATCCCAGTACTCGGTTACTTTAAATATCTTAAAGCAGATTGGTTGAACTTGCGCTAAATGAGACTCCCTGACATGAGATGAACAAACTGTGTTTTCAAAATGAAGTCTTATCTTTTGTAGTGAGAGGAGTTAAGATCTTTCTTACTGCTGCAAAAAAATCAGGATTAAAAAAAAAACAAACATCTTCAGTCATAATAACTTATTTTCAAATAACTGCATGAACAATATGTTTGAACTGCTGAGACGGTTATTAATATTTATTTTAAAACCATCATACGGATGTGGCTGCCGGCATAAAGCTTATTATATATTAGATAGATATTATAATTATAGAATTATAGAGAAATTCAATTTGGGGACGTTTTGATTGATTTTTGCATTGTTTTTCTCAATATATATCCCCCCCTACACACACACACACACACACACGCACAACAATTCAGTTTTAATCTTTGAGTAAACCACTGTTAAGAATTAGCCCTGTTGTTATCAAACCCATTTGATCAATGTGTCATTACCATGCAATAAACTTTTCTACACTTCATTCCAATAGAAATGAAGATTTTTTGCGCTTTTTATACTGTTGCAATTGTTACCTGCTGGACTCAGATGTCAAAGCATGATTCAAGACGAGGCTTTCACCTCTATCCCTGTCATTTAAAAAAAAAAACAACAACTTTATTCTTCGAGTCTGCTTGTGTGGGTGTGAAATATGGACATGAAGATCTTCTTATTAAATTGACCGTTGGCAGTTGAGAGTCCTGCAATCTCCAGCTCCCGCAAAGCAACCAAGCGCACCTGACAGCGCACGTTCACACCACTTCCCCCAGTGCCCCTTTCCCTTCTCACCTTCTTCATCTCGGGGCCCCTCCTCCCCTAAATAATCTCCTGATAAGAAATAACACAGCTGATGATTAATTATAGCCATTGTGCTGGTGGACTGATATACTCCCTCCTCACATCTATCTTCACGCCCCCTCCTCCCCTCGCTCTCGTTCTCGTCCACGTGACCGCTTGGCTCTGAGGATAGTTTTCAGAGGGACATAAAAGCGAGTCAGCTGTAAAGCTAAATGAAAGTCGTTTGCTCTTCACATAGTCTCCTAATGTAACGTGCAGCTTTAGGGACTATTGGTCTTTCGCTAGTTATAAAGTAACTCATTCTTAAAGGCGGCGTTTAAAAATTGAAAGTGATGGAAGGGAACAAAATTAGAATGGGCATAATTTAATGATTAAATGTTCATTTCTCCTTCGCGCCGTCCCCACACTTGCTCGCCTCCTCTCCTTTCACTCCCTCCCACAACAGAATCTCTACTCAGATAAATCGCGTCGGTAATTTAGTTTTCCATTTGTGTATCACTCTTCGTTCGGCGTGTTTTCGGTGGTTGTTGGCAGCGTTTGTCAGTGTGCATTGTTTGTTTCGGTCAATTGATTAAAAAAAGATGTTGTCTCATGCATTGTGACAGAGTATTTCCTCCTGAGATTGCAGAGTTATTACAGAGCGGCGGTATGGACACCCGTTGATGTATTGTGCTGGGCTTTGGGACAAGGCGAGGTGAGGGGGGGAGGAGGAAGTGGGGGGGGGGGAGCGGAGCAGGGAGAGGACGGGAGGGCGTGCTTGGTTAGGAGTTAAAGACGGAAAGAAAAACAAGTGGCTCACAGACACACCGACTTCATCACACACCTCTCAAAATGACAGCGACTAGAGCGGCATGTCTTTTGCCATGTTCCGTCCCCTCAATCATCTTTCCATCAAACACCCCCTTACTAGTGTTCAGACACACACACACACACACACACACACACACACACACACACACACACACACACACACACACACACACACACACACACACACACACACACACACACACACACACACACACACACACACACACACACACACACACACACACACACACACACACGCAGGCATTACCTTACTAACAGGTTGTCATAGCACTGCCACATGGTTGTCAGTGTCAAGGAATCTGCACGTCTGGAGCAGAGAGAATGTGGAGAGGATAGTTTACGTTGTCAGCGACGACACGTTGTCTTGAGTTATCCTCTGGATGTGAGACCAAACAGTACCGCAGGCGAGGAGTCGCTGCTCGGCACAGGTGGGATGGTAATCGGTGTGATCGGAACTCCATCCTGCACGGCGGTAATCGGTTGAAACTCCAGTACAGGCGTTGATCAGTGGAATAGTTTTAATGTAAATGTGCAGAAGTAAACCATGTTTACCTTTATCTCATGGCCTTCTGTGTGATTCATGTATTTTTTTGTTTTGTTTTTGGAAGCCGAGTTGCTTTTTAACTCCTGCAATCACATTATATGATAAACATGTGATTTTTAAAAGTTTTTTTTGTGACAATTACCTTCCCCCATACTAATACCATCTAGTCCGATCATGAAACCTAGTGTGTGAGATGACTTGCTTTTCTGATAAACATGTTTCACAGTGACTCACATGTTTTAAAAGATGAAAACATATAGAGAATTCTCAATAAAAACCTGCCTGAACCAATTTGAAATGAGTTAATGGCAATATTAGCTGATACCTTCAAGATGAAATCTGGATTAGAAATGAAATCTCTGCCTGAATATTCAAGAATGTATCTCCGAAAAAGTAACTAGCAGTGTTGCTGCACTCAAAGTAGACAACCAGTAATCAGCTTCAACGTCTCAATGCTGACATTCACATGAACAAACAACATTTTTTTTTTCCTAGCTCTGTTTTTGGATAACCTTGGATCCAGACCACTTTGGGGATGTAATTATAGTTGTATATCAAAACATGGATAGTCTGTGTGTGTGTATATATACATATATGTATATAAAAAACAAAACATCTATCATGGCAAAGTTGTCCAAGTTTGTTGTTTTCCTTTTTTCTCTCCTTTTGTGTGTTTGTAAGTCCGCTGGCATTTGATTCGCAAAACAATTACAGTGAAGACGGACCAGAAAAATCTGCAGCCTTTCTTAGAGGTAAACTGGGAGTTCTCGAGGGGAAACAAGGTTGGGAACTACTGTTTACGAGTGTATTCAGCATTTCCAAACCCTTCAAATTCAACCTTCAAAAAGCAGGTTGTGCCAGAATCCAGGTGCACAGGGGAAAGAAGGAAATGCAGGTTAGTGGGCAGGGAGAGCTCGACTGCGTTTGTTTTATTGGCTCTGTTCTCTGCTCCTGTGACTGCGTTGCAACAGTTGCTGTTGTGTTTACTGCAGCCTACTTTTTCCTACGTAGCTCCTGTGCTGGCGCGAGATGAAAGCTTTGTTATGGCTGTCTTGGAAATTGTGTTTTTTTTTTTTTTTTGAAAAGTTTCACTTTGACTAGATTCATGACACGAGATACTGATTTGGAAAAAGCCCTTGCCTGTAATGAAAGAGCCGAAATGTAAAGGATGGAGCGTTAAATGTTTCGCGCAGACACGACCGCAAACATGCACTATTTCAATCTAAATGAAGCACGCAATTGGGACATAACTCCGTATGTATGTCTTTAGAAGGCTATACGCACAACATATGGCGACATTTGTTTGTTTGCTGGCGCATCTTCTACTCCAGAATCACAGTTGTATCACATTTTATTACATTTTACAACAATTTTAGGGCTATAAGTCTAAAGTTTTTCCGAGCGAGCATAAAACCAAACGATCCCAGTGCTGAAATGAAGTGGCTTGGGGACACATACAGTATACCTCAATCAATCCTTCAGAAGACAAAAAGAATGGAGAAAGCACAGCTGGGAATTGCTCTTTAGCTGTCTTAAACAAAAACGTACATTTTAACGTATGGAAATTTAACGTGGCTATTCAACAGCTGAAAAGTCTGCGCCCTCCGGCAATGGGAGTTGAGAACATTGTCGAGATCTAAAAACAGCAGCCTGTTGTAACTTCTTTAATGTAGTTTGATACCTTTCAGTCTATCCTCTTAAAAAGAGCAATTTAATCACTCTGCATAGCGTTGAATGTTTCCTTGATTGTGTCATGTTATAAATAAAATCCCTATTCAGCAGTCAAAACATCTTTACGTGCGAAAACATCTCCATTTTGAGTTGTTGTCGTGTCTTATGCATTTTACAAATTCATTTTCGACGAAACTCCTCGAGAGGCTGACGTGATATCTCTTTCTCAACTATTTCATACTGAAGCAGCTTCAAAGCATCGGATTTACATGTGATAAATCACAACGCTTTATGGTACTTCAGCGTCCCTTTTCTCAGGGTGTGTTCGCATGTCGGGTGCAATTTATTCCATATGCAGTCCATAGTGGGAACTCTTTGTGGGCTCCGTTTGTCTTTTGCTGGATTAATCGTTGTTCGGTTGGGTGAGGAGCTCGACCGTCCAGAGCAGACTTGAGTAGAGCTGCTTTTCCTCCGCAATGAGAGGAGCCAGTTGAGGAGGTTCGTCTTGATTTAGGATACCCCCTGGACTCCTCTCATTAGAGGTGTAGCGGATCCCAGAGGTTGACTCAGAACGCTCTGGAGAAATTAATCTCTCGGTTGGAGTGGGCTTGGAATCCCCCTAGAGGAACTGGAGGATGATGCAGCGAACAGGGAAGTCTGGGGGTTTCTTTACTCTCCGTAGAGCAATCACAACCACAAGTGGACTGAGCAGGAATGATAAAAATAGATGCTGCATGGATCACGGTTCGGTCTGAACCTCAGTTTTTTTGGGCCACGGTTTTGATACGTGTTTTGTGCGTAAAGAGAAGATGTTTTTCTGAAGCGGCACTATGGATCTTTTAAAAAGCATTCTCCATAGACAGTTGTTTTTTTTCGCTTCTGTTACCTTCTCGAGTCCTCGACTGTCAGAAAGCGTTATATCAGGATGCTTGCGCTGGAGATGCATGCTCATGTTGCTCGTGCTTTTTCTGTTAACTGACTTCACTCTCTCGTCCTTGTATTCAACGGTGAAACCGAAATGATCCCACCCCGGAGATTTGTATGAAGGGAGCCGAGGTCCGGCGCTTGGCGAAACTTTCCTAAATAGTCTACACTAGCAGTAGTGGAACCAAAACAAGGACAGGTTATTTCATACCTCAAATGTGTTCAGAAATACTTTTTGTTGAAATGTCTTAGTAATAAAAGAGGTTTGAACTGCAGGAGTGTTTTCATGTACGATGAAGTGTGCTCCCACAAACCTGTTGTGTCTTATATGAGCCACAAGTTACTTTCCCACCTATATAAAGGTTCAGAAGCTTTTGGATTCATTCTTTGTTCCTGTTAATTAAAACCGCAGTTAGCTTCACCGTCAAATGCTCACGGACTCATCCCCTCTCCTTCAGCCCTTCTGTTTGTCTCTCTCTCCTTAGCTGAACAATTACCTCAAGCACTCGCCAGATCACCATGGAAAAATAATAGTTCTTCATCTGTATGATTGGATGATGAATTTGCACATGTAGTTGAAATCATATAAAAACAAAACCAAATGTAAAATCAGTGGAACGCCTGACAGCTTCATGGCTGCACTGGGACTTACGACGTGGCTGCCCGGTATTTGGCGTCTCAGCAGAGTATTTTATACTGTAATATTCATAATTCATAATTCTGACATTGCGGGAACCCTACCTCATAAAGCTACACAACGGTATTATGGTGTTTCTGAGGTGAGAGGACACGTTCAGTTAATCAGGAAATTGAATCTCCCGTGTGCATGACAATGGGAAGTGTCCAGGTGACCTCTGATTGAGGGGCCATTCAATTGTCTCCGACGTCATGTTCTGAGACCATAACTGATGTGGGTTTCATTCAACTCCGCCCCATAACCTCCCTCCTGTGCCTGTATCAGCAGCAGATGTTTGATCGGCGATAAGCACGCAGGTCAATGTCGAGCTCATCACAACGGACCCGGTCTTACCCATCATGCCCGTAACTGCCAGGTGATGGGTCCTCCCCTTTCCTGATCTCTGATTGACAGCTCTTTACTGACAAGGTTTATGGGGGTCAGGACCTTCCGCTCTGTCCCCTCTAATTGGAACGCCCTACCATTAACTGGTGGACCCAGACCTTGGCTTGCTGTTGCTGCACAGCCATCGTTTCTATGTGTGGAAGACAATTGACCCCCGCTCTGACGAATTAGCTCCGGGCTCCGACTTCCTATAAAGACGAGCCAACTGTTTTTGAGTAATCAGCATGTGCTCAGCAAGCACAGGTGTGTGCTCAATCAATTGTTGAGAGAAAACTACCTCGCGCTGGCTGTTAAGAGGGCAAATATCCGAGTATGTCAAGGCTAGCCTTGATATAGTAGCCCCGCTCAGCCCCAAACAAACAAATGCGTTAAGAATAATTGACCTTCAGGGTGTGTTACTCTGTTAACCTGTCCTGCTGGGAGTTGAACCTCCACTGTGATTCTTCGCTCCCCCCTGCTTCGCCACTGATTCCACACTACACGCGTCACCTCACACACAAACACCGCAGGTGATCTGACCAGATTTGCATAAGTCCGTGTAACCGTGTAAGTGTGCGACCCCTGCCAAGCAGAGGTGAGAAGTGATTCTACAAACCCGCCAGTGTAGTAAACGCGCGGAATGTACGTGAGCGACTCTCTTTTTGCCGAAATATAAATATTTCCCGTACGACAGATTGTGGCTTTGTGCAGGATTACAGCTAAATCTTATAATTAGCATGAAAGGCCAGTGGGGGAGAGAAAGGGAGATGAGAATATGAATGGACAAGGGGACTGACCTCGTGTCTCCCACAGGCATGCCGAAAGCTGATCTAGTTGTATAGAAGCAATGTTTATGTATAACTAGTGGTATGGTAATGTCTGCTGCATAAGCCTTATACACTCCTGTGTGACAGTTGACTTTCTGATTTAATTCTTGATTACAGATTGAAGACTTGGAAGAATTCTTTAGACAGTGCCTCAGTTTAGTGTGAGATTTTAAGCTTTATTTGGGTGAATAAAAGCTCCGACTAGATAATCGGCAACATTTTGTGTTTATCCAAACGTGGCAGTTTTGATGTTATGAGTCCATTTCCATTCCTATTTTAAGTTCATTCGTTGGTCTCCAAAGGTAGATTCATGTTGTTGGAGGAGAGGACCCAACCAGACTAACATTCACACCGACAAAGAAATTTCAAAAAAGAAACTTTGGACGACCTTAATGCACAACACAAGAAAAACCTCTGACGGTAAAACAGTTTTAATCCATTCTGGTCGTCGATAAATATGTCTGTTAAAAAGCTAGGATCACTTCGATAAATAAGTATTCCAATAATAATGTTTTGTTCACCTGAACACCTGGAACATTTCTGCTGTGTTTTGTTCACCATTTTGAAAATATAAATCTCTGACCAGAGGGAAGAAGAAGTTCACATTAAAGGTGACAAAGGAAGCCCGTTCACTACGACTTGTTTTCAGACTGACCTGTGGGCTTTGATAATAGTCCCCCCCCCCCCCCGACACACACACAGGCTATTCGCATCTTCTTATTCATTGATAAATATTCCTGAGACGTTGCAAATTGAATCCGATTACAATGAATACAACCTTGATAGACAGACTTGGAAACTCTTTGAGCAAATCTGACGAGCTGTCAATCTGCTTCTATTATCACATCGTGGTTAGTCTCCCATCAACTTGTCTGCTGAGATCCCTGACAGGGCAGCTCAATTTTATCCGGCGGGAGCATTTTATTTACTTCACCAACAAACCCCAGGTCATTATGCAACCCGCTCCCAAGCCTCTGGCTCCAAACATTTCACTTCAGCTTTCATTTAATTGACATATTACTCGAGTTGTGTGTGTAAACTGCAGGATAAAATTTTTTCGCGGGACTGTATTGGCTTTCCTGGCTTGTGTCCCCCCCCCTCGCTGTAATATTGCAGTATTAGTCATTGTAGTTGTTATGTAAGTGGGAGCTCGGTCCCTGCAGCCGCCACGGCAATTAGGCATGAACTGTTCTTCCCATGAAAACCTTTGGAAAAATCACCTTTGATCACTTTCCTGTTAATTGACAGGATGCTAATTTAGCTGTTGATTTGAGGTCGCTTCACAGCGGTCGTTTGAGGGAATTGAGGGATAAATTTGGGAGAACAAAGATGCTGGGGTTTGATGTCGATTCATGTAGCATCACCCACTGTTCCACTTAGATCTCGGGATGATTTTTTTTTGCCAGTGTATTTGGGCTATTTCAGTAATTTTCTTTTTTTATGGGTATCATAAAATTCCTTTGTATCTCGTCAGGAAGGAATTATTTGAGTATGTTCCAGCGAAACACAACAGGGCTCCGTGTTGCGCTGTATCACTATAAATTTTGGGGGGGTTTATAATATTCTGTGTCTATTTCAGAGACTTTTTTTCAGACCTTCCCTACTGTAAGTTTGAAATCGTGCTTTTCTCAGTTTGATAAATATTTATGCGCTCACGTTCGGCCGTATCAAAGTTTGGCAGAGTTACGATAAACCTGAGGTGAAAATTAGCCATGTAATCACGAATGGATTATGCAAATGAAAGATCAATAGCATATCCCCCTTTTTTTTTTTTTGCTTGAAAATGTAGAGACTTTGTTTCTAAGAGAGAGAAAAAAAAAAAAAACGGCGTTGGGCCCTCAAGGTGAGTTTGCAGAGAGCCAGCGGGGTTCCTCATCTCCCTCCAGCAGGTAACGAGCTTATTTTCCATACGTAGCCAGGTGCATGTTTTAAGATAGAGCCTTAACAGCGTGGCGTGGCGGTGAATTCCAATCGAGCTAAGCGCAGGTACAATAACGCTGTTATGAATGCAGCCCGTGATGTTGATGGCATCCATATCACACTCAAAGGGACAGGGGGAAAAAAAAAAAAAAAAAGAGCCTGACATCTGTTTCAAGCACACTCCAGCCTTTACATCTCCCCACAAAGTCATGGGTTGGGAGGCGCACGTCTGGCTTTCCTAGATTAAAATGTGTCAACAAGCTTAACTGCTGGCTTTGAAACTTGCCTCTCTCCCTTTGTAATTCCCCTGATGGTTGGTGGATTTTCCATTTCCTTAAACATATGGTTAACACAATCATTGTTGTGGCCATTTACACGATGATGCAAGCCTTAAGAGACGGAAATAACATCTGATTAATCGCAATGTGTTCATTTGCTATCTTGATTGTAATTATATAAATGGTTGCTTTTGTGAGACACAATGGATCATTGCGGATGAACGCAGCGGCACTCTTGATAGTTGCTATTGAAGAAATATTAAGTGATGCTCATTTCTATGAGCACTCTAATCCCGCATTGTGATCCCAAAGAAAGAAAGGTTGTTGTTTCCTATCAAGCCAGTGCTTTGGCTATCTCATCCTGTTCGAATTGGGATTTTTTTTCTTGGTTTAGTTATGGGGATTACTCTTTTGGACGAGCTTTAAAGACTACAGTGGGAAGGGGAAAGGCAGCTGGGCTTAAGGATAGCATGAATCTGTGGGGTGGGGGGGTTGTAGCAGTGGATAAAAGATGGAGAAACAGAAAGACAGAGGTGTTGGGTTGCTCAGGAAACATTCCCTTTCTCTGTTGCTTTCTCTTCTTTTCATGGCTGAAGGTCAGGATAAATAATCGATAGCATTAAAAAGAGCTCCCTGTCCCTGGTCCATTGTGCCAGAGACTCGGTCCCCATTGACAATTAAAGGCCCCCGAGTCATTAATGTTCAAGTAGCCTGGAAACCCCTTAGCATTGTTCCTTCTGAATGAGAGGAAATCCAATGCAGGCTTGAGGTTTGCCACACTCGGGTCATGACATTGACAGGTGGAGGAGGAGGAGGAAGGAGAGGATAGATGGGGATGATTTGCCGCCACACTGACAGCACTCACTCATAAAGAGCTAAAGAGAGGACGTCCCCACCCCTCCTCCTCCTCATCCTCCTCCTCCCCACCCTTCATACAGACCGGACCTCACCACAGCCGCTCAACTTTTACAGTTACTTCTTAAAACCTCTGCGAAAACAATTCCGCAGACCTCGGCAGACCAAACGGGAGCAAAAAGTGGCAAAGGCAGTGGCAAAGGCAACGAGAAACGAAACGTGAAGCCTGGCTCCTTCTCGGTGCGCCGTGTCACTATCAATAGTGACACCTTGAACAATTCAGTCAGTGATATTGAAAGTGCTGCATGTCAGCAACCCTGCCTGTGACACTCCCAGAAGGCACCGGCTCCCCCGGTGGCAGGTCACACTATAAAAAGAACAATCAGAGCGGCCTCATGGACCTAATTTCATCCGGCCTTTAATGCTGCTGTACCTCCCTCGTTTCTTCTCTCACTCACCCATCCCACGTGTGCCCACACGTACACATGCATGTGTACACATATTCATGCCTCCCCGTCTGGCTCCCGTCTCCTTTCTTATACCCCCTGCTTCGCTTCTGCATGTCTGTGTTTTCCTCCGGTCTGTCTCACCTCTCCGTACCCTCCTTTTTCTTGCTCCGTCTCATCTCCGGCGCTCCTGTGTTCTCGTCAGGCTTCCCTTACCTTTTGCTTTGCAGTCACGTTTCATCCCTGTGCATGACTCATTCTGCTCAATAAGCTCCAAAGTAAGCAGATTTGTCCACCCCCCCCCCCCCCCCCCCCCCCCCACCCTCCCACCCCAACCCCACCCCCACCCCCCACCCCCTCGCTCTCTTCTCCCCCTCCTCCCTAAGAAGGCTATTGTGATTCACAGAGGAAACCCTTCAGAGCAAATATTCTCTGGGCATTTCATGTATAAACATGCCTGACTTTATATCACTGGAGGGAGAATGGGGGGGTGAAGAGAAACCAAAAAAAAAAAAAAAAAAAAAGCTTTGTGTGTGTCAGTGATTCCATACATAACAACCAACACATTTTTCGGCATTGGTCTGAGCCGTTTGGTCAATTTAATGCCAAGTGTGATAAATAGATTAGTCTCTAGATGGTGGCCTCAAACGAGCTTCCTCCAGCGCTTAAGGCAGAGTTGTCATTCCAGCTAATTTGTTGGGATTTTGCCTGCCAACAGTGCGACTGGTGATGAAAGGAGTCAGCCCCTTTAGCATTTAGACAGAAATAAACAAATTCATACTCCGCATTAATATATATGTATTTTAACTGGATGTGAAATCCGCCCTCCGAATGCCATTGTCAGGATTAAGGGTCATAAAATGCAATCTGAGTTGAATTAAGAAACGCAACCTTGGTGTCACACGCACAGAGAGCACATTCCAAAAGAACCCCCAGCATTAGTTTTCTCACATTTGCATAACATTCCTATAAATAAATCAAGTGTTGTGGAGAGCTTTTGGAGTGACTAACATGTTCAGAAGCGCATCAGGACGAGTGGGTTGTTTCAAAGCAAAGGAGGTGTAGTCGCTGTAATCATCCAGCAAACATGGCAGGTGGGGAAACAAAGTTTGTCTTTCTTTCTTTTTTGTTCTTTTGCACCTTTTTCTCCCAATCTGTCATCAGCTGTCCAGCGCCGGAATTATAAGAGCGACTCATTAGGAATGTTGACAATACAATATAACACGAGTCTGTCACCACTCAGCAAAAAGTGCCTCACTAAGCAATGCAAACAACAACTTCAATTATACGTTTTTTTTCCACCCCCCTCCTCGCTGCGTCTCTGTCACACGGCCATTTATTGCTGCAGATGATGTACAGTACACTGCACTGGGACATACATATGGAATGGCTTGAGGACTTTAGATTAAAATTGATTTTCTTCCCCTTGGGAAGTGGAAAAAGTCAAAAATTGTTACTTGCACATTTATGAAACACATTTAGTCTGTTGACATTGAAGGCTATTTGATAAGTAATTAAATAGCCTTTACCCATGACAAGGTGACAGGTAACTCTTTGTCATTCCCCCCTGTGTATAGTAGCTCTGTAATGATGATATACAATCCTCAGTGTGTTGTTTTGCGCCTGATATTTCAAGGGAATAGATCATTTTCTTGTGGTTGTAGCAGAGGAATGCATTAGTATTTGTCAGTTGTGGCCATTTGTGCCAATTATCGAAGAGTTTCAGGCGCTGGTTGTGACAGAAAAGAGCAGGACAATATATGCAGCGTGTCAATTAATATACAGTATGCATGTCAAGTTGTAATGTGTTTATGTCCGTGAGCCGTGGAGGCAGCGTAGAGGGAAACACGTGGCGGCGGTGGCGCATGCTCCGGCTGGCAAGTCCCTCTGATTAATGAGCTATCCCAGCCTCGGAGCCCTCGGACGGGCAGGAGGCCACACATCTGCGTGTCACTCAGGTCTGACACCATCTCCCAGCCCGGCTGCCAGCTTCTCACCGGGGGATTTTCCAGATGTTTCAAGGTTTCCATAGGCTGCACAGGGGCCGCCGTCCCCGGCTTGCCATCCTGACATTGCGTCTGTGACACCTGAGTTCCTGTGTGATAACTTTTCCCCCCGCAAAGTTCAGAGAACATTTTCAGCGCTCGTGGCCCGTGTTGCGGGAGCCGCTTTATCAGTTTTGCTCCAGATGTTGAGTCGAGACGCAGGTGCTTGCGATAAAGACAGCTGCCTTTGGTGACACGTTTGGTTTGGGATTAATTTGTGTTGTTAGCCTCCTCCGCTCGGTTTGTTAGAGGGAAGATGTAATTTCAGCTCTCCTCCCCAAACTGCTGCCTCTGCCTCGCATGACGTCGCCGGACGTTCAAAATAGGACCCGCGTGTAGCAAGTATCAATGGCATATGATAAAAGTTCAGCAAGCAAAGCTGATATATTGTTGCTGTCCCCAAAGGGAGGATAATTTATAAAACCTTGTCCTCGGCTACCTTTTGTGCTCGTCTTGGCTTTTACATCGAAGCCACCGTTTCCAAACCGCTACTGTATGTCGGTGCCATTTTTATAATCTCACTTTTTCCTTATTTCCCACAAATAAAGGAGGGGAAAAACTCATAATGGAATTCAGCCAAGGCATTGGATTATAAATGAGGTCTGCGCCAGGCTTCATAACGTTATTTAGATTCCTGTGTACAGAGACCCGTGTTCCAACTCCCATCAGCACTGCGACAGAATCAAATGTGAATATAAGCTGATATAGGGAAATTGGTTTGTAATGTGCTGATGCTTGGGAGACCCTGTGCCGCGGCAAATAAGGAGGAAGAAAAAAAAGAGGAAAAACAGCAGTTTCTTTGGCACATGCAGAGTGATGTTTTAATTACTTGAATTGGAATGATAACAACCACCCCTCCCTCCTACAATGAAACAAATTAAAGGGGTTATACGAAAAGTCATCATCTTGTCTTTTCTTCCTCAAAGGATCTCCTCCTCTTGAAGTCGCACCATGTTGCCTTCCTGCCTCAGTGGCAATTCTGCAGAATTCACTTAAACATGTGAAATTTCTGTTCATTTTTAATGTGGCATTTACCCACGTGAAGCAAGGTGGCGACTGCTCTTTGGTGCCACGGTGGTGATAAATCGGCGGCAGAAAGCGACTGATTAGAAAAGACGGAGAGTGAGTAATGTGTGTATTCAGCCTCCTTGCAGACGGGGGACCTTTTAGCATGTCCCACATGCTGCAAAGTTTCTCACCGTGCTCCACGATGAATATGTGCACACCGAGATGGGCGCATAGAACTCCGCCGTTCATTATCAAGCCTTTTAAGATTTTCTCTTTGAAGTTCAAAACACGTTGTCGACGATGTAATGTCACTTTGTTTGTCCCATTTTCTGCCAGTTGTAGACATTAGTTATCAGTGGCCGTAAACAAGCCGGGTTGTTTGTGTAGTTTTTGCTTCTCTTGCATGACTGAGCGCCGCAGCGCCTCGGTCTCCCTTCGCGACATTCTGTTACTTGCCTATTTTGCGAGATGTCACGTGGATCGAGTTGTCCAGCTTCGGGGGATGACTCAGGCACTGTGGTGACACACAACCGCTCTTGTGTGTATGCACAGTACTGATAACAAACTGTCGTGCAATTAGGCGTAGAGGGGGATTCAGCACCAACAAAAGCAACTTACCTGCTGGGGTCATTACCAATGTAGTGCTTCTCCACTTCCTGGTGGATAATTACACGAGAAGATTGAGCTCGTTTTCATACAGTCAAAACACGGCGACTGACAAATTGACTCTCCGCACAGCGTTGATGTGTCAGACTATTTGTTGGCTTGGACCAGACTCCAGGAAATTGCTGGTACCTGCCAAGAATTAGCCCAGCTTCTAACTGCCTGCATAATGGTGATTTGTTGTTCTTAAATGTTGTGTCTTGTTGATTTGTGAGCTTTAAAGATTCCCAGGGTGATTTAGTTACATTTGGATTGAGCCGAGTTTGTTTGGATTGAAACAAACTGTTGTGATTGCTCTGTTAGTGCCATTTAGAAACGCTGCCTTCAAAAAAAAAAAGTCCAGACGCCTTAAGAGGCGATGCACAGGGAGTTTGAATCTGAATGTGGCTCCAACGATGTTGTTGAAACGGACTAAATTTAACGCGTGAGGAGCACCACCCTGCATCAGCTCAGCACTGGCATCTGCAAAGGACGAATTATTGTCACTGCTTTGATTGTAACATTAATGCAATTGGTACATTTAGTGCGGAACATAACATTCTTATAAAAAATATGAGGAAAGTACTCTTGTATCATGAAAATCCTGAATAGCTGATATGTTTCAGTTACATAATTAAAGTACCGTCGTGAATCTCAACCAAATAAGTAAAAGAAACGATTACATTGTGATGATACAAGTGCTTGACATAAATATTTCAAAGATTCAATCTGGTTTGGTGTTCCAATAATAAAGTCCCTGAAAACATAAATGCAGGATTGGATTATAATTTAACTATGGGCTTACAGGTTGTAAAAAATAAATAAAAAAAGAATTAAAATGTATTTCTAAAATTGATTACGGTGATGCTATTTGCAGGGATCTATGAAAATGATCTAAGATGAATAGTTGGAAAAAGCTTGATTTGATTTCGAACTACACATATAAAACATTAAGGATTCCTAATTTCTGGCACTCTATAAATGCATCTATACTAATGGTCAAAATGTAGCGTTTTGATGAAGAAGATGAATTTTGAAGTTCATTGAATGAATAAACCCCTGGGATGTAATATCTCATTTCCAAGGGGACTTTTTATGCTATTATGTGTGAGAAAAAAAGTCTCTCATTCTTGGCACAAAAGGCTAATAAGCAGTTCCTACCCTCTTTTTTTAAATAATTCACTGGAAGCAGAAGACGGTGAGAACATCGGAGCCGAGGAGACGAGCTGTTGTGCAAGGATGCAGGACATGTCGGGTTTTCCACCTTACTTGCTGCAAGGTTTAACCCTGGGACCTTTGATGGAGATGAACATGGCCTGCTTTGGCAGCCACACCTAATACACCTCAGTGGCCGGTCCCAAGGAAACGCGCAGTGTTCCCCCGGCAGTTCCAACCCGGTTCACATGTTCAACTGCAGAGCATGCAGCCTGAATAGGCTTGATGTCTAATCCATCCATTAAATGTAATTGAGACTGAACCGCTGCATTAGAGCCAGTCTGTAGGATTGAGCTCTGAGACGGAAATTGCAGGGATTAGAAAAATCTCAAATATGTGTATACGCTCATATTTTTCTGCTGCGAGAAAATACTGCAGAAAGTCCCTCAGTAGTGCATCTAAAATTACCTTGTCAATCGTGCACCAGCTGCAGATGAGTTTTCTGCTCGTCTTTCTGGCACATGAAGAAAAAAGGGATGTAAAGGGGTCAAAACAAGCTGTGTTTGGATGGCTTTCAGGGCCATGTGTCTAATGGAGAGGTTTTAATGAGAAGAGGCTATGACGGCTGATTCAGAAACACAGTGACAGCCAGTCGGAAGGGAAAGGCGCCCCCCCCCCCCCCCGCTCCTCCACAAACACCAAAAACTGCACTCCCATCATTTGTTGTCGTGATGCCGCCAACATTTCCAACTGAAATAGAAGCAGAAATGCTGCAAAGTCGAAGCCCCTTCTATTTCTGCTCCTCTAAAGTTGTCAGCTTTCTGTCAGTGGTGTGCTTAAGACTTACTTTTACACGCTTGGCAAATGTAAACATGAATCTCCAGCTGCTGGTGGGCTTTGAGAACAAACGGTTTGTTAGCGCAGTCGCAGCCCTCTGTGTGTTTAATGTGGCAAAATGAATTAAACGAAAGCAGAGGGATACAGTGTTGAATATTGGAGCCGGTGCACCGTATGATCACACAGTGAAGTGACAAAGTATGAAATCAGCTCTGGGATCTTGAGCATTTCAAATCTGCTTGCTCTACTTCAACATTAACAAAACAGCCAAACGTTTATTTCATTAGATTTTTTTTTTGTTTGTTGAGATATTTGGAACCACCAAACATGTGAATTCCTCTGAAAGACCGACTCATTGTTAGAGTGACAGTGTCAACCTAATTGATATTATCTAATTTTGAGTATGTTTGTTCAGACAAAAAGACAAATCAACAAGATTTTAACCTGTATTAGAGTTCAAATATTCCCTCAAAATGATATGCGGATCTCCAGATTGGGTGTAAACTGTAAAGATTAACGCATAATCTGAAATCAAATTTCTAAAAAGTCAGCGTTTTATACCTCTGTTCTGTTTTGATCTTTGTTGGAGTGTGTGATGTAGTCTGTCCATTCATGCCCTGTACTTTATATACAATAGTGCATCTGTTTTTCTTCCTGTCTTTAATATCATCTCATTACATTTTGGGGCTTCTATGACACTTTGGATTTGGATCAAATAAAGGTGTAAAAAGCAGAAGTGCATCAGTGATATTCTGGGTTAAATGGGGATTTCTATCGAAAACAAAAAAATTTAAACAAAAGAAAATGGCCATCAAATTTCAATAATTGATGACGATTCAAAATGCTGAGCCAGGCTTTTTTGTATTGTTGCTCCAGAAAAATTGGTAAAATGTCACTCG
The DNA here is from genome assembly GCF_963383615.2 of Lipophrys pholis. NCBI lineage: Eukaryota > Metazoa > Chordata > Actinopteri > Blenniiformes > Blenniidae > Lipophrys > Lipophrys pholis. The sequence continues at coordinate 19,154,796 of NC_137646.1, read as the reverse complement.
CACATCTTCAGTTCACAGCCGCTGAAATGCTCATTTTCTGGGGTTTAATTTTCCATCCGTCTAGGATGAATCGGGACTCATTGAAATCTACACTACTTGTAGATAAGTTTCCTCGCAGTGGATTAATTTGTTTGAAATCAATTGGGGATCTTTTTAAATGCCTCGCTAGGCTCAAAGGCATCCATAAACTTTCTAGTCAAGGCCTTAGAGGGCTCTTTAGATCTTGGCATGATAAGACCACACACTTCAATTAGAGAGAGGACAGCAGTGTCTAAATGTCAGAGGTTTTAAAAGGACATGTCACTCCCTAACCAGGGTCTATTGAATGGCTCGTAATCTGGTGGATAGTATAATGGCTGTAGGGGTGCACTCACTTTTTCTATTGGACAGTTCATCCTCAATTCAATAATAGTAATAAACATATTAGATGTGTCATTCAAGATGCTCTTTGTCACCTTACATCAAAAAATACATTGAAATGTACAATAAATAAATAATTCTAATCATTAAAACATGAACGCATTAAAATAAAGGGAATAACATTGAGTCACATTTGACAAATAAACGTTTGAAATCAAAGTCAATTAGATAATTTGATCAGGTCGATGTAATGTCTGTGATTGGGTCCATGGTGTGTGTGTTACTGAGTGAGGAGGTCTGCAGATGAAGCTTGAGAGGCACCGAGACAGTTTGACTGTAACAGGTTGACAGCAGGATTTCGAATAGTTTATTTCCCCGGTTCGAGTCCAGGATTGAAGGACTTTCGGTGAGTTTCTGCCGGTGCATGCAGGGCTTTTCATTTCAGAAAAGTTCCGCCTTTGCACAGGAACTGTAAAAGTGCTGCAAACGATGTCGTTTTCATGTTGGGCCACTAGCGGGACCTGTTGTTTGTTTTTGTAAGTGTTTTTCTGTTCAGAAAAGTTTGTGTGAACTGATTTAGTTATGTTTCATTTTGTTTGACTGTTTAAGAACTGAAATCAAATATTTGGTCCATGCATGTTTTCCTAAGTGCAAGATAATACAGTCAAGGGCAAAATAAACACAAATATGCTTGGAATTCTCACACATTAATAGTAAAAGCAGATGAATGTTAATCATGCCACACACTGATAATGGGTTTAATATTACCTGACCTGCAGAGGAGAGGAAAACACTGACTTTAGCACTCCGGTAGCTGTTGCAAATGACTTGAGCGAATTTGCTCCAATCATATTTTTGCGCTGAGGGGGACTGGCGGAATCATCAGCCCTAAATGTGATCTCATCAGACGAGGTCGCAGGCGAGGAAAAGGTAGAGGGACCTCACCTATTTACCCGGGAGCGGTCTGTCTTCTTTATCTCATCATATATTTCAATCACAAGAGGCAGCCTTTAGGAATTTTTATTTCCTGCGCTGCAGCCAATGCTTGACCCTCATCAGCACAGCCGGTTCCTCGTCGTCTTCATCAAAAAGGCGCTCAGCCACTTTTTTGTGCTCCTGATGATCTGTGGTCTCACCAAAAAAAAAAAACAAGTCTCAGGCCGATGAATAAAACTTGGCAGAGCTTGGAGAAGAATCAGCGTCTGCTACCACATCCCCTGCATTAGGACACGCTTGCTAACTAGTGTTTTGGAATAACACAGCAGACAGACGTGCTGCAGAAGTGATGGGAACATAATGGGGATCTCCCTTTCTATTTAGCACAAACATGCCACCCTGTTAGACGATCAGGTTCCCCAATGATCATTATTACAAGTCCAAAGTCCCTTGGCCCGGCACATTTGTACGCACACACTTACATAGCCATCTTGGATAAATACGCCGTGGGTAATTATGGTGGGGAAGCGTGTCTTAGTGGAGCTGTCAGAACTATAATTGCTAGAGGGATGGTGGGCTATCGAGAAGCGAATCGCGCTGCAAGTGCAACACTGGCAGTGGTGAGTGACTTTCATTATAAGAAGAGGGGGGCGAGAGATGGAGGTTATCACCCAGCCCTTCCTCGTATCTTGCATGTTATGAACAAGCCTGTCTATTAAACACAAGATAAGGGGATGTTTTAGAAAAGTGGAACAGTAAATACTCCTATGCATTACCCTAGCCGTGACTCGAACCCCCCCCCCCCACCCCCACCCCCCACCACCACCTCCCTCCGACACTTTCTCCGGCTCAGTTTTGCAAGGGATGGTCATGCCGGAGTGTTTAGTCCGGAGGGATATTACCTAGTACTTGTCTGGGCTTAAAAAGGTAACATCCATACCTGTATCACATCAAACATGAGATGAAAAACACCTCTCATCTTGTTAGAAGAAATCGCCAAGGGTAAATGTGTGCACTAGTGTGCTCACTCAGCTTTGCTGTCATGAATTGCCCATTTCTGTGCCAGGAGCTTTTTGGGGAAGGGGAGGGGAAAAAGGCTTGAACTGGAGCCAAAAATATGGATTTTAATTTCTTAGAAATTCCCATCTGTTTGTGCATATGTGCTCTGGAGAACGGGAGGACAGAAGAGAAGGGGGGGAAAAAAAAAAATACTAGATACCATGGGTGAAGAAGAGAACTGAAATCATGACTTTCAAATGAACAGCGAGCCTCTTCTCATGGAGATTGCTTGTGAAAATTACAAGTCATAATGTCATCGGGAAATCAATGGGTACTATAAAGGTAATCATAACAGTACAGTGTGTGCGGGCCGGGGCCAAATTGCCACTCTGTTTTGCCACTTCCCCCTCAGCAGATAATTGCACTGGACAACCTGAATCAAGTCTATTCATGCCGAAACACTTTACATATATCTCCCTCCCTGAGCCATGAAGCTAATTGCATTTCAAAAAGTTATTGTGCCACAACACCAAATATTGATTGAATGCTAAACATGCAATCTGCCAGTGTGAGCATGTAAGCAAACCGCTAATTTGATTTCAATCATGGCGGCGTGGATGGGGACCAGGCGAACTGACCTCAGCCGTCACAACCCGGCCCGAATCAAGATATGAAAGTCGCTCCGCGGTTAGCTTTTAAAATCCGTCAAAAATATCTCAATTGCGAGCTTTTATGAGGAGAAAATGAACTTAATTGAAAGTGGCATGCAATTGGCCAGTGTTAACCTAGCGTGAAATTTGTCTTCAGCTACCCTGGGCAGTGGTGAGCACCAACTTCGCCGCATTATCTTTGGAGTGATTGGACAATTTGTAATTGGTTTTGATCATTATGGCATAAAGTGGCTGCTCGCCAACACCCAAATATCAGAGTGATGAGAGACGGGCAGTTTCTACGGCATCAAATGAAAAGTTATAATTTGGTGATTTAATTGATGAGGGCATTCAGTTTTTGAGTACACATTCATCAACCAAACCGGGAGAGCTGTTTTTAGAGGAATTTAGGAATTATTCTGCACTATTGCTTTAGTCACTTGTTTTTGGTTTTATGTGAATGGCTTAGCAAACAATGACAATTCACTTACTTAGCAAACAGAAGCACCCTCCAAAAGGCAGCACTTTCCTAAAGTATCTCATCGTCGTCACAACTTTGTATTCATGGCAACAATACTCAGAAGTAATCTGAATGTGCTTAAATTCAAAGCACAAGATTTGGACCTGTAATAAAATGATTAATGTTTTTTTTCTTTTCATGCAGACACTAACACAACTCAACAGAGGCATTTAAATTCTCCTTTTGTGACGCTGTTAAATTGCTCCTCACATCAGTAATTGTTGTACACACAGTACAATTAGCAGAGAGTTTCATTTGGGTTTAGAAACATTAAAAAAAAAAAACTGATAAAAAAAAAAATGTAGATATTTTCCGTTGACAAGACAAGCTGTTCACTGATGTGATGCAGCTTTGAGTTTTGCGCAAATTAATTAAACATCAGTCAGTTTTGTTGTTCTGTTACATTCCAAACACTGATCTGCGATCACGACCGGAGACGTGTGTTAAATCGTGTAATTGTTTTCATTGCAGACTGATACATCGATGCATCAGTCACGGTCCTTGTGATCAGATGTCTGGTTTGAGGGGATTATCAGTTAATGCATGCAAAACTTTATAAACCCTCAAAACGCTTGTGATCAAAAGGACACCAATGCTGTTCGAATGGAATATTTGAAAATCACATGCACGTGCCAAATTAAAACGATGCATAGAGGCTCTCGTTCACTTGTCAGCGACTTCCTGCTGCGTGTTTTGGTATTTCACCATAGAGAACTTTTCTCTGCTTGCCCAAGCAGCGGCACTCTTTTCCTACCACATGCCAACTTATTACAGGAGACACTTGTAGCAGCTTTCAACAAACATCATATTTTCACACACGGGCGCCAATAATTGTGAGCCCTGCGACGTGCAGCCGGGCGACCGAGGCAAGGGCCTCTCCGAATCGCAGCTGCCACCTCAGCCGCCGCCTGCTTCCCACCATGCAGAACAAGGATTCTGTTTGCACGGCGAGAGATGAAGGGGTGCCTCTCTGTCACGGAAATCTAACTATCTCTGATTGCATTCTTCAAATGGTGTGTTTTCAGATGCTGTTGTTTTTCCGAACAGATGTGTTGTTTGGAGCAGATAAGAGCCAAAGCGTGACGTGTACATGCTTCATAACCTGGCTTTTAATGTTCTCCCTGAATCTTTCTTCCTCTCCGGCTCGCTCCCACAACAGGTATCTCATGTGCCGTTCCCTGTTTACGCTGTCACGTCGGCTTCTGAGTCGGAGCCTTTGAAATGGAAACTTCATATGACACCTTTCCCGGAGACTTCCTGGGAGTAGACTTTGGTTCAATCTGGAGGCTGTGTTCTCATTTCATGATAATCAAGTGATACACAAGACAGTTTCTCAGCTATTCCCTCGGCGGAACTGCTGCACATAATCTAATGCACAGACTGTAATGGTACTATAAATATTACGCATTCAACAAAGCTGGGCCACTGTGTAATCTACTCATGAGGGATTCGTCAGTTGCTTGACTGATGGATCATGTTGGAAGGTAAACAGGCCCACAAATGATAGTCTGGCGCTCGGTTTCTCCTCCTCTGAAAGTGCCGTCTTCCCTGCGTGCATGCCACTCTTCATTTCCTTTCCCATTCAACTACCAGGGGGCAACAGACAGCATTCAATCATCACAGGACCTGATAGCTGTAAATTGTATTCGCACGCCGAAAAATGCATAATCAACAGCGGTACTTTCTTATTCATAATCTTCGCTGTGGCTCCTTTTGCTCAATGCATTCTTATTCAGGTTTGTAGATAGGAGGGGGGAGGTGGGGTGGAGGAGGAAGCTCGGTGTGATTACAGACGACGCTTTGAGCACTTCTGAATTGCAGTGATCTCCCTTTCTCCTCCCAGTTGTCTTTACTTTCCTTGTATTTGGCCAGTCTCCATTATTAATGGTTTGTTCTACCCTATCATCTCTGTGTATAGATCCTCCTGTTCCCCCTATTTCTTATACAGTGTGCACGGCTCTATGGCCGCTCACCTGGCTGGTTTGCATGTTCAGCATATGATTAGGCCATGTGCTTGCGAGGCATGCTCTGCTTACAGTCATCTTTTCATAGTGGTTGTCGCCTCACCGCAGCTCACCTGGTCGGGGAAATGTTATATTCATGAGGCCGCTTACATTGGTCTTTTCCGACAAATGGCCCTTGTGGCGACATTGGAATTCAGTTAGTCAAGGCTGCTGCATGTGGACATGCATTTTGCCCTGCTGGGAGACATTGGGAGGCTGTTGTGCCTCCTCTTGGCCACAACAAACATTTTTGGAATATGTCGGAGAGAAAGATTTCTGTGTTTTTGTGAAATTGAGTGCACAAACCGGGTCACTGCAGGCCAATAAAAAAAAAAAAAAAAGCCTGTTTATGCATGCTGCCGTGCATCCCCAATTATGCATAACACTGCACAATTTTTTCCCCCTGATGCAAACCATCGGAGATATACATATTGTAAGGCTTCGCATGTTTTCCGTCTGAGTGGTGATTATGAGTGTTCACGCTGTACATTTTCTTATGGAGCAATGCAATTGCTATTTTTTTTTTTCTTGTTTGTTTGTTTTTTGGCCCGGATGAGAAATCGTCATTGAAGCTAATTTAACTGGCAGCGCTCACTAACAAATGAAAACAGCTTGTGTGCACTTTTCCTGAAATGGTGCCTCATCAGGCCTGAAACGCGTCTCCATTCCATGAATTTGCTTGCACTCAATAGTCACCTGACTTTTTGCCAAAGTGTTCTGTCCACTCAATTTATACTCACTAAGACTGGATTGAGGACGTTAGTTTCAGCCTCCCTCATAACTCACATAGATCTGCCCTGCAGCCAGCGCTCTTAAAGAGACTCTGACACTTTTACACACTCGACTACAAGCTGTTGTCTTTCCGTCTTGTTTTTGAATCAAATGTAAGATAATCATTTCTGTCTAATGTAGCAAAGCCTGCAGTCCTAAATATATTTCATTCAGTCTGAATTTTATGGAATAATACCCACTTCAAATGTAACCCTGATGGTTAGTACTACCAATTGATTATCCTGTGATTTACTCGTAACCCCTCCACGGTGTGTCTTGCCTTCGGCCATTATTAGCTGGGATTGGGACTGGATGAAGATAGATCATGAATGGAGAGATTTGAGAAGCCGACTTGGGAACTGAGGCTTGCAAGGTTGAATCCAACAGCTGACAGAGATCACCACTGTGGGTCGTTGAGCAAGACGCCAGCACCTCCTAGAAATAGGATGGGTTAAATGCTGAGAAATAATTTTCACAAGAGGGATCAATAAAGAGAAGAAGAAGAATGGATTGTGCTTCAGAAAATTGATGGTATCTCAAAGAAATCGAATTAGGTCAACTTGACTTCCATATTTGACCAAGTCCAGTTGATCTGATCTTGATGGCTTTCAGATGCCGCCTGCCTGGAGGAAAGAGAATATGCATTGAAAGAAAATGGATGGTAGTTCACTGCCCAGCATTAACTGATGTATAAGTTTTTTTTTGAGATACAGTAGACAAGTTGGTAAAACGTAAGTGAAAGTCAAACTGGGGATCTACAGTATGCACCATATATAGAGAGGTTTATTTTTGTCCTGAGGGATCCTAAAAAAATTGGGGACGCACCAATGCACCAATCAATACCACAGGATGAGTACAAGTATGAGTAATAACCTTTCGCTACTTGCCAATTCAGAGTACCGATACGAGTCCCTATTGAATATCATAAAGCCTAATTCTTACTCCCCACGCAAACAATATGCAAAGTCAGTCATTCTTTAGTTATGTGTAGCATGTAGCATCGCTGGTGTGAGAGCCCTAAAAGCCTTTAGCATGTAGCCTGGCCCAGAGTTATGTGATGACCAGTTAAAGTGCACACCGTGCAGTATCGGACCCGATACTGGAATCAGTTCACCCCTAATAAAAATACTTATTTGGAAGTCATCAACCCAGAGAATAAATGTGATTCAAAAAAGAACATTTCCACACTTAAGTATGTATACCATATATATATACTGTGGTTTCCTGGATTAGTTTTTACAAATCTCCAAAAATGTAATCCTGCAAGCAATTAAATGGCAGACACATGAAAAGTCCTTAAAGGTTCAAAACTATAAATGTCTTTCTCAACAGTCCATATATCTTTTAGTGGTAATATGCATCTAAGTATTTACAACATTGGTCGAGTCTATACTTTCTTCAAGAGCTTTGGTGATAGTGAATGTGAAAACCCAGGGTTTGTTCTAAACAAAGGTCTCTGTCACAGTTCATCCATCTGGTCTCGTGGAATGGAAGTGCACTTCAATGGAATTTGCAGAAGTCCTTCACGATGGATGATAGGACACGTCTGTGTGACAGTTGAAGTCAGTCTTTTCAGCTTTTCAGTAAAGTCTCTAATCAAAGCCGTTATTCGGACTGTCCCCATCTCAGACCAATCCAGTCATCCTCTTTCTGCCCTGTACTCTGCAGTCCTGTTGACCTCTCTCTTTCCTGATAGCTTTTACCTCATCTTTTCCTCATCCTCCGCTTGAGCGTGTTCCTACTTTCATAGTCCTTTCCCTCTTCTCCTCGATTTCCTCCTTGGAGAGGTCATCTCTTAGCTCTTTGCCAGGCATTCACTCCTGAGATTACCTCTTCATTTATACACACCCTATGCAGCCAACCCACCCACCCACCATCCGACACTCACACACACCCACACATACACTCATCGACCACCACCACTCCCCTGAGCTCCAGCAGGCACTGTGTCCTTCAAGCCAACATCTCATATTAAAGCCTTCCTGTGTCACCTGCTGTACGACACGTGCGTAACTCCGAACCATGCTTTGAGATTGATATTAAAAGCCTAGGTTCACCATCACTGGGAAGGACATTTGGATTTAAATTTTCCACAGGATAACACTGATTTTGCACAAAAGCTTCAGCTCAGCTTCTTCATGGCCCTGTATCAGTTTTCCTGTATGTGCACCTGGCTTTAGATACACTCACTCTGGTCAATATATCATGCCTCAAGAGATAGGTCAGAGCTCGTTTTTTATCTCCGCAGCGAAGCTAAAAGCAGATTGTGGCGCAGTATATATTTATGTGTGAGGATTCTACAAAAGCTGTCAGTCGAGGGTCTCACAACCGCGCAGCCACAAAAGAACTGATCTCGCTTTTACCGCTCGTCTCTGATAGACAAATTTGCCAAGACTGGATAGGTGACCCCTTAACCAGCTGTTTTCACCTCATTGTACAACACAAGCACAAAGCAGAATGGCAGTAATTACCACCCCGGCGTCACCTCATTGAGCCATGCTGCATAGTGTCGAACACATTGCTAATGTAATCCCACTATGCTACACACTCTTATGGGCCAGGCTTAATGTTGAGTGTGTGTCATTTGAGAGCCGGCTGCCACAGTAAAAGGTTCCGGCTGGTTCATAAAGGAGCATGTTTATCGTATCATGCATTAGGCCCATTAGCTCCCAGTGCTAGCTAGACCCAGCTGGTTCCCAGGGTCATTCCTCAATGTGAAACCGAACTGCATGACATGACCAAAATTGACTCCTCTCAGAATACTCCAGAGCTAATGGAAGTCTCGGTTATTGACATCAATACCTGGTGCTCGGGCGGGGATAAAAACCCAGTCAGCACCTATCAGAGAGCCTATTTTTGTCTTCATAGCTCATGTTTGATTTGTGTTTACATGTGCTACTATTAGGAGAGAACCGAGGGGAAGAGTTTGGCGGATTTTGCCAGCTCATCATTTTCTGTCGCCGCGTTAACCCGGTGATGATGTGTAAAATGGCAATAGCCAGATGTTTATCCACAACATTACAGGTGGAGTTGTGCACATTTAATGACAAATCGGTGGTCATCCTTCTCAATGATCTGAAGACTGTCAAAAAACCTCCAGAGAAGTCCCTTGGGGGAACTGAAAGCACTAAGGGTTGCTGCAGGAGGCCCACATTGCTGATGCACTACAATATTTATGCTTATGGAGCCTATCAACTCTAATTATGTCTGACTTGCTCGATGCTAGCGAGAGGTGTCCTGAATATTAATGCTAAGCAAATCTTAACCGTAACGTCACCTCATCAATGGAATAACATCATTAACAGTGGTACGTATCTGAATAGTGATTGATCCTGGGGATTGGTGTGGTTCAAGGTGAAGAAAATATGCACGTTTTGGGATCCCTCATTGGTCTTTTATCAGATAATGGTGGAGTGTGTGTGTTTGTGTGTTGGGGGGGGGGGGTTGGCCGTCTTGAAAGTATGTAGCCATCATCCCCCGCTCCTTCTCGTGGTGGGTCAAATTTAATCAGTGCTTGTATGTTTTCCTCAATTTATCCACACACAGAGGAGGCGGCTTGCCATTATCATGCAGGGAAACATTTGTTGTCGCTTGATTACACTAATGGGAAAGCACACACGAATATGAAATGTTGAACGTTATTGAAATTAGACCTAATTGCTGATGGCATCTCAGGTTAATTTGTATTCCCCCGGTATGAAATGTGTCTGTGTTTGTTTTTGTGTGCTGAGCTGCATCTAAGTGACTCTGGATACGTAGTACAGTAGTGAATTCACTGGGGTTTGTTTTTGCTCGTCAGGGAAGAAAAAAAAAAAAAATGAGGACAGTTGTGTTGTGTGGAGATGTGGCACAGATAACTGAATATCATTAATGGTAAATATGGGTTACCCCCACATAAATCCACTTGTTTCAGCCCTTTAGTCCACCATGATGCTTGGCCGTCGGGGCCCCGCTGAAGGGCAGGCGGCGTTGGAAGCGGCCACGTTCTGCCGCTCCATCAGGGGACAGCGATTTAAAAGCACTTCAGTGCAGAGACTCACACACTCCAGATGAGGTTTGCCTGCACTGAGGACCTCTTTAACCAGCGCAGGGGAAACAAAAACAGTCTAAAGATTTCAAGTAGCTACTTTTATCACTTCATCTGAGCGCCACTCTTTTGTCTTTTGCTTCTTAATAATTGATGTTGATGCGTTTCATTTTGTGCCAAGTTCTCCATTAAAGACTTGCTCTTAATTCTGCAGGTGAAAAAAACAAAGATGAAAGAACTGCATTTCATTACCGTTGTTCGTGATGCTCCCCTCATGTGCAGTGATGTACATTTCCACCCCACTAGATATATACGTGAGTGTGAACTAATAAACAGGTTATATTTTACATGCAACTTATAATCTAACCACATTCAAATCCTTTGTAACAGTCATCATGATTTGACACTGAGGAATAACATGAAGAAAATGCAGATTGCCATCACAGCAGATCTGTTGATCTTATCACAGGATACCATAAAGTTTCCTATGGTGGGCTGTTGCAGGCATTCAGCAGCACCAAGCATTTTACTTCCACTGTTGTTTTGCAACATGAAATGAACTAAAACAAACCAAAAAAAAAAATCCTCTGCTGGAAATCTCCACTGTGTTTTGGTGTCATTTAGTATGAGCAACATGTTTAGTAGCAGTAAGTGCACCGTCTGGGAGGCGCTCAGGGATAGTTGAGAGTGTTGGCCACCTGTGATTTTGCCAGATTTCAGAAGTGCGGAAGTATTGTTTATTTCCATTTTAGACAAGTTCGCAATAGCTCTGTGTCTGAAACAAACAAAATGTGCCTGAGGTTTTTTGGCTTGTGTCTAAAAAGTGAGGACTTTAAAGTCAGCAGCTATGTGACTTTAAAACAATTGAAAAAAAATCTGACTATTCTGGATGTTTTGTTTGGATAGTCACCCTCTAATTATTGACATTAGGCACTCTTTATGATAAGAAAATGTTTTCTTTTTTACACACATTTCAGAACAATAATATATCTATATAAGGCAGATTAGTTAGGCGGGGTTAGGCCATAAGTTCCACTATTATCAAAATCTTTAGCAATGATGGAAAGAAATATTATATATACGTGTTGTTTCAAACCTGGATAAATAATAAATAAGAACAGGGAATTATATGAATTACAAATCAGTTGCTGAAGCTGGAGGACTTGGCGTGCAGCAAGAGATGAATGGCTCCATTTTAAGATACTTGTAGGTTATCTCAGGAGTGAAGAACATGAGGACACTGCCTTTATGTGCCTTTATTGTGCATCTCCCACAATGGTGCTTTATTCTCACCCACAACAAGTAATTCATAAAACTTCTAAAAGAAGCAGAACATTTATCTTAAAATGGGTGTTTGCTTGTCAAAACATGCAGCCACTCTAATTAAATGCACTTTAGGCTGAAACATAAGACCTATGGGGGCATTAAACTGCAATGAAATGCCCAACAAAGTTGTTAGTTATAAATGTTTCTGCGTTTGAAACGTTGAAAATTGAATTGTTGTGGCATTTCTTGGTTTGTGGTTGCAGATGGGTTCAGACTGGTGGTGTAATGTTGTGATGAGTGGAGTTGCTGACCTTTATGACCACAGTGTGCCCATCTTCTGATGGCTGTTTCCAGCAGCATAATACACGTCGCTGCACTCAAAAGACCTCCGCAGTCACCAGATTTCAGTCCAAAAAAGCAGCTTGGGGATTTTGTGGAAGAGGAGATTCACATCATGGATGTTCAGCCTACAAACCTGCATCGACATGCAGGATGCTGGCTTATCAATAGTTTCCTTGATGTGGAAACGACATATCTACATATGATAGTCTATGCTATGAGAATAAAGCAAAAAAGAACTTGATGAGGCTTTTTACATTTCATACAATGATTTCTTCCACTGCTTTTACAAAAAGGCATATTTAAACAAAAGCATCTAAACACTTAGCTGAGGTATATTTAAACAGCAGCAAGATAGAAAACCGTGTGTACCACATTAAATACTCATATTGCAGTGCATACTAAAACCTTTGTTTTCATGTTCTTATGGCCCCCTGTAGACTTGACAGGAGCAACCCATCATCAGTTCATATAATACGGTAATCTGCAGCGTTTATAGGGAGATTGTAGGTCTGAGCAGTAGTGCAAAAGAAAGGGCGGGATTGAAATATGCAAAACGCGAGTCTTTGGCCTATCTGTGAACATTATCTAATGTGGGGCAGGTCAGGATAATGATAATGGTTCAAAGTTCTCATGCAGAACAGTGTCATAAATGTGGGAATCAATGTGGCGAGCCGCCGCCTTCTTTGTGTGAGATTATGAAAGTAGCTGCAGCGTGAACATGAAGCGGTTTTCGCGTGCCGGTGCTTCCTGAAACAACTGGAGAGATTTGAAAATAATCAAACATGCAGCCGGGGTCTGATGGATTAATCTTAGTTGTTCCCTTTGAAATTAAAACACATTCCTCCCACAAAACGGGCTGTCGGAGATGTATTACATGAGGTAACTAGAAATACATTGATGTGCTGCTTCGTTTTATCAAAGCAATTTTTGCTTGATTTCCCAGCAGGAATGCAGAGATGAAACAACTGCTTTATCATCGCTGCCTCTCTTTTTCTTCTTGACCGCTGTTTCATTTTTATTTGGAATATTTTGGGATCTTCAAACAAACGTGTCACATTTTTAAAACACACTTTTACTGGAGACATTGACTTTTACTTCACAGTAACCCTTCTACTGGATGTCATAAGAGGAATTCTGGCTCTATCTCTACAAGGATCCCGACTTCCCCGTTCTGGTCCCAGCTGAGTGCCTTCATCATTTCAGGGAAGGCTTCTGAAAGGATGTTTACACATTGTGACTGTGTACACAGTCCTCCGTGCTTTTCTTTTCAAAGGGCTCTATTTTTATTTATTTATTTTTTTCCCCCAGCCTGCATCAGGGCTCGGCCAGCGAGGGCAGGCAGATGTGGGCAGTGACCCGTCTGCTTTTCAGAGGAGTCTGAAAAAGTCCAGACTTCACTCGGCTGGACCCGCAGGGAGGGCAACAGAGGGATGGACTCTGAGTTGGGCAGCGGGATGCTAAGTTCAAGCTTTAATTCATAAATCTTTGTGTCTGTCGCCGCATGGAGCTGTGAAGAGGGGGCGAAAAAAAAAAGGATGAGGAGAAAGCAAGCGATGGGGAAGAGAAAATCACTTTCTGTGGCGTGGACTGAAGCGTCCAGAACACCTGCTGCATTTGTCCACTCCGTCTGGTCCGAGCGACGTGAAGACGACCTCAGAATAATTCATTTTACACCTCCTCCATAGTGACCCTGCTCGTCAGACTCTGATTCCGCTCTCCGTTTTTTTTTTTTTTTTTTGGAAACGCCTTGTTAGCTGCGCCTGAAAGGCAGGCGGATCACTCAGAGAGAGAAGCAATAACAGCCGAAACTGTCAGCGTCCTCGGCTTGTAATGACCTGCGAGTGGGCAGCTCCTGTGGCACAGTGACTCAAACTCTAACTATATGTTATGCATTTAAAATGTACGCTTGTGTTTTTGTTTTAAACTTTAAATGTTTTCTGATGTTTTTGACCTTTTTTCCCCTGGAAAAGTTCAAGCTGCCATTTACTGTAGAACTGAAGTGAAAGTGGTGTAGCGACTCCAGCGGGGTTTTTTTCATCGCGTTGAAGGCGGGACTACAAGACAAAAATAGCAATGTATAGTCAGAGTCTTGGAAACAGGAAGGGAACGAGAGAGAAAGTAAGGAGTGAAAGCTCAACAATAACACATAATCTGCAACTCTGCCACTTTCTTTTTTTCCTTACTCCCTTTTTTGCATCTTCCTTACGAGGAGACAGCTGCTCTACCGAGCTATTCCCTGGTGGTTTTGATGGATTCTTCCCCTCAGAAGAGGCAATGACTCCTTGGCTTTAACGCAGCGTGCAGCAAGCTGAGGCCCAGCAGCATTTACACAGGAATGAGTCTGGGAGATGTACCATTGAAGGTAGAATACATTTAGCAGACCCGGGTAAAAAAAAAAAAAAAAAAAAAAGTTATTCTGTGCAGCTATGCTAAGTTTAATTTAATACAACGCGAATGGTGTAAAATATTCTAATTTCAACTGAAATAACAAAAATTTTAAAAAGTGAGGAGAAGTTGGTCACATAACAATTTGAGTTGAAATTGAACTGGAAATTCCCCCATATGAGCAGTTGTTGTCCTCCTTGTCTGCATGAATACATCACAGGGTGAAAACATCAATCTAACATTCAAACTTCAAAAGAGAAGCTCAAACAAACTCTGTGATTCTATGCAAATGCTCAGAGCCAGAATTAGACTTGGAAACGCTCTAAACATATCTCCCTTTATTTGTTGTTTTTTGCTTGTCTGTCAAATCCCTGATAACACTGCATGGGAACAGCAATTTATTGTTCTCTTTTCCTGAGGTCCACCCAAAGAAATGAAAAGCAAATTGTGAATTATTCAGGCCACCTTTGCAATATGGTCGTGGAATTTGTGTAATACAAAGACGGACGGTGAGGCAAACCACCCGTATTTTTTGAGAACTCCCAAGTATTTGTTTAATAATGTATGATACAGGATAAGACGGTGAGCTGCTGATACACAGGGACTGAGACTTGAGATTACAGTGGATGATATGACCTTTCCTTTCATGAAAAATTAACTGGTTGGACAGTGAGCAGATGAGGCTTTATTTTGGCAATAATCTCCACTGAGAGCCCACAAACAGCTGTCAACAACTGTACGATCATATAAAGCTAATGCGTTTCTACAATTACGCTAATTGTGGTTGTGATTTTCATTCATTGGAACCAAGTCCTAGTAAGATTCCGTGACTGGCATGCACCAACAAGTCTAATGCATCATCAAGGTTTCCATGTGCCATTGTGCTTTCCGTCTCCACCGAGAAACCTCTCCCATAGATGTATAATACAAAAAAGGCAGGTTGGCGAGTAAACAGTCTGCCAGTCGCTAGCCTGTAGGTGCCAATCTGCCTGCCAGTTTGATGTAGGAAAACCTAAGACTCCCTCCAATACATCAGAATACTGTATCTCTACTCCAAATCCAAGATTCGCTCCGCGTACTGTATGCTTGTATTTCAAAGCGCACAACATCTTTAAAAATTCCAAACTTTCCCCCAACTCCTTCTGCTGCTCAGGAAGGTATAAAATCAGCAGCGCTTTGATGTCGTAAAAAAGTTAGTCCCTGCTCCAGCCGTCATTTTCCTCTGCCAAATGAGTCACAGATGAAAAATACCATATTATACAGCAGGACCGTCAAGCTGTCACTTAGGTAATGAAGTTGGTCCAAACCATTTGTCTTATTTTGTCACGCTTTTTCCCCATTAGTCATACCGCGCTAACCATTAGCTCCTCGGGAACCCCCTTCACCCAAGGACACTTAGGCTCTCACTCCAAGTGCGACTGAGGCCGACTGATGCACTGTGGAAGACGACACAGTGGGGGAGGGAGGAGGGAAGGATGGCGTTAAGACTGATATGGAGAAAAAGAAGGAGACGAAGAAGAAAAAAAGTAGTCAAGCATGGTAGACAGACTTGAGCACCATCTAACTGGCGAAAAAACAGACAGGTTGATTAATCTGTCACCAGCGAATGTTCATAAGAGAAAAAAGTGTTCCCGATTCCGAAACCTAGACGACACTGAAGTTTGAGATAAGAATTCAGGCTGGTGAATAAGGATTTATGTGTGGACATGAAGTGAAGAATTAGAGGAAAAGGATGTGCAGACTGGATAAAGACCGCTTCAGGCTACAGGGAAGAGGATAACAGACCATGCTACTCAGACCAAGATATTATGAACTATAGTGAAGTGTGTAAGGAATGGAGGGGGGAACACGGAGAGAAAAGGAAAGAGCGGGAACAGAGGGATGTGTTGACCAGCGCAGGATTTCTGGAGTGATATCTTCAGGGGACAGTTGTGTTTGTCCTACGACAGGGTTATTACTCAGCCAAGTGTGGTAAACACTAACTGCTTTATGAAAGCCAGAGGCAGGGCCACACAAAGTGCAGTAAAAAGTAAAGTCTCTTTGTTGTCTCAAAGCATGCTTTACTGTACAGCATATCCATAGCCAGGCATGGGGTGGTACATACAAACCTTTTTTTTTTTTTTAATCTTTTTTTTTTTAAGTCTTTCTCAGAGATTGGATTCCATGAAAGAGCTTTTGTTTTCCCTCTTTGTAAAGTTCAGTGTTTTGGTAGATAATGGGACACAAACAACTCAGATTGAAGAGTAATGAGCAGGTCTGAGACCTAAAACCATGTCCCACATGAATCGCATTTTCAAACCTGGTCAATTGCTAATCGATAGATGGACAGACTTCATCCGTCATGAAGCTTGACCAGGTGTGTGATTAACCGCAGGTGTGTGTGATTAAATAAAGCCTAATGGTCCTAACTGAGCTGCGTCCTGAGAGCTGGATGAGGGCCACATGCACTGTTAGCCGCTGCTCCAACAGATGCCAGGGGGCAAGCGCAAGGGAGGGCACTAATTACCGGACAGCTGCCCAGCAGACCCTCACCCTGCCCTAGAGACGACCAGTCTTTCTCACTTCACCCCCGTTTCCCCTGTCCTCCAAGCCTAGACCTGAGACCTGGCACCATCATTGCCAATTCCAGTCTGTTTCCATCACAGGAGGTTGGCAGCGCGGCCTCGGGGGAGGTGTGGTGGATTGGCCCCAATCAACAATTGGATGAGTTTATAAAGATAATCTGTTACCGGGCAAACAGCCTGTGACGGATAAGATAGTAGATGAAGTTGGGAGTGGGGTGTGATGTCTGAGTCATTCACAAACGTTTGCCCCCGAACCAATAATTCCAAACTCAAAACGGTCCAACCGATCTAAAATGCTCTTGGGTTTTTCTCTCATCCGCTCTGCATTTGCATCAAGCACTAGTGTGAACACTGTTAATTCCCACTATGGATATAAATATTTCATAGTTTGGTGCCACAGCAGACTAATAATATCTCAATTGATGCTTTGAGTAGACTGTGTCCTTCACCCTTCACTGGGATGGGTAGGCAAGGTATTTATAAGAAAATTGAGGTCACCACTGAGAGGAGGGCTGGCTGTAGGCCCAAAGAATATAGAGTGTTGGAGAGGTTCAGGCACACTCATTTCTGTTGGAATTGAGGGGCTAGCGAGCAGACTGCTCATCTTGCTGTTGGCATAAGCGTGAGAAGAGGAGCTAAAGGTTGAAATTATGCACCCAGAAAGCATTTGGCTCGGGTGAGGAAAAAGTGCAATGCAATAATTAAGCAGCACAATAAAAATGATTAGAACTGCTTTTGACATTCTCATTGCGAATAACTTGCGTTTAATTGCAATCACAAATTTTAAATGCCAGTTTTATGTTCCATGGCTATAAGCTGTTTAAAGTTCAATAGCTATACTCTTTAAATCTGCTTCCAATTTTTTTGCTGCAAGGCAGCAACAAGGAATGGATACAGAGAATGGAAGACAAAAGTATGGAAAATTAGTGTCCAGAAAAGAGAAGGAGAAGCAGAGAAACAGTTTGATATCTTTCACCATTAGGCGCTGGACGGTATGGCTTGCTGGCCTGGAGGAGGACCCGTGTGGCTCAGCTCGAGGCTAGTTAGCTATTCAGCCACAGCATCTGTTGCAGGCTAATGGATGTTATAACCTCATAAACGTCATGAAATTGGACATTATCCCTTAATTAAAAGAACAGAGATGCATTACAATGATTAGAGTGGCACTCCAGCGGACCTGCCACACGCTCCAATAATGTTTCTAGAGGACGCACGGCTCCCGAGCAAGGTGTTGGCGTGGTAGGGGGGGCGTGTAATATTTTTAATGAGCCAATTGCTGTTGTGAGTCACAAACTTTTGAGGGTGGCAGGAAGATGCCAACAAGTTCGAACTCCATTTGAAAACTCCATCTAAAACATCTTGACCTTTACCCCACTGCCTTCAGTGCGACAGAAAAGCTCCAGTCTGCTTTTTTTTTTCTTTTTCTTTTCTTCTTCTTTTAATCTGCATATCAGGGGCTTTTGATGATGATTCGAGTGTCTTCGCAGTGATTATGTGCACAGCAATGGCTCAGCAGAAACAGCTGTGCTATAAAGCAGATATAAAAACAAAGCTTGATGCCTGTGTACCACAGCACCTGGGCCATCAGTCCCCGATAAATACCAGCAGCAAATCAATCTCGCTGGCTTCCCTGCTAAGAAGCTTAATGAAATCTTGGGTGGGAAACAGTCTGGACAGCACAGCCTGGTATGGGACACGCTCGCCCTCACTCTGGCCTTTGCTCATTGTTGCGACAGCTGAGGGTTCTTGGAGCAAATCTTTGACTGCGATGCAAAGGTCACCGAGAGGTCTGCTCACGCATTACTGTCTTTGCTTGTCAAGTGGCCTGTACATGAAAATGTCACAACGTCTGGGGAAGTTGTATGCAGCACAGGTGCGTGCGGTGACCTCTTTGTTGCGAATCGGTCTCGCATGATGTCGGAAGTGGTCCCCGGCGTACTGTAAACGCCTTTCTCCATTATGCTGCGTGCATGTGTCAGTAAGCCTGTATTATGCGGAAGTGGGAGAAAAACACACCCTAAATGTATCACTGCATGCGTTCGGTTGAACCAATTATATGCAAACATTCACAAGACATGTCAGTGATATTGCACGAGCTACGCGAGAGCAATCTCAACGCCACTCTTGCCTCTTGCAGGAATCCATGTGAAAAGTAATTGTGCATTTCTCATTTATGTATTAGGCAGTCTGTCTTCTCTATGATCTATTTTCTATCGAGACAGACACAATAATATAACACGGAGCACGGCTTGATAAAGAGTCTATTTTTGCTCAAAGCTCCTTCCACTGAATGAAAATGAATGAAGGCGTGTTGCAGCGGTAATGTATCAACATAAAATATTGAAATAGTCCAACCAAGGGCAAACTGCATGTAATTGAAACTCTCTCTGTACTGAGAACAAGGAACCGGTGTCTCTACATCTGAGATTTGGCAGAAGGGCTTTCAGGACGCATTTGTTTCAGATTTCTCCTCTTCCCTCCGAGATAATTACCATTTTGAGGAATTTGTATCACATGAATTGGGTTTCTTTTGACATTTTCTATATACATATAGATATATACACTTTTTTTCCCCACCCAACATTAAGGGTACTTTTGCTCTCTTTTGTACGGGCTAAGATGATTGATTGATTTGTTCCGTTTAACCTTGATAAGGAAGAAAATGGGAAAACAAATTGCGGCAGTGACGCTGCTGTGATGGCATGTCGTTTTCTCGCATGACCTAGAGGTGAGTCAGAGGTGATTCAAGCAAGAAAGAAAGCAAGAACGGAAGGTGCAGATTGTCTATTTTCTGGAATTTGCTCTGCGTTTTTGTCTGCTAAAGATTTCACCTGCACAGATGTCAGCTGTGACAATGTTTGATAATTCCCCCACATTCAGACGGTGTCCTACAGCTTTTGCGAAATAAGGCGTGCAATAGAAGTCAGTCTTCTTTTCAAATGTGTTTTTGCATTACTGGCAAGGTGTCATCAAGGCAAGGTGATTCATTATTTGGGGATTATTGTGTGTATTGAAGAGATTTAGGCGCAGCTTTTAAGTTATCATTGCGAAGTGAAATACCATTATTAGCACCTTAACACACCTTTAGCTTGTCATCTCTGGCTGCTTTTTTTTTTTAATTTGCTCTGCGCTGTCATGTAATCACACACACTTTCTGCTTGTGTCTGTCCCAGGCTTCTCCAATGGCTGCTTTGTCCTCTTCCAGCGTGGTGAAGAGCACCATGGGCTGGTCACCCTCTCCAGAGTCCCTACATCTGGCAGCGCCATTAATCTTCCACAGCAGCTGTGCCCCTGTACCTGTCTCTCTTTGTGTAAGGGAGATGGAAAGTCATTTTTAGTCATTATCTTGCCCCTGGCATATGCTCATTCCGCTTATCGTACTTAACCCGCACTTTGACGTTGAAACTTAACTGCTCTCTCACGGATTCACTCGTACAGTAGCTGACCAGCAGCACGTGCGGCATGAAAGCGTCATTGTTGTAGAGGTGACTTTTTTTTTTCTTGTTATTATTCCTCCCAGACTTACAAAAGTTATTCACCCAATGCCATAGTCGTGATGTTTGTGAATTAATGCTTGGGACAGAGTGGGAGAGTGAGACTCGCTCCAGTCCTCAGGAGGGCAACCGGTCTTTAGGGATTCCAAAGACGTGGACAGCTGGTGGACTGCAGTGGGGTCAAAAGCCTGGGAGGCGGCGGACTGCCCTCTACGTGGTATCACATTTGACAGGGTGTTACACTTGGAGGATAAACACATGGGAACTAAAGTAGCCATTTTGTTGGAGTGTCCCTTTGATGTGCTCTCGTCTGTCTCTGGGCAGACTGCATGCGTATATCACTAATTAACTGCTGACACGGCGGACTGGGATGTGCCGTTTGTGAAGTTTTCTCCCCCCCAAAAAAACTGCAAGACGATTTGAAAGATGATTAAAAGTTGGATAAATGATGGCTGAGATTTTGCTAGCTCTTGTTGGCAGCTCACAACCTTGACAGCGTACTGAATTGACTTCAGAGCTTTCTACTTCAAGAAAGGTGCAGACTCAGATGTGTAACATCTTTATTCAAAGGCCCGCTGCCCTCCTATGTTGCCAATCAGATTTTATATCCTATACTGTGGACGCCGAATCATTGGCCGATCGACTCGGATCTATTTGGCCCCCGCTGTGGTGATGCTGAGCCTTTTGAGCGACTCTCTTCCCACACTTCCATTGCACAACTGTCTGTCCCGTGTTTATGCGCTTACAATATGCATGCGGGTCTCCAAGGACGGGTCGAACAGAGGCAAACTCCGTCACAGGATCCAGAGGGATCAGCTGTAATCAATGTACAAAGTTTAGGTGGCAGCGCACCTTCTGGCCTCCACCCGGCTGGCTGCTGTTGGCGGTTGGAGCGGCCGTGGGGATTGCACGGGTTGAGTTAGCTTAGTCGGCAGCTAATTAGATCAGGGAATGGAAAGGTTCCCGTGGCTCCCCCTCACAGACTGAAAGGTTATTGACATGGCCACAACAGCAATATCTACTAATGTCAATCCAATCTTACGAGCTCCAAACATGAACACAGTGGCAGTCATGAATTGATGTAGCTACCCGTGAATATTTCGCAGGCAAGTTTTTCAACTACGTCGATTCCGAGATGGAAAAAACGGAGAATTCTATAAAAAAAAACTTGAAATTTCCACATATTGAAGTAAGCTGGAGACAAATCTTATCCAGATGTTCTGCTGAGGAGGTAAACAGTCGGTGACCTCATTTTAAATACTGTAAGATTTGCTTGCTTGGTCATGAGCTGATTCTTGTTTAATCTTATCAACTCCTAACTGAATTGCTATTATTTCTATTCCTAATGCAAATAAGTAATGTAAGCATATATTTTTGACAGGCTTAAATCATCAGATTTTACCTGCACCTCCATCTTAACATTAAAATATGTCATTAATGTGCTATCATGGTACATCTCACACACCCATTACACATTAACCTTGGGATTAAAAGTAGGGCTGTACAATGTATTGCAAATGTATCTATATCCTGAGATCACCTATTGCAATCCACATATTGCAAAATCGTTACATACACTTCAGATGCATTTGATAAAAAAAATAAAAAAATGTCCTCAGTTGAAATTTTGTCCTAGAAGAGAGAGCATTGTCAACTGAAAGTAAGAATCTGAAAGCACAAAGATTAACAGTGACAAGATTCCAACAGTTGCCCATATTGCATGTTTGACTGATTTCTTGTACTCGATTTGAAAGGCACTTAATTTGAGTTTACATTTCGAATACAAATTGCTTTAATTGGCTCAGTCTTACATTGACCACGAATCGCCTTTTGGTGTGCGTTTGAGCGTCTGACTTTTCTATCTGAGCCCCTGCGATGAAATCAGATCCACATCCGAGCCGCCACGCTTTTTGTGTCAAAATTATTACTCTTTGTGAAATTTTTATGAAGTAATCAGACACTTACCGTCCTTAACGCCACACATCATCCATGTAAACCTTAGCCTGACTTTTCAGCAGAGGTTGCTCCTCGTCAGGGCTCCGAGGTAGCATCAGAAGATTCAACACCTTTACATGTACATCATCCACTTTTGAAATACTGATGCTATTACAGAGCCGAGCGCTATGCTTGGAAGTTGGCTAACAGACTCAATACAATCATGAAACAGATTTATGGTGTTGTATCATCCCACTGAGAGAGCAGGCCACAGCACTTCAATATTTTTGAGTGAAGGCAACAGTAGATCAGGAGATGACACTTCTTTAATCTGCTTGAAGGGTTAGGACTACAATTTTTTCTTTTTTTTTTCCACTGGGGGGGAGAAAAAAAAATCCAGCAAACTTTGTGAACTTTGTTTTGAGTAGTGATCAGTGCTGTAAGATAGAGGAGCCCAGTTTGAAATCCAGGGCCCATAACAAAACTCGTAGGACGGGATTGTCAAATTTCCCTTTCGCAGAACGGGCCCATTGCAGACCCGCATGCCGATGGAGCTCATCAGCAATTCTAGTTGTTGTCAGCTACGCCAACACCAGATTGCCCATCCTGATAAAGACACCGCTCCATGTCCACAAACCGCATCTCTACGGACAAGCAAGGAATCTGATAAACAAAGCTCTCTGGTGAACGTAGCGGGGAGGTCAAAGGGTTCGCCCCAGCCGCCTATGGGAAGCCCAGCCATCTGCAGTCTGGAGGTTGTGTAGCCGTCGCCTGTTCTGTCAGCTGATACTACCTGATAGCGTCTAATGAGAAAAACAAGATGGTGCCGTCTCCATTCACTTTGCTCTCAAGCCGTCACAAGCGTGCAATCTGATCATGTTGTCTGACCAGCCTGATACTGACGGTCCTCTTACTTGAGTCACAGCACACCATTATCAGATGGCAGCTCACAATGCTCACATCCGAGGTTTTAGAAATCCCTCCGTAATGTGTGTAGTTGCCCAGAAAGTGGCTTGATGGATTGACAGCCGTGATTTTCTTTTTAACTAAAATATTTATTGGCCAGCTGTCATCCTCAACAGAAAATTATTATAACATTAATTTTGATGTTCTTGCCCTTTCACTCTCCATTAAAAGGGGGAAAAAAAAGAAATGGCAAATTAAAACTTATTTCGGATGTAAATTTATCGTAGGTTAGGTAAATCTCATATTAGACTATAATGAGCTCACCAACCAATGGGTGTGACATATTTAAGAAAGAAATTTAGAAAAGAAATTCCAAACGGCTTGAATCTCAAGATACATAACAAGGCTAACATAAAACAACCCTCACATTCAAAGACATAAACGAACATATCATGCAAATCTCACATCGGGTTAGAAAAATAGCAGAGGAAAAGTCAACCTTCAAGGATTTAAGACACTTGGCAGCGTGAAGAAAAAGGAGGTTACTTACTTGATATATTCATCTGCCCTCTAAAACTGCTTCATCTTATTTAGATGAGTGGGGAGTGGCACATTTACAAGCCGGCATTAGGTGACCAGTTTACCTAATCATATTTTAATATTATACAGCATATTTATCTTTTTTCAAACATGTCACGATGAAGTTATTATAGGAACAAAATATGTGCGTTATTAATGGCTGTAGGATTTTGAAAGTGGTTTACCAAGGCTTACTTTTTCCTACAACAGACTTGTACAGAAATTGGCTGCGCTGTGGTGCAGTGTGAGCCTCATAGTGAGATTGTTCTCGGTTACCAAGCTTGGGTGCCTTTCTGGGTACCATAAAAAAAAAAGTGTTGAGGTTAGTTGGTGACACTTGTTTGCACGTAGGTGTGAATATGTGTGTACAATATTATGTGTCTGTGTTTTTGCCCTACGATGGACTAGCGGCCTGAACCGGGTGGTGTACGCTGCGTTCAGTCTTAGTCAACTGGAATCAGCTTCAGCGCTTTGAAACTGCAGTGGTGGGAAAAAAAAATATGTGGACGTCATTTACTATTTACATGACTCTTCTCCAGTTGGAGCTTAAATCAAGCATAAAGCATCAAACATGAGGCCCATGGGCCAAAACATGCCTGCCAAAACATTTAATTTTGAATGTGAGATAACCTTACAAAGTATAAAAAGATCACAAAGAAGACCTTAATAGCAATTTAAAAAAAAAAAAGCCACAAAAAAAAATCTCTATTTTTAATTTGTCGACTGGGGGGTCATGGAAATAACGCCACACTGAGACCCAGAGCTCAAAAGCTGATCGCAAGGCCCATAGTGAGGCAGTGGTAAACACGAGCTCCAGCCACTTCACTGATAATCACTAGTATGCTGTGAGTTTGTTTATAAACTGAGTATTGAAAACATTAATGTACTTATTTATTTGACAATCCCAAAAAAAGGTTGTCGTTATTCAACATTTATTATGCTTTTTTTTTTTACTGCCTCGACCCCACTGAGATACAACTGAGCCATATGTGAGTTTAACAGCCCTGTTATAGCCTGATTTATATTTTGCAATTATGTCATTACTGCATGTTAAGAGCAGTTTTTTTTTTGTTTTTGTTTTTTAAATGTAGGGTCAGATAACATTACTGTTTGCGTCTCCATGGATATTATTTGTGTGTTTGTGTGTGTATAATCATAGAAATTCTGACTGCGAGTGTACACATTAGAGGTCAGCCTTGTGCTCTTCTGCGCCCAGGGATGATGCACGCACATCCACTTGATGAACAGAGGCTCAGAAATCCATAATCCCTATCAATCCCCCTTCCTCTTCAACGTTGTTATAATAACACCACTGAAACTGATTTGCGCCAAAACAAATATATATTTTTCCCCCTTCAAGTCTCTTAAGTCGGAGGTGCACGAAAAGCAGCTACTGTACGAGAAGGGAAAAAAAGGAATTGTCTGTTTTTAAAACTTTCGGCCAGCATGCAGGACCGGAGCCAAGAAGTGTGGCTGATGACACAGTTGAGGAGTTGGCTCTCGACCTCTCGGAAAGGGTAGAACAAGCGGCAGCGAGCACACACTCGGAGGGCGAGGATAAGGCTGGAGAAAACTCCAACACCGAGCCAGGAAAAAAAGTGGACTGTTTTCACTCATGCACAGATACGGAATTTAAATGTTTGATTGGTCGTGTGGGGAGGGAGAGCGGCGTTGTTTACAGAAGCCTTAAGAACCGTTCACACCGTTGTGTACCTGCATACGATCAAACGGGGGGAGATTTGTTTTGCTCCATCGGAAGACTCGAATGGTTTTAAAACTGCCAAGAGGTTAGGCTGTTAGTCAGCGTGCATCTGCTCGGTCTGCGCTCAATCTCCCCATAAGCACAAATACAGATGAAGTTGTTTTATGAGCTCGCCGAGTGTGAGGCACCCATTGTCTCTGTATGAGGCTGATTCAAAATGGCCGCCCTCAGCACTCAAATTGATCATAATTGTATTCCCAAACTCTTGCTCAGCGGGGCATTACATTTTGTGTTATTGACTTTAAAAACACATTCAGCGATTCCACTTGCAATTTCATTACACCGCTGTCAATTACCACTCTGTGAACAAAGCATGCCCGCAAATAAAATGTATGAGGTAATTTTCCAAATGCCACTTAGGAGGCACCGCTGTCTGAGCGATGGGCATGCTTAATTTGTGCACTTGCTTACTGCAAATCTGGTTATGCAAAGGCAGCCGTGCCCATTTCATTACAAAAACACAGGAGACTTGGGGTGATTGCCCCAGTGTTTTCACATCAATACAGCAACCGCCGGCCAAGCCCAGGTAATTAAGCATTATAAACGTTGAGGGGGGGGAAAGAAGAAATTCTTTATCCCCTTTTTTTGTGTGTTCAAAGGGAATGCCGGGTGAGAGGAGAATTTATGAATCATAAATCATGCTAACAAGAACAATTACCTTGCACATCCGCTCCTTCTCTTCTGTTTAAAGTGTTTGTTGGTGTCTTCTCTCTGGGGTGCCCTCACTTATGCCTTAAACGGGAAATAAACGGTGCCACTGTGGCCAATTTGGCAACCTCTGTGTCACCACTTCTCCATTTTACACTGCAGCCTTGGTATGGTGGAACCGCTCCTCTTTTTATTTTCTTTTTTTATGGCAGCTGCTGCATGATGGCATGAGATTGTACATATAAGCCTACGTGTGTATATATATCTGTTATATATGTGCGTGTGTGTGTATTTCTTATTTATTTTTTTTACTTTCACTCTGGTACAGTTATTTGCTCATATCGCCTGTCTGTTGGCTAAAATGAAGAGGTCATGTGTGTGTTGATGGCGGGGTTAGAGGGCGCAGAGTTGCTGGGGGTCACTGATAAGCGCCTCTGAGACAGAGATGGAAGGAATAACTGCCCCGGCCCTCGACACCCGGCATCAGGAGCACCGCTGTTTCCCCATTCCAGCCAATTATATGAAGGAGAAAAAAAACCCCCAAAAAACCACAGAGAGACTTTTATGTCACACGGCATACACAGGAGAATGTGACTCCTGCTGTAAAGTCACTGACAGCCGCTGACATTGCTTCCGTGTGTGTGTGTGTGTGTGTGTGTGTGTGTGTGTGTGTGTGTGTGTGTGTGTGTGTGTGTGTGTGTGTGTGTGTGTGTGTGTGTGTGTGTGTGTGTGTGTGTGTGTGTGTGTGTGTGTGTGTGTGTGTGTGTGTGTGTGTGTGTGTGTGTGTGTGTGTGTGTGTGTGTGTGTGTGTGTGTGTGTGTGTGTGTGTGTGTGTGTGTGTGCTGTCCGTCTGCACGTTTGATGACTTTGAAGGATACCGTGTTTGTCTGAGTGCACTCTTCATAAAGAAGAGTGGCACGACAAAGGCTTTCTTTTTCTGAGACCCGGCAAAAAGTGCTGAAATGAGCTATATTGATCGTCGGCAAGGGGAGTCAGAACAATCACCATGAATTAAACTCCTCAAGGTCTTAGGCAAAGGGGATTAACAAAATTATCTGGCCTCTATTCTGGCCATTTATTGTCGGTAGCTGGTGTTGACAAAAGCCCGGGAAGGCAGCGAAAGCATTGGCGGCGCGAGGCGGAGGGGGAGGGCGGTAATGAGGGAAACGTTCTTGATGAGAAACTAACAACAATGTAAACACAGCAGATAAGTGCTTTCTTGGCCCGGCAGTATTGATCATGAATAGGCTTGATGCTCAACGTTACAGGGTGAATTGTATTTTCCTGCTGGGTTTTGATAGCCAGCTGTTAACACACTGTGCAATTACTGGCTGCTAAGATGCTTTTTTTTTTTTTTTTTTTTTTTTTTTTTTTTTTTGTTTGTTGTGATGAGAGGAGGGAGGCTACGGTTAAATGTGTAGCCTCATTACAAAATGCGTGTAAGTGGATGTGAAGCGCAATTAAAAAGTGAAACAAAGCCTTTGTTTCAAATCATCAGCAATGAAACCCGGAATTATCATTAGCACCACGGGTGTGTTTGGTTGCACAACGCTCCCGAATCAAATGGCTTGCCTCTGCCTTTGGTGATTTGGCCTTTTTTTCCACCCCCCCCTCCTCCTTCTCTCCTCTTACCCGTGGACTTGACTTGCAGCTAATTAATTTGCAAATTTTATTCTCAATAAAGTGCTTACAAAAAGATAATTGTGACTTTATTAACAGTTTCTTGGGCAGCAGATGGTGTTCTGCAGGCCTGCCATGTTGAATTAGTGATGACGCTGTCGTTTTATGCGCTCTCTACTGTGGCAACCCATAAAACTCCTAATTAAGGCTACAAATTAATACTACTTCTTCCCAACATTATACCCAACCGTTTCACCCTAAATTAAAGTAAACAAATGCAAATATACAGGTAAGGCTCCTATTATGCGCCGATTCTCAGTGTACAGTAACTGCATTTATGTTTAGAAATTCCTATTATTACAATCATTTGTTCTATATTAGGAGCAATTAAATGCCTATTAAAGATGCCAAAGCATTTGTAGGCTTGTTTGTGCTCAGCATTTACAAGACATTCGGCTCCTCGGAGCCAAATCTCAGTAAACTCCATCGACTTAATCCCTCCGATGTTTTATTAAAAACAAATTATGTCTGACTTCACCGCCGGTAATCCAGCGCATCAAGTATTGGTAACCGCCTGAAGGAGAAGTGCTTGCATTTTAATTAAGAGCCCAAGTAACGAGGCAGCAAAGTGTGCGGATTAGTGTGTTTACTCGGAGAAGAGCACGAGAAGAAGAAAAAAAAAAATCTTCATTTCATTTTTTAATCTGGTGTTGGATCAGCTCCAAGTGTACAGTGACTTGACATATTTCAGGAATTGAGACACTGATCTTATTTGGCAGAGAATGGAGCCCCGCTGGGAACAGAACATCTTCCCCATTTGTTTTTGTTTTGGTCCCCCCCCCCCCCCCCCCCCCCCCCCCCCAAGCTCAGGTTATTTTGTGGCAGTTCTCATTGATGGGCTGCATCTGCATTATTTATGTCTATCTCATTAAACATAAAATTATTTTCAGTAATACTTTATGAAGCTGATTTATGATACGACAAAGTCAAAAAGCTTTAAAAAAAAGAAAAAAGAATGCCCACACTTGTTATTTCATGCACTTGCAAGCTTGTGGCACTGGCGTCAATTTACAATTTCTAACGATGATTGACAATTATGTTTGTGGTGGCTTGAGGCTCAGTTTGTATCAGATAACCGATAACATGTAGGTGCCAACAGAAGGTGAAGGGAAGCAATACAAAATGAGGAATACTAATTAGGAACTTGAAACTCAAAGGCTTCTTCTTCATTTATTCGAATCGTTTGCCACCGTGTGCGACAACGTGAAAATGTACACTGATAGAGACCTTTTTGATCAGTTAAATTCTTTGAGGTTCCTTTGCAAGTCCGCTTCGATGACATTTCAAGTTAAAACGCATCGTTCTTGCGTTTTTCGTCTCAGAAACGTTTTGCATTTACCCAGCAATGATCTGTAAACAGCAGTCATGACACTCTGGAGGCAAACATCGTTACTATTGTCAATCTGCTTGTGCATGTGCACGACTTGTACTGTTGGCTACTGCCATGGTGCACATGCACGGTAGCAACATTTTAGAAAAGGTTGTGTTTTCCCTCGTTTACACGGAGTTGGAGCGTTCTCAAAAAGTTCCATTTTCCCCATTTCCATGGAGATGGAGTGGGAGCATTTTCCAAAAAGGTTGTGTTTTCAGCGGCTCTGAGCATCGTGAAGGGACACCCAAAACACAATGAAAATGTTCCGTTTTCTATTTAAAACGTTGTCGTGTAAACGTGCCTAACGACTTGATTGTACATTCGGTGTTGCAGATTTGTATATTTTTTTTACCAACATCCATTGTTTCATTACAAACACTTTGGAAAAGGTCGAGTCTTAATCCAGTGTTTAGTTAATCCTTTCCGGCTCAGCAGAAGAGCCAGTATTTCCCTGTATTGATAAGAGGAGCTTAATGTGAACTCGAAGAAGTTTGAAAACAAATTTCGTCGTTAAACTTTGAATGCTTTGTCGAGTCTGATCGTTCATCACACTCTACAGTAAATCTGAATGGCCAAAAGCAAATACCCTACATTAACACATCCGTAATTGCTACGGTCCTTTTAATTTGTATACTCACTCGAACAGTTGAAACACGGAATTTGTGTCCAATTGGCTGAACCGTATTCCATTATTTATCACTGCGAGGGTTTAGTGCCAGGGGGCTGGCATGAAGGCAGGAACAGTAAAACCTCTAAACGTTACATTAAAGCGATATATTGCCATCATTGCACACTGTAAACGTTGTGTTGTTATTTTTTATTGCTGAATTTTGGCATGGATACAGCAGGACCTTCTATTTTGAGCCAAGGTGGGATCAGAAAGCTGCACAGATTGGCAGATCCTACCCTTGAGTAACTCTGCGTACATACTATAATTGACACACTCAGACATAATCCCTTGTGGGACTTCCACACTGTTCCCAGACTTCAGTGGGAGATTGCTGCTTCTTGAAGAAGTCATGACCACTGTTTGATCAAAGGGGCTCTGCTCCCAACGCCCACTGCTTTCTGCCAGTGCTTGATCTGGATCGATGCAGGGGTTAGTGTACAAAATCCCCAGCTTCCTCGGGCTCTGCAATCCCACTTTTGGCGCTCTGAAGGGGAAGTCATGTTAAGTTCATGTTCGCACTCATTCTCATGTATTCCTTAACCACGTGGTGCTTTTCACAGCATTTGTCTTGCCTGAGCTGGGAGGCGAATTTGTTATACACATGCGTTTAGCCTTTTATAGGCTCAGTGGTTGGAAATAATCTACATTTGAAACAAAGCGTTGTTAGAAATATTGGCCTAATGAATCAATCATGTTCTTTCATGAATGCAACGGTTTATGTCTCCTCCAGCTGTGGTGTGTTTGATACCACTGAATGTGGGCTTCTGCCCACAATTACTAACCAGGCGAGTTCGAACAGGCGTCTTTTATTGTTTGTCTTAACTTTTCTAATAACAGGCACAAAGCCAGACTTTGAGTTCATATAAATGCTCCCCATTACCGTTAAAAATCTGTCTTTAGCCCAAGAACGCCAAACCAGCTCAGCTTGTTCCTTTATCAGCTTACAACCAGAGTTCTCTGGGTGCTTATAAATCCACGGAATATTGTTCATTGTGAATTTCCCGTCTTACCAAACAAGAATAACAAGAAAAAGGCCCCATAATTACTGAATTTACTGCAGTTTGAGGACTTCACCCAAAACTTTTCTGTTCCCATTAATAGAAAATATGGTAATTAGTTTTTCATATTCGCTCATACATTGGAGGTTGACATAACTTATTCATGACAGCGAAAACAAGAATTGCTGTTGTCTGTCCATTTTCGTTTAGCAGCGCGGGATAGAAGCAGAGGCTCCTCATATTCGAACAGCAACTGAGCCATTGCCTTTCTCTTTGTCTCTCTCTCTCTCTCTCTTTCTCTCTCTCTCTCTCTCTCCCCCTCTCCTCTCCCTTTGGGCACGATACCCACCGGATATGAATCAACAGCATCATTAAGCGGGGCACTGTTTCATCAAAGCGGGAGTCAAGCCGAAAAGATTCCGAGGGGAATGTAATCAGTTTGAGGGACGAAGGTTTATTTATTCCAAACAAAATGAAATTACACTGCCTCTTGAGTGACATTTGTGGGTGTGCTACCTGCAGTGTTGACATGTTTACAAAGTGAGTTCTGGTTTGGTCTGGTGACGGTGTGTAACACACCCAGTGACCTTAAAAAAAAAAATACAACTGAAAATGTTTTTTTTTTTTTTTTTTTTTTTTTTAAATGGTTTTATTGTCAAAAACGCCACAAGATCTCTAAAAACAACACAAACTGCTGTCACTCGTGTTGTCATAGCGGGAAGAAACTTCTCTACCAAACCAGTGGCAAATGGTATTGTAGTTCTTTTAATTTTAGCGCCTGTTGTCAGATCTCCTTTTTTAATTAATTTCATTTCTTTCCCATTTGTTTTTACATAATTAAATAAGTCAGATACAGACACTACCTTTTACAACATGCCAATTAGCTTATTTCATTATAATGAAGTTTTTAATGGGTTTTATTTGGCTTTTACCGAGATTTTCATCAGTGCATTTACTAAAAATTAACTATAAATGAGCATTCATTACTACTCGTCATTACTAGACGACATGAATTCAAGTTATAGTAGAGTTTCCTTCCCTTGTGGCTGCAAGGGTATTTTACACAAACTTTAATTGATTGATTTTGCATTTATTTTCAACGTGAAAAGAGCAAACGTGCGGACAAAAACAATAAAAACGTGGAAAGATGTATAACCTTAAAAACAATACCAACATTAATAGTTGTGAATCTCCCACCCTCTACACCAAAAATAGCAAAGAAACAAAACCAGAAACAAAAGAACAATACCATTATAAGAATAACAATTTTCAAACATAAATTCAACCGAAGCATCATCAGTAACACCCTCCTTCAATCCCTCCCGTCTGTCACCCACCACTTCATCCCTTTATCTTGTGAAAACAGTGTTATATTTTCATTCAAATTGCTTTATGTTTGAACATTGTTTAAGTTCCTCATCCCAACTGTTCAACAATCAAGCGAGATGCATATCCATTTTCTGTTTGTCCGGATTTAGTTTCTTTAAACCCACCGTCACAGTGTACAAACGACTTCATATTTTGCGGGAGAATTATTTCTCGCTTTGAACATGAACATTTGTACATTTTTCCGAGTTTTATCTTGACAGTCACAAAATGTGAAAATATTTATGGGTTTAAAGTGTCATGCCTTGATTCTGTGATTACAGCATCATGGGGCCTTATAATAAATGTATGGATTAACAGGGTGCGTGGGAAGGTTTCCGACTGTACTCAGGATATTTACAGCAAACAGAACATTTCCCACGGGAGAAAAGCTTTACATCATTGAAAACGAAAATGAAGAAATGTCTTTGTTTGTCACAGTTACACAGTGAGAGTTTGTCCTGAGCCATGCCAGAGGAGGAGGAGGCATCCACAGGTACGGTGTGCGGAGAACGTTCAGGGTTCAGGGACCCACGGCGGTGGTGATGAGGCCCGGGGGACAAACGGCAGCGTTTACCTTCCTCACCAACATCTCCTGCCAGTCCGTGACTCGCACCACTGACCTTCTGGTTGCAGGGGGAAAGCGATCACTCAGTGGTCACTGTGCTGTCTCCTGATGAAACTTCTGACATTTAAGATTTGGTTAACGTTGTCATGGCTTTACGTTCAATTATTGCTGGCGTAGTCAGGAAGTATTGGCGCTTAAGAGGTGAGCAAAATATTAGAAGCATCTCTCTGTCTACATTAGTCTGGATTTAAAGTGAAATAGTACAAGCGTTTATTGGAAAATACCTCTCTGACAATCTCAATCAAACCTTAAATTTATTCTCTTTGTAATGGCAGAGATTATAACAGACATGCCATTTTTCAGCGTTTTAGAAATGTGATGAACAAAGTACCATATTCAGGTTTTTTTTGTTCGTTTTTCTGTGGGCTCGGCCCGTCAGCCTGTCATGTCACTCAAGTCAGTAACTAATGCACTGATCAGGCTTCAAGTAGATGTGGTTGAAATAAAACGGATCTATGCAGACATAGACGCATACATCTCATCGCTACGGCAGGAATCTACCTTATAGACACAATTTATGTTTTTGTAAATATTGAGTGTGTCTCATGTTGCTAACAGACAATTGGCCATTTTCTAGGACTCCTCGATCCAATTCTCAGGGATTATGCCTCAATTAAAGGTCATTTCGCTTCATACTTGAGGTGGTGTGGCCCTTGTTTGAACCTGCCCCAGGATAAGGGAATGACCCCGGAGAGAGAGCGAGAGAGCGAGAGAGCGAGAGCGAGAACAAATCCCACTGTTTAGCTTCCTCAGCATAAAAAATTACTATTGCGTGAAGTGTGAAAACACCCAGCCGGGCATTCTGTGAATTACTGTTAAATGCAATGTCTCAGCAGCGTCAGGAGCACTTCTTGCCACTATAGGAGTGCATGGGGCGAATATGGGGGCTTCCTTCCTAATGAAGAGGTGGGTAGGAGTCGGACACGGGCAGTGCAGCTCGGTGAACAATGTGCCATTGTTGCGGCTAAGGCTGGGCTGTCGCACGCTGCTCTGATCATTACTTACCCACAGACGTCCAATGTCACGCGCAATATCCCCAGGTTTGCCCTTCATAGGTTGTTGTGCATCCTCCGATCGCTCCAGCTTGCTTAATGATAACAGGCAGCAATTACACTCACATGCGTGCACACGCACACCCCAACAAGCTTGCGCGCAGCACTGTACCGCAGGAAAACAAACACATCTCCCGCCCGCATGCTCGCCTTCTCCCCTGGCCTTTTTGTTTAGGAAGGAAGATAAATATCCCCATAATAGAAAAAGCCTGCTCCTGA
Source organism: Lipophrys pholis (assembly GCF_963383615.2). NCBI lineage: Eukaryota > Metazoa > Chordata > Actinopteri > Blenniiformes > Blenniidae > Lipophrys > Lipophrys pholis. Next base: position 19,120,665 of record NC_137646.1, on the reverse strand, counting down.
TGCATTTTCAACAGTCCACTGCTTCAATTACATGTATTTACTTACAAGTCTGGATTTATTCTCTGCCTGCTGCAGTCCGATTTGTTTTGAATGGATAATGAAAAGGTCTTTGGTGCTATTGTGGCAATATTTTCACGCTTTGCCTTGCCAGCACACCTACCAATGAACTTTATGTGTGTGAATTGTTTAATAAATCAGCCCGGGGAAAGAGGTTATACGTCAGTCGGGTTGTGCGCGCCGCTCGTACCTCGTTGGTTTGAAAGACCCCAACAATGCAATTGCACTGGGACTGGATTAGAGGTGAGGTTGGGATATTACTCACCTTGGGTCTCTGAGTTGACACAATGCAGCAGGAGTGTGCAAAGTAGTCACATTATTGCTTCCCCAACTGGAAATGTTGGCAGTATGCAAAGCCATCTTTTCAGCCGCAGTTAGATTTCATGGGGCTGTACGCATGTGATGTCACAGTATGGATATCAGGGGACACGACTGAGCTGGTGTGCTGGTAGGGTGGCACGCTTATTGAGATCATGATTATAGCTGTGTCTAAACTCCAGTCCCTTTGTGACAGAGCCATTAGCAGACTGTCACACTCTTCAGCGCGCTCTATGTATGTGACTGCTAATGCTAATACACTGGCTGCGGCTCACACTTGCATACTAGATTATAGCCAACGCTGTGGCATTGATGCCGGGAACTTGGATACTATTAGAGCTAATATAAATAGCATGGAAATGCTTCTTCACCAACTTTTACTGGTTGCCATTTTTGGGGTTTTGCCATCTGTGTGTTGTCGCTCGGTGACGTGTTCAGGTGTTGGACCTAGTTTTGGTCCGGGTCCTCCCTTCCACTGTGCCTGATATTACCTGCTGGTTTATACAAGCATGGCTGAGCAACACAAGGCTGCAAAGTCACATTGCCAAATTGATTGCCCATTTAAAAGGATTGTGGCTTTTACAGGGTTTGTCCTCCTTCAGTTGAGTGCAAATCGAGTGCCACTATATTAAGTGGTAAGACCAGAGTGCTGATAGATTACCTTTGGCCACTCTGTTTAATTGTTGGACTTTGGTGGCAAACCTGTTAAAAGAAAAACATGTTGGAGAAAAAAAGAAAAGAAAAAGAGCTAAATCGAGAATGTTAAATATTGAAGTGGTTGCCGGAGGGCTAATGAAATTAACAATGCAAGTAAACAGCCTCCTGGAAGTGCCACATCCTTCTCCTCCTCCTCCTCCTGCCTCTGTCCCTGTTCCTCATTGGCTTACGGTGAGGAGAGCTTCAGGGCTGAATGTGCGAGCGAGCGGGGGGCGTGGGGGTGGGAGTTCACAGGTACCCATGCATGGTGGGTTTAGAGGAAAAGGGAGGGTGGGTGGGGGGGGGGGTCCAAGGTCAGAAAGCCCAGTATTAACACCATCCCCATCCCACCAGACTCTATCTCCACCCTGCTGCATCAGCTCTATAACGTCGTCAGCCATAATCCGCTTCTCTGCTTTTACCTCTGGCCAAACGACACGGCCGAGCTTCAAGGCTTCGTAGCCATGCGCGAGTTTTGAACCTTCCTCAAGGTATAAATAGTTGAAGACAATGAAGTTAAGTTGCACATCTTAGACTGGATATCACATTGATTAGAAAAAAGACAGCATAGGAGGATGTTGTACGTCGATCATAACTGTTTTCATAATAAGTAGTCTTAGTGGAGAGATGAAGCACAGCCATGTTTCCCTTATCTTTGTGAAAGACTGAACAGTGGGAGAGCTTTGACAATTGTGTTCCAACTTGAAATGGCTCAGTGTGACATAATTATGTCAGTGCAGGCTTATTGCTGCTGTTTTCTCAGATGGAGATGTTGTTAGCTATTGGGCAACTCGCTGGGAACTTGGCTGTACGGCATTTGTTTTTATTTTTTTTTTGATGGTTTAACACAGGCCACACACACACACACCTGGAACAGATCTGCAATAAAGCCGCTGGAAGCCAGGGGAAGAAGCTTATCCCCATTACACATTCTTCCTGAGGGCAGCACTGGACAGCTGGCACATATACTGTACAAGTGCACACTGACACACATATACACATGAATGCAGTGTGCACACAGAGGTATGAATCCACATAATAGCTCTGTCAGAGCATGCACGCTCACAGGTGTGCACACTCTAAGTTCTGCTCATGCAGATTAACTCAGAGACCATATACATATGAGCACACACACACTACACACACACGCACACACACTCTCCAGGTTACCACATGGTGAACTGGTCCAGTTGGTGGGTAGTTGGCTTCAGAAGGCAGCCAGTGGAGCATGGCTTGGAGAGTCCCTTCTGTCCTGAAGGGGCTCTGGCTGTGAGCAGATGTGCATCCCAGGGGCACATTCTCAAATCCTGTTCGACTGCTGCACCCGTGAAAAGAGAGAAGCTTAACAAATCAATTCCTCCCAGTTTAATCTGCTTTGGGATTCTTTTGTCATCGTCACACTCGTCTGTGGCACTTCTTTACATTAAGATAAACAGAATCTTGAGGGTTTGTGAGTGAACAAGGAGCAAGTCATGAATGCACCGTTAACACGAAACCACTGCTTCCTCAATCTGTCTTCTTTTTAGCCCTTTTATAACTTTTTTTTAAATACTTTACTTTTATCTCCCTTTTTTTCTTCCTTGTTATTGTGTCTTTTAAACAGTTCTAAGAAGCTATGGTTTTAACGTGTGACGTCCTGAAAAATCATGTCACATGATTCCACATTTGTATTGCAGAAGTCTTTGGGGCACCGTAACAACTAGTATATGGGCCAAAAGCTCAATTTCTCTGGTTTCTGGTCATTTCTGAGTTTTTTTTAATTTTTATTTTTAGATATAATAAATGTTCTGGGAGTTATGTTCACATGATGTACTTGATGACAAATCCTCTCTGCACCGGCAGACTAAACGGGTTAAAAATCCTACAGTAGGTAATACCTTCTGAGCAAACCGATAATGGACATTTATTTCTTTATTGGTGTATCTAAATTCTGCTGTCTCTGAAGCACTTATTAATCCACATGTTGTGTCCATACGTTGCTTGACTTTTGCCACTCGGGTTAGCAAAAAAAATTTACTTCAACCTTTTAGAGCAGCGGGCAGAAGTTAAGATTCATTTATCAGTAAATCAGTCATTTAGACTGATTTACTGAGTCACAAATTTGAGTGTTATGAATCACAACCCTGGTCAGCTCCCAGGAAGCACCTTGCAATCCACCAAGCTCAGGAGTGCTTTAGAGTAGTAACTAAAAGTCTTTAAAATTCAACATTTCGACTTGTGGATTATGGGTTAGGGTTAGGCTACAACTACAAAAAAACCCAAACAAAAACAAGTAGTCACTGACCATAGCCATACATGCACTTGGCCGGTGACTTTGACGTTGTCCTGTGAGACTTGAGGGCTCACCGAACCTTGTGTCCATCAAGTTCGCTCTTCTTTCAAGCCTTTCCACGGACGGGAGAAAAACCAAACTAAAATCAGACCTCAATCAAACGGCAAGTTAACAGGCTGACCCCCCCCCCAAAAAAGAAACTCATTTCTGAAAGAAAAACATTTAACTCTACTTCCAACATACACTTCAAAGTCCATGAAAGTGTGAAATTGTTTTTTCCCGAAGAAAAAGAACTGAACTAATTGAAATAAGAAAGAAATGTCACAAAGAGTGATGGCAACAACTGAAAAATTGCTGGATGCCGTATTCAATTCAACAGATACCCCCATAGTGCAAACAAGACTTCTGAGTTTCTTCAAGCTGAGCCTTGGCTGCTTTTCCCTGTGGTTGGAAATCGGTGCCCGGTGAAGTGAGGAAGAAGCCAAGAAAGCAACACGAAAACATTGAGACAACGGTCCTCTGCTGTCCAAAATAACCTACTATTAATGAATTATATCAGCCAGTACAAATGTCAAATCAGTCCCGCTCGTGAGCATCAGCTTTAAGCTTAAGGTACAGATACTTCTCTAACGTCTGTTTACAGCTTGACCGCTGAACACATGCAGGTCTGTAAGGCCAGAAAAGATGACCATTGCGACCTTTTTTTTTTTTTAAAAACCTCTGACAAACCTGTCTGAATTTCTGTCTTTGCTTTTGGTGGGAAAATATTTCTGCTATATAATCACTGCATTTTCTATCCATTCAAGAGAAATGTGTTTCAGATGCATTTCATTTTAAAATGTCTTTGACTCAACTTTGAGTGTCATTTAAGTATCTTGAGAATATTCTGGAAGGTGGAGAGCATTTCTTGAAAACGCAAACTAATGGTTAGGTTTTTTTTCTGCTGGTATTATAGTATATGATTAAGTGAACACCTGGCTCGTGCGGTGTTTGTGGTTTTGCAACGCTCCAGTGTGTTCCCTAAGAAAGTTACCGTGCTCAGTGGAGGTATTAATTTTAAATCAAGGAATGTTGCCTTTGATTCAGAGATACTCAGGAACAACTTGTTTCCACCCGCTAAAGTGGGATATTTATAACTGTTTGTCCCTTTTCTGTTTCGTTCACACCTAAGGACATTGCATTCACACTTGGGGACGTTAAATTTCTCACTTCGGTGCCTCAATTAATGGCTGCCAAACATGGTGACTTTTTAGTGACCCACCGTTGATGCTTAAGCGCGGGGGCCGCGCTGCTGTTTGCCAGGGAGGTAAACAACATTTCAGCCATACTGTTTCTTTGACGCCAGGCTTTTTAGCATCACTCACCACCACTGGTGGCAACCGTCTTAGCGGGCTGGAATCCAAGCTCCCTCTAGAGAGCAGACTCTTTTCTCAAACACAAGCCTGGGATTTGGTTTCACTAACAAAGCCATTTTTACAGTTTGTTGTGGTGCACATGAATATTCATGAGCTGTCGCTTGGCTCAGTGTGTCCTCATAAAAACACAATGGGTGCTCCTTTTCCCTTTTTTTTTTGTTTGTTTGTTATCCTACCTATGTTGTTGCATTGTTTTATGAGTAGTGGTTAGGGTTGGGTTTTTATTTAAGACTGCATTTTGCTAATATTTTTGTTGGGATTTTATTTTATTTGGTTTTTTTTATAAATCACAACTGAAAATAGTTCGAACAGTCTCATAAGTAGCAGTTGTTGGTCATTTAATTTTTAATTCATCCTTCTGCTATACCCATTCCTAGAATTTTCTCACTCACGCAGCTGCACGTACAGGATATTTAAAGCCCCGTTTACACAACGAGAAAAAAGGGAAAAATATCTTAAAAACTCTCCCAGGGTGGAACTTTTTGAAAACGCTGCTACTGTGCATGCACACCATGGCTGTAGTAGATAGTTCTCCTGCACGTGCTCAAGGGGATGGACAATAATGTCCTCCAGACTGGTAACTCCCAGTCCATATTCTCCTTGGGAATTGGTAATTTTATAGTTGAGAATCACATGTTTTAGCAATCCAGCTTTGTTGTCTGTCCATACATCCTTGGGGACAAAGTTCCCTTCTAGAAAGTTTTCTTATGACAGAATGTGGAAATATGCTAAAAAGTCAACTTATTAAACACTGTCTCTGCACAGTCTCATTCTTCCAGGCGGTGCTCATCTCAAAGAAAGTTGAATCAGGTCAACCGGACTTGGTCGCATGTCTTGGAAGACGTCACTATAACCAACGAAGCCATTTGGATCAGTCCAGTTAACGTGATTCAATTGTCGACGACTGAAATGGTGGCGATCCAGGCCGGGGTACACAGTGGAGGCAAACAAAAAGAAACAGCTATTTTAAACAGCATGAGCAACACATTTAGAGGAGCACAGCGACCATTTGTGATGTTTTCAAGGACAGGGTGAGCGGAGGTGACCCACGATTTGGAAAAAGCTCAGTGCCAGTGCAAAATGACTGTAGATGTACATGAAAACAGAGGGAAAAAAAAGACGATGTCAGAAAATGTGCCCTTTGTTGTTGCTTCAGACGTTACAAAAAATAAAATAAAAACAATTTTTTTTGTTGTTGTTGGGAACTGAACAAAACAATCACATCACAACTGGATCTTGAAGTGAACACTGAATGGGTATATTGAAGCCGGGTGAATTCAATCAGGAGACGAGACACATTTGTGTGAATTCATATCATCTCCAACAAAAATATAATGTTGCCTTTATAGTTTACGCAACGCAGTCGAGTCAGAGAGAAGAACTGAATGAAGAAGTTCAGGACTGTTAAAATGCACGAATGCATGAAGACGGTGAGACAATGTTGAGGTGTCCCGTCAGAACGACAAATGGATTGATGGTCGGGGTTCGGTTACACGGGGGATCGGCGCAGAGCCGCTTCTTGATGACAGAGGAGGTTGGGCGCGAGGATCTGTGAATCACCATGTTTTTTTCTGATGACATTGTAACGTGTGGTGAAGGGAGAGAGCCGCTGAAAAAGAAAATACTTGTGTGCGAACGCACAAGAGTCATAGAGTAGATGTAGTTAAGATAGATAAGTTCCAGCGAGTCAGGCCAAATATCCAGAGCTATGAATAGTAGACACTACGAGAGTGCAAAAGAGGTCTTTGTAAGACAGTGGTGAGATGTGCTGTGATGTATGGTCTATTTAAAGGACAGGAGGGCAGCTAGAATTTCATGTTTGGATAAAGGATTTTGAAGACTGAGACAGCGGAAGAGGAGGAGGACATTGCGATAGTTAATTTAACTGTGGTAGAGAGAGTAGATAGGAGGCAATAGAGGTTTTTCCAACTCCTGCTATGCATGTGGCACATGTCACTCTGTCCGTTTGCTTTAGAAAATTTGTTTCTGTCTCCCTTGAAGATTTGATCGTGTACATTTATTATCTCTCTCCGAATGAATAATGAATGCGCAGCGCTTTATTTCTACCGTGCTGTGATGATGCCATCATTGTTAGTTCTTTGTATGTTTCAGATTTTTTTCCCCCCCAATTTGGCAGAACTCAGCAGAGAACATTTGTGAAAGAAAAATCTGAGAATTTTCTAAGACAAAAGACGAGACTCAATATTGCATGGTTGCACAAAGTGTTCAATATTTAGACAATTTGCGGTGTAAAATGAATAGATTTATGCTGTTTCCTGCTTGACAGTGTGTGGTAACAAGGCTGCAGTGACATGACGTCTTTTTTAAATTTCATCTTCCTCCCATTTCCTCCGTCTCACTCAACTCTTCTGTTAGCTATCTAGCTCTGTATTACCTTCAGCTGTTTTACTCGGGGATTAACATAGCATTAACAGCTTACACCGTTTTCCTCTGTTGGTCTCTCTTTCTTTGTTTTTTTTTTTTTTCTTTTCTCTCCAAACCTTTCACTTTACCAAAGTTAAAAAAACAGGATTTGATTTTAATTCTTTTTTTTTTTTCCATGCAGCATCAGAGCAAAGCCAAAATGAAGATGCCGGTTACATTAAGAGATATTCCACTGAGGGCTGGAGGCGAAGTGCGCTGCTTTGACTGAGAAACAGTGAAGCACTGCGCGGCGCCCCCAGAGGGCCAGCCTAGTGTCTGATGTTGATTTAGCTGTAGTACTCTGCTTATTCCCGCACGCCATCAAATCTAGTTATAGCTGTGTTGAATTAATTTGTCAGGCCTCTAAAGAGAACCGAAGTGACAGAGGAAACAATATTATGAAGATGTTTTATCTGGATTTTGGTAGGGTAATGGAGTTCTCAGATTAGCCATCAAAGTTTCGCTTAAGACACATATATTAAAGTTCCCAAAAAGAAACCCAACAGAAAACCGTGTTTCCTTCTTGCCTCTCCTCCGATGGTGTAGACCTAAAGTGTACACTTGTCCTGCCTGCAGCAAAGCTCAGCAACCTGGAGTTTAAACTACACTCTGCATGTTAATGAAAAACAATTAGCATTTTCTGATTAAATGTACACTGGAAACCGCTCCTGTTTACCTGCTGTTGTTAATAATGCTCACTTAAATGCTAATGCTTTGTATAATATTTGCACCAGGCAGCTTTACCGTTTACAGTGATGGGCTTTTCAAAAGCTGCTCCTTTCCTGCTGTTTTTCCTGAAAGTACACCTGCAGTAGGTTGAATATATGTACTTTTTCTATATCATCGTTTGGTACGTTTTTAGGTCGGACGGGTAAACAGCGGTTGGACTGCTCTATGAGCTGCTATAGCATGCTGCACATTAGGATAGTGCATGTTGGGGGTGTATGTAACTTAAAGGGCCCATATCATGAAAAATTCACTTCATAATGGTTTTGTAATGGTAATATGTGTTTCCATAGCCTGTGTGTGTGAGGCCTCAGAAGTGAAGAATGTCTGTCATCTGCCTCACTTGCTTGCTCCACCTTTTAGCGAATAACTACTCATTGAGGCGAATCAGAGCTTTTCCCTTCATGATGTCATGTGGGGAAATAACTCCTTCCTCTGGTAGCAGACACTCCTTTTGACCCTCTTACAGGTAGATGAACCCCGAGCTGTAAAATCATGAGTGGGCACCATTTTTCCCCTTGCGAATGCGACCGGAAAACAGACATGAAGCAGACGTACACAGACACAGCTCGTTCGCATTTAAAGGTACAGGCACATAAACTCGCAGCAGCGCTCACTAGAAGAATTTTAAACCCGCTGAAATTCTGGATCAAGGCTGGATTTGGGGCAATACACTTTGGACCTCTGACAGCTATGTGAGATTGTTGAAAAACTGTACAGTATGGGACCTTTAATGTCACCGGACATGTTCACTTAACTGTGGGATTACAGTCTTTTTACATGACTTGGGGCAACTTCTTGCCACAGACCTGCAGTTTTCCAGCACCCTGCCTTGTCCTTTAAGGTTGCTTGCATGTGCGGATCCTTTTTACAGCCCGTTTCCGCCGGTGAACTCCAGCATGAGCCGTGTTTAATTGCTCCTCATGCACAGCTAGTAGAGATCCCTTGGGCCAGGCCGGTATGCATGGTCGCCCGGAAAAGACATCTGCCCCATCACAAACCACCTCAGTACCTAACTGACGCTCCCCCCCCCCCCCCCCCCCCCCCCCCCCCCCCCCCGTCCCCTCCTGTCCCTCGGACGCACAGAGAGCTCTAGTGGACCAACATTACATGTGTAAGGGTTCCCCACAGAGCCTCTCCTCATTGCATTTGTCACACGCAAACTAAACACTTCACACACAACTGCGCACTCTCACACAGTACTAACCCTGGGAGTTTCTGTATTGATTCGGTGTAATTACAAGGTGTAATTAATGGTGCTGAATTGTTAACCACTTACTTTCCATCACTGGAACTCTGCACTCATGTATGCTCTCTCTTATTTATGTGCCCTGGCAATAATTAAAGTCAGCAAACTGTGCTGTTTTTACTTAGTTATAGCAGGAATAAATGTTTACAAGAAGCCTTCCAACACCGTTTGATTGAAAAAGTTAACATGTCTCACATCTATCTAACTGAATGCAAACGAAAATACAAATGGAGGTTTTAAAATTCTTTAGATTCAAAAAAATTCAAAATAAAAAATTTCAACAAATGGAAAAGACGTGGTATTGTTAAAAAAAAAAAATAAAAAATCGGCTTATAATGAATATAATGTCATGATCTTAAAAAGTCAGGCCATGAATCAGAAAATTCATGGACCTCAAACCAAGAATAAACCATTCATGATTTCTGTGCCCTCATTACACACATTTAAACACAGTCTGTCTTTCACAGTTTTTTCTGAAATATTTAAGCAATTATTGTTTTAACAGCTCTAAAAACATTATGTGACTATTAAGCTGAATCACATACATGCATTCAATACATGTGAAGGTTTACAAAGTATATCCAAATGTTTATAAAGCAGTGATACAGACACTGAAATCAGTGTTAACCGAATTGATGATAGTCCTTGTTTAAAACACAAGCGTTTTGACTTCAACACATTCATGACGCGGGTAAATATGGATGTCTTACAGGTAATTATGGTTGTCTCGAAGCATGATTTGCCAGGAGGCAGAATGATGTCAGGGTGTGTTTTGTTGCAATAACAGCTCTCCTTCGAAAACCTCCATTGACTTCCACAGCAGGAGTCAGAGGTCACTGGCTCTCGTAGTCCTTGACAAGCTGCGGCTGATTGCCCTTGTTTCCCCGAGGAAAGCCGAATGCCACAAACACAGCTTCCCATGAGCAAACAAATTGGCCTCACAATGACTCCTGTCATTTTGAGCACTCCTTAGAAGCCCAGATCGCCGGCCCAACCTTTATGGACAGAGAGTTCCTGAGCTAGAGGGCTCTTCCAGTGTCTGCACGGGGAATGAATTGAGATTCATTTATCATTCAGGATTGAGTAGAGTTTTTGCTCTGTGTGTGTGTGTGTGTGTGTGTGTGTGTGTGTGTGTGTGTGTGTGTGTGTGTGTGTGTGTGTGTGTGTGTGTGTGTGTGTGTGTGTGTGTGTGTGTGTGTGTGTGTGTGTGTGTGTGTGTGTGTGTGTGTGTGTGTGTGTGTGTGTGTGTGTGTGTGTGTGTGTGTGTGTGTGAAAACATGGCATGAAATGAAGCATCTGTCTTTGTCCCTGCATTGCTCTAGGGCCTAAGTAGGCATTTACAACAAGCAGCGAAGGAGGAGTGGTTTTGTTTGTCATAAGTTAACCGAACCACACCATAAACTCATTACTGCGGGGCACCCCAACACACACACACACACACACGCACACCCACCGCAGACCTGTCAGACAGCTCCTCACTGTCCCTGTAAGCAGAGTTGTACTTCATGGCATATACAGGAAATAAACTGCTTTCATCACACCGACAGGAATAGATTCCAGATTCATTATGACAAGATGAAGCCGTGTGCACCCCCCCCCCCCCCCCCCCCCCCCCCCCTTTCCGCCATCCCACCCCCTCTCCTCCACCTACGTCTTCGTGCTCAAATAGTAAGTCAATTTGTTGGCTTTGTCAATCCCAGGGGACCTTTTTGAATGTGTCACATCAGCGTTAATTGCCATAGACATATGAAACGGCAGCCCTCTCCTCGATGCTCTGGTGCACGACAGCCCCCCCCCTCCCCAGTGGCAATGACACTAAGTGCACCCCTGTGTTCCTCCCTACACGGCTCCTCTGAGGATGTATTCTAAACAGGCTTTGACAAGGCGACTTATGTTATAGACTATGATGATTGCTTCCTTTCCGACTTGACAAGAAAGACATTTTGTCAGTAAACAAGGTGGGGAAAGAAAAAAAAAAAAGCCTCCCTCTATTATCAGATCCTGCGGAGTTCAGGATATTACAGGGAAACTGAAAGATTGAGTTTCACGGGTGATAGCACAGAGGTCAAGAAAAGTTTCCAGCCTTAGGATAATGACCTAAAGTGAACAGACGTCTGCAGTCACGAGCCTTGGGCTGGAACCTTGAGAGGGGTTTATTTTGGAGGGGGTAGGGGTGGGCAGGGGGACAATCATCTACCCAAGCCATCATCTCAGGACAGAAGACTTTCTTCACCTTTTAATTAAACATGGAGGAAACACAGTGGCGCCAGAGGCCCGATGCCCTTAGTCAAGCTTGCTAAGGTCAGTGGAGAATGTCGGGAGTATCGCAAAAAAGGAGTGTGTTGGGTTGGTCGACAAAGTGAGAATAAATGGGCAAGGGTGGAATGTACAGGGCTTTTAAGAGCTCACGTTACTGCGGGTTGCCTGTGCAAACGGCTGCTAACATCAGGGACAGTGTGAAGAAAGCTAAGACGCGCAGTAGCACGCTGAATATTTAAGTAAATGGCGAAAACTCAAAGTCAAAAACAATCATTTGCTTGAAAGTACAGAGAGGCGCTCCAAAACAACTAATTTGATGGCTTTAAGAGTCCTGTAAGGAAATATAAGCCTCGATGAGCTTTTGGTTAACAATGCAATGCGCATTGTGGATAAAGTAAAAAACAAACTGTCGCAATGGTGTCTGATGTGGTTTTTAGGAATAGGCTTATGGTTCCGGCCGACGTGTAATTATGTGTTTGGGAGGGGCGCGTGGTGATTTATTACCAATGCAGGGCTCAGCAACAAGTCAGCTGTTAGTGTTTTGACCAGGTGGCCAGGGACAAAAAGGGCATTCCCCCCTCCAGAATAGGCGAGAAGTCAAACTGTGTGCACGTGTACGTGTTTGCATGCGTGTGTATGCAAATCTGTCCAATTTAGCTGTCTCCACAAGGACACGCGGAATCAAGCTGCTCCTTCGCAGCCTTCAGCGACAATCGCGCCGCGGTGCTGTGCATACGCAGGGAACGGCATGCAGTGGCCGTTTCCTCTAAATGTGTCAACAGGATGCCGCGCTCACACTGTGCCTCCCAGAAGATTGATAATGAACGATTGGCTCATTAACAGAGACTATTAGCCATGTCCACATGTGCAGTCCCATGAGTGGGTAGAACACTCGCTGAATGGACACACTACAATATGAAGACTAATTGCCTTTGAAGATGGAGTCTGTATTTTCTCCTCTAATTCTCCTAGGGCCCACAGGCGTGCCTTAAGTTGGCAATAATTGCTGCAATTTTCAGTGTCATTTACTCACTTCCAGAGTGACACAAGTGTTCCAGGACTTGTTCCGTCACAATTTGACAGATTGTAACTTCACTATATACTAGTCTGGGAACGTCAGTCTATTGGTTTTTAGTCAACTTTGACATTATCAAAGCCTCATCGCACCTGCTGTGTTGAACATTTTGATAGACCTTTTTGTTTGATAGTACTTTCATGTCATTGTGATTGCATATCAAGATTCTGCCCCGGTGATCAATGGGCCTTTCAACATGTCGCATCAAATTTTACCCGGGAAATCGTCCTTCACATTTGCGCTTTTGCAAGGGAACCGAGCCTTTGTTGTGCTTGTGCCAAGTTTTGTCCGTTCGACCTCTGACTCAGCTGACCCTCGGGAGTCAGATACTGAAATGCTGACAGACGAGCGGCACCACGACATCACAAAGGCAAAAAGGGAGAGAGGGAGAGAAAAAAGGGAGATCTCTGCTTCTGCTTTGTGTTGTGGGTTGCCACCATTACCATAACAACATATGGTCACCAAGCTGTAGATCCACCGAGATTGGAAGCGCATTTGGTTGGACGATATTCCCTCAGATGACATTGGCATGTTTATATGAGAGGGATTAACCAATTTGTAAAGCTGAAGAATCAGGCTGTTGTTCTGTCGTTTTGCAATAGTGTATCAGTGCCGAAGCGGTTTGAGAGGTTTGAACAGGTGCTCAATGCTGGAATGCCTCACTCCGGACTCTGCTGGGGCAAAATGGAGCTTTTTTTATTGCGAACATGCATGCACATCATGTCAGTTTTCAGGAAGATTTATTGCCAGTGCTGCATCGTGACAGAGAGAACAAGTGTGGTTGTTGGAAAACTTGCTGTCAGTGGAGGTTTTGAGATGTCTTGGGCACTATGAGTTGAAATAGGATCAAGATTCAATACCAGGTCAATGGAAAATGTATGTATAGCCCATGTCAAAGCATCAAGTAGCACAAAACCATTTTTGGATCCATAAGTTGGCAGTGATTACAAAAATCTTAAGAGAAAGAAAATTAAAACCATCAGATCATGCCCAAACATCACAAGGGTTATTGATGACTGTCCATGTCCTTTGTCTCTCGAGAGTGTGGAAGTGTGGAAACCAGACCTATGCATGCATTTCCTCAGCCCTTTTTACTGAGAGTGACAGGTATGATGAATAACAAGTCATGTTTTGCCAGTATGATATCAAGTCTTTAGAGAAAAAAGGGCATTTCCCTTCCTTCTTGTCTGGTTGTGACTGAGAGTTCGAAAAGGCGACTCTGATTTTCTGTCCAAATTCCCAGTGACGGTTTGGACACATGAAAAGACATCTTGCTGTGCGAGTGCAGGAGTGAGACGAGACCTTGTCGTCTTGAAGCCCCCCTGTGGTAATTTATGATGTCCGTTCCGGGCCTGTCATTACCCCTCCACCAACGCTTTCTTCCCTTGTCCATGAAGAGAGACAGAGAGATAATTAATGCGTTTGTGAGTCCTCGCACTTCCCTGACACACTTGACTCCGTTTAATAAATGATGTCCCATATTTTCCCATTCATTATAATGTCATTAAGACATATTAATTCCCCCTGCTGCTTTAACCTTTTAGCCCGTGTTACCACAGTAGCCCCTCTCCATGGATAGCCCCATTTCCTTGTTCTACACCTCTCACATGTTGTACCACTTAAATTACATTGTCCTCTATGGGCCGTTACGCAATAAGCCCATTTAGAATTAAACGAGGACAACACTTAGTGCACACTCACATAGAAAGCGGGCTTTTTTCAGATGTTTCGCAGAGTGCATGAAAGTCAAACTTCACACAACATGTTAAGTGCTTTCAGCCTGCAGGTACGAGGAGTGACTCCTTGAGAAAGAAGAAGAAGAAAAAAAAAAACAAAAAAAAACACAGCCTGTTGACCCAATTTGGAGCCCACGCTTTCACAGAGCAGGTGTAAGAGATGCTCTTTTACACACCGAGAAGTACAGTGTTAAGATGCCTTTGGCAACTCTGGGTCTGTTGGTTATGAAGTACATGCAGATTTGTGATTCATTACACTGGGTGAGGATGGGTCTATGCTCAAAGTTTTTATAGAGTCATTTTTTGCACCTTACATATTCAGGCTTGTTGTACATGCAGCCGTGCAGATCATTTCATTTCCCCGCAGTGATAAATGTCCTTTTGGGATTCTCTTTTGGATTGTAGACCACACATTGGTCTCGTGACCTCCCAAGCGTGTGGACGCGCCTTGTAACAGACTCGCAGCAGCAAACGCAAGAGCAGCGTCGGAGAACAGAGAGGAAGACAGAGGTAGAGAAACGATACCTTGTGTGTGTGTGTCTGTGTGTGTGAGAGAGCTTATGCCCTTGAATTGGCCGGGGACCACCAATGCTTGACTCATTTAACTGCTCATTTATAACAGGTGGGCAGCTTTAAACACTGCAGGTCCAAAGTCTGATCTCCCATTCCCTATTCATGCCTTAATCATAGCCGACTAAAAACCTAATCTGTCTCCAGATCAGTGGCCAGGGACCCATTTTATCTAGCCCTGCTAAACATATTGTGCAAAAGCCCATTTGCTGTAAATTGCAGCTATTAATCGTCAACTCAAACGGGCACCTGCATTGTATTTGGGCATAAGGATTCATGGAGAGTTGACCAAGTATGGTTATGAAGCTCTTACTGATGAAGAAACTGAAAAAGTGCATTTAAAGAATGTTTGGCTATGATTGTTCATCTTCATAAGGTGGCTATAAACACTTAATCACCCCTTTGTGATTCAGTGTAGAGCCATAGGCCACACCAGTTAGGAGATTTGGTATCCTTCCATGACTTTTTTTTGTTTTTAAAGAATAACTCGTGCCACCAGATTGTTGAATATTCTTTGTTGGACTTAAAGACTGCGGTGAACAAAACATGTAAACCCCGCAAGACTTCTGAGTCGACCTGCTTTCTGAGCACCAGATAATGCATTTATTTTTTTTCCCCATTACTATTTTGAGGAGAAAAAAAAAAGGTCACTGACTTCTTCAATTAGACAATAGCAATATTAGTTTTCCAACTCCAACTTGTTCTGCATTAGATAGAGAGCCAAATCTCACATTATGCTGTGTGAGAGAGTTTTGCTGGATTTGAATATCATTTCCCCCTTGTGTTCTGGCGCTGCCTCAACCTCCTCCAAAAGGCACGAGCATGAATTTTCATCTGCAGTCTATGCCCTAAATAGACACACTGTATGCCTGCCTCCATGGTTTTGTTGTAGCTTCATACATCACAGTGGAACCAGCAGCTTCCTTGATGAAGTTGGAAAAAAGGGAGATCTTGGTATCTTATCTCATTCTCCTTGTGTGGAGGGGGGGGGGGGGGGGGGGTAATAGGTGGATTAGAGTTATTGTTATCTGCACTTTGAGAGTTTGCACAAAGTTTAATTGGATAAGTGAGTTTCACAAACTAGATAAAAAACAAGCCAACCAGTTATTCCAAACACGGTTAGGCTAATAAATTGAGCCATTTCAGTCACAGTACTAATTGTTGATTAATTTGCAGTACATATAAAGAATGCCAACTAGTCACCTGGCTTACTTAATAATACGAGTGGGATGACTTAGCTCTCGGAGTAAAACAAGTGTTCACAGAAATGAAGTATGTTGGTCAACCTCTTGGTCTCGAGTGTAATTTAAGCGCAGAAGTTTCCTGCGTATTCATCTTGAGCTCTCCCAACAATTTAAACCCTCCTCTTGCAGCAGTCTTTAATAAGCATTGTGTTGTCCTAGAAATGGAAAAAAAACAAAAAAACCAACACTTTTCTCACTCCACTAGAAATGTGCTTCTTGCTTCTTGCTGTGCTTTTCACTCAGGCTTTTGACAAAATGGCACCCCTTGTGACCTAGTTTCAACAGACCTCCTCATCAGACTCTATACACATCACATCAAAACACCTCAACAGTTTTTCTTCTGAAAGAACCCCCCCCCCCCCCTAACCCCCCCACTGCAGTCGACTGTCAGTCTGCTATTTCTTATTTTGGCTTTCTCAGGATGACTAATTTTCCTTTGGTGGGAAATCTGCACACAATCGCAAGCACGATTTCAAATTTGTCTCTTTGCTTGCTCAGGAATAACCCCATATGTCCGATACATTGTCTGGACCGCCAAGGTGGCATTTGGGTCTCTTTGTTTTTTTTGGCTGTGTTGGGTTAAATTTACCCCGGCCAGATTTCAGAGAGCCTGTATGTTACCCGCTATTAGTTTGGCAGAAGCATCGCCCTGCGTTTTTATACCCCGCTGTCCATATGGGTGTACGACGCACTGTTTGGTTCAGACTTACTGTATAATTTATACGCGACAAACCCGTGCCATACATCACCACATGCATTATTCATGGCTAATATGTTCCTCGTAAATGACAGTAAATATACTGGTGGGTGTGAAGAATGGTTTGGCAAACTGCCTCACCCTGGCTGCCGCTGCTCCCGTCTCCTCACTGGTTAGATTGTGTTATTTTGTGGCTGTTGCCTGGTAGACAGCTGGACAATCCCTGGATTTTCTGTCACTCAACAGACGCCTCAGTGTTTTTTTTTGCCCAAAGCATATTAACCCTAGCATGACATTTTTTTTTTTTTTTTTTTCATCCCTGCCCCCCTTCTATTCTCCCTAACAGCGACTGCAGCATCAAACCACATGTGCTGCATTCTCACATTACAGTTGACTCAGGAATGAGCAAGCTGAGGTTCCTTTTGCTCCCCAATACAAAGGCTTTGTGCCACCTTCACCCGGAATGTGTCCTGTGTGTGTGTGTGTGTGTGTTCGGACACGCATGTGCACATGCTGCATCCAGTTTCGGAGGCTCCTTGACAGTATCACGCAGCCAATAAAAGACCACCTGTTCCAGTGTGCTAATCTAATCCGGCCTTGCACAGACTTGACGGCATTTCTTCCAGTGTCACGTTCCACCGGGGGCCCCCGCCGCCACTGCATGGCAAAAGCCGGGCCGAGTTGTTAACAGAGCACCCCTGACACACAGCGTGACAATTTCACGCCCAGCCCCTAATCCAGCTGACACGGCTATCGACGCTCCTTTAATTGCCCTGTAAGTTTTTGCCTTTTTGAACATGCTGAGGAATAGAAAGCACCGTCAAATCTGTTCCCGCGCCTCCGCTTGTCTGTCAGGCAGGCTGTCACCTTGTTATGATTAATGTATTCCCCGGCATGCACGTTTTTATTCTGGGAAAACACACCTTTCTCCAGTCGAAAAAAGGCTGCTGTGAAGTCCCATCACGTTTTTCGCTCGCTGCGAAGCCCGATATTGCACATGGCAAATACATATTTCAGAAACAACTACTTAAATTCATTTTTCAGGGTGTTGAATCAGCTTGTCTCAGTTTAATTCAGTTTTCTCTCCGGGCACTTTTGGAGTGGAGTTGAAGTGTACCAAATTGAGATATAGATTTTTCTGTCTCTTTGAGCTAGAAATAAGATCACTTGAAGAGTTGGTGAGAGGTGGGTTAGGGCTCATATGTGTTAAGTTGGAGATTGAATTTTGTCCATCTTTTTCACAGCCAAGCGCACACACAGTGCTCCATGGGCACACACTGCATAATAATAATAATAAATAATACACAATGTGGAGGAGATATGATCCTGCTTATCTCTTCTCAGAAAATTATATTAATCACCTCGCATCTGATTGTCAAATCCGGTGTTGCATCACATGCACATGCACTATACACCAAGTTAACCTCAACATATTTCATTGACTTAACAACCATATGAGCTGGATTGTGTTTAGAAAAATTAATTTGTGCAATCCTCAAAATACTATTCCCATTTTCTCTGATATGGTTACCATGTTTGTGTGCTTTTCTGATGTTGCCTTTCTACAAAATGCGCACGTTTGTGTTTCAAGCCACGGTTGCAAGTAAATACAATCATAAGATGGAAAATATTGTACGTGTCAGACCATTTCAGTGGCATTCATTTCACATCCGCTCAGGAGAAAGGGGGGAAAAAAAAAAAAATAATAAAAATCCCCGTTTGAAATAAAGCCTGTACAGAGTGAAACAAGAAACAGAACCTCAGATGGCTTCACCAATCTTATTCTCACTGGGGGTCTTACAGGGGCGACTAGCTACTTCTTCTCCAGCCCACGAGCAGATCAATACCAGGAATCAGGCCATTACGCTCCTTTGAAAGCGCTACGTGGAGAATCGATATGTTATTATTTTTCATCTGCTGGCTGTATTTAATACCCTCATTATTATTTCCCCTCCCTGAACAGGGAGGAAGCTATTCCCGTCCCAACTTGAATCATTTCTGTGGCTGTCTGGGATTGTTCCTCATTTACATTGTTGCAGAGGCGTGTGTTTGTGTGCGTGTAGTAGTGTGCGCCCCCGTGCATACTTTTGTGAGTTTTGTTTTTTGGGGTCCTTTTGGATCGAGTGTTTTCCATAAAAACGCATGGTGTCCTTAGATCTTGGTGCATGTTTTGCTTCCACTGTGAATACATTTAGGGAAGCGTGAATAGTTCACTTACTTTCATCAACTGCCACTGTGCATTATTGGTTTTCTCATTGCTCCGAGCCAAAAGCATCATGGTTGTCCTTCACTGGTGAAGATGAGTGACAGTTATGACCAGAGGTTAACTGAGGAAAGGAGATTCTGCATAAACGGCTCTTTAGTCTTCTTTGTTTAATTCACTGAATCATGTCTCACGTCTCCTCAGACTTGCGAGGACAGTATGGAATCAAGATGTATGCGCTACGCTCCATGTTTTCCTTTAATCTTTATAGGAAATCGCAGCAAGATCAAATGTGCATTAACTCCTCTGCAATAAAGCACTTGATGTATGCCGAAGCTGCCGCGGACCAGGTGCGATGCGAAGCTCATGCATGACACACGCTGTGTCCAAAATGTATGGAGCGAATTAACCGGCAATACTCATTTTAATATAAATGAGCTCTCCCGTAATGATGTGAAGGTTCCCTCAACACAGCGGGAGTGTGGCGTGGGGAGAGAGAACGGAAGGGCCCAGTTAGCAAATGACAGTTTGGTGATAAATCATCTGTAATTAAACACTTTCGAAATATACGGACCACAGCAGAGGGCGGGGGAGCGGCGACGGTAGGTAGGTGGCATGGTCGCCCATCCCGACGCTCTGTTAATGAATGACAAAGGAGATGATTGGAGGAGTTTTTGCTGTTGAGTCTTTGTGATCAGACAGCCTGAAGCTGAGCTTCTGTGTTCATTAATCAGAGGCTTGTTCTGATTGATCTCTCCCGTTTTACCTATTAAAACCTTTCTCTTTCTATATGTTTAAAGTTTCACTGTATCCAGGCCCGTGCCTTTACCACATTTCTCACTCCTGGTGAAAGATTAATTGCTCTTGATCAAAGTCGTCAAGCAGTGGCTGCGCTGCGCGTAATAGACCCTGAACAGAATGGCTTTCTTTATATGGAGGTGGAGGGAGCTCCAGGCTCCTATTATCTTGTCTCTCTTGTTCCTAGTGCGGGAAATTTAATTCTTTACCATGCTTTTTACTTTCCACTGGTTTGGAGAACAAGCCTTCAGTGTCAAGCGGCGGTGCGAACTAAGGCTGAACATGGAGCACTATCACAAAGTAGCAATTGAAGTGGAGGCCATAGACTGGCTTATTGGGGAGGAGTATAAATCAGAGGGGACAAGTGACAGAGATTAATGCCAGCCAACCCCACAAAATAACCCTTCCATCCCACTCCAGCCTCACCCTACAACGACTTCCTGATAAAACCACCAATGTGACACTACACCAGGTACAATAATAGAAATGCATTACTCAAAAGCCCTTTGAGACATGTAGATGGGAGAATGGTGCCAAAGGAGAGATGTAGAAGACTACCTGGGCAAAAAAAATAAAAAATGATGTCCTTCATCGGACAAATGGTTTCTTCCGATGGAATGAATGAGTTTAGAGGGTTTATGGCCCCTATCACACTCACTCTCAGAGCGGATGTTCATTATGTGGTCATATTTATGATGTCTCTCAGTAGGGGCTAATTTCTGTGATATATTTTTAAGTATCTGAGGTAGTTAAGCTTTTGCTGAATTAACTGTTGAAAGCTGCAGTCTTTGCAAAGGACAGCCATAATGTTCCACTGTGACAGATGTTAATTTGGGCCATCTGTTGATTTAAGCCCTTCATGTAACTCTGGCTTTCTCAGTTACGTTTAGGACTCTTTAAACATCAAGTATGTTTGTGCTATTTGCTCCATGGTTGAGCCGAAACTTAACCTCTGCTGATTTAGTCATATATTTGCAGGCTTTGAAGTCTCCTGTCGAGCGGCAACCTGCCTCCAGTTTTCAACTTGGTTGTTTTGTGCGATTAACATATTTCTGTGCTGGATTTAGACAAATGCCCCGAGAAAGCCTTCACAATTGTTTACTGCCTAATAAAAATGGAATGTGTAGGCAAGCTTTCTCTGTTTCCTCTCTCTAGCCTCGCCGCTTTTGGGATTTTGCTTCAAAGTCCCCTCAGCTCTGTATTTTTTGAAATCATTCCCATGAATCTCTCCTGATCGTAATCTGATTTTTTCCGACTGATTTATTTGCAGCTGAAAAAAGGAAAGGAAGTGAGTGGACTTTTTTTTTTTTTTTTTTTTTTTTACTGAGTAGCCTGGCAGCGGGCAGCACCGCTGGGCAGCATGCAATCAGCTTGAAAATGAAGTACCATGTACGTTTCCTGTGCGCACGCAGACACACACACACTCACTCACACACACGCACGCCAACGCTTCCTCAGTGAAATAGGACAATACTGCAATTTGATCCAGCAAATCTCTCGGCTTACCTTTTCTTTCAACTCTCTTTCCATTTCTCTCATTTAGTGAGAAGGGGGAGTCCTCTCACCCTCCTGACAATCCCGATCCATCCATTATGTTCCTCCACTCTTTAATTTAGTGGGCAAATTTAATTTTCAAATGAATAGCGTGCTGTTTTAATGCAGGCCACTGAAGATAAATGTGCTTTGTGCCGTGCGTGTTTGATTGCCGACTTTGAAGAAGCAGCCGACTTGTGTTTGGAGGCTTAGCGATTGACCGAGTGGGCCGAAGCTGCTGGGAGACAGAGGGTATCATCAGCATTCTCACCTGGCTGAATCAGAGACGGCTTGTCTTTCTACTTTAGCAAATCCAGTGTGCTTTGTGCATTTTTGAATCGTGCTCATAAGTATGATGAGAGCTGCCTGGATTGTTGTGTTGTTTTTTTTTTTTATTTATTTCTTTTTTTTCCTATTTATCCTCCATCAAGTCAATCCTTGAGAATCACAAATGCAGGTCAGGCAGAGAGTCATCCAATGTACCTCTGCTGCTGATTGTAAATGAGTTGAGTTTGAGTGCTGAGTGGAATGCTAAGCGCATGTACTGTATGACAGCTGACAGCTGTAATCTTCAGTAGTGGCCATCGATTTTCTGCATTTTTATTTCAAGCATTAGTTATGCAAGCTTCTATCTATATAAACTATAAACTTTTACGGATGAATCTAATGAAGACATCGATAATAACATTGACCAAATATATCTATAGCTAGTAGCAGCTTGGACTCCTTCCCATCAGGGCTGTTTTCATAGATTGAACAAGGTGCTGAAAGTGTTTCTCAGACATTTTGGTCCAGGTTGACATGCCGTCATTAATACATTTGCTACAGATTAATTGGCTGAACATCCATGATATGAATCTCTTAATTGTGACTGAAATCAGGAGACTATGAAGGTCTCAATGTTATGTGTGAGATGACTTGAGCTTTCTGACATACTGTATTGTCCTGTTGGAAGTATCAGAAAATGGCGCCATCGTCTATCGCCAACAAACGTACCATATTCAAAGTGGAATTCCATCATTCTGAAGGAATCTACTAGGGCAAAGGAATATTGTTTAAGTGGACTGCATCTACAAGAATATTTTGGTAGGTGGTGCATGCTGGAGTAACATCCACTTGAGCGCCATCATCCAATAATTTGCAGCAGAAGCAATGGCCAAAATAATCCAGGCTCTGGATTCACATAGTTCATCCAGCTGCCGCTTCCTCGCCAAATCAGTGATTTACACGTGCTTGGCTGTCCAAATATAACTCATTTGACCAGGCCAGTGTTTCCATAGCTCCATTGTTCGGTTCTGGCACTCATCTTATTGGTGCTTTAGACGGTGTGCAGGGTCAGCAGTGGCATTGCCGGGAAGTGGCTTTGCACCAACCTGCACCACACTGTGCCGTTTTCACCAACCTGTGGCTATTGGACCGAATAAACCAGCTCTGACTCACATGCAAATCAATTAACCTTGGGTAACCACAACTCTGAATAAGTTTGAAAACTGTTTGAATTTCTCAGATCGTACATTTCTTTGATCCCAATATTACCATATGACTTTTGAGTGCTTGATTCACTCGGGACAATTAAAGGTGCCATTGTACTCAGTTCACCTTAGTAGCTGAAGTCTCATTGGCCATAGTCAATTCGATTAAATGTCAATCCGATTAAAACTGCGTCATGTAAACAGCTCTGATCAGACAAGCCCTATCTGATTAAAATGACCCTTTGATTGGACAAAGTGGCATAACCCTGCTTATGATCAGAATCAATACAAATCACATTTCCGATAGTTTCACGCTGTCAGATCTATATTTGCATGTCTGTTACTGAATGTTGCCATGTGACACTTCACACAGTGACGGCAGCACTGTGGCCAATGCTTGTCTCTTCCTTATCATATTTCCAACAAGGGGGATTTTTCTGCACTTTCAAAAGAACATAAAAAAACCCTGAAGAAACACCAATTTGTCTTTAGTTTTCTTGTTGTTCCGGGTGAAGCTGGATGTGGACCCGTGCGCATGTCACAAGCAGAAAAATGTCACGATGTGAAGCTTTATGACATTGATGATATTAGTGAATAGGAATATATCCTTGCTGCATAAACTTCCCACATGACTCTGATCACGTCATTCAGCGTTCATGTAAAGAATTCAGTCAGATTGACAAAACAGTGACCAGGTAAGCACAGGTATTGGATCTGAATGGACTTGACTTATATAGCATATTTCGCCACTTAATCTCTGTTTTACGTTCACCCATTCATGTGGTCTTCCCCACACCAAAGGAAACTGCTGGCATTCAAAATGGTCGTACAACATTGGGAGCAAGTTCATATCCGGTGTCTTGTCTCGGGGCTGTTCCACACATGGACACGGCGGGATGAGGGATCAAACTACAAACATCAGGTGTGCAGAAAATCTCCAGTCTACCAAGTGAACCGCAGCGATACCAACATGTCTCAGTCCTGTTTTATCCTTCTTTTTTTTTGATTCTCCAGCACTCAGTGCCAGAGAGATTCATTTATCTAGTTTGAGCAACTACATTTGTTGATCGAGTGCAACGTAGAAATGGCTAAAAATAGATCTGTGGGGGGTTTAGCTCTCTTAGAGTGTCCTAACAAAACGAGACAAACAGAGACATGCGGTCGGCCTGGTGCGCTCTGATCATGTCGGCATCGGAGGGATTGCCGAAACGACATTAATTGGGGAGCATTGGGTTATCAGGTTGAGAAAAAAAATCCTCACAGAAGTAATCAAACCTTGATGAATTGAAGGAGTGAGCTAAGCCCTTGTGTCCGGCGGTGATAAAACTGACCCTCAAGCTCAGCTGATAGCTTTGTCCTGATAAAGAATAAAAAAAAAAAGAGGAAAGAAAACAACACAAATCCAGGCTTTATTAGCATCAGCATATTAAGCATTGTCAGAAGAAGATAAAAATGCAGATGGTGCCAAAAATGGAACAAGAAACTTGAGTGGAATGAAAATGTAATCACTTAAACACTCAAAAGGTTTTGGAGAGGATACTTACAGAGCCTACATGCTGATCTTCTTTGGTAAATCGCGTTTGTCAGACTTTAAACAGCTTAGTGGTTGATTTGATGGCTTGATTGACTTGATGAAAACAGTACAATCTTGGATAATGGGAATCAACAATGTTTTTTGGCAAAAACGTGCTGCCGGTGAGGAAAATCTTCATTTAATCTGTCTTTGTGCTGATGCTGATTGATGCACACTTAAAATACATCATTCTGTTTACTTTGTACAGCTGGCTCTGTGGACCCCCTAGTTTGAAAGAAATCGATATTTAGATAAACTAATTTATATTTATATTGACGCATTTGATCTGGACTGTGAAACAACAGATGCTGAAATGGTTGAACATTCACAAAAAGTGCCGCTTTTGATCGCATACTGAAAACCATTCGCCGAATAAAACAGAAATAATTCTAACTGTTTAACATAACTTGAACAGCAAACACCACCTACTGATTAACAAGTATATTAATATATTATTCGACTAGTATTAAAAGCCAGCAAGCACATATTTGTCTTGAGTCGGCATTTGAAAGACTCGAGAGACCGAGTGGTTCTAATTTGGCGATTCCTCAGACGGGGTGCAGCCAACGGAGCCCTACAGCCATTTAGAATACTGTCTTTTAACGTGAAAAACATCCGAACGTCCGGCATTCTACCAAAAATTATGACAAAATAGTGTCAGGTGGTTTGTGTGTCAAGCTCTATGAGCGGTGCTCATACTCCCACGTGTTAAAACCACTTATTTAGGAGAATCAATAGATTATTATTAGACCTGTTCTTAGTGCTTCTCTCACTTGAGTACATCAGATGCAATGCTTTTCACAAATGTGCACGTGGCATGCACATCTAATTCTGGCCGATTCCATTTAGTCAAGCGTGAAAGATTTCGGAACAATTAATTATTAATTCTATTGGCCCATCATATCAGCAGAGATGTTAATTTTGAGCTGATGGGGATATTGCAATATTGGCTGATACAGATGACGTGCTAATAATAATCCTGCATCATTGTTTTGGCTTGAGGGCTTTCTGGTTGGGATGAAATGGCACATCAGTGACTGACCCGGACAAACTCCTTTTTTTTTCTGCATTCGGACGTTGTTAACAGAACCTTGACTTTAATTGGAAGTAGAATCTCATTATCTGGGTTCAGAGGCCGCATTTTACCAGGAGAAAAGACCAGGTGTTCTACAATCTACACACTCATTTGTTGTGACCTTTCCTTATCGCACATATTCAATTATTCAGCCAATGCTTTCTTGTAGTTTTCCTCAAGTACACACTTCCCTATGCACAACACAAAAAAAAAAAGAATGCGAACCAAACAACATATCCATATCTGTTGGCATCTTTAATATCGGAGGAATCCTTTTGGGATTTGCATATTGTTTTCTTCTTACCTTCCTTTTTTTGGTAACGCCAACGCCAACCTGCGCTCAAGTCGGGTCTCGTTATCCGCTCGTTCATCTCTCCGCACGTCTGAACGCGAAGAAAGGAAGTGAAGGACATCGGGCGCCCAAAATCATCTTTTATCTAATCTTTCCATTCGATCTACCTATCAGGAGTGCCGCAATCACACGAAGCGGCATTTCATTTCAAAAACAAAATTTCAATCTCGAGCAGGGAGATGATGTGTCAATGCATATGCTCTCTGTCAATTTGAAATCTTGTGATGTTTACATTTGTCTTTTTCGCGGATTTACATGGCGTGTGATTTTTATTTATTTTTTTGTGTATGTTTCTTTTTCCCATTTACCATTTCAGTCCTGCACAGGTGGGAGGAGGGAGGCGTTTCTCGAGAGGTAGGGGGGGGGGGGGGGGGGACGGTTAGCGGAGGGGGTGCTGGTGTGCTTGCTGCGCCGGGCTGATATCATTAAGGACCCTCCATGCGCCCTTCCTTTACTCCGCTCAAAGGGCACGTTCGCCCCAGGTTCATCAGCGAGCTATTGTCTGGCGCTGGCTGCCAAAAAAAGCTGCGCGAGTGGCTCGGAGCGGCCGGGGAGGAGGGTGCGAAGGTGCAGGCTGTGTTTCCCATTTACCGGCAGGAAGGGGGGTACACAAACAATCCAGCTTGCCTCCCCACACGTGTGCATGCAAACCTTCACTCCTGCGCTGCCTCATTCTCTCTTTTTCTGCTCCGTCTCACACTCTCCCTGGCAGGTTACCACTCACTATATTTCTGTCACCCACTCAGGACCTTCTTCCATCTCTCGCCTCCTGTTTTCCCCCGGCCGCCGTCTCCATCTCTGTTTACCTCTCCTAAACCCGCCCCTCCTTTTCCCCCCCTTGCCGCGCCGTCTCTCTGCCTCTTGTGCTGTGTCTTCGTCCCCTAATTAGATTTGGCCTCGGCGCTATCTCATTTGGCCCCGTCTGTGGCGGTGCGTTGCCTTGCCTCGCCGAGTATCCTGGGAAGGCTCTTCGTCTGCGTCGCCGCAGCCGTAACCACGTTAGCCGTGCTTAGGATGTCACCGATGGTTTGCCTTACAGACGCACATCCGCCCGGGACCACTCTGTCCCCAAACAGTCTAATGGCGACAACAACAACAACAACAACAACAACACTGTGTGCAGGGAGATATACACAGTTATGAGCGTGTTTGTATGCATCCATAGAGAGATAGATTTTCATTTAATTTTGTGTTTGCATTAATGGATGGAAGTAAAGCTAATTAAAAGCTGGGTGTGTGTGATCATATGTGGGCACTGAAGTGATGTAAACAAATCCATTCTATGTGGTTTTTAGTCCCTGCGGTTGGGTGTAAGGAAAAGGGCAGCTAACTATTTCAAGTGACGTATTTCATGAATCAATTTCATGACACTTACGTTATGAAGACAGAACTGAACTAAAGAAATCATGTGGAGACGATCATCTCTTTGTCATAGGTCAATTTTAGATCCCGTGTTGTTTTGTGATTGCTCCAAAAATCCTATGATTTGTTTATGGCACTTAACATGACCGTGGTTCACCTGACAGAAAGCTCGTGGGACTTCATGCGGAGTTGAACCTCACTGGGAATTAAATAGAATTTCAGTAAAAAGACACGACATTTCCTCAAGTAACCTTTTGGATACATTTTACTTTTGAGAGTAGTTTCACTATGCTTTTTACTTATACTTGAGTACAATTGTGACTTACTCCATTACTTTGGGCTTAAAGTTGCTTGTTGCTTTTACTTTTGCCTTAAACGTACTACAATCATCTCATTATCCGGTCAATGAAATGAAGCCACACATGACTGCACGTGACTTTTAGGACCCGTTTACACGACAGCGACACCGAGTCGGAGCGCTTTCAAAAAGTCGCGTTCCCCCCCCCCCGTTTCCAAGTAGACGGAGCAAGAACATTTTTCAAAAAGTTGACTTTTCAGTGACTATGAGCACCTTTGTCACCCAAAAGGCTATGGTTACACCCGAAAACATTGCAGTATAAACAAGGGCTTAGTTGTATGACAACAGAAGGCTGCCACAATACAAGTGTAAAAACTTCCATTACTGCCGTGTTTAACTAGCTGACCAAGCAGAATTGATGGTGATGCAGTTACGTCTGTGCACAAACAAAAAGTGTAATCAATGCCCCAGTTTCCAAGTCTGTTATTTTTAAGGGATTTCTTGCATCGGTCACACGATGTCACAAATTACTGCGCAATTTAGAAAGTAAGGTCGCCTTAACAGGGCTCAACAGATGGTAAAACATTGGTAAGTTAACTTTATGGTGAAGACTGTAGTCTTCGTTTTGATTTGTAATGGGAATGTTCAGGTGTTTATGTTCATACCAGCAGCTCTTTATAAAATGTCCAAATTGTAAGAAAAAGATTTGTCGAGAATGTGTTTAGGTGGTGTTTTGCAATAGATAAAAAGAAAAAAAAATGGAATTCATTAACTCACGTCATTTCTTTAAGTACTCAACGATCCATCAGTTGCTCCACCGCTTAACTTCCAACATGTAAGTTGATCTATTTGCTCATCTTTTTTCTTGATATGACAACATCTTCAATGTGAGTACTCGTGATGTATTTGTCTTGTGTTTAGCAGAGGCTTTGTTTCAAGCATCTCATCAAAAACCCATTCAAACCCTATTGACTTTAGGGCAGAACTGCGGGTGCTAAAATGCTAACTATTTCCCTGGTTTTAGTGCTCATCGCTCTCAGTATAGATTCAATTTGACGTCTCACAAAAGAGAAAATATAGAACTCCCCAAAACCCACATGATTAAAATCCGTCTCTTGAGAAATGATTAATTCAGAATGGAATTGATAGTTGATCAGTCCCTTTTCCCACTGATCAGTTAACTGGCTAATGATTTCAGCGCCATCTCTGATTTCGGCCCCGCGCTTTTCGCGTGCGATAGTGTGTCGGAATTAGCAGAAACATATTCTGTCTGCTGCTTCGCTCTCAAGATTGAGTAATTAAAGTACCACCTGAGGTAGTGGAGTGCTGATTTGATGAGAGTTGCCAAAGATGAGGAGAATGGGCTTGATACAGCAAAAAAGACCA
The DNA here is from genome assembly GCF_963383615.2 of Lipophrys pholis. NCBI lineage: Eukaryota > Metazoa > Chordata > Actinopteri > Blenniiformes > Blenniidae > Lipophrys > Lipophrys pholis. Next base: position 19,091,875 of record NC_137646.1, on the reverse strand, counting down.
TTATATCACAAGGCTTATTGCACTATTGTGCATTCCTCCTATGGGAGCTTGGCTTGTGGTTTTTTTTTTCCCTCTTTATCACACTCTCTACTATCTCTCCATTTTCCTTCTATGCTGTTCACTATCTCTCTCTTTCCGTTATACCACCTTCACAACCTCCACTTCAGCAATAGGGCCTGTCAGCGCTTTTCTACAGTCTTCCCTTAGTTGTGCCTTTGTTTTCTTTCACGTACCGCACCTTTCGGTTTCCTCACTTTTTTTTTTTTTTTTTTTTACAGCACAATGAAATGTTGAGTGACCTTACAACAGTTAGCCGGAGCTAATTTACGTCTTTTTTGGTCTCGGCAGCAGTGCGCCTGTGAAAACTGGTTTGTTTGTGTTACTGTGCTCGTCTCAATTAACAAGCCGACGATGTTCTTAGAGTCGTAATGCAAGCACAACGGCATCTCAAAAATGTTTGAACTTCACAGAGTCAGCATACAACTACGTTCCACTACCTGAATGATTAAATATGTATTAGTCGCCCGGCCCAGAATGTATTTTTGGAGATGTCAGATGAGGTGAAACAACCATTAAATTACCATCTCCATTGTGTTCATTAACCTTCATTTTTTTTCCAGTACCCACCCCTCACTGTGACCTCTTTTACTGTCTGTTTTTGGTCATTCTCCATCATCTTTTTATCTATTTCCTCTTTGTCCCTTCCGTCTGTCTTTTGAAGTCTTGCTTGCTCTTTCGCTCCCCCTCTCGTGTCAACTGCACCTCTGCCAAAACCCATCGTCTCAGCTTCCTCCTCCTGCCCCCCTCCCTCGTCCGCTCTGTGTCTGTAAGCTCTGTTTGCCCCTCTAATTCTCATTTTCTGTCCCTCTTTCCATGCAGTTGTCTGTTTCCCTTGTCAACATTTTCCTCCATCTTCCTCCATCTCTTCCTTCCCCCCCACCCCATTCGATGCCTGGCTCTCTCCGTCTGTCTGTGGTGGTGTGTATGTCCTGGCTCTGGCTTCTATGGATATTAAGCTGTAACAGGCAATGCGCTGCGATGGTCTCTGATGTATGTGTGACCTGCTTTCTGCCAGACCCAATCTCCAGCAGCCAGCCTGCCTGCTTGCCTGCCTGCCTTTTCTGGGTTAGTCCCTGCCAAGAGTAGCACAAGTCTTAACCTGCATCCTACAGCCAGCCTCGTGGTGTCAGGGGGGAAATAACCCTGAATTGACAGTGGTGGACCAGTACTGCTTTTATCCAGGTGCTTGAACACACCGTTGTAAAACCCAAGGACAAACCCCGCACAGATTTGTATGTAATTACTTGTGGAGGCAAATATCAGCAATCTGCAGTGATACCACTCACATTATTTGCTGTGCAACAGTCAAATTGAGTTGAGAGTAAATCAAATAATTTACTTTGTTTGTGTTTTTGGGAGTACTCTCGTTTTTAATTGTAGGCTTGTCTCTTGCTCTTTGTTTATGTGTGTTTTCTAATTACACAAATGCCCTGAAATAAATCAGACAAAGACAGGAGAGAAAAAAAAACCTGTTTTACCAAGCAGCTTTATGCAATCAGAGTAACAAACCACCATATTGTGAGCAGAAAGTGATATGAACGTGCATCCGCGTGAGATGGTTTGTTCCTTGCTTTGGGTACAGTGCACAATAGCCTGTAGCATATATACAGACATGGGAGGGTTTCCTCATCATCATGATTTTGCTCACACCGAGATGAGCTGTAGTAGGTGACGTGACCCACTCTTACCTTCTACCAGTAGGGGGCATACTTTGAGGACACCCTGCAGCTACAACAGCAGCGGGTCAACTGCTGTACCACGAATCCTGTGGGATCCGCTCGTACCGTATCTCTGTCGGGGCGGCAGAAACCTGCCCAAGATTTCACCTTCCTGCTGTTCTTCCCGTATCCCACCTCACTCACATTCTCGTGCTGGAAAACACGCCGTCACCTCAGGCAATGATGCACAGCTTTGTTGAACAATGAGGCTCACGGGCCTTTTTGAAGAAAGAGTTGTGAATTACTGGATTGCTTGCTGTGCCGGGAGTCGGGGACTGTGCATCATTATCTTTTGTGGCGTATTATCAAAGCTGACAGAATGGATAGTTTCTGAAAGTCAAAAGCTAAATAGTGAAAGTCCACCAAGGTAACAAATGTTTCTCTATGCATTCAAAATGTGTAGTTATTAGTGAGTAAAACTACTGAGCGGGGAGGGTCCATATGTCCAGTGTGTAATGAAGAAAATGTCGACAACCTTGAAGTACGGCCATCACATTGTCTAATCCCACCCTCAAAAAGCACCGTTTCCATCCTTCATCACCAGCCAATGAAGATCTCCAACTGCAACGTGTTTCTTCCTTTCATTTTCTTCAAACCAGGCGGCGACCACCCAGCTGAGGCGGATGACGGAGGAGGGAGTGAGGCAGGGTGGGGGCGTGTGGTCCCCGTGGTCTCTCCGTCAACTGGGATCCTCTCATAGAGCTGTGGAATCCAAAGCATATGTTCCTCATGCTGTTTGTGACTCATATTCATCCTGTGTGGCATGAAAGCGAGTTATCTTGGTGAAGTGGATTGTTGAAATCGTCTCCAGTATATTTGACGGCGCCTCGTCAAATTGACTCGAAAAGTTACTGAAAATGAGTAACTAACAGTAATTAGCAGCCTCTTTCAAAAGTATTTATTTGCTTGTCGCTGCAACTCTGTTATGACTGTAATGGTGTGAAGGTCTCTGTGTAAGTCAGTGTGATGCAAACCGATTCATTGTACTGCTTTAATATCAGAAGACCAGAAACTTGGCTCAGTTGGCGGAGCAGGAAAATCCCAAAGTTTGGCAGTTTGATCCCCCTGACCATGTGTCAAATGGTTTGATGCAGTACAATTGCTGAATTGAATCAAATACATTTGTCTCGTGTACAGTTCTTAAGATAAAGAGTGAAAAGCAGCTCTCACCTCAAACTTACAGGAGCAAGCTGAAGTAAAATGACCATTTAATATAAACTGACCACTTCTGCTGTGGACATTTCACTTACTTACAGTTGCACATTTTTCTTCAGCAGGAAGAAATAAATTGAAATAATGAGGATGCTGGTTTTCCAATAAACACATTGTTGTGACCTCCTAATAGAGCTGCTGCCCAGAAAATGATCCAACTAATGCGCACTGCGCCGGTTAAATACAAATAGACTGTTTACAAATAACCGGCACGCCTGCCGCTTCTATGTTTTGTTTTGTTTAACTTTAGGTTTCCTAATTTTAAGATGACTTTAATTACTTGTTACTGCTGAAAGTAAAAATGGGCTGCTTTTTAAGTGTGCCATTTAGGTTGTACGTGACCAAGGAGTGATTTAGTGGCAAATGTGTTTTGACAAAAGTCACTCATTGTTGTGGATTAGTTGCTGAAAATCTGTCAATTTTCAAAACACTGGATATCATGCAATCAACCAAAGTTCTGTAGTTGGTTTGAAATATACTCTGTGTGACGTGAGTGGCTGAGTTCATCACAAGAGTTTCACTAATAATGTGCGAGAGGTGACAGCTCTGCTTTGCCTACATTTAATGTTTGTTTTTTTTAGTTTGCTGGCAAAGGAGCTTGAACAAGATTGCAGGAGAGAGAATTTCTGGAGGAATTTGTTGCTTCCTCTTGGTTTTCCCCATGGAGTCATAGACATTGGCAGCTTTTGTATCTTGTGGACTTCACAATGCCAATCCCTACTACTGTCGCACGCCTGGCAGCCGCGTAAACGGCCATTTCGGATGCTCATCTGGCAGTCTAAACACGCCTCCGCCTTGTTTTTCATATGACAGTAGTGACTCATATACCAGTGACCTCTCTCCCCGGGGGGGGGCTAACATGATCTGTTCATCCCAACACAGTCCTGATGGATTTCTTGCAAAGTTGCTCAATGGCACAGGTGGTGAGGAGGAGGAGGAAAAAGAGGAGGCGGGGTGGTTGAAGTCGGTGCTCCCGTGGGCCTTGCCTGGATGGAGGAGGGCCGAGCTGCCTCATAACAAACCCAGAGCGGTGTGGATGAGATGGAAGCAACACATCAGTTTTATTTATGGTGTACAGGAAGATCATTACGGCTGCTTCAATCTTACCCTGATGGATGTCTCTAAGTGCCTCCTCTCTTGATCTTTAATGGTACCTTGTAATCAATGGAATACCTGACCCCCACTGCCCCCCTCAACTTAATCCTACTGCCATCTTATTTTTTTTTAAAGAGGGGTCCACGTGGATTGAGTTTTAAAAGGAGGTAATTAAACCAGTGGCAGCTGAGAAACTTATTATGCCGGTGAAAGAGGAGCTGCCTATATGTTGGCCTGCTGATCGTTCAGAAGTTATCTTTAATCCCCCATAACATTAAAGGCTGGCCATTCATCAAGTCACAGGGCAGCTTTGTGCACAGAAAGGCTCCTGTCGCTGCCTTTTTTTCCCCCCAGCAACATAATTGAAAAATTCCCCTCCTCCCCCTCCCTTTAGTAACACTCTTCCAAAGCACTTCACCTCGAATCGAAAACAAACTGGTATCAATAAATTAAGGCAATATCTTTGGATACAGTAAATTAACTATTGCTCCGGGGCCCCATTTCAAACTCTTTACTCTGCCCTTACAAAATAAAATTGTGAATATCAAAGCTCATTGTTTTTTTCGGGAAGTTGTAAGCCCAGTAGACACATTTATCCCACTAACCGTAATTATAATTTTGTAATTAAAACAGCGGTCAAGTTGGGAGATCATGCCGAGGTTGCTGCTGTTGTTAAGCCGTGTTTCTGCTGGCACACAATCATAGCCGAACTGCCAACGGCCACCAAAAGGATGTTTTCATGCTTTAAATTAGAATATTCATAAGCAGCGCAAATGGGTGGGATTGAGTATTGTGCTCTCGAAAATGAGGATAAAGGGCATTGTTTATTGGTGTATTTTGCTCTGAAGCTTTAAAGGAAGAACCAAACAGTATATGATAACTATTGAAATTCTTTGCTGGGAAACCTCCGTGACCAAAATGAGGCTGTTTTGTCCGTGAGCCTCTTTTTTTTCATTCTTAGAGTTAATAAGTTTTTAAATGTCTGTCTTGTAGATTTGTTAAAAAAAACATTTTTTTTTTTATTTATCTAGCATACTTTTCAGGGTTGGGCGCTTTGTGACCTGGCAGCCCACCATCTCCCATTAGGCATGCAGTACAGTGTTACTATTATCACAGTTATTTATTCACATGAGAATGCTAATGTGGGAGACGGATCTGGTTCAGGCGAGGTCTGATAGAGCATGACTACCCCGCAGCTATATCTCTAGTCAGATGGGGATTGGGACTTGGGGGAGAGCTGCCATGTTCCCTTTGTAGCGAGTAACAAATGTTTCCGCTGCTGATGTGGTAAAAGCTTTTCCTCCTTTGTCACCTTCGCTCTTGGTTGAGCCCTGGCATCCCAGTACTCTATCACGATACAGTTTGGCCTGGGAACCGGTGACCCATGTTATTGGTTGGCAAGTCTTCCTCTCTCACGTGGGGGGTGGGCTCCTTTCCAACCATCCCTCCCTTAATCCAACAGCCTTTTCTGTGTTTATCAGTGACTCATGATGAGAAAGACCCCCATAGGTATCAGTGAACTGTAGGTGTTGCAGAAGACGGAGCTTGATGTATTGTGAAAGCTGCCTCTTCCTCTCAGTCTTTTTTTTTTTGTATTCTCACCACTTGCCAGAAAGTTTTAGACAACACGCTCTTTCACTCCTCATCAAAGTGGAGTTGGGCCAGAGAGGGAGTGAGTGAATAAGCGAACAAGAAAAAGAGACAGTGTAAGTGAGAGAAGTTTGGCGGCTGAAGAGCGATGAAATACAGCCGCTCCAACAGTTATTGCTGCAGTAAAGGCAGATACATAAACTACAAAACAGAGACTGGCTTGTCTATTTATGGACCAGATTATCGTTGCATTAATCAGGACCGCCGTTTGGCACGCGCAGTACAAACTCCTCGAAGCCTGGCCCACCGACGTCTTTACCGCTGCGTCAGACCAACGAACGACCGGTTCACACATCAACAACAATGAGCTTACTCGTGGAAAAACTTTACAAAACACCAGAAAGGATGATTCGTTAAATTAGTGGGAGGTATTCTACAGATATATAGGATGAGAGTTCAGGAATGATGCCACTTACAACTTAAAGCCCCATTGACACAATAATTTTGAGTGAAAACGGAAAACTTCCGTTGCGGTTTGGGGGTCTGCTCACATGACAACGGTGCTCGGAGCCACTAATGCCACAACTTTTTGAAAACTCCTCCCAAGATGGAACTTGTCAAACACATTGACTCCATCTCCATGTAGACAGAGGAAAACCAAACTTTTCCAACTCTCTGCTACTGTGCATGCGCACCAGGGCCGTAGTAGAACTATCTACCGGGAGATGGACAATAACAACAATGGCGGCGTCCAGAGTGTCATCACTCCCCGTCCATAGTCTCCTGGGACTTGATAGTTTTAGAGTTGAAATCCACCTGTAACAGCGTCCTAACTTCACCGTCTCGCCATACAAATGTCTGTGAAGTCGTCAATGTTAAATCTTATGAAATACACACGTGTGTGGTGGTTTCATAAGAAACCCAATCAAGAGCACCCACTGAAACGTTGTGTAAACAGGATGCATTGTGAAGATTATTTATTGATTTATTTATACATTTACTTATCTATTTATTTACTTAGTTACTTTGAAGAAAGCTTTAAAATAAAGTTTTTGCCTTAGCGTGTGAGTTGAAATTGTTTCCAGAGCCACACAACCCCGAATTGGATAAAGAAGTGTGAAGTGAAGATCGATGGATGTTTGCGATGACGATGCAATTCAATCCAAATAACTGTAGTCATTCCCTCGCAGCAATTCAATGATTGGTTGAGGACGCGCCCAAAGCTGGTCTGTAAAAATATCCCAACACTTGTTAGCAGTGGAATACATGACTCAGCCGAGATTTACTCAGGTGTATATAATTGTAAAATGTGGTCTACCTAGATAGAGTGTAGGAACACGGTTTCTACCAATATACTATCTTTTATGTTCTGCCTGAGCTGAATGAATGGAAATAAACTGTGTGAATTGCTCTGCAGACACTCGGATACTCTTGGCGCTGGACTGTACAGTGAGGTAGTGGGACACACTCTCACCTGAAAAGGAGATTATGGTGAGTTTGAGTCTGGGTTGGTTTGGAAGTCTTTTTAACGCAGAGTTTGCATGTTCTTTTTTGGAACTCGTGCTGCCTACGACAATCCAAATACATGTCAGTTTAAGTCATGAATCTACATGTCGCTGTGACTCTGTGCGACCAGTGATGGACTGGCTGACCGGCTGAGATCAAGTCAAGCGTCCTAACAGTTCATTTTTAATTACCTTAACGTTGTTTATCAACTTTAAAGTTGCCGTAGCCTATTTAAGAAAATACCAAAAAAGATCAAGGACGATTCAATGCATGGATAAAGTGTAGGCCACATCAATCAAAAGACAATGACTTATTTACCCAGCAATATCTTCAGTAACACCTTGATTTAAAAGGTGCATGTGTTGCTTTTGGTGCCGAGCTGAGAACACAAAAACAGATCACACACCATGTCCTGTTTACAGTTGCTTTGGGCTACCTCATCACAAATCATGGATCTCAATACTTTTTAGAAATTAACTGATAAGCTTTAGGGCTCAGAAATTAAATTACAGAAACAACAGACATAATAAACACTGTTAAATAGACCTGATTTAATTATTGTAAACAACTAAATGATCTCTGAATGACAATTAATTGTGTATTAACTGTCTCTCTCACGAGCTCCAGAAGGCATTTCGTTTTGTTTCTCATTGTGAGAGTTTCACAAGTAACTTTCCATGTAACTTAGGGTCATGAGATGATGGAGCCAATCCCAGATGACTTTGGTTGAAGTTTTTTTTTTTTTTTTAACTCTTGAAGGAAGCACTTGCACCAGAAAGAACATGAAAACACAAGAGAAAGGGCACCAAACCCAAACTAGAGCAGAGGATCGTCTCTCTCTATGAAGCGGGACCGGTAGCCATGACATCACTATCCCCAACCCCCCCCCAGCATGAAACACCCTCGGGTAAAAATGACAAGTCATTGGTCTCTCACACCTCCAACTGTCCTGGAGCACTGTCAGAAGTTTTTGTTCATCTTTCTTGTACTTTCTTGTAAGTTTATGTGTCTCTTGTTGTTTACAGTCATCCATCAATTCGTTGTTGCAGTCGGTCTGCAGCGGCGGGTAATGAGAGGCACTTTTTTTTTGTTTGTTTTTCTTCCTCTTTTCTTCCAATTGTTGAGCTCATTTTCCAGAAGTCACATGTTGAACCCTGTGAGAGTTTCATTTTCAAAATTGCATGCAGTCAAAAACTCTCGAGTGATAACTAAGCATAGCTGTTTTATTTGTATAAAACATTCAAGCAACAAAATAATGCATACATCATTTAGACCAGCACAGGCAAACATTACGGCTAATGCTATAATAATATTACCAATGTCGGTGAATGAATTACTGGCTTCACTTTTAACTCCATTGCCTTCAAAAAGGCAGGACGACTGACAGCAGCAAGTGACTTGAATTAAATGTAACTAATTTCACGTTAGTAATTCATTGCTAATGTGTTTAAGCTGAAAGAGATGGTGCAGCAGTAACGCATTGAAACATTAGAAATAGTAATAATGAGATGTATATTGAATATTAATATGATGTTATAGTTAAAGTTACAATACCTGATGCTTCCGTGGATTTGTTCCTTTTGCTTTGGTCAAACATGAAAATAGATATAAAGATGTAGAGCTGCTGTCTCTGTTTGACCTCCATTATGAACCAACTCTTGCATTACTTATTCACTTAATTTAACACTCTCCGAAAGTTTTGCATCGAGTGAAAAGGCACGTCCAACATTATTGGATTATGTCAGTAATCCTGGACTAAATCAATCCTTCTGGTAGCCACATGAGAGATGTACAGCTGTAAGTACCATTAGATGGGCATTAACACCTGTCTGCCGTGTTCATAAATGCGTTTATTTGATGCACTGCTGCACCCAGATTGTAAAGCGGCGTAACGCCAGTGAACTTCATGAGTGAGTAGGCCTTCCGCCTGACCCTCACAGTGCTGACTGCAAGAATGCAACTATGTGCACAATATCAAGAAGGAGACAATTAAAGCAATAGTAGGACTTACCTCCACGAGAAGTTTCCTTTTGCATTTCAGAAACTACTGAAGTAAAGCCACTTTTTTTTTTCGAGAAGTGAAAAGTCAAAGTGAGGCTGGCACAACAAAGATTAATACTTTTAAAATCTCTTTGGGTTTGAGCTGTGTAACTAAAGCCCGGCGTTAAAAAAAAAAGAAAAAAAAGAAGAAGAATACAGACGCTTTGTTTCAAATAAGGAGGTGAGAGTTAATGGGCCTGAAGAATTGAGGGGGTTAATGTTCCCAAACTAGCTCAGAGGTCTTCTCCATTATGTGGCATTGTTGAGACTCTGTCAGTCTTGCGACAGTCCCCTCTGTCTGTCTCTCTCCCTCTGTTCCCCGTTTCAGCTCTCTCCCAGCCTCTACAATATTATCTCTCTCTGTGAGGCTTTAGGCTCTATCTCTACTAATTAGAATTTAATGGACCAAAAGTGATTGGTGTACTTCCAGAAATAAAGTGGGCTATTCATATGTAAAGCAAACAAACAGTACTTGGTATAGAAGTATTGTTTGGGTGCGTCTCCTGCCGGAGTCACATTGACACAGAGACTAGGGAAACATACAGGCTAAGAAGCATATTTAAATGCATGAGTTTTTTTTTTTCCCTCCACTTCTTTTATCACACTTATTAGGGAACAAACACATAATCTCTGCAATTGAATGTCTTGTAATTTTTCTTCAGCATATATTTTATATGCTGCCATGTTTTCTTGACTTTGCACTTTCCGTGTGTGTGCGTGTGCCGGTATTGCCCCTGAGTGGGTGCTCATTGCATAGACCCTGAGTAATCATCATTATAAAATGATAAGAAGCATACACTGACGGCTCCCTGTGGAATTACACATTAGAGACATTTCTTTAGGTCTGCCCACACAGTGGTCTCACTGTCTCTCACGCTCATTAACACTGTCTTTCTTGCTCTGCCCCCCCCCCCCCCCCCCCCCCCTCTATTTTCTCCCTTCCGTTCTCTCTTTCTCCAGTTTGTCTAATTTTCGGCTCGTGACTCTCGTGACTGTTCGCCGCCTCGGTGACATTATTTTGCTGCTTCCGTCTTCCTTGTCTCTCATACTCGAATAACTGATGGTTGTAATTTGTGTACTTTAAAGGGCCAATTCATAAAAGGTACTTAGCCTCGATAAGGAAATTGAAATGAATGACGGTAGCCTTATCAAAACTCTCTCTCTCTCTCTCTCCCTCCCTTCCACTCATCCCTGGGCAAGTGAGAGGTTCCATTGCTTGAGAAAACCCATCGCAATGAGAATATAAATGCAAATCTAAATGCCTTAACACAATTGACGGGCCTCTTTTTATAGAACCAATAATCATATGCAGACATGCAGCAGAGAGCCCAAGAATTACTCCAAGGAACTGATATAAACAAGGTTGTTTACGTGGTGACGTAAGACAAAGTGCGCACATGTGAGACCAGAGAACGCGGCTGCTCGGATACCACAGTACCAAAAAGATGTACCGGAGCACAATTTTGTAGAGAGGGCTTTGCAGAAAATATAGACTGTCACTCGCTTTAATTCAGCCATTAACAGGATACAGCAAGGTTGTTCTCAGGGTGTAAATGATGCTGTCCAATTTTCCATTAGCTTGAGTACATGAAGCAAGATGCATGTACTGTAACTTGTCAGGTTTATGATACATGGGCATACTTTTTTCTCCACGCTACAATAAAACTCTTTCACGGGAACATTGAGAGAATTCACTGCGGTGAGGAACGCATTGTAAGAAATGAGCTGATCTCAGATTTTGAAAGTATAAAAAGATAAAAATGGCTTTTCAGCACAAAATCTCGGTAAAACTTGAAACCACTAGAAGTAATGGAATTAAAACAAGTCAGGCTTGAGATGCCTGACATTTTGATTTTTTTGTCCGATTTTGCAATATGGAGTTAGAGCAGATTAATTTTTACAAAGTTAATTTTGTGGAAATCCGTGACCATTGTACCCCAAGTAGCTCTTCTAACTTTGGACCATTATCCCGTTACTGCTGCATTACGCTCATCTGAATATCTCCCTCCTCCAACATGTGTGGTTTCGCAACAATTTCAGTTGTTGTAATGTATACTATTTAAAACTGACTGAACGTGCATCAATTTTCATATTGCCAGGCCTGTTGGTGCCGTTTATGGCTGTTGTTTCAACACTACATGTACAGAGTTTCATACTACATTTCAGGATTCACGTCGGTGCTCGTTCCATATTGTAACACAATGGTCCTGCAAATATTTCCACTTTTGAAGGGAGGCATTCTCCTCCTTTCCCAACGTTTTTGATATTCCAAGCCAGGAGTTCTGGTTATTTTTCAATTTTTTTTAAATTGAAATTGTACAGATGGGGATACTGGCAGATCTCCTCACACAAGCGCTTCTCGAAGTAGGCGTCCATTGTTGTTGTTTGTTGCTCTGGCGCATGTGTGGTTGATACGTTCAGTCTGGGCGATCACAGAAATATGGCTCCACTGCGGAGGAGTCCGCAACCCCAGAGGGGCGGATGACGATATTTACGTCACATGGATCAACCCACGCGGACGTGTGGACTGGAAAAGTGTGAATTGGCCTTACGCATGCTCATGTAAAAAAAGTCAAGCATCTTGATACTTTACTTAAAAAGTTTTCTGGTTTATAGTATGTCAAGCCGCCTTCAGCAATTTGATTAGTTTGGTTTATTCCAGTGTTCTTCGGAGAGATCTTTGGAATATGACATATATGTTATCATATCTGCAGATAAAGTTCTCATTTACTCCAAATTGAAATGCTAATATCTTACCGACACATATCAAGATTTGTTACCGGGAAACAAGTTTAATAACCTGCTGCAAAATACCCTTAATATATTCGCCTTGAGAAAAGACAAGGATTCATACAAAGATATTGCCCCTTATTGAAATGTATTTTCTTTGTAAAACAAAGCTGACGTGTCCTTTCATCAGGCACAAATCACCGATCTGATGATTGTTGTGTTACAAATTTGTGAAAACACTTAGAGTGCATATATATCTTCAGCACATATCTTCATACAAGCGGGGTCTAGCCAAGTGCAGCGGCATGTTTTGACGCCGCAGCCCGGCGCCGCACGGCCCAGTGCCCAGTAATCACTCTGCTATTGGATGGCTGGCATCAGCGGCTGCGCCCTCCTCACCCCCAACCGCAGCCCAAACAACAGTCAGAGAGCTCTTGACAAATTGGAGCGAGTTAGCCACTCCTCAGTTCATTGCACAGCCCTGAATGCTAGCGAAACAACAACAAAAATATAAACGCACATGAAAGAAAGAGAGAGCATAGTCAGTTTCTGTCTGTGCTGGCTGCCTCCTCTAACCCCCCCACCCCCATTTTCCTTCGCTCTCCTGGTCCTGATCCCCCCTCAAACCCTCAACTCCCGTCTCTCTCTTTTTTTTTTTTTTTACCTCTCTGTACCACACGCGCGCACACACATACACACACAATCATCTGAAGAAGTGTTTGTGCTACTGCTCTGCTCTCTCACTGTGTCATGCTCAGAAATCAATCAGGGGTTAAGCTCACACCTTCTAACGAGCTCTTCTCGGAGGTGCGTCTCAGCCGTGTGCTCGGGGCGGCCTCAGCCAAAGGTGCAAACGGTCCAGAGAGGAGCTGAGGAGACATGCAATGGAGAGAGAGAGAGAGGGAGAGAGAGAAGTGGGATGGAGAAATGGTGAGGGCAAGCCGAAGTCTGATGGAAGAGGAAACGGAAAGAGCTTGTTCAGGCAGAACAAAAGGAAGCAGGGATGTAGACAGATGGAAAAAAAAGAAAAAAAAAAAGAAAGGGAAACGGGGTGAGGGCATTAGTCAAGGCACGGGGCCTCCCGCTTTCTCACGATGGCACACAGGTGTGTGGTTCACCAGGCTCTCATTAGATATGCACCTGGGCCTTAATGGTGAAAGGTAAAAAAAATGAACTGGGGCAGCATGGGTGCAAAGAACCCTTTCACCCAGGACGAGACAAATCCGCTCCCTGACTCGTCCTCGTGCACACTGCAGTCAAAAACACACCCTGCTATGCGAAGTGTCGAGCCATTTTGTTTCCAAACACCCCCTCCCCTGTCCCCCACCACTGCAAGAAATTCAGGAGATCCGCTCCTCTTACCCCGGGTTTATTTCCTTGTAATTCGTTTTATCGTTGTTGTTCTGCACCTCAGCCCAGCTGTTCTCATCGAGACTGGCAATTAATGTAATTTATTCTTTTGTGAGTTTAATGGCCTTAGGTGAGACCAAGACACAACAACAGCAGAATGAAAAAATACTGGCTGCTTGACAAAAGGGGTTTTTCTGGGCTGGGGCTGAGGCCTGCACGGGAGTTTTGACAAATGCCGAGCCCTGGGAGCCTTCGCCACGCAGTCGGAAGGGAATTCTCCCGGTAAACAGCCACAAGCCCTGTTCCTCTGCCGAAATGAAATGGGAAAGATTAAAGGTGAAACGCGGGTAACTCTTGAGACAACCAGGTGTAGGTCTGCCCATTTTTTCCCCCAAATCAACCCTCTCTTCTTCCTCTCCACTTTAGTCTCTTCTGGCATGCTTCCTCAGTTTCTTTCCTTTTTATTTTTGTCCATAGATGAGTGGCGAAATCTGTCAACGTGGAGACCGGTTCCAGGCTCTGACAAAGAAAATCACTCTTCGTTCCTTCAGTGGCTTCCTTTCTGGTTGAGTGTCGGCCCTTCGAGAGGATATCCGTTCCTCTATTATTCACTTTTTTTCTGCAGCGCAACTGTGGCTGTCAACTTAATTATATTGATATTGACAGACTGATGTTGCATACAGCGTGTGGTATAACCAAACTGCCTAATTATTGACGGCGTATGGCTACTCACCGTCACATGATCCTCGAATCACTGTCACACACTTGAAAGCCGTTGCGCCGCCGTAATTGTTCCCTGGATGATGGTGACACTGTCGCCCCGAAAGAAGCCCGTCCTATCACCAACCAAATGCATCACGGGATGAAAGTGATTGCTCTGAATTGTAAGTGATTAGAGTTTGTCTAGACGTCTCAGGGAGTGATTGGATTGATTTGATGCCAGGGAGTAAATCGGACACTGGCACTGAACCACTTTCAGGTCTGTGTCATCAGGATTTCATACTACTGATACCATTTTCCTTTTTCACGGCTCCCCTCTACTTGATCTTCGTCTTCGGATGCTTCAACTTTTTTTTCTGCCAAAATCAGCTCCTTCTTTTCATGATCAGTGTTATTATTAAAGGAATTAGTGGTTGTTGTAGTTGTGGCAGCGAGTCGATTTGTTCCTGGGGGGCAGCCGGATGCACGGCGGCAAAACACAAAAGCGCAAATCTCATAAGCAAATTATGTGAATGCAAAGTAGGGAAATACAAACAGAAAAACAAACAAGAAAAGATAAAAATAGCAGCAGAGCAATGGGAAACAGGGACTGTGTCAGAATCTGATTAAAGTGTAGGGGCTGCAGGACATTGAGATATAAGTAAGGCCAGTACAAAAAAAAAATAAAAAAGTCATCAACATTGTATTAACTAATGTAACAAACACCATCTCATGTCATACATTCCCTATAATCAATCCAGGCATTAAATCATTTAAATCTACAGGCTGTATGTTGCGTCTTTCGTCGAAAACAAATGACAGAAATTGTAAAATTTCAAATATGATCGTGAATGCCAAGTGTTTACAGTTCAGCATCAATGATAACACGTTCAGGATGTAGGCGGAACAATGTAGGCATTTAACAGGGTGGCAGCACCAAACTTTCTGACAGGAATATTCCTGTCAACTTAATGATTTCTATTTTGGATTAATTGACTAGTCCATAATGGGTCTCTATCATTCAACATTCACCTTTTCACATTTAGTAATCCGTTCCGACTTAGTGAGGTTTTCATCAGGTAGAAGTGGAGACATTCTAACTTGTCAAACAGTCCTGTGAAGCTAATGTAAAAATGAAGATGTATTTATTTGTAGCGTTTTGGTATGTAGCCTTGAAGCCTTCTCCCTAATGGATGGTTGCATTACTCAAAATGTTGCCCTACGCTCAATCATCCTATATCCAGTACAGACTTGACAAAGTGCCCTTGGCATGTCCGCATTAATGCTTCAAGTGTCTATAAGATTGTCGGGTGGTGTCTGGGAAGAACAGAACCTCTGCCAAGTGGCTCGCGTCCAGCCGGAAGAAGACGGCGGCGGCTGTCGTTAAGGGTACTGTACTATAAGTTGAATTACCTGAAAACAGGACTTTTAACTATTGCAATTAACATGAAAATGATCATCTCGCACTTCTGACACCATGTTCAGAAATAAATTAGAATTTAGCTGACATCCTGTTACGGGTTAAAAGGGATAATTCACCTGATGTACACATCAGAGAACTCTATTAGGCCACTTTTAAAGCCATTCATCTGTTTGGGGATGAATCATTTCCCTCGCTGTGCCACCGGAGTTCTCCCCATTTGCCAGTCAAGCATATGTTCCATTTTAGGAGGCATGTGGGTCTCCTTTTAGCCCATATTACCCTGTATGATTCATCCACAAGAAAACCAACTCTGTTTGATTCGTTACAATGTTGTAATCAGGTTTGTGGGATTGCTTTTTTTTAGTACGAGGGGAATGATTACAGAAATTTCGGTGAAACAAGGTGAGATGTGCGCAGGAAGGAAGACAAAAAAAAAAAAAGCGCACGGAATGTTTTCTTCCACTTAGCTCATTTGTCATGCATGGAACAAAAGCGGAGAGGGGTTTCAAGGACGAGGTTTTAGACACGTCTGCTCTATTGATTGGTTAACGAGCCTGCATTCAGACCACTTCCACATGGAGGGGCGAGCGCCGCGCAGACACAATGGAGCACATTTCCCCCTGTTCACAATGCGGGCACGCGGCGGTCGGCCGCTCGCTGAGGAAACAGGTCCACACTCAGGCCCTCTGCCAGGGAGACGCTGCCAGAGCCGCGGGTGGAGAGAGGGAGAAGCGTGGAAGGAAAGACAGAAACGGCGAGACAGAGAGAGAGAGGGGGGACGTAGGAGGCAGAGAAGTTTATGGCGAGCACAGAGGGGAGACGACAGGAAGGTTGAGGGGAGAGTGGAATAAAGTGGAGAGAAGTGGTAATAAAACGGAAGAAATTGTGATCAGTGGATGGAAGTATTTTTAAACAGGTGTGACTGTAGGGTATAAGACCAGTACAATGAATAAGGAATGAGTTGGCAGTGGAGCTGGAGGGGAATTAAACAACTGAGGGAGCAAGGTAGAGTTTCGGAAGAGGAATCTGGACAAAACAAGAAGACGCAGAAGAAGAAAATATTTTGGAATTGGAGTCAGTCAGATGCTTGAGGATGGATGAATGCTAAAGGTAAAAAGAAGTTGAAGTAAATGATGCATAAGGGGAAAGTGTACAGTGTAATGTACCGAAGAGAAGAGAGGACTCGGGAGAGCATAGATGTATCTGTGATTAGGATGTTAAGCTGCAGGAGGAGTGTTTAGATCCCTGGTGCAAAGAAAAACTGCATCAAATAGTTCACCTGCATTCAAAGTGTCACTCAGTAAATAGACTCAAGTACTCTGCCTCAGTACAACTTTGTGGGATGGAAATTGTACTTTGCTGTTTTTTAACATGTGCTGGCTTAAACCGTGCCGTGCAACAGGAATAACCACATCCCACCTCCACATACCTCATCATGTCATACAATAGTGATGTGTCCAGTGCATTGGAATGAGGAACTTAGAGGAATCGTGTTTGCAGTGTAAAAATCAAGCTTCAATAAAGGTTTGGATTTTTTTTGTTCACCATCATACCAGCAAGCTATCTTCCCAAGATCTTTTTTTTTTTTTTTTTTTCGGAATCATTCATCTTGGAACAGTTAAAAATATATTTTGATACATTTCCATACTCTTGTTTCTAGTTTCATTGAATCAGTCAACAGCAGCAAATCTCTGTGTGGAGTTTGCATGATCTCCGTGTGTGTGTGTGTGTGTGTGTGTGTGTGTGTGTGTGTGTGTGTGTGTGTGTGTGTGTGTGTGTGTGTGTGTGTGTGTGTGTGTGTGTGTGTGTGTGTGTGTGTGTGTGTGTGTGTGTGTGTGTGTGTGTGTGTGTGTGTGTGTGTGTGTGTGTGTGTGTGTGTTTCCTCTGGGTACTCTGGCTTCCTCTAACAGTCCAAAAACATGCATGTGAGGTTAATTGGTGATGCTAAAATTGCCCCGAGGTGTGAGTGTGGGTGGTTGTTTGTCTATATGTGTTTTCCCTGTGACAGACGGGCGACCTGTTCACAGTCGCCCACAGTAAGCGGGGATCGGCTCCAGCGCCCCTGAACTGGATAAGCGGGATAGAAGATGAATGGATGGATGTTTTTACACAAGGATAATTCATTGTGGATAGTGTCTTATAAAAGTATTCGTACCCTTGAACTTTCCCACATTCTGTCACATTACATAAATTTCATTGGGATTTTTACGTGATAGATCAACACAGCGTGTCTGATGATTGTGAATTGGAAGGAAATGTTGCATGGTTTTTCAAATTCTTTTAACAAATAAACTGATGAATATGGCCTGCAGAGGTATTCATCTCCTCTGAGACAATACTTTGGAGAGACACCTTGAGCTGCAATCACAGCTTTCTTAAGGGGTATGTCTTATCAGCTTTGCAGCTTCTTTGGAAAATAAGATGGAGTTCATTCTGATTGGACAGAGAGCGTCTGTGAACAGCCATGCCAGTGATTTCCTATTGGATGAAGGTCTGGTCTTTGACTTGTCCATTCGAACACATTGATACGCTTTGACCTAAACCTCTGGCTTTTTGTTTCGGGTCGTTGTCCTGCTGGAAGGTGAACCTCCACTCCAATCTCAAGTCTTTGGCATTCTCGAACAGGTTTTGGTCCATGATTGACCTGTATTTGGCTCCATTCATCTTCCCATCCCTGACCAGTCTCGTCCCTCCTGAAGAAAAGCATCTCCACAGCTTGATGCTGCCATCGCCATGTTTCACAGTTGGGATGTCATGTTCAAGGTACTGAGTGCTGCTAGTTTTCTGCCACAGAGCCCCTTCCTCCACTTGCTGGATCTCCAACATGACTTGAAGTAAACTGAAAATGAGACTTCTTCTGGCTGTGTTTCAACAATGGCATTCCTCTTGCCACTATTCCATTAAAGTCTGGTTTGTAGAGTGCAGACAGGTTCTTTGGACAGATTACACATTATAACTCTTAACTCTGTGGAACTACTCTATTGGGTTCTCATCTTTAAGGGTGGTTCATCTTCTTGCACCACCCTCTGTCTCTGAATCATCCTTTCTCACTCCAAACAATTGCATGTCATGAACCCCTTCTCTCACCTTCCTCTTGCATGAAGGTGAGTGAGGCATCATCCTCGGGTTCCTTTTACCTACATGAAATGGCGATAGAGAATCCTTTCTACATACAGTATATGACCAAACCATCTCAACCTCACCTCTCTCACTTTGCCACCGAACTGTCCTAAATGAACTGCCACGCTAATGCCCTCATTCTTAATCCAGATTATGTTGCTTCCTCTATGTGGGTGGAAGTATCCACATCTTCCACTCTACCACCTTCATTTTACCCTCATTTATATATATTGCAATTGAGTAAAAAGGGCCATCGTGTCTGTGGACATTTTACTTTTTACATTTGCGGTGATTTTTTTTTTTTTTGTAATATTGTGAATGGAGATTACGTTTTCTCTCATTTTTCAGGGGCAGTAAACAGCATAACGTTATCTGCAGAAGCTGGTATTTCATGCAGGTAGAATAGGTTTTAAACCCCTCAGTGGTCCCTGATAAGTAAAGGCTAAACAATGATGAAAAATCCCATTTGCACAACCAAAGGCAGGAAATGAATGTAATGAGCAGTTTCCCATGTCTTCTCTTGATTCCAGATAGTGCCTTGCATTTGTGAATTTATGAAAACCCAAATAAGTTTGACAATCTCAGAACAGACAGAACCTTACAGCCTTCCTTGTGATCTATTTTGAATCCCCATGCAGGGTCTATACCACCGCTTGGGATCACTGAACGTACTCGTATATATTACAAATAAGGATGGAGACTCTGGAATTGTTGAAAGCTACGTTACACCATGTAAATTAATTTTATCCTATAAGTGGAAGCGGTAGCCTAGATACTAAAAAAAAAAAAAAAAAAAAAGAAGCAAGCCTGTGACGATAAGTTCAGTAGTTCGAATTCCAGCCACTTGATTGCTCTGTGTTGCTTCAAGAAGTGCCTGAGCTCCTCTGTGCTGACTCCAGAGGGGAGCAGCTAAATGACAAAGATGAATAGAGCGGTCTAATCTATAGCAGTGTATAACAGAAGTTCAGCATATGTCTTGTGCTCAAAAGAGAAAAGAGACCCCTGACTATAGCTGTTAGATAAACGCTGAGAAGCAAAAATATTCAACTCGCAAATGCAGAAAAGCTTCGTCAACTTTTACTCGGCTGCAAGGAAGCAACATTGAAAAATTAATAGAAATATTTTGTCGGTGCCTCCCCGCTGTCTTTGGCCTTGTCTTTCCTTCTCCCTGAGCTAATCCACACCCTCACTCTACCTACTGTCCTCTCAAGTCTTTAAAAATACAGTTCGTCTTGGGCACTTGCCTTCATCGCATGTGACACACTCCTGTTTCCAGCGCGCGCTGCTTTGCTGCACTGTGTCCTCCCAAGGCTTGACAAAACCGCCTGCCTTCCTGGCCCGCCTGGCTGTCCGTCGGCTTGTCCGGGTCTAAACTCGTCTCACCTGTCTTTATCTGTATGTATCATTGTCTTTTTCTTTGGCGTTGCCTTTATCAGCCTGTCTCTGCTCATTTTCCACTTCCAGAGTGTCTGTTTTTATTGTCTGTCACTGGCTGTCGTGTCTCGTTCCTTTCACTTTTCTGATTGTTCTCCCTCGCTCTCTCTCTCTCTCTTTTTTTTTTAATCTTTATTTGTCTCAGGTTGAATCAAACACCAAAACCCATCACGATTGCTTTGTGCCGTTTGAGGTGAAACGTGTCAGTGCTTTATTAAACTCCACCAGACAGGTGGCACTTATACGTACTCCACCTGCCACCACGTACGTAACGATGGCTTTGGTTATCAAGAGTAACTTTCTTAAAAAGTAATTTGACGTTGAAAATCAGCAAAAACACATTAAAAAGAGCAATCATAGGTGTCTGCGCGGCGAAGCTGCCAAGTGGGAGCTGCATGAGAGCAGCCAGAGCCTGTTCAGCTTGATTTGTTCCGTCTCCCCTCCTGTGCCGCGAGCTGGCTCCGGCGGTGGTGTACTCTAGTCCCGGGTAAGGGGTCATGAGCTCAACTCAACACTCAGCCGCTGACCTCTTTTTGAATTTTTTATTTATTTATTTTTTGTTTTACTTTCCACCTGGCAAGTTTGTCCTCGTGTGTATGGAGCACACACACACACACACACACACACACACACACACACACACACACACACACACACACACACACACTGCTCCTGCTGTACTCAGATCTCATTTTCGTGGGCCGTAAAACATTGAGTTGTTAAATTTCTTTATGCGTCCTGCTCCCCTCGCGGCCCCAAGGGCTCCCGGTGCGTTTTAAATTGAATGATTGCCTGCAGCTCTCGGATTGTTTAACCTCTGCGGTGGCACTGACTGCTCGGTAGGACTGTATTTTTAGAAGTTTTGCTCATGTTTCCCCTCTCGCTCTCCACCTGTGGTAACACGGCAAGGAGGGGGAAAAGGGGCCAAAAAAAAAAAAAAAAAAAAAAGGGAAGAGAATGATGGCCATTACTGGGGAGGTCTTCGGCTGAAGCGTGCTGTGCTCCACTTGTGTGTGTGTGTGTGCGTTGTGTATTGTGTGCGCTTGACTACAGCGTGCAAAGTGCCCCGGGGGTGCGCCCACACACACACAATTTGTGTTGCGTGTGTGTGAAGGCACGTGCTTGTGACAACGACTACCGTTTTCCTTATTTATGACCCTCACCTCTGTCCAGGATGCCAATTTGTCTCAGGATCTGAGGGAGGGGAGGCATGAGGGGGGAAAGAGGGGAGAAAAAAGAAAAAAAGAAAAAAGCAATTGGGCGATTCCGAGGTGAGCGCTGTTCTGGGCCCGTTAGCTTTTATGGCCCACTAAAGAAGAAGAGAGAGAGAGAGAATGAACATCCTTCCTGTCTTGATTGACTTCGCCTCTGCTTCCCCTGCTCTGCCACAAGCTCCTTTGCTCCACTCTCTTAAGTAGCAATAATGGACATTCTCATATCTCCTCTGGAAGCATTTCTCCGGGCTATAGGAAACCAGCAAAAATAAGTACGACAAATTACCTCTCATAATCATACCTGGCCTATGAGGTTATTATTGTAGATTCATACAGCTGTACTTTGATGTCACACATGGGCAGACGGACTCTCGGGACTTATCGGGTAAGCCAGATATGTAATAAAGAGCAAGTAAGCGGTAATTACACACTGATAACTTTGTCAAGGACACAAAGAGGTTTTTATTATTTTTCATTCGAAGTTGTAAATCTGACGTGTCCTGCAGCCCCCGCTGCCTCCTCCTTCTCAGCCTGCAAGGTTTCTTGTTTGTTTAACCACACTTTTATTCACTTACTCGCGACGATTCATGTATTTTCTTCGTCACCTATGGTGGGATGCAGATCATCTTCGTGGAACACTTTGTTTTGTACCCTGTGATGTTTCATGCCATGTGTGCGCATCTCTCCGTCGCCACTTATTTGTATCCGTCGGCAGTTTTTGACAGCGTCTTGTGGGGTTGTGGCATGTATAAGTTACCTATGGCCTCTTCGTTCTATGCGAGTGCAGGGGAGACAGCCCGGGCCACACTTGTGATTCAATACACACACCCCCGTGGACCCAGGCTTAGGGGAGTGCATGTGCTGATGAAAAAGTAATGTACTGTGTCTGCAAGGTGCGGCTTGCTTCCCCCTCTCGCTTCTCCCGACTACAAAAAGCTCGTCTCTCGCGCCAACATGGGACCCCTTCAGCTAAAAACAGCTCCCCCAAAATGCTTTCCTGTTGGTTTGCCTTTTGTCTCTTTGTCTTTCCCGGCACATTTCTGAGGGAGAAGTCTGCTTAAGATATGATTATGAATACAACACTTAGGCTATAAAAAGCACTTGCATGAGTAAGCGGGGTGTTTTTCAGAACTATAGCCAGAAAATCAACAGCATCACATTAATCCCTGTGAATCTATGAGGGGAAAATGGAAATCATATTAAGAAGTATGGCCAGTGGAATATTTTTATAGAACAAAAATATAACTGGAGTTGTGCTAAAACAAAGTTTTCATCATTGATAAAGGGTCAGAGTTTTCTCATTTTTCAGTTCCCAACTATGAATGTTAATAATAAAAGATATTTTCAGAAGAAAATTTGGCATGTACAGAAAAACAATGACAGTTTCATTCAGGAGGATAATAAACACAGATATTTCTAAACACTCTGACAGACCCAACATTTTGCCCACAATTACGCATTACTCAGCAACTTTCTCCTTCACATGTCAATTCCGTTTCTTCTCTGACTTTTAGCCAGATAAAATACACATGTATTCGATGCAGGAAATGTTCTGAATCATCCAAATTTGCTCTTGTTCTGGCGTGCAAAGTGATGAATCTCATTTGATTGCAAATCGGAAACACTCCAACATTGTTTTGTTACTCACACTCCACTCAAACTCGATGTAAAGGCAGGTTTTGCATCCTGTGTGAACCCTCTGACACATGGCAAAACACTGGAAACGCATAAAAAAAATTTAAGGGACATCTGAATGAACTAGGTTGTTAGGTATTAGTGAAGGTTTTCTTATAACCATATATATTATCCTACTTCCGTGGAGAGGTCAATTTATTTAGTTTGTTATATATATATATATATATAAAGTAATATTTTAATAATAATAGTAAATTAATCTCTATATCCCCTTGTTTGTTTTCTTGAGGGATTATCTCAGTATTTATTTATTATTTTTGTAGGATTCGTTAAAGCCCGCCTCTCCGCCTATAAATAGGCGGTGTCTAAAGCGTTCGGGGCTGCCCTCTATCGATGAATCCCGTACTGACACGCAGCCCGGCGGCTTCTCTACTTCGACCTCTCCCATTCGTACCCGCAGTCAGGCGGCTTCCTTCTCCGGCGTTTCCGCCTTCGTTGTATGTTAGGTGTTAGCACAGATCCTTTTTCCCTGGTGGGATCGGTGGTCCTGTTTTCGTTTTTTGTTTGTCCTGCAACAGTAGGTTGGGGTTTTTGTTTGTTAGATTGGGTGTTGGTACCGGCTCCGACGGCCCTGTACAGGGTTGGCCCGGTACCGCACCTGTTTGTTTGTTTGTGCCAGCCCACCAGGTACTTGTTCTTTTGGATATTTTGGTAGTTTAGGACACGGGGTGGTTTTGGGTTTTGTCGGGGTCTAGTTTGTACATAACCCGCTTGTTTTTTCAGGTTCAACGTTTTTTTGAATTAAAAACCCACGAGTGAATTAAAAGAAAATTAAATAAAAATTGTAAAAAATCCAACTGTTTCCCAGTGTCCTTCCAGATATGTTCCGTCCCTCCTCGGGGTGTAACATAGGTAAACAGGATTACTCACAGAAATCCTCGTAAAACCAACATAAACAGGACTGTGACCCTCCAGGATCAAGATCGAATTCCTCTTGACGCACAGTAATCAAAGTTTTCAAATTTGTGTGATATCTTGTCTGCATTGAGTCTGGATGGCCAAAACATTGACGTAACAAACTACAGAAACTGAATGCACACATCCAAAAGTATTAATTGTATTATTGGGATTATTGGATCAAAAATGCGGCCTATGAATTAAACAATCTAGTCTTTGTAATTGCATTGAAACATGACATAGCAAACACACGTTATTCAATTAATTTTCTTAATGAATCAGTACATGATTGTCAGTAAATCTTGCACTTATTTGTATTTAGGGGTCCCTCTCTTAAAGTCACCCAAAAAAGTTCCTCTCTGAATTAATCTCTGTCGTCTTTGACTCCCTCATTTTCCTGGCTCCACGTACTAAAATAATCAGCAGCGCTGATTTGTGTATTTCAAGAGGTCAGCTCTTCGAAAGCACTTGAAGCTAAATTAAAAAAGTGAAGTGAATGCTGACAACCTCATCAGTCCTGTTTGTCTTTCGCCCACATTGTCGTGAACGGCACTTCCTTTAATATCAGAGAGCCCCGGTGAGGAGAAACAGTAGCCACACCTCAGAGGTGTCACGAGTGAGTCACTTAAAGTAACAGCAGCGCAGTGATCGATGTCCTGTGTGTGTGTGTGTATGTGTGTGTATGTGTGTGTATGTGTGTGTGGGTGGGTGGGGTGGCGAGTGGAGAAATGAATGGAGCAAAGACAGAGGACAGACAGGGGATTGATATCGCACCAGAGAGCGGTGGGCCAGGTGAAAGAGGAGAGGAGGAGTGGGTGGCAGCAAGGGACTTGTCCCGCAGCAAGTTAAATCTATCTCCCTCACTTCTTCAACCATGGTCCCTCTGTCCTTGGGCAGCGAGTGCTGACTAAGCACGGTTTGTCTTTGTCCCCATCCAAAAAGTACTAAGACTGCAACCTTATTACAAAAGTTTGCCCAAGGACTCGGTGTTCACAAGAAAACTTCCCTTTTGTTTAGATAACACACTTAAATGCTGTTAAGAAGGCGCTAAATGAAAATGCATATCAAAACAAGTTTGTCAAACTAAATTATTCTTGT
This sequence comes from Lipophrys pholis, assembly GCF_963383615.2. Classification (NCBI taxonomy): domain Eukaryota; kingdom Metazoa; phylum Chordata; class Actinopteri; order Blenniiformes; family Blenniidae; genus Lipophrys; species Lipophrys pholis. Next base: position 19,066,994 of record NC_137646.1, on the reverse strand, counting down.
TTTGATAGAATCTGATTAAAAGAAAGTCAATCCAAGTGGCTATAATACTGGTATTACAACAGAGGCGTCGACGCCGCTGCATCATTCTCTGTTTTCTCCATTTAATATCGCCATCACTTAATCTGCATTGTTGGGTAAACATGATCCATTCCCAACATTCATCCAGCAAACCATTTCCGATTCACTTCCCCAAGTCACTTGCCAATTTCCTTAAGCATACAACAGTGTGCCGCCGTCTAGAATTCATATGCGCTGCTATGTATATTCAGCGTAGCGCCTTCTCTGAGGGGAGCCAGAGCCCATTTGCTGGCCGGTCTCGTTTGGCAGTCATGGCTCCGGCACATACAGAACAGTACATTAGCATAAAATCGGGCACATTCGTGTGGCGAGGCTCGCCAAAAGAGACATAATTGCTATTGACAGAATTAACAAACACATTAAATCCCCACATTAATTAGAAAGTCAAATGTAAAAAACTGTCAGGAGTGGCAGACAGCTGTCATCCATCATCCCTCTCATTGGAGTTTCATGGTAATTCATTTTCCAACGGTTAATTTGCTTCATTTTGCAGTGGACTTAAAGCACAGCATGTTTTAATTATGGCCGCCCTGAATGAAGTGGTCAGTCTTGCTGCCGTGCCTGCTGTGGAGCAAAGATGTTGGTGTGGTGTGATCCTGCAGTGACCGACTGCTAGAGGAAGTCGAGGCAGTTGGACTTTTGATTGATATTTACATATGATATTATATACTTTTTGATTAATTGAATTTGGTGAATAATTAAGGGGGGAAAAAAAACAGAATTCATTATCAAAATAATTAAATGTCGCTTTGGATTAATGATGATAATCACAGGGACTTGATACAACATGTCAATAACAGTGAAACTATTTCTGGAATTGGTCTTTTTACAACGATATTTCTTCAATAATTGTATTGTTTCTTGTCAACAACTGATGATTTTCTTTCTGTCTTCTCTTTTCTTTCATGCTGCCTGGCGCTGGTGGATTTCCTGGTTTTTTCGGGCGCTCCATTCTCTTCTCAGGTAGTGTAATTTTCTTTGTTCATTTTCTTTTCTTTGGAGCCAAAACCAAACTTGGAAGGAAAAAAAACAAACTGTGGAATGGTGTAAACAAATGTTAAACTATATTTTCATCAATGTTATTCAAACTCATATCCTGTATTTATAACTTGAAAATGATAATTGGTGAAAAGCCAGCCTGGGACTTGTAGTCCTCGGCCCCGATCACACTCGGTAGTCCTCACACTGAGCGCTAGTGCACAATTGAAGTCCTTGCACTTGCCAAGAGGAGAGTATTGTTCCTCATCATTACCCCCTCTTAACCTTTGACCCCTCTCCGAACACCCTCCTCCAATATCAAGCAAGCGGACAGCATTCAGAGGCAGCTGCACAAGGTGAGTGAATGCTGGAGGAGTCATTATCACATCCTGTGTTTATAGTGGCTCACGTATGTGTGCAGGATGTCGCTCGCTGTGTGGATGTAGGTTCGCGGTCGCCGCTTTCTGGAACGACCAGCTTGTTGACTCGTGAGCGCGCAGGCTGGCCGCCCCTCTTGTCTTACTGACACAAACAGCGCGGGGACACCCGCCGTGCACCCGCTCACCTTGTCGGCTTCCTTTACCGCCGCACGCCCAATTTTCCTCCACTCATCCTCTGCCTTACACAACATAACGGAGAGCGGCAACATTGATTCTCCGACACAGAGCGCCACGTCGGCACGCTCCCTCCGTCAGAGAGGTTACATCACATGTTTGTCGTGGTTGAACTTGAGCACCAGACTCCGCAGAGGAACACGTGTTCAGGCGGTGCGGTCGGCCCTCAGACAAACACGCCCGTGATCCCCGCAGAAACGGAGCTGTCAGTCATCCGACTGTACATGAGGCATTCTGTTTGATGATAAAATGCACAGCGCCGCTTTAAATAGTCACGATGTGTTGTGAAAACACAACGGTGGCTCCAGATCTGGTGTTTTATTATCTGTCCTAGCTTTTATGTTGTTGTTTTTTTTTTCTCCCACACAGCGGGGTGGTAATATCAGTAGTTAAACAAAGTCTTGTTATTGACGACGCCGCGGTTGGATCTACCAAAAAAAAAAAAAAAAAGATGCTTCTGGGATGGCTACAGAAGTGATGAGTATTTGAGCCACTGATCGAACTGGGAGTGACCAAATGGGCAGGATGTCGAAGCTGTGTTATTACAGAGTGCAAATATTCCTCTGTTCAATGCTTTCCATATTAAAACCCGACGTGATTGATTCAGAGCCGTGTAAAATTCCTATTGGTCACTGCCGATGATAAAGTGGCCGTATTTCTCATTTAAAGACTCCCCAGACATTCGCCCTTTGAGGGGAAAAGGTGAAAAAAATCTCAATCTCCTACTACCACCCCCCCCCCCCCCCCCCCCCTTCCCTAACTAACACTCCCGTTTCATCCTCGCTCGCTTTACATGTCCAATCGTTTATCTACCACTGCCAAATTCATTTCAATTAGAGCCTATGCAGACTTGCTCCCTCTCCTTATCGATTGCAGCCCCTGGCTACTTGGGGCACAGGAGGCGCTTCAGGACCACCGCTGCTATCTTCAGCACACATATGCAAGTGTGTGTGTGTCTGTGTGTGTGTGTGTGCCTGTGTGTGTGTGTGTGCCTCACCCTGGTCGCGGACACAGCGGGCACCTTCGCCACCATGATCAACAATAAATATGAGCAGTGGCAAACAATTACCCCCTTAACGAGGGATTAATTGTGTCAAGATGGAGTGAGGTCAACACAGAGGTCGCTTAACGCCGTACATTCCTAATGTGTTTATTTTCATTAGTTAGGAACATTAGTCTTTCCCCTAGCAGCACCACTGTCCATTGATTTTCCCCCGCTTTGTTTTTTAGAGAGTGTACGAGAACGTGTGTTGCCTGTGTATGTATTTATGCTCGTGTGCACACTGCTCAAAGTAATATTATGAGTGCCTGAGCATAGAGCTGCCTATTGACTCCTGCAGGATCAATATTATAAATGCCTTTAACGCTGGCAGTTAAACTCATTTGTCATTTATTGGTGGTGGTGGGGGAGCGCGAGTCTTCAGAGAAGCGACAAATGTATCAATCTATCGCGGCGCTAACTTCCCTCGCTGGCCTCTAACTGTGCCATCATCCAGGATCATAACTTGAGGCGAAGCTCTGTCATGTTCGTCGACGACAAGTGATTAGGTGGGACGGTGTGTCGGCGGGGCGAGGAAATGAAAGGACTGGTCATTTGTTCCTGGGTGGTACAAACGCGGCGGCGCACAGCGAGCCGCCGCGGCGGCCCGTCCCCCGTGGCTGATGGAGACACGCCGTCTGCATGTTTACATTTGATTTGTGTACATGTGCGTTGGCCGAGTGTTTAGAGCGGGAGGGAGGCGACAGGTTTGAAGGCTTGCTGCGAGGGAAGGGGGAGTAACGCAGGTCTTAAATTGAATCGCTTTGCGGTCGCAGCAGCTGATGTTGTTCAGGTTGTAAAGCTACTGTGAGCCAGAATGGATGCCGGCCATTCGGGCTCGCACTGCATTGCATGCTGGGTAAATTGCTGCAAATGCGATGGAAACAGATACCATGCAGGGAAGATTTAAAGGTTTGTTTTGATTGTTTTTTGGGTTTTTTTTAAACACATTTACTTATTGATTTGACTAAATACATTTTTGGAAGTGGTGAAAGGCTTCGGAGTGAAATGTAAAGGGATTCAGTTTGAGTACCAACAGTCAAAATATTTCAAGCTCAAGAAAGTTGCATTCTTGTCGATTTCTTCCTATTTCCTGACCTTTATTCTGTTTGTTTAACCACTTTATAGCTTTTTTCAAACTACAAGACATGAATGCATTCAAAAAAATGTGCCCACCCACAAATGAATAAACACATATATACTGTAACTCTCACACCTATACAGACCTTAACGATTATTATTATTCCTGTATGTGCTAAATCCAATGTCACTGTTGTCTACTGACATGTTTATGGTTAGAGGCAAGAAGCACAAATATAAACACATCAGCAATATTACATCGCCGTCACCAAATCCAAGTAAAACAAGCTGCCATTTTCTCTTTAATGTTTTTTGCTAATATATTGAGTCCAGTTGTCTACTTCATCTTCCCCATCCTTAAGGAGAGTGGACTCAAACATGGTATTATCACATAAACTCAATGTAAATACATGCGATTGGCATTTGCATCACAGGTCGTACCAGTCAGGCAAGACAGATATTACACATCCAGGCGATTCTTTTGTTATTATTCACTTTCAGATTCACATGCAGATGCGTGGACCTTAAAATAGTATCTCTGGAATCGCCGTAAACAGGCCCACATTACCCAACCCTCATGTCAAGGATCACTGGTGAAAAGAATATCAGCTCCAGCTGAAATCTCAAAACCGAGCAGCAGTCTGTGTAGCAGGTGAGCTTGACGAAAATGAGGCAGGTTGACCGAAGGCTTTATGTTTCATTGGATCATCCATCTTCAAAGTTTTCAGCTTTACCGACAAAGATCATTACTTCTACCGTCTAGATTTTTTCCCCTGTAACTCGCTCTTTCCCAATATGAAGTTCAAGCTGATGTCATTCTGACATTGTGTAGAAGAACCAATGAAAGGGAATTTTTCGAGTGGCGGGAGTTTATTTTTAACACAACCCTAAAGATTTTTGACTGCATTTCCTACTGCACATTGAGAGTCAACAATAGGTATATCATATATAGTCCTCTCTATAGAGAAACTGTACCATCACATGCTGTCATGTTGATCAGCTCAGCACATCTTGAAGCTTGTGGTATGTTCTGGTGTTGTTTCTCACTTTGCCTTCCATTTGCACCCTTGTAGTTCCTATACAGCTATAAGGAATCAGACCTCTTTACTGTGCAACATGCCACAGGCGTCGAAGCCCATCTATGTGTGGGCGTGTGTGCGGTGCGTGTGCGGCGTGTGTCATATTAAATCCTGGCATTCTCTCGGAATGAGAATTGAATCTCAAACTTTTTTTTTTTTCTTCTTTCATGTCAGATATTTCTGTAAATGCATGAGTGTGTATACATGTGTACCTGTGAACACACGGCGTCATCTCCAGGGAGCTTTCTCTCTCTCCATTCACCCCTCCTGCTCCCCTTCCTCTTGGCACTTTATCCCCCCCGTCCCCCCCCAACCTCTCCACACAAAGCTGTAGCTAGCTATTTATAGTGAGAAGAAGTGAGAGACCATCAAAGCTGGTTCTATATATCAAAGACGGTGCGATCGTCTCTGCGCCTCTCCCCTCACGATGTCCTCCTCCCCGGCTTTGCCATTCTAAAAGGGGAAGGCAGGGAAAGCCCCTGAAGAAATCCTGCTCCCTCTGCCCACCAGAGACCTACCAGAGGGAGAAAAGCTCCGGGGGGGGGGGGGGGGGGAGGGGGCGTGTGTGTGTGAAAGGGAGTGTGAAAAGTGCGAGAGTGGGTTTCTATGTTTACGCACGCAGGTCTTTCGATTCTGTTTACGTGCACGTTTCTGTCGGCTCGGGGGTTTTGGCGGCCCAGGGGTTTGATGTGTTGATGCGACACGGCGCTCATTGTCACCGCAGCAGCTAATGAAATTACAATGAGGTCTGAGAGGCCCACAGTGGGCAGGCCTGCGAGGCGCCGGTGCCTGAATCCATATTAAACGAACTGTTTCCCCTCCAGCAAGAACCGCCTTTCCCGTCCCCGCTCTCGTACAAACACATAGCGGGGGGAAAAAAAAACAAGACTCGCGCTCTGCCGAGACGAGGCATCGAACGTCAAGAATCTAATGTGGCTTTAATGGCAGTGCAGCCCGAGTTCATTCACAGATGTTATTGAGGTGACTGCTTGTTGCACTGAGTACTTGTTCCCCCCCCCCCCCCCCCAACATCATGAGATCCAAGTGCGGCAATCCAGATTGGATTCCTTCTGGAACTTTAAATGTTTTACTTTAATGCCCGCTGAATGTCGCTTTTAAGGCAGAGTGCTTAGCCTATACATCTTTTATACTTTTATTTTCGGGGAGCGCCTGGAAGGTTTCAAATAAAGCTCAAAATTTTGGCAACTTCCAGTGGGAAACTTCCCCCCACCAGGAGCGGGTGAATGAGGTTGTTTTTACTTGTTTTTATTTTTATGTTACGGAGCGATAGCAACAATGAAACTGCAACCCTAAGAAAAGATGAGGGTTGGAGTGCTTTCATAAAAGTTGTTGCACAGTCAAAATGTTTACTGCGACAGTGTAAATATGTTCACACTTTTCTCCATTTGGTTATTTCTTCCTGAAAGCCATATTCTAGTGTCACTGAATGGAAAAGTGCTTTTTGTATTTCCCCTGGTCAGTTACATTAGAGTGATTCTGAAACCTGCATGTAAAAACATAAAAGAGGCATTAAATTTCAATCCACTAAATAATTAAGCAACATTCAAGGTCTGTGCAGTAAAATACTGACCAAAAGGTCTGTAACCTCACACCTCATTAAAACGTTGCTCTGCTCTGTGCTGAAAGTGATGCAATTAAAATCCCTTTTGTCTCGCATGCTTGCGTGTCCTTGGTTTGCGTTCACATCAAATAATTGTGCCGTGAAAAACAGCTGAAATGCAACTTCTTTTTTTCTGAAACAATCCAGAGGAATGCATTGATACCTCAGAGAACCGGTGATAAATAGGTGGGTTGTAGTGATATTTCAAGCAGATTATCGTCTTCAATTAGCATCGCAAGTGTCTTCAGTGTTATCATCACTCATTCAGCCCATTTAAATGGGGAAAAGTACTCATTGTGCTGTTTGTTATCATTGCCCGCACCACATTGAACATGGACAAAGGACAGAAAAGCAGAGACTTGTCTCAGGAGATAAGATTGAGAATAATTAGCCAATCATAGTCAAGGTAAAGACTCCAAAACCATATTCAAGCAGCTTGATTTTTGCCCGTGAAGACAGCTGCCACCAAGACTAGGAAGTTTAACTTCTGAAGTTGGAAAAAGGAACTGGTTTCAACATATTAACAGAAAAGCCCCGGTTTGGGTACGACAGTGTGTGATCACTGTATGAGTCACTTCAACACTCAACGTTTGAAAGAGAAACATGAAAACAAGTTTGATTTGAGGTTGCCCATATGGATGCTGACAGGTCACAATGCTTGCAGGAGAATGTCCGGCGGATAGATGAAACATCCTCTTGTTCATCAGTTCGCATTAGCACAATGTTCTCAGTCTGAAGAAAGTTTTCTAAGAAGAGTTCCATTACCATCCCCAGTGAAAAATGTGATGAGGGTCAGTTTCTTTTCATATGGTGGTTTGGATTTACAAGATTGTCAAGTAATTCTGGAATATAATCCGTGAATATGGGTGGAAGTTCAGGAAATAGATTATCGTACTTGTAATGTGACTTATGAAAATTTCTGCATAATTTATGAATTAAAAATGAAAAATTGTTCTCCAGTGGCTCAGCCTTCAATTATCGCGATGAAAGGCATCTCTTCCGCTGGCCCCGTGTGACTTTTATCTGTGGACATGATCATAAGCTATTTTGTTTGTAGTTCGACTTCCCTTGACAATCTTTTCTGAATCTCTTTTGCTGCAATATGTTTCATAACTTTATTATTTATTTACTTTATCAGATTAGATTTTTTTTTTGTGAGTGCTCAGCTCTCCATCCAATACGACACAACACAAGTAACATGGAAACGATAGTTTCCAGAAGATTGTTCACGTCGAGCTTAACACAGGACAAACAGGACCAAAACTGGGACACCGGTTCATCTCATGCTAATCTGGACAAACAGTCACAAATGCAACTCTCCTTATTTACATCCAAGTGATTGTCTGAAATCAACCCAAAAAAAAGCTGTTTGGAAGTAGTAGTCAGTCAAAGTACCTGGAGAAAAGCCAAGCAGGCACATGCAGAACTTGCAAACTGCACCACGGAAAGACCTGAACCACTCGACAGGAGGGCCGGAACATAACGTTTTGATTTATCGCTTTATTCAAAGTAATATGTCCTATCAAAAACAATAAGTCAGTTCTGTTTAATATCGAATAGAGTCTACTGAGTGCTACTTGCTTTTGATAGTGTCGACTTATTTCAGAACAGGATGCCTATAATTTTGGCCACGTCTGTATATTCTATCGCCCTGTGGGATATCTGGGCGTAGATCCAGGATCTACAGAATGACTGTAATATATCAAAGTGTTGGACTTTTACCAAAGTATGAGTTCTCATGCATCTAACCCCTATCCACTCAAACGACGAAAGGTCCCGTGTTAAGAATATTTTAAAGACAAAAAAGGAAAGACAAAGCAGCTGCGGGGTTAAAGTGTTCCTTTAGATAGTGAGAAGATAGGGCGCAGGTTCAATTTAAGCTGCGAGACGCTCCACCTCGAGGTGGCCTGAGATCATTTCAATAGCTCAAGAAATGGGGAATCATTTATCATGTTCAAATTTCTCAGTGATTTATAAGTCTTTTAAGACATAAATCACCTATATATGACTTTTTTTTAACTGAGTGGAATTACAAGCACAGTTTCAAAGCAGGGCAAGTATCATAATACAACACTGTGCAAAAAGTAATGTCATAACATAAAACATCAGCGTACAGGTACACTCTCTTTGAGGTAAAGATTGACAGGATTCCACAATCTGAGATGAACTACCTTTCAGAATTGGGGTTGTAAAAAGTTAATAACCTGTGTTCTTTTTGTGTCCGACCAGCCTGGACACCTCACAGACGTCCTGCTATGAAACTGCAGCCATTCACTGTGACACATGTACACGATATGAAGTCTCTCACCTATATTACATGACACACTTTTAAATCTGCACGATTTTTTGAACATGTTTTTAAGTTATATGTGAGCATTTCTGAGTGAATGCCATTTCTGTCAGGCACTGGCCAGTTGTATATGCAACCTAAATTCAATGAAGTTGGGACACATAAATGTGAAAGAAAACACAGCGCAATAATATGCAAATCATTTGCATCGGTTATTTAAATGAAAACTAGTGCACCATGAAGATAATTAGTCCTATTCACTGTACCCAGGATCTGTCTGGTGATGGTAGTGACATATACCATAAAAGTTGACACATTCACATGCCGCAGCTTGTCTAACATTCTTATTTGTTATCAGTCGCTCAGCACCGGATTTCTTGATATAATGATTGTTAATTTCAATTATGAGTTTATTGATTTGCACATCATTTTATTTCTTTAAAATGTACACATGCTCCCTGACATGAACTGTGGGCGGTTGCTTGTTTTTTTGTGTGTGGGTGTGTTTTTTTGTTTTTTTTTAAGATGAACGTTTAGGGAGTACTCTTGAAGAGTACCTTTTATGAGGGTGAACACCAAACACCACTCCCTGCTATTGCATCTGCAGAGCAAATCCCTAATAATTCTGTGTGTGTCCATTGAAACTGGGTGCAGAAGCTGATGCATTGTGATGCAGTGATTGCTGTGATTTCAGCAGCCTGTGATTTCAAAACAAATGTGGATGACCAAATCAGAGTAAAGAAGGGCATTTTAATGCAGGTTTTTTGTATTTATGTGTGTTTGCGATTTTGTGTGTGTGTGTGTGTGTGTGTGTGTGTGTGTGTACATCTCATCAAGCAAGAACTTTCCGGTGATTCTGTTAGCTCACATCTTCCTTAAACAGCCTCCAAATGCAATTACAGTTAGTTTATTTTTTCCCCCCCAAAACAGCTTGGTGTCATCATCACACCGCCATTGTTATCCCTCATTTTGAAACCAATATGCAATTCAGGTTGGACGTTATTAACAGACTGGCTAGCTGTACAGCACCAGTATCTATCGGCTTGCAGAGAGGGATCCTTCACAACGTGGGTCACGTTTGGGTTAGTGGAATTTCCAGACACAAAAACTATTTTTTTTTTTCCCTCACTCGTGTGCAGAATAGATGCCAGGAATGTAATGTACAATGTTTGTGTCATACAGGTGTGTGGCTCTGAATGGGTATGTCTCCTACAGTAATTACATTGTCTTATCTTATGCAGTAGCTGCACCTGTCTTTGTTGCACCTCAGCTTCCTGGCCAGGATGCTGTAGGATGGGATTTTTCTGTCTTCATCACTGCATGCTATGACTTCTGACAGAAAGAGATATACAAACACGAAACTAGCGTGTGTGTGTGTGTGTGTGTGTGTGTGTGTGTGTGTGTGTGTGTGTGTGTGTGTGTGTGTGTGTGTGTGTGTGTGTGTGTGTGTGTGTGTGTGTGTGTGTGTGTGTGTGTGTGTGTGTGTGTGTGTTTGAGGCTCGAATATGCAAACCTCCACGCTGAATATCTTTGAGACTACGAATGTGGTGCTGGCTTGGTTGGAGTAGATTCATACATTGCATGATACAAAGTGAATACGCTCATACAGAATAATCAGAGCCGTTAACTGAGACCAACTTAGTTGCCGGGCACAAATTGTGATTTGAATACTGCTTTTTGAACTCCTCGCTGGAAATTCACTGATTCTGATACTTTCATGAATCTCTTACACCGGCTAAAAAGTGCAGTATAATGCAAGTTCTCAGCAGTTATAGAGCCGGATAAATTGCTTCTGAGAAAAGATCTTCTTAAAAAGTCCAAGAGTTGATAACAGTGAAAACACAGCAGGGGGGAGAGTTTAACTCCGGGGAAACCCAGGAATAACTGGGGTATAACTTGTCTTTCTGACACACTCACACACAATGTTTGTTTTGTTTAGCTGCTAGTTATAGCCTGTGTGCCTTCAGATAGACATGCCTGTTGTATTTCTTTTCCTCCTTGTTTTGCCCCCTGTTCATGTCAGTATTAGTGTGTGTGCTTGTGTATTAGTAGTGCGTTTGTGTGTTGGATGAAATTCTATTGTCTTCTGGGGTCTGAATGTACCTGCAAGATTCACAGATCCGCTAAATTAGAAAGTGTTATATACAGACTGAGGTCAATCAGTGTTTTTGTTCCGGTTAGGAATAATTAACAGGTCTCAGGTTAAAAAGGAAAAAGTGACTTATGGACCACATAACTTGAAATTTTTGGTGTGTGTGTGTGTGTGTGTGTGTGTGTGTGTGTGTGTGTGTGTGTTTGTGTGTGTCACCATTTGCGAAGGGGAAAAAAAAAAAAAGAAAAAGGAAAGTGGCACCATGGACCCCGGATGCAATTAAGAGCCTGTCAGGCTGGTGTCAAAGGTGCACACAAACCCACCCATGCAAGCTACCCCTCCACCCAGCCTCCACCCACTTGCACGCACAAACAAACACACACAAATGCACCTGGCTCCAGCAGACGGATGACAGCGTGTGCGGCATGCGTGTGTCTCGGTGTCGGCCTGCCCCGTGTGTGTCTGTGTGCGCACCACACAACATGTTGAAATATGGCTCCCATATTTCATTGCGCCCACAGCATTTGTAAATGCCAACTGCTTTCCCGCATCCCCCCACCCTGTGGACTCCATTCCTCTCCGGCGATTGGACCATCCCATGATGGAGGCTTCGGCTTTTAAGAAATTGAAGGAATAATCCAGCAGGAATGGCGTGTGGATGGAGAGGCTGAGAGAGAGAGCGGTTAAGGGGAGGGGGGGCTGTGAAATGCATGTGCTGCAGAAGCCCCCTCCAAATATCAGGGAGATATTGTAAACAAAGACAGATGCTTGAGTAAACCACATGAAACAGAGGTCATTTTTTTCCCTTCCTTTTTGAGGCAGATAGAAACCCCCGATTGCCCAAATTGAGACAGTAACTATTGAAGGTGTTATGTTGTGAAGTCGAGGAGGCTGCGCGTGTCTCTTGGTGGCGCCGTTAAAAGCACTTTGATCACAAAGGATGATGGGAGGCAAAGATCAGAGATCTGGCCCCTCCCCGAGATATCCTTCATACCTTCATCTTCCTCTCTCTGTACTGTATCTGCTATTTCCACGCCCGACGCCACACTCACTCAATTCCCCGGACCGTCACAGTAAATGGCTATCCTGGAGTAAATTTATAACTGCCACTTCAGCTGACAATCAAATGCTATCACTTGATTCTTACTGTCTATCACTTTGGCCCCGGCGAGCGGGCTGGAGGGGAGGGGCTGAGCAGTCAAGAGGTGTGATCAGGGGCAAAGGAGGGCTGGGAGAAGGTAAGGCTGGTGTAGCCAATCTAACTGTACCCGATCGATGTGAGGTTGTAAAGGAGGGCCCTTTCCCCGCCTTCTCCTCCTCTCTATCTGCCCTACCTCATTATTCCTCATGGTCTTTCTCTTTCTTCTTGCTTGTCGTTATCTTTACAGAGTTTTTCAGCAGTCACAGCCTCTCCCCCTCCGTCCGTCTCCCTACAGTGCACTGCCTTTTTTATTGTATTTTTTTTACATCCCCATTCTCCAGTTCCCCCCCCCCCCCCCCCCACCACCACCACCACCACCACTTCTCCCAGTGTGGGCTGGCCCATGTCAAGGTCTCTGTCTCTCGCCCTCGTTTGACATGCCGCTCATAATGGTCAGATGGGGGAATACCACACTCTGCCTGTCTCTCTCCATCTTCTCCCTCCTCTATTCTTCTGCTCACCCTTTCCCTTGTCAGGATGTCATGCTATTGCAAAATGGGGAAAATCAATTGAACGTGAGCTCTCTGAAGGCTGTCGGTATAGATACAGGGAGCAGATTTTTCAAGCATAGACGAGAATATACATTAGTGTGTGTGTGTGGTTGTGTTTGTGTGTGCATGTATGAAGAGGGAACATGGATGAGGAATTTGAGGGGGGGGGGGTTGGGTATAGGGTGGGTAACTGACAGACTCAAGCTGGGGACGTTTGTCGCCGCTCGTCACTTTTCCCGTCAGCCAGCGGACATGACAGCCAAGGCGGGTGAGAGGCGAGTGGCGGGCTCTCAGGACCCGAGCAGGAATGAGCACGGAGTGACAGATGGCTCCTTCACGCTCAGGCCATCATGATGGGACTGGGAGAAGAGCGAGTCGAGCAACGGACAAAGAAGAATTGTGGAGAGAGGAAGGAGGAGATGTCTTGTGACAGTATCAAAACCCACCAGACACTCTTACCCAGTCTGGCTGTCATCTTTTCTTAACAGGGTTTGCCACTGGCTTCGCAGCAGCAGTGCTGGCTAACATTTAACACAGGTAAACAGAATCGGATCAGTGTACGATCTTGAGTGGGTGAAACCCTACACTAATTTGGTTTCCTTTTACATTGTGGCAAATGCCAACTAAAATCTTTGTTTTAGGTTTTATACTTGATAGTTGAGATTCACTTTGAATAGCCATCAAATAATGTGCTCAGGTTAGTTATGGTTCTCCACAAGTTAAAAATATTAGATTATTATGAAAAAGTCTGTCCACTTGCCCATCCACATCGTTGTGGGTGGTAGGGTCCCAGTGACCCTATCTAGTGGGTTTATTTCATCAGGGAGTTTTTGGGTCAAATTAGATTTGTTTTTCACTGCGCTGCCATATTGCTCCTAAGTGGCCCAAAAAACCCAAGAACATTTAAGCTCTCTTAAGCGAATTTTACCATGATTCACGTTGGGCTGAAAAAGACATCAAAAACAATTCAGAAACAAACAAGATTTTGACATTTTTCTATATTTGCTTAGCATGTGGAAGGAACGAATATTCCCAATATGGAGAAAGCTGCTGCATGATTTAGCAGCAATCTATTATGGCATATTCAGCAGGCTCTCAGAATCCCAAATTATCTACCTCGTCGCGCGTCTAGTTGCATACCTATATCTCCGCTCTCCAGGCTGATTCCAGTGCCTCATCGTGGCCATCTGTGGATTCATTAGAAGCCAATTGTCTCTGTGTCCAGTCAAGCCAGAACGCATGTTGCGGTACCCCCCACTGGGATGCTCATGTCAATGCAGAGTGGCAATTTCTTGATATACACAGTATCTGTCTGTGTGAGCAGATAAAAAAGAAAAACTGCAGACATGTCAACATTCACAAATACAGTCTATGCAAAAAAAAAAAAAGACACCGGCAGTGGCAGCTGAAACCAGGTTCACTGTCACGTTGGCGGCGCTCTAAGCTCTTTGTGTGTCTTCATTTAGAAGAAATCAGCTCATGTAAGCTTGACAGATGGTGGTCATGGTCAAAATTGAAGATGAACATTCACATGATCAAATTCTTACTATCCAAACACAGCTTATAAGGTGGACCACATTTTAACAAAGCTAATCGTGTAAAACATGTAGAATCCTCTGTCTTTGCATCAAATCAGGATTTTACATTAAAATTGAATGTTTGTGTGTTGATTGTTATTTTCTAAAAACAATAGGATGTAAAGTGACAGTTGTTCTCATGGATCTTTCAGTTCCTTCATCACTTTCAATTATTACTGGAAGAGGGCAAAAGGGAAGGACATGTTCTTTAAATGGGCATGGAGCCATGCATTTGAGCCTTTGGCAGGAAAGAGAGCCGTCGATGACGTTGCAAACTGACAAACGCATCCATATGTTTGTCCCATGATCGTGCTGCTGGAAGACCAGCAGTGAGCTTCAGGAAGCCCTTTTGACAAGGGCATCCCGAAATCTGCGTCGGGGATGAAAAAGTTTGAGGTTCTGAGTTGAAGAATGAGTCACGCTCAAAGTTTTGTCTCCTTGCAGGTGGAGAAACAGATGGGGTGCAATTTTGAAATATTTGACATGTGATGAATAGAGTTATATACCCATGGAGACAAGCTAAACAACTGAAAGGTGGGCTGACAGAGCTACAGGAACCTTTCAAAATTAGACTGATTACATTATTTTCATTAAATAAGGTGACCGCCAAATCCCTTTTAAATTGTGGGTGACTCAAGAATAAGGCTGTAAAGATTTAAAACAACAACAACAAAGCACTAGAAGAAGTGGAGGATATTTCTAACTCTACCAGGGGAAAAAAAAAAAAAAGTAAAGTAAAAGACATACCGCAAAAGCCTCTTTTCTATTTTGATTCAGGTCACTGAAGGCAAAGCCGAAACAAAACAGACACACACAACCTTGTAAGACAAATGGGTTTTGTCATCCCCACAGAAGGCTCCCTTTTTTTGTCAAAGACCCAGAGGCTGTGGCTACGATGAATTGTGACATAGCCTAATTCCTTTGGAATTGCAGTACAGTCGATAAAGGAGCAAACGGTCTGGCAATGACCTCCAGGATAGTGTTATTGACCTATTTTGCATACACACTGGGTGCGGGAATGGACAGGCGCTTTATTTGTGCCGTTATTTATTGGTCCGCAACATGACTGTAATGCCTGTCCAGGGACTCAGTTGGAGTGCAGTTATAGATTATCATGATTGCTAGTTATTAGTGTGTGTGTGTGTGTGTGTGTGTGTGTGTGTGTGTGTGTGTGTGTGTGTGTGTGTGTGTGTGTGTGTGTGTGTGTGTGTGTGTGTGTGTGTGTGTGTGTGTGTGTGTGTGTGTGTGTGTGTGTGTGTGTGTGTGTGTGTGTGTGTGTGTGTGTGTGTGTGTGTGTGTGTGTGTGTGTGTGTGTGTGTGTGTTGGAGGCATGCACGCAAACACATAGACTCACACGGGATGGGGGAGATTATCCAGAGGCGTTGTGTTTGAATAAAGAAGACAGGGGAAGTCTTGTGCAAATTGTTTTTGAAATAGTTTAATACCAGTCCAACTTAACTTCAAGGACAAAACTGGCAGCACAGTAGCTGGCAACTTACATGTAAATATTATGAGTATGTATACACTGTGTCAGAGCTGTCTCAAGACGTAATTGCAGAGTGAAAAGTGGCAAACATTTACCTCCACATCAGTTTTCTAGCGCGAACCAATATTTTGTCAGAGCCGGGCAAGACCGAAATCTAGTCACACACACCTCTCCGTGTCCCTAAAAGAGGCACAAGATGAGGGATGTAAAACCATTTCTTCAGCTACATGTCACCGTGGCAGACACTTAAGCCGTGCACTTGTTGTCTGTGGCACTGGGATGAACCCTTTCCTCTCGCCTCGCAAAGGGAGCAAAAAGACAAGGGCCACCCCTTTCCATCTCATCCCTTTTTCATCGCCTCCTCTCAGCCCTGAATCAGCATCAGTGTCGCACTTAAGAACACTTCTTGGCACCAACTCAAGGTCCTTTTCGCCTCTCTCGTCCATGGAAAGACGCCCTGTAGTGGGCCATGTAATTTACTCTGACAGTGGTATTGACTATATTTAAGAGACTGATGAATGGCAAAAATAAATAAGACTTCCAGCAGAGCCCTGCGGACCTCCACAACAATACATAACAATCATGTCTTCAGCAAATGAAAAAGCTCAAGTAATCCAATGGCAATTAGCTGGAACGTTCAAAGGGAAAAGGGAAAAACATAATTGGGTGAGAACATGACAAGAGCAGCAGTATTTGTTTTATTTCTCCAGATCAGATTTGCAATCGAGAATGTCATCTTGCTGAATGTGAATCAACTGGTTTCAAAGCTATTTTTGTTGTGAAGGAAAGTTAAATTAGCAATTTGCTCCTTTTTGTACTTTGTTCTCTGTCCTTCCTTCTAAGTTTTTGCAGGTACATGGTATCTCCGTGGGATTAATTGCTCATTTAGTAACTCTTTTCCATATTTCACGGTTGAGAGAATATCCAAATTGGCTTTGCCATCAGAGTTCACTTCCTCCACTGGGGCTTGAATGACCACAGTTTAGGACAGAGCGCTCAGCCAATCGGGCACTTGTAACTCATCAGCTGGGCGGGTCAGCAGTTGGAGCCATCGCCCACTTCTCCGGCTGTGTGTTGGTGAGTTGGTCCGGAATGAATTGTTGTGGGAGGACATGGTAGATTCGTCGAAATTGAGGCGTTCAGGCCCTTGTTATTATGGAGGCCCTGCATTTCTTAGTAAATTAGAGTTTGACTGAAGGCATCACAGGGTACCAAATGGACCCAGTCAATGCTGGTCTGGTGGACTGAGGGAAGGGCAGCGGGATGGTGGCTTTGCAACTAAGCGACAGTTATTATTCAGATATGGACAGCACAGTGGCGGGCATGCTGGAATCGACCTAATGGGGTGGGAAGGTGCAGTCGATGGCTTCCTCCGACGCTCGGCTGCACTGATATCTCTCCTGCTTTTTCTCCTCTTTCAACACCCCCTCCTCCAACCGGCTATCCATCCACACTGACGTATTCTGATGACTCGTGTCATTAAAGCTAACGTCCGCTGAGGAGGTAATTAGCCAAAGTATGGCATTAATCAGTTGCTGGAGCCCCTCGCGCCTGCCGGGGTGTCTGGGACGTGCTTCTTGCAACCACATTGGCCTCCCGCGGCCCCCTGCGGACCCCTTTTTTTCCACACATGGTGGGCATTAACCTTCGGAGGCTTGGTCATTTGTCTATGACGGGCTCCAGCTCGCAATGCTTTCTTTTGGTATTCCTGCTACTGGATGGAGGCTGTAAATGCCAGAGCTGCATGGTCATCTGTGATGGGAGCGGCCAAGCGTGGAGAGGACATCGAAGAATGTAGTCCAGAACATTTTAGCTTGTTTTGAGTTCGTCAGGAACTGTCTCAGACAAACTTCTAAAGATATGCACGAGTTTGAAGTGGTTCCACTGATCAGCAATCTCTCACCCATTCTTGAGTAGATTACATTGACAGGTATACCTTGGATATCTTATGTGTTGAGGAAGCAACCGCCTTCCTTGACTTTACAATTTTGAAGCCTTGTGTTTGAGCGACTAAATGAAGCTTGTTTAGTGTTGACCGATGGGTCATTTCTCCGTCCTCCAGCTCATCAATGTTGTCCCAGACAAACAAATCACCGCTGCTTTGCCAAAACAAAATGGCCTCCATCAGTGTGTGCACAGTGACATCTCCATCTGCTGTCAGACAAACCATTAAAAGTGCAGGGCAAAATTTCAACCCTGTCAGTGCATATAAAGTCTCTCATTTCTCTCCATCAGCACAGTCTACCAGTTCTGCACAGCAGAGATAGACTCAATCTAAAAACGGACTCCCATACTGAACATTTTGATTTCATTACCACCCACCACTGAATATTCATATACTTTTTTTTTAACTGCTGTGTCAAGTCACACCTGGAACCAGCGGGGCATCATACATTATTCATTAGTGAAAGGCAATGGGGTGTGGTCTAATAGAGTTTACTGGGGTGCCGAGAAGCTTGGTCTCCACTTCCTGATCCATTAATGATGCATCCTGTCCCACCAGTGGTGTCGAGCTAACCTCCCGCCCATGCGACAAGGCCCTGGGGTCCTGCAGGAGCCGCTCGGCTCTCCTCATTTAATTGTTCTTGCGCTGACCCGACCAGGAGATTAGCGCAAAGAACAGGAGGCGGAGAGGGAATACTGCCAGCCCTGGATTTTTCTTTTCTAACCTCAGCAAGTCCAAATCTCCTGCTCGCCAGGGAGTGGTGCAGTGAAGGTGATGTCTATCCAGTTAAAGCAAGCCATCTGTACAGATGCACACAAAATCGAAGTAGTGTGAAAATGAAAAAGTGAGCCAGGGAGAAAAATATTTATGTAGACCGAACCTTAAATTAAAGAAAGTATACAGAAATAATGTAACTATTAAACAGAAGCTTCAACCTGCTCTGGATGATTCGTAGCTGACATGTTATCAGATTTAGTCGGTAAGTTATCACCTATTAAGGCAATGGAAGTAGCAAACACTGGTTGTTCAATCAAATTACTCAATACCAGCTTATACTGGTTAATATTCTTAGTGGTACAGTACATGAAGAGCAATTAATAGTATTACTCCAACAGTTTAAAACTTTCTTGTGAATTTTCACCTCCTTTTTCTTTTCTTTTATGTCTCGCAGGCAGTGATCTTAAACTTTTGCAACTCATTACAGTTAACTATGCTATAACTCTGCTTTAGGTGCCGACACTTTAATTGGCTGAGGCATGTGAGGCATGACACATTTTTCATTGAAAATGCCTTAGCTTGGGGTTTGCCACCTATTTGCCCACTGCCCTGGCGCAGCCTTCCAAGTCATAACACCGGGTTAGAGAAAATCCCCCTGGACAGGATGGCAGAAGAGACCAGTGCTCTCATTCTCAGTGTGACACATGTGGCCTTACTACCTTTGATGGACACCGGAGGCATCTGTCACACACAGACACTCGGTTAAATCCTGCATATGATGCTTTGACTGGAAATACCACATCAGAGTTGTGATCAGGGGTCACCTACTGTCGCATGTCAGGAGCTTCTCCTCCTGACCTTTTCACCCCAGAGTGATAAAGGTTACACTGCACATTAATCCCATCGGTATTAAAGGCTTTGTCCAGAGTCCCATTCTCATGTCTGACCTGGACCACAAAGCTGAGTGGCAAAGCCTGCGCTAAAGTGCATTATGCTGAATTTGCTCTGCTGATCCTGATTTGATCAGTCAGTCTCAAATTCCCCAAGGTATGATTTTCAACGGATGTTTCTCTGTTTACGTTTGGTTCCATAAAATTCATTAAATGTATTGTAATTATAATATGTGGCAAGATTTTGTATTTGGATTTGTCATAAAACAAGCTTGAGGACATAGTGACTCCATATAACAGTCAATATATTAGTTTAACAGACAATCAAAATTGAAGTCCTGTTAACAAGGTCCTGCCTGAAACAGCTGTAAGCAATTATTTTCCTCAGTTGCTCTTTATCACAATTACTTAGAAAGTGCTCCACTTATTAAAATCAAACTAACTGAAAGCATTTTCACACGGAAACTGACCTGTTAAGCGGATTTTGTCTGATTGATGCATCAGCGTTTCACAAATTTCCCATCAATGGCTGAACTGGGGTCAAATTACAAGAGACGCATTGCATTCCACCCACCCTGTAACCACCAAGTCGGGCTAATACGCACAAATACCACTGTCTTGTTGCGTGTTTATGTAATAATACACTTCTTGAGCATGTACAATCAATTATATTCACGCAATATCTCTTCGTTTCTGATGTGCAAATCAAGACAGAATCCTTTAATGTTTTAGTTAGGCTACTTTGATTTAAGACAGTTGAGTAATGTGGGTAGTAGAGAGTCCAAATCAGACAGATTTTTGTTGCCAGGTATGTTCAGCATACAAGGAATTTATTTTGGAGTTTTTGGGCAGCAATAGCACTGGACAAATGTACAGACATACCCACTTAATCCTGCGTAAATTCTCTTAACATGTAGACATGTAACATGTGTAACCACACAATCATGCAAATTGTTTGAGCATAAAGACATTCGTACAATTGAAACACGGTAGGGCACATGCTTAACACATACTGGCGAAGAACACATAGAAGGCAGAAGTGACAGGCACATGTGAACAGATGACGGGAAGTATAAAGATCACTGAAACTTTCTATTTCGAAAGATGATGGGATTTCTTTAGCAGTCTTCCAGACTGTCTGTTACTTGTCTGTCTTCCCTCAGTCCCTCTTTTTTATCTGAGATGGCAGTGGAGAGGCATGTGCCGGCACCCAAGGGGGGCGACGATGCTAACTTTTGCCTGTCCTCTGCACCCTCTGAGACGGGGCTTTGTTTGAGCAGCAGCTGGCTACTCAATCAAAGCGTGACCTTTTCTTTCCTCTGACATGCAACGTCGGGACCACCGCATGCACTGGTTTCTTGTCTCCAGCAGCCACAGTGTTTGTTCTCTATATCGTTTCACACGTTTTGAGTGGAAGACTGCGTGAGCAGAGGAGGAAGAGTAAACAAATGGTTACTGATGGATTTCATGAGTGAAGAGCGGCCCAGCCTTTTTGCTTTTGACAGCAGGATTTCTTAAGCCGCGGCGATAGAGACGGAGTGAAAGACATGAATAGATGAATGAATAGAGGGGGAGGGAACAATATTGATCATGTTTTATGAGCTCGCCAGACTGACTGGTGAGGCGACGGAAAGTAGCTTCTACTTGTGTTTTTGTCCTAAGATCCTCCATCAAGACGCTCATGTCCAAGGTAACAATCAATCTATCGATAAAAAGCAAAACAAACAAAAGGTAAAAAAAAAAAAAAATGATGCATCACCCTAACTCCACCACTCCTCTCTTGTTGCCGCAAACAAAAACAATGACAACCAAATAGATTTGAGAGCGTGCACGCTAGCCTTACTGCAAACATTGGTTGAGGGGGGACGGGGGGGTTGTTGGAGAGCTGGCACTAAACACAATTCAGCCTTATCATGTCTCGTAGGCTTCCCTCCCTGAAATGATTGTTTCACTCAAATGAACAGATTGAATATATCATGCATCCTTGGTGTCGATGGAAATAAATCTTTCAAATATGCTTTTTCTTTTTTCCCCCCCAACAAAGCAATTTCTTAGCCGACGTGGCTCTGACTGAGGGGGCCGTCTGTCATAAATTCACTCCGGCAAGTGCATAAATCTCCCTTACAGATAACATCAGGTGTGGATTGAAGAGAGCCGGAGAGCAGCAGGGACATGGTAAAGCCTATGCATGTTTGCACTGCGGGCGCAAGCTTTTCTGAGTGCGTTTGCTAAGCACCTGAGACTGTTTACTGTGTCTGCGCATTTTTGTCGCAAGGCTTTATAGGTGCATCTGCTATCTGTCATATATTTTCTGCATTATACACATGCTTTCTGGCTGTGCGGGTGATTTACATGATTGATTTTAATGAGCCATTATCCACCTGCCACGATGTAAACGATCTGTCCTGGTTTCACAGTGGACAACTCGGCCTCATCCGCGCTTTGTTTGGTTTGGTTACGATGAGAATCCCTTCCTCCCCGGTAATACATTCAGCTGTATTCACAAGTGTAAAGTGCACTACAAATAAAACGCATTATTATTATTATTATATTCAACTTCGTCCATGATCGTCTTGCTCCATTTTTTCTTTTAATCCCTATCATCGCTCTCACTACTCTCCCCATTCTTTTGTCTTTCCTTTTTCTTCTCTCTCCCTCCAGCGAGCTCATCCGTGCCCGCCTCCTTTCCCCTTGTTCCTTTTCTTCCCCTCGTTCGTTCTCTCTCCCGCCATGCTGCCCTGCGGTTACTTTCTGACTTGTGTGCAGTTTAATAATCATTAGGACAGAGCCCCTAATGAATAAAGTCACTTGGACTAATTGCTGGCAGTGTTTTGAGATACCGGAGAGCATGGAAGGGACCGAGGAAAAACTGAGAACGCGGACGTTTAATAGCTTGTTGGTGGAATTTTCAAGAGGTAATTAGAAGCACTTTCAGTAGAATGACCACATGCGACTTGTTTGTTTTTTTGCAGGACATGATAAATCTTTTGGTTGATGGAGCAAAACGGCGCTTAAACCTCAGAAAACAAGTGTGGCTGAAAATGGAGAGAAAAAGAATTTGATGATCATCTGGGTAGAAAATTAGACCACCAGGGACAACGGCCGCACTCATTTCTCTCTGTGATATGGATATTTGACGGGGTAAACCATGAAAGTCACAAATAGATGTTTAGCAATGTCTATTGTGTCAAAAATAGACATTCGAAATGTTTACATCACTTGAATTGAGACAATCAAATAGCAACCTCTCCGTTTGGTTTGATCAATTCAAATTCAATTCAACCAAACTACTACAAAGAAAATGCAGAAAATAACTTCTCACCAGTGCAGACATTAGAATCATACCTGGTGCAGTCATCATTCTAGCAGATCCCGCTAAAGAGAAAGTGGAATTCCAAAAGCTTTTACAAGTTTGCAAACATTCTGTATCGGCCACCTTTAACCTTATCACTACAGCCTGAATACATATTTGCTGCCTTCTTCTGTTTCTGCTCCCCAATGGGCACAAGTGAATTTGATCAAAGCTATTGCATTTTTTAATAATTACACAGATAAATAAACTGATGAATGGTGCTGTATCTACACCATTTCATGTCATACCTTATTTCTGCACACTTAAAAACACAATTGCAGTCACTGTCAAACCTGAGTTATACCTAAAATTGAAAGTTTTGTCCAAACAACAGAAAACTGTAAGCGTATTGAGGTGACAACCCTGCCACTCTGGATCAAACATATAAGTAGCCACCTATGTGTAGGGAGACAGGTGTGGCTTAGCCCTGGGGCCACACTGTGTGTACCTGGAAAGCACTGTGTGTCTATGTGTGTGCTTGAGAGCGTGGATATGAATGTGTTCACCCCAAACCCTCTCAAAGGAGAATGCAGGTGTATTGATTTTCAGCACTCGCCATAGAAGGGAGCCAGTTATTGGCATTAAACCCCTTTGACATGTTGCTCCCAATCAACACTACATTGTGCACACAAGAGAAGGACTTGTGCACAAGCAGCCGTCTGGATATCATAAAGCGTGTGTGTGTGTGTGTGTGTGTGTGTGTGTGTGTGTGTGTGTGTGTGTGTGTGTGTGTGTGTGTGTGTGTGTGTGTGTGTGTGTGTGTGTGTGTGTGTGTGTGTGTGTGTGTGTGTGTGTGTGTGTGTGTGTGTGTGTGTGTGTGTGTGTGTGTGTATACATGCGGCACAGCAGTCCCACCACAGGTTCTCTCTGAACATATCCACCTCTCAAACTTGAACAGAAGACAGTAATGACTTAGACCTAAGTGAAATACACACATTAAAACATTTTCATTTATCACACCTGCAGACTGTGTACAGGCAAACCTTCGCACCCAATAACCCAGCCATGTAAAATGGGCTGCAGCTTCACGCTAAAACATGGCCCGAAGCTCGCTCGCTCGCTCTCTCTCTCTCTCTCGCTCTCTCTCTCTCTCTCTCTCTCTCTCTCTCTCTCTCTCTCTCTCTCTCTCTCTCTCTCTCTCTCTCTCTCTCTCTATTTCTCTATCTCTCTCTCGCTTGTTTCATTGATCTTCTTCCGCCATCAAGGCGTTACCAATTGGCTGAAACTGATGTTTCCTCCTGCTTCACATCCTGGCCAAATTTCCTTGGCCTTTGATGTGTCTTCCTCGAATTGGCGACCGTTATCCTGAGAAACCGCCATAATGACAAATACACACAGATTTCAAGTCACTTTGTTCCCTAGCAACAGAGGACTGTATTAGGGGAGGTGGGGTTACTGCTGGGTTTGAGTGTCCATCAAGGAGATGATGGGATTGGATGATGGCAGTGAGAGGGTTAAGGTTATGGCCAGTAGCTGATGGTCATTTGACATAACTGGTTAAGGAAGCAGAAGTACAATGTGAAAATGTATGCTCTCACTGACGGTGGGTTATACAGATTAAAGAGTACACAATTTCTGCAAAGGGGTGATTTCTTTCCCTGTTTTCTTGTCAAGGCCTTAAGCAAGGTGGATGAAATTCTGTTCACCTGCATTGTGTTGGGGTGGCAGTATAAATCTCTGAAATATAAATCGCCAGCCACCACCACCAGTGCTGCATGAAATGAAGCATTAAGACCCTACATTAACACTGGGGAGTCACTGTTCTTCTTAATGCACATGCACAAATTCATAAAAACAGCTCCACACTTGGGCAAGCACTCTGTAAAAACCTCCAGATTGCCAGATATATTTATTTGCATAACCTTTCTTTTCCTTTTCCCCCTGCCTGACTCTCACTTCAAACTATTTTCTGCCCTGGAAAGAAAAAAAGAGAAGAAAAAGAAATGCGCAACGCCATATGTATGAGCATCAGGGCAAGTGTTGTTATTTGCAGAGCCCCTGTGGTGGCCTCCATTCGGCTCCCTGCGATGGATAGTTGCCATACTGTAGCCTCAGGAGCATGGCTGCAGATTGTACAGAAGGTGCATACGAACCTTTCATAGCCTTTTCCCTTTTCTGCACAATTCAGAGATCAGTTGTGTGCATGGGGGGCCCACTGTAATTTAGTGACAGCCAGATGTCAAGCGAGGCAGACCACCTCAAATACAGATGGGTGTTTGTGTTTCAGATTGTCGTTCGCTGGGTGCTGGCAAGTAATTAAAGGTTTGTACTGATCTCGTAAAGCCAGTTTGTGCATGTTCGGGGGTGGGTGGGGGGGAATTAGGGTTCTCCTCCTCCTCCTCCTCCCTCCAATTGAATGACAGAATGGTCTCACTTATCTGGACTTCAGTGCTAACATAAGCTGCCTCCAGGTCAATGAGGGTGACCCTGCTAAACATGTACAAAGATCAAGGCCAGAAAACAAGCCTGCCTCTTCAGTTATGCCTCACCGTCCGTATCCGCTTCCCAGTTCCTATTCATGGTGCATTTGGAGCCACCGGTCATTCTAAACTGACATGCTCACCAAATTCAATCTGTCATGCTGCTCAAGATTGATATTGGATTTGCTATGACCCCAAGAAAATTTGTATTTTTCTGCGAAAATGTAAGCAATAATTTAAAGACATGGGCTGACACTCAATTATTTAATTTTACAAATGTGAAACCCCATTCATCTCTCTGCTGGTGTGACAGGGGGGAGACTATTTAGAGATTTTGTTCAAAATTGTACATTAAATTCAGGATTGTAATCTTGATATGATCAGATGATGCATCTAAATGGCACTAAATGTTGAAGCTGACAATGTGAATTGTATTTATTAATAGTTAACTCAAGTTTCTGTTGCACTGCTGTCAAAAGGGCAGTCAGCAAACGTCTGGAACAAACTGTGATTGGTTGCAACAACTTCAGGCCATAAAATGGGATCTTGTTTGAACAGTTGTATGGCTTTAATTCCATTCCCCTGAACACCAGTTGATAAATTGAGCTGGTTGCCTTCGAGACAAGTGGCAATAAAAAAAAAAAAAAGAGCATTTCTAATGTTTTCACAGTGAAAGGACGCCTGCTTGTGTGAGAGCCCTGAAATAAAAACAACCCTCCCTTTGTTGATATCAATTACCAGGTGACTGTTAATCAATTGTAGTGACGGCATAATGATTTGTTGTCAGATGTTTGAGGAATGAGCAATGGTGGCGTGAGTTGATTTTCCTTCTTTCTTTTCTTTTTTCGTTTTTCTTTTTTCGGTTCCTGTTGACATTTCCCTCGCCAGACAAAGAGAACGTGAGGTAAACAGTCTTCTTTTGGGTTGGTTTCATCTCCATTTGGATCCTCCTGTTGTTGGGCTACTCTTTCTTTTTAAGTAACAGAGGAGAAGCTGATTGTTCTTTTGCTGTGTAATTTTCTACTGATAGGCTCTGCCAGCTCCGTCTGCAGCCACAAAAGCCCTGCTTGACAACTCGACAATTACCGCCACTCAATCGGGATGGAAATGCTGCTGGTGGTGCTTGTTGTTGTTGCTGCATCGCTTTTCCAGCCAGCCAAATGGCACAACTTTAAATGTTTCACAGTCGATGTAGATCCTGATGCAATCCAACATACTGTTCCTAAAAATTCTCTGGGGTAATTGAATGAGGAGCAATGATCAATGCAATTAGAGGCAAAGAAGTTGGAAAAACAGTGATCTACTTTTCTTAAAGTTGTTGGTTGATACGCAGATGAAGGTATTGAAATGTTAGTTCTGATTAGGAATTAACACTAAAAACTTGAGCGTCGTCCTCGTCTTTCACTGCAAACTGGATAATTTGGAAGTCATTATCATTCCAAAACACACGTGCATTACTTTTGAAAGTGCTGTACCAGTGGTTTTCCACGATAGACCTCAAGTTTGACTGGTCCTCTTCCTTTCCACTGTTCCATTATGCTGCTGTCTCCAGAGCAGGAGCATAGTTCTATTTGGAGCCCAGCAAAGCTCTCAGCTAATGCCCCCAGGGATGCAGCATCATATCTGGCCAGGAGCAATGCAGAGACGTCTAGTGGTGGAGGCTTTGTGGCTTGCCTTTTACCAGCACATCTGGCTCCAGAAGATTAGTGTGCTACTGGACCCCAGGAAAATACACATCACGTGTACTAGAAGGAACACAAAAACAACAAGCCTCAGAAATGCTTTCCGGAGCAGTTTGTTGGGGGAAGAAATAAAGCCCTGCCACAAACGGATTTGACTATGTCAAAAAAAATGAATGCAAATAGAAATGTAAATATGCAGAAATTAGATTTCTCCAAGAACAGGGAGTTAATCAAGTGGAAGTTGCTTTTAAAAAAACACCCCACCATCAGTCGCCCAGGGTTCCTCTATTGTCTCAGTCGCCCTCTAATGTCTCTCAGCACTTTAGGCTTTTAATGTGCATCTTTGAAAAATGCTTGTCTGACCAGCACATCCATTTTTCCTTTCCTCCTTAATGACAATTGTGTATTTATCTGTCCCTGGTTTGCTGCGGCGTTGGTAAATAATACACTCTAGAATGATGAACAATCCATCGTTGGACATGTTACGGCAGCCTCGTAATGAACTGAAGTCATTTGTGTGGCAGTAATTACACACTCCTCTGATTAAAGATGGCTGCGCTGGATAGTATTTGGGTAATTATTCCCTTTTGCTCTATGTGATAAGCTCATAATGTCCAGTCGGGGGGGATGTGAGGATGGGGAGGAAGTTAATGACATGCTAAGGCTGGTTAGAGTGAATATCCAGTCGCTTTTCTTCAATCACTCACTCCCTTGGCCTCTGTCGCCCCTGCAGCACGAGCCACTATCTTTTTGTGTAGTGTCCCAGCATGTCGGCAGTAGCCAGGCTAAAGTAATTGCTACCAACGTGGCCTAGATGTATTGAGCCCTCGTTATATGAATGCTAATGACAGCTAGCTTTAACTCTTTGGGGTTAACACAAACACGTGACTGTGTCTCCAACAAAGCTAATTAAACCCATCTATTTTTTTTTTCTTCTTCTTCCACTAATTCTGTGCTCCATGGTTGACCTAATCCCTCTCCTTATCCCCGCTTGCTGTTTGTAATTAACACTTGCCTCCCTCATCTCTCTATTTAGCTACTCTGTCAGCCCTGCCCACCGTCCCCCTCAGCCAAAGGCCTGTCTCTCATCCAGCAACGCATACCTCGCGTTTCCCTTCCAATGTGGCATCCTGTCACTTTGCCAGTGGTTATGTTCAGGTTTCTTTTTTTCAGCCCAGCCACACACCCCTGCGACTGCCTTCATCCATCACAAACACACACACACACACACACACACACACACACACACACACATGCGCACTCACAGAGGAAAACATCCATTTGGTACACCAGCGTGACCCCTACCTCATAGTCGAAGCACTGGGGAGCTGGAAGCTACTGATGTTAGCCAACAGTCAGCGTCATCTCAAATTTTTCTGGCATCGAGGAGTCTGAGGGCTGCTGAGTAGGGCAGGTATGTTACCTGCTGTAGTTGCTTTGGTGTTCACCTCACAAGTCAGGGTGCACCAGATAGCAGCCCCCCCACCCCCTTCCCCCCCAGGCTGTAGAGGTCACTGGGTTGTTGTTGCATGGCTGAGGTAAGCACGTTTGTCATCTGCATTGTGGGTTCGGGGGTTGAGCTAAAGATAAGCGTGTTGATAATGAAGAATCTCTGCCAGCCAGGCATGAAATGAGGGAATGAAGGAAACCACTGTTCCCCAAACCAACCAGCAATGATTAAACCAGTTAAGAAATACAGCCACGTAGGAAATGAAAAGCTGTAGGGAGGTCAAAACTCTGGCAATACTGCTAGCATATTTAGCATTATAATCGGCCTGTTGTGTTTGCGGATCCAACAGGGTCATTCTAATAAATATAGTCAGTGTTGAAATAAAACAGAAAAAAAATAGCCAGTCATGTGCATCCACATACATATCAGCCAATCGGGCTCTTGCAGACATGAGTTAGCCATGTGATTATATGGCTTCAAGCCAATAATTGTCCCAGGCTGTATGGAAGGTGAAATGACTGTCAGTGTCCAATAAGGGACACGGGTGACTCCATAGTCAGCTGCTGGCTTAGAGAAGTGCTGATATGATGTGCTTCTGCAGAGACCTTGCTCCATATATTGCTGGTATATTTATTAGCTGAATTCAAGAATGCCTAAATCGAACGAACTCTTATATAGTGAGGAAAAAACAAGCCACATGATAAAAGTGCATCATAAAAAGCATAAAACTAACTACACACAAAGTAAAGCCACATAATTAAAATATATTAAAGAACCACTGTAAAAATTAATGAATGGAGAAGTCCTTAAGGCCACAAGCCGAAACGTGTTGGTCAATTAATAAAGCTATATACACTCCACGTGTTGTTGTAGTTTGACCTTTCTAGTTTCTTTTTCCTTCACTGCAAGCCTTGGAAGTGAGTGAAGTTATGCTAGGAGTCTTTACAGGTTTTCTCCAGAATTAAAGTTGTGTGACAGACTTCCCTTGAGGCAAGTGAGATAATGAGTCTAATAGAGTTAGAAGTGGTACTTAACCACCACTTGTCTCACCATATCACTGGGCAACCTCATTTTGAGAGCTGCACTGAGAATGTCCATTTGTTTACATTAGATGACCAAATCTGCATTTTGTATAAATGGCTCATTATTTTCATGGGGAAGGACATAATTAGTGTCACGTTTCGCTCAGAACTAGCTTTGGAATCTTTACTTTATCAAGTACTACACTCTAAAATTGTGCTACATTCTTAACTTGGACAAACCCACTGAAGTACACAAGAAACAGGTTCAAATGCAAATTCATATAGCTGCCCTTTAAGACTTGGAACAGTGACAGCAACGCTCCGTTTTAACTCAAATGACACACTACAAAGGGGGTAGAAAGCCTGAGTGAAGACCAAGACAGAGACAGAATCCTGCCAACAGACCGGAGCCCACTGCCCACAGAGGGGTGCTATGGGGCGCCATCTCAGACAGAGAGCGGCACGGGAAAAAGCAGAAGAAAGTAAAGCGAATGGGCAGTGAGAGGTGGCCCCGGTTTATCGGCTGCGGCAGGCTTGGCGCAGCCTCCCAACGCTCTGGGGGAGCCCAGTGCTACCGTTTTAATGAATGTAAACGAGGACGGAGGGGACTTCCGTTAATGCTTAGCAGCGCTTCGGAAGATGCCAGG
The DNA here is from genome assembly GCF_963383615.2 of Lipophrys pholis. NCBI lineage: Eukaryota > Metazoa > Chordata > Actinopteri > Blenniiformes > Blenniidae > Lipophrys > Lipophrys pholis. Next base: position 19,037,243 of record NC_137646.1, on the reverse strand, counting down.
AACAGGGGCTCCACAAGCCATGGCGGACCTGGCAGCGGCCATGGCACAAGCCCAGGAGAAAGGCGCCAGGAGCCGTTTGTTTGACAAGGCCCAGAGATGGAGCTCATGCTAAGAACAGAGGGGCTTTGTAGTCGGGGCCAGATATGCTGGAGCACAGGCGGGTACACGCACTCACACATATGGAGGGAGACGAAAATACACGATTGTTAGACACATTTGATGGACTTACAAGCTCACCGTACCGATTACAGGCATAAACTTAATTCACACATACGATTCACATCATCTCTGCACTTACTTAGATATATGCAATCAAATCAAATGCTTGCATCAAGAGGGGAGACAAAACGATGACAAAATCATGAGCAATAAAGGCAGACACACCGTCGCACACAGGCCTTGATCCCTAACGTGCATTCACACAGACACACATTGGCCACTCCAGGCTGTGGTCATTTTCCTGTCATGATTTAAACAGTTGATCCAAGGCCTTTTCCAGCCCCCCACATCCACTACCCCTATGCAAACCCTTCCCTCATTCCTCTTCTCCTCTCCCTCTCCCTCACTTTCTCTCTCATCTTGCCGAGAATGAAAGTGACATTTTTGAGCCTGCATCCCTCAACTCGCACTCTGTCGCGCTCGGGCTTGACAGCGGCACATTCAAGGCGGTGTCAGGCTGAAATTATACTGTCTGTGAAGCTCAGTAACGAGGCAAGGGATACAGACACGCCGAAGAACAAGCACACCCCGGAGCTGTGAGAGTCAACCTTCGCCTTTGAAGAGTGATGAGCAGTGGAGGGAAGAATCAAGTGGATGAAATGAAAAGGAGTGTTTGTTTTTATGCCACAGTTTATGGAGTCTGTTTCATCTGATTTTTCAAGATTGCAGGTTCAATACAAAGTGTGCGTGGGCTTTTAATTTGCTACAAGTGCAATTTCCCTTTTAGTGGTAACACTTTGATTAAACCAAAAGATGAGGGATGCGGGTTTGATATTGTGTCACACTAACATAACTTTCATTACAAAGGCAGCGACACCAAAGGCGTCGTACTAAGCACTTATTGCAAACTTGTTACATGCGGCGTCGGAGAGAGCTGCTCTGCTAAGTAAATGAGCCAGAGGATGACATCACTGTTAGCAAAAGGTCAAAATACTCCACCGAGCCCTCAGCTGCACACCACTGACAGCTGACACCGAGACGACCCACCAACAGCAGGAGCACCGTTTCGTCAGTTTGGTGGCTTCATGTTGCCGGCTGTCATTCTGAGCAGTGGCACCGTTGCTTGTGCAACTGGGATGTTTTGTCAAAGGTTGTCTGCTCCATTGACCTCGATCCGATTAGGGGCTGCATAGATTAATACGGAAATATTTTTAGCATGCGTACAATGAGGAAAGCAGGACTCCTTTCTGATTTCAGGGTTGCAACATTGTCCTAAGAAAGTGTGTTGCTGTTCCTTATCTGGCAGTGGATGTGCTGTTGAGTCACTCCCTCATGCTCTGCCTCAAACCATGTGCTACATACTGCAGGCCAGCCTCAATGGAAGATTCTTACCCAATCCCCTGCCGATGACGCGCTCTCTCTCCCGGGCCAAACTGCAACTGCTACTGACACAACTCGTGACACAGCCCGAGAGGAAGCCAAATGTAGGCACAGAGAGTGAGATAGGAGCAGAGGGGGCGAGAGAGATAGAGGAGGGGGCTATAGATGCCATGTCTTAAGCCTTCTAAAAACAAAAATCACTGGCGTATTTATGCCGCCATGGAAACGTACCTTGTGACAGCACCGACTCCTCTGCATTAAGCTGCCCCAGCCGTGACCTACTGCATTCCATGTCAAGCCTGAAGCAGCAGGGGGGGAAAAAGTTAGATTAGACAACGACGGAGGAAGACAGGAACATGAGAGATTATACACCCTGAGATGGAGCTAGAGTTACAGTCAGCCGGATAGGGGTGAGGGGGTTTGTGATGATGGCGAGCCTGGGAAAGTGAGCTATGCTCAGACGAGCTTCAGTACTAAAGCTCTAGTTCCAAAAGGAAAGGGGGTCACTTGAGTCTAATTCCTCCATGGGAGACTCAGTCAGCTGGGGTAAAGGAAATGTTAATGTTCAACACTAAAACCTGCAGAGTGTTAAAACCGTTACTTTGAGGAAATCAATTACGTTGCAGTGTACATAAACAGCAGTTGTTAGGTTTTCCCCCACAATCTGCCTCAGCTATTCTACACAGACAACATGAAGCATTTTGAAGTAAACCTAACCAACTAATGCCATAGTTATTTAACATTACTAGATAACTGCAATCATATATTATGAGCCAGGCGTGATATTTGCTTTCATTTCCATGATGCCTTCCTATAAAAATAAAAGTTGTTGTGCTGCTTTAGCACTTGGCCGCTGGGTGGATGTGCTCCCTCGCTGAGAGCCTCCTCTTGAAACAGACTGTTCCGTCTTGTGTTTCCATCAAGCGGATGGAGTTTCAGTCCCATGACCGAGCTGCCAGTGTGGAATTGGAAAGGCAGCTAACACTGGTTGAATCTCCCCCGCAGCTGCCGCCTGCTTTCTCATTCACCCGTTTGCCTTTGTGCGGGGTATCAGTTCCTGCTCCGCATGTAGACACACTACACTGGACCGCCTCCTTTCCTTTTCACGCACACAGATACTACCGCACACGTCACCCCAGTCTGCTTTCTAATGATATGTCCTACTCTGCCCCTGCAAAGCGAGACCATGAATGGGCTGGAAAAGTGGGGCCCCACAGAAGTGTGACGTTTTCAGCCAGGAGGAAACTTCAATGGGACATTTGCTTGGAAAGACTCAGGGAAACATTTAGGATGTTGAAAGTCTTGCATGTAATGCATAAATCACAGAAGTCTTAAAATCGCACCCGACCAGCCAAGAACGAAATGTTGTAGCGTTTTAATTATTCAGCATCACTCTTATAGACCTTCTGTGTATAATTGATTGCATGTTTCGAATGCCCATAAGTTAGTGTCAACCCAATGCTCAATGGGAACGACAGCCAACATGTTCAATCAGTACGTCCCTGGGATTGACATTGAGATGTGTTGCACTCCATTGTTTTTGACAGAGTGCTCCCAAATAGCTGCACCAGTCAGCGGCGTGGGAGCTGGAGGAGCTTCATTGTTAGCGTTGGGGATCTGCCCTTGCCCTTGGTGGACGTGTGTTTAAGACAGGCGGGCAGCTGTTGGCGCCGGCTGGAGGAGCTGCTTTGGAGGCAGGGGTCCATCCCGTAAATGGAGCCGTGTGGTTCTGATGGATCAGCACATCAGTTCCCCTCCTGCAGGGTCAAACAAATGGAGGGGAGCTCAGAGACTGTATCACTCATGATGAAGTAAGCAGGGGAAAGAAAGGTGGAAAGGACTAGGATAAGGAGAATACTTTTTTTCTGTCTTTTTTTATTTTTAGAAACCACAAGGCCTTCGGTGATTTGAGAAGAACTTGAAAAATAACTTTTCATCTCTATTATTGCCAGCTATGAAGGTTTCTAATGGCTTAACTGATAGAATATAAATCATTGTACCAGCAGAGTGAGAAAAGACACAACTTTGAAAGTAGCTCAAATGTCACTACTAAAACATCATACAGTTTAAATGTTTTTATTTTTTGTTTTGGTGGTGGTGGGTGGGGGGGGGGGGGGTAATCCTGATTTAAATAGCATATTAAAACAGTCACCACTGCACCGTTAAATTTCTTCATCTCTCATTAGTCATGGCTTTTATTATAACAGTGAATCATTTGCACCAGTGAACTTTGCATCCCATAACTAAACATTGAATGTACAGCGTGAGCTTTAAAGTGGAAAAGCAAGTAAGATCTTCTGCCTGAGTGGAATCACTAATTCACTGTGGTCACATAATGCTGTACGTTTCAAGTTTGCAAAAGCACAATCCAGAGAGGTGAAGACGAATGCAACATGATGAAAGGACTTAAACTCCTAAATTAAAACTGTTATTTATATTCTCACAACATGGGCACATCCATGAAGACTACATTCAAGCCGACTGTTTCTCATCATTATAGAACCAGTTGTTACTGTTGTCTCTCATGCAGTAAAATGAACTGGGATTGGGTTGAACCTTTGTTGATTCCAAGCTTAAGAAATCTCTTTTATTTTCATGACTTATTGCTGATGCCAGACTGTTGAAGAAGTCTGTTACTTTTGGTGTCTTTAACATGCGGTGATGCTGTTAAGAGCCCAACCCCATTGCGCTCTGCTCATTATGTACTTTTAAACCAGAGGTACTTTTTGGGAAAACCGTTTCGAGTTCAGTCTTTCCATCAGATATGTGACATGTTTAAACGTTGGCTCTAAAGGGACTCATCGGCTCAAAAAACACATTTTACTGATTCACACGATGGCACGGAGCCACGACGCGGGTAAATTCAAAATTTATGACTTTGTTTTGTTGAGTACACTGACATAAATTAACATGAAACAATGTTCAAAACCTTTCTATTTTGATTAGGATACAAGACTGATAACTTTGGTAACATGATGAATTACCTCGAGCATGAAAATGTTTTTTCATGTCGTGTGCTACAGTCTGACTTCAAGACGCATCGAGCAATGTGAGCTGTACTTGCTTCATTCGTGGCCACCTCACTACTTTTGGTAATGGGTGTTTAGATAAAGTTGGCGGTTCATTTTCTACATTGTCGTGAAAAGTATGAATCTACTGAGAGAGTATACAGGCTAATGTAAATATTACCAGCTCCAGTTCGAAATCAAATATTAGTCGGTTTTTTTTTTTTTTTCGTAGATATCTTTATCGCTTCCATCAGAAAGAAACCGTTCTCAAGAGACTTACATGAATTATTTAACGATGATAATGTTTGCTGACATCTGGAGTATATTATAGAAACAACAGCTCAGTATACCAAAATGGTAGATTGCATTCAGTTAATAATGATGTTGCCTGTCTCGCTATGTCGTGCCCAGAATGGCATGTTTGGCTGGGGAAAAAAAAAATTGATTTAATTTGCACCCATATTCTTAAAGTGCCACCTTGTCAGTAAACAAATATAAATCATCTGCGGGAAACAAGCAGAGATTAAACCCTGAAAACATTTATCATAAAAACCTTTAGATAAATTCAAATATCTGTGTGAAGAAAGAGAGAGAGAGGGAGAAAAAGTGATGTTTTATGATGTGTCACCTTCACCCATTTATTTATTTTGGTGCTGAAAATAAACCTAATACATCCAATGGAGAAAAGACAAAAGTGATAAGAGCAATCTGAATGAATTAGAAGTGGCAATGACTTTTTCTCAAATTTATCTCAAGGCCGGTAATAGCTTGGTGTGATCGTGGTTTTTGTTACTTGTGTAATTTCAACATAAATATTTTGGGGAGCCACAGTCAGTTGGCAACCCGTCATGCGCACACGTTGTAATCAAATGTTTTACCGACCTTTTTGTGTACATGGATTTGGTGCGATATGAAGCTCCAATGGCTGCAGGGTGATGCAGTGGTTAAGCACTCCGACCTCACAGGGAAAAGACCCCGGTTTGTTTGCAGGTTGGCTTTTCGAGGTGGATGCTACATCTGTGTTTGCTTGTAATTTTGAGGCTATAATGTCTTCGTGAGGCCAGTTTATGACTTCACCTTGTACCTGTGATGTTATGTCGGCTCTGTGATGGACTGATGATCTGGCGCCCACCAAAACAGCCCCGCTGAGACCAGCCCGAAAAGATGGTATCTGTGCAGCTCCGGGCTCACTCTGGTGCAGAGCAAGTGTACCGTGATAACAGCTGCACCAGGAGGGTGCAAACCAACTGCCTTGTGCAATATATAGATATTAGTGAAAAGCCTCCTATAGTCCTATGAGCTATGCATCCCACTGCCAGGATTTATTGTGAAACTCCTTTTCACATTGGCTCAAACTCACAAAGATTGTGGCACATAGTTACAGAACCACTGAAAATCAGCATACTCTGCCATTTGGTATTGTATCACATTAATACCGGCACACTTACAGCTGTGAAAGCAGCCCTGATGTGGGCAGATATAATGCTTCGATGGATGGGTGAATGGATATTAGTGCAAATTTCAGAAAGCTGGAGAATAGATCTTTGTCCAATTGCAAGTAGAAACTAAAATTTGACTGTAAAGGGCTGAAATATTGCTGTCTCTAAGTTGTCTCTTGTCCTTAATCTGCTGGTTTGGCACGTGTAGCTCAACCGGCGATGGCAAGCGAGATGTTGATGTAGAAGAGATGTTCCTTCCTTTCAGCCCATCCCCCACCCACTGCTTCATTTAGCTCGCCATTTCTTCATCCATGTATTCTAGCCAATCAGTAATTCAGATTGCATCATAGGCTCCTTGTCTATATAAATCAAGAGGCCCATCCATGAAACATATCTTTTTGATAAAGCTGCCTCTTCATCAAGGTCTTTTGATGCTCCGTTACTAACCATATTGATTCGTCCTGAGATTATTTTTGGCCACATGGGCTTTTCTATTTTTTTTCCCCCTCCTTGTTTTTTTTTTTGGTTTTTTTTGGAAAGCATGACAGAAATGGATCTATGGTAATCGCATTCTATCTGTGACGCGGCGTTCTGTCCATTACTATACACTATCCTTGCTTAAGCCGGAGAATCTCTCTCTCTCTCTCTCTCCCTCTCTCTCCCTCCTCCCTTTTTCCAGTCGTACCTTAATTGTGCTGTTAGAGAAGCAGAATCTAATTCTGAAAAAAGCATCTACACGCTTGCTCCTCCCCGCTATCTCTCTTTCTATTCGCCAGCCTCCCAGCTCTCTTGCTTTCGCACACACAGACACACACACGCAAACTTTGGTCGACGGCAACTCCTAGAAAGCAAACAGGCCTTTGGCTGGAGGAGCCAGATAGGAGCTGGTTGGCTCCCACCAATCCTTTATCTGAGCCAGCGCTGCACATCAATAACACAAACACCACCACCACCACCCCCGTTCCTCGTCCCTCCCTCCCTCCCTCCCGCCATCCTCTGTCACCAAACAGCCTCCCCTCCCCTTCCTTTCTCCTTTCCCTCCAGCTTGTACTCCTCCACTTTTAATCTTTCAAAACAAAACGCCAAAGCCCCCTAAGAGAAACGGCATCAAGCTGAGAAAGTGATAAAGCGGTTATTTTTTGCTTTATTTTTTTTTTTTTGCGGGGTTAAGCCGATGGAATTATTTCCACGTTTCAATCATTGCTGTGTGCATTTTTTTGAGGGGGGGGGGGGGGGGGGGGGTACCTTCCTGGGTTTTTGCTAATAACCTGTTGATCGTTGCTTATACTTTGTGTAGCTTCTGTGCAGTCTGACTGCTGCGTGCTAACACGGAGGGACGTAAACAAGCAATCTGACACATCAGTCAGCCAAATACTTTTTAAATGCCATCGTGTTCTACAGCCCTGTGCCTGTGGTGTGCTCTGTGATTCTCACTTTGATTGTACTTTTTTTTTTTGTGTGTGTGTGCGTGTGCGTCCTGCGCTGCCTTTCATAAAAATGAACAGAGAGGTTTTTTTTTTTTTTTTTTCCCTACTTCAAAATGGAAGCGTGATAACGGCACGTATTCACCCTGAAATCATCTGGATGCAGATTTAATTGCGTTCAGGTTGTTTGATCTTGTATCCAGCGAGAGTCTGGTTACATGTTAGATAGCACCAATACAAGGATTTTGAAAGTGAACACACACACGCACTTTCACACACACACACACAAAGGAATTTATCTCCAGTTCCATATTTCCTCTTATTGTGCTCCTTTAAAAAGAGGTTGCTAACAGTACAGGTGTTCTGTTCACCCACCGATAGAGCACCTTGATAACTTCCGACCGGCCTAAACTTCCTGGTGAACATTTGTATTGTTTTTTTCTGTTTTTCTCTGCTGAAGCGATATTTCCTCAAAATGGAGTGTGCCTGTGAATGTTCATGTAGCTTTGGGGGTTTTGCCTTAGGGGGGATAAAGACTACAAGACTTCCTGTAGACTCCTTGCACTTAGAGAAACTCCCGTCCCAGCCAAATGTGCAGAAACTCTCCCAGAAAGCCTTTGAGCGAAAAACACGGAATTCCCTTCAATGTGGCGTCGCATAAATTGAGCACAAAAGCAAAAATATGCTCACTTTTATACCCGCTTGTGAAAAGCAGGCAACATGCCACATAAGGGCACGAGGTCCCGCTCCAACTCTGCTGAATCAATAGTGCAGGCAAAATGGCACACTAATCAACATTCCATTATTGCTATTTGCATATTTGATCCAGGATTTGTTCAATGGATTATACATATTACCTGCATGATGTTTAATTGCCTTTTTAATAGACTCTGTGATTAAACAAGGAAGTTGGGTTAGGCTGGTGGGGGAGACAAAATGGGAGGGGTGGAAAAAAAAAGTGCCGAAAAATCTTATTAGAATAAGTTGCGCGCATCCTTCGGAGGACTGTGTGAAGGCGTCGGAATGAAATAAAGCAAAGATCCGTCTTGCGATAGAGGCGGCGGTGGCTGTTCAAAATTCATTCATTTGCCTGGTATTTGTTTAAGGAGATTGAAGAGGAGGCTGCCTGTTTCCGTCACCACAGAGTTTTATATCTTATCATGTTTTGACAGATGAGAGACGTGAGGCACTGGGATGCACACACTTAGAGCATTGTTGCGTTGTGAGTGCGCAGATGAATCAAAGTTTGGCTGGTATGTGAAGTTTTCCCAGACTTTAGGATAATGTGGAAGGGAAGCGCATGATTGTTTACCTGAGAACGCATCGTGTGTAACGGCAATAAGCCCCACGCAGGATATGACAAGAATTCTCGATCCTTTTGTCGTTGCTGCGTCCATGATGAACTTTCTCTGTTTTTGAACAATTAATCATACCGGCGGAATAAAGGGAAGACTGGAAGCTAACGGCTACCACTCAAGCATTAAGACAGAAAGCCAAGTCGGGGCTAATGACTGACAATGGACTCTCTTAAAGCAGGAACAATGGACTCTCTAATCTGTAGAAGTATTAGTGCCAAGCTTTAGGTAACAGAAGTGAAGCAGTACAGCATTTCCAAGTCTGCAGATTTCCCTATATGTCAGGGCAGGGGTGCATCTGAGGTGATGTATAGCTGTCAAATTAGTGATGGCGATGGAAGTTGGACTGGGTCCACCTCCCATTAAATAACCGTTGTCTGGAGATGCACAACGTATTCAACCTTCATTTTGAAAATAACAGAGCTTGTACATAGTTTCATATGTATACCCAAACTGCTCACAGCTCCGTTATGGGTGTTTATCTTTTTAACAGAACTATGTTTGAAGTTCACCTCATTTCTCTCCACATATCAAGCTTATATGAAAGTCAATATAGATGTCAGTGACCGTAAACCTGTCATTGAATTACATTCTCTATTCTTCTCAGAAAGGTATTTTTGAGGGGACGTGTCCATGCTCCGCTTCCAGAGGGATGCAAATCTTAAATATAAAGATAAAAAAAACTTTTCCTTTTTGCAAGATAAGAATCATTTTAAAATATTTCTCTTGTGCAACAAAACAGGAATAGAGTACAGTTAAGTATATGTTTCAATGCCATTTTGTTAGAGCCAGAGGCTAAGGAACCGCGTTCATTAGAGACCCCTGTGCAAGATTAATGTAAAGAAAATCTTCATTTCTTATTCTGGAGGCCAACATACATACACCAACACACTTTACATAGACATACGTAATTAGACACATATATTGACAGCACATGAATGGATTTTGATTACATGGTCAGATGTCGTTATATGCCTTGTGGCACTTTGTCCTAACAGGGGGAAAATCTGGGAAAAAATGAAAAAAAACATGTCAGTGAGGTCACCCTCTCCTACAGTTAGCGGCCAGTCACCTGCTCTCATTAATAAGGAAATTAATGTTGCATTCCGTTTCAATTAACCTTCCCGGGCTACACGAGCAGGACTGGGAGGGAGGCCCTGGCACCCGCCGAGGTCAAGGTAATTGAATCAGAGGTACAACAATCACGAGGCTGAAGAGTTGCTGTGGTGTTGGGGATAGCTGTTAACCTGCCATTAGGGTGGTGGTTGAGGCTGCTGTGTGTCGGTTTGTGAGGGTTGTGATCCGTCTTGTCAGGCCGGGTTGAAGTTAATAGTTTTTTTGTTAGTTTTTTTATTTAGGTTCTTTTGGAGATCTGGTTATTCATCAAGGCAATTTTTGGAAACTTGATGGATTCCTAACTCTGCTCAACAGATCAGGATTTTCAGAAAAACTGATTATACTTTGTCAGCCCAGGGTGGAAGATCAAGGTGGTTTTTGTTCCATTTTGCTAAATGCATCAAATACACCTCCAAAAACATACATATGAGATTAATTGGTGACCATAAATTGCCCCTGAGTGTGAATGTAAATATGTGTGATTGTCTGTCTCTCCGTTCTAAACACATTTTAGTTCAGGAGCCACATACAGCCCAATGTCATCTTGAGTGGGTTGAACTGGTAAAAAAAGTACCATAATAACCTTTTAAATGTAATCTTTGTTTTTTCGTTGTTTTTTACTGCTGAAAATGACAGCAATTTCATTATAAACACAATTTTAATATTATGCAAATAAGTCTAGCACTATAGTTTCTGTTGAGATTATTTTGTCACCTTTTAATTCCACATTAATGGGTGGTAACTATACACAATGACATCACTTAGAATTAAAAGCCTGTGCTGATGTGCATGTTGTTGGGTGAATAGCAACTCTAGTTTCCATCAGGTGATCAGTTAGTATCGTGGATGAATACTATTTGAGATTTATGGTGTGTTTTCACTGATCTTTCTCCAATAATAAGTTCACTTTAAAAAAAATTGAATGTTATCCAGTTAGCAGCTGCAAGCGCTGTAAAATAATAAGTTGTATACAAATATATTTTGGATGCTGGCTTGCCTCGAAGTCACAACGCATATACAAACATATTTATAGCCTTTGAGTCCTATGGTGTTTTTTTGGTTTTGCAGGAGTTGTGTGAAATTGGAACAGACTGTTTGTTCAAGACAACTGTTTTTCTGTTTTTCAGAGTCTCATTTTGTTACTGTAAGATTTTCCCTCCTTCATCCACCTCTGTGCCCCCCACCCCCACCCTCCCTCGCTACTTCCTCTCTCCTCTGGGCTGTCTCTGATGATGGTTGTCTGCTCCTCGATTGCGCTGCTGAGCATTGGCCAACAGTAAAACACACCTGGGTGTGTCCAGCCATCTGATGAATGACCCTGCGGCTGGCGGTCGGATCGATACGATGAGTGTGTGTTTGTGCGTGCGTGCGCCAGAACATGTTGGGGGTGTGAGACGTGGCGGGCACGTTCTGCTGAGCTGGAAATCCCATTAAATCCTCCCTGCCACACACACACACACACACACACACACACACATATACACACACACACACACACATGCATCCATACACACACTCGTGCGCATGCACTCACTTGCTTTGCCACACTACATCCTCTGCTAACACACATTAGTAAACACACCCACTACCTATCTATGTCTTTACTGACACACACCAGCCCACACAGAGCACCTTTCAACACTGCGTGTACACACACACACACACACACACACACACACACACACACACACACACACACACACACACACACACACACACACACACACACACACACACACACACACACGCGCTCTACCTTTGTTGAAAGAGGCCAGCTATAACTCACTGCTCTCCTGTACTGTACCAACTAGAGCGATGCAAAGCTCCTGCTCTCCTCTCACTCCCTTAACACAACCAGGCAGAACCCTCAGATCTTCAGCTTTTTGTCAGGAAAATGTCAAAATGCCTGTAACGGCGGTACTCAAGCAGCACAATATGTTTGTTTGTATGTGTTGTGGCATAGTGATATGGATACTATGACTCATGTCTCTGCAGGCACCCAGCACGTCTTTCTGGCAACATGCAGCCGTATGTGTGTATATATATATGTGTGTGTGTGTGTGTGTGTGTGTGTGTGTGTGTGTGTGTGTGTGTGTGTGTGTGTGTGTGTGTGTGTGTGTGTGTGTGTGTGTGTGTGTGTGTGTGTGTGTGTGTGTGTGTGTGTGTGTGTGTGAGAGTAAGTCTGTGTGTGTGTTGTGTAAGCAGCTACCTTGTCGCCCTTATGCCTGTGCTGGGGATTGTGGCATTGGCATTCGAAAATAATCTCTTTCTATCTGTCTTCATGTGCTTTACCCCCTCCTCACTTGATCCTGCCTTTCCATCCTTGTCTCTCTTTCTGCCTAACACCTTCAATCCACCTGTTTCCCTCCATCCCACTTTTGTGTACCGCTCTCTTTTGTTGATCTCGCTTCATCTGTCATCTCTTCCCCTTTTTTTTTTTTCATCCCTCTCTCCACCCAGAAGCCCCTAGCGTGACATTCTATATCTGACACATCATGCATGTCCTGCTCCGATGATGCCAGCGCACTGACAGATCAGCCACAATGTGTGTCATCTGGCGGGAGGAGGGGGAGGAGGAGGAGGAGCAAGAGGGGCAGAGGTGGGTGGGGGGGGGGTCTATACGACTGGCCAGTTCAACCACAGACAGCTGTGTCGTCCACACTCTCAGAGGTGTCCTTTAATCACAAATCAAGCATTATTTGGACCGCTGGTATGGATCAGATGTTGTCTTTGGATGATTGCAAACTGACATCCATGCAAAAAATATTTAATGTGGGATTACCATGTATATTTATGCGCTTAAGTATGTATGCAATTTAATCAAATGAAAATAGCATGTAATTAATAATCTCTGAAACGGCGAGTGCGCCTTTTAGTAAAGATGCTATTACCCATCAAGACACATATGAAATAGACATGTTATATATGGTTAAATGGTCGGAATATGAATACATTAAAAAAAGAGCTGAATAATCAAACGGAAATAGTGGCGACACTCCCACAGGTATCAAAATTGAAAATCCGTCCGATCTGAATCAGAGGATCTAGATAAGGCTCGAATGATTCGAACCTGGTCCGGATTTGACAGGTGGAACCTCTCTTCCTAAAACCTCTGACATGAAAAGCTCTGCTACTCTCTTTGCTATTGAAGTGTATGCTGTCGTCATGCCAAGATCTAAAGAGCTCTCTATGGTCTTCAGAAGAAAGGCTGTGGAGAGCCGGGCAAGGGATTGAAATAGATTTTCAAATGTGTTGGAAAAAAAAAAATAATTCCTACCACTGCCAAGAAGGCTCCAAGAAGTAACTCCTGGTGTCGTAGTGCATGTCTCTTTTCAAATTTGGAAGAAATTGCACAAACTCCCCACCAACCGCCAACCAACCTGATCGACAAATAGGAATTTGTTGTACTTCTCTCTCTGCTGTAACTTTTTCCATGAGGCTGCATGTACATCGAGCCAATGCAAAGTGTGTCGATGTTAAAATAAAGAAACAGCCAGCGGCTGATATCTGTTTGACACAACTGCCTAATTGTACACACAACAGCAGACTTGCGTGTAAAAGTTATTTCAGGAACACACACGCAGGCCATTTTGTCAAGTGTTTTAGGGTGATACAATGGAAATACCAAATTTGCATGAATGTAATTAAGTCATTTTAATGAGCGATGCACAAACGGATCAAAAACTTTTATTCAAAACAGAAAGGGCTCGTCTTGATCTTCATTTTTTGTTTGTTTTTGTGATTATCTACAACAAACCTGAAAATATAAACCAACTCGTTAAGGTCAACAAAGTTATTTGTAACTCTAAAAGTCTGCTCTAAATGTTGCCAATTTTAATAGCAATCATACAAAGCTAATTCATACTTAATTTAGAATAATATATAGAGAATAAGATGATTTGTATAAAATGAGTAATACTACTCAATTTAAATATTACTCATCATAACTCTACTCAAAATTAGAATTCAGTATATTGGTGTAAAGTAACTCATACTCGTTTCTTCACCACCTTCAATGTTTGTTATACTACTCGTTATATATACTAGTTGTCCCAGTGTGCATCGGTACCTTGCAATACTTTGAGCAACTTTTCTCAGTGAGTCAATGTCTGGATGCAAACACACGTGTATTAAAAAGCTGGACGCACAAAGCATGAATGCAGGCGACTCCGTATACATAATGCATATGAGAGCTGCCAAAGCTTATTTATCCTGTCATTGGCTGCAGCATGGCTGACTGAGTCAGGCTCATCTCTGACCTCATGATCTGCCACTGGGTCACACTAGTAATTAAATGCCTGTTAGTTAAAGCAATCCTATTGGTTATGTCACGCAATGTCGAGGGGCTTAGAGACCCCATCTCAACCCTTCTACCTTCCCCAGTGAGCGAGCCTTTAATAGCAGGCTGTATCCCCTACAGGATTTCTAGGAAATACTGCATAACTAACCTGAATGTGGTTAGATCAGCTTTTTTTTTTTTGCACTGCACCTGTGGAGGTATGGCATGGACTCTATTTCCATGTTGTCCTCACTTACTCTCAGTGATGATCTGAGCTGTCTATTGTTAGTTATGACTTCATGTTCATCCCACTATATGCGATATTACTTGGTGTTTCATAGATCTAGAAACATTGAAAAGCTATATTATCTGTTGTTGCTTGATCATTTTTTTTAATAGCTCCATAAAGCTGATCACTTTATAAAATTTTCCAACAAAAAATGCAAAAATAAATATTACTATTAATAAATATGTTACACAGAATTCTCAGTTCTCGTGTCTTTTTAATTTTGTGTTTTAATATTTGTTGTGAATTAGAAGCACTGATTGAAGCATCGAGGAATTCTCTTTTTTTCTATCATCTTGCCAGTCGTGTGGATTGAAATCGGTCTTTGTGAAAGAAATTGACAAATTGATGTCAAGAAAGACCAAATGTATGTAGTTACTATTGCTCCCGAAACCATTTTAAGATGTAACGCATATTCACTCAACTTTTATATTAGGCACAAGCCTTTCTCACGGTTGTCTCTACTGTGAATTAGTAACTAGTTGAAACTACAGTGCTTCACATAATGTACAGTGTCTGTTTGACCTTTGTAATAGGCTACAAAACACTGACGAACTGAAGAGTGACAATGTTGGTGTGTCACACACACGCACACACACACACGCACACACACCCCAGATACTGCCCTTGCCATTCTCTTCAAAAGCACACAGCGCATGACTGAAATTGCTTCAGCCTTGTGCCAGTGCCGCTCAAAAAACCCATTGTTTTTGTTTAAAGCTGCGCTCTGACCATGGCCTAAAGTGACAGCCACTTTCTCTTTCCTTCTTCCCCCTTCTCCTCTGTCTCCTCTCCTACTATCTAAGTCACTTCTCTTCCCCTGCAGCATCTTCAGTAGTGGCCCGAACCCATTCGCTCTCTTTTTACGGACTGGATTTGTGCCTTCATAATGAACTCAGTCATAGGAAGAGAATGAGCAGGATTAATCCAGCCAACGGCAACGAAGGGATTTGATGATGTCATCTGTATGAATGAAGCAGTTAGCGGATTATTCTCTCTGAGGTGGAAGCGATCCAAATAAATGAATGTGAACAGCAGGGCAAAGGGTGCAGGAGTCGGCGGAGGAATGTCGGAAAGACAGACGTGCACTTTGCTGTTGAAATGGGAGTAAGACGCAAAAAAAGAAAAGCAGAAAAGGAAAAGACAGTCGGGCAGGACAAGGAAAAATATAGACACACAAAGTGAATATGTGAGGATGAAAATGATTGATGGATGAGCCAGGGGAGACAAAAGAAAGGACAAATCAGTGGAAGAAGATACAGGTTAGTTTCAAACCTCCGTCTTTCCATCTGTCAGAACAAATGGCATGGTGAGAAGTTGGTCTGGGCAGACAGTGCTTAGTGGAAGGTGTCAGCTTTGAGCTATGGGAGTGCTGCAAGGAATCCGTCCCGGAGGCCCCAGCTGTGGCAATCACTGCTCAGTGGGCCGCTAGGCCGGAGCAATCAGGCCACCAACAAGCCATCAGCTGAGCTCTCTGCCGTCTGTGTGCGTCACCCACCTCTCCCATCATTCGGATCACGGACATGTAGTCCTGCAAGTGTGCAGCAGTGCAGGTGATTTACACACCTGGCAACGATAATGCATTTCTGTTAACATCTGTACAAAACACAGCCTAAATAGATTCCTGCTTTAAATAAGTTGTCTTATAGTTCATCGCCGTAAGCAAAAGTTGTGTTCTTGAAACTCGTATTTGGATAGCTTCCTCTACTTGTCACTGTAACAAAAAGAGCCGACAGGCGTCTCGCGAGAACAAATGCATCGTTTGTATACCTATATTGGTACTATTTCTATTGTTGTGGATGCAAATCTTTAAAAATTTTCCATGATGGGTTGGTATTATTTCAAAATACTAGAGCAGAGGTGAGCACTCCTGGTCCTGGAATTAACATGTCATTGTAAAGTAAAAAAAAAAAGCCTGATCAGTAGAATCAGATGTACTGAACTGGGAAGTCATCTAGATTATAGAACTCTAACTCTTTTGGACCACGAGTGCTCACCTTTATGCAATGATGTGGTAATTGAGGGTATGTGGTATCATATACTGCAGTATAGTACTTACGTAGATGAATTTCTTTGCAAACTCCCTTTGGTTTACAGAAGGTTTTAGATCAGCTGGTCAAAGCGGGTTCGGTTTCTCTCCAGGTTCATCAAATACAGTTGATGATATTTGATGAAAAAGATACCCGGTGCTAAACTTCCTTTACTAAACTTACTTTACTGTTCTGTTTACCTGCCCTGGATAAAGTGTTCTCTCTGCTCTAGAGAAGAAAAAGCCCATAATGTAAGCAATTTTAGAATTCAGAGAGAGACGGCTGCACTTAAAATCCACCCCTGGGTAATCTATTTTAACTTGCGCTAAAAACTCTAAAAGAGAGATCTCAAGGAAAGGCACATATACAGATGCATATTAAGCATGCTCTCCTGCTCTTTCCCCTTCCCCTCCCCTTCCCCGTCTCCCTCCTTCATAAAGGTCCTAATGAGTTGTCGGTGGAGCTGAGGCAAGACATCCGTAATGTGCCATGAAATATGTAAGCCAGGCCTTTTGGAAAGTGTGTCTATTTCATCCCCCCCGACTCTTACCCTCCCCTTCTACCTCGATCCCACGAGAAGGAGGAGAGGAGGTTCTTTCTCTGATTAATGTGCTCTGCAATGGCAGCAGGGGCAGGTAAGGGGGCGTGGTGCAGCCCAACATATGAATCTATCCCGACACCCTCCCTTTCCCCCTAATTAGATTATTGGACTGATGAGGTACCACCAAAGATTAAGTCCTTCATCAGTTCTGAGTCGGGTGGGGATGGGGAGGAGGAGAGCCAGCCAGGAAAAAAGAATCAAGGAGGTGCACTAGCCACTTGTTTGTCCTCTTCAGGTCCGTCCAATCTTTCTTTTAAAGCCCGTCGCTGTGATCGAGGCCTATTTATAAGCTATGTTTTTAACTGGCTGGAAGAACTGGAGTTGTACTGTACTTCCCGTTCACATATCAGGCAATGTACTATTTTTTTTTAATTTTTATTATTATTAGTTGGACAACATGTATCAGTGCTGTCTCATGCAATGTGCTGAGTCTAGCACAGGTCACTCTTTTGAACTCCTGTCCTCAGCCTCAACTTTTCCAGCTACGTAGCAGGCTTATAAATTACCACTGGATACACTGGAATTTTTGGCTTCGTGGTTCAAAGTGGTTGGCAGCACACCACCATCATGCATCAACTTACATGTACGAATGTGAGCGCGAGCTAAGTACAAGTAAGACTCTGACCCCTCTTTTGGATGTAGGCCCAGATGCTGCCGCTGAGGTAGCTCAGTCGTGTGATTGGAGCATTCGAGGGCAGCAACTGTGGTTTGCGTTGAGTGCATCTACCCACACAGGTTATAGAGGCTTCTGCATGAATGTTGTGCTGTTAACAGGGGGACTATATTTGAGTTTTGGCAGCATAAATGTCATAGCACATGGATTAAAGAGCACGTGAGCCCGATTAGGAATGCGTCTATACGTTTGCCCTTTTGTCTCTTTTTCACGGCTATGCCGCAGAGGGACATCGGCCAGCGTCGCTTTCTCCTAAAATATCCTCACAATCATGACTCACGACGTGTCCTCTGAACACAAGACCCTTGATGTTTTTTCGCACCCCTCTTTTGATTGCAGTGTCACTGTTTTATGAGTCTCTTTTCATAGAATGTTGCAGTTGGCGTGCAGTTGCCGTCAAGAGTCCAGATGACAAGTCAAGCGGTGTCCTTGACTAACGTAGTTGAAACAAAAGGTCTTACTGCTCATGACATATCATATTTTACCTTGTCAGCTTGTCTTCTTTTAAAAAAAAAAAAAGTGATCGGTGCTATACATGGTTGGCAATTTACTTGTCCCAATTGCGTGTTCTTTGTTTCTCCTGTCATTTACGTCCGTTTATGGTGAGAAAACTACATACTGTCAGAACAGAACTGAACTGGCCTCATTCTAACATTGTCTCAGTTGATTTTTTTTTTTGTTTGTTTGTTTTTTTTTACTCCTGAAGTGACAAGTTGTTGTGTCTCTGAGCAACTTATTTATGATCCTCTGCCACTCATGATATAGTGTCCCTGGGCATATGTGTCGCTGTAAGGCTTTAGAGCAAGTTTTTGGACAAGTTCCAGGCAAGTTGTTCCACCAAGTACTCCATTCCTGCGCCATGTGTCGACTCAAGGACTCCGTGCTAAATTAACCATTAGACATGCATATTGTGCCCTGTTATGGAAGTTATAATCACAGTTTGACTTTATCCCCAAATACTTTTTTTTTTTTTTGAGTTTTTTTTTTTTTTTTCTCTCTCTCTCTCTCTCTCTTAGACTGGCATTGTTCCGGGAATCAATTGGCTTCGTCATTGTGCAAGTGTGTTTTTACCTCCTTAAATACTTTTTAATTCATGTGCCTTGTACCACAAAAAAACACACATTTGCGCCATTAGTAAGTTTAACTGTGCCTGTCAGTCTTAAGCGTTCTCCAATTCTATAATACAGCGAATGTTAGCAGTTTTGTTCGTGGAAAAGCAGCTTACATGAAAGCAGGTCTTTAAAAATGTCATTTAAAGAATAGTAAAACAGTTTCGAAATTTTGTTGCGTTTGGGAGAAGTAAGCATTAACATTGTTATCAACTTCCAGTATTTGTTCATTTACATCACTTGCTGCAGCCCCGGCAAATGTAATGTGCTTCTTGTTCAGTGTGTTTCTGTGTGTGTGTGTGTCTAAGTGTGTTTTTGTAGGCTATTAGGCCAGAGGGGATGGTATCAACCGGAGCTTCCCGGGAAGATTTCCAGGAGAGTGTGTGTGTGTGTGTGTGTGTGTGTGTGTGTGTGTGTGTGTGTGTGTGTGTGTGTGTGTGTGTGTGTGTGTGTGTGTGTGTGTGTGTGTGTGTGTGTGTGTGTGTGTGTGTGTGTGTGTGTGTGTGTGTGTGTGTGTGTGTGTGTGTGTGTGTGTATATGCACTTACTGTTTATATGCTTGCCTTCTGTGCTGTGTGGTTTGGTTGATTTAAGACTTTGCTGAATCTTTTTTTTTTTTTTTAACTGTTTTGTACATTGGTCACATTCTAACAACAGCCAGCCTGTAACGTCCAGTTCACACCAAAACATATATCATTAGCAGTTCAAAGTGTTCGGTACTCTTAGTTTCCAAGGCCTTGTCCAAATGCACGTGTGTGTGTGTGAAGCAACTTAGATGTCATCGTGCAAGGCCATGAGTTATTACATGGTGACAGTGTTATAGCACTTGGGTCCCCTGTAGCAGGCAGCATGGGGTTCAGATATGGCCAGGGTCAAGTCAACCCATGCTTGTGGCTTATCACAGCCGGGTTGAAATAGTACATAGACCAGGACATGCTGTACGCATCGAGAGACAGTGTGAAAGGGTAAGGAAGCCCGCGGTCCGGGCATTAATAGACTTAAGGACATGCATGTATGGGCCAAGTTTCTCCACAATGAGCTGTGGAATCTCACATTGTGTGTCGTTGACGGATTTTTGTTGAAAAGTTCATCACAGCTAATATATGCAAACAATGCAATGCAAAGGACTGGTGTCTTACAGATTATGTCGTTGTGAAAGCAGGGAGACATTGCCCACATGGAGGAGGACCTGTAGCACAAAGCGTTCACAATGCCAAGTAGTGTAGTGGTCCTGCTTTATACACCGGTAAGCATATGAATTAGCTTCTCTAGTCAGCTGGTCGCCATCTGATGAAGCATCTGAGCTGCTAAGGATGAAACCCCAGTCAGCAAATGGTAATTCCACTGAATGAACACATTTAACCTGTTGAAGATTGAACCACAATACTACAAAGCTACTATCTATCTATGGCGTTTAGCAATGCTCACAATATCTCAAGCAAGATTAGGTGATTTATTTTCTGTAAATCTTTCCGTTTGTCGAGTGTCTTTTTGCAGCCCATTTCTAATTATTTGTAATTATTGTCTGGAAGTATGTCTGATCTGCCAAAGTCTCTGAAGCATTACTAAACTACACATCTTTATGTTGACACCCATCTATAGATCTTTGGTACTTCCTTTATCTTAACTTCGGGCCTGAATGCCTCTGCTAAGAGAATTGCATTGTCTCTTGACGCTTAATCAAGTTAACGATTTGAAATTCATCCGAGCAAGTAACTGGTTTGTTTTACATCTGTCACCAGTTTTCTGAGTGGTTATAATGATCATTCTGAGGTTTTTTTCTCATCTTCATATAGCAATTGTTTTTATGTGACTAAAATTTGAGGCCTGTCATCAATCTGTGACTGTATTAAATGCAACAGGCTGGTTAAATTCAGTAACTTCAGTAAACATAAGCCCAGGTTATTGGTGAAGTTGTATGGTTTTGTTATGTTTTTACCAAATAGTGTACATTGAACTGCACGTTATTTAAGGATCCAACAGATCATTTTCCACTCTGCAACGTGGAGGGTCGGAAACAGTGGCGTGGGCCTTTTTTTGAGTCCGGGATTCATGCTAATGAAAGCTGAGCCCTTTATGTCATTCTCTCAGAGGTCCTGACGGTGTGTTTTGTTGTGTAACTGCACAACATGAAATGTGTGAAGAGAGCGAGGGAGAAGGAGAGCACTCTCCCCTCCAGCTGTGTCTCTTGGGGAAACATGCCGCCTCGATCCACGGTGGAAATAAAGGAGTGCAGGAAGGAGTGTGTGTTTTTTTCCATTTACTGTGAAAAACACACACACACACACACACACACACACACACACACACACACACACACACACACACACACACACACACACACACACACACACTTCCGTCTCCCACTCTCCCAGGGGTTTCAATTACTGTCTCCCTTCACCTCTCATTAGCACGAGCAGGCCGTTCATTCTTAACAGACACACACACACACACACACACACACACACACACACACACACACACACACACACACACACACACACACACACACACACACACACACACACACACAGACACACGGAGGGTAACACTTGTTTGAACTGAACCAGAGCATCATGGAGTGCACTGCTCGTGCTTTAATTCTGGTATGTTCCATGTCGCGCTACATAAATGCGACGCCGCAGTTTGCTCCCGTGACTGTAACTCATGCTAAAGGTTCTTTTGATAAACACCGGCTCCGTCGCATCATTCATATTCATCACTTTCCATCAAATTCAGAGCATCATACCTGCAACCACTGAGCACTTTGCATGATTGATGGTGTTAATTATCGCCGGCTGATGTTTCACTTTCTCTCTCAAGGCAGATAAAGTTCCAGCAAAATGGTGAAAGACAGCGGTGATGGCGTGCTTTGTGCCGCCTCGATTGCTTTAGCTTTCACACAATACCTTTTTGTCAGTGTTTTACTGTTTTTAGTCTGTTGGGTTTTTTTTGTTGGCCATTTTTCTCACATGACAGACAATATTCTTTGTGAGTCTTCTTTCCAACACCTTAGTTGTGTTTCATACAAACACGCCTACCCGAACTCCGTTTTCAGCACATTTTTGATGGAGCCAAAACTAAAAAAATGAGTCAGTGTCTCAAAAATCCAAGCTTTCAAGACAGGTTTTAATGGTACCTGTTTCTAATTTGTATTTACAGGCCGTTCTGGTTGCTCACACAGCTGTCGGTGGTCCTGCTTTCCCACATCACTCTGCTCGACAGGAAAGAGGGGCCTTTTGTTGAGACATCTGAGTTAGCCAGCAGGCTAATTCTGCTAATACAGATTAGCTCCCATGGGAACTGCCGTATTGATTGGACAACAAAGGCTTGGAGAAAAACGCTCCAACATTCAATTATCCACACCGATAGACATAATGCCATTCTACTCCTCCTTCTTCTCCTCCCTCTCTTCCCCCCAATCTCTTTCTCCTTTTCTCTCTCCTGGAAGAATCAGCGAGGTCGGAAGAGGGGAGCAGACAAACATGCAGGTGTGCGCGCATGTTATCTGATCGCGATGCTATCTCGGCGTCTGAGTGGGGGGAGTGTTTGGGTGCTTTCAGCCTCTCCTCTGCCTGTTTGTGTCACTCAGTTCTGTATTCAGATTTTCCATTGTTTGTTTATTTTAACATTTTCAGATGCGGCGTCTAATGTTCGGGGGAAATTGTGTTAATTCCGCTCCTGTGCATCAAGTAATGGTAAGGATATAATGTCAACATGTGACATATGCAGTCCTCAGAATGGCCTGATTTCCCCCGAGTGTACAATAGTAATGGACTGTGTGTGTGTGTGTGTGTGTGTGTGTGTGTGTGTGTGTGTGTGTGTGTGTGTGTGTGTGTGTGTGTGTGTGTGTGTGTGTGTGTGTGTGTGTGTGTGTGTGTGTGTGTGTGTGTGTGTGTGTGTGTGTGTGTGTGTGTGTGTGTGTGTGTGCGCGCACATGCACGCACTGGCAGAAGTATTAAATGGGAGAATGAGGGAATGGGCAGCATGTCAGCTGCATCCTAATCAGTTTATAACGACAGGGTGTGGCCTGTGCGCACAATTAATAACATTTGAAGATATTTCACACTAAAGGGAAACGTCTTAAGTATTTGAGTTGCCATTCAGGGTACTTGAAATATTTTATTAATCCCGTTATGTTCCCTCCTCGCCATTTCTCCAACTAAAGGCCAATGCAATCCAAATAGCTCGTCTCGTCCCAGCTTTTGTGTGTGTGCAATGCGTCAAAATCAACTGAGCATGTTTGCTTTAGTCGTGGCTCTGCGCCCTCTTTACACAGCCGCAGCGTTAGCGCTCTCTCATTAGCTCCGACTGTTAAAGCTTACTCTGATTGCCTCCGGTCAGAGCTGCGCGCCATTCGCCTGCGATTCCTCGGGAGCCCCAGAGGTGAAGGCTTCTCATTTCCCACAGCCAATGACACGTGAAGGCGGCACAGGTAACAGATGCATCTTCAGTGTATGCATAAGTGCGCGCATGCGGACACGCACAAAAGTTACTGTCACACGCACACACCCGGGTCATTACCATTAGACGAGTGCGGCAGCGCTTGAGTGGGTGAAGTAAACGACTCATGATCTGAGAGAATTATTAGCTAATGGCTGGAGCATGTGTACGGAGTGTGATCTCTCAGAGGAGAGTTGAAAAAAGAGGACGCAAAGGTAGAAAAAGGTAAGAGTGGGAATCGCGAGGCAGCAGCCAGAGGAGCCGGCGAGGAGCACACTCGCTCTCCCTCGGATCAGCATCACTGGGTTACATTCATGTCTGCTACCCCATGTGAGAGTTGATCGGTGAGCTAAAGGTCTCTCTTTCCTGAAATGTCAAGCCTTATGAACAGGTGAGAGAATAGTCTTATAACTGGGGTTTCCATATTGCTTGTGCCTAATTTATTTCCCATTATAGAAAATGTTAACAAAGCATTAATGAGCTGCTGACTAGTAATCCTCACTTTAAAGCACTATGTCAAGGGAACATCTGATCCCACTTTGTATGCCGTTGTAGTCTTCTGAGCATAATGTGCTGTGCAGCAACATTTCCTCAGAAAATCAGTTTCACTCAACACCTGATAAGTTTACAGCAACTACAGAGAAAGTGGAGTTAGACTGTGCTTCCATGCTCTGTACATAGCTTAATTGCTTTGAAGGATGAAGCGTGACAAAACAAAAGCTAAAGCAACACGTTTCTGTTTAGTGAGCTTTAGCAAAGGTAGTGTTTGCTAACCATTTTTTAAACTTTTAGCAGCAGCAGAAACTCTAACATGACCCTTTTCTTCCCCTATGTCAGCTAAGTGTCATTCAAATCTGATCAAGTAAGTTCATTTTAATGTTGTGAGTTCACTTCAATGCCTATTGTCAGTTTTTATCAGTCTCACAGAGAAAGGACACTCTGACCCTGCTGCACCTGCTGAAACCAGAAGGTGAAATTAATCGCTGCCTCTTTCAGCGGTATTAATTATGACAAAACAATCTGGCAAATCAAAAGAGGAAGTGTTTGACAGTGGTGTTGAACCAAAGTACGCAGAGATGGTTTTTTTTTCACAGAACCAACACAGCCGAAAGTATCCTTTTTTCAAGTAGTACCTAAACCTAACAAAATGCATTGCATTTATAATATGTAATTTTTTGCACAAAATCAAAGTAGTTGAAATATGTATGTATTTCTAACCATTTTTTTTTCTAACTAGTAATTAGTTAATGCTTTAGAAGTCACATTTGATTTGTTCGGCTGTGTGGGCTGTTCATGAGCGCATTAATTATAAGGTAGAATTGGAATATTGTGAGTCATCCTCCAATCCAAAGGTTGGTAGTTTGATCCCCACTTCACCCTGACCATTATGCAGGAGCATCTTTGGGAAAGACCGTGCATGGCAGGCAGTCGTCACCATTGGTTTGTGAGAGTGTGCATGAATGAGTGATTACTGCTGCAGCAGTGAAAATGCTCTGTATGTGTGAAGGACATCTTAAATGTAAAGAACTGATAGGATCTGCTGATTGTCATTCAATTTGGCAAATTCATTGAAAAATACCCCCCCCCCCCCCCCCCCCCCCCCCCCCTCTGGTTACTTAGATTTCCAGTCCAAAGAAATTACATTCATGTGGAACTGGTGACTCTGACTGGACATGTGTTACAGCCTGTCTCTCTGCATTCGCTCTGTGATAGACTGGCCACCTGTCCAGCGTGTACCCTGTTAATGCATATAGTCCGCTGGGACCCTAAGCTGGAGAAAACAGCATAAAGATAGACATTTTCCCACAGAGTTAACTTTGGTCATTACTCACAGCATCTCAAGCTTTGTGTTAAAAGGTGAATTATTGGATGACTGGAGATTGCATTTCTACTAATGGTGTTTTCATAATCAGTATTGCAGGCTGACACTTTTGCCCTGAGCCAGAGGAAAACTATTGCCACTGGTCAGTGATGTTGGCCTGGCTTGAAAAGACAGCACCATATCACTCGAACGCATCAGCCCCTCGCAACCTCCCGAAAGTAATTTCAGGGTTAGGGCAAAGAAGCCAAGTTGTCCAAATGAAAAGGCCCTCGATGAAGAGAGGAGGCCATTTTCCCGAGAAGCCGAATTGACTGTTGCAAACAAGAGGCATGACCAAGATGAAATTGGCTCACCTGAATCCGTTTCCAAGGAGGGAGGAGGGGAGGAATGGAGAGATGAGAAGAGGGGGAAAGCATGACAGAGACTGGCAGAGAGCGACGCAAGAAGACAAATGAGACCATGAGAGAGGAGGAGGAAGGGGAGTGGGTGCAGGTGCGAGTTCAGGGCCAGCAGAGAGGTACGGAGATGACAGGAGAGAAAAAGAGGTGATATTATCTCGGCAGAGAATGGAAGACTGAACTTCCCCATGTTGTTTGTTGTTAAACCTTCAGTCAGAGTAATATCCATTTTACCATATTGTCATCATCAATAATAAAACCTCATTCCCGAAATCAAAATGAAATATTTACAACCCATCTCCTGTACATACTTTGTCACTGCGTTGAAAGCTATGCATAAACATTCAGATAGTAATACTGCACGGATCTATTTAAGGGATTATGTTTGAAAAATGTTAGCTTATTGGGATTTGTATAAGTAGTCGTTTAAATTACAGCCGTGTATACCAAACCCTGACTTCATTTTTTTGTGGTTGCAGCCATTATGTGTCTCATTCCAATCACTTTCAGTCTTGAAAGCTGCATATTTAAATAGATATTAGCCTTGATATGACCAGAGATAAAAGCTTGTGCAAGCATGATGCAACATCTTTCCTCATCTGGCGATCATAATTGCACATCGTGTTTCTCAAATGAATTTCTAATTGGGAGACTCTCCTCAGCAACTCGGAAACTCTGTGAAACTTTTTGCTCGGCCACTATCACACTTTTATGGCCTAGCATAATTGGGACCATAAACCTGGTCTGAGCCTCATTCAATAATGATTCCCTGCTCCAAATACCTGCTGGCCTTTAGCAGAATATTACTTATTAAGCACTCCAAAATCTAGCGGAAGTATTATCTGTAAGGTCAAGCGTGGAGAATTTTTCAGAGAGACTTTATGAGCTTGGCTTCTTTCACATCTGTATGCACTGCAGATTGCATGCTAATGGATGGCGGCTGCCATTTTTAGGTTGTTTGTCCCTTTCTAGGTGCTCGTGGTGGCACCTTTAAAATGCAAGTCTTAAAACTTTAAAAATGGGTTTTAATTAGACTTTTATTGCATTTATTTATTTTTTTATCCCAATTTGAAATTATAATTAATTGTACTGTTATGGACTTCACTTATATTGTGCATTTATAACATTTCAGCAGCCTCGAGTGCCTCATGGTGTCACATTCACCCATTGACACACACCCACATCAATGGCTGCCATTCTAAGTGCTCGACCTCCATTGGTAGCAATTTGGGGTTCAGTGTCCACGGACATGTTGAGATGTTGACATGGTGTGGAGGATTGAACCACCAACCTATAGATTGGAAGACAACTGGCTTAACCAGGTTATCCCTGTGGTGTAGAAGAAGAAGAAGAAGTAGGTATACTCTTGATTTTGGTCTTCTTTAAAAGCATTTTTTTAAAGACTGTGCCATGTAACCCAACACTATTTAGTGAAGATCCATCCATACTTTTAGCTCAATGTCAATGCATCTGGGGGGGGGGGGTGTACACAATGCTGACTGAAAAATGAGTAGATATACATGTATGCCATATACCCACAAATCCCCTGGACCACACCACTGGTTTAACTACATCTGCTCCACATGACACCAAATTATTCTTCCTTTTTGTACCTGCACTTTTACATATAATAGACGGTTATGGATGCCTTTCGGATTTCTTGCTATAGTTTTCGGCAGGACTTAAGAATCTAATTCTGGCAGTGTTTGTCTCCATATCATGTTGTCACAGTGATGGACCAAACAGCTTGAGGAGCTTAAAACTAGATCAAATGAACAATGTAGTGTGCAGCACAGCAGAGAGAGAGCAATCCACAATGTTTGTCACCAGTGCATCTCACAAAAAAAAACACATTTATGCTTTTATTGCCCTTTTTTCAGTCTCATTTTTCCACCTCCATACTATAGGAAAGCAAGACCTCTATCAGCAGTGGTTTAACTGACCATGTGTCGTTTGTTTTCTCACAATTTTCAGTTACGGTTCCACAATTTTACTACATGGCAAAAAACATCAATGAATTAATGGTTTAAATGCTGTTTTCCATCCCTCTGCAGATTGTGGTGTCTCCTTGAAAACATTTTTTTTGGTTGAGGAAACTTTGATCTGACTCTGCCTGGCCAGACTGTTGCTCTTCCAGCTCTTCAAGACAGCTGCTGAAGAGCGACGGCTTAACATCTGAATGAATCGTATGAATGGTTTGCTTCATGTGCGGACTCTCATAAATTTTTAACCACCAAAGTCTCCACAAGCTTTATTCATGTTTCAAGCGTCATGTCTGTCAGCAAGTCCTAACGGGAGATCTGTTTTATGCCTCTGAAATCCTAAAATTCATTTTGAGGATCATGGGGTCCTCTGAGAAATCTCAAATTGGTGTACATAAAACGGCTTCACAAATTAGCAATTTCATGACTGTTCCTTTGTTTAATACGGTTGATGCATTTTATTTATTTGATCCGGGATTGCACACAGAAGTAGATAGCAGAATTTGTCTTTACGGTTCGATTCTCCATTGGATTGGAGAAGATAAATCACCCCTGGTGTAGGCAAGGTTCATGTGGTGAGGCATGTTGGCCTGCCATGTAACTATTTCCCTGATTGCCTCATACTCCCAGCCATTTGACATTGTTGTGTTGTATCCATCTCAAGCGAGGCGGCGATGGATTTGCTTGATTTCTTTAAGACAAGAGTTCAATCATCCCTGCTATCCCATGGTGTCACATCAGATTTTATCACACAGGATATTCAAGGGTGTGCTACGTGATTATCCCCTGACAATACAGATAAAAGCTCACTCACTCACTCACTCTCTCTACCTCCGTATCCCAAACACATTGCTCGGAGACAGTTTAGCCAATGATACACTGACTTAAACCCTCCCTGGTGCTTTTGTACACACTTGCATATAGGCACAAAGAAAAGTAAAGCTGTAACCATCAGTACCCCTCCCTGGGTCAACAGGGTATATCAGAAGTGCAGGGAGGAGCAATTGTTTTAGTGCAGGACCCGTAGTGTACCCATTGTGAGGCAAGGCCACCATCATCAGAGAGACAGAAGAGAGAATCATCCCTGAAAGAATGCCACAGATCGCTTCCCCTCCCTTGGCTTCCTCCCCTGGGAGACTGGCAAAGAACAAGGCGAATCCATCCGATCGAATGTCACGCAAATACACAACCCCCACGTCCAGCAGTCCTGTGATTGCTGTTGGTATACCCTGCTTATTGACCCATGCTGTGTGTGATGTGTGAGTTTTCTGAGACTGTGTATGTTCACGGGTGTGTGTGTGTGTGTGTGTGTGTGAGTGTGTGTGCCTGCATGCGCGCGCATTTGTGTATGTGTGCGAGCATTGTTTGTATCAGAGACGGATTGGAAGGCCATCATACGCTGAGCTGACCCTATCTCCAAGGCTCGGAGGCTGCATGGAGAGATCAGAGCGAAAGCCAAGCCCACTGTCTCCTACTGTGATGGAGGAAGGGTGTGTGTGTGTGTGTGTCTGTGTGTGTGTGTGCGTGTGTTTAGAGACAAGATGACATAGCCCAGAGCCCCTCTGCAGGTACAAAAGATAAGAGAGAAAGAGAAATGGGCAGCTCCACAGATGGTGGAGGGCTCTGATGAAACTGTTTGGGCGTTAATGTGTGAAGGATGACACTTGGTCACATGTATATGCATATTTAAGCACATAAATTGTGACAGCAACTTAAAGTCAAATGCAAAACAGTGTATCAAGTCACTTTAGGATGACTTTACATGAAGGTGAGTTTACCTGTTACTTAATTAATTTACAGGATAAGGCTGGCTGTATTACATGTATTCTTATTGTAAACCATTTCTATCGTAATAGTTGGTCTCCTTCCAATTTTCTGCTCTGTGTGTGGTATTCAAGCTTTACCCATTTGTTCTAACTAAAGGCGTACAGCCCTACAAACAGGCCACAAAGTTTTATTGGGAAACAAGCACAGCAGGGCACCATAGTTTTGAGAAAACATGAGCAAATCAGGAGTAAAAAGTGCAAATTATGGAGACTACTTTCAGCTACTAATTAGTGCAAAAGTCTGGCTCACTCACGTCTTTGATGGCTTAAAAAAAAAAGAGGATTTTACCTTAGTTCCTAAACTACCTAAATAACCAGCGGCTGCTCTATTTTCTGCCATTTGGTACATTGTATTTTTGTGTTGAAGTAACAATTGACCAGTGCGGGCTTTTTATGCAACTGCAGCGGCAAGAAAATATATGCAAACCTTTTAGAAAAAAGCAAAAAATGGTGTTCTGCACTAATTAGCCATTTCAGAAATGATTTATGATCTTTACCTGCATCACACTCATTCAACCTTCACAGTGCACCCTTGAATGCAAAGATTAGTATTGCTTTGATAAACTTGAAAAAAAAAAACTGCTTCTGCAGCAATACTCTCCAGCCAGCGTTTACAGTTACCAATAAGTCACACCAGCACAATGCCACATTCATATTCCATATAAACCAAACGGACTTGCAGTGATTAAAGCCACCAAAACACAACTTTTTGAGAAACGGCTCCTGAGGTGTATGTTTTGAGAATGCTACTACTGCACATGCACACCACGGCAGTAGTAAATAATTCTTGCGCGAGTAGATGGACAATAACAACAATGGTGACTTCCAGAGTGTCATGATTCCAAAGTCTATATTCTACTGGGACTTGGTCGATTTATAGTTGAGAGTCATCAGGAATAGCAATCAAACTCCATCGTCTGTCCATATCTGTCCAACATCTTCAAAGCGTTGACGTGGGAGGGTGAAACCTTTCTGAAAAGAAAACACAAAAACAATATGTTTTCACTTGAACTATTTCAGAGCCAGGGCTTAAGTATCTTCAGTTAACTTCTGATCTTGTTTGATTAAACGGATTTAAACTACATCTTATTCATTACATAGGTATATTTTCTGGCTGATGTAGCTGCCTGGGTGGATCCAGGAGTGAATGAGATTGAATGTCTAGAACTGCTATTCGGGATTTTCACCTTACAGAATTAATTACTGCCAAATCAACAGGTTTACCGAACTGTCACGAGTAACTGAATTACTTTGAGCAGCTTCAACATTTAATCTCACAGGTTAATTGTTTGGAAAGAGCTAAAAGAAAAAAAGAAAAGAAAGAAATGCGTAAGAAGAACTTGGCTATCAGAGACTTTTTGTGAGCACAAATGAATTAAGCCCCAAAAAATGTTAATGCTTTCTGAAAAGCAGCTGGCCATGGTGATCAGCCTTTCGCGGCACAAGCGATAGTTATCAGCAGAGTAGATTCTTTCCATCATGCTTGTTGTCACTTCAAATATCTTAGCTGCATGTGAACATAAAGCTTCCTCAGTTGGATGCTACCCACGTGCCTCCAACACACACTCGACTGTATATCATCAGATGACCAAAATGTACGCGCACAAATATTTTGCAGTGAAAAGTAACTGGCACCCTGGGCAACAGCTGCCGTAGTTCTGAGGCTCCCCTCACAGTGCCGTCTAATCCTTATGCAGGTTAATCCAACTCTGACCCCCTCTAGTCCTCACTGACCGATCATATCTGCACCTCCTCCTCTTTCACTCTATCTCTCTTTTTCTCTCTCTTTCCCCCGTATGCTTTGCCGGTACAGTCCTTTTCAGTGTTTCTTGTCTCCGATCACCCACAATCTCTTTCTCAGTATCCTCCCTCTATCCGGCGCACCAGCCTTATCTTCCTCTCTCTTCTACTTCTGACCCCACCTTGCTGTCCCTCTTCCTCTTCCCACCTCTGAGTTGCCTTAAGGAGATTTCAAAGCCCATTCGACAGCAGTTCTAACTGCCAAACTGATGGCCAGATAAAGTTCCCATTTACCTTGTCCTCAGTTTCCCATTAAAGCCCATTTTTTGGGGACCGTAACTTTAGAGGGAATGGGAAGGAGCGTGGAGAAAAAAGAAATCAGCCACTCGTCCAGCCTTAAGCCCTTTTTGCTGTTTATTTGCAACAGCATGAAGGTGGAAGGCTAGTTTGTGGAGGAGGAGATGAGGGGAGAGAAGTAGAAATAGAACTGGAAAAGGTGACTTGGAAGTGTCAGTGGCCTTGTCCCCATAGGAAGACATTGCACTGCGTAGCTGCACCCTCGGGCAAGGTAGCTTCATTGGCAGCAGAGATGGATGATCCGGAACGTTGTACACTGTGTGCGTATAGAAGTTACAGTCATTTTGCCTGTACAAGGACATAAGGCGCTCTGAGTAGCTCAATTAAAATGTATATTTTCCTCATTTACTGCCCTCCTGGGTGAGATGTAGCGATGACAGTGAGGTTTCTTTTTTCTTTTTTTTTTTAAAGGTTGCACGGGCCGTTGTGCATGAGGGTATTTTGGCAGGTGAGTGCATTTGACGGGGTGTATTTTCGGGTGAAGGCAGGGGCCGGGTTGCTTGTTGGCTCAGATGTATAACCCTGCAGTGGTGCATGCCACATGTGGTCCCCAGAGAGAGACTGGGCAAGGTGCCAGTGCAAGTTGGCACTGTCACCTTCAATGAGGGGGACCACTGCCACCACAGGGGGCCCTTTTAATACTACTTTCTCTAACTCCCATGGGATTTCCACATTTGTTAGGTGATATAGTAAATTACTTGTGCATGTTAGGAGTCTGGGCACACACACACACACATTAACTATACAATTATAAAGAAAGGGAAAGGTGAGGCATTCAGCAGCACCACCTCACGGTTCGCAAGTACGTTTTAAAGCTCAAAACCATTGCCTAAATGAAGTCTTTGTTGCTTACATCTCTTCCTAATCCGAACATTTCAGTGAGTCGAGGCTAACGGCTAATCCAGAACCCTAACCTGTTGCTGTCTATCCACCATACTAATGACCATATGTGTGCTTTTGCACCTCATGTCTTTATAAAAAGACAGAAGCTTGCCATTCTAGCTGTCAAGAGAGACACCAGTTCAAGCAGCTGAGGGTGGTCATAAATATTTGCACTGAAGCTTCAAGGTCTCTGCATCACCCGTCTGCGCATGTAACAATGCCTTTTTTTGAAGGGACAGATGGTACTGATATGGCCCTCCGCAAGAACATGCACGCTATGTCTTTTCATAGGATTTACAATACCTGCTTTTTGCAGTGGCCTACAGAGGCATTCCTTCTCGAACGATCCTTTGGCTGGTTTGAAAATTGAACTTGAAACACTTTGACTGCCCAGCAATCATCAATCAACCTATCAACCCACGACCCACAGCTTTAAGTAGGTGTTGTAAATGAGCGCTTGTAATAGGTATATTGACCCCAAAATTTACACATAGGTGTATGCCCGTGTCATCTATAAGGGGACACCCCCGGTGGAAACAGTCAACACCCGAGTGTACAATAGTAATGGACTGTGTGTGTATATATATATATATATATAAGTGGATCAAAACTTAGCAGAAAAAAGCCCTGGAGATAAAGCTATGGACTTTCAGTGCCAAATTACTTCATTTTACTTTAGTGAAAATTTGATTAGCTGCCATAATATTCATTAATCGCTAATGTTTGCTTGACGAGCCAACACAACTGGTCTGATGATATAAAAATGTAGGACTAAGACAATTAAGATCGAATTTGAACTTACTCACTAAACAATACTGTTCATTATATTCTCAGTTTGCGGACTGGACAATGATTTTCAAAAGAATATTGCTGAGAAGTCTGTCACGGCCTTTGTGAAATCAAAGTCTTCTCGCTCTGCCTGCTCAAGGTCCTCATACCTTATTATTCGCTGTGATTGTTATTGATGACCAGGATTTAGTAGTGAACACAAATCCAATACCCACAAATAATAAAATCAACCTTTCTCTCACACCCTCATTTCATCCGTTCCTTCCCTAACCTCATGTATGTACATATGTAGCAATACCCAGAAATATAAATCTTAGCTGGGTCCCTTGGTATCAAAGGAAGACTATATTTGACCCCTTGGGCTATTTTTCTGTGCTGTGCAGCAATCAAGGGCCAGAGAACTGCCTGTTAGTCCAGGATTAAAGCTAGCCCTCTCCACATCCATCAGGGGATAAGGCTACACACAGCACTGCTATTCACGAGAGGACTGACTCTAGCTCCGTCTTCAGGCCCAAATTGATCCTACCCTGCAATTTTATAGATTGCATCCAGTAGAGATCCAGCCTTTTGAAGGAATGCTACCCATGTTTGAGTTAGGCCTGGAACAAAGATGGATTTTCCTTGGGGGCTCCAGCCATTTGCAAATCTGGAAGGGCTGGTCTCGGATGTCAAATCTGAAACAGAACGTTTGGCTGCCAGGAGGCAGTGAAATTTCTAACAATGTCTTATTTACGAATCATTTCAACATACGTGGCCATCTGTCGACTGATTAATTTGGTTGCATATATATATATATATATATATATAAGTGGAAATCTACAATGTAAATAGTCAAAAAAATAATGACTAACCATTGAATGAAAAGGTGTGTCTAAACTTTTGACTAGTGGTGTATATACAGTACAATACACCGTAATTTACATAAGCCGCTACTTTTTTGTCCCACTTTGAACCCTGTGGCTTAAACAATGATGCAGCTAATTTATGGATTTTTACGGTAAACGAGCTTCATGCCAGCAAAACATGGGTGATGTGTTCAGGTGCGTCACGTAACGGCGGCTTATCTTCAGGTGCGCTAAATAGTACGGAACTTACGGTATTTATACCAGCTCAGCTGTCCAGTTGAGTGTTATCTTTTTTATTCAGGACTGTTTGGCTTTCTTTTTTTCCCCCATCTCTCTCTCCACGGTATCGCTTTATAATTCCAGCCCTGAGAAAGAGTGATTACTGCTTGTTGTCTCTGACTGCCCTTCACTAACCTGAAACAGGCTTACTTTATGATAGGCCTCCTTTTTTTTCCCCACATAGCTTCTCTACATACTGCTACATTGCCCCTTTCAAATGGAGGGCAACCCAAGCAGATAGCCTGGCCTTATCTTATCCTCATTCCCTCTCTCAGTCTGACAAGACGAAGAAACTACAACGCCTTGTGGTGGGGGAGGTACGTAAGGTTTTCATGCCTTAACGCTGTCCTCGGCACGACTTGGTGCGTGTATGACTTGCGTGTAACCGCTTCTAACTGCATACTGGGTTGAACGGCCGATGCATAATGTATTGTGTGCATAGATAGCAGGAGACCTCAAATGTGGGAACCGGATATATATATATATATATGAACATGCAAGTGCATGGAGCATCATGAGCATTCCAGGTCACATCTCTCCCACGTGCTCAAGGACCCGCTGTATTTGAGGTATCAATGTTTTAGGGTGCACAAAGCTGAGGAGGCCTCTCTCCCCCTCCCCCTCCTCCTCAACTTCTTTTTGTGTTATCCAACTCTTCCCTATGACTTCCTTGTGATACATGATTGATCTATGTGCTGCTGGACTCAGGTGGGCTGTTTTTATCTGAAGCATTTCTCATAGAAGACTTGTGCTTTGAATGATTTATGGCTGCGTGCTCTTTGAGTGTGGGTATCTCTATGTGCATTTGTGGGTCTTGACATCGCCACATGCGTGTTAACTGCCATGTTGGCAGCCCTTTTGCATGAGGAAACAGCTGAAATATAGCTAGAGTAACAAAAGTTGCTCCTCGAAACAAAAATGCAAACAAAGTGGCCAGAGGTGAAGGCAGGCATGATGTGAAGTCCACTGCTGCAAGAGGAAATTTCAAAATATCTGGGAGGGCTTAAAAAGAAAAGAATGAATGGAGTTCTCCAAGGTTCAATTGTAGGCCCCATCACAAACCACAGGAATCTAGTCTC
The DNA here is from genome assembly GCF_963383615.2 of Lipophrys pholis. Lineage (NCBI taxonomy): Eukaryota > Metazoa > Chordata > Actinopteri > Blenniiformes > Blenniidae > Lipophrys > Lipophrys pholis. The sequence continues at coordinate 19,001,943 of NC_137646.1, read as the reverse complement.
AGAATAATAACTGGAATTTCCTTGTACCTCACAGGCAGTGCCCACAATACTAAAGGTTCAGGGGGTTTCTTCGGTAAAGTGCAAAGGTCCCGATCCACACAGAACACTCCTATCCATTAAAAGCCTTGTCAAACAACCACTTGGTTCCCAACAGGGCCTAGCCAAACTAGGGCATGATTCTCACTTATACTGACCACCCGCTTTTTGACAATCTGCCGCGGAGAAAGTGAGAGACCCTTTAATGTAGCCCCCCGCGCCCTGCGAATGAGGTCAATCCATTTCCTAGGTGTGTATATGTGAGCACGTACACGCTGATGGAGGAAACGGTGTGCGGCATGTGGGACGGTTTCCCCATAAGTGTCAATTAGTGGCGAAAGCTGTGAGCATCAGTCACGTGACAACAGGTGGAATGCTTTTTAAAATGCCTGACTTGGCTTTATGATTAATATCTTCAACATGTCAGTGAATTCTGAGCTTATGAGTATCCCTAACTATTTGATGATGTTTTTTTTTAAGATCATCTTTATGGCATTGCCGCTTTATTGGCCAGTAGTTTAAAGCAATAGCAAATAGGAGTAAGTTGAGGAATGGCCTATTGCAAAACATGATCGCTGGGCTTTCGCTGAACGCATCAAACCTCAGGCTCTTATTTATATATTAGCTTTATCATCCTTTGCAGCATGAAGTCTTCCCCCTACTGATGGGGCCTTCCTCCAGCCTCTCTGCGTTTCCCCAACTATATTATCTCTGTGACTCTTTTCTCTCTCTGCCGGCTCCCGTCAGTCCGTACATGCTATGTGGAACATGGAGTCTCACTGAGCGTTCAATCTTTCATGGCACTGCTACACTTCACTCCTGTTTTGACACTCCACTCACTCAGCATGAGAGAATAGCCACTCACTCTCACTGTCAGCCCTTCTTTGTTCCCTCTTTTCTCGCTTCCTCTTGTTCTTTTCCCTCCATCTCTCTCTGTCACAGTGAATCGGAACGGCTGCAAACAGAGGCACCTCAAAAGACGCCACAAATAGGTGCGCTGCTGCCGTATCCGTCAGCATGTAGGGGGGGGAAGAAGGAAAGGCAAAAAGCCAGAGTGAAAACTAGCGAACACTATGATTAAGTAGACACTAAAGACACAGACACACGTGCGGACAACTACATTCCAAGTAAATGTCAACCTTTTTGATATTCTGATGGTTCACCCTGATTTCTCTAAGCAGATGATGCGTGGCCACTGCAAATGAGAATATGCAGCTCACACACACCGTTTCCTCCAGTACGTCCTGCTAATTCAGCTGCAAGGAAACGGAGCGCCAGCCGGGCCACTTAGCAGGCAGATGTATGAGGTTTGTATGTCCTCTTGGTAACAGTATACACATTCCGTCCACATAACTGACGAATGCTGAGTAGATGTAAAGCCTGCTGTGAGTGATGATTTGAGGGCTCTCTTCTCCTTTGTCACATTTCATGTGAAATTTGTAGATAGCATATACGAGTAAATACTCATATAAGCATGGTCGGGGAAATTTCGGCCCTGTCCACACGAGCTAAAACAACCTTTTTACTTCCCGTCGTTCCCCCAAAATATTCCATTCACGCGTCACTATGAGCACGGCTCAACACAATGCGGTACATATGCCAGGCCTTTAGGGGGCACAGTGACTCACAAACTACACCAAAAACGCAGAAGAAGACATGGAGACGTTTTAAAAACGTCCCCACTCCTGAATCGGTGTTTAAAACGCTCCAAAAACGCTGCCTTGTGTGGATTATTGGCTAAAAATGATGCGATTACATGAAGCGGCGTTCTCGTGTGGACAGGGTCTTAAAGCAATAACTTGGTTTGACTACAGTCAATAAGCCTCACTAACCTCTGGTACCTCAACCATCGGTCAAAGTCAGGAGCTCTTTTCCTTTAAGTATTTTTTTTTTGAGGCACAGCCGATGTTTCCGCTGCTTGTTTAAGCTGATGTCATCCATCTTTTATACCCACTTTATAGAAGTTAGGGTCATGGGCGCTGGCGCTGTCTCAGCTAACATGGAGGGCAGAGCAGGCATTGAACCAGTCAATCACAGAGCTCACTGAGAAGTGTGTGTGTGTGCGTGCGTGCGTGCGTGCGTGCGTGCGTGCGTGCGTGCGTGCGTGCGTGCGTGCGTGCGTGCGTGCGTGTAGAGGGAAGCCAAAATAGGTGGTAAAATCATTTACAGTCACAAATAGAACATGCAAGCTCCCCTAGTTTGGGGAAAAAAGTATATATCCATGTGATGAAGGAGCAGAGGGTGTCTGTGACCAGCCTCTGCCACCTATAGTAACCACCCCGCCCCGACCATAAGTTGAATATAGCATATAGACTATCTCTGGGGCCAGCAGTAAAAGCTTAATGACAAATTATCACTGAAGCCAAGAAACATCAACTTTTCAAAGTTATTGAATGAACACAGTTTGAATGTGAGATAGTCAAATCCAACATTTTGCCCTTCCAATCTCCTTAAGTTATAATCATATTTTACAAGGCATTATTACAACCTACTGTTACAGAGGGTGAATAGATGATGCTGATTGATTATTATTCTTTTTCAATCTATCTTTTCTTTTTTTTCCTTCCCAAGAAACACCACCCTGTGTAAACAGGCCATCAACCTGTGGATGGATGGATGGTTAAAAATTATAGATATATCAAATCTAGAAGTACTCTTAGTTACTTATGAAAACATTTATTGAATTTCAAGATGTCAAGCAAAGTCAAACTTTTCTGACAAAATTGTACATGTTGAGAATAAAGCCCAAATGTCTTGATAAACTTGATTATACTCAACAATTCAACTTAATTTCCAACATTTTGTTAATTTCTTGGAAAACAAAGTCATAAAAAAAATCCTCTTTCCTGTATTTCTATTTTAATGTGGCCCTCTTATGCGATCATAATTTTATGATGATGATTGCTACCATTTGTAATTTCCAGAATGAACCTTTGAATGTCTTTGAAAATCTGGCTTTTGCACCAACTTATCTGATTTATTAGAAAGGAGAGCTGCTGGAAATGTGTTGACTGTATCACTGTCTGTTCCACGAAGCGACACCAGTTACTTTTATTGTGTTTTGCTCAAAGCGCATTGATATTCACAGTGCACATCAATAATTCAAACAGCGACATGACATGCTTTGGTTTCACTCAGCAGGTATTATTTTTTCGATTGTGGCATTATGACACCACATGTCTGCACTCATTAATACTTAACAGTCATAGTTAAAATCCCTTGAGACTGTCAATGCATCAGCCAGTATTACTTTGAAGGATGGTTATTTTTTTCGGGTGTTAACATGGATATGATTGAAACAAACCAAAAAACAAACAAAGCCTTGCAGTAACAACAAGTGGAAATTCAAGATACTTGTTAATGTTTTGCCTGAGACATACAAAAGGTATGCATTATTACTTGATTTATATGTTTCTCACAATTTCTTTTTGTGACCGCTCCCATTGCCAGAATTAACATGGAAACGAAAGAGTTTCAGACGTTGCATCAACGTTTACCTCACTCGCAGTCATTTTTTTTTATCTCAATCAAGCTTCTAATTTTTTGCATTAAAAGCCATTCTTCAAAATTGATCAGCCTGACTCAAATTAGCAAGTTCTTCTGAGGGTAAATCCCAAATATGCATGATCTCTTGTATTACCATAACGTACTCAGTGATCTGCTTTGGAAGGGAAAAAAAAAAAAAAGCTTCTAATTTGCAGGAGAGAAAAGGGAAGACTCACAGCAGGAAGCTGATAATGCCATTGAAAACCTCTGAATCCGGCTGCCAGACTGCGTCCTGCCCCCTCTGGAAACCCGTCCCCTGCCAAAGTGTCACATCACTCACTTTGTATGTTGCCAAATATTTGGGTGCGCGTGTTGGGAGTGCATGAGAAAGAGGGGGGGGGGGGGGCTCGGCGGTGGTGATCGGTGGTATGAATTCCGCCACTGTGAGTCAGTCCTTTTGCTGCCTTCTTCTGTCCTTCTCTCTCTCTTCCTTTCCCCCACCTCTCATCTCAATCTGGCCTCTCTCTGTCGAGCTCAAGTGAGCCAAAGTTCAGCTGAAGGGCAAACTGACTTTACAGTAGTAGGCAAGAGAGTCATGTGTCTCCGGTGCTGGCGAGCTACACTCCTAATTGACCCCCCCCCCCCCCCCCCCACCTTCTTCTTTCACCCACACACATGCACTCTGTGATTTTTTTTTTTTTTTTATCTGATTCCATTCCACCAAAGCTGGTGTTGACAGCACAAAGCGGTTTATGGGAACAGCACGTCCATTCTTTCTAACGCCTCCTAATCACTGGCACTCCCTCTCTCTGCTAAACCTGAGCAAGGAGAAATGAGGAGAGACACAGGAAGAGAATCAAGGAGTATGGAATGAAATTACAAAAAAAGAAAAGAAGGGCAAAGAACTCAGAAGTGAGTGGCAGCGAACACTCGCTATAGAGAAGCAGGAGATTGCAAGAGACTGAGGAGATATAAAGAAAAGGGAAATTAATGCGTCTTATTTGTTTTGGTGCGAGCCGCTCATTGTGGGCTAATATTCGAGAGAAGGGAGGAGGTATTAGTGCGAGCGATCAAGACCTTGTCCGTCTCTGTTATCTTCCCCCTCGTCTGCTTTCCCCGGCTCCCCCATCCCGAAGCCAGGAGGTAAAGCCAAACCACCAGTCAATCTAAACAGATACAATAGCTGCAGGCCAAAACAATGCACAGAGGAAAACAAAAAAGAGCAGTGTAAGTAGGCAGAGATTGGGGACAATGCGCGAGGGAGGCTGCTGTGAATTGCAAATGCGGTTTGGAGGCTGATACGCACGTGCATGGGAGGAACACGCAGGGGCACACTTACAAGAAGACACTACGGAGTTGTGTTTGCCGAGGCGAAGCGGAGTCTGACTCCGTCTGCTCAGGTACATGTGACAAACACACAAGGCAGGTTATTTTTTTTGTTTGTTTGTTGTTTTCTAAATATAACTGCTGGAGAAACAGTGAGTTTACTTGTTACAAACTCACAGACAACTGTGTGTGATTACTCTAATTTCCTTGAACGGACACCCAGTTTGAGGTCAATTAGTGACTCTAAATTAAGATGTTTGTGTTTTCTTCATGTTTATATTTGCCTTGTGACTTCTCAGGCGTGTATCCTGCCTTCACCAATCGTCAGCTGGACTCGGATCCAGGATCTCACCATCCTAAACTGTATAAAGCAGCAGAGAATGTCATTGGTTAAATGTTTGCAAAAGTAGAGGAAACACATTATTCAATGCCATTCCATAATCCCCCCCCCCCCCCCCATCTGTGTTTCTTGCATGAGGAATCTTAGCTTCTATTTCCATTATTATTTGCATCGCATCACTGATTCAAGTGTGTTGCTGTTTGTATGATGCTTATTTATTGATGAAGTAAAGAAGCATTAGCTCAAAAACTGCACTAACATAAGAATTAAAGGAAAATAATCTGTGTATATAATGTAATTACATGATATATTACCCATTATGACACAGCTGCTCAATTCAATACCAATAAATATAAAGGTACAATTAGCATAATAAGAAGTGCTAAAAAAGTAATATTCCGTATAAAATTTGGCAAAAAAATATTTCCATGGTTAAGCAAGTACATGCAGAGTCTTCAGAGTTCACGATACTTAAAATTCAAAAAGTAGTATTTCTTATTTGTTTGTCATCTTTTAGACAACCTTCTGCTTTCAAAATTCAAACAACAGTGGTAAAAAACAAGTGTTTTAGCATGTTTGTATAAGACTTTAAAAATCTGACAATGGTCATTGTGTAAAAGTGCATGTGACAACCGGCCTTAAACTTTAGTAGATATATTTCTTCACATTGTAGCACTTTTAAATGAGCCACTTTCTACATCTTAAAATTAAGATTTTGACTTTTAACAGCGGTGATTTGCAGTTATTTTTTTCGGTTGCACTTGTTGTAATCTTTCCAATCTGTACTTTGACGCTTGGGGATAAACAGGCAGAGATTGAGTAAGTCATGTATATGTTAAAAAGCATATGACCTTTAACTCGGAGCCTCGTGATTTAATTTCCATAACATCCCCCCCATCCACCTGAAACTTAGTGACAAATTCATTATGCTGTGTACATGCACACTGATCTCATGCTGATGCCATGGCACGCAATACAATGGTTTGCCATCGCTAATCTGGCATTAGAAGCCAGGCAGCATATTCTGCAGTCCTGCAACGCAGCTTATGTTGCCTCAGCAGGGGGTTCTGGCTGAGCCTCAGCTCCGTTTCTCTGGATCTGTCTGTCTCTCCCACTCTCTGAACCGCACCGAAAACACGGCAAGGCCCAAAAAAAAAAAAGAAAAAAAGAAAATGCTGCAGTCTTGCATTGTTCCTCCTGCTAATTACGAGGCAGCGCATGCCCAACCTTCATTTATTAGCGACCAAAATAACGCCGAGATAGAGAATCACAGCGCTCATTTAGAAAAACACGGTGAAACAAAAGAGAGTTAATTAGGACATGGGGGGGAAAAAGAAATGGAGAAAATGTGAATGAAACAAAAGGCACTCATCAAAACTATCGCTTCTCTTGACTGTGCAGCATGAAAAGGGCATGTCAGTGAATGAAGGGTGGGAGCGGGCGAAAAAAAAAAAAAGGTGTTTTGACTGATTTCAGAATCTTGACAGTTTTGGCTGGTTGATCAACATTTGCTAAATGGGGAGGTTGTTTTTTTTCTTTTTTCTTTTTAGTGCCTGGTGGTTTTTAAAGAGTGACAATATGAAAAGTGAGCATGTCATTAATGAAGCCTGTATTAACAAGAAAGCGGCAGACAAGAATCTCATCTTCTCCTCCTCCCTAACAAGAAGCAGTTAATTTGACTGGCTATCTCCCCAATTTAATCTCCATTTGCTTCTATCTTCACTCATTTCTATACATCTCATAATTGATTAGTTGGACTAATAGTACGTGGGCCTGTGTTTTGAGATGTTAATCTGAATGAAACCGGATCCATAATTTATAACGTCACATAAAACGCCACATGGAAATGACGTGCGTGGAGCTTCGAAAACGGGGGCAAATGCCTGCGTGTTGAGCGTGAGCCAAAAGTGCCGGCGTGTTTGCTCGTGCGGCCGTTCCCCGTATCAATTATTCAAACTGACAAATGGCCACGGGCCGCCTGGTGTTTTGGCCAATTACAAACGGGCATACTGCGGGGCTAAACAGGGCCAGTTTTGGCCTCGGGCGTTTCTCCTGACGCCTCTCGCACAGTGTGACAAGTCAGGACCCAAAACAGAGTCATCGCCACAGGTAGGGTAGCAGCCTGGAGTCGACCAAAACAAACAATCACCAAATGTCAAAAGTTGTGTGTGTGTGTGTGTGTGTGTGTGTGTGTGTGTGTGTGTGTGTGTGTGTGTGTGTGTGTGTGTGTGTGTGTGTGTGTGTGTGTGTGTGTGTGTGTGTGTGTGTGTGTGTGTGTGTGTGTGTGTGTGTGTGTGTGTGTGTGTGTGTGTGTGTGCGCCACGGTGTGCCTCACTCATGAACAAAAAGCCTCCATTACTGTGTGTGTAGGTATGTCCGTGTGTGTCACAGAAAACTGTGGGCTACTTCCAGGTGATTTAGCCTGTTTGTGTACATGTGTTGGTGTATGTGTGTGCACCCACGCTGGCGTTGTGCTCCTGCTTTCTTTTTCTCTTTCATAACTTTGATATTTTTGTCATATCATGACATTTTCACGAGCATGCCTCAAGGCCTGTATTTACTGTATGTTACTGCGCTGCTGCTTTGTATGGGTAACAAGGCGAAAAGGCTCATTTACATTCTGATGCACAATAACAAAACGCGACTGGGCCAAAAAGCTCAAGTTTCAAGGAAGCGAGGTGGAAGCGAATGTCAGAGTCTTTTTGCAGCCTAATCTGACGAGCTGGTCACGTTTAACTCAGTTGTAAAGCGTCTAATAAACGCACACCTCTGACCGCATAACAGTCGGTTTAGATATTAAAACACCAACCAGAAATCATCTTCTATGCCAGCACTATAACTATATTGCTCGGTGAGACAGTGGCGGTTCATTTTCATACAAATATTACCAATCAAAAATAAAAGATTATGTTCTTTTTATATGACGTCCGATTCCCTTTGTTACTTTTGCTTTATGGGAGCTGTAAGTCTCGAGAGGCCAGACGTGAAATTTATTTTAGGACAGCCTCTCGTGGCTTATCGCTTGATTTTGATGTTAATTTTTACCAAGCTCGAGAAAGGGTGGGGATGGGTGCAGAATCATCTATTCTCTCTCTTTCTTTCTCTCTCTCTCTCTCTCTCTCTCTCTCTCTCTCTCTCTCTCTCTTGCTCTCCCTCTCCCCCTCAGCTTCTTCACTCGGTCCGCATTATGCTCCTCTTTCCGGGCCACCAGCCCCGTGGTCGGGTTTCACAATCGGCCCGTTCAATCCATAACGCGTGGATTTGCAAATGAGCGAGGGAGGAGAGGAGGGAAGGAGGGGTGTGGCAGGATGGCTGAACTGATTTGCATAAAGACCCCTTCTGTGGCGTGTCATTCTCATCACCTCGGACCCTCAGAGAGACGGAGGGAGGGAGGGAAAACAGAGTGATGTAAAGGAGAAAGAGAAGAATTTATCAGTCGTTCTCTGATGCATGGGAGTGGGAAAGTGTGGCCTGTCATGAATCACCTCACATTTGGCATCACAATGGAGTGATTGGCCCAAAACAGCTGGCCCTATGATCAGTATTGATTTCTCTGTCCTCTTCAGTGTGTGTGTGCGTGCGTGCGCGCGCGCGCGAGCAAGGTTCAACATCAGAAATTTCCTCTTGCATGAAGTGTGCGAGAGATAAGTGAGAGAGTGGGCGGGGAGAGGAGCGAGTGTGAATGATTTTCTTCCCCCTCACGTCTAGTGCTGTGTGATTGTGTAATTGGCTGGTATTCCTCCACCTTCGTGCGGGAGCGCGCTGTACGTCTGTGTGTTCATCGCTCCACTATATTGTTTGCATAAGCCTGGTACCAGTGACGTCTGTGGGAGGTTAGTTCTCGGAGCCAAACACCCTGTTAGCCAATAACTCAGACAGACGAGGGCCGCTGTGGACTTTTACCAACGGGACACTCAACCCCTGACCACCCACTAGCCTGCATACATGACTATGCATAAATGAGGGTAACAACCCCCAAAGCTCCCGTGTATGTTCTGCTTTGAGCTTTTTTTTTTTGCATTTGTTTGTCTTCTTTTTGGATCTGATGGGCTCGTGGAGGACCGTCCTGGGATTGCTTCACATACACAGCAACGCCTATTTTAGATTCATGAATATTTAGGTTCATTTTCATTTCCAGCAGGGCCTCAAACTGTTACAAACCCCTCCAAATAAGTTTCATTTATATGCCTTTTATTCTTTAAATCTCTCCATTAGTTTCCTCCTTGATGTCGTTTCAACGGCGCATGTTTACACAGCACAAGTGAATGAGCTGCAAATGATAAATGACTAATTGCTATTTCCCTCCTCAGTCCAGTCATTGGCTTTCTCTTGAGCCCATTGACTGGACGAGTCGCAGTCCCCCGGCTGTTAGAAAGACAATCGCTTCCTGACACAGTACACACACGCGCACACACGCACACGCACACACACCCCTACACACACGTGGTAATGAGTAACCTCTGCTGGTCAAGGGGTCAAGAACCTTGTGTGTGGAAGATAAACTCAACACGGGGGTTAATGACTGCTGGAAAGAAAGAAGACAGCGGAGGGAGGCAGGAAAACAGTACACAGACCACCCTTTGAACCAAACAAAATATAGGACAAGTGGGGTTTTTTTTTTTTTCTTTGAATGAAACTGACAAACAAGCCAACTTCCCTTATCTTTCATTCCTGAAGTGGAATTAATGCACTGCAAAGACTCGCATCGCTGTAACTAAGTAAGGATCTTGTACTGTTTGTGTCTTTGATTTTACTCATACAAATCACACAATATAATCCAGTTTTAAAATTAGAAGTATAACACCTGTTTGAATTAAATTTGAAAGGTTTTACCTGCATTTTTGTCAGTCGTTTAAACATTTATTCTTTGTTTGATATGCTTTGTTATGTTAATGAAATACCTGCTGTTAACAGTCCAATGAAATGTGGTTAAAGAATAACCAACACTTTGAGGAGTAGAACACTTTCTACTTTTTCTTGAGTATTTTTAATAACAGTCATTTTTTCTAGCGATTGAATGTAATTCAGACACCGTAGTTGTGCGTTAATACCAATCGAATTATTGCCTAATCGCTGCTCTCTACTCATAATTGACGATGACTCAGTAGTTTATTATGTAATTAAAAGAAAATATATAAAAAATCGGCTTTTGTGTGACATGCACATAAACAAAACCAGAGTCAGGTCTCTTGGCATGCAGCCAGGGCAAGCCTAAAGAATGGCTGTCTTAATTATAGCTGATGTCAAGAGCGTGCTTTGGTCTGGGCCCCAGCGTTATTTCAGAAGGCAAAAAAAAAAAAAAAAAAAAAAGGGAGGACCAGTTGAAGTGAACATCAACTCGGAGCCCAGAAATGCAGCCGGAGACCACCTGCCCTCCCTCAGGCGACAGATGAACCAACATTGTGGGGAAATGTCTCCCCTGCGCTCGGTGAGCAGTCCCAGATTCTGGCGCTGCAGAATTATCAGTGTGATGCTGATGCGTAATTCTGCCCTTAAAAGTTCAAGCATACAAAACCACACATAACAGGATTACACTATGTAGGTTCTTAAATCATTCTCCATGCCCAAGCAGGAAGGTATGTGGCACATTCCCTTAAAACATCAAACAGAGAAATACATATTCTTTGGAACTACAAAGAGAACAATTCAGTTGCTGCCACATCTAATAATAACTCAATTACCATATCCTTCAGGGCTGTATCTATGGGGAAATGTGTGCTGGCGTGTGCATTGAAATATAGCATGAAGCATTGCTTAGCTTCATTTGAAAAGCACTCGTATAAATAACATCAGCACAATCAGAAGCCATGATACTTTGGTATTCCCTGCACACACCAGTGGCACAGTGACTTCCCAGCCTCCTCGGAGGGTTTGTGTGCAGTTTTTGTCACAATGAATGTACTGTTAACCGGAGCGCCTGACTCTAACTGGAAGCTAACGCAGCGGAGGCACACACACACACACACACACACACACACACACACACGCACACGCACACCACACACCACACACAAAACACACAAAAGACTTTGATGTGGCCACCACCATGTTAGAGTGCAGGCCGGGTAGAAACAGAAGGCAGGAGAAGACAGAAAGAGCACCAATGTTTGTGAGTCTTGTCAACTTGGATTTGATGAGTTTGTCTTTGTTTTGCTCTCTCGGAGAAAACTGTGCAGCGTTTATCGGATAAAATGGGCTCAATCTGAGCTTATCTCCTCGGCCGCTGAACAGCTTTGTCACATTTCAAGATGTCCCGTCCTGATGGAGTACTTTTCTCACCCGCGCCTCCATTTTTTTTCCCCTCCCTCTTCAAACAAATCAATACCCCCATAGTTTAGCCTTTCATAGGAAAGATTACAGAGAAATGGCTATTAAGGGCTTAGTCTCTATCACTTCTCCCATCTCAAAGCCACTTAAAGACTCTGGCAGTCGTGGGTTAGGATCCAGGACCCGGTGCCCCATCACACTGCGGGGGTACTGAGAGAGCCTGAGGATCACATTGACTTCACAGAGGCATTTTCTCCTGGAGGGTTCACATCTAACTTAACCTCAGGCAAAGAACTTTGATGGAGCAAATTCTTAAACAACAAGAAGAAACTGAATTGGACAAGGGCAAGAAAAGAACATGAATATTAGAAAATGGATTTTTAATGTTATTGTAGTTCTTTTTTTTTTTTTTTTTTTTTTTTTCTGAGTCACCAGACACTTTTCATTCCACTGAGACTGACCACTCCTTTTTAAAATGGCTTCCTCTCCTATCAGGCTCGGGGTGAGTGTGTGCCTGGAATGAGCAGCAGGTCGTCTGCCCTGAGCAACAAGGGAATCAAAATAGCCCTCACAATCAGTGCAAATATGAAAGGCAAGCCGCTGCGACCGCCGGCCTTTAAAGGGAAGCACCCCAGGTGATCGAAACAAACAGGCACTCCATGCGTATAGCAACTGATGTGCTGCGAAGCGGGCGTTAATGAGCTACACTAGCAGCACTGGTAAATGATTTCCAGGCCTCTTAATCCTTGCGCTGAATTTTATTTTTCTTTCCAGACACAGAGCAGTTGCCTCGGAGAGTTACTCACGCATTGGCAGCGGGCACTGTTGCTCACACAATTAGCCGTCTGCAAAACGGCTACATCAGCTCTCGTTTTCGTCGCAAAGTGATGAGAGGGAACATGAATAGCATATAATTAGGGATGTTGGCATTGCTTCCTTGTCTTCAAACTGTGTTTGTTCTATAGTCTTCTTTTTCACAAGCCTGAAAACCACAACGCTCGTTCGAACAAAAGAACAAGATTTGTGTTGTTTTGGAATAAATTGCTGTGGCTTATTTGCTCAGTATTTCTGGCACTTGTGATTGGAATAGTATTGTACTCTCTCTCTCTCTCTCTCTCTCTCTCTCTCTCTCTCTCTTTCTATCTCTCCTTTACTCTCTCACTCGCTAACACACTTAATCCTCATGATTTAAAGTGCAGAAAATAGGTTTTTCTCCTTCTTTTTTCTCATTTTCTCACATAGAAAATGTGTTGTCAGAAATGAAGCATAAATGATCACCACCAGAAAGCAGCGAGGGGTAAAATGAAGCTACTGAACCACACTCATGGGCGGGATTAGCATGCAGTCCATCATTCGCTGATATAGTCCAATGAGCACTCCTCAATCAATAAATGGCCCTGCTCCCTTCAGGTGAAAACTTTTAGGGCTACTACCTCCAGTGACCTCACCACCATTTCAAGTGGGTAACCCTCTCAGAAACCAGCATATTGAAAGTAATGTGTGATTATTTATGCTCAAAGGACGGTTCCAGTGGTCAAATTCAAGGAATAAATCTAGATTTCTGCTCTGGCAATAGGACCCCTGCACGCAAAAGTGAATTTCAGTTGAAATAGCACTTTTGTGAGCCGCCTTTTGTAATTATTTGCTAATCAAGTCTCTGCCTTGCATATCTTGTCATTGGCATTTTTCACACCCCTGCTATGATTATTTCTACAATAATGTTCTGGCTTCCCAGCTGAAGCCATACCATTTTGATCCAACTCCCTCAGATGGCAATATAGAGCTGGTCTATGGAAAATTGCGCCCTAGAGCAGTACACCACACTTGTGTTATGGCACCCGCATTTGCGATTGGTGTTTGGGTGCGGGTGGGGGAGAGCTTTATGGGCAGTTTCACAAAGAAAGTGAAAGATATCTTACTTTAGACAGCTTTTTGAGCGAAGGTAATGTCACAGAATGGTTGCAAGCTGGGCACAAGTCGTTCTGATCCATGATATTGCCAGATTTAACGCTATTTCCAGGATGCTTAGGTCACAGTTTTTTTCTTTGCTGGCACTTTGAGAATCTGGCTCATCTCGGGTCCCTCAAGTGTGTGAGTGAAAGAGCAAAGCAAGAGAGTTTGACTTCTCATGACTCAGTGAGGTGCCTTGGCAGTAAACCGCACACATAAACACACACGCAGCATATCTTTGCAATCAAATGGCACAAATATTCATGTACGTTTGAAAGATTGTAATTTTACTAGGTATAATCTGTTTGGCTCCTTCTATTCCTCTTGGCGCGCTATCCCCTTCCCGTCCCTTGCTCAGCCCGTATCTCCCTCCCTGGCTGCCCGTGGCTCTCTCTGGCCGGGGGTAGCCAGGAACACGGGTGCTGTGATATGGACAGCTGGTCGCTCCATCTCCAAGGGCCCCAGAAGGTGTGAAATCTGGGATACCTTTCATAGCACATTACCCTCATTTTGGCAAAAAAGAGAAAGGCAGCACAAAGCCAGGAGAGCAAAAACAGAAGGGAGGCAGTTATTTATACTGGAGTGAAATCTCTTATTTCTTTAAAGCACCCCACATCATGGATCCTGTCATTGATAGTTTGTCACTGACTAGCTTTCTTAATTGACTGAGGGAAGAGAGGGCTAATATTTGTCATTTTGACATGTCCATTATGGCAATCAAGCTTGTTCACTGGAGCTTCAGATGTGTCAATAGATGAGAATAAATTGTAAGTGATAGGGACCTCTTGGCTGACAGGCATCTGATGGCCGAGTGTCTGGAAAAAGGGTTAAAATACCCAACCTGTTTATTGCAAATTCTGCCCCTCTTTGGGCTACATGACTGAGTTGCAAATAAGAGCCATTTTTCTTGTATGTTTCCTGACCTTATGGGTGAGTTCAAAACAATCACTCAAGAGCCCATGTCAAAGATGACAGAAAGGTGAAGTTATTTATTGGCTCACGACTCTTTGAAGGCTAGCTGAAAATGGCATTTGTCCAAGTTCACCAGGACCTCGGGTCATGTCTATTTCAAAAGTGTCTATTATGACGACATGCTAAATCTATTGGCCAGCCTCGGTTTTGTTGCATTGACGTCTGCACTCTGTAGGTTACTATAGTTACCGGCACAATTCACAATTGAAAATTTGCTTCTTTGGTTTGGAACACCAGATGGAATGGTACACGTTTGCCACAGAAATGGCCGTCTTTCCAGCTGAGGAGGAGGACTCCATGGTCTCTTACACCACAGCCAGTGGAGGGGGAAATGAAACTCATTCTGGGCAAATAGATGAAGATGACCCCACCCACCGCCCACCACCAGCCCTCAGCACTCGCTGGTTCCAAAAAAAGATATCAGAGACAACGCTGGTGGCAGAGAATGCCAAAAGGAGAAAGAAAAAGGGAGCAAAGTTTGCTGATGTGTGAAAGCAGATAAAGTCGGGAGTAGCGTTGCAACTTTCTCTTATCTGATAGCGGACCTTTCTAAATGTATCAGGAGCCTCCTCGGCTCGGTGGCTGTCCGGCGCGAGAGAAACTGCACAAAGATTCTTCTGTCGATACGGTCAGTTCTCATTCGATTAGTGCGGCCCTCATCCTCCTGCCGTATTTGGATTAGTGGCCGGACCAGAGCCGGTGCTGCACATGTACCAAGGCTTCTGCGTGTTCCATCCGCAGCTTGTCAGTATGCGCGGAACACCGTGGATCAGTGTTTATTGAATCATTTTCCAAATAGGGGGAGCGATAATTACAAGAAGTGGCGGCTCTGCACATTATGCAAGTGCTGTGCCATGACTTTGGAGCCAAACGGGCCCTCTTATTAAAGGCGGCTGGGCCAGCGAAGCTCCTAATCTATTTCCAGGATTTCCGAAGCTTCAGCAATCCAGGGATTAGACGTTTTCTCACAGATTTAGACCCCTCCCCTCCGCCTCAACCCCACTTTCTCCTCCCCTCCACCCTTTCTGTTCACGCACCACCATCACCAACCCCACAGCCCCCCCTCTGGCTTTTTCACTCTTGTAGTGTTGGCGTCTGCAGTTTGTCAACTTGAACCTTTTCTATTCTAACACATTTGCACGCACACACACACACACACACACACACACACACACACACACACACACACACACACACCCACACACACACACACACACACACACACACACACACACACACACACACACACACACACACACACACACACACACACACACACACACACACACACACACACACACACACACTAACTCAGACGTATCCTTTAAATATGGAACACACATACTGTCACATGCCTGCCTCGATTTGTCTGCGAAGTCATGTGGCCAAACGAATATGGACTTAGTGATTGCCGTATCAAAGTCACAAAATGCTCACCCGCCTCCCGACACTCGCACATGTCGCTAAACAATGTGCACATATAGTCACGCGAAGACTTGCTTGCTGTGGCCAAGTGATGAACTGTCACACAGTTCCCTTTGCAACCATATCAACACACAAATAAGCACAAACTGACAAAAGTACTCAGACTTGAGGCTGTACTTTAAATTTGACATTGTGCTGAATTGATTGTGGTCTTTCCTGTTTGGGGTTTGCATGTGTTCACTGTGTATCAGTTTTCACAGGTACTCCGGTTTCTGCTTACAGGTTACTTCTTTTCCATTACCCAAAATCCCCCACCTCTATTCCAAACTTGGGAAACACTGGTATTAAAGATGGATGGAAGAAGTTTGACTTACAAGATGTCAAGTGTAACATCCACCTCCAATCTTTCTGTTCACTCACCACCACACCCAACAGCCCCTCTCATGCGTTCTCACGCTTGCAGTTTGCGTCTGATGATTGGTTTGATACTCACATGAGATCATTTTTATTATCCCATCAAAACCTGCCTTGATTATACTTGAAACAAAATCTCAAGACATTTTACCAATTATTAACATAAACTTGGCTTTACCAGGCCAAGTTCCATTAAACTGTGTTCTAATGTTACACAAATAAAACTGGACTTAATCTGTTTTAGACAAGCTTCATCCACACAGCTGTTCTTGTCACGACGACTCTGGCTTATTACTTTAAATAGTCATTTGCAGTTCAAATATGTGTTGCATCATGGAGAATGATCTGTACTGCAGTTGCTGCCCTTGGTCTTTATGTGATCTTGACTCGATAAAACTGCAGGGTTCAATCTTTTTTTAGCTCCAAGTTTGGTCATTTATCCCTCTTGATTTTAATAAAGCAACAGCTTCAGAGATGTTGTGATTGAACTAGATTGTTGTTTTATCACAGTAACCTTTATTTCCCTTTACATAGTGATCGTATTTATGGCCACCATTGGACCAAAAATTGTCTTCCAAAGTAAATTTAAAAATAGGTTCCCTGCAATCTTGAAGAAAGCTCAACCCATAGCAACATGGACAACAGCACTGCTGTGAAAGATAGTTTATGAGGCAGACAGCTGTACTGAGGTCAAACTCAGGGGTTCAGAGAATGCGACACACAGTGAGCAACCGGCCTTGTGTTCGGAACTCAGGCAAGATGGTGGTTTGACACCAGCTGTAATCAGCTGCACTCGTGCAAGGGTCCGGATGTCACAGGAGAGACAAATGAATATAAATACAAATAAAGGCTTAAATATGAGCCCACGTGACCACACACTGGAAAACACACAAGCAAGCATGTTTGACAGAACGGATTCATGTACACTGTCAGGTGTGCCCAGTTGTACACATGATTGTTGGAGCGTGCATACTACCGTGACACCGTGGATTCATCTCTATTCACTTTTTAATTTCAATGTGATGCACTCCTGCTCTTCCCTTGATAAAGCAATAAATGATTTATCTACTTTTTTTTTCTTTTTTCTTTTTTTGCTGACATACAAAAAAACTCATTGGCTTCAGATACTGAGCACATAAAGCTTGTCAGTGGGATGGATTTCTTTTTTCCTCAGGGATCTGGAGTTACCACGATCAGCCGGGTCAGAGTGTTCAAAGCACACTCACTGGTCAGGGGAGGGGCATTGCAAAGGATGGACGTTTTCACCACCTACTGCTCTCCAGGCTAATCATGGAAGCGTTAATCATGGAGCAGCTAATGCCGCTTCCCCACTTATGTCACAGCCAGAGCTCCAGGAGAGCTTTGAGGACGGCAGGAAAAAGGTTCAGATGAGAGGTTATGGCTGCTGTAAACATTCTGCAAAGTTTGACATCTTTATATGCTGGCTAAATGGAAAAGGTACACAGTTTATTAAATGGAGAGGAAGAGAACGGAAAAAAAAAATGTTGAAAGATGATGAAAAAATATGGAAATTGGAAGAGTACGGGAAATTGAGCTGCAGCTGTAAGCCTTTGGGGTGATAAAGCTTATCTTGGTTTGAGCCATTTTAATTTAACAGTCCAAGCAAACAAAAAGAATATTTGATAAGATATTGCAGAGGTAGGCTGACCACTTACAAAGCCAGGTTGTGGCAGAGCCGCACTTCATGTATCAACCTACTCCTGAGATCCAAACTGAATGTGACCAGATGAGACAGTTATAACACTCTTCCCCTCCGTCGAGTCCAACCCCCTTCACGGTGCTCAGGTGGGACGTGGCCTCGGACGAGACATGTCACGACTCGCCTGATGGGATCCACCGAGCGGAATAACCAGGTCCGACAAACAGTCCCCCACCTCCGCCTGCCAGTTTCCCTGTTCTTCCCCTGGTTCTCCTGAGCAGCCCGGACTTGACCAGCCATGGGACCGTTAGGGAGGGACCGGAGAGGGAGGGGGGGTAGTTTGGATTAGACCTGATCCCTTCAGCTTTCAGCACAAGCTGGAGGAAGGCTGGAAAAAGAGGCATTCTATCAGCGAATTAAACTAAGATTCATCCAGGGCTTATGTGATTAAAAGGGGAAGAGGACAGCATCAATTAACAAAATCCCTCCCCAACATTTTCGCCAATATTTGTTTGAGGACGTGCTGTCTGCGATGTAAGCCCCTTTTGATGCCGTGCACAAATATTTGGAGTTTATTTCACTGGGGCTTCTCTGCAGAAAATGAATCTGTGGCCTTCAATGGGCATGGGAATTTAAAAGAACACGTTTATTTGTGTATGTTGAAAAGCTGACATGTTTACGCCAAGATTATACCGACTGGAAATAGAAAGAAAACAGACATATTGTGTCACTAAACTTGACAATGTTGTTTTGCTATCTTGGTCACGTTCAAAAATGTGTCTGTTGCATTTGTGTCAAACTCCGATGCAGCCGCGTATTCTTTAGGAGGCAGGTTAACTTGTGCGTCACGATAATGTGACCTCCGCTGAAATGTCACAGCGAGCGAGCCGTCACACAGAAACGATCTTACACCCTTTGTGTGTACAGTGTGTCGCCATCTCATTAGCCCCACAATATGGTGATCTGACATCCCCGAGGGCTCTGCTGCTCCAAGATGTTTGTAATCTTGGTTGACACCGCTCCCCCGTTCATTGTTTTCTGGCACCATTGTTCCACCGCCACACCATTGACTAGATAAACCACAGACATGTCACTTACAACCGGCTCCCCCTCGATTAGCCCAGATGACAAACACGCAAATAATAACCGTGAACAAATCCATTGATAAAGACGCATTCAGAAGTCACTCGCAAACAAGTGGCGGCTCATACCCGTGGCCTCGGCGCCGTACAAGTGCATCCTTAAAAGTTGCTTCTTCAACTATTAATCCTAATTAATGGGCCTGGTGTGGAGGGGCGATAACCACTAAACAGAGATTATCGGCCAGCGTGACACTCAATAAAGAGCCACTCTGCACACAAAAGCCTTGGCTGCACTCAACGCCTCGCAACAGTGAGGGGGAAAAAAAGGGAGGGAATGTGAGAAGGAAGGAGTTAAAAAAAAAAAGAAAAAAAGAAAAGGAGTGAGGGATGGAGGCAGGCAGTTAAAACAAATGTCATTGGACGAGTGATAGGAAGGAAAGAATGAAAGAGAGAAGAGAAAAAAGTGGGGTTGAGAAGAGAAAAGGGTCCTTTATCCCCGATCCCCAGAGTGTGGACTAGAGTGTGAGCAGCCAGATCAGAGGGCTCTGCCAGCCATCAGGGGGTTCACGCTACTGTGGCTGCAAAGCACAGTTTTCTGAGGCACACACAAGTGGCCCCTGGGTACAAGCTGGAAATAAGATGTTACAAACAGGTTTTCAGTAGGGCTGTGAAAGCTCAGAGTTTCACCCAGCGACGACTTTATCAATCTATCTTGCTTGATGACATATCGCTGCCTCTCTCTTTTTTTTCTTTTTTTTTTTTAAACTCCCTCGTGGATAAAACCATACACTGTCTCTGTTTATTAGTTCTGTTTTCAGTCTTCTTCTCACATGGCACCCGTTCAACCTTTCTAACAAACCTACAGCAAACAGATTCATTTGGGTCTTGATCAGTCTGACCATTTGTTGTGACAACGGCTTGTCTGGAGCTGACTATTGTATAGGATACTTTATACTCTGTTGTAATTTTACATCCACTATTTGACACCTAAAATATCAAGAAAGAACATTTTCAGGCATGTGACTGTAGATCCATACCTGTTATTGTTCATAAAAGCGTTTTTTTCATTGCAACCGTTATCAGTGCTGTATTTGCTGGGGCCTTTCAGTATCTCCAGTTACAACATCATTATCAAGAGAGATGCGTTTTCCGCCCTGCATTTATACACTCTTACTGCTGACACGGTCACTCAAAGGCATCGAATGAAAGTCTGTTGCTTTGTCTTTTGTGCTCGAATCGCAGGCCTCAGCACATCATCTCCAGCTTGTTTGCTGGGGATCTGGGAGTTGCTGTCAGTTCATTGATGTCAAGGAACTGGCAACACTGTTCTATAGTAATCGCTGGCAGATGCCGTGCTTAACGCAGCGGCAATGGATGCTCATTACAAAGGGTGCTGCTCTCATGGATTATCATTACCTGCGACAGCGTACACAAATAATGGCTTGTTCTCTTGGAATATCAAAGTGTATGAACATTAGATCTCAGCACACTGTTTGTGCCGACTGATTTTTGCTGTGAGATTTCTTTCATTTTGAATTAGAAACCTCATTAAACCTCGTTCCTTACTGTTCTTTTCCTGCGCAGCCTTTGGGTATTCAGCCTTCCAGATTATTTTGAAATTGTTTCTCTAAAAGTTCCTACCGATTTCAGCAGTTTTATAAGATTGATTCCTGCAATGTTGTGCCATGTAAACTTTATAAATTTGGGTATGACATATTTAAGTGCAGTCATGGTTTAGCATTTTAGCTCTTTGAGAATCTCATAGCCATTTTTTTTTTCCGCAGCACTGCTGTGACCTATAATCGTCACGTAGTTCTTCACTGCCTTTCCATTGGTGGTCAGTAGTTGTCACTCATAACAGTATAATCGTAGGCTGTCTTTGGTCACACAATCGACCACCTGTGGCGCTTTCAATGACTGATTTTAGGCCACGAGCAAAGATATTGCTGCAATTGCTCATGTTTCATCTGAGAGATTTAGTTGAAGGTCGGGTCCAACTTACACCAATGTGTGGGTGTTGCGTGATCTCACATGACGTTGCTGGTTGAAGTGAATTCCATTCAACTGAAGAGACCACATGAAAAACAAGAATTACTTTGCAGGCTGTTGAGGGCAGAGTTCAGTTTTATTTCATATGAGTTAAAAAGCAGTACGTTTCAATGTTTTGTCTCGGCTCTGCATCTGTAAAGTGTCGGTATTTTTGATGGGTAAAGCTCTACACAAAAGAGGAACTCTGCTCACTATGAAAAAGGGCTGTCATCCACATACAATAAAGGAAAGGAGGTGGGTTGCATGCATCATGGACATTCATTTTCATATGATTCATAACCCCTGTGGTCTGGTTAAGCAGCTCTATATATTTAGCTATTTCTGAAGTAATTCTAAATATTCTGTGGAATAATTACAATATTTTCTGTATTGTTTTTTGTGTTACTTTTGAGGGGCTTGTGCCAATACTGAATCTTTTTCATCTCATTGCAATGTGTTCTGAAATTATTGGTGAAAAATTAGCACCACCATATGTTTACTTGTGATGTGGTCAACCTGGCTTTACCACTATAGATTTAGTTAGTTAAACCAAATATTGCAGCAACACAGCACTTTTTATTTGTCCCCCTCTCGATGTGGAAAGTAGCGTCCAGTCATTTGGTTGAGGCAGTTTTTTGTGGAACTGCCAGAAAGATGCTAATTGTTTTTGCCAATTATCTCTAGGAAAAGTGAATCATCACCACAACATTCCAGGCTTGTTACAGCCATTAAAAGGAGTTAAAGCCAGTGTGGACAAAAAAAAAATACAAGCAATAGAATTGAAATGTGTAAACATTACCACGCCCGTGGTATTGGGGTATCTAAGGTGTGAAAACTGTGGGCAGGGGTTGATACTACTGAAAGCAGGAGGTGACACTACAAATAAGCTTGATGAAAGAGAGTAGTTTAAATATGAGACGGTCATTAGGAAAGAAGGAGCTTAATTTCTTGCAGGATGTCACACTCCATCAACAACTTTAGGTGTTGCCTGTCCTGGGCAATCACTGTTCAAGGGAGCTTCTGAAACCACATTTATCCTATGAAGGCGTTTGCCTGGGACATATGGACCTTTCATCACCTCTCTCACCCTTTTTTTCGAGGATTCTCCACAGCTCAGTGTGAGAGCACCTTGAATCCTAATTGAGGAGGAAGAAAACGGCTGTTTTGGGGTTCGCTATTCCCTACTAATTTAATTGGCAAAGCGGATACATGCCAGGCTGGCTGATGGCATACATGATCCATGAACAGGGATAAAATGAAAAGGAAACCTCGACTTGCAGCTAGTATGTGAGCCTAATCAATGGCAGATCAAACTGATGACTTGCTCATCTATTATTTACAAAGAAAATCTGAACGATATTTTCTGGTCATGGGTGTGTGTGCTTTGCAATAGAAAATGCGTTGTAGCCCACGGAGTTGTAATCTCTGATTATAGCACACGCTCATCACAGTTCAAAGCAGCTCGGACTTGCACGTGATCTGAACTTTGACTCCGGGTTGCCAGTTCAGCAGATACCTCCAGCACTGCTGCACCAGGAGAAGCCAGTTTCCCCAGGCTTCATATTTATTAGCCCTGATGTGTGTGAGCTGGCGTGCAGCATGAGCAGCCGAGCGAAAGCGCAGCGGACGCAAACCATGCTTGACGCGGCCATCTCATGTGGAAGGCGAGAGTAAATAAGATTCCAGCAGGGAGGAAAATGCACAATCATTGCCTCCCATCATGAGATTCATGCAAACCTAAGCAGGTTCCCACTTAGAGTCTTCACTGAGTCCGTGTTAAAGTCACTGCCCTGTTAACCATTCTTCTGTAGTTAAGAATTGACTTGAGGAATGTGCCTGAGCTCCTGCCTGAGCGAGCCCAGGCTGGAGGTGCATACGTTGGCTTACACCACCGCAGGTTGTGATTGAGAAATCCAACCCCTTCCCTCCGTTCCCTTTCTAAATGTCAATCTCGGCAGTATCTTCCCTGTACAGAAATGCTGCCCTTCAGCATGACTGAATTCTCTCAGGGAGAGATGTGAGAAGACACAGGGAAATTCTCTACTATCAATGGAAAATTGTCTTGTGTTATTACAACACTGTGTGCACTCATGTACAGGCTATAACTTAATCTTCGTGAGGAAATGGTGTTTGGGGCCTGGGAAAGAACAGTAATTTGCAAGTCAGAATAGTCGCTTTAATAGAGGACTTGAAACGAGGTTACTTGATATCGAACAAGTCTAAAAATCTGGTTTCCCAGCTATCTTGTATGAAGACTACGCATGACTTAAAATAGCCAGCAGAAGGGCCAATCATAATACTTTATTTTGAGAATGTAATTTTCTCATGGCTTGCCAGTAATTAACCTCCACACAATAAGGTATTGGAAGCTCCACAGACACAATTCCAGACCCGCAGTTTGTTTAAAAGACTGGGCTATATGATAGGCTGTGTGTAACAGGGGAATGGAGGAAGAGGGGGGAAAAAAGGAGCCAAGATTCGACTTTATCTTCTGCAGGGAACCTTTTCTATTGCATTCTCTGCCTGGTTTTATTCAAAACTGCTGTTTCTTCACTTCTGCTGAATTGGGTTTTGTTCCTGGCTAATTCCAGCCCGTCTCAGTCCAGGGCTCGTGGGAACCGCCGCGATCGCTTACAATCACTTCAGTCAAACACCTGGGAGATAATTGACTGGGCTTCGGTCAAACTTGTTTTTTCCCCCTCTCTCTCTCCCTCTCTTTCCCTGAGTCTTCACAATGGAGACAAAGAGCATGGGCACAAAAAAAAGATCAGAATCACTAAATCCATTCCCAGACAAGGCACTGTATAGATGGCCCGAGAGCCAAATTGCCTTGCCCCAGTCTGGGCCAACTGAATGCGAAAATGGTGGAGGAACAGTCGTGGTTTGAGCTTGGCAGTCCCGAAGGAGAGGTAGTGCTGGAGAACAGAACTGAAAAACACATAACACAGATGTATTGTCTTTTGTTATACCTCAACAAATGCTTCCAGACCTCAATTCCCAAACTCAGAACTTGTAACATAGCAGAGCAGCACACAATCATTTCTCATTTGTGCAAAGATTTGGCTCGCCGACAGGACAAAGATGCAGGCGGTCAAGATGTATGGACATTTTCCTTCAAGCAACTGCATTTGATTTTTAGATAGTGACGAATGAAGGAGTATAGGGATTAATTTCGATTAATCACCAATAAATGTTGTTCATTTTTAAACTATATTAATCACGTTTCATTTCGCATGAACAGAGTCAAGAAGTGAATGTATATGTGCTTAACGTGTTAAACACCTTTAACAGACCGCTTCTTATTTACGATAAGAACAGCCAGCAGAATCCCCGACCAACGTGTGTTTGAAGTTAATGTGGTATTTTAAGTTGGAAGTTCTTTGGTGAAAAGAAAACTCCTTCCTCCAGAGTGTGTATGATGCTTAGTCAGTCTTTTGTCCTCAAGTTTCCCATCAAAAGAGCCAACGTGCTGTTTTGTGTCTTCCATATTGAGTTGGTTCTGGCAGTACCAGAACAATTGGCTATTTGTGCATGCGCGATGGCATCAAAGACGGTAGATGCACTTGGACAAACTGCCTGAAATACGTTGCCAGAGACGTTTCGGGGATTTCTACCCTGCAGATGGGTCAATTGCTGTAAAAGAATTTTAGCAGATCAATCATTATGATGGCTTCATCTGTGTTAATGTGTTCAATTTGACTGCCCTCATATATATATATATATATATATATATATATATATATATCAAATGCATGTAATGTGAAAGTACAAGTGTGCTATGATTACAAACTATATATAAGAACTCATCATACTTAAATAATTCCATTGCAAATGGATCCCAAAAACATTGTGTCCATAACTCAGTTCATAATGGGACTCAGTTTTCTTCTATTCCAAATGTTGGCGTCCTTGAGCGACACACTGAATCCCAACTTGTTCTCAATGTAGGTCAAGCACCTTGGCAGTCGTCACCATTGGCGTGAGCGTGTATGTGTAGGTGGCTAACAGTATAAAGTATTTTGAGACTACCGGAGTGGTGAAAATGAGCATCTTAGTGAAGTCCAGTCGCCAGATAATTGTGTGACTTTAACTCTCGTTGGGAGGGAGTTGGCGCCCCGGCATTTCTTACATCTTAAAATCAATTGTTTCATAGGTTTATATACATACTGTTTATATTTCTAGTGATACTGCTTATTTTCACAAGCAGACCAGACAGGACATAATAATTATAATTGCAAGTCAGAGTAAAGCACTGCAACATACTCTGATGCAGAAAGAACGAGCTTCACATATTTAAGTCACACATTCACATCACAAGTACGTTTAGGTCCAGCTCCATTGAGCGTTGATAAATAGCAGTTCTGTGTGCCTCCCTCTAACAGAACCAACATGCACACAACTCTTTAAGTATGAAAATTAAAAGTCCTAAAAGTGAGATGCTAAATGGGAGTGAGGTGAACCACTTAAAGTCGTTGAAGTGCCAGTTGAAGTTGAGGCAATGAAATGGTTTGAAGTGTCTGTGTAGTGCAAATGCTGTAAGCATTTAAAAGATTAGTCTCAAGTTTCAGCTCTGTGGGGAAATTCAACTGTCCAACAGCTGACGTTTAAGAGCTGAAAAGCAAATGAAGTATCAATTGATGCTTGAACCACAAAAGACGTTGAACTGGCAGTCGATAATAAGTCAGGGGAACTGTTTTACCATCAGCACCGCCTCGGAGAGAGTCC
Source organism: Lipophrys pholis (assembly GCF_963383615.2). Taxonomy (NCBI): domain Eukaryota; kingdom Metazoa; phylum Chordata; class Actinopteri; order Blenniiformes; family Blenniidae; genus Lipophrys; species Lipophrys pholis. The sequence continues at coordinate 18,976,232 of NC_137646.1, read as the reverse complement.
ATCACACTGGCCACTTCGGATCCCGCGCTGCACTGTCAGGCTCCCACATTTGATGGCACACATTTCTATGCAGGAAAGAGAAGGAACTAACTAATCATTTTTGAATTAGTGCATGGCAGCAGCAGGAGCAGTCATTAAAATCACACTGCTATTAGTCATTATACAGTAGTTAGACATTACAGCTTTACTGTTAAACATAATCACGCCCTAGTTTCATTATCCACGGGAAGTATTTCTTATGAAACAATTCGGCGAGCGTGGTCTTATCAGCGGCTGCAATTTAGTGAATTTGTGTTATTGAGTCGCTAATCTTATTCAAGGTCATGATCCCCTATAAATAAAATCCATAAAAAAAGGAGGCTTGTAAACAACGGTGGTCCAAGTTGGCTTTTTATCTTTCACTTGGCAGCACACATACATATAGAAAATAATTTATCTCCCATACCATGTGGCCACCTCCTAATGTGAAATCACATTTTAGCATGGATGTGGTTATATTCTTGGCCTGTTTACTCCTGATGCCTGTGGGGCAGAGGGTAAATTGAGGGTAATTATTATTAGGGTATGGAAATGCGGACGGCTTCATATTGCAGAGCCTGCCTGGCTTGCAAGAGGACTCACAAGAGCACAAAGTGACACAGTAACCCACACTTGTTTATGTGGGAGTCACTCCAGCATGGAGGCTTGGTTTGTTTTTGTTTTTGTGTGTGTGCGTGTTTTACTGTTTTGGAAGATCTGTCTTCCTTTAACATCTGTTCCTTCTCCTCTTTGGGCTGCACTTCCACTTTGTCGGCGATGTATATGTTCTTTGTAAACACAGTCTCATTATCCATTTATATGGCTAATGTTGTCCCTTGCGACTTGGCATGTGCATGAAAAAGTAATTGCTTACAAGTAATTGTGATGTGACCACTTTTATGTGCTACAACAGTGCTTTGCCAATATCGATCCCCTCCAACTCTAAGCACTGCTTTAGTTTGAATATTTTTCAACCGCTCGTGTGGCTGAAGACCTCTTGGCTTAACCATTAAATGCTATAATGATAATGATACTTTTAAATGCCGTCACTTAGTCAGTGATAAGAAATCACACCAGCTGAACTGCATTATAAAGTCACTGCGCTATAAAGTAACATATTACAATCATGTCATTACTAAGATACTGGTAACGGATTATGAACATAAGAGGCAGTTATAGTTTCTCTGGCCTCATTGCTCTTGTCACACGTGGTAACAGATGTAACGGTTGTCTTTACCAACGTGAAGGATGACTGTTTTCCATATAATCCACAGTACCTGTAATCCATTCTTCGCCCTCAATAAATGCTTTTATAAAATGGGGCTCGCTCATCTCAGCTGTCATTCAGCCATTTCTTCCCCACGACGACGGAACCACATAGTGTCACATAGGATCACTGCAAAACCGTAGCAATACCGCTCTGCACAATTTGTGCAGCCGGGCCAAACTCAGCAGGGCAAATGCAATGCAGGAGCCTCAAGTAACTAGTTGTATACATATTTACATTTTTCTAGTCCTTTTGAAGGAAGCAACCAGTACCTGGAAAGCAAAAAGAAATTAATAAATCTAATTCTCAGCAGCTAATCAGTGAAGGAGCAATGTTTGACAATTGGGGATAAACACCGGCATTGAATGTAAAACTGACTGCGACTTATGCCCCAGCTGGTACAAATTGGAGAACCATTGTGTATTATTTATTGAACGGATAAACAACAATTTGAGGAAAACTAGTGTTGCATTTTGCAATACACAATTACCCCGTAATTCACGCGAGGTGTGGCTGCACCATCATACTCCCATGTGATCGCCGACCATTCTTAAGAATGCACCAACCTGAAGCTGTTCTGTACTTCGGCCCCACAGTTCATCTGTTGTTGAAGCTGTGTATAGTTGGATGAGATCAAGTCCCACGTCCTAGTAAACACATAGTAGACACATAGTAAACACATAGTAAACACATAGTAATTCCTACAATTCCACGAATAAAATACCATGAGGACAGATGGTATCTCACTTCATTCATTAAAGTTTTTGTCATATATTGTTGCAACAGACAAGTAGTCACAAGCACAAGAGCACAAATCAACGGTATGTGAAGTAGTTGATGATGTCATGTTGAGGAAAACAATGAACGTTCAAGTTTCATTCAAAAAAATGTGTTACTGTCTGTAAATGAAAAGCATCTAATGGAAATTAAACATTTCTTAAGTAATTTCATAAACTGTAATTGCAATATTAAATGCTCGTATCGGTACTCTGTAATGCTTAGCTCGCTTTTTGAAACCAAGAAATGCCGAAAGACATAAATTTAACCATGTTTTTCTCATGTACGTGCATCTCACAAGGGGCTCTGCAGACAATGCCCTGGGTCCAAGATTGTCTGTGCATTTTTCTTTGACCTGTGAAGGCAAAAAAAAAAAAAAAGTCAAGTTGTTGCTATGGGACAGTAAGCGATGTGAGTTATTCCGACCGTCCCTTTGAGCAATCATCAAAGTCTTAAAGAGTCTACGCATGTGATCTCTCCACATTGTAACCTACTCATGTTGCAGTTGAAAGCATGCTTCGACGGCCTGCATCTTAGCACTTCTCCTTGAACCCACCCCTCTCTCACACACACACACACACACACACACACACACACACACACACACACACACACACACACACACACACACACACACACACACACACACACACACACACACACACACACACACACACACACGACTTCATGAAACAGTCATAATGATGTCATAACAGATGCTGCTATCAAATGTCTTCCACCTTGTACTGCACCGACAACCATGCTACCTACACAAATACCTTTAAAAAGCCACGTTGTAAAATTAGCTAAACACACAGGATTGCAGCAGCGCCTGCTCCCACACATCGCTTTCACCATGATACCCTTGCACCTCATTTTCTGTCCTGCATTAGGATGACTGATGTCTTGAAATAAGAATTGATACCTCAGAGATGATTATCTACAACACCGTAGCTGGAACATTAACAGATTTTCTTTCTATTATCGGCCAGGAGCAAGATTAAATCATGTCATCTTCCATTTCCATATCTATCTTTGTGCTATGGGCAGCATCCTGGCTTTTCTCACTCCGAGCTTTGGCTGCCGGAGGAATTTTTTCACATTTCTTATCCATTATGCCCGACTGGGTCTTGATGAAGCCAAAAATGCCTTCTTTAATTGCTGTGTTTTATAGACTGTACATGAGACTAGTCTTGCTAAATACAGCATGCTCAAATTAATGGGAGCGTTCAGCATTAGTGCATTTTTAATGAGGACTGGAGGCTGCCAGAATAGTTGTCTATATGATGAGGCGCACTTTCCCCTTGGTTTGTGACACTGGCACGATTACACGGCGGCGCCCCGGTACCTGCCAGCTGGTATCCAGAGTGACGCCAGGAGAGCGGGGTCTGCCTGGGAGAGGCGCATCCCACCCTGCAATGACAGGCAAACAAACAAAGCTCCCTGTTTGGTGCACTTTCTGTGAGGTGAGCAGTGCAGCTTGAAATGCACCATCTGAGACGTAGACACACACTCTCACCGGCACTCGGCCTCATGCACACACACACACACACACATTCACATGCACGGTTTGGTAATTTTCCGTGTTCATACACAAGAGTGCACCTGTTGTCATCACGCGCACACACTGACACACACACACACACACACACACACACACACACACACACACACACACACACACACACACACACACACACACACACACACACACACACACACACACACACACACACACACACACACACACACACACACACACACACACACACAAAAATGCCGAGCTTATCAAAGGAAAACAAGAGTGTACAGCCCTATATGTTACAGGATACAGGGTGTGACCCTGATTTACATTTGTATGTGCAGCGCAATGGAGTACAGAGAGTAAAAACGGCAGTCAGCAGAGAAGATAACCCCAAAACATTCACTCTAAATTTATGCCAGGATCCTATTCCCTCTCACTGAATTAATGCTTTAATCTCTCCCGCTTTGTTGCATGTGTACTTGGGCTCACTGTGTGTTTGTGTGCATGCGTTGGAGTGGTTTGGGTGGGGTGGGGCGGAGGGATTATATTTCTCAGCAGCCACTGTTTTAGTAGTTTCTTTCGGAATGAGAGAATTTACCACAGAAGTCCGGCGCCTGAAAAATTGCACCTTTTGCCGTTTCAGTCTTTCCTCTATTCAAAGTCACACCAATATTCCCCATCAGTTCTGCTGTCTTTGCATTTCTCCACAAAGAAATAGCTAGTGTTCCTTAATGGGAGATTACCTTCAAATGCAAGCTTAAAAGATTATGCGCTTTCATATATGTCTTTGAGGTCCATTATTCGATGTCATTTCTTGAATGTTCAGTGCTCTCCCTCACTTTCCCCATCTCTTCCTTCTTTGTGGTTGTTATGTGTATCTTTAATTCACCACTTTATCTATTCAAATAATACTCACCTGCTAAAATTGGGCGCCAGGACTTTCTTCATTTCTTTTCACCTTTCCTCCCCAAGTAAATCTATGTCACATCAGGGACTTTATGCACTGCATCTTTGATCCTGTGGTTCACTCTGCATGCAGTACCACCAACATGTCCACCGACAGACTGTATCCATAATTTATTCCATTCTAAAATGAAAAATCCAACGTATGCTGGGGAATATTCATTTTTCCCATCACCGTCCTGCCACCTGAGTCATCGCTTTATGAATTATTTTGACGATTGGTAATGATGTCCTGTGTTGGTAGGCCATTACAGGAGAGGAACTTAATTCGCCCATTGTTAATTAATTGCTTCATTCTTAGCGGGAGTAATAAAAATGCTATTAAGTAAAATACCTCTATCATTAACCTAACTTTGTTAATATGGGTATCAGTGGGGCTCAATAAACAAAAGCTGTAGCGCCTAGTGCCGCACAGGGGTAATTAAAAATGCACTGCCATTAATTATATTGGATGGAAGATTGTCCACTGAGTTGGAGGTTTGTTGACTCTTCCCTTTCCAAGCCCGATCTCCATCAGTGTCTCACTGAGCTTTTATCAAGCCCGATACACGTGAAGCTGATATTGCTCCCACTGTACTGTATATTTGAAGCAGATAACATGTTCACTTTTGTCATTTTTACTACCAGCAGTTAGATTGACCCTCAATGTGCCGCAGCGTCACTTGGTGTTTTACTGTTGTGTCGTAACGCGGCCTGTTTCAGGTTCGGACACATGAGAGACGGGTATTATGCAAACTACTATAAAAAATGTGTTTGGTCAAGAGGCCATAAAGTAATTCCCAGGTTAAATATCTGCTATCTTCGTTTGTATAAACAGACGTGTGTGCACAACAGACATTTATGTCTACCTGAATTACCAATTGGGATTTTGTGGAATTCTTTGGAGGGGTTGAGTGAGTACTTTTCCTTTGACACACGGTACTTTGAACAAGGAGGTCATAACAACAGCGAAATGGAACAGAGTTGTATTGCACCACATCACAAAGAGGTCATTTAATGTTTCACAGGTGAAAGAGGGTATTGGCGTGAGTTCTGTATAGAGAACCGATCTCACTGGTGATCAGCTGCATTGTAATGATGTACCAAAGTTTTTAAGCGCTTCATTGAAATAATCAGCATCATAGCAGGCTGGGTATAGTGAATTGCCATGAAACCCTTCTTGTATCACAATATTGCCAGCGAAGATATTAGCATTAGAGATGTTTTCACTCGTTTGTTCACGAGACAGCTCTTGACAGCAATCACTTGCACTCAGAACAGGCGTCCAGATTACCATTGCCAGCTCTCTGCATCTCCAAGCTCATTGTTTTCTTCCTCTTCACTATCTTCTCCATCCCCTTTTCCACCCCCTTAGTCTTGGGGTTTTTTTTTTTGTTTTTTTTTTCTTTCTTTTTCCTTCCCCCGTCTCCATCTTGTCACATTTCTGAAAAACGGGCGGCCCAGCCGTGAAATTGATGTGATGAAAAACAACTGGGATATCTCTATGAGCCATTTGCTTTGCCGTGATGGCCACCCCTCTCTCGCCCTCCGAGTGGCTCGAGGCTTTCTGTTGCAATTGAGGGCATACTGCAAATTAGCCAACAGCTATCTGAGGTTACCAGCCAAATGCATGGCTGACCTTCCTCCCTCCTGTAACCAGCTTCAGTGCTCAAACTTTGTTTAGTTGGTGCTGGTCTCTCGCTCTCTCTCCCGCCTGTAAGGATCCTGTCACAGACACCTAAGATTCATTTGCTTTGGCACGTGTTTAATAATCCCACAGCAATTGAATCTACAGAGAGGATGCAGTGAGACTTTAGGATACGTAACGTCACTTCATATGTTAATTCTATGCAAAATTGCATTTACACTGACAAATGGCTGCGGATACTCTGAGTAAGAATGGAATAATAATAAATAGGTGTGCGTCTCCGCCGCGTTTCATAGGAGCTCAGACAGAGCATCATCCTAATGCCTGTGGTGTTGTTTTTTTTTTTCTTCTTTTCATTACTGCCTCTTTTCTTTTCACAGGGGAAAACATAAGGTGCATTGGTAAGTGGAAAAAAAAAAAAAAAAAAGTTCCCCTCAGTTACGCTCATCCTAACATCTCCCACGTGAGCCATGAAATGGGGCTCTGACTTATCCCGGAGCTTCGCGTTTACAAGGCGAGATAAGAGCAGTTCAGACCTATTGTTGCAGCCACGGTGACCCTAAACATGAAAGGGCATCTTGGCCATCTACCATTGTGTGCCGCTACAGTATACATTGAGCTGAATAAACCCATCCCTTTGTGTGAAGTGAAAAGAGAGCGGCCTCTTAATTAAGCGCGCGAGAATGTAAGTGACTTCCTGCGTGCATAAATGAATACTCAAGAAAGTAACTGTGTCATCCCGGATGTGGATAAATGAATAAGTTGCTGAATGCAGGCAGCGGTAAGTGGGTTAGCATGTAAATAAATGAATAAGTTAGCAAATTAGTGTTTAAGTGTGTTAGCATGTAAATAAATGAATAAGCGAGTGAATTACAATGGCGGAGAGTTTCCAGGCTGAATAAAGACGTTAAAGGAAGCGGGGAGTGTCGGCGCGCCGCAAAGGAAGTTATCGCTCTTCAAAAAGCCTTTCGAGGACACAGTTGTTCACTCGCCACTCGTTGCGGGGCGACACGACGAGTACATCTGGCTCGCGCATGTCATATTTCCTCATGTACCGATGACATGCCAATTACTCCTTAATTACACGCGTCATCTGGACCAAAGTGCCCAATGCCAGCACTGATTAATCCTGTTTATTGTGGCAGTGATGACAGTCCCGGTGGACGCGGAGCACCACAAAACACACAGCAAGGGATTATGAAAGGGACTTGGAGAAAGGCTGCGGGGACAAGAGGAGCAGGGGCAAAAGGGTCGCCTGATTGAATGACTGCCTGACAGTTAATCTTGCTCTTGATTTCAACCACTGATGATCAGATATCTTGAAAATAAGTGATGAAAATCATTTTATTTCCAGACAGTGGAAATGGCTTGAGGCGTAACAATGTCTGACTGGGTTTAAAAAAAAAAAAAAAAAAAAAAAAAAGCTTCAGTTGCCAAAAACACTGAGGTTGCCTGCTCACAAGGAAAAGCCAGCATTATTGCTCAGCACAATCTGCAATATGCTTACACACGCTTTCGCGCTGATGGACGGCTGCCAACTCATTTGACTATCATGTCCAGTTAAAATCACGATTTTACACACATCAAAACCAATTACTTTCTGTCATCTTCAAATCTGCATCTCATTATCTTTCACAGTTGTTATTGCTAACGAGAGCGAGAGAGAGAGAGAGCGAGCGAGAGAGGTAGAAGAGGGAGATCAGCAACTTGGATTTTATTTTCCAAAATGTGATCGTCGTGAAGGGGGCAATGAGGTCACGCTGGCAGTGAAGGAGACTGTGTGTGAAAATCCAGACTTTCCTGGAAATGAATACGTGGCACATGTGAACCAGATACCCATCGTAAGCAGGCAGATCCCACACCGTGACCGGAATATGCGGGGGATGGGACGGTAGTAACTATTAGATTAGCGCGAAGGTAGTGGACGCACGTCGGACCAGTGCTGGGAGTTCAGCGGGCACGCTGGTCATCCCCCGGCGAGGGGGACGGCGAGGCGGTTTATCTTCTCATGAGTGATGGCGCGGCGAGGTGGTTGCAAGCCTCCCCTTGTCGTGACCCTTTGTTAGCGTTGACACTTCCTGTCCCCAATCACTTCTTCCTGTACTTAGCCTCCATCTTCCTTCCCCTCCTTCCATATCTGCCACTAATTCATGCCCCGTCTTTGTCCAACTCTTTCTATCACTCACAGCAGCTCCCTCTTGCTTTTGTTACTCCCTGTCACACTCTCTTTCAGCATTAGCTCCATCTCCATCCATCTGCTCCTTTTGTCTCTTTGCTCTTTTTCACTCGGATGCCTTGGCAAAAATGGGTATTGACTGTGCCTTCTCTTTCCTCTCATCCCTGCTCGGCTTTTTTTTTTTCTTCTTCTTCTTCTTCTTCTCCCTCCATTGCTGTGTACTCCAGCAGTACATGCTCCTTTTTGGAGGTGATGTGAAGAGTAGTAGAAATGCACCCTGTAAGGGGAAAAAAGGTGATGATACAATCAGTTTTATTGTGCTGTAAGGATTTTTTTTCAGGCTTGTGGTTATACACCCCGTATGCAGGCTGTATGAAAGAATTGCAATTCACATGCATTTTTCCCTCTCTCTCTCTCTCTCATTCTCCCCCTTTTTTTCCCTTCACTTTTCATTGCTGAAAATAATTAGGCTGCAGTCTGGACTCGGGGGTGTAATGTTTCTGCTCACGTTTCCATGATACAAGACCATAGGAATGGAAAAAAATAAAAAAAATAAATAACAAAAGAAACTGGTTGTGCTGCTCCAGAAATTTCTACCTGTGTGTCACCGAACATCCGCCACCTCCGTCACTCCCCAGATGCTGTTTAAGTTGGAGTTCCAGTAGGCACAATTCACTTTACCTGACCTAATTCTTTCCTGGCACTCATCCAGCGCTAAGAGTACATCAGGACTCGGCTGTCAAGGTATTCAGCATTGCCTTTTCTATTATTTTAGAAATCAAGCAACATCTGTTGTGCTCTGGGCCCTCTGCGTGACTCGCAGGACTTTTCTGCAGTTTGCAGAAAAATACACCTGATTTTGCCTGTGGCCAGTGCTGAGATGTCATTAATGTATTTTTTTAAATTCCACAGTTTAGTTTGATTTCTTCCATTGTTCTCTTTAAAAAAAAAGAAAAATCATAATAAAAACGATGAATTTCATTAAAGCTTTAAACATGCAGTTCACATGCAGTTCAAACATGATCTTGCACGCAGTAAAAATGGTAATTCCCCCCTTATTCTTTTGCTTTTACCTTGACTACTCTGTTGCAAAGAGCATTTCTTTCCCCAGCTATGGATTTTTACTCACCGAGTTTTGTCTTTTTATCGAACTTCAAAGCCTGACTTGATATTCAACATGACAACAAGCACTATTTTTCTGTGTCCAAAAAGATTTAACTGCATCTCCTCCATACAAGTGCGTCTCATTTCCTCTAGTTACATCGCCGGGCATGTGGCATCTGTTGGAATTTAAACAGCAATTGCAAAGTTTTGGGTTTGTAGCATTTAGAACACAGGGAGTGCGCAAGCCTTGTTTATGTATGTGTCTTAGCATCCAAAACCCTCATGGTCCATAAATTTTAATATTCCTTGTGAGTGCTATACCCAAGCAAAAACACAAAGTGCCTCACAAGTCCCTGCCCAAAGCACTAGTTTAGCACAGTTCTCCTCCTTGACGCATTACACACCAGGCCTGGCGCTCACGGTTCACCTTCTTTCTGCCGCCACTTTCCCGCATGCATCTTGCATGACTCACTGGCGGTTTTAAACAAGCCCAATAACAGCCCTGCAACACTGGGCCTCCGACGGGAGACCGCAACTCATGTCGCCATGTGACCATGATATTATTCTACTGTAGTAGGGGAGGGAGCCGCTTCTCCCCAGCGCTTCCGAAACAGAGCGAGGTGGAGTACGGAGAAGGAGTGTGGTCCTGTGTCGCACCCCAGGCTCCGTTTTTTTGTGTTTACCAGTCCCTGCGTGGGGCTGATGTTATTTTCAATTTCAAGGCTTTGCCATGGCTAACTGGCCCGAGTCTCTTTTTTTTTTCTTTCTTTTTTATGCCATTTGCCTTAATAACGTGGGCTGGACTCTCCGCGGGGAGAGTCGCCACCATTCTGAGAGTGGCTAAATGACACAGTGGAGTTCATTGATGGAAAGGATTACACGCCTGCATGCAGGGCAGAGAGGCAACGGGGTCTCTGCAGGGCACTACAAAGAAAGTGATGTAAAATCTTCACAGGGGGAGAATGCACTTCTGTTACTGTATGTCAAAGGGTGAGAGCAGGCATAATTTGTGGCGTCACACTGGTTATCTTGCATGACTTAAGAGCCTACAGAGGACCAGTGAATGCATGGTTGTCAGAAGAAGACAATCCTTAACCTGGAGAGGCTGCTGGTGTATCACAGACGACCACGCATGTGTAAATTCACACTTTCAGGCAGTTTGTGAGGGGGAAGTATTCGGAGAAGAGGCCCCACAAAGGAAGGACACAAAACTCCACAAAGAAAAGGTTCCAACTAAGATTGAAATCTGGACCTATGAAGCAACATTGCTGACCACTCACTGCAGCGCCGCCTATTTTAGTTTGGCATACTGTTATTGGAACCACCTTGGATGACCAGCGAGGAAACGGATAAAGGGACCTCACATCCCTGTTTAAAGTCAAGGGAGAGGAGAAGCCTTTGGAAGCAATACTTCCTGGTCCACTGAATTGAGAATTTAACAAAGCACCAATCATTTTACCCAGTAATCCTGATTTTTGAAACCATGACAGAAGTTTACAATTTCACATATGACGTGGTGGTTCACTCCTCACCTGGTTGGGACTTTCCATCTTCGGAACACAGAATCTGCAAGCAGGATGACTTGTGGAGGAGAGCTGAAAAGAGATCAGAAGCCCGATGGAGTTGTCTGCAGCATCTGATTCTCTCATCACGGGAGCAACCCGCAGAAACACTTTAAAAAATGTCAGAACTTTTTATCAAATAGACGAGACAGCGAACATAATAGTTTGATAAAGGGTATTTTCACAGCAGCCCTGTGTGATAATTTGACACCACATTAGAACCCCGCTCTCGCGCGCTGTATCCATTTTCATTTCCTGTGGCCAGCTGTGTATGGCATTACACCCTATGTTATTGTAGAGGATTTGAGTATTGCGAAATGTGACCGCTTTCTTCCGCTGTCCCCAAATAACTAGAAAACAATATGACTAATTAAGCGGGTGGGGGGGGGGGGACCCGTGCGCCCGTGCACCCGTGCACCCTAGATCTGGAAGCACATTGGACAACTCAAACTCTGAGAATGGAGCATAAGCTGTCTTATTACTGTCCCGCGTAAAACGTGAATAGATGTAGCACTCAGTTTTACCTCTGCCCTCAATTAATTCGTATGAATCCAGCCTCCATGTATTAAACTGGCCAGATGCTAGGATGGATTCTGTTGGGAGCAATGACATGCAACAAAGTGATATGAATCACCCCCCTACCCACCAACCCCCCCCCCTCCTCTACTCAACCGTTCCCCCCCAGCACACACACACACACACACACACACACACACACGAACGCATGCACGCACGCCCACATACACGCACTACTGCAGAAGGTTCTCGGAGGGACGGTGACACAATTTACTGGTAAAAGCAAAACAAGACTCGTCTTCTTAAATACGGATCGACTGTCCAAACAGACACCACTCTACATAAAGACTGTATTGGAATTCAACACCGAACCATTGTAAATATAGGAGTCGAACTCCCATTTGCCATAGAAATATTAATATCAGACTCAGCTGGAGACCTGGCACACAAACGGGGACTTCTTGAATATTCAAGCAAATATCATTATCTGTGGATGTGGATTAACTTAATTTGGGTGTGAACATACTGGTGGAGTGACTCTTGGGAGGAATGGTTTTACCATTAGTCGACCCTCAGACTGTCTACATTGACATAGCATAATGTGTGTACTTTTGTCATTTGTATAAAAACCGATGTGAGACACTATAGTTTGTGTATAATTTGCAAAATCATGTAAATTCCTCACATAATCATTCTCACGTTGCTTTTTCTTTCAATTTTGAATCATTTTCTGCATCTTCTTTTCAGACTCATGCTCTGCAGACACATGTGAAGCCTCAGAGCAAGCAGAAGAAGTTGAGTCCATCATATGACAACATGTTATGCATCAAATGGGTGCGAACAACTTTTCACACTCCATCCTATAGATTCAGTCCCCCCCCCCCCCCCCCCCCCCCCCCCCGAGAGGTGATATCTATAAGAGTGGCTAAATGCAAGGACGGTGTGAAAGCAAGACCCCGGGCCATTCTTGGGAGCGGAATGATTGAACATGCAGTGATGTTGGTCTTGTAGCTTGCAGTGCTTTGGCCTCACTGTCTCCATCTGATGTGCGCGCTCCGGAATATTACGGATTCCTCATTTTGCACCCAGCCTGTGACAAGTCTCCACATACAGTACTGACTCATTCATTATCATCTCCTTGTGACTGAAACAAAAGCTGCAACATTACAAAGAGTACCTGTACTTCAGTAGGGCTGTAGAACACCCCCCACCACCCCCTTTTTTTTTCTCCTTTTTGAAATGATTCCTATCTCTGCAAATCCCTGCCACTGCATACATAAATATCCGGCCTCCAGCAAGAAAGTGTGCAGAAAAAAAAAGAATCAAAGGCCGTTCAAGAAAGGAAACCATAACGTTATATCTATATTTAGCTTCTGTTGTCTTAATTGGCATGAAGCGAACAATCAGATAAGCCATTTGACTGTGACTCACATGCAGCTGCAGGAGAGAAAGATATACCCATTACCTGCGTGTATCCCCTGCCAAGACTTTTTTTCTTTTCTTCTTTTGGCAAGTCTGCGTTCATCATGGGGCTATTACTCAAATTGTGAAGTCTATATTTGACCAACAGCTCCTGTACCAGCAATTATCCACATTTGTTGGACACATTTTTACCATGTAACGATGGAGCGCTTACTTGACTTACTGGATTTTTTTCATCAGCGAAGGACTTAAATCCCTGTGCTTGAGTGTTTTATATCCGCTGCCGTCACCAGAGCCACCTACCTTTGAGCCCGGTGTCACTTCCCGCATTGTCCCTGTATTACTGTCTGCGCGGTGCTGGTCCATCTGGGCTCTGTGAGGTCACTGCACACGCCACCTGCTCCAATCCCATTTCGCTATGGCTTCTGCGTGGCATCTCTGGGCACGCGTGGCGAGGCAGATGTATAGATTTAGTGGTACAAATGCCCTCGGATACCCATAAACATAGCACACACTCGCATAATACCTTACTACACACACTGGGTGTACACTGGCGCACTCGCATGCAATCTGTACAATTTACATCTCTAGTCCCTGAACCTTTTTACGGGTTTCTGTGCAATTTTGTGCTTAATGAGACTTATTGTATGCGATTCACTAATTTAGAGAGACAATTGCTCCTTGCATGCTCAGGTGGATTTAATAGGCTTACAAGCCTAAAAATTGGATTGGGGTTAGAAAATTCCATGGAGTGAGTTTCTTATTACATAAATGTATTGTAGAAGTTAACTTGTGTTTTTCTTGAATTTAATGTTCAAACGGGAAAAATAACCCTGTTTTTTTACAATCAATGCTTGCTTCAGATGTTATGCAGCAGTGTTGTTTTCTCAGGATGTACACAGAAAAACCTCAATGGAAGTAAGTCATGATGATTACTGGGCAACTGCAGTTTTGGGAGTTAACAGAGTATTTAATAATTGAAAGTATATGTTATCAATAAAAAAAACAACAATGTTAGGATATACAGAATTATATAGCGACAGTTGATATTTATATATTTCTCTGCCGATAACGGACTACAACCACATGTTTTCCGTCATTTATAGCATATAAACGCTCCTTAATGGGAAGGGGTTTATACAATCAGACTGTTGCATCCTCCTTATCTCATAAATATAAAATGCACATTAAAAATCTTAACAAAACAAGACTTACTGGACTGAGTACATATTTTGAGCATGTGTAAGTTAGCATTACCATATTATCTTTAGTTGGGAGGAAATGTGGAAGTTACCATAGATGGTAACTTGTTAGATACAGTGCTCAGTGAAGAAGTTGAATTTAATGATTATTTTTTTTTTTTTTACACTAATGTTTGTACTTCTGCGAAAACATGAAGGTATGATCAATAGAAGATAATACACCAGTGAGAGTCAATTCCTCCTGCAGCACGCCTGTCAGTCTCCCCCAACTGCTGTGTTTGAAATGTCCACAAGGCTTCTGTTGTGATTTCACTGTGAGGTAGTGTTGCCTATACACGTCCTGTTGATACTGTATACAGGGTTGATACTGCCACCTGTCCTCTTTACTGCCTCTGAATGGACAAAGAAACACTCTCCAAAAGGCTGAATTACATTCTTTGATATCCTACACTGCCAGACTCGGGCATTTTAGGTTACACTCCAATCTCGAGATAAAATAGGAACGACTGAAAAAAAAGAAAGAAAAGAAAACAGCGGGGGGGTTACTTGATCCCTGGATGAGCAATAGCGCAATTAAACGGAAAATGACATATTTTGTGTCTGCCTGCAATTACACAGCTGAAGCTTAACGTGTGACAGGTCGCGATGATACTTTTTCTCTTCTTTTTGTGCGCGCCGGCCTGGGATCAGTAAAAGTGCTGGCTTTGCAAGTTCGAACCAAAAATTTCAGCGATCAGATCCAGATTGATAGTAATGAAATTAGATCTACAGTGATTTTAAACAGTAATTTCTGTTCGCATACTTGAGCACAGATCAAATCAGGAGCAATTCTCCCTTCACTGCATGCTGCCAGTCTATCCCACAAACACGTTTTCTAAATTATTAAACAAATGCGTTTTCCTCCCCCCCCCCCACTAAAAAAAAAGAAAAAAGATCTATCCTATGTGGATAGCTGCTGGTGTGGTTTGGAGGTAGATGGACATTTTTTGCAGTGCACAGAGAGGATTTTACTATGTGCGCAGCCAGACCCCGCCTGCTCACCGCGCGTCACTGGCGAGTAGCGTGGACGCGGAGTCACTCCCCTGCCTACTTTTAATAGCTTTGTCATGTGATGGAAAGCAGTTGTAAGACAGGTGCCCTCGGTTCATTCGCGGCGAGGGGCAGCAGTTGCCTGTGTGAGAGCGACTGGGAAGCGTGTGTGGATTTCTTTTTTACTTGATTTCTTTCTTTTTTTTTTTCTTTTTCTTTTTTTTTTTTTTTTGTTTCTTTTTCGGACCGTCATTCAGTGGCTGGATGGCGTGGGACAGGTGTAACCAGGACTCGGTGTGGAGAGAATTAGAGGTGAGCGCATCATTAAAAAAAAAAAAAAAAAAAAATCCGACTTCTTTCATCTTTCTAGCCCTGTGGACTTTCTTTTTTTTATTCCCCGGAACGATGGACAGCGCTGACAACCCGAGATGGTGATTTGCACATAAGTCTCTCCTCCTTCTCTTCCTCCTCCTCCTCCTCCTCCTCCTCCTCCAGTGCCGGTGCATGCCGGCGTTATGCGCGTCTGGACACAGTTGGAGGATGCGAGGGATATACAACACGGAGGATATATGACAAGTGGAGGGAATGTGCGGAGTCTCCCTTTCCATCCCGGTTTAAGATGTAGTTGTTGTAACGCGCGCACAGGACCATTTGCTTCCCTCATAGGATCTCTGTTCAGTCGGAGCGAGCGCTTCGCAAGCTGGCGGATATCTTCCCAAACGCGGACTGACTGTGTACGCGCTCCGGTGCCGAGAGAAGGGGTTTCATGGCGAAATGACTGAAATGTCTCAAAGTCAGGTATTTCGCTGACGCATGAAGTCCGCTGGCGATAAAAGATCCCTTTGATGTGCAGTGTCGGGATAGCGCATGTTATTTATTTTTTTTCCCAGATACGAGAGCAAAGGTTGTCCACACTCAGGCACCGCCGCTATCTGGCGTTGCGCAGGAGCATCATAATATTAACGGTGCACCGGCCGCGTCTGCGTGCCAACATCCCGGCCAGGGGGGACGTTGCGCCCCGGCCTGGAGAAGCTATATCGCGCCCGGCGAGAGTCGATTGGTGAAACTATGATGTGACAACACGCCCGTGTTCTGTTTTGTTGTTTCTTCCCAATATAATTGTTACATCAACCTTCGTTTATTTAGCTCTCTTTGGCTCCGGTCGCGTATCTTACCTGCTATAAAGTCCACGCAGATAATAACGCACATCAAAAGGATACTGAATCGTCCAATTTTACCCAAAAGTTCATGCAGCTTCTTAGAGGCTACCTGTCTATGTATAGGTACTCCTCTGTATACATGTGCTTCTTGATGCTTTCCCACACTAACTAGTCCATGATATGACTGCAGTCTGCCTGTACACTTGTGATTATGTCGCTGCGTGGTGAGACGCCACCAAAGAAGCTTGCATTTCATCAGTAAAAAGTGCAGATTTGATACCTCAGACTGATTTCCGTATTGTTTTTTTCCATTCATACACCTTTCTTCGCACTTTAATCTAGGCAGACTTAGCCGTTTGGAGTGTCGTCGCGTTTAGTTTGTGCGATGCCAAACCGACAAATGCGCGCAGTTTCTTTGTCGGTCAGTTCTTTGTCGGAAAAAAAAAATGCATGAAATCCATGCTTTGCAAATAAAACAAGTGTCGTTCAGCACCACAGATCATCTTCTAATGACCCTGCTATAGCAGGTGCTTTTATGTGCGACGCGTGCGTAAATCAGTGGAGCGCTGTGGTGCACCCTGATCGTCTGTCTGGCGGCGCTATTTCTTTAGTTCACCAAAGAAGTCCATAAGATAATTGAGCATAGGACGTCAAGCCCTGATCCAAATCCAAACAGCTTTTCTTTTTTTTTTTTTTTGCCTTTTTTTTTTTTCATTCCCATGCCGTGCCTTGTCTGAGTGGATCATCTCAGGGGGAAGCCTGAGACGCAGTGAATCTGTCCCCTCCGCCGCTGCTGCGATTGCAACAGAACGGATTTGTCTCATCACAGTCTTAAGTCATCGTGTATTCGTGTTGGTGCGATTCCGAGGACAGATGAACTGTGACACCGGTGTCTGGGCGGTTTTTCCTACTTGGCACAGCATCCGTTTCTCAGCTTTGCCCTGAGCCGAACTCAAGCTCTCACCCCTCCTCAGTCTGCAGGCCAAATACCCCCCTCGGCTGCGCCGGAGGAGATCTACCTTATATCTTTCTTAAGGCCGCCCCGTGGCGTTCATATATCGGCTGACGTGTTGTCAACTAATTTAGGAGCATGTGGCCTATTAGACAGCTGCCACAAAGCCGTTTTCCCGGGCTTGGATTTGCATTTTCACAGTCACAGAGTGTAAACACGCCTCAGGTCTGGGGTGTTTTGGGTTTTTAATGACCAGCTGACTATAGAGCTCAAAGTTTGCCCACCTTGCAAAGAGGGAGCACAATGTTAGTTTTTTTTTCTCTGACTTTTGCTCATTTCAGCTGTTGTTTTCCTGCCTGTGGGGCTGCATACTGAAAATGGGCATATTACTCCTAATGTGAGGTACTTCACACTGTGCAATGTGAAGAAAAGAGTTTCTACGTAATCTGCTAAAACAGCTGTAGACTTGTTGCCTCCTTTCCCATCCATCAAGGCACCTATTTTTTTTATTTTTTTTATTTTTTTTCAGTTCCACTCTGCAACCCTCGCTGGCAGCCAGAACAGAGCTGATGACTTGTGTGTGGAGGAAGCAGGAACAGCTGCTACATACAGTACACATTGGCTAGATTACATAAAAGTGGCCAGTGAATAACAAAATGTCAACAGGCTGCATTTACTAACAGGGAGGCCATACCACTCGTTGTGTGCGCAGTGTACCAAAGGTTGAACCGACGCGAAGTGGAAACAGGTTTCAGGTTTGCACATTGTCGTGCAAAATGAGCTGACTTGCCGTCTGTCAAAAACTCTCTGTGAATAATCTATAGAGCCGTAGTGAGGTGAGTGATAAATTAATCTCAGATAGAAGGTGCGTCACAGGAATGAGGAAGACATTTTCAAAATGACCGAAATTAATGTGGCGCTGGAAGCTGTGTGAATTCCCTTTCTTTAAGATTCAGCTACAGGTTGGAGAAGACTTTTGACTGGTGTCCAGACTTTCAGTCCCACATTGTTCTCCAGCTTGGCTCAGATAATTCATTGTCTGATTTGCATATAAAAGAGACGTGTTTGTTTTTCTCTGACTGTTTCTCTCGTTTTTTTTGTTTTTTTCCCCCTCCAGTGTGCTGCCTTGGTTGGTGAAGACCAGCCCCTCTGCCCAGACCTACCTGAACTTGACCTCTCCGAGCTGGACGTCAGTGACTTAGACGCAGACAGCTTCCTGGGTGGCCTCAAATGGTACAGCGACCAATCAGAGATCATTTCCACGCAGTATGGGAATGAAGCATCCAATCTTTTTGAGGTAAGTAAAGCTTATGGTCATTAAAAAAAGAAATTATTAACTATTAACATTCATCACTTTTTGTTTTCTCATAACACGGTGTGCTGCTGCTGCGATTTTTCTGTTGTGCTGTCCGAGGGGTCAGCAGTGAGCTGGAATAAAAACATGCCACAGTAAACACAACACGCTATCTCGTTCTTGAATGCGAGCCAAAG
The DNA here is from genome assembly GCF_963383615.2 of Lipophrys pholis. Taxonomy (NCBI): domain Eukaryota; kingdom Metazoa; phylum Chordata; class Actinopteri; order Blenniiformes; family Blenniidae; genus Lipophrys; species Lipophrys pholis. The sequence continues at coordinate 18,957,441 of NC_137646.1, read as the reverse complement.
AAAATGTACAACCATCACCGGTTTACAAACATGCTTTTACGCTGCTCCGAAGTACAAAAGAAGAGATAAAGTGAAGACCGATAAGCCCGCGGGGACCTTTGTCCTCTTGTTTGGATCCTGGCCGCGACAGTAGGATGTCTTATCAAAACTTTGAGCGTTTATTTCAGCCCAGAGTTGTGAATGCGGCACACATCTGAAAGAGCGTATCCGTAGTAAACTCAGGATACAGCGGCTGTGTTGCAAAATGCTTTTCAAAGGTTGAAGTGTAAAACCTTAATCTTTGCCCGCACCCTTCCCTCATCTCTCTCTCTCTCTCTCTCTCTCTCTCTCTCTCTCTCTCTCTCTCTCTCTCTCTCTCTCTCTCTCTCTCTCTCTCTCTCCTATCCATTTCTTTCCATCTGAATCTCTCCTTCTGTTCTCGCTTGGTGACAAACGAAGTCCACAGAGGGTGATGATCTGGCCAGGGCCATAAAGCCATCGGTCTTGGGACTGAGTTCCAGTCCCCAGTTCATTATAGGCCTTTATCAGTGCCAGAGATAGACAAGAAAGACTGAGATTGGATGCTTTAGCCTCGCCTCAGGAGGAAAAACCCTGTCTGAGAAAGCAGTCCATGTGTGCGCCTGTAGCTCTGTCATGTAGTCACATTTTCAGGCGGTTCTGTTGTGTGTGTGTGTGTGTGTGTGTGTGTGTGTGTGCGCGTGCGTGCTTGTCGTTAGTGGTCTTACAGGCAACCGTTGATAACAGAGGAAATTCTTTCCACGTTTGACCTCCCACCTTTTCAGATTCTCTTTATATCACCACACATTCTACCTCTGTGGGCCACCCCAACACACACACGCACGGGGGTGGGGGTGGGGTGGGGGTGGGGGGGCTTAAGTACGAGCTGGTGTGAGTGTGGCTCCTCTGTCGTCTGAGAGTGATATGGCTTGCAGCCACCAAGTGGCTCTGGGGATGGATAAAAATACCAAAGAGAGTGTCTGCATGTGCATGTGTGTCATTTTAAAACACAATGGAACTTAGCACCCACTGAGGACCCTGATGAGGGAACTGGCTCTGAGCAAGGGAACCGCGTGTGACTTCCAATGTGGGATAGAGCTCGTATCTGTTTGCCTGCGCGTGCACATGCGCCCATACAGCAGAGCACGTGTTTGTCTCCGCGCAAAATACTGTACATTGCAGTAAGCAGGTGACGTTTTCACACTCCCAACACGCCAGCAGCTATTGTATTATGCTGAGGAAGTTGAAAGGTTTCTGATTAAGCTGTGAAAACTGGCGTTTCAAAGCAAGTAATACATTTTCCTGACCAGGTTTTTTTTTTTTTTTCATCTTTGGAAAGTTTCTAGTCAACATATGAAGTTCTCAGTTCATCATACAGCAGGACCCAGTTAATCCTACTTAATCTGACAGAGGAAAGTTTGCTGCTCGGCAAGGATCAGAAGACTGGGACTGCAGCTGTACTTCCTGTGCCCCCTTGATTGGCCTCCACACAGAATTTGGAAAGGAAAAAAAAAAAAAAAACATCCATTCAGAAGTTGAAGATTAGAGAAAGTGTTAATAACTGCCCAGATTTAAAGCCTGCCAGTGTTCTCTTTCTTTGTCTCAAGTTTGTTCCGTGCTCGCTTACGTCCACTTAGCAAATCAGTGTGCGAGTGTTGTGAGAAATAAGCAGGTAGCGGATTATCAAGGCTGTCTTTGGTAACATGTGTAACAGCTGGGTGCAGCTGTCATGCTGAGGCCCCCCTTTTAAATGTCCTCATCAAACAACTCGCTCCCTGGAAGTTTGAACCTGCGTTTATTAGTTGAGTAAGTCAACTGTTGGAGTGATTTGCAGCTCTGACAGAAAGACAAACACCCGCTGTGCCGCTCGCATTGAGTCTTTTGTTGAGGTTGCGCTTCACAGTCACAAATGAGTATGCAGGTTTCACCTTGTTTATGCAGTACAGCCGAGGCCAAAAATATTGCTCCCACATCAAGGGAAGTCCTATTTGATTATTAGCGGGGGCAGATGGAAGTTGTTCAACCCCTCATGTGAGCAATGTGAGACGGTGTATGGATGTGCATTTGTCAATGTTCCTATCTGTGCATGTGTGTGTGTGTGTCCTGTTTTGTGAGCAGCATACCGCCTTCTATCACAAGCTGTCCCCTGGCTGGCCTTCTGCTCCATTCCCTGCCACTGTCCCAACTGTCCCTGACACAAAATGTGGAGAATGATACACCACACCACACCACACCCCCTCTTGTAGCGCACACACACACACACACACACACACACACACACACACACACACTCACACATAGCGATCGCTCCTGGCGCACCGTGTTTGACACCTCTTCAAAACGGGCCGACCGTGAAAGTCCAGGGTCTATTTTGAGCAGCAGTTGTTAAGGGGTAGCTACTCCAATAAGTTCCCAATGTACTGCCAAAGATAACGCCATAGAATAGTGGGACCCAGTGTCTTTTTAACCACGGGTCTCCGCTCAGATTTCAAGTCAGGCTTCAATCGTTTGATTGATGGAAATGTGTCTTTTCGGTTTTGGATTTTCCAGATACCAATTTGACCGTCCAGGTGGTGGTCACGCAGGGACGTGGTTTGGCCTCCTCACAGACAGATACGGTCATTTCTATCGAGTGCAGGCTGAGAGTCGCTCTGCATGATTGTGAACGGAATATCGGTAGAGTTTACCGTCTGACATGCTTTCGTTGTTATACCTGTCGCGTTGTGAGATATACTGGTGATGGATGGACAGGTGGGACAATGGGACAAGGGCAGGCGGTGAAAAGCGAAACAAAGGGAGGGGGTGTGCAGAGACAAAAAAGGCCAGCACATGACAAGACTGACAGACACACGCAGGGACAGATGTATGGTGAAATAGACAAACATATAGACCCCGGTGCAGCTTGGACACGAGCCATCCCAAACCAAAGCCCACGGATTGGAAGTAAAAGGTTGTGGGCTTAGTAGGTAGTAAAATAAGATGCCATGGCTTAAAGCATTACTGTGATATTGTACAGGGACATGCTGTAAGTGGATGCATGTGAGCACACATATATGCGTCGTGTCATTCATGAGAATATATCACTCCCAACAGGATGTGGTTTGGGATGGCATCAGCCTTCAGGAGGCATTATGGTGCTTTGTCTTGCTTGTTTGTGCCTTATTTGACAGATGCTCCGACGCTTATTCCTAAGTAAAGGCAGATTAGATTGATTGGGTCATCTTTAGCAGGCTTTGATAAAACATGCTGCGCTGCAATGTTTGCCTCGAGCAGCCCTGCGTTTTCCCCTCAAACACATATAAGCGTAGATTACCTCACACACTTGTTGGCAATATAGTTCCTGTGAGCTTAAACAGGAATGAACACAAAGTCATAAAGCTTCTGTCTACCACACACACACAAACACACAAACGCACACACAACAGCAGAGACCCTTATTGTCCCTGTTCCCACTCCCTGCTGAATGCCGGTTGCGTTTATTTTGCAAATTTATGCTGACATTTGAGAGTACACCACCCGCACCAGTTCACTGCTCCAGCAAAGGGTGTATGAATTATCATACTCCACTGTATAATATAAAAAAAAATTTTCAAGTGCGTCTTATTAGAATACACCATACTTTCCTCATCTCAAGTTCTAGTCAGTTTTCCTGTGCTGATAGTTTGCGCCGTCTGATAGAAGAAATCCTCCATCACTGTCAAACCGAAGGCAAACTGCGCCTTCAGACCTGCGGCTAGGCCTTTTCAAGATGCACAAATGAGAGGGAGTGCGGACAAATAGGCGAACATATATAGTAGAGAGATGCAGACACAGGCTGTCCAAGCCTGTGTCATCTTGGAGCGTCTGTCAGATCCACTCCACAACAAGAGCTCTCAGCCCCGCTGCCCTATAACACTGTGGGCTCCCTTCTCCCTTCCTCCCTCTGTCTTTTTCACTCCCAAGGCAAAGCATTTGTTCCTGGATGATGGGAGGCTGGAGCAGCAGTGGCTAAACAAATATATTCTGGCCTCCAACAGTCGCTTCTGGAAAGAAAGGCTGGAAGGAAGGAGGGAGCGAGGGTGGAAAAAATAAAAGGGTAGTAAGCAGAGGGGGTGGATATGGCCAAAAAAAAATGTCCCCTCAGGGAATGTTTGGAAAAAGAGCAAGGGAACATCTTTTGGTCTGATGGTGGTTGCTTGGCTTTCTGTGTCTCTGCCTCTCTCTCTCTTTCGCTCTCTTGCTCTCTCTCTCTCTCTCTCTCTCTCGCTCTCTCTCATGCGCACGCACACACACACGCACGCACACACACACACAGACACAATGCATGCTCCCAGTGGGCCACTGCTGCTGATTGAGGCATAGTTTGGTGTTCCTGCCCCAGCTGATCCCAAGCCTCCAGTGAATACCCATCCTTCTCATCACATCAGAGCCACTGATGCGTCCGTGTGCACGAGAGTGTGTGTGTGTCTTCATGTAATCGAGACGGCCCACACAAAAATCAGATAGCGGATCGTTTTTGGCCAGACACTCTTTTCTTTTTTTTTTCTTTTTTTTTCTTTTTCTTTTTCTTTCTGTTTTGTGTGCTCTAGTGTGTGTATTGGGTGGAAAGGACTATTTTTTAGTACCTGGGGTAATCTCTACTAAGAGCCTTTCAGGGCTGTTTCACTTTAACCTGGCCAAAACACTAAGCCAATAATCCACCCCTTTTACTCCCCTACACCCACCCACCCCAAACTCATACTCTCACACACATAGCCACATGTTGCAATGATGCCATGCGATAAGACCAGCTTCCTTTCTATTATTTAATAGCGTACACTTTACTGTGGGAGGAAGATATAAACTGAGGAATCCTCGAATGCTTTTAAACTCGCTACCTAAATGCAATAAAAAAAATAAGAGGAGCGGACAGCGCAGGGGGTTGCGAGCACGCAGATGAAATGAACTGATCAAAGAGTGACATGTAGAGGTGTGCAAAGGAAACCGTGAAAGCAATAGCCCAGTCGTGAGAAAATGGCACGAATCAGAGACCAGACAGGGGGGGGGTGGTGTGGTGGGGCGAGACAGCGGGAGAGGGAAACAGGACGGAGGGAAACCTTCAGTCAGCGCGTGGCGTGATTCATGGTGAAGCCCTGTCAGTCTTGGACGATGGGCTGTTTCCCCTCTCCAGCAAAGGCCAATCGATCTCAGGTGTGTGTGTGTGTGTGTGTGTGTGTGTGTGTGTGTGTGTGTGTGTGTGTGTGTGTGTGTGTGTGTGTGTGTGTGTGTGTGTGTGTGTGTGTGTGTGTGTGTGTGTGTGTGTGTGTGTGTGTGTGTGTGTGTGTGTGTGTGTGTGTGTGTGTGTGTGTGCGCGTGCACCACACACCCAGCAGCAGCAGCAGCCAGTCCTCCTGCTCTGGTTGTTTGCTATATTTTCTCAGTCTGTTTGAAACACAACTTTTTAGAGCCAAACATTGAAGTAAATTAGAGCCAATATGACATCTATTAGTAATGCATAAACTACTTTCTGCAGAGAGTTTTTTTTTTTTTTTTCAGAGGAGTTAATGAATATTAACAAATAACCCAATAATTATGTCACCGACGGTCATATGTAGGTGGCCAGTTGAAAGAGTTTGGATTTTAGAAATCACGATTCAACTGGAGGAACAAAATTGTTCCAAGAAAAAAAAAAGATCTTTTTCATTTTTGCCCTTGCCTCCAACTTGTGAAGGACTAGTTTCACCTGGTTAGGAGGCAGTTTTTAAGAGCATTGTCATCCATGCAGAAAAAAACCTTCCTACTCGAAATAAGCTGTATGATGTGCACTGCATGCTTACAGCTTCAGCTTATTCCCCCCCAAAGCATTTAAGTCTGCACAGGCCTCAAATAGTTCAAGAGGCTCTCTGAGGCTCTAAGGCTGCATGAGTGACTTGATGCTTGGATGACTCACTCACTGCCCAATCAGTAGCTCCTGAGTCTGAAGGGAAAGCAGAGGCTTTTTACAGGCATTTTGTCACCCAGGAGGGTATGTTACTGTTTCGCTAAAAATAAGAAGTTGTTTATATGAAAATATTGTCTTGTTTCCGAGATGAAAAACGAAAGAGTCTCAATATAGTATTCCTATTAGGAATACTATATTGAGACTCTCCTACCTTGTTGTTATCAGCTCATGCAAATTCTTAGTGGGGAAACCGTGTTAATCACGTAAGCATGAGTATTTGGCATGGACACAGACAAAGCAGCCGTGCTTTTGATGAGTTGTATTTTGAAAAAAAATCTGAAGTAGAGTATCTGGGATAAATCTGCTGCATGTGTCTGCCATGATAGCGCTGTCGACCTCCGGGAGTCAACAGCTCTAAAATTGTCCGCCTGTTGATCAGCTCTTTCCAGAAGGCCATTTTCAGACAATGTGCCTCGCCAAACCTCTTTTCACATTGCCGTGGGCTTTGTTGTGTAATAACTTGATGGGCAGACAGAGAGGGGATTTCAAGTGTCGGACGCTTGTCATCAAGTGGTCAACTGTGCATTGATCATCGCTCATTTGGCAGACATTGCACGGTCTGCGAGTGTGTGCAGGTGTGGTGGGTATGCTCAGCTGAATGTAAGCTGTCAAAAGGCGAGCCTATCATGGCTAAAGGCAACATGATCAGTATTCCACAGGGAGTAGACCCCGAGATTAGGATGAAATTCACCTCAACAGCCAATGTTGCTTCTACAAAGAAAGATTCTTTAGGCTTTCATGGCCCCACTCACCAGTTCTCATAGTATGCCTGCCTCACGTTGAAGAGTTGGAATTGTATCGACTTTGGTGCACGGGTCCTTTGATGTGTTTTTCATTTCTTCACTTGCAAAGATAGGTGCAACCCCACATTGTTAGTACAAGCGAAGACCTGTGAAGTCCTCTATGTTCAACCACATCTTGCACACGTGAGGCCCATACACATACGGCGATTGAAAAGAAAACGCGCAGATAACACTCGCAAAGTCACATCACGGATAAGAGGCATGCACACTGCAATGTGCTGCCTTCTACCTGGGTCCACAACGCATACTGAAAAATCAAGGTAAAAGATAATGCGTTTATTTAGTAATCAGCAAATAGCTTTTATGCAGCGGGTAAGTGGTGAGGCCTGTGAGGCCTCGATAAGATCATTTGCTTTCAGGTGTTTCCCTGTCGCACCACGTATGGCATTGAGTGCAAATTGAATAGGGTGACCTTTTTTGCTGCAGAATCAAATTGACTGCATTCCCCCCCAAAAGATTCTGCCATTTCAATTACCATAAATTTGTGATATTGGCTCCCCTGTCATACGTGGAAAAAAATGCACGCAGAGATGTTCAGCAGTAGAGTGACACAAAAACATACCTGGAGGTGTCTATTGTTTGAAACGCTGTGGACCACTCTATCTGGTCCACCCTCTCCTGGCTCTCCTCGCGCTGGCATCACTCCGAGGAAGACATTACTATGACAAATGAAACGCCACAAACCCTTCGATGGGCTTGGCAGGACCTGAAAGGTCAGGAGCTGCATAGTGCAGATGTGTGTGTGTGTGCGTGTGTGTAAAGGTAGTGTCAGCAGCAGACAATAACATTGAGTCCTCTGTGCGAAAAACAAGAAATCCTCGCCCGTTCTGCTCCCCTTCAAAATCTATGGAAATGCCAAAATCAGAGTGACCAGGCTTCTCTCTGTGTGTAATTCTTTCATTGATAAGGACACTTGACTGCTGATGACAGACGAATATTCCGGCCAGGAAATATGACACCAAGATGGACAGTGGAAACGCTCTCAGTGCTGTTCTGCAGTCAGCCGGTCCCCCTCTCTGTGTTCCTCCGGCACATTATCAGCAGTGTAACAGTGGGTTCAAAGGCCCCTTGCTTAGAACTGCACATTCAGAGCTGCCGACTTAAGCAAATAGCTATTTGCATGCCATTAGGAGAAAAAAAGCCGAGGGAGGCACCATTCTTCATCCCATCTCTGCATCTCGCTGAATATTCCTTATTTGAGCCTCCAAATCTCTGTGTTTCTCCCCCTCCTGCTGTGACTGTCAGAGCAAGGCACAGTCAGAGCAATCACAGCAATCAGTGTTGCCTCGTGCCAGGCCGATTGGGAAGTAGCTGCCAAAACAAAAGAGCGAGTGTCCAATCATTATGATGGTGTGTGATTTGGTGGTGTTAGCAAATGGTTGCTTGGACCATCTGTTGGACGGCTGGAATAGGAAAACAACAGCAGCTCAGGGCATGACGATAGACGGGGAGGGGGGCTCCACCAGGACACCCCCAAAAACCTCCTGTGATCCTCTCTGTATTTGGATAGCTGTGAGAGAATGTGTGGGAGCTGATATGAAGACAAGTGGTTGCATTTTTAGCCGTTTGTTTAGAAGTTTTAGGTTTATATTTCCACAACTTGGTCATTTCTACAGCGTGCAAATCTTACTTTATGTGAAACGTCATGATGAGTCTGAGCAGATGCGTGACAGGGTTTAGTTTTTTTGAAGAGCAGTAGGAAGAACGACCCTGGTTACATGCCTTGGGTAGGTGTCTGAAATGGATCTGGCTTGTGTCAGAAAGTGTAACAACAGTTCTGTTTCTCTTTGTCTCACTCCTTCTCTCAAACACACATACACCCAGATATATCCTCTTTTCGCTATCTCTTTTCTTCTATCTCTTTTCTTCTCCCTATTCCCCATCAACTCATCTGATAGTGCTGTAACAGTCTAAAATGGTTCCCAGGAGATGCATCATCTCAACTCTCTCTCTCTCTCTCTCTCTCTCTCTCTCTCTCTCTCTCTCTCTCTGCCTCGTTCATGGGCCGAACGAACCATTTCCTCTCTGATTTATAACCCACAAAGCCTTCAAAACTGAGGCAGGCATCTGGAATCTAAAGAGTCAACTCATGCAACAGCTTTTCTGTTTCCTTCAAAGAGCTGCCATTTTTATTTTTTAACTTGAGGCACTGCGAATTCACACCCAGTCCAGTTATAGTATTTTAGTTTAGTAGGATGAACAAGCCTAAACTCAGCTGTCCGGTGCATAGACTTCAAAACCTTGCTTGCATTCAGAGAGTGGAAGAATGAGCAACTACCATGTCCAACCATTATGATAAACCCAGAAATACACTTAAATATGTAATGTTTGTTGCGTCTTTGATGCTGACTATCGATTACTGAAAGGCCATGCATCCTGTTGTTGGTGTATAAAAGTGCAACCGTGGCCGTTCATACTGAGAATTTTGTGTCCCCAACTTGCAGATCCTCAATATCTGTTCCACAGGATCATTTACTAGGGAAATTGTTTCAGAATAACGAGACGCTCTATTGACTCTGTAGTCACATGGAAAATGACAAGAGCCTTCAGTTCACTGCTACATGTTGTGAGCCATTCACAGGCCTGACCACAATGGAGGTTTAACATTTAGTTTTATGATTTGGAACACCATCAGACTGTGCCGGCCGCTGCCTCACTTGCAGAGACACGGAGAGGAACTTAACGGTGTTATGTATGGTTTCATCGCGTCGTATGGGCCATAATCACCCTCTCTCCATCTCAGTAAGCTCATGCTAAATGACCAGACGTCTCTGGTGGCTGCCATGATTTGTCTCCCCGCCATGCATTGTGCCATACCTCACCCTCCCTGCCTTTCTTTCCTCCCTCCTTCCCCGCTGCCATATGTTGTGCCTGTGTGACCGGCCGACGTGTCAGGCCTGACTAACGCCTTAACGGCAAGGCTGACTTTGATTTATTTCCTCTGAAATCTGGGGGCCGGGGGTAATAACACAGAATGACATTATTTGTTTATCAAATCCAAGACTGCTTTTCTTGGCAGAGTCAAGATGTGATGACTTGATACCACCACCCTTCTTGCCACACGCACGTACACCCCCTCTACAGTTTTTGATTGTGCCATGATTAGAAAGTCTGGCGAGTCGTTTAACCTCATCTGGGGGAATGCTTTTGAAATGTTGACAGAACAGGGAACAGAAGCAAAAAAGAAGAAAAAAAAGATTGAGATGAAGTAAAGCAATTAAATTGTCAAGCCACAGATTTAATCCCACCGCACAATTTCGAGGCCAATATATTAAGCGTTTTCAGCACGAGCTAACTGGCCACCATTCCTCTATTTGTGGCGAGAATGTGCAAAAATAAGAGTCACTGAGAATAAACAGTACTTTAAGAGCCAGATGACCCATTTAGTAGGAAATATTTTATCTTCCCACATCCAGAGTGTCTGTTGCATGTTCTGCCTCTCAGTGGAGGGTAACAGCAGGGCTGTTCAGCCTGCTGAAACGTCATCTTGGTGTTATTCAGTGATCAGGTCTATCGTTCTGGCACGCTCGCAACACATTTGGTTCTTTTTAACATGTAAATGATGCATTGCGCTGAGAATAAAAAAAAAAAAAAAAAGCTCGTTAAAATTTGATCTCTGGCAAATTTGCTCGGGAGCTTGGAATCCTCAAGAAGCAATTAGCAGATTTAATTTGGCTATTTGCCCCGGTGTTCAGAAGTGTGTGTTTGTTTAAAACAGCACCTTCACCTTCCGTTATCAGCCGTGTGAATAGTATCTCCTGGAACACAATGTTGCTCTGTAGAACTCAATAAAAGAGTTAAAGGCAAGGACAATCTCAAAGACAGCCTGCCTGATAACAAAAGGGCCTCACCTAATAATGAACAACTGGAGTTGGCTTTCTTTTTTCCAATGTGGGGAGGCTGAGTTGAAGGAGGGGGGCAGAGAAGCTCTGCCAGCACTTGCCAGCATGTTTTATGGCTAATTGAAGCATTTGGAATAAAACTGCAGCAAAATGGCACCCTTTAGAATTGGAGCGGGGTTAATATATTGTGATCCCACAATTAGCCCAGGATTGTTAAGATCTCTTTAATTCGGTGAGGTCCATTAAGCGGGATGGGCAAGAAAGTGCTCCCGCCGAGACAATTTTTCTCCTCTCTCTTTGTTCTTCCTGTCCTCTTTTCCTCTCAGCAGCTGCTGTAGTAATCAATATAAGTGAACATGGTCAGCAGTAGGTTGCCAGGTTATTCTGGTGGCAGGCCCTCTGGGTGCCATAGCTCCCAAGTCCACTCTCAAAGAGGTTTTGTTTATCAGTATACAAGAGGCGAGAGAGTTATTGGAGTTACATTGACTTTGGTGCAGGAACCCCGTAACGTGTGTTCCTTTAACTGGCATAAAAAAGCTTGCCCTCCTGGACAGGGGTATTAGATCATTCTCTCTCGCGGGTTGAAATGATCACTGAGGTCTGCTCTTTACCCCAGTTTCTCAAATCCCTACTTGGCCTATGAGTGCCTCCTCCCGAGCCGCAGCAGCGACTGCGGTGTGATCGTCACAACTCAGGGTTTTACAAGTGTCTCTTTCAGAATATGAGAGTCCCTTCTGGGTTATCTTTTGAGAATGCAATGTGCCTGTGGAAACTCACCAATTGGCGGTTTTTGAAACAGGATTGAAATCACTGCATTTGAGTTTTTCACGGCCTCAATAATTTCCCAATCCCCTCCAAACCATTACAAGCCTGCATGGTCCTGACAGCATTTAATGGCACCCGTCCCGCATAAAGGTGGAAACCAGCAATTTCTACAGAATCTAGATTCATAGGCTTGAAGAGAAGTGAGGTGAATAAAGCAATGCCTAAGTACAGCGATGATTGGATAGTTGATGAGCATGGAGCTGAACAGATGGCTGGCTCATTAGAGACCCATTTGTGATCATCTAAAATGATGCTAAATTTCAATTTCTCATGCTAGGATGTATGTTTGGGCTAAGCCAAGGCTCTGGCTTTATCGGCCGTTAATACCTACCTGCTTAATGCTCATGTAATAACTCGGGATGCTGGAAGACGGTGAGCGTTTCAATAGCACAGGGTTCCAGCACAGTGGATTTGAAGCTCCATGCAAGTAATTAAACAGCATGCCACCTCATACAGAGCAATTTCCTGCAAGGCATTTGCTTTCCAGTGCGGCATGGCCCCAATCTATGCTGCGTTATCTCTGTGAAATATGTCCCCTTTATCATTTTTTAATAATGACTGAGTGTTCATGTTGTTAGGAGAAAATCTACTCAATGAGCATCAGATTATCGTTTTCCTCACTGTTAGCTAGCTAACCGAACGTCCAAGATATCTGTGTCATCTATAAATGAGAATTGGATGGCAGAACCGCTAAAATGACTGCTATCGCATTGGTGAATCCAAAGCTTCTCCAAAAGTGCCATCAATGGTGGGTGCATAATTATGTGTAAATCAGAGCGGTAGACAAACACAAGTGGGATTAGGAGTTTTGTGAGGTGCAGAGCTCGTATTCCAGACTTTGATGCCCCCCCCCCCTCATGGCCACACACCGTCGCCGCACAATGATAATCCTGCTGTGTGCATAAAGGGATTTGTTCATGTTGGACTGGCTGAAGAACGTCCCAGGGTGACGATACTGTTTATCTTTCCGCTGTCTGAAAGTCCCCTGGGCTTTTATGGCCCGGGAACTTGCAGTTCCTATTGTCAGTTGTCAATACTAAACGGCACAGCGGCATACACATGCAAACACATATACACACACACACGCGCTCTTTAGTCGAGTAAGCTGCATTCCTCTCACTCATAATATCTATTTATATACATTCTCTCTTTTCTTGTTGTTTTTCTTGACATACACACACAGTTATTGTCCCCAGTAAACCTCCAGTGTTGATAGCTGGCAGCGCTCATCCCTCGCTCGCCTGCTCCATCCATTTCTATATACTCAGCTCTCCGTCTCTTCATTTCTCGCACATAGTTATAATCTTCACCATTAAACAGCCAGCTGCAGCAAGCATACAGCGTCACTAGTGCATCAAAGAGGAGCCGATTGGAGAGAACCAGCATTATTTATCAGAAAACGTTGATGGTAACTTCCCTAACATCATTTGTCACACCAACGTTTTTAAATATATCTCATGTATTCAGTATTAGTGGCTTGTAATTCTCCTTATCTAAGAATTGTGAGCAAACACATCTTGTAGTAGGCAAACCAATCGTCTCTCAGTTCTGTGGGTGAAGAGAGAGTAAAGACAAACTCCTCCAATTGTTTCCTTTTACCCCCACAAATCTCCTCCATACCACAGCCCACCCACAACTGCCATCTCCCTCGATACTTGCTACTTGTCAGCCCTGGTAATGGGTTTTTAGAAGGGAGATATTATTTTGGTCCAGTAAGCTGCATGCTTAAAATATGACTGACAGGCCTGACTCACATGCACATGAGGAAAATTTTGTTTTCTAAAAGGTTGCCAAAATAGAGTGAGCTCTGCGGTTCCAAAAATTGAGGAAAATCTTCCCACTATCTTCACCATGAAAGCATGCAAACATCCACCCACCACCTTTACTTCTGTGAAAGTCAAAGGAATAAGAAAGAAGCAACTTCCTCTGACTAAAATGTCCTATTTTTCTTGTCTCTCGATTTTTTATTTTTTTTGTCTGTCTTCCCCCTCTTGTCCTCTCTAAGAAGATAGATGAAGAAAATGAGGCCAACTTGCTGGCAGTGCTTACAGAGACCCTGGACAGCATCCCGGTGGATGAGGACGGATTGCCTTCGTTTGAGGCCCTGGCAGATGGGGACGTGACCAATGCCAGTGACCAGAGCTGTCCCTCTTCTCCTGACGGCTCACCACGCACCCCAGAGCCTGAGGAGCCTTCCTTGGTAACATCAACGACTCTTTTTTTCCTCACTATTCTCAACCACCACTCCCACCACCAGAATCAAAACATGTTATCCCTCAGATATGACTTCTGGTCCCAGAGTACAATGTCGTGGTTATGCCAGTTTGTGGAAACCGTGCATGAGACACTTAGGCATGACTGAGCTCCAGAAGTGGCCTTTTGTCTGTTAGCCTTCTCAGTTGGCCATGCTCAAGTTCTACAACGTTTTTTTTTCTGCCACAATATGCTAATGTATTGCAAGAACATACAGACGTACAGATGCTTTGGGGATAGAAGTATCCGGAAGGGATCAGTGTGTAGTGCTAATTATAAATAAAAACTATCAAAGCTATTGTGGCGCCAATTCAATGATATAAGTGCTGCAGTGGGGCCAACTATGGTTGACACAGTGCCACAGGCCCTGCAATCAAGTCGACACGTAATGAAAGTGCAAAAAACTAAAATCCATCTCATCTTGTATGCTCTTTGTGGGTTTAAACTAATCTCCCTCTGCTAAAGTCATCTTATAACCAAGAAAGGCGTACTTCTTGATGGCGCCTCATCTTTTTTTAATACACATAACCATATCGTCTGAGTGTTTTTGACAGCACTGACCTAAATGTTATGTTATGTGACATTATAGTCCATTTTATTCCATGCCGGTCCCTTCCAAATGACCTTTAGCTAAATACCCGTGTGTTTATTCAACCACATTAGTAAAAGGCAGGCTGTGTGTACACAAAAACACCTGCAGAAGTAGGAAAAGAAAACTTCAACTCTTTGTGTCACCTGTTATAACCTGCTTAAAAATGTTTAATCTTTATAAATGTCAGCAATATTTCTCTCTTACACAGAATCAATCTCTTTTGAGGGAACATTTTTGAAACACCGACTGTTTAATTGAAAGAAAGCAGTTATTGGCTTAACCCGCGCTCACTCCCCGCTTCTCCCTCTCTCACCTCTCCGGTTCTGTTTGGGTCTGTTCGCAGCTGAAGAAGCTCCTTCTGGCACCCGCAAACTCCCAGCTCAGCTATAATCAATACACAGGTGGCAAGGCACAGAACCATGCAGCCAGCAGCAACCACCGGATCAGACCACCACCTGCCGTCGTCAAGGTAGGGACACACATACGCACTCACTGAGTACACGCATTACCTTGGAACTTATTTTGTTCCTGTACACACACTTTTTTTTTTTTTGAGCGTTTGTTTATCTCTCTCACTTCGTTCTTACTCAGTCTTCTCTCTCGCTCTCGTCGCTCTGCTTCTCTCTCTCTCTCTCTCTCTCTCTCTCTCTCTCTCTCTCTCTCTGCCGACTTCTCACATTTTTCTTGTTTTGGTGGCCGCCTTTAGAAGATGTTAGACTACTGCTCTAGCAGTCTACAATCCCAGGGGGCCATCTCGTAATGAAAACAGGCTGATTGCTGTTGGGCTTTCCAGGCGAGGCGTCTGCACCGTTGTCTCATTAGCTCCACCACTTATCCGCCTTGGTATGGTGTCTTTTGAAAAAAAAACCAAAAAAAAGAAGAAGGAAAAAAAAAACCAAGGCGCTCTTGATGCCTTGAGACGACAATATCAAAATATCAGACTTGATGTTCTCATTTCAACACTCTGAGACAAATTTTTCTTCAGCAAGGGAAGGGTTGATTAGGATTTAATAATCTCTCCATGCGAGTATCATAAGTTTGTGAATGTGACCAAATTAAATATGTGATTCCTCTTACATGTCAGATTGTGGAATACCGCAGGACCAGTGTCAGTGTCATAAACAATTTACACTCATAGATGAAGAATCTGTTGACTCTGATTTGTCCGCTGCTTAAAATCCACGATATGTAAAAAGTGTTTGCATCTGATCGTGTTGTAGGGTAAACACAACACAGACAGATTTGTGTGGGCCCACCGTACAATGTTTGCACATGCAGTGCGTCAACCTTCCTCACGGAGTCTATTTTCATACTGTGCATTTGAGTCATCCATTTCTGGAGCAGAGCGAATGAGGACTCCCGGAGGACATGGTGTGCGTACAGAGTGGAGCGGTGGTGCTCGGGGGGGGCCACACAATTAAGATGATGGGCGGACGGCACTCCCACCATCGCCTCCCAGACAGTTGGGCAACTACTGTGCTCAGGCTGTTTGAGTCTCTTAGCCTCTCCGAGGCTCCGACTATTCTTGCTTTAGTTTTTTTTGCCAAATAAAGTACTTGATATTTCTCACAACTGGATCAGCTGTACTGTGCTACAACAGTCAGTGAAACTTTTTATTCCAACAAACTCTGTAATTCTCTCTCTCTCCATTATTTTTTTAAACAGACGGAGAGCCCCTGGAATGGCAAATCAAGAGGGGGCTCCAGCCAACAGAACCGCCCGGTGAGGCGGCCTTGCACTGAGCTGCTGAAATATCTAACAGCCACCGATGACATCCTTCTCCACACCAAAGCCAGTGAAGCCAAGAGCGCCTGGGGGGGCACCAGCACCAGGGACAAGAGTGGCTTGGGTCTCGGTGCCTCTTCCTCCTCTTCTTCACCATCCTCGTCATCCACCTCCTCGTTCTCCTCCCTTTCCTCTACCTCCTCCTCCTCCTCTACCACCTCCAAGAAGAAGTCAGCCGTGCCATCTCACCAACAGCAACAACAACAGCAGCAACAACAACAACAACAACAACAACAACAACAACAACAGCAGCCACCGCCGCAGCATCACCAGCGAGGTGAGAGCCGGGCTGCAGGCGAGTGTATTATGGCTGGTGTTGGGGCTGGGAAGTGGCAGCGTTGCACTCTCGATGACGGGGTTGAGGACTCGGAGGGTGCTTCTATCCCTGTTGGCCACAGAAGCTCCACGTGCGGCCATGCCCGCCCCAAACTGGAGCACGGGCTGCCCAGTGAAGAAGGAAGGCCGCCAGGCGATGTGGGCCGCCTGGCCGCCGCTAGGTTTATTAGGTATATGCATTCTTATTCCCTCCCTCCCAGAGAGGTGAGTCACAGCTGTGAGCATTGCCGAGAGGCTGCGGGCGCCACTCAGGCTAGTGAGGGCTTTGGCAGGCAAGGCCGCAGTAACAGCAGTGGTGCCAGCCGTACACCACATAGACACATCACAGTGACTATAAAGAAAAGAGACGAGAAGCCGGGGCACCCTTTACTTAGCCAGCTGCTCACCTCCAAACAGAGGCCCGCTCAGTATCGAGCCCAACTGCTCCTACCCAAGATTACCCCTTTACGCAGCACTAAGAGCAAATTAGCAGGTAAGAGATCTGAAAAGCCAGTCCAGGCTGAGGTCGAAGAGGACGAGTTCAAAGTGACCACTGATCACAAAAACCAGGGAGTAAGTCAGGCTGAACCGCTTGACTCAGAGCCCCTGTTGTCACCTTTCACCTTAGACCTGGACAGCTGGGTTAACCACTCAGATCCAGGGCTAGACCTGGGCTTTGGACTAGAGCTGGGGTGGCCAAACCAGTGGTGCATTGGGGAGGATGTTGACCATGATGATGATGATGATGACGACGGTGTTGTTGACGATGATGATGACCATGTCATGAGCAGCCCCACAGCGGTGCTCTCACAGGGCCCACCGAGCCCGCTCCTCCCAGATACTAGCATTGCAGAGCCCAACCCTCCCTGCATCATACATGGGAAAGGGCACCCACACATGCAGGCACTCAGCGAGCACCCCGATGACCAGGGCCACCCGTTGTTAGGTAATCATGACTGCATCCCCCCCACTGGCCTTATCACTGCTCTCTTTTCTCCCTCTCCTGCTCTAACCACTTCCAAGTTTGATTTCACAACTAACCACTACTCTAATTTGAATCTAACCGTCATTTTGAGAGCTTAAACAGTGACAGCAAACAGCCTGCTCGCCATTGCTTTTTGCTAGACCCAGAGGCATTTTTTTCAATTTAAAAGAGACAAAATTTTCAATTTTTTAATAAACCAAAAAAAAAAGGAGGGGGTGGGAAAAGGGGCAAGCCTTGTCTTGCTACTGTACATCTTGTATTCACAAAGTCAACCCTTGAACCATCTTTGGCTGATTGAGCTGAATGTGCTGAATCTGTACATTTAGACCCAGAGCCCGGATGCTGCTCTTTAGCGTCGCGCTACTAAAGCCACATTCTCTTAGCTGGAGCACAAGTCGGCCAGAGCCTCGGGCAACTGCACAAGCTTCCTTGACTCTCCTTTCTTCCTTTCTGTTTTTTTTTTTTCCCCTCCTCTGCTGTTGGTGCATGCAATTATGACTTTATTGTCGAGGGAGGGGCTCAACCACTGTCATGTGTCTTGTTTGTGGCATCGTCTCTGTGTGTCCTTATTCCATTTCGATCTGTTTGTTGTTGTCTTGAGCTCGGTCTGTCTGTGTCTAGACACCTGTGAA
The DNA here is from genome assembly GCF_963383615.2 of Lipophrys pholis. NCBI lineage: Eukaryota > Metazoa > Chordata > Actinopteri > Blenniiformes > Blenniidae > Lipophrys > Lipophrys pholis. Next base: position 18,939,453 of record NC_137646.1, on the reverse strand, counting down.
ACACGTACCATCACTTCATCCTGCCTCACAGAGTGAACAGTCTATCCTAAGAGAATAAATTGTTAAAATGGGGTCAATCCAAAACCATATGTTTTGTACAATAGTGTCAACAGACATACCTTCTAACCAGGAATGAGTGTTTTTGTAGTAATAATTGCATTTGTTGAGCCAATTTGAGATTAATTGTTGCAGAATGTGGACCTGCTCTCTTCTGCTATGAGTGTCATACCTAGATCAATAATTACCCGTGCTCCTTTGTGTTCTGCAGCCAAACCAACCACCTTGCCACTTCCTTTGACCCCAGAGTCTCCAAAGTAAGTGTGTGGAGTTTTTTCACATTATTCTAGGCAAAAAGCAAAAGCAAACTAAAGACAGAGACAAAGACAGAGCAAACTATATAGACTTTAATCCAAGTTGAGGCATTCTTGTGACTCATTTCCATTTCTTAATTCACAAAAGCATTTCAAAACGCTCGGTTCACGCGGAAGGTAAAATTCTGTACCTTTATTTTTTGTCTTCCAGTGACCACAAGGGATCACCGTTTGAGAACAAAACCATTGAACGCACATTAAGCGTGGAGATTGCTGGAACCCCAGGTAAGCTTGCTGTTCCAATTATAATTAAAAATGACTGGCCGTACTAATTCTCACTGGCCTTTTGCCATCAGTAATGGGTTAACATCGTAATCATTCCATCACAGTACAAGGTTCAAGGTGAAGCCATAGGAAATCACTTTTATGTTTCCATGTATTGATTAGGCTTTCCAATCTCTTCAGAGTTTATTAGCAAGCCCCCTTTCTTTGTTACTGAAGGGTTAATATGCCTTTTCCCCCGATCAGATCTCTGACAGACAGCTTACTTAGTGGACACATCCCAGGAATAAAATGAAATGGCAGTGTTAGTGTTTTAATGGCTTTTGCTGTTTGATGCAGATTTTCTTTGATCAGAGTATTAATTTCTTGTCCTGATACATACATGCATTCAGATCAGACATGTGAGAGGATGCTGTGGTGAAAATGCTTCCGGTGTCTGTTTTTTTGTGAATCATTAAATGCTTCATACTGACGTGTTATTACGTGGTCATCAACTACACCAGCAAAAAGCCATATGTGGATGACATTCACAAGACAACATTGAAAAGAATGTGACCAAATGCTACAACATTAACGTGGGGGTTATCAGAGATTGGAATTACAATGTTTGTAAAGGCACCACATTCAGTTAAGACTAATCGTCTCAGGTAAAAAACAAAATAGCTGCCCTTTAGCCTCCCGTGCTTTGTGATGTGGCACAGGCCCTTTTGGGTACTCATTTACCAGCTGGGGAAATGATCCTCAAACACGCCACGTCTGCTGCTCCCACCGTTTTTTTACTTAATTCAAAACCCCAAGAGGCCTTGCTTGTGTCCACTTTTGTGACAGTTGTTGAAGTGTTGTTTAACCCTTTATTTGTAGATAAGCCTTCAGGGTCAGGGGATGCTTGTTAAGATCAAATGAAGGGAAAGAACAGGACTCCCTCAGCTCTGGGGCAATCAAGCACAGTTAATATTTGGTCCTATTTTACTGCACGTGGGTGAGTCTGTTGACCTGTGGCCAAATCTGTGAGTCCGTTCTGATCCACCGCGTCCGTTTTACAAGCCTGGTCAAACACAGCCCTTCACCTGACTTTTACATCCTGCGCAATTCAGCTGCATTAAGGATTGAATATTAGCAAGCTCAAGGGTTACTGAGGCCCGCCTTCTGTGATTAGAGATTAGCTTTAGTGTCTTGTGATCTATTAAACGGACCTATTCAGATCTTAGTAAAAGCAGTGGCGTAAGATTGCAGGTTTGAGTCATGTGTCCTTTGCAGGTATAGAGTAACATTCCACTACAGCAGAGATAATAGCAGCTTACTGATAATCAGGTGGAAACCAGCCAGGTGGGTGGCACCACCTTCCACTTTGAACGCAGAACAACCATGCACTGAGGTCGTTTTCGTTGAATTGATTCCAGTAATCATTCCAGTAATCGTAATCGTAGTCGTAGTGATAGTTGTAACGCTGTTTGAAAGAAAGATACACTTGATTGTTAGTATCATTTTGTAATCAGTCGTATGACGGTGGAGAGTAAATAACTGAAACGTTTGGCTGTCGGCTTATTTGACCCTTCGCAGAGAGGTACAGTGAAGGCTACAAAAGGCAGGAAGGTCCCCTGGGATCTGACTGTTCGAGCCTAATCTCTGTCAAGCTAATAGATTTACCCTGTGCTGCTGTGTTGTCTTTAATTACTGTATCTCATGACACAGGGGTGGTCTGTGTGTTGCTATTTGCATAGCTTACTGCCGGATCAACTCTTTAAGCTTGGAGTTGTTATTCGCTCCGAGGCCTCCTCGCAATTTACCTTTTTTTTTTTTTTTTTAGTCCTTTTTTACTGTCTCGCTCACTCTCACCATTTTCTCTCCAGAGTCTGCATGATTGGTGATGGTGTCTGCAGATCATCAATCACTAGCAAGTTTGACTGAGAGGCACAAATATATCTAATTCTGATTTATTTCACCTCCATTGCTAATGGCTTCTAGTTTATGACCCTGTGCGCACATTGTTTTGGACAGATGGTGCTTCATTGGTGAAACAGAAGTTCTTCAGGCATTGTGTAGCATCTACTCTGTCTCTCTCCCATCCTTCTTTTCTCCCTTTCAAAAGTGTTTTAATTGGCTTATTGCACACATGTCTGGAGTACTATCAGAACCAAGAGACAGAAGAGAGGGAAAGGGGGTATGGAGGGTTGTGGGCGAATGCACTCCTACTTACAGGCGCATCCAGATAATAAATAGGATGATAAGCTGGAAATGGATGGGTTATCCTAAATATAGCTTGCGATTTTCCAAACTTGCACATTTATGTATCAGACTCCTGCAGTCTCGTTCCCAGGCTGTTGTTCTGGTACATATTCTAACTGGATTTGATACTAATAGCTGTCATTTGGTGCAATTCACCAGAAAGGGAAGAATGATGTGCATTATAAGAATGGCAAAGAGAAGGGGAGAGCGTAGGTGTTTCAAAGTGCCAGAGCTTGACTCCAGTGAGAGACTGTTAGCGCCCGGGTGTGTGGGCACGTTTGTTCTGTGCGAGACAGAAACGGGAAAAGATGCAGATCAACAGATAGGAAGAGATGAGAGATTGATCAGGGAAAGACGACAGACGGGAAAATAGGAAGGAGTAGAGAATACCAGACTAAACAAAAGAACAAAGGCTAAAAGAAGATGAGGAAAGGGAGAATGAGAGTAATGGTGGCTGCTGTTTGTGTGAGTGCATTAACAATGCTATAAAGTGGGCTCATCTCAGGACTTCCCATATAACTGCCATCTGTCTGGTTGTAAATCTGTAGGAGGCGAGGGAAAGAGATGGGAGGTGGGTGGGGGGATGCGAGCAGTAGGGACATGCCATCTGAGGAGATTGTCAACGCATCCACTAGTACCTCCAATGCTTCCTTGCCATGGCAGACATTGCTAACATGTATCTCAAGAGTTGAGATGTTATGTGCAGAAGATGCTGAGCAATAATTCTTTAAGAGCGCCTCACAAAAAGCCATTAGCTTTAACTTCATTGAATTGTCTGCTGTACTGTTTGTGTGAGACATGATACATTTACTTTATTTTTTTTTCTATCGGATGCATTACACTCACCCACTGCAGAGTTATGTGGTATGTTTTCATGAAAAGGGATCTTTTCAAGGTCAGATAGGAAAAGAATGGCAAGTCATCCGTATTACAACACTGCCATATTAAGTTACATCAAGCATTACATTAATCTGTCAAGATTGCAATAAAACAGGAATCAGGATTAGGCCAAGTGAAAGTGAATATTTTAATCAAGCATGTATCTGTGTCCACCGTCCATAAACTGACTGGGGAGTTTATAGATGAGTGTGAGGAGAGAGGAGAGGGAGGTTTGCATTATGCTTCTGCTTTCCACTTTATCACCTCCACCCAACCTCTGTCTCTTCCTCCCCATGCAGGTCTGACACCACCTACCACGCCCCCACACAAAGCCAGTCAAGAGAATCCTTTCAAAGCATCTCTCAAAACCAAGTTGTCTTCATGTTCCTCCTCGGCCTTGACATGCAAAAGAGCCAGGCTGAGTGAGTTGGGCCCCAGCGCTCTGGCCCCGGCCCCAGGTGCCTCAGGCGGGGGCCCCACCAGGAAGGGTCCCGAACAGACTGAGCTTTATGCCCAGCTGAGCAAAGCGTCCACCGCCCTCCCTTACTCCGTCACTCAACACGCAGTGGGGGGCGGCCTTGAGGAGCATCGCAGTGTTGGCAGCAACAAGCGAGCCACATCTCGTGGCTACAGTGACCATGACTATTGCCAGGCATCAGCCAGCACTAAGAAGGATGGGGGCACAGCCACTGTTACCATGACTACAGCTGTGGAAATGACATTCACCTCAGGTGCCACTGCTGCTCCCATGCCTACTGCAGGCAAAGTGGAGAAAAGGCATGTCGAATGTAAGGACTCAGCCATGCCGCCATCCTCTTCATCATCTTCTTGTTCTCCATCATCAACCTCACCTGGTCCTTTGGCTAAACAGGAGAATTTTGCCCCTGTGGATGAAGAAGCTAGCCGGGTAAAGGGGCCAGGAGAGCACACCCTCACACACACTACTCACATCCCTTCACAAGAATCCATCACTGACAGGGACCAACAACATCCATCTGCCACCAGCCGGAAGCTCCTGTGTGACCAGGAAATCCGAGAAGAACTCAATAAGCACTTTGGCCACCCGATAAAAACCCTCTATACCAAGGGTGGCCAAGAGCGAGAACCATGCAGCAAACCTAACAAAGCTACCGCCCCTCAGTCCCTCGAGGGCAGAGAGGATGACTCCCAGAGGCTGCCCGGCTCCAGCTACCTGCACCCCGGGTTTCTGCCCTTCCACGATGAGCTTGAGCTGGATGAAGGCCGTGAAAGTCGTTTCCTCTACCCGTGGGAGGGAACCCCCCTGGACCTACTTTTTGACTGCGCCCCCTGCTCTCCCTCCTGTTCCCCTCCATCCAGCTGCTCCCCTTCACGAGGCTCTGTCTCCCCACCCTCCTCTCTCCTCCTGTCACCCAGCAGACCATTCTGCTGGACCAGCAGCGGGTCCCGCTCCCGTTCTCGTTCCCACTCTGGTTCCCGCAGCTCCTCTTCACGATATCGTAGGCGTTCTCTCTCCAGCTCACCTGACAGACGCCCCTCCTCCTGGTGAGTTAACTCGTGCTCTCTCTATCTTACACACACATAGAGCAGACACTTGGTTTTACTGAAGCTGGGCGGCACTCCATGCTTGCAGTTTAAACAGGGATTGAAGCTGGCGGGGGGTCTGACATAAAAGTGCAAAACCAGCCTGATCAGTTGACGGAGCTGGTGTTAAACAGGATAGCCCACGTGGACACTTAAGCAAAATTTATGATCTGTCCAAACTGCATGTCAGATGGTCCCATAGCATCGGAAACCCCTTTCCCCCACAGTTTTACAACATCATATTGCGGCGTCTGAGGCTTTTGATCTGACGTTCACACCCACTCCACACTGTCTGGTCTGAAAAAATATGCCACTGTCCTCATCTATAAACAATATCAGCACTCTTCTTGTGATGGCAATCTTTTAACTCGCCTTCTAGTGCAGTCATTGAGAAAGATTACAGAATACAAGTCATTTGCAATGTGGTCACACAAGCACATCTGCGGCGCCGCTTCTCAGAGGCCACCACCTGGCCTTTAACATGAGCCCTCAGCCTCCTGATAATCTGTGCTGAAAGGGATTCAGAGCACATCACTTGTCAGACTAACCAAATTATTCTTTTAAACCAGGTGACACTTTGATTTGAACTGACGATGGGGACAAAAATTGGGTGAGCGGTGCAGTCGACCCCAAACCAACACACACTGGACCAAAAAAAAGAAAACATAAAAGGTGCCAGAGGCAGTAGACTTTTGAACAGTGCACGTTTTCATCTCTACACAGAGAGCTTTATTTGAGTGTCTTTCTAACACTACCCCCCCCCTTCGCTCACTCCCTTTGCACACTCCCGTTTTGTGTTTGATGCTGGGGCTATTGTTTTAAGCGGCAGCTGTTGTTTTTACTGAGTGGCAAACCCTCCTCTTTTACATCCCCAGAGATGAAAGCCAAATCCAGTCTGTGGGAATGTAGTCTCAAAACCCCTCTCAAAAAAGACTCCTATCATCATAGCTCTCTGTGAGAACTACATTTCCCATGCTTCCCTTTGATCAGAGACGAGAGGGTTTCTGTTGTGGGTTTTTTTTTTTCCTGTTTTGGTTGAACAGAGACTAAGTGTAGTTACTGAAGAAGGATGTGAATAAATGGTGTTTGGCAGCTGTAATCCAGGAGTGCCTCACAGCGTAGGACCCCACTGCAGCTCCTCAGTTTGTTTGCATGATTACTGAAAGGTCAGTTTACTCCGCAGAGCCAACACAGTCACTTTATTCTGTGCAGGCTCTTGTTCTTCACTCCTCACCAACTTGTGCTCACAAATTATACAGTAACAGCTTCTTGCAAGCGTTCAATCAAAACCTGACACTGACAAGCTTTCTGAAAATGCTGGATAGGGACTGAATTTTGAGAGTGACAGAACAAGAAGCTCATTATATTTTCATGAAAGAAAAGACAAACAAAATCTCAGCAAAATAATTCTCAAAATCCCTCGTCACCGTTTCAAGTTTCACAGCGTAAGATCCTCGATCTCTCCAAACTAGCGTCCCTTTGCTTCACTGAGCTTCCCAAAACTTCTCTCCTTCCATTATTCAGGTCTTCCTTCTTCAGCAGTTCTTCAATAATTAAGCATCAGAAGCTGGAGGAGTGTGGGGGTACATGCTCTACAGTCAGGCCACTAGGGCCTAAACTATTGACCACTTCTTCATACAAAATAGATAGCAGGTGCATGTATATGCTACCTCAGGTGTGTGAAAAAAAAAAAAGAAGTTCTGCAGCAAATCACGCACATTTTCTGTGGCAGTGGGTTGGATTATGTTGTGGCAGATACAAATGCATGAGGCTTTTATGCGTAATTCACTCAGAATCTGACATTTAAATAGGTCAGATCTATAGCTTGTAAAATTGCATTCAGAAATTACCGTGAAAAAGAAGTTGTTTGAGTTGCCCCATGAGGAGATATTTCTACTTAATTTGAGAATTGACATTAATATAGTGTTCATACACGGGGCAAAATATTGAAGACACACCTGTAAGTCATTTGAAGATCACAGCAGATACTGCCTTAAAAATTAAAATGTAGTTAAACTAAAGCCTCTCTGGTGATACAGAGAAAAACTAAACATCAATTATCATCATAAAATCTGAATCACTTGGTAAGCTTAAAAATAAGTTAAGAGTATAATGGTGTAGCTTCCTCTTGGTTTGTTCCACTCAGGAACGCAGGGTGGCTGGAGCCGGTCCCAGTTTACAACATGTGAAATGCAGGTACACCATGGACGGGTCACCAGTCCATCACTGGGCAAACATTAAGAGACAGACAACCACACGCCACGCGTTTACATAAACATCCATTCATACACAGAGAGAACATCCAAACTCCACACAGAAAGGCCACTGAGGCCAGAATCGAACGGGAATATTTTTCCGCAGCTTCCAAATTTAAGTCTCAAAGATGATCGAAAGCAAAAATTAACCTTTATCTTTGCAAAGGAAGAAATAATTAACTGAATAAAATAAATGGCTGGATTAATAATCCAGGTGTGGGACCAGATCATTATGGCTTCTTCAGATGTATGTAATGATGTGGTCAGTGTGTGTATACATGGTAGGATCGACACGTCGTGCATTACAAGCGTATGTAAAAGAAACAATTGGATTCATAAAGATGACTATCAACTAGCCAGTAAAAGCAAAGAACTATATTCATCTATGTTGCCAGACTAAAATTCGGTATTTTTTTTCCCCTGAAGGTCTCGTCAGAACATGGATCCGAATGCTTTTCGTACCAGAACTCACAAGAGCCCCCACCCTCTGCCTCGATCTCCTCTCAGCCGCAGGCCAAGGTGATTGTTTTCAATTAATTATTTACCCAGTTTGCAGTTTGTTACGCGTTATTAGCCTTGGTTCAGTCGCATTCTGCTGGTTAGGACAAATGTTTGTTCTTAGGAACTGTCTGATAAAGTTCTGAGGACTTCATATATGGAGGGATCATTGAAAAAAGAAACTTAAGTCACTACAGACACTCAGGGAATAGGAAGTCGTTCTTGTCACCAGTCAGACATTGTTTGAGTTCTTTGTGATTCCCCTTTTTCACAGCAAGACTGCTGCCATGTCCCATTTACTTGGGGTCCCTGTGACAAACATTCAGGGCAAATATGTTTAATTGATCATGTTTCATCGGACTAGTGTCAAAACAATCCCAAATTGCACTAATGCACATTTAAACTGCACTCGTGAGTTCCAGCTGTATGAAGATGCTTATTCAACTCAGTGCCTCTGTAGTTTTCCATGAGCCAGTGCAGAGGGGAACATTTCATATGCAGAGAAGTACTGGCACGGCAGAGAGAGAGTGAGAGAGAGTGACACCAGCTCAGTGCTCCGAGCTGATTTGGCACCCACGTGCCTAATGACACCCGACAAGCCCGAGAGTCGCTCATCAGTCGAAAACTTAACGGACACGTCTTGTGCCGGTCGAGGGTTGGGGAGAAAGTTGCACTTTCCTTCTTGATGAAGCCCTAACTAAGCAGAAAGTAATGACATGTGAAGTTGTGCTGACAGTTGCAGCTGCCCGGCTCCCCAACCGCGCTGCTCGCCGGCGCTCCCGCGGGCCTTCCCCGCCAGCACCGTCATCATTGCATTGGTGGAAATACATCTTATTAACATGTCCATCGTTTCTTTTCTTTTCTCTCCACCTCAGCCGTCAGGGGTGAGAAAAACAGGCGTCTTCTTCTTGATGAAAACTGGCAATTGCTCTTCATCAAGCGTCAACTAGGAATTGTGGGTTCAGGGGAGGCAGAGGATGGTAATATTGTGTGTCTTTTTTTTCTCCCAGGTATGACAGCTATGAGGAATACCAGCACGAGAGGCTGAAGAGGGAGGAGTACCGCCGGGACTACGAGAAGCGGGAGTTCGAAAGGGCCGAGCAGAGAGAGAGGCAAAAGCAAAAAGCGATAGTGAGTCAACTGACACATGATATTCCCTTCACTGTTGTGCATTTTTATAAAAATATATATATTTGACTTTGCGTCTTTCTGTACCGACACTGATAAAACACAACATGTAATCACTGCTGTGGCACCACACACAGAGTCCTTCCCACAGACACACACAGATTACTGAGGATGAGACTGCCTCTAGCAGCCCAGTGCCATGTGCCACAGTGTTTCTCTGCCGAAAGAATACATACAAAGTGAGTTCCTGAATGATTCAGGCGACAGGCCCTTCCTCTTTATCTCTGGTTTGTGTATTTTTAACATCTCAGCCGTCTGGAAACACTGTCGACTCTTATTAATCACACCACAGGGGTAAAATGTTAAAATAGTGAAAAACAGAAACTAGGGGAGCGAGAAGAGGAAAAGGATTCGACAAAAAAAAAAAAAGGGAAATGGCCACTGATGCCGTTAAGATCTCCCCCTCCTTCTGCTATCTGTTTCAGAATTCAGTCAGATGCAGTGAATATCGCATTGCTTTCTTATCTCCTCTCTCTCCTTGTCTCAGTGTGAAATTACTCAGGTTTCCAGCAGGGCAACGCTGCTACCACCCGTTGATAAAGCACACATTAAATGATGCAGTAATGCAGACGTGGCTCTGCGTGCATATATTTTCAGAGATGGAGAGACAAACAATTACGAGCGGCGAAGCTCAAGCTGTCAAACAGGGTTTGGAAGGCCGGGCGTGCGAGACAGTTTCCGCATGCGTCTGTCCGTCTGTCGCTCTCTCTGTCTCTCTGCTTCGCATCCACACTCGCACAGGCGAGCCCTCGGGGTGCCATCAAGAAAAGACCACCTATTTATCAGTTGTCAGCAACTAAAACTTGTATTCAGCAAAACCTTTTTTTTTTTTTTTTTGGTCTTTGTCTCAAACGTAAGCATTAAAGAGAGTTGGGGGGAGAAAAAAAAAAACTAAAACAGTCATCTGTAGTTAATCTGTATTTTTTTCCAGTTATGATTCAAACGAGCAAAGGTCAACTTTGTGTTGAGCACCAGGCGGCTGATTTACATGTGTGTTACTGCTGCCCTCCAGACAGCATGCAGGACTTCTCAGGGCCTCAGTGGACTTGCCCTTCCAGTGGCAAAATGAATAAATAAATAATAGTAGTGATATGCTATAGCCCCCGGCTTTAATTGTATTATTTGATTAGCAGATGCAATTAAACTATTCTAAAGCCATAATTGCAGCCCAGTGCAGTGCGTACCTAAATTATTCCACTTTGACCCCCTTGTCCTCTGAGGTTCAAGGAAATCTGTTTTTTCTTTTTTTTTTGCCCTGTGGCTGACTGCTGCTGCTTCTGACACTCGCTCTGCCTTGGATATGAATCTCCTTATATTATTAACTCACCTCTCATGTAGCAGCCCATGCCAAGTTGGATGTGCATTGTGAGCTCGACTCCTGAGCCATGGCGAGGAAGCAGGCTTTTGTGACATATAGCTGAGTCACCCCCACTGCTTTATTTTTAGACTTCAGAAAAAGACGACACAAGCCCCAAACTTAAGACATGGCATCATTTGATAAAAATCACCCTGCCTCTGGTTGATGAGTTGCAGAGAGAAAGAGGAATTGTGGTGGCGAGGTAGATTGAAGGTGCTTCCAAACGGCAATTCGATCAGATAAGGGGAAGCGAGCCGAACCAATCACAGAGGAACACAACAGGCAGACGGCGGAGAGGGACAAAAGCGGGGGCCCAAAGTCAGCGGCAGTATCCACAGGAGTGATCAAGACCAATTCATTAGAGTTCTGTGAAAGAGAGGGGAAAGGAGAAAAAAAAAACACACTCCCCCTTTTAATCTCTTTTCCTCCGCTCTGTCTTTCCTCTTAACGAGCAGGAGGAGAGACGGGTGGTATACGTGGGGCGACTGAGGTCCGACTGCACCCGGACAGAGTTGAAGCGCCGCTTTGAAGTCTTTGGCGAAATTGAAGAATGTGCAGTGAACTTGAGGGATGACGGGTAAGACCCAAGGACTCTCTGTGCACCTATACCATGGTCTGGTATTAGTACATGGGGGGGGGGGGGCTTTTCCTGATTTCAGTTTGTGGACATGAATCCCCTGCTGTAGCTGCAAAACTTTAAGCAAAGGAAAGAGGGGGAAAAAAAAAAAAGTCAAAGCTCCGGCAGTCCCCTGATTCTTCTACTTCTAGCCCCCAAAGATGCACTTCTATCGATTCTCTTTTGCATATAAATAGCATGATCGTCATCTCAGACAGGCCCCCCCTGTTCAGTAATTGTTGCCCCACAGCAACACTCTTGACGTATCATTTTCTATTCTTGACCAGGGACAATTTTGGCTTCATCACGTACCGCTACACTTGTGACGCCTTTGCCGCCCTTGAAAACGGACACACCTTACGCAGGTCAAACGAGCCCCAGTTCGAGCTGTGCTTCGGCGGACAAAAGCAGTTCTGCAAATCACATTACACAGACTTGGGTAAGTGCAGTTTTGTTGTTCACTCCATCAGCCCCCTGCAGTCATGCAGTATATTTGAGTGGCTGGGAGACTGTCAGTGAAAAGAAATAAAGGGGAAGAGAAGGGGGGGGGACAACAACAATGGGAGGGGGGGGAAAAAAGCCTTGAGTGATGCTACCAGATCAAAAACATCCCCATCTCTGTCCTGATAACAATTCCTGCAGCCTTGAATGTGTCCGTTGGGCTCAAAAGGGTGAACAAGGGTTCAGAGGTCAGTTTGTGAACATGCCAAGAATAGAGCTTGAATTCCCTCACCGCGAGTCGCTGCCGTATCTTAAGAAGAAAAAAAAAGAAAAAGAAACGCAGCAGACTCCATTACTCATAAAGACTCGGGATGTATCTTCCTACTTTGTTGAAATGAAAAGCAAGGCATTAGAAGGAATGATGGCCCTTAAAAGCATGTGCGCAGCTGTGCGCTTGGCGTGTCTTCCATGTGCCGATGCGTGCGTGTGCGGGGGTGTGTGGGAATCCCTTTTAAAAGCAGGAGTAGAGATGACATTACCAAGAGAGAGGAGGAAAAAGAAAGAAAAAAAACAAGAAAAGAGATGAGTTAAAAAAGAGGAAGGTGGGAGCAAGGTTAAGTCCCAGCAACCCTCCCTCCTCCCGCCAGAGTTGGCCCATCTGTTGCCAGCTGTTGTGGCGCTGAAACAAGGCGCAGCCTTGATGTGGCAGGTTAGGAGCAAGTCATTTACATAAAGGGGAACGGCCAATCTGCGAGCTGGATTCTTCTGCCGCCGCGTACGTCCTGCGTCTGGACTGCGTGTGCAGGGAGTCGGAGGAGATGCGGTGTAGCAAAATGTATCTGACAAAAGGGACTCTTCGGAGTGAGCGCGCAGTTCCTGTATCGGTCCGATACAAAAACCCTTAAAGAAGAAATCTCACACAGGAATGGATACAGTCGAAGGTTGAATGACGCGTATGATAAATAATTCACGTTATCAGTGAAATCAAGGCCTCGACTTTCGCCGTGATGCCCTACGTTTGACATATGCAGGAAAGAAAAGGCACTTTCTTCTGCGTTGTTGGCTGCACAATCATAAAGACGACAACAATTCAAGTCACCCATGGTGAAATATAAGTGAGATCTGCCCCATTATGTTAAATACTGCACATCCACAAAGGAGCATCTCTTCTCTTTGAAGATGACATGTAAGATAGGTATTGATTGAGGTCGGGAATGTAAAATACTCCCGCTGCACGAGGGTCAAGGGGTCACTTTAGAGAAAAAGAGCACTTTTCCTAGTAAATGAAGCAGTTACTTTACAATTTCAAAGCACATGCTTGAAGCCATCGGCCTTTCAGAAGAGTCCATGTCACACAGAGAAACAGTTGCTAATCCTGAAGCCTTGAGGACAGACATTATACTGAGATTGACTAATCAGTCTACTGAAATGGAAAGGCCTTCATTCAACCACCTCTTTGTCAAGAAACGGGCTATTTTGATTGTCCCTATATTGATAGCTGCGGATAAAGAGATGGAGAGGACGGAGGATTCTTTTAATAGTGTGGTATCCGAACCCCCATACTCTCTTCAACTCCTTTTTTTTTTTTTTTTTTTTTCCAGAGACACTTTCCATTAGTTTTAAGTAGAACACCTGGGTATTTTTCATCCCTCAAGGTGTGCAGCGTGACACAATCCAGCCCTCGGCCACTGCATTAGATCACAACCGCCGTCTCTTAGCTGGCGCGGTCATTCCCATTTCTCAAAGCTCTTGGAGTGTGCTTGCTGGGCCCTTTGGGGGCCCCATTTGTGAAGCTGTCTGTCGGCACAGATAAGATGGTCTTTATGTATTATCAGGTTGATCGAGAAAAACAGGACGTTCGAGAGATGGACAGGCTTGTTGCCTCTGTGAGGGGGGGGGGGGAGACATTGCTCGTCCCTTTCAGGCTTAAATTCTTTGGTACTGGATCGTGTGGTTATAGATTGAGACATTGTTGGGTTTTTTTTGTTAACTGTTTACTGCAGGCGGCCGTGAAGCAGTGTAGCATGTAACACACCTGGTAAATCTTTACCTTGCGTCTGAGTGAAGGTATACATCAGGTTTTGTATTAACTTGTACATTATGTCCAGTTATTCTTGATGTCTTGTGTAAATGTTGCATTTTCAACAAGATGCAGAGAAATGCAGAGAAGTCGGATTAACGCCGGAGCTACATATGGCCGTGCAGTATTGATGCGAAGGCACTAACTCGCGATTCTGCTTGTCCCCGTTTCAGACTCTCATTCGGACGACTTTGACCCGGCCTCCACAAAAAGCAAGTATGACTCCTTGGATTTTGACAGCTTGCTGAGGGAGGCCCAGCGCAGCCTGAGAAGGTAACCAGTTCAGTGGCGCCCGCAGTCCGCCGCAAAGTGGGACTTCTGATACCTCACTGTTGTTTCTCGCTCCTTTGACGACGAGACTACCACAAGTTTTACACTCTGTCATAGAGTATATAAGATTAAGTCTATAGACCTATATCAATATAAATGAATATATCAAAAATGAAGTTTACATGAACATAGCTGCTGAAGAGCTGGGAAGAGACATTGCATTCTGGGAAAGCCAGTGAACCCTCAGAATCTGGTGCACAAGTTTGGTGCACCTCTACTACTGCTGTACAACCATCAGTGAAGGAAGAAGAAGAAAAAAAAAAAAACTTTCATCTTTTTTTGGGAGGGGCAGGGATGGGGTGGGGTGGGGGGGTCTCCAAGCACTACAATGCCCACAAGTCTTTGGGGCTGAAAACATGCAGCTTGTTCAAGCAAGATTTTTTTTTTCTTCTTTTGCTGTTGATTTTCTCTCTTCTTTCTTTGAAATCTGGTGTTTGGATCTGGTGTTACATTACAAACAATAGTATAGGGAATTGTATCTTGAAGATAAAATTCTCTAGGTAACATCATCGTCTACATTTTAAGGAGAAATGTAGCCGTGTATTTACAAATACTATAAAAAGGAATATTTTTATTTTATGTACATATCGAAGTTCTTTATTTGTTACAGCTATGCACTGTAAAACGCAGCCTTTTTTAAAATGCGGAGAAAATTTCTTAATTCAGAATGTCGATCTGTAGTAATTACAATACTGTAAAGCATATTGTACACCTACATGATGTTTAGAAGACATGATATGATTGTAAAAAAGGAAAAAAAGATGTGTCTGATTGCTCATTTTGAGGGAGCATGTGAACAAATGTCTTTTTTTAAGTTATTTTAAGGGGGGGGAGGGCAGTAAACCATGTATAGTTTTCTCGGTTTAAAAAGTTTCTCAATCAGTGTTTTTGCTTATACAACCAGTGTAAAATGCATTTTTAACGTGTTTTTCATGATTGTGAAAAAGTTACCCCATTTTTTTTTTATTGATTTTTTTTCTGAAGCAATCATTGTGTGTGTGTATGTATATATATATATATATATATATATATATATATATATATATATATATATATATATTCTCTCAAATTTTTTTGCTTTTTCATTACCTTCTGTGAGAGCGCAAACTGCATTTGAATCTTTTCAATCACGACAAACACATATTTATCTATTTATTTTGATATCTCAATCAACAAAATATTTATGTGCTCCATTTCACGTGGCGTACCTCATGAAATTTCTTTGCTATTTATGTTATGTCCTTCGATTTGATGCTATTTAACTTGCAATCACTAGACAGGGTGTACAATATATGGTTTGGTGGGGATAATATTACCTTCTATGCCTTTCCGAAACAATCAAAACATCCAGCTAATCAGTCCAGCAGCCCCTCATCTTTTTTTTTTTTTTCCTAATTTGTCTCCACTATCTGTCCCGTCTGCAGCGAGTAACATTTGCTCTTCCCCATGCAAAAGCAGAACATGAAGCAATAAAATGATTTTTGCAGGAATTTTGTTGTAACCACTGTAAACACGACATGTTGTCTCACCGCTCCACTCACGCTTGATTATGTGAATGCCAAACAAAAGTTTACAATTTCCTTTTCCTGAATTTTTTAAAGATCTTGTATTTGATGTACAAAATATATATACTACTAATATTATTCACAATAATTACAAGATGATTATTAATAATGATGATGATAATATAAATGAAAGGAGAAAAAAAAACTATATAAAAAGCAATAAATTATTTTTCAGAGTTGTATTTTAGCTCCTATTGTTGTGTGATTTTTGGACTTGACCCATTACCCAGTCGCTGGTTGCTAGGATGACTTCATTCCAGTATCTTGGCATTTCATCACCATGACGTGACCCCCGTGCAGTAAAACCACTTGAATGTCCGTCCCCGTCCCCGCCCCCACCCGCTCCTCCCTTTAGGATGTAATTGAGTCTATGTGATTGTACTGCACGCATTACCTTGTGACATCTGTGCAAAACGTGGCCGACTCCGAACTCCACCCCGTGTGTGTGTAAAAACGTGTCGAGTTGAAACTGTTTGTTGTGTAGTGCATGGCTATTCCAGGGACGACAGTGTGCACCACTTTGGATCTCTGCCTCTCAGCTGTCTTAACTTGGCAGATTTTAAATGACATTCTCTCTAAGCCCGGAGAAAAACTACTCAACGACGTATCGCATGCCGCGCCACTTTCCATCAACACCCGGCACCAACCCCACTCCCCCCCCCCCCCCCCCCCCCGCCCCCCCCCCCACTCTACCCCAACCCCACTCACAGCCCTGATATCACAGCGCCGTCGACATGACATAAAAGGTAACCTTGCGGTTTCTGGTTCAATTAATATCCCGTTTCGAGCGCGAGCCAAGTAATGAGAGAACCAGCCTCCATCACAGGAAGGAAAAATCTTTTGTAGAAAAGCTTTGCTGATCACAGGCTTCCTTTCATGGAGTTTGACTATGGAGACAAGAATTGGCTAATTTTTATGATGCAAAGAGACAAAAATTGGTCGAGAGAAGGATATGAAAAAAAAGCCCTTTACCTGTGTTTTGAGACATTTTTTTTTACCTTTTTTTTTTTTCTTTTTTTTGCTGTCTGTGTAGCGTTTGGGTAATGGTGTCGTGTCCCATTTGATAGATGTGGCTTTAATCATTGTAATAATACTGAGAAAAAAAATGCTTTGTAAATTGCCTAGAGTAGCAATATATTATAACACCTTATGGTTCAAATTTCAACTGTGGCAGACTTTTTAATAATATGACCTACTGAGGACTTTGCCACTGCTTAAACGTTTGTTGGGTAATCATGTTTCTTTTGGAAGGACAATATGTTTATCGGCAAATGTACGTATGTCTGTGTGAGTTTGTGGATTTAGGCAGGTGTGTGTGTGTGTGTGTGTGCGTGTGTGTGTGTGTGCGCGTGTGTGTGTGTGTGTGTGCGTGTGTGTGTCTCTTGGGGTGGGGTGGGGTTCGTTATGGGTTGTTACCTGTTTGTGTCCTATCCACGTTGCCTTCTGCCAAGTCCTTACCAATGCCTTTGTGGTTCTACCTATTGTACGACTTTGTTGTGAATTTTATTTTTTATGTGCAATTCTCATCAGCCTCACCATGCCAATAAAGGGAAATGTGTTTGAAAAAAAAACAATTTTCATTCTTTTAGTGGCTCACCTATTATCTTCCCTTCTTTGTGATGAATGTCTCCTCATCAAGCGCTGTTGTACTACTTTCATCTGACCGCTGACGAATGATTATGATTTGTGCGGTCTTCTGATTGCCGTCAAGGAGACACAGACTTTTCTTTGAAGGGGGGTATATTTAAAAAGTTCTGAAAACAATGGATTCACAATAAACGTACCCCCACCCCACCCCACATCCTTCCTCCTCGCTGTTGCTCACGTGCCTCCGTATCAAAGTATTAAATGAAAGCTGAGAGTCACGGGAGAAATGACACCAGCCCGTCCTCGGCACATCTGCCTCTCTGAAGTTTCTCTCCTAATCAGGAAAACTCTGCTTGTTTCGGAGTTGCTTTCCTCTTTGAAATTCACATCACCTTGGCGAGAAAACTATCGTCTTTGTCTGTGTCCACAACTTGACTCCACACCGCGAGTATGCAAGTTAATTAAAAAGTTAGGGGGAACAATTTCATTAACACGATGGAGAGCCATAGCGAGTTGATGGTGTGCTTGATATTCAATGGGGCTTCATTATGACTATAACAGCCCCCACCTCCCTCTCTCTCTTTTTTTTTTTTCCCAGCGCACACACACACACACACGCACACACTCTCTCTCAAGCCGAAGTGCTGGGATCACACCGGGAGCTTCCGCCATGTCCTTTTTCTACTGGTGCAAAGAGAAATATGGGAAGAATGTGCATTAAACTTTAAGGTTGGGGGTCTGATTGTGTTTTTTATTAAGGCCGCTGTTTAGCCCCGGAGAAGAGAGCGGCTGGCTTTCATTTCAGCTTGGCTGCCGCATTACAGCGGGAGGTCTCCTTCTGCTTGCCCTTTCCACAGAATGAAACTGTCCCTGGAAATCTCTCCGCTCCCTGTTGGCCTTTTTTTTTTTTTTTTCTTTCCCCACCTCTCTCTTTCCATCACGATAGGATGGCTCTTTTTTTTTTTCTTTTTTTTTTTTTATCTGTTATGTGTCTTTTTTTATTATTAACCAGTAGATAAGCAGCTATCTCGGCTCCAGTTGGAAGTAAGTGGTAGCCTTTGAGATAATGGGGTTTGATGGGGCTGGGCTCTCTGTGGGACAAACACTGGGATGTTGCCGCTGAGTTGTGCAGCTCTATTTTATTTGGCATCTGGCTGCGGCTGCTGTGTCGGATGCTGTTGAAATCTAGAAAATGGCACTCGCTGTACAGCCCCCTTTTTTGTCTCCAGCAAATGCGGCGAGAATGAGAAAACGGTTTGTGCTTTTATGTGGTGTTTTCAAAAAGAGACAGCCCTGCACGGTTTTGTGGGGATATCCTTCTCCTCCTGTCATTTTTCCTTCCCCCGCTCTGTCACGGCATCATGTACGCAGGTCTGGGTGTGGGAAAAGCAGTCTTCGATTATAAGATTAGACTACCTGAGACTAGTTAATTAAAGCCTGTGGGGTGGAACATGAGCGGTCCTACTGGTAATTTACTATTAAGAAGTCTTTCTCTTTTCATTCTCAAGCCTTCTGCAAGCCACATCAAGAGCAACACATTTCCTTCTGTATGAATACACAACAAGTGACATTGAAACAACATTTATCAAAGATTCCATCACTATAATTAAAGTTCGCTGACACTGATTCTCTCTGACTAAAAAGCTGGCAGAGAGAATAACAACAAGATTAAAGTGTGCCAAAGACATGGGATTAGGGAGTTGTTGGCAAAAAGAAAGATCAAAGATGTGACGCCTGGATGTGTTGCTGTGTCGCTGAGTTTTTGCATCTAGAGTCCCTTCAAGGTTTGCTCAACCCCCCCCCCCCCCCCCCCCCCAACTCCTCTTTTCTCTCTCTGCGTTCCGCCCCTGCCCTCTTTCTCTCCATCCCCCCCCTTTTTTTTTATTTTTATTATCATTATTTTTAGAGGATTTCAAAGCCGACTGCGTCATATTAATCAGTTGCCAGGCAGAAGTCGACCAGACTTTGCCAGAAGTAGGAGGAGAAGTTGTTTTCTGAGACGTCATGATATCATGACTGCAATAGCTGCTGGCAAGAGGCCTCCATTCCAGTCAGGGCGCATGTATGAACCGAACAGAGCGATAGGTTCCGTCACATGGCCCGCGGTGCTCTCGTGCAGCAGTCGTGTGACCCACTGGCTCTAATTTCATCATCAGGAAAAAACATTTCCCGCAGCCTTCTCTGGAGCCATCGTCGCAAATAAAAAAGCCCTTTTGTTCCCATCATTTCTGAAAGTGGTCTTTGATGAATCTAAGCACGATGAACCACAAGATGTTGCTCGACTTTCAATTATTGAAATGCATCTTTGTTAGCACCAGTTTTTTTTCCTACAAGCTTTCCATCGTATGGCACCTTATGGGAGACGATAATGACAGCGCTATTAAAATCGCAATCTCCCTATCCGGCATTCTAGTTTCAGCAGTTTTTGCTGTTAAAGAGTAATGAGGAACAGAAGGACAGTATTCTTCTTCCCCCCAAACTATCAACTTTGGGGACTGAATGTATTCTTCGCTAGATAATTAATGGCTACAGACAAATGGTGGTTGATTGAGCGACTCATCCCTCTATTTTCAATCACCATCTGGTGTGTGTTGCTGGCAAAAAACAATGTTAATTACCTCGAGTGTGCCCGAGACGTGGCGTATTAATTAGAAAAACAAAAAAGGGAAACCAGTGTTTTAGTGGCAGTGATGAGGAGTGGGTGTTCATATAGATTCCGAGGATGGATTCACATGGGGAGAAGTTCGAAAGCAATTATTTGGTGACTTGGCCTTTTGATCATATACCAACAGATCAGTGTAGCCTTGACACACAGGGTTTACCTGCCTCCACGTGGCTCCAGGCCATGGCGGGCCTTTAAGAATTGCTAGGGCTGGCAACTGTCTGCCACACAGGAGGGACGTCAGCAGAAAGATGAATCTCCAGTGTGACCGCGGGGACAGCCAGCTGACAGAGAGCGTTAGGGCTTTTTCAGTGCGCCATCACCTGACCAGAAAAAAAGAAGAAAGAAATATAGAGACAGAAGAGAGACGAGGCAGATTGAGTGGACGTGACAAGGCTGCAATGGTGCGCTTTGGGGCCGGCGCTGCATCGGCCCCCTGTGGAGACTCCGTCCCCATCGCTCCGAGACTCCCGAGTGTGCAGGTGCCGAGAGTGGATCCTGATGTGCCCGGCATCACGACGCTGCCGCTAACGAGCCGATGTAGAGAGCAGCATGTAAATGTGATGATGTGAGCAGCATATCATCGGTAATTATTTGGCAATCATGGAATAGCATCAATAACAATTAGCATAATTTCCATGACTTCAGTACTTAATGACTTCATTCAAAATACTGACAAATCAAATATGCTTATTTCCTTCATACAAATAGGTCATTTACAGTCTGTTGCAGAGTGGATTAACAACACCAAGCAGTGCAAACTAAAAATAGCACAAGACCTGTGTGTCTTACAGCTCTGTTTGAGTACATAGCTTGTTAAATACGTTTACTTCTTTGATCAGTAGATCTAAATCATGTTTGTCCTTGTAAATATTACCGGATGGTTTGTTTAATTGACACACGTCAACAACATTTTCACCTGAACATAGATTATTAAAATTCCACAAACTTTCTCTGAGAGATTCGCTCTCATTTTTAACCTCGCGGCCTCTCATGAGGTTCCAGTCCATCACTTAGGGAACGTAAGGCGAGCCATCTCAATTCTATTCTTGTTATTTAAACTGTCCCGTCCGAGTTGGATCTGGGTCTCATAATGGCTCCATTCAAGCATTCTTGACAAGATGGCTCAGAAAGAGAGAAAAGCTGAGTGCTCTCTTCTCTTCCACCGCCTCTCTCTATCTCCTCCTCTCTCTCTCTCTCTCTCTCATCTGCTCCTTGTACTTTTTTGCAGAGTGGTCCTGGTGGATCGGGGAGTTGTGTCTAAATCCAGTTCCCAGCTACTTAGCCCCCGCCCGCTCCACTCTCCACCGACACAAGGGCACATAACAGCATCTCCCCTCCTCTTCCAGACCCCGACTTGAACCCATGTATCACACAGCAAAGGCATCACAATACAGTAGAATGGGCGCATGGACAGTTATTGTTTGTTTGCACTATTTATGTCAATGTAGAGTCTGCAGCAAATGGCACCATAATGCAATCACTCATTCTTGCCATCCGGCGGTCCCGTCCATTAGGCTAATGACATTCTGTAACCGTCCCGGGTTACCTGGCTGCTGAAATCACGAATGTGAGAAGTCGGAGAAAGTGGGGACGCCACTGCTTAATTGGGGAGTCGTGATCAAATTCCTGCGCCTGGAAACATCCGCCAACAAAGGACAAATCTCGCAGCAGCGCCACAGAAGCTGCTCAGCAACTGTTGGTGCAATCTCACCAACATATGAGCTGGAGAAAGTGGAGCAGGAGATCGATAAAGTATTAAAAGAGGAGGTTTGATGGGCGAAAGTGCAGTTTCACCTTCAGTGACATTTACACTCCATTCAGAGTCCTGTTTTCTCCAAAAACAGTTTACCTCGTGTTCCGCAGCAGAAGCGAGAACAAGTCACAGACGTTTGTGTTTGTGGTTTACCTGAATCTACAGCCATGTTCTCATACCGAGTGCTACTTGTTGCTTGATACATTTAACACGCGCACCCAGTGCAGTATTGCTTTTGTAGGCGTGAATATTGTACTTTCCCAGTATTGGTGCTGGCATTAAACGCAAATTGCTATTACGCGACAGGCATGTGAGTATGTTTAAGTGATGGCAGGATCATTTAAAAAGAGATATTTAAAAAAAAAAAACTAGTGAATCTGCACAACAAGGAACATATTTAGTACCTAAATTGTCGAGTAGTTGGATCTGCAGAAATTATTCAGAAGATGGAAAAATGTTTGCGGATGGTCATGGGGTTACAGATTAAGCAAACAAAGGATGTTTTCTTTGCTCATATATTCTTTACAATAGCTTGAAATAGATGTGAGATCACGCTGTATATTTGACATCCTGCTGGAGAGCGTTCTAAGTTGAGGGAACCAAGTCAGAAAATACTTCTTAGCCAAACAGTTAGTTCACACGAGACATTTAAGGAGAAGACAGGAGCGCATTGTCATGACATGTAGGAGAAAGGGCATATATAGTGAGAGCAGCCCAGGGATAGATTTGTCGATAAAGTTGTACCAGCATGAAAGGCTACAGATGGATAATGAGACTGCAGCGTCTTAAAATGACGGTATGAGTTTTACCAGATAAAGTGAAGTGAAGCTGCAGCATTTTCTACAGTCGGTTGGTTGGATTTATCCATTTTGCACCATTTATTACTGTTTCTGATTTGATAAAAAGCTGCAAAAGTTAAGGCATCATAAAAACTATCCCTGAAGGTAAACTCTAAAAAATAGTTGTCGTTCTTCATCAAATTTAGAAGAATTTACTGACAAATCATCACTGAAGCTTTTAATGTAACTAATAGTCATAGATGGCTGTGTGATCATTTCATTTTTTTAAATAAATTAATCAGCAGTCTGGGTTCAAATACCAACTGTTTGGAGTTTATGTGTGTTCTCCTCATGTGTGTTTTTCCTCTGGTTTCCTTTCACAGTCTAAAAACCTGCACGTGAGTTTGATCGGTGACCCTATATTACCCCTCGGTGTGAGTGTGTGCGGCTGTCCGTCTCTGTATGTTTGTCCTGTGATGGACTTGTAAACCTGCCCTCGACCATAGTTCGCTGGGATTGGCTCCCATAAGTGGTATAGAAGATGAATGTTCAGGGTGTCGAGCGAGAACCAGGTAAACGTAGCTGAGTCCTCCCTGGCGATACCCCTTTGGAAAATAAAAGAAGTTTCACACATTTTTGCTCCTTCGATTCCCCCTGCTAATACACAAATAGCTCCAAATCAAAGCCCTGTCCTGTCAAACTAATTAGTTATTATCACCATATATCCTTTTAATCCTTTTTTTGTGGGCCCCATCAGGACTGAAATGCCAGCGTTATCCCGAAGCATTACGGATACATTTTGCAATAGAACTTTTCTCTGTGTTCAGACTGTCAAAAAAATTTCCGCCCAAATCATCCCGACTAAAGTGCATTAAAATGCACAGACATCCGAGCCATAATTACTGGGCAAAATACCCCACGCCTTAATCCACGTGGTAATAATGCAATTAAAGCAGTGTTTCTTGGACTTGGTAATCTTCTGTGACAAGGCTTACGATTCAATTAACCCCGTTTTAACACTTTGTTTCAACTTCCTGTGAGGCTAATTTTCTTTAAACTTGCTTCACTTGCTATAATTATGACTTAAGAAATGTTCAATTTGTGAATTATCAGTTGTTGGCGTCAGGGAAGGACTGATTTCTTTGCGGATAGGATCTTATCCTATCTTTAAGGAAAATTGTAACGTCTGGCACCAAACAAAATGATAGCTTCATTATGAGTTTGATTTGATTTTATTGATCTGTATTTACTTGTTAGACAGTCAAGCAAAGCAAAATGTCCTTCCCCAGTGATGCGTTCAGTAGCCTTTGAAACAAGGAGTAGTAGTATTTTGGAATTATCCTTAAACTCTTTTTTTTTTTTTTTATTCCAAACTTTGATTCTGTCCTCTGTAAAGTTGGATGCAAGTTTCAGTTTGATACAATTTCTGATAATCTCATAGTGCACGCGGCGCCGCACTCCTCCTGACATCCACCAAAGCCAGCCATGGATCTAACCCATTTAATCACTCCTTTCTTGTTCTCTTTCTAAGCTCATGCTGCCTGTGACATATTGAGCCGGCAAACTTTCCATGTTCTCCCGGAGAAGGTCATTGGGCCAGGCCCAATCTAGCCTCTGAAACCGAGCCAAGATTTCCACTGCTGTCGTTCAGATTAGTATTAGACGTGAGCGCCTTTCCTAAGCAAATCAGACAGTGTGAAGGACAGAACCATTCTTCCATTCAAGCACGCCTGCTTCTTGTTAAAGGGAGACAGGGCAATAAGTTGTAGGACAAAGGGAAGTTTGTGGGAAGTCTTCACAGTTCATGAGTGCTTATTTTTAAATGTGACAAGCCGGTTCGTCATGTTGGATGAGGAGCAATTGTTTTACTCTAAATGCTTCTATAAGAGCTGTCTATGGGCATAATGTATGTGTCAGTAGTGGCACGGCATAGTCCAAAATATTATAGCGAGCCATTTGTTGTCTGAGGATGTAAAGAATGCTTTCAACCTTTAATCATGTCACTCGTTTGTTCCCAGGTACAATTTGTTCATGTTTATCTGATGTTTATGACCTGGTGAAATGTACTTTAAGGACTATGTTTTTTTTTACAGTACGCTGAATAATAAAATGGATTTCACTTATGTATATAGCACTTTTCAACTGCTGCTACACACAATTGGAGGCGGCGACTATGCAAGGCACCTTGTCCATGACGCTTCAACATGTGTACAGAGAGATATGAAGAATCGAACCTGCAGCTTTCCAATTGGGAGACAACCACTTAACCAACGGAGCCACAGCTGCCCATATCTTCCCACTATCAATATAGTGGTTTGATCATATGATATTGCAATTTAGAAAAAAAACAACAAAAAAAATGCTTTTACTTTTACCATAAATTAATTAATAAAGTTTGAGAACAATCAAGGAGGGTTTGATGGTGATGCAAAGACAAACAGTCAGGTGGCCACTGTTGATCCACTGGAGTTATGGGTGTGTTTCCGCTGCCCACTTCCGGGATCATCACGGTGGATCAGTTGATTTGTATGTTTGATTTGGTTCAGGGCCTGAGATTCTTCCCTAAACCTCCGGACCACCACTGACACCAACCCTGTACTAGGGTAGCTGGGCAAATCGGGTCTGAACTAGATCCACAGTGAGCCATTTATCCAAGTGAGTATGTGAAGAAATTATCAGACGTGTTACGAGGCACTTCTATTCCAATCCTTTATTTCAAACCTTCTAAATCACATGGCCCAGAAAAGCCCAGTCGCATGCGGAAATGTTTCTGGGTGACACCGATGCAGCCAGGCACACACTGTATTGAATTCTGACACATGATACAAGGACAACGGGATCTAACATTCCCCGCTGAAAGGACAACGCGGGACTTTCGGTGCGCTGCCCAGATATGCGAGGTTGGCGCGTCGTGCCTGCGCCGAGAATCTGACACCGCTTTTGATGCAAAACGCAGCCGACTGGAGGCACGGCGTCTTTCCTGCGAGCGTGAACACATTTGGTGGGTGAATTGGTATCGATTCACTTGGAAGGACAAACTCGCACCTGGACTCAATCAGCGTTGATTGGAGAGTGGCACCATGCCCACATGCTCGCAGCGCAGCTGATAGGACACGCCGTGCAGCTCTGGGGAAGAACAAGGTGAAGTTAAAAACCAACTTTGGCTCCTCCGGTCTTCAAACTGAATCTTTCCTCCTCTGAGTTTTAAAGTCTGTGTGGGAACACACAAAAGTGTGATATATATTACCTCGCACACTTGTTAAGAGCCGAGAAAGACACACAACGAGCCAAAACTTCTAAATTCTACAGAAATTAGATTTTTTTTTCTCTCCTCCCCCCCTTCTCCTAACATAAAGGAGCCTCACAATGGGCTCTGGATTGTTTGTTTTTTTTGCAGATTTGTGTGGTTTAATTGCAAACGTGTCAGTTATTCAAGCCTCCTGCTGTTTGTTTGGTCTTGAATTACTGCTTTTCCTGATTTCACCGAGGAGCTCAACTCACCCCCCCCCCCCCTCCAAAGTCCTCTCCTTGTATTTGCTTTTGCATTATTATGCCCTCAGTCTGTAACTTCTCAACAGTAAAAAACAGTGAGGACAAACATCCTTCTTTGCATGACAAGTTGGTTTTAGCCCTGTTTGGCAAACACATTTCTTTATTGTCCCTTTAGCAGCGGAGTGAGATAAAGTTTGGAGCAGTCTGGGTCATAACACGACCAGCTTCAGGTCACATTGTGAATTCACCCTCTTTAACACATTCGATCTCTATCTTAAACAATTACTTTCCTTACAGTGCTTTAGTTTGGTTGTGGTAGGCTCCACTTTTAGATACCTCGTCTGCTAACTTGTTGGCATGCAGACTGGATGGCTCAGATTTGGGATTATGTCAACGCCTTCAGCAGATGCTATTGCATTACATAAAGAGATATGCCATGCTGGAGAGCTTCCACTCACTTCTAATGTGTGTATTCTGGCCACAGGCAACAACTTCACATCCAGTCCTATCACAGACGTGGCAACCAAGAATTCTGGGAGCCTTCCCAAAGCTGTTTTGCATCACTTGTCAAAGGTAAATTCTGACAGACTTACTTGAAGTTGTATTAAGTGATCTGTGACAACTGGAGCAGAAAGACTCCAAAACAGGCTGAAAGGAAATGGCTTTGATATACATCACCTCATCATGTGCTCAGGGCGAACATGTTAATAGGCAGACGCTCTATTACATATCAAATGTTTGAAGTTTCCATTCCAAGATAAAGCTTCTTTAGCCATTATGTGTTCCTGTAACTGCACATCCCACTGAGAGTGTGACAGGGCCCGCCCATCTGCGGTTCGACGCAGCTTTCAACTCACTGCTCTGTTTTGCCTGCCGGTGTCAGAACATTTCCAGAATATGTTTGGGGGCACATTCGGAGTGCTTCAGTGCCACAGTGAGTGTTTGTAGCTCAGTACACCACACCAGTGGGAAAACACGGGTTCATGTTTTAGTTACAGGCCCATCACCATTACTGGCAGTAAGAGATGCACTCCTGATGTGGTTTCGACACAATGAAGGATATAATCTGCAGATTGACTTAGAATGCATTCAAATCTTCAGTGGAGTCTGAGTTTCTCGTATAAATATAAAATTCCTCTAATGCAATCAACATTAGTCCTGTTTTCCTTTGGAAAACGTTTCTTACCAAGCTGTGATTTAGCAACAGTGACAAAGACAAGGATTACTAAGGACTGGATTGTGAGACACTTTTAAACAGACTTTACACCAACTCTGAGTATGAGCTGTTTGCTTAGCAGATGCAAAGTGATTCAGTCATTGTTTATGGCTCCTAACTTAGTTTAACTACATTAATTTGGGTAGAAACAGGGAAGTAATGCAGGGCTATCCTGAAGTTATTTGTCACATTTGCAGCTGTTTCTCAATCTTTTATTGTTCCTGAAAAATAGTCGGGAGAGCTACTTGGCTGACCTTTTTGTATTGGGATAATCCAAATCTTTTGTTTCCAGGGACCAGCAGTGATGTTACTAGTTCAGCAGACTTCCTTTTACCAGGGGAGGACAGCCTCAGTAATTTTGGAGTAATATGACAATATGAAATATGTCCTACTGTAGGC
The DNA here is from genome assembly GCF_963383615.2 of Lipophrys pholis. Classification (NCBI taxonomy): domain Eukaryota; kingdom Metazoa; phylum Chordata; class Actinopteri; order Blenniiformes; family Blenniidae; genus Lipophrys; species Lipophrys pholis. Next base: position 18,911,971 of record NC_137646.1, on the reverse strand, counting down.
AATATTATTATGAATCTGTTATGTTTTATCTCATTATCTCGTCACATTTTGACAATTTAAACATACAATGTTCATCTTGAACACAGTTTAATGTTTCAACCTATCCTCCAATTCAAACTAAAACGTAGTGCAATTTTTAGGGTCCATTAAGCAAGATTTAACGACATCTAATGTGGGCACAATGAATCATAGACTAAATAAAACTTTGAATCTCCTCGTTTGTCCATCTCAAGCTTATGCAGTTTGCCACTTATTTGTCGAGCTCAGACAGTCAGTCACTAAAGTTGTGGCTAAAGTGACAGTTTCAATTGAGAAAAAAAGATCAAATATGGCCAGGACACAAAGAAAATTGGATTGTTAAGAGTTCCTTTGAGGACAGTCTTTGTCAAACAAACCCTTATCCCCGTTTATTCCCAATGATGAATCAAAAAGACTTGCGATCAGTGCCTGAGTGGTTTGATGTCTTTAGCAGGTGTTCCATAAACAGGGTAGTTTAATCCACCTTCTACCACTAAAGAGTATATCATGATACAGTTAACTTGTATGCACACCCCCAAAATCCAGTGTTTTGTATTTAGCGCGCCTCATGACATATGTAAGGCTTGCTCTCAACAAAATCAATGTTTCCCAGGTCTGATGTCCCAGCGGAGGTACACAATGTTTCAGCGGAGAGGAACAGGGTGGAGCGGCTATTTTTACCTGAAGCCCGGGAGTGAGCTCAACACAGAAGGTAAGGCGGGAGGAGGGCGGAATTTGGACAACCCTTGGGATTGCGAATTGCCTAGCGTTAATCATCTGGACAGCAGAGACATTAACTGTGCATGAAGCTCGGGTCTCTGGACATCGCGTGCGCTGTTCAAACACTGACAAAGGGCACGTGGTGGATGTGTGCGGCTCAGACGCAGAGAGAGAGCGAGGAAGGGCACAGTGTGTTTCTGGGAGAATTGGGGAGTGAGGGAGGACGTGCCGTGGTGTAATTGTGTGTGTGTGTGTGTGTGTGAGGACAGTGTGCCTGTACTGAGGTGATATACAGCACTCTGACTTACTCTTGTAGATGAAGTGCACTTTGCTCAAAGCTACACCCCCCCAAAGGAATAGACTGTGTTTTCCAACTCACTTTTCGGGTTGGGAAAACACACTGATGAAAAAGGATGAGGCTATAGCTGCACACTCGGTCTTCGCAGGAGCCTCCGTCACACACTAACATCATTACAATTTCAGCCTCAGTGCCTCCTAACAAAACTCTGCATATTTACAATGTGAGTGTGTATCCGCTATTGTCTTGTTAAAATTTTTTTACAATGGCTGCCGAGCGACTTCGCATACTAAATGCAATATTGTGCCTTAATATGCCCCGGTATAATGCCTACAGATTTGGAGAGTGCTGATACGACACATTTCGCAGCGGGAGAATCTGAGACGCACGAAAGCGCAGCGTTCACCCCGAGAGAGCAAGGGGGCTCACCTTTTGTTATTATTTTCAGAGGCGCCGATTCGTGTTGACCTACTTTGGGAGCAGGGATTGTTGAGGCTCTCAGCACCAATGCAAATGAAATCTGTTGCTCCCTGCCTGTTGGATTCCAAGGATTCCCTGGCACATGATGCAATTGGGGGGAAAAAAAACACGACGACACGTCAAATACTTAACGCAGTCTCACCGATTCTGTCATCTGTTTTTTTTTTTTTTTTTATCTGCCAATTCGGAGCTTATCTGGAGCCATCATCATGATACCTTTTCCATGGTATTTGTTTTCCTGGAAAGAGTTATGAATCAGTGGTTTTTAAATCAGTTTGAATTCTTGACAGCAGCTTGCTCGGCTCGCAGAGAAACTCTTACGTAAACCTGCTCAGCATTGCAAATGACAGTGATCACAGTGCGACTTAAGCGCAACACTCCACCTGCCTGACAGGTAGGTGTCAAAAATACCTGTCATTCTGTCAGCTGCACGGCCCGGCCTGCTACCAGGGACTCCATGTTTTTTTATGAGACATTTCAGTCTTGTGCACGGTTGGCCTGCTGCTGAGGGAGATGTGGGTCATGTTATCGTGTTGTGCTCGGCACCAAAATTGAATTGAGGGTGTTCAGGAAAGCATTTTATGACAAACTTTAAAAGATGATATACATTTAAGAAAATATTTGTCTTTCAACTCTATTCCGCAAGTACAAGCCAGACTCGAGCCACGGGTCCAATCAAAGCCTAAAATCAGACTTTGTATATCCTGTGCCGCTTCAGGTTAAAATGGAATTTTTTGGCGCACAAACATAAAAAACAACAACATACATGCAGAATATCTAATGTCAATCACAGCTTCTTCAGTCTGTCCCACATTACACTATTTTATATAAATAGCACTTATGGCTCATGACCAAGACCATCATTAAAGGATTTTGGACATTCCCACACTCCCGATGTGTTTGAACAACTTACCTGAAAGCAGGCCATTTGTTTGTGGAAAGAAAGACGAGCACATCTTTCAGGTTCAAGTAGGTTTTAAGTATCACACAATTGTTTGGATTTCACAACCTATTCTGTCATTATTATTTACATGCAAATGCAGTTTCTATTGAATGAAAAGAAGAAGTACTTTGACATGTCGGTATAGTCAATATTTTATTGCAATCCGTAAACATACAACCCTAATCTCAAAAAGGTTTGAATCATTAGTAAAATCTAAATTATGTCTAGAAGCACTCATTTGCATATTGTGTTTATATAAGGATAAGAAGAAGGCAAAACATCTTACTATAAAAAAAAAAAAAGTATTGTGTTATATTACTTCAGCACAGTTAAGAAAGTTTGGGCATGGGTGAGGAAAAGTTAGAGAAGTAAAGTGATTCGAATAAGAAACACGGAGCGGAGCATTTCAGAATCTGTTAACTAGAAACAAGCCAGCCTGGTGACATACGAGATGAACATTTTAGAGATCAGCGCCTTTCAGAAAAAAAGGCATGTAAAGACTCACCAATCTACAGAAAAACTGTCAAAAAATTGTGTAACAATTTTTGTGAAAGAAAATTCCTCAATGTAAAATTAAGTGTCATCATGGGATGGTTGTCATCTCGGCACCCTCTGGGCGACAGAGCCTCAAAAACAGACCCGATTCTCTACTGGAAACCTCTGCATGGGCTCAGGAACACTCGAACAAGTCATTGTCAGGGGACTCAGTTTTCTCTGCAATCTATAAATGCAACGTACAACTGTACAAAGCACAGGAAAAGTTACAGAGAATGACTAATTTTGAAGGTAATGAAGTCAAAAGGAAAACTGTCGCCATGATAATAACATTTTTTAATTCTTTTTAGAAGCTACGAGTACAGAGTCCTGTGGACTGAAGATGAGAAAGACCATCTGGCTTTTATTGGTGCACAGTTCAAAGATGATAGTGTGGGCCGCTTAAACATCTGGAAAGGTACCATCAATGATGAAAACTACAAGGAGGTTTCAGAACACCTGCACCCGTTCAGACGGCATCTCTTTTAGGAGGACTGTGCAATATTTGGGAAAGACATAACTGCATCCATCGCATAAACAGCATTGCTTCTTAGTATAAGAACCCAGGGACTGAAGTAACGTACCTCACAACATTCACGTGGGACGTTTTTGTTTAAAAATGTCTTTAGTACGCGATGTTACAGGATAAGGACACACGGTACTGAACATGGGCCCGTCTGATGTTTTGGAGACATATTGTTACCATCAAATTTTTAAAAAGCTGATATATTTACCCGATATGTTATCTGGGATTGGAAATGAAATATGTTGCGTATGAGATTTATAAAGCGCTGCACTCAGTTTTTATTCGCCCTTTTTTGGAAATGGGTTTATAGAGACACACCGCAAGTGGCCATTGTTTGTTTTTTTTTTAGGTGGGAAAGAGAATCAGCCCAGAGTGCTGCTGCCATTCCTGCAGGGCATGGAGTGCTCTAAATGTGGTGTGGCCTTTGTCGCCACGTGTGAAATATGATTTGGGGAAGGATGTCATTTGAAGGGGCCTGGTTCTGCAGTTATGACAGCCCCCGAGCACTCCCTCACGCAGTCCCACTGTCTTTTCCACCGCCTCGGTATCTCTCCATCGCGCCGCTATCTATCCTTCACACATCCCCTCACACATTTTCTCTTGATCACTCCTCACCTCCCCGTAACTCTTTTTATTGGGCTGCGTTAAAGCCAGATGTTCTTGTGCTATATGGGTGAGCATGAAGACAGCAGGGGGACAGTGACAAAGGGGAGTGGCAGCTAAACGACATGTGGCTTCAAAGTAGATCATTCACTGCGCAATAGACTCTCTCAAACTCTTCTCTCTATTTTTATTTTTTTTTTTCCCCCCAACTCTATTTTTCACATCATTCTTATTTTTCTTATTTCTTTCCCAGGATCTCGCTCGCATTATAAACTCTCAGCACACCCACACGCAAACTAACTTTCTCTCCCTCCCCTCTGCCTGTCATGTAACGCAAGCGACCTAGTTCTAAGATGAACCAACAGTTGGGAGAGAGGCAGTAGCTGTGATTCAGGCTGTCTTCAATAGCTGCGCGACGCACGCAGGAGATAAGAGGTGTGATCTTACTGGCCTGGCCCTGTTTTCAAACCCAGATAATACTCTCTCAAAATCTGTTTCCCACAACAGCACACTGGCCGCTGTAATTGTCTGCACTTGAGCTGCAGTGGATTTCTTTCACATTGAACTTTTGCACAGCGCAGGAGAATGAGTAATTCTATTCTGATAACTGAAAACTGCTTCAGACACGCTGCATTTTTTTTTTTCTCGCTTTATTTTTTTAGTTTTTTCATTCCCAGAATTTCCAAGTTGGAAATGTCAATTTCACCAGTCCATTCTCTCTCCTCGACTATAATCAACGACGGCTCCTATTTTTGCCGATTATACAGACATTGGTGTAAAAGAGAGGAATAAAAATTGCCGCCATGCTGAGTTTACGCCTGACAAACAACATCCACGCGGAGATCTGACACTGCAATTTACACTTACACACAGAGGCAAATCCTTAGCCTTATTCAGATACATTTCCAGTACAGGCCTATTTTGCAAATCAATCATGCGGCACAAAATAGTGGCACAGAGGCTTATATTTTCCAACTGCCCAGAGTTGGAAAGCAGTAAAGGCGGGCGGGGGGGGGGGGGATCTGTGATGTGGCAGGGTGTTTATGGAGAATATGAATGAAGGTAGCATGCAGCTTTTATGCCTCCTAATAAGCCCCCAAGGCTGGGAAACATTACGACTCTACTGTTTTACAACCACTGATGGTCGGTACTGTGCAGTGCACTGCGCATCTCTTGGGTGCGTGCGCTTGTGTGTATCTGGGATGGAGGGGGATCAAACCCTTAGCTGTCTACTAAAACGATCCCCATGAATCTCTGGCCATGAATCAAGTTGCCAGACTCCCTCTCATATGATACGCCTCAAAAATGATCTGCTTGATAAATAAAGAAGGGGGGGGGGGGCGTGGGTATGTGCTGATGCACATTTCGATATGGACATGAATGCATATGTTGGCGGTTTATCGCCTCAAAATGGATAGGCGTTTGACAGGCCTTTCAATGAGCTGCCACGCCGGCGTGATGACCTCATTACCCCTCGATAAAATTTTGTCTTTATTACAAAGATGTCATCCTGTGGTCTGTGCAGGAAGTTCGGAGGGAATGTGCCGCTAAATCATGTTGTATCCGAGCGGTGTGTGATGTTTTGTTGTGGCTTCATGTAGGTGCGCGTGCCTAGCATGGCAAGGGTTCAGTCCATCAGCCGACCAACGAGGAGGAACTGATGCGGGTGCTTGAGAAAAGGTGGAGAAAGGATTTTTTCCCAACATGAACCCAAGATGAGGATTGCAGCCACATGGCACCCAAGTGGAATATTGAAAGGTTTTGACTTGCATACAGCTCCCACTGCATCTTTCCACCACAAACGCTATTTTTTTTTTTACATCAGTTTGTTTGCATTAAACCAGGATATTTATATCGAGAATATACAGGATTTCCTATCTGACTTATTGCACTAATGCAATTAGTGGCCAGAGGAGGTGCAAATATTGCACATTAAAATTCATTCATGCATCCCCGAGGCATGGTGTCGCAGTGGCTGCTTGTGAGCTGCACAATGGCTGCCATCGGCTATGATTTTGAATTTGTCGTCAGCAATTCAAGAATGCAAAAAAAAAAAAAAAAAAAACTCACAATGCCATCAAATTTCATTCAATGGAGCCAGGTTGTATTATATAGGACGTTGTTACACAGCTAACATCCTCAGGCAGGACACTCTATTCTCTCAAAGGTCAGCATTGAAGGATCATTTGAAAGTGGTCGCAACAACATTGAGAGTCACAGTCCAGGAAAGTTAAACTCTTATGTGAAAGCACTGGCCAAATTTGCTTTAGTGGCAAATGAAATTGAATTCGTTTTGGAACCGGTTGAACAGATGAATCCACTTCCAAGACATGTTACTAAGTCCAGCTGATCCGATGCAGTGGCTCTGACGTGCTTCCTCCCTTGTCAAATGAGAATATGTATAGACAACGAGCTTGTTCTAAAACATCTGCTTATAGAAACGGCGCTCTAAGTCACTTTACATCCCACCCAGACCCCCGTGACCCTGATCCGGATCACGTATGTCTAGAGAGCAGTTGGACTAAACTACATGAAATGGCAATCTTTGTCAAGTGATGTGTAATACTTCATAAAAACAAGCTTATTTTTTCCCTAACCTGTTCTGTACACACCAACTTTTTCTTCCAGACTTGGACACCTTTTCATTATTTTATACAATTCCTATTCTTCCAGATGGGTTTTTTTTTTCCCCCCTCAGAAGAAGCAGGCTTTAGAAATATTTAGTTCTGGATGTAAAAAAATATTCTTATCTAACTGGCTTTATATAGCTGGCACACTTCAAAGATGCAGAATACATTAGTTTTAGGGGGTATTATTTAAGTTGATCCCCTTTGGCCCTTCATAAGCATATTAATAGCATTTTGTCACACAAATGGCTTCCGGTCATTGAGGCATAATCAAACAATGAACTGCCGCGTGCCTTCATAAACGGTTTAAACCCAGGACAAAGCATTGCAGTATTTATGTGTTGGAGCAATTGTTCTGTGTTGCGTTGCACTGTGTGCTTTTTTACTGTTTGTATCTGCGAAGAAAAAAGAAGAAAAAAAACAAACACTTGCCTTTAATAGCATTTCTAAATGTCTAATTTGGGAGATTTACAGTACATGCATGCTTGTGCAAAGTGCAGTGTGAAAAAAAGCTTCTTTTTTTTTTTTTTCTTCATCCAGTTTTAGCATTCAGAATATTTGCTGTATATCACAGTTCCAACCACAGCTATGATTAGGAGAGGGGGGAGAAAAAAAAAAGGTGTTTTCTTTTTCTTTTTTTTTCTCCTTCAAAGTAAACACTTTGATGTTTTAAAACCCACTGAATGTGAACCACTTTGATTTGAGGTACAGAACTCGCCCGCAGTACGATTAGTTGCAGCACCACGTATCTCCCAGGATATCTGCGAAATCGGCACCCAGCAAGTTTTCAGAAAGATTACACACAGCCCATGCTATGCTTTCAGTTACATCTGTGCAATTAGAACCCGAGCACCACGCTCTATACGGTAGGCGCCAGGTTTGAAGCCATTGTTTATGCATTTTAATGCTGGGTACTGTTAATTTGCAATAGATTCATTAAATAGGCTGCAATAGATTAACCACATGGCGAGGCCATTTCCTTAAAGCTTGCATTTGTGTGATTTAGAGAAACTGTAGGGTGTTGCTGACTCTCTGTGTGAATTCACATTAGTATGCATGTTGTCATCTGTACAGTCTGAGAATGATTGTTTAACCCCGCTGTTTGTGTGTGTTGTCTCAGTGTTGGACAGCCCTTGCAGCGTGTGGAAATAAGGATGTGGTGACTGCTGGCTTTTTGATTTGGCTTGCTGCTGCGACACTACCTAAGGAGGCAGTGGGCCTCCGTCAGCAAAACAAACGGCATTTAGGAGATAACGCCGAGTGCTACACTACACAGCCAATCGTACTCACTGGTGACAATTTACCTTGTGATTTACGCAGGAATAGATTAGTGTTCAAAGAGCAAATCAAGAACACATAAAGAAGATGTCACAATGCTGATCTTTAAATTCACACTATCCCCATGTTCCCGTCTTATCACATTTTTATTGTGTACTTTACAACGCATAAAGACTCCGCCACAGTCGCATTCTTGTGTTAATGCTTCCCAGAACACCCCAGCCAATATAATCAATGGCTTTTCTAAAAATATTTAGACTAGAGAGGGATCGATGTGAGAGATCATTCCCATTCTACTCTGATATGTATACACAAATAGACCATTGATGGTATTGAGTGCCCTTAGGGCTTTATGGTTATGTTGCCTTGTTGTGGTGGTGATGCTCCTGCCAGATGTCTGTGCATATAGCCGCTACTATTCTATCTGACTCCTCTTCCCCGATGAACACGGAGATTTTTACATCTCATAATGCAAGGTTGAGCTTGTCTCTGAGAATATAAAACCTCGGGCTTAGAATAATGCCTGTGAAAGGCGGCGCGTGCCCTGTCAGAGCCACTTTTCTTTGCAATGTGATTATGTTGGGAGATTTATTTTTTCTCTCCCACAACTTTCAATACAGGAGATTTTTTTTTCTCCTCCTTCTCCTATTTCCTCTTTCCCAATAAACTTTTGAATCCAGATGTTGTCAAGCCATTTGCATTAGGCTTTCCGCTGAAGCCGAGTCGATCGGCAGCTGATTATTGCTGCACTCAGGGAGTTAAGAGTCAGTGGTGTGGCGGTGGTATGACCAGATTCAGTGGCTTGAATCTGTGGTTGTATATCATCCAGTGAGAGGGTTTCTCAGACACCCATGAATCCTATTGGAATGATGGATTCATTCTTGATGAGCTTCATTTGTTTATTTCCTGATCACAGGTGGAGCGCATCCATGATGTACAGGATTGGTCTGTCACCTGAGATTCATTGGGAAGTGACGTTGTATCCCCCCAAAAATCCAGAGGTTCAATAAGGTTCAGCAAACTCAACTTTCAAACAATGTGTCTTTGCCTTCGGATCTCTTCCTCTCATTCACGCACGCAGATGCATTGCAGCACAGTCGCTACCTGTGTACCACATCCACCATCACACCAGCTTTCCCCAGAGACTTATTATTCTATCAATGGTGTATTAAATACCCATGAAAAGCAGCGTGTGCTCAAACGGCTGCCATGCAGTCAGGAACGAAGATAAATAAAAGCTGTAATAATTGGTAAATGTTATTTCAGTTCAGTGTAAGCATAAGCTGGAACTCAATCTTTGGAGTCGTGGTGCATTTATCACCTCAATACAGAAACACCAACTGAAAAAGACGGCATCCATCTGTCCATCCTCTGTCTGTCACTTGGTTGCATATGCACCTAGACAAGCACGGTAGTCCAGAAGTCCCTTCCCCCACACTTTTCCACCTCCTCCTGGGGGATCCTGAGGTGCTTTTGAGGTCAGCGAGAAGTATAATTTCAGCAGCATGTTGTGGGTAGACACCGGGGTCCCCTCCCAGTTGGACATGCACTCCAAAGCCTTCAGTGGAAACTCCCCAGGAGACATGCTGATCGGGTGCTTGGACCACCTCAAATAGCTCCTTTAGATGCAAAGGAACAGTGGCTCTGCTTCAAGCTCCTCGGTCCATCCCTTGGGGAGATTTCTGTCATCCTATCCAGGAAGTGGAAGTAAAGTAAGAGTCAAGGCAGGTGAGGAAACCAATCAGAAACTCTCACACTGTAAAAAGTGTGTGAACAAAGAAATGAATGTTGGTGCATTTAGTTGTTTTGATAAACGATACAATAATAATAATCATTATTTTCCTCTTTTATAGGCTTTGTATAGCAATGTTTACTACAATATATAAAAAACATGTTTTGTATGTGGACCAGCTTGAGCATGTCCCTTTGATGGGATGCACGCATGCATATATACATATGACAGTATATGGAACATGTGACAGTATCTTCAGTTTCTGTCTAAACTAGGATTGATCTGCTTCGTCATCTCAGCTTCACGTTTCTGTAACCCGGATTTGTCCAGCCGTGTGCCACAGCGTTACTCAAATGTGCCCTCATCAGCAGGTTTGGAACTTAAAGATCCTGCCTGTTGACAGGGGATCTGTGGAGGGTATTACAGCATGGAATTAACTAGCCCCACAACATTGCCTCTGACTTAGCCGGCTATCAGGGGGCATTGCTCCGGCCAAGCTATCCTTCCTGCGGAGCTTCATAAGCCAACAGGCAGTTTGGGCCAGAGAAACCTTTTTATTCCTCGCTGCCCTCCTGACCCCATTCTTTTCCCCACTCTACCTTCTATAGCAACGCTGCAGTTACCAGGCAACGAGGAAAGGAGGGGCTGCCGACATTATCGGGGCTAGCTGTATTAGTTATTGTAAAAGCGATATAACTGATTTTCATATGCCTCCATAAAATATTGTATTTTCTTCGCTGGCCCTCATGGTGGTTTCTGTGTATCCTTCTTAATATTTTTATAATGCATCCTGAGCAGCCAACGTTAGTCAACCTTTACTTTAGTGGGGGTTATCCCAAAGTGCATGTTGTACTAAGAAAAGCATTAAATAAAGATTTTGTTTTGGCACACCCCATTGCTCCATTTACTTCCCCCATTAAATTCACACAAATGCAGTCATGTAGGACAAGATTTCTAATTGCCGTATTTAATGTGTTAATGATTTAATTATTCTTTTAATTAATTTGTTACGACTAAATGATTGACTTAATTCAAGGGCTCTTGGCTTGTCTTCGAAGAGGGTGAGGACACGGGGTTTTGCAGATAACTTACAGATGCTTTTCTGTCTAAAATATCAAAGCTAAAAAAAAAAACTACGCGGGCATTTTCTCCGACAAGAGGGATTTGCAAAACCATGTGTCACACTGAAGGTTTGCAAAACAGTCCTGTTTACTACAAGACCGACCAAGAAACTATATTTGACTTCCCAAGTGAGAAATGACTGTGGGCTTAATCTGAAGTAAACAGGCTCTCAAGGCCTCTTGTGAGCTTTTCAAGCACATCAACCATCCAGGCCCCGGCATCAAAGGAATCACCATTTTTAATTGAAAAGCTGGTGTAATGTATAATGAAGTTCATTTATTTAATTTAGATTCGATAGTCACAGAAACTTAATTCAGCTAGAAAGGTCGGCAAAATCAAGTGCCCAAGCTTTATTAGTTTTTCAGACAAGTTTACCCATGCAGACCATAAAAATATGGCGTGAACGTTTTATGAATTACCTCAGGTTTCATGGATGACGGAGTGACAACGTGAAGTGAGCTGAGACCCGACGTTTCCTGACTTTGTGCCATGTGTGGTGTTTTACGATCAATCCATAGCACTGAGTTTCTTACTCTTTTTAAGTTAGTCTGATGGTTTCATGGCAAAACAAAACAAAAGAAACAAAACAAAATGTATAGGATTTTAAGTTAATTTTGGTTTTAGTTCAAATTAAATGAATTATTTGTTCACACTTTCTTATCTGATTGATTTGTTGAGGGGTTAATGAAACCATCCAACCAGATAATCATATCAAGATTACTTGAGGAGCAGAATTCAGCCTTCATCCATAATATAAGTAAATATAAGATGAAGCGTTCATGGATTTGCTGTCTCCATGAAGCATACCCTTTTTCAGATGTGCAATGAAGGAATTGATGTCCCCAGTTATGACTCTTGTTTCAGTTATTTTAACCCATATTCTGCTTATGTCTCCATTCACCTATCCGTCTTCTTTATCCAAGTTAGGGTCCTAATAGCTGGAGCTTTTCCTTGTTATCAATGGGTGAGGTTGCAGGAAAGATCCTGGACAGGCCAGCAATTTATCACAGGGCTAATGGAGAGTTTGACATGACACTACCATACCATCACAGTTTGTTATCGTCCAGCAAAATAATATAACAATCTCATGAGTGTATTTGCCTGAACAAACAACATCTGTGGATGTTCATGCGGTACCTGTCAAACAAGAGCCGGGCGTCCCTGTTTTCATAATTTGATATAATATTACAAAGGTCATTGTAAAAGCAAATAACCTTTCACCGCAGTGGTCTAGACCACTTTTTAAGAGTATAACATCACAATTATTCCGACATTTGTTCCAGTAGCTGGGCAAGTGATTGATTTAACCTCACATGAGATTCAGTTGTGAAAAGGCTTACAAAAAAAAAAAAAAAGGATACTAGAAAAGATAAACTAGCCACTGCAAAGTGTACAGCTTCTTTTTTGTGTTTCTGCAGTGACGAGCTCGGCCAGCTTTTACTCGCTTCTTCGGCAATGCTCGACAGCAGAGGTGGGCAATTATAATTTCCCAACCCACTGTGGAAGGCCAAGTCATAAATTTAACTCTACGCTGCTCAGTATTGATATATTTCTTCATAAAAAGCTGTATATTGAATGGTTTTGATAAGCTGCTGTTCGTTTTCTGCATCAAGACAGTTTTTTTTTTCTTTTCTATTTATTTCTATACTGTTATAGAAAGGTTATACTATATATGTTACTTGAAACATACTGAGGGCAACACCTTACCTTTCAGTAAAGACAAGTAAAGCCTGTAAAGTGTGATTGAAAAAAAAGTCTTTAGTTTTTAATATAAAAGCAAATCAGTTGTATTGCATGCAACATGTACAATCATTTCCATTTATTTCTTTTTGACACATGGTCCAGTTAGAGATGCCCAAAGGACACTGTGTTTGTGTTTTTTAAGATACTAGTTAAAGACACAGTCGACATGAACAGCTCCGACTATGAGCAGAACTGCTTTGTTAGTTTTCTACCTACTAAATGATCAAGACAGCTTGGAAGAGAACACTGCACACCTAGTAAAGGAACTTCTGCAAAGACTTTGTGATTAGGTTTTTTCCCCTCTCCAGAGTTTCTGCTTAGTTTGGATGAAAAGCCACTTCATTCTCTTGCAGAGGATTCCCAACAGATCATTACTTGCAATACAATTACTTGCAAACCTCCTTGTAACCCGAGACTACTCAAGTGTGCCCATATTGGCTTTACATTACTGTATTTCTCCGCCAAACAGTCAGCCTTTCTGCACACTGTAGCTAACTCGCTTGATGGAGAGGCACAGGATGTAATCTGGGATTAATTACTGGAATTCACTGCACCTCGCTGAGACTTTCTTCTCCTGGCGGCTATGAGGCATCTGGTGCTGTCCAGGCTAATCTGGATGACAGTGGATTTGGATGTCAGCTGGAGGTATCACTTAGTCTATGTGACACCATTCTGAACTCAAAAAAAAAAAAAAAAAAAAAAAAATGTGTATGCATGAACCTCTGGGATGATTAAAGCAGATACTGTACACTGGCAGTGTGTGTGCAGGTATGCATGTGTGGCTCTTTTGTATGTAGATTTGTATGCAAACACATTCTCGCTCATATGAAAGAGTAGGTGAGTTAGTTGCAAGTGGAAAAGCCTGACAGAAGGCCCACGCAGGCTGTCGAGCCACGGGTGTTTACAGTTAAAATATTTGCCTGTCTAGGGGATCTGAGAAGTGCGAGATAAGGCAGAGACAGGCCCTGTCATGAACAGAACTGTCTGTCTCCCTCCCACCCAAGTCCTCTTTATTAAAAGAACATTGATTTCGCTTAGCCTTTGATAATCCCCCCACCGGAGTCTAATCAAAACACATCAAATGTTTGCCACCAAGGACAACCACGTCGAAAGAATTCCTCGCTTACCGACTGCCTTGTTTTGCAGGTTCTGAAAAAAAAAAAACATTTTTGTTATTGCAATAGCCTGAAGTGACAGTCAAATCTGCAATCATGTTGCTTACTCACCTATTTTTCAAAAGCATTTGCATCTGTAAGGAAACAAAAAAAAACAAAAAACTTAAAGCTGCCATCCTTCCAGCAGAAGTTGAAAACGACTGCTGTTTTTTACTTTCTCCAGTGGAGCTTCTCACCTCCAGGATAGATATGTGTGTTTACACAGTGCATGTTTTTTCATGTCGTGTGCATATGACTGTTCATGTGTACAATAGCACTTTTGCATCCCACCAAGACAGGTTGTGTTATTTCAGCGCGTTCCCATGGTGACGGGGAGGTCCACTCCACTAATGTGGGGTGGGTGAAAACTGTAGTTTAAGCAGACATCTGGGCTTGTCTCCCAGTTGCTGGTTTGGGCCCCTCCTGGGCCTGGCGATGAGCGAAATTATTTTTAATGGATCTTCATAAAACCATCTGTATCGGCGCACCTGCACACTGGAAAGCTATCGACAAGATGATTATGACCGCAGGACCCAGAAATTGCTCTAAAATGTGTAATCATTTTGTTTGCTGCATCCACAGCCTCCTTTTCCTTTCATGTATCTGTCTTCTTTGGGTCCAGTTCAACAAAGCAAGGTTATTTCCCCTCCCTTGGGTCCATAGCAAGCAGGATTTTCATTTAGATTTGAGGCGGTGTGTTGAACATACCACAAGGCCCCTGCTCTGCATTCACGGATGCTTTATACAGAATGTCATGCAAATGGATTGCCAGAACTGGCCAGAGGTGCGGTTGTCCACAATAGCAAAGGTTAATTGTTGATGTTAATTTCCACAGATTGTAGATATAATGAAACCGATTTGCCATCGACGTTGCATAATGCCCCTCTATCTTTCAAAACGATGTTGACAGTAGTTGGCAGGCACTTTCGCAGCCTGTTGAATTTTCTGATGCAAAACGTGCACCCTGTTGAAGAAACGATTCCCCGCCCAGTTTATTGCCGAAACTGGCAGTACTGGGATAGTGGGAGGGTCCCATTAGCATTACTCAGATTTGCAATTATGAATTTTGAATATTTTCTACATTTTTATCTCCCACCAAAGTCTTCAATCTCTCATGGAGGGGACCCAAAACAATCTTAGCTGACAGGTTCAACTGTTTCTGCTGCACATTCCCTTGTTAGATCTCATCAAATTTGATTTGTATGACAATAGAGCTGATGTTTTATTTATTTCTGCCCTCTGAGAGGACCTGCGGGTACCCTCTGGGTGTCATGATTTATATGTACAAAACAAAAACAACAGCAAAAAAAAAAAAACAGGCAGCGCTGTCCTTGCACCTGCTGGCGTATGCTTTAATGAAATTCAGTGAGATGAAATTTAGCACAACCTCTATTGGGGCTGGCCATATCATTTTCAAGTGCTTCATTACAGCAGTGGTGGTGGCCTGTGGGATATCTTCATTTGGGATGTGACATGCCTCATTCATCACTTTAAGACAAAGAAGCAAAGGCTACAGTATCTGCCATAACTCCAACAAGTTTTTGTGTAACGGAGTTGGATTACTCTTAAGTTCTGCATCTAGTAAATAGAATAGAACTCTACTCTGGTTTAATACAAAAAGAAAACCCATTTCACTGACAGACCAGTAAAACTGGTCATGGCTTTGCTGAAGAGAATACTGTTGACTGAAAGCACCATGTAGCTTAAACGCAGACTCCTGTGGGTCTCTTATCGAGTGACTTATTGTTGTGTGTTTATGCGTATGTTGTACTGTTGTGGTGACCTAAATCTGTCTGCACACTCATATTATGGGTACTTGTCCTTGCGGGGGAACCAATCATGACCCCATTAGGACTGCTATTAGTTTTTTGGGGGATGAAAATGTGTTCTAAGGGCAAGAAGTAAAGCAAGATGATTGAACACTGAATATTTTACATATTTTTTTTAAGGCTATTTGGCTTAATGTCAGAGTTATTTGTGAAAGGTAATGTTAAAGTAAAGATCTTAGGAACACAATATGTCAATGGATAGGACTCCCAAGTAATTCTGTCCAAACGGGAGTGTTGCATGTGTGTGCGTTCTCATTTATGCGTCAGATCTATGAATGCCCATCCAGAGGTCTTTTATCATTCTTCAGGGCCAGATGTTCCCCTGATTGGAGGACGGGGGAGGAGCGAAGAGGAGAGAAAACAACATAATGAGGTTTGCTGCATCAGAGTTGCCGCTCTGTGCTGTTGCAGTCACTCCACACTGAAGTTTGCCACTCCGCCATGAGTTTCCTCTGTTTCTGGAACTCTGCTCTGCCTCTTATCTTCCAGCAAGATTTATCTGTTCCCCCTCCTTTCTGTTTCCCTGCATACACCCTCTCCGCCATCGCCTCCCTCGCACGCCTTCATTTTTACTGATGTGTAGGCAGATGCTTCGGGCCCCCAGAAGTAAAGTATCTCTGATATAAAAAGGCTTAATGAATGAGAGCCGCCTGTTTGTGTGCCTGCCGCCAAGTATTGCAGCTGCACAGGCGTTGGATGGCACAAACAAAAAACCCCATCCCCATCCCTTCTGCGAAGCCGCGGCAAAAGCCAGGATGTTGCACGTGTGCGGCCTCAGATTGAGGCAAACGAGTTAATCCATAACAAGACTTAACACAAAAACAAACAAGGGGGGGGGGGGGGGGTTTACTCATTTGTTACACTAGTCCAAAGGGCTTTGTCCGAGCTGAAGGTGAAGCTATTGATGAGACAAGGCCATGAGATTATTTCCGCACTCTTCACGTAGACTCACACTGGGCTGACGTCTCCGTGCTGCCTTTCCTCACCATTTCCCTCCTGTGTTTGTTAGCTATTTTCCATTAATTACTCCTAATGAATTTGTGTATCCTTATTGTCCTCTAGAGCACTGAAGAGTGGTCGCTTGTCAGACAGTGGGAAAAAGCAATTTTGTCAGTCTCTAATCAATCTTCCCGGTTTTGATTGATGTCTGTCTGGTCTCCTTTTTCTCTTTTTTGTGTGGAGCAAGGAAAGTATTGTTTGCCCCCTTTTGTTTATTCCATTATCTTAAAGCTTTGTTTGGGGGTGTAATGGAAGCTTAGAGGAACAGGTGATGGGGCTAATTAGTCATTAGCAAAGAGATTAGGGTCCCAAATGACAAGTGCATGCTTTACAAGGTCATAATTTGATTAAAGTCGCTGCCAGTTGATGGGAGAAGCTACTCTGAGATGATTAACTTGTCCCCCATTCCTCTGTCTCTTTCCCTCCACATGCTACCAACATGATCCCTAATTTAATCATACGTATAGAAGCGAGCACATGTTTTTAGTTCATGTGTGACAGAGTAATATGCCACCGACCAGACTAAGTCTATTTAGCTGGCTACTTAATCTGAGGCTCATTTTTATTTGAGATAATAGTCTTGACAGCCCGACACTATAAACACCAGTTGATCCATGCCCGTGTGTTTCATAAACATCGTGCTCACGAGCAGGCAACTTTGTTTTTTAAACTTCTGTGTTGCATCATATGCCCTCAATCTTCCGTCTTCCCTTGTTTTTGTTTTTTTTTGTTATCTGTCCAAAAGAAATGCCCCCAAACCAAACGGCGTCAGAAATTGCCAGTCAAACCTTCATAGTGTTGCATATTTTTACGTCAAATCTGTCACAAAGTACACAAGAAGCCATCAGAGTACAGTAACAAGAAACCCATCTGCTTGGTCAAGATATACAACTGCCAATGATGACAAGCATATTCATGGTGTCGTTGTGTGGGTTTACATAAAAAAACAATCTGTTTGGGGTTTTTTTGACATGCGTGATGTGCCGCCAGTGTGTTTTACCCTTAACAGTCACGCCTGTGATGTATCTTCTTGACACAAGGTTGAATAAATCTCAAGTAACTGGGAGTATACTGTAAAGCAGGCACAATTGTGTGCATTCAAAACGACAGACCTTTATGTTTTCCTTGGGAAAAACTGTGAGATCATCAATTATACTTGGGTCACAGGGTCAGAGAAGCCTCGGGCTCAGAGATTCCCTCTGGAGAGATACCTTCGATTGCCGGTTTAAAGCTATTGTGACTCAGTAAATGACAAACCTTTCTTAACAGATGACATGCTGAACGTCATTTCTGATTTTTGAGATAAGCGGACCGTTGAGCTGATCAGATGGGATGGTCGATTGTCTCTTCTGTTATACGTCTTTTCTGTTTAATTGCTACCAATAGCTGAGCTATAAGCTGCCAAAAAGTGAAAGTATTCTTGACTGGCTCCATTCAGTTTCTAATCCTAGCATTTGCCAAGTGTGCCTTTCTTTGGACTCCATATGTCCTGCCCTTCACCTTTCCCTCGAATCACCTTCTCTCTCTATTGTTTACCAGTTGCTGTTCACAGCCATCAATTATTGATAGAGGTCAGTTGCAGAGCAAAGTCACCCCATCTCAATTTTTAATGTATAATATAGTACTGCAAATGGTGTTCCCCCCACTTTAATGCCTCTGAAGGTAAATAGTTCCATACCAGTACCATTGATTCAAGATTCAGTTTATAAATGTGTTCCCCTAAGGTCCATTGAAAGCCACACCGGAGCTTCATATATAGTGAGTCCTGCCACTGGTGAATTAGAACCACACTCAAACCTTCTTCAGAAATCGAAGAGCGTCAACACATTTCCACAGTGCATCCTAAGTGGCCTTTTGGAGACAGTAATAACCTTGAATATTCTCAGAAAAGAATGGGGGAAAAAAAGTGGAATGGGGCAAAAAATAGGCTGAGGGGGAACAGAATGCTATACTGTGGTGGTGATGTGAGTAAGTGTCAAAAAAGCCATGCGAGAGATATTGAGCCAATCTCATTTATGTTTAATATACGCATGGATGATAAGTCAAAGAGGGGTTGCGAGTTCAGTTTAGACAGGTCACTGAGCATCGGAGATCAAAAGAAAAACCTCGAAAAGCACGACAGTCTGCATCTTTGCTGTATTTGTGCATGCATGTGTGAATTAAACAAGTTTGTTGATTCATCTACCTCCCTATATGTGCTTTTCTTTACCTTCTGTATCCACGTGCCCTGCTCTATTTCTAAGACACACAAATCACCAACCTTTTCTCCGTGCCATCTATGACTGGAGTGTATTTTTAGGGTTGTGCTCATGGAGGATGTGTCTCTTTTTTATTTATTTTCTTTTCCTGCTTGTGTCTTTCTGTCTCCTGACAGGGACCCTTTTATTTTGCTGTCCCCTCGGTGAGACAGAAATTAGTCCTTGAGGGTGTCCATCATCACAACTTTAACATATGGGCATATCTGGAATGAACTGAGAGGCCAGGGCTACTCAGACAGATGTGTCTTGGGTATGTAAGTAATTTAGCACAACCATATTGCATTAAATGCAGAGATGCACAAACGCGTGTTCTAACAATTTATAGGTAATTGGCCACATTATTAGATAAGTGCAGTAATTACAGTCAATTTCAAAGCTCTTTCTTGTGATCCCACTGCTAACTTTTATAATGTTTCAATATCTGCTCGTTAAAGAAAATCTCATTTTGGCTATTTGTTACGTCTAATTTATTCAAAGGCAGCCAGGTAGAAATGGAGGAGACTTAAACAAATTAGTGTAGAAGTTCCAGGTTGGAATCATTATCTTTAACCCTTGATGTGGCAAGGCACCCCTTCTTTTCTTGCTTCTTTAAAATGAACCATTATAAGTTGATATGTTAAATGTTTCCATTTACTTTTCCAAACGAAACACAGCACCATCCAAACACGACACATAATGTATATATAAACAAACAAACGCACAAACAAAAAAAACCTGAATCAAAAAAAGCATCACAACTGAATGCAAACACACAGACACTAGGCTCAGGCTTTTAAATACCATAGATATGTATTTTAATATACAGTTATACAGTTTTTTTGATACTTCTTTTGATATAAAGAAAATCCATATGATATAAGAATATTTGACACATGAAGTTGTAAATATTCTGTGTAATGTTTCCATTTTCTGAAAAACTTGTCAGTTTTAGCATGCAGAGCACATGTAAGATATTCCATTGGTACCTATACCATCAGTGCATCTGCCTTTTGTCGGCCCTTTGTCACTAATCTACTGCAGTAAAATGTTCTTTCTCGCTGCAAATGCTACATTACCTTTCTAAATAAAAGGGATTTTTGCACTGCACTGGCGCTATGCAGTGGTTTAGATGAGACAACAAGATTGTGGAAGCTGTTTGTTGAAATGATCCATTTCCAAATATATCATTATTAACTCTGGAGAACAGAAACAACTTCATGAAGAATGAAGTACAGAAGCTTTGCAACTTTGATAAAGAAATGACAATAAAAAGAAACTGGCGTGAAGTCTTTCTCATGGAAAACAAGCTTTGCACACCCATCCTTCTCTGACCTTCACATCTTCGTAGCCTTCGTTGCGACTCAACTTGATGAGCTATAACATCAAGGCTACTGACAGGTGATGTGAATAACATTGTTTATGTTAATATAATGCCACCTACCAAGATATAGGATGTATTATGCAGTTAAAGAGTCACTTCTTCACATTTATGTGTTGGAAATAAGAACAAAGATGTGCATGAAATGCTGAGTGATCTTAACAAAATTGTACACCCTGCAGGTATAGTACAATTATTATACGATTGGTGAACTGGTGGTGAGGTCATAGGCAGCTGAGGCCTATTGATGTATTTAGAGTTTGGTAGAGAAAAGATACATTAAGAAACACAACTAATGCAAATGTTGGCTTTAATAGAAATGAGCTATATAATGCAGTCTGTCCAATCCCAAAGAAAAATGCTTCTGATTCTAACTATGGAGCAAACGTGAAGCAGCCTGGCCTGATGAATCCTGCCGTGTTGATTTCATGTTAATGTTCAGGCACATGTGTCCCATTTATCAGATGGCACATTAAGAAAGTGTTGGGGGTCATCAGCCTGGTTACTTCTTTTAAGCACACCATTTAGATTAATGTGTCACACTGCAAAAAGATTTGGCCCAACCATTTGACAGATTTCATTCTGAAAAGGTGAAGTGTTGGACAGATTAGTTTGATTCATGGAAATCTCACCTCACATGGTACAGGAGATTAAAAAATCTGGTAGGTACCCTTCAGATGTTTGAAGAATGACAGTGACTTTGTTGGGTCCGCGCTGTTTTGGCAGCGGAATGTTGAACGATGCATCATTAGATTAGTAGTTTTATTGTTGTGGCTGGTCAGTGAATATAGCTGAGTACATCCTACCTGGATTTAAATTGCAGGATGCAGAAGTAATTTCGATGATACCCAGCGTACAAAAACCCGAGCGCAGACACCCAATCCATTAGCCTCCTGCACATCTCCTCCGTGAACTCAGTCTTACCTTTAGGCTCTTTGTGGTAGAAAGAGTATCAATGTGAAGAGATCACCGAGGGGAGTCACGTCTCCTGTGGCTTTCTGAAGGCAATTCCGCCATTTCTTATTTTAGACACAGCTTGCCTCCACAGCACAAGGCAGGGTCACTTTACATGGAGGACCAAGGCATGAAACTCTATCCAGCACTCATGAAATAAAAATGCAGTTAAGTGAATTGATGGTCTCATGCTTCTTTTGCCTCAAAAGTGTCCTTTTGAAGGGTTACAGATTCTGCTCTAGGTGAAAGCACTTGACATCGGGCACTGTAAAGGCCACTGGTTAAACACAATACAGTAGTTTTGAGCACTTCGACATGGGTCATAGATGCATCACTGAATGCATCATGTTTGTCTCCGTGGTCACGCGCGCAGGCTGCGGAACAACGTTGATGGCCATTTCTAACCAAATAAATTACTTTAGGACTATAATCAAAGTTTCTGAGTTTGCTTTAATAAAGCCTAAATGTTGCATCAATGGTTGGAGCAAAATAGAAGTGGAGACTTGGGGAGAAAACAATTGATGGTTAAAATACCTTGTTTTGTATCGTGGTTAAGGAGTTACTTAATCTGTTAAACTGGCACTTGATGAGCTCCTTTCTAATCTGCTGCTAAATGCTTCATTAAATGGGAAAGACGGCGCAATGCAAAACAAGCTGATGAGCATTGCCAATGAAGTGCGAGAATCAGTTTTGTTGTTTGCTACAAAAACAACATCATGTGATAAAAAGGTTTAAGCCGAGACGGCAAACCCCTGGATTTGGAATTGCAGTGAAATCATGTAATGCTCCAAGATTTTGGTCCTTGTGTTGAGAAAAAAACTAAAACAAAAGAGCCGCACTGAAAGATGACAAGAAAATAAAGAAATAAGTGAAATAGTTAGACACTCCCCGTTTCAACAATTTCTCATGAGAAAATAGAATAGGAGAAAAAACAACCTCTATTTCTATCTATTGGACCAGCCAAAGGCACATCAACTATTTTCTCTCCCCCACTCCCCATCGTCACTGAAAGCAATCATTTTAGAATTGATTTTCATGGCTCACAGAGAAATAATGGGAATTCTTTCTAATGTAGAAATGTATGTGTTCCTTTTGGTTAACCAGAATAGACCATATTTCAAGCTTGTCAGTTAGAAGAGTAAAAATACCTCTCATCTTTTGCTAAACTTTTCTCTCTCCTCCTATCCCCACTGTCTAAAGTGACAACTCATCAGCTCTAAAAATCAATCACACATTTCTATGTTCTCCGGGCTTCAAAAAGGATAGAAGAAGTTTGGTTCTTTCAGCAATCCTTGGGTCCACATTTGTCTATGTTTTGGGGAGATAAAATGGCATGCCAACCGGCAAATCAATCTTCATGAAGGCAACAGGGATGGGGGAATGACAATCGCTTCAACATGCCCCAGTTAGGGCGAGCCCAGTGCATTCTCACTCATTCCCACTCATCTCACTCATTTAGATGGAGGAAATCTACATGTCCGTCCACAGCATTCACCAAACCGCCACTGCGCCCTCTGAGGGGCGCTCACCCACCCGCCCTCTTCCAGGCTGCTGCACTTGTACTGGCCTTTTCTACCCACCGTGGCTCACAGGAACAGTCGGTCCAAAAGCAGCAGCTTCTCTCCCCTGGATGAGCCCAAATCCATTTACCAAGGGTTTATCCATCAGCAGCTGTCGAGTGTGTAACACCCTGCCCAGGTGCCATTACTGTACCATTACATACCAGATTCCCCCAGTTTATTACCACTATAGGAGCGTGTCAGCTATTATTAATGATAGCTCAACCCATGCCGATGAAAGAGAGTATTGATTGACAGAAGAGGTGAAGAGTTTGGGGATTGCCCAGACATTACCAGGATTTTCTTTTTTTTTTCTTTTGGATTTTAAAATACTGTAGCTCTTCAGCAGCATTCTGCAAACTGGGACAAAGTGTACTCAGTAACTTACACAGTTGCTGCTATTTCAAAAGTAGATTTGTTGCAGAGATTCAGGTCAGAAACACTGAATGCAAGGCTGCTTGTATCTTTAAAAAAAAAAAAAAAAGACTGAAGATTTAGAAGCTGATTGGAAAGCATGATCTGAGGAATCCTAATTTGTCGAGCATGATTGGGTATAAGAAACACAGAGTTCTCAAATATATAATCTGTGGATTCGCCAGTGCATAATAATCACAGATTGCCCTTTTAAAAGGCCATCCTAAGTACAAAACACACAGTTTGAAAGCTGTCTCCATAGTGGTGCCTTCATTCTGTCTCGGTCACTTCTCATCATACTCTCAAACTGCAAACTTTCAGTTTTTTCCTCAGACTCTGATAATTTGTAGTCTTCAAGCACAGGCTGAGGCAATCCTGATGGCATCCTTGGGATTATGTTTCCAGACTTAAGTTACCCCAGAGCCAGAGAAGACATAATACTTTGTGCAGGCTGAATAATAATCTTTTAAACTTGCAATATGCTCCTTGATTGGCAAATTTAGGGAAGCAACCCTTTATGATTCACCAGTCGATGCAATATTGTTCTCGCTAAGATACTTTGTTAACATGTTTATGCGTTTAACTTATCATTGTCGACATGTAGTACTTGGCCAATGAAGGGAGTTTGAAATTACTCTGAGGTGCCGTGACACTCGCACAATAAACAACCAAGATGTCACAAGCAATTAGTGTTGGACACGATGCGAAGGGAGGGGAAAAACTCATAAGCCTTTTCATCAGTGCCATGCTTTGTTAAATTATCATCAGCTGGTGTCAGGAGCAATCTGCAAGTGGCCACTTCCAAATCCCAATGGGAAACGCTTCTATTGGTCTTCGTGTTGACCAACGGAATATCAATGAGCACTTAACCAGCCAAAGTGGATGAAAGAGAACAAGAGAGTAAATGGGGTACAGAGATGAGCAAAGAAAATGCCCAGGAGGTTTCTGCAGGGAGCGTTTGCATTTCCTTTCCCTGACAGGAGAGAGGGATGACTTAAAAAGTAAACAGACTTTGTCTCGCAGCAGCAGGAGAAGTTTGGTGACAACACTGGCCTTTATCTGACAAGCAACCTCTAAAAAAAAAAATCTCTGCCGATAAGAAATAGAGGTACTTATTATATTGTAAAAGCAGCAGAGAAGTATTGCGCTGAGGACAGCAAAGAGGAAAAAGTACCATTTCTCCATTTAAGGGACACAAGAGAAGGAAAATGCCCCGTTTCTATCCTGTTGTCTCCATTTTCCTTATTTGCTGTTGCGGAGGATCAATGATAGTGTGCAGGCGTAACCTGGCAAGGTTATTTCCTGAGCATTACCGTCTTATCAAACTAAGTGAAAACTTGTTGGTTCTGCCTGCAAGCTCAGCCAAGCGCTGGGCTCCCGAATGCTGACGACTGTTATTGCTCGTCTGTCGAGAGGTCATCGCTGCAACACTGCGAACACTTGGTCCTTGAATAGAAGACATCTTTCGCGGGCAACATTGTTGCAGAGCAATTTAAAGAAAGAATTATTTCTGTGACTCTTACTACCGTTAAAACCAGTCCATCCGGAGCTTTTTATAAACCAGTGACACTGAGTCATGAACATGGACTATGTTTGGCATTTCGTCAGTAAAAAGTAACAGTAGCAGTGTATTTTATAATTATCTTTCTGTATAAAAAAATAGATAGTATTAACTATGTAAATATATGCAACAATCATACTGTATGAACTATAAGGATTTTGTGTTACGTTTCATTTTAAACATGTTTTCAGCTTTTTGGTTGTTGTTTTTTTTAGCTTTTTCATAGATTTATTTATTACATTTCTTTTACTTCATGGTTTCTGCCTTTTATGGTTCCTTGAAGAAATAAATCGGGCACAAAGAGTACAAAATTGTGCATTTATAGGATGAGCAGCAGAACTCGTCTCCTCTACCAATGTCAAACAACTTTCTTTGCCGACGACTTTTGCACTGTGTTGTTTGATGAATTGGATGGCGGAACAAGACATATTGGCAATTTAACAATTCATTCAGTGAACAAACAGGAGCCTTTGGCGGCGTGTAGAAGAACCAGACACAGTCACAACCGCCTGGCACCTTCTCCTCACGGTGGTCATCAGCCTGCTCACACATTGCTGTAAGTTGGCATCCCATTTTTCAACCAGCATTTGTTACAATCCAGCCAGCTTGGCTGTGCTGGTCACTCATGAACGTCACATCCCAGCTGATCCCATAAGTACTCATAGGGTTGACATCAGGACTGCTGGCAAGGAATTCCATCTTTTTCATTCCCCAGTTCTTTCTCTTTGATGGACAACATTATCATCTTGAATGATCGACGTCAGTCTCAGACCGTAGAAACATGCAATCTCCACTTGCAGAATTTGATATTTCGCATCAGTCGGACATCTGATTAACTGCAACTTTTGGTTCTAGAAGCAAAAGAAGAAAAAAAAACGTCTTTGAAGTATTTGAAAATGAAACATTTTTCATGAATGCAACCCTATGCTCATCACACCAGGGGATGTTATTTGGAACATGAAACAAACAGGATTTCCAATCATAGGATATTTATTGCCAAGAATATCATTTCGATATTCAAACATAAAAACCACTCAGTATTTAGCTGGCCCCAACACTTTCAGTTTTTGAATCGCATTTCAAAACAGACTTTTATTCCTTGGTGTATTAGGACCAGGTTCTAGAGCCGTATGCATTGTAATTTATTGTGTTATATTATGTATTTACTGTTGTTTTTATTGTTTTTTTTTTTATTTTGGTCTGCTTTGTTGTTTGTATTAAATGTGCTCTATAAATATAATTGGATTGGAAAGGAAATGTCCTTACTTTTTTGCATGGTTAAATTAATCCATGGAGATATGTAACATCGCCCTTATGGGTTTCTTTGTAAAGTCATGCAAGCTTATTAATGAAGGATTTCATTATTCTTTCACACCCACAAATACATAAATACATACAGTGTATGGACTGTAAAGCAGTAAAAAAAAAGAAAAAGCCATCTTTGGCAATAGAAAATAAAATGAGAAAGAACATTCCTGCATCACCTTTGTAGTGACGTCTCCATTTGGTTTACGAAGGCTAATCCTGATTGAATGAACAGGTACAAAGATAAATATCTGTACTACACATAGCGTTGTTAGTGATGCCGGGGTAAAATACAGGATCTCAGTTCTTTAAAAAGCATTTCTCTTTGATAATTTAAAATGAATGCAGCCTGCCAAGAGGTACAGGAGGTTTGGCTGCTGTGCTGACATGACATGAAATGGTACTATCGCTCCCCAATGGGGTTGTGCTGGGGCTTCCTGTAGTATTACTTAAACATACATCTTTGCCCCTGACAAGCTTTTTGTTGTGCCAAGGCCTCCACACGGGAATATCCTGGCTGATCTGAATTTCAAATTGAAATCAATTATTCATTTATGACTAATGCTGACTAATTGTGGCCTTCTTTTTTCTTCTTCATACCAAGAATGCGTGACATGTACTCCCATTTTCTGCAGGGATAAAGTTTGTGACTTTCTCATGAGAACCTCTGATTGTTTGTCCCCCTGTGGATTGACTGACCCACATCTGACAACTGTCATTCGGAAGCATTTGTATATTTATACTCACCAACAAACAAACCATAGTCCTTGTTTTGTGCCTCATAGATTCATCTGAATTCAATCTTACTCACATTTATCAGTTGATCTCATATTGAGCTTCTCCTTAGAAGGTAAAACAGGTTTTCTACTTACGACCTGTTATTCAATATTCAGCTTTCCACTGATTTAAATGCCAGCCGCTGGTCTGTCTTTTGTGTAGTATTTTGCAATAAATCCAGATGTGCAGTAAACTAAATAAGTCTAAAGTATGACCAGAAAAAAAACGAGAAAAAAAAACTTGGCGTATGTGTGCAAACTAATTTCAACTTCGCTGATGCAAATTTTGCCGGCTGTTGATTTGTTGTGTGGCAATCCATGCCGGAAATGTTCCCAAGGTTTTCTTATTCTTAAGCGTCTGAGTGGAGTCATTTCAAAGTGTGTGTCGTTTAAAATGCTTGAGACACATTTGAACTTGTGTGACAGATGTTGGAACGGCATGCTCCTGCCTGAACTGAAGGATTAAAGCAGTTGTTTTTGGAGGAGTGCCATTGAAGGCCCAGTTGGGATGCATTAACTGGAGTTAATCTGTGAAAGTCAGTGAACTGAATGCAGTTTGAGGCAGTGTGCTGAAATCTCAATGAAATTTCTGATTTTCTCATTAAAGATCTCGAATCAGAAACCCATGGGAACGAATGTAACACATGCATTTGCATTTTGTGATATATTAAATAAGAGAAGTTGTATTTGGCACGACTATAAGCAACCACTTCATGTAAGATGCATTATATTTTCTGGTAAAGGGGAGATGCCTCTTCATGATTAGGTGTGCTGGGTCACGGGGCGCGGGTGCTTGGTAAGTGAATGGAGGGCAACACTCTATGGACCACTGCCATTACTTGATAACTAATGAAGAAAAAGTGTCCATTTCCCTGTGGCATGTGTACCCTGTGTGGATGAAAACGTGTAATGTAATAGCGAGAGGAGAACCATGGCTTGAGGCAGTCCGGTTGTACTCTCGTGGTCATGGCCCAGGAAGCAAGTGTGTCTGCAGGAAACCTGAAACAACAATAAAGTGCCTCTTTCCCTGCTGTACTCTACCGAAATGGCTCAGTCACAGGGCAGAGTCCTCCGCTGACAACTTTGCTTCACTCTATAGGACCCATACATGCCAGAGAGTATACAAACACAGCGCCGGTCTGGAGGTATGGCTCGTGCTTGTGCTCGTGTGTGCGGTTACATGCCGCCTGCATGCGTCAAACGGCTCTATTTGAGGTGGCAGGCACAGGTGCGCTAACGGCATGGTGGGCTTCAGGTTATTGGCCAACAGATGGAGCGGAAGGCAGGGTGTGCTGGGAGGGTGGGGGCGGGGGTGGCTGTAGGGTGTGGGAGTTGGAGTTAGTGGAGGGACAAGTGGCATGCTTGAGTTTTCCATCCCGTCTGCTGGACACGACGCCAAATATAAACCAGTTGTGAAACCAAGATTGCGCCATTTAAAGGCTACTAACAGACAAGATCTCCTTCATGTGGTTGTGGCTATATCTAGGTCCTGCTGGCATTGGCATCTTCACCTCTAGATGTTTTACTACTGCAAGTTTACTGGGACTTTCTTTGATCCTGACTTTCATATAACCGCCAAACAGCAGCTATAATTGGAATAGATTGACGGCCCGGGCATTACTTTTAAGGCTTTATCCTCAACTATTATCAGCATTTAGGAATATTAAGTTATGTAATTACTGTTTGCATCACTGACAGTGTTCTGCATGGCTAGCAATGCCGAAGCCCACGGTTGAGCATTAATCACACCTTTGCCAATCATTGCAGTGGCAGGTGGGTAAGTCACAAAACATTGCAATTTGGCAGCATTGTGCCTTCAAATGAAAGAAAAAATGTGATCATAAATATTAATACAGAAACTAGTAGAAAAAAGGGTGGGAAAACAGGAATGTCAGAGGTTGGGCAAATCAGCTCTTATCAAGTTTAATACTATGGTCCCTCTGTAGGGCTCATATTTTCCATTAATCTGCACCGCATGAATACTAATAGCCCCGGTGCCTTAATGGCCCTGCCCAAATCCTTGTATTTGATTTCCACTTCTCAAAGTGACCTTTTCCCCATGTTAATGGGCTTACCTGTGCTAGATCATGTAGGAGCATGAGAAGGGACGGGTCGACATCGTTACTGCATCTCATTCTGTTTAAGGAAGATGTCCATGTTTTAGTCTGACACTCGAGTGATCAGACACAAAAACAAGTGTCTGGCGTTAAGACACTAAGCACCCACCCTACTTTTCCATCTCATTTAGTAGTATATTATGGGAAAAAAAAGGAAGCTGCCAAGGCAAAATGACCCACTAAATTCCATTTTTGTTGAGTGAGCCAGATAAGGCGTTGGGTAGTGCTCAGTCTTTTAGTTGGAAGTTATCACCTTGTCAGGGAAGGTTTCAGTTCATTTAAAGTTTGAGTTTTACACCGCATAAATTTCTAAATCCCCCATTTCTTCTCCAAACACAGCATTTGGTAATAGTATTGGTGTTGTTCTTTTTCGATGTCTTTATGCAGGCTGTTCTTTGGTTTGGTTTTTACCCGCGTGTGCAGCACAGTGCTTTCCATGAACATTGTTTATTTTTTAATAAATATCTCCTTTCCATCCCCACTTCGGTTCTTGTGTTTGTTTGCCACCTATATGTACTACTTTTTCTGCATATTCAGTCTGACGATATATTTGTGTAGCATGCAAACGGCAACACGGTGCCTTACAAGGTTATGCGCAAACAAGCGCTGCATGCACTTCATGGGGCTAATTAACTTCTCTTTTCTTTTTCGCTTCCAAAACATGTACAATACATTCATTTAGTGGCTCGCACTTTTGGCCTTCATCATAACTGATATGGAACCTTTTACAGTCTTCTAGAGCTCCTTCAAAATGTTATAGGTTTAAAGAAAAATTTTAATAATTTTCTTAAATCACATTTAAGTTGTGCTGAGAATGTGCATTTATGTCCAAGTTTCTTGTCATATTGATCCCACATTTATTAAAAATAAATGATGGTTCTTTTATAATTACATGTCAGAAATCCCCAGATCTAAACAGCTCTTGAGTGATTCTGAAGGTGTCCACTGCATTCCTCTTTAATCTCCTTTAGTTTTGACCCTTCTCACCTGTTTTGGAGCTGTGGGACATGCAGAGGTCTGTCATCAGGAACCTAGTCTTGGCCTCCTCCGTCTATCGTTGTCACATTGCCCATCTGTGCAGATGTCAGGACCCCCGGGCCCTGTCAGTGACAGATCTATGAGAGCCCCTGACGTCCCCACAGGCTTTAAGGTGAAAGGGGTCAAAACTTCCCAGTGAAACAGCCCCCTTCTCTCTAAATGGATCTCCTTTAGGGTCCCTCGTGGGATCCTTCATTTCCTTCCCTAGTAATAGAATGCATGTAGGACGTTGAATGGATGGGCTATGTTGCTGACAGGATGGGATATGGCATATTTATGATGCTAGTAGAAAATCACAGGCATTTCCAATTAGGCTATCATCTCAGAATCCCTGCATTTATGTGTAGGATGCAATGAGATGTAAAGATATATAGCTGAGTCAAACAGATTTGCTCATGCAATATTAAAGCATCATTCTCGATTACTGTGCCTTGTACAAATCAGATGATATCCATTACGTTGGAGTATTTGTAGTTGTTACTAAGATAGTGCCCCACAAAAGAAGATTTACACATGAGGTTTGTCAGTGTCCTTCTGTTTTGTTTAGTTTTTATTGTTTCCTTTGAGTGGAATTCTGCGTTAGATGTCCATGTGTATTACGTTGCTTTGAGACAAATTTGAAAGTGGATATTAGATAAGATTCTAGTGTTTTCAGATTTTATTAAAAAAAAAAAAGTATATGTAATTGTGATATAGAATCCCCAAAGTGCTGAAGTTTCAAACAAGGTTTTTCTTTTTAAAGATGTGCAAATTTTTGAGCAATGTTCCAAGTCTTTGCTTAGTTTAATTATTTATCTTGAATCATGATTATTATTGGGAAACTTGTTAAAGTCCAGTTATAGGGGAAACACATTTCATTCTTATTCCTTTGGTGACATTTTGTTGAGTATACTTCAATTAAAGGAACATTTATTTGTCGTCTTGACGACTAATGCAAACCTTGAGCTGCAGGCACAAAGGCTGGCTAAAATATAACAGTCTCATACCTAGTATACTTCGCAATGCAATAATACATGAGGTAATCAAATCATTTGTTTCAGATTTACTCTTTATTTATCCTAATGGTGGTTGGCCACTTCAATGTGATTGATTAGTGAATATCAGCTACCATCAGTGTTTTTAAGATTGAGAGATACTGTAAGATCAAAGTTTTTTGTTTTTTTTTCGAGGTGGCAAGACATATTAAGGCTGTCCTTTTATATGGCTCTGAGTGCTGGAGCGTAAGATACGAGAAAGGTTGATGTGTTTTGTAACACCTCTGTAAGATCTGCATTATCTTCTGCCCCAAAAAGATTTTTTTTAAAAAAAAAGAATTGTATAAAAAGATGGACAGTGGGAATATGATGATTGAAATTAATAATCACAGGCTGTGATGGCTTGGCCATGTCCTAAGGATGCCCAATGACAGGATACCCAAAGTTATCATGAGATGGATTCCAACTGGAAGAAGTGAGAGGGCAAAAACCACCTGGCGAAGGACTGTGCGGTCCATCATGGGGCAACGCACAAGCCAAAATTCAGGACATGCTTGGGTGGCAAAGCATTATTTAGGCCTTATGAACCCAACAGGTTGAAGAAATTGAGTGAAAGGACATTTCAACAAAAAGGTCAAGTGCAGAACTTTTGCGATGATGTGAAAAAAGTGTCATGTGGAGTTTGGTAGTACGTCCAGCCGGCCTCACCACTGCAGATCACGTGTAACCACATCAGCCCAGGACCTCCACATCCAGCATCTTCACTTTCAAGGTGGTCTGAGACCAGACATCTGGACAGCTGCTGTAACAATTGGTTTGCATAACCAAAGAAATCCTGTAGAAACGGTCATAAACCATCTCGGAGAAGCCCATTTGCAAGCTTATCATTCTCATCAGGGTCTCAACCTGACTGCAGTTCATCATCGTAACCATCACATCCAATGTCCCTAATTCAAACCATTAGCTATCATTTTTATTTGTCCCCCGAGACACGGAAAATTCAGTCACTGTTTTAACACAATATATGGGAGCCTTGCTATTATTTCTTTTTGTTCTGTGTTCCTTTTTCAAATTAAATTGAAAAAGAAAATCACGCGGGGAAAAAGGGATCCCCCATGGATTTCTACTGCTGCTCCACCCCTCCCAAAGCTCTCTGGTGCATCTTTAGGGAACATCAACCCACCCTTTGAACGCTGAACAACCATAGCCAACCTGACATGACTGCAAAGCCTTTTGGACTTTAAGAGGGCCCAACCAGGTCTTAAGGCTCCAAAGCTCAGATATGGATATTTGGCATTCAAAACACCACATCAGCTCATGGATTGTTGTCAAGGTAGAGACACAGGCCCAGGGCTGGGTCAGCACACCACCCCTAACCTCCACAGGCAAAGCCCTTGGGCCTTTACCCATCACCATCTTCATTCACTTCCTCTGCACTCATTTTCGATTAGTTTTCCTCATCTCGCTCTCTTTGTCTAACCCAATTCTCTCGGCATTTTCCCTCTCTCTGCCTTTCTTTATGCATACCCGACTTTCCCCTCTTTTTCATGTTGTCCCACCCACATCTTACTTTCACTTTCTTCCCTTCAAGGCCAGTCTTCATCACAGCCCCTCTCACAGCCCACTCATCCATAGGCCCCATCCATCACCATCATGCAGAAAGAAGAGAGACAAGGAGGGGGCTACTCAGACGTTGAGCAAAGACGAGAGAAGAAGAAAAAGAGATGCGGAAGATCCACAAAGGCAGAAACTCGGCATCAGATAGACAGATGCAGAGAATGATGGCACAAATGGGGGGAAAGTACTCAAGGATGTGATAAAGAGATTAAATGGGACACAGGGTTAACCACAAAAAGAGGATGCACTTTTTGGCGAGACAAATCCAAGGAATTCTCACTATATTCTGATGTATTAAACTGGTCATCTCAGTATGCTGCATCAAATGCAATCATTTTAAAACCAAGCAATGGTTCAGGGTCTGCAGAAATCAGTGGTCGGCATTGAAGATTTTGATTTCAGTGTCTTGCTTTGTCTTCTTGTTTGTGCTCAAGGCTGTGACCTTTTGACAGGGTGCTCTCTCTTTTGTCAAACACGCCAGCGGCAAGGCTAGCAAAACCCGCCCTGCACCAAGAGTGATAAAGATGTTATACACGCTGGCAGACACTTTCTGAAAGATGTACGATTATTTTAAAGTACTCCCACCAAATGCAACAAAGTCGGTCGATGGGCGAAAGAAAGAAAGAGAGAAAGATGTTTTAGAGGAAAGAGCAAGCTGGCTGAAGGGGAATCAAAGTCAGGCAACGGGTCCCAGCACAATCCTCCAGCTATGCCTGGAGGCCTCGATGTCTAGCTGACATTGTCTATATCCGTCAGTCAGAAAATAATGGGCTTTAGAAATCGACCTATGCGCCGCGAAACCTCAATCAGCTCAGATGAATTTCATACAATCCGACAAAATTGATCAGTAATAGAGTAGTCAGCTATGATTTTTCCCCCAATTCTGATCACAGTATGTGTTGCATGTCTCATCATACCCCGATGTGATATTTATAATGTACCCAGAATTGCACGTTGTAGTATTTGCAACGCTACAACAATGAATAATGATTTTACTTAATTCTTAATGCCTCATAAGTTGATATTGTAGTGTCATAAAATTGATCAATAATGCAAAGTAATTTCGATGTGATGAATTGCACTGTAATTAGTATGTTGACTACAAATGTATGTGTAGTTTTTTAAAAGGCTGCCTTTCAATCTTGTGTGTCCCTTCTGTTTTCAATCTCTTCTTTTTAGTGCCACAAATATAATTAATGGCAGAGCGCAAGGAAGCATGTTACTGGTTTATAGATTTTTGATGGTAATCTTCTGGATTAATTATGTGATATATGTGCCTTGTTAAGGTAATCGGCCTCGGGTAAATACAATGCATGAACTTTGATAGCGAACTGGCAGGCATTTCTCCCCTGCTTCCCTAAATCAATTTGCACCGTTCCCCAAGTCATTCCTGCATCGTTTCACATGGAGATACTGCCAGGTATGAAGGTTGCACATTCACTGAAATAGCCAAAAGAGGGTCAAATGATTACAGTGATTACAATGATAATGGCATGGTAAAACCCGTGCAATCACTCATCAGCTGTGTTATAATAGACACCTCGCACACCAGTATGTTTAGATGCATTTATACTGTAAATTCAGTTTCATCAACATGGAGATTGGATTCGGGGGTGGGATTGATATCATGCACATGTGGAACAGCCAATTCATTTGGACGAAAATGGGCTGGAGTGTGTGCGTCTGTGTGTGTGTGTGTGTGTGTGTGTGTGTGCGCGTTTGTGTGCGTGCGTGTGTGAGTCCGCAGATGAGTACACAAATGGCATCTGTGTGTTTTTGCCTGTGAGGTGAGCTGGAATGTAATGGGAGGCAAACAAGCTGGCAGGGATAGTAAAGAATGCGTTGGGGCTGTGGACACCCACCCCACTGCCGGCAGACAGTCAATCTTCCTCGCTGCATCACTGAAAATGCCACTCAGCTACCAAGGTTGTTTAGCGAGTAAACAAGCCTCTGGCCACCATGCATCCAAAGGCGTATATTTCTCACTGTATAATGGGGGAGCGGGAGAACGTGAATCGGGCTTTTTCTGCGTTCCTGCCGATCTCCCACGTAGCCAGCTGATAGGTTTTGGCCACTTTTTTAAGCATTGCTCGCGTCTCCCTCCACACACACCATCACGTCGCCACATACAGGTCATGGTGAGGAGGAAAAGCAAGGAGATATTTTCTGATTCCTCCGTTCCTCCAGGGTCCCTGTTGACAGCTTTGATTTGAGTGCTGTGGTGGCAGAGGTACTCCCAGGGCCTCATCTGTACCAGTAAATCACCTGACTGTGTGCGTGTGTGTGGGTGTGTGTGCACGTGTGTGTGTGTGTGTGTGTGTGTGTGTAAGCATGTACAAGATGGGACATGTAATGTGTGACTGAACATGTGTGTTTATGGTTTAGCATGTCACTTGTGGTTAGCAGTCCGCTGATTTGCATCATGCAGTTTCTGTCGGTATTGTTCCAATATAATCTTAAAGAAAATGAAAATAATGTGACACGTAGCGCTTTGAAAAAGCCGTAAATGTTATGAATAAATGTTTACATTTTCACATGTTCAGACACGTACAGATTTCTTCGGTTTGCACATGCCTTGTGATAAAAAAATGATTTACTACTTTTCCTTTTAAGCAAATTAAGCAAGGACAAAAGTGACAGAGGACCGTGTGTTGATCTAATACCACCACACTGATGTAGATATACAAAATGGATTGAACTGACAAAACCTATTTAGGCCAAAGCAAGCTTTTGCTGATGACTGAACATGGCTGCATGGTCTCTCACAGTTGAATGCGACAGACCCATAAATAAATGTGAGCATTGTTCAAAGAGACGTTGACTTTTATACATGGGGTGATGATTCCTTTTGGGGACGATTTGTTATTATTGGATATAATTTTCAGGCTTATCCCTTTATTTGTAGTACAATAATAGATTATGAAATCCATCACTATGTTATGTGAGTTGTTGTATGAGTTTGTACAATTTTAGTGAACATGTTTTTAATTTTTGATTGTCATTATCTCAAGAAGGATTAGTTCGTCCACATTTTAAGCCACATATGGGATTTTCTTATAACTGTTGCACTTGAGCTAAACTTTAATATACCATTTAGAGGGGAACCACACTACATCTAAGAGTATGTATCCAGGAACCTTGCTGCCAAGCCAGGCTGTTGCGAAATTCACCAACCGTGAACAGATAGGCCATTTTCCCTGTTGCATGCTTTTGCTGTAGTGTTCCCAGGCAGACAGTAACATTGTTAGTGGCGGCCCAGGTTTCTCTCACTTGTTCTGTTTCTCTCTCTCGCTCTCTTTGGTCTGGTAGTCACTTATTGGGACTTCTGGGTTTGACAACAGTACACATACACACACACACACACACACACAAAACGAGCATTCCACTGCCCCAGTGGAGCTCAAGGCCATTCACACAGCCCCTGGGCGTGCTCGAGACTCCGATATGGCCTACTGGTGCGAGCCACACGTGGCTAGCACCATTGTCCCATATTAATACACTATCGACCCACCCAGACATGCTTTGTCAATGGAAGGTGCCGCCATACCAGATTTTCTCTGGACCGTATTGATGTGGGGGCACCGGAGGAAGGCAGTAATGGATACATAGTCGGCAATAAGAACCTCAGCCAGGCTTGGGAACAGACGAAGAGATCCCCCCCTCCCCTCTCTCATCCCATAATCTTCAAGCCGCTGGAGGGGCCTATAGAAAGCATCCTTGCAGTCCCGTTTCTCAGACCCGAAAACATTGCCTGGGATGTCCACAGAGGTTTAGGGTTGCTATTTCAGTTTCTGGGCATGATGGATTATTTCTCGCATCTCCTCCTCCTGTCGCCAGCCATGCATCTCAGCCACCGTACTGATTTGGCAAATACGAATGTATATGTTTATAGATATAAAAAAAAAAATGGGTGGGGGTGAGGAGAGTTTTATCTCAGCACTTTACTGTCCCCTGATGCCTTCGTTATCTGTAAATATCTCCAGACAGCCATGTCAGGGATTTATGTGAAGGTGACAATGCCAGAACGAGCTGTCCAACTGTTTCAGTCAGCTCCGTATCAGACCTGTGTGGAACTAAATGGAACGGATAACACACAAAAAAAATTCTCAAATTAATGCATAATGTCAAAAGAGCTTTTTGTATTTTCTTACATGCAAAGTACTTATTTTGAATCATAGCTACCTTATTGATATTCTCATATATTGTATTTTTGAAATATATGGTTTGAAATTCTTTGTTAAAATCCACAGATATGTCATTTTAAAATCATCCCTTCAATTCTGCCAGAAGCGTCATCAAAATCCACCCATCCATCTGCTATTTGACTGGGGAACTGGAACCAATCACAGCTAACTATGAGAAGTCAGGATAGACCGTGGACAGGTCACCAGTCCATCACAGGACAAACACAGAGAGATAGACACTCACGCACTCCCATTCAAACCTAGGGCCAATTAGAATGACCAAGTAACCTCATTTGCATGTTTTGGGATTGTGAGAAGAAACAGATTACCTGGAGGAATACCATGCAAGCAGAGGGAGATCACACACAGAGATATTTGAGTCTGCAACGTCCTCACTATGAGGTGGGAAAGCAAACATACATACTTCAAATACCTATCAAAATATAACTGAATCAAAGTTCTATGCCTATTCTCATTTGCCCAGTTCGGAGGCATCTCAAAGCAATCAAATAAGGTCGACTGAACTTGGTCATTTATCTTGGAATAAGTTTTCAACCTTGTCCAAGCGGCTTCCTCAGTTCATGTTGTTGTCTTTACGAGACTGGCTATTGTAAAATTATGTATACACCACGTTTCAATCGAATATATTTTGTTTTTCTGTCACAAAAGGTTAAAATCGATCTGTTTACCGGTACATGAAAATTACAGAAAAAGATGCTCTGGTTTCTTATGTTAACGACCCATCGGGCTGAGGGTGCGGCTCATTGATCATCATTGTGATCACATGGGGTTCAAAAGGCCTCACTTGTGATTGACCATGACCCTTTGAAGCTGGGTTGTTTATAGCATGGACGAAAGAGTGACGATGTAAATGGGAGAGAAATTAACCTAAACTTGAAAAATAGAGTCCTGTGGAGGAAGCAATTTACCTCTCTCAAACCATCTGTCTTCAACGTACATATAATGTGTACATCGTGTGACATCAATTTTCACTCAAGAATTTGTTCTGTTCTTAGACCTCCGAAAAGGAAACAAGCATCAGATACCGTGCTACTTTTAATGGCTCTGGTTGGATAAGATAGAAATAGCAAAAGTTTTCATTGACTGACCAATGTCACCTCCCCAAACCAGCAAACACTTTTGATAAGAAGTTTTTTGCTCCAACTTCTTTCATCACACTGGTGTTGCTAAAATCTGATCAATAGTCTGTTGCCATATGTAATAATTATAACAGAGTAGTTTTATATTTTATATTAGACAGCAAGCTATTTCCCAAGTTTTTGTGATATCACGGACAATAACTGCTTCTTGGTTCGCACAAATTAACTTTACAAGCATAAATAAATTTTCGCACAAATTAACTTTACAAGCATAACTACATTTGGGGGGGGAGGGGGGTGTAACTAACTGAAAAACTGAAAAAGCTACTCAGTACTGTCAACAGTCCCACATAAATTGCATCACTTAGTCTGAGGCAGTATTCACTTCTCAGAATGTTGAAAGATGGAGAAAAGTCCTCACGATTTCGGTTTGCTTCACGCTTACACTAGTAATCCTGACACCAAACCCAACAGCTTAAAGAAACCAATACCAGAAAGGTGACACGTGTTCTGCAACCTATAAGTTCCCACAGAAGTTAGAATGACAATAAATGATTAGGATATAGAAGCTCAAAAGGCCATCGCATCCCGTGTGAGGTCCCATCACAGCTCTTTGGTTGTGTTCGAACTCTCCTTGGGCTTCAACAAACTACACCACAATAAATTGAGACCTATTCAATCATTTGAGCTGGTGTGCACCAGAGTACAAACAGCAGTGTTCACACTTCTACACAAGGACTCCACTACTGTGGCAATCATACCACGTTGGTTCGTTTTAAAAGGAAGTATGAACCTTTTGATAAACCTTTTGATTTATTCATGTAATTTCATATTACTGCTAAAATATCACTATTCACTAACACATTAAAAAACAAAGAATATTTCTCCCTCAAATCTATGAAACCTTAACCTTTAAAATCATTGTTATTGTTTCAAAGCAAAATATTCGGCTCTCATCTGAATGGTTTTTGGCCAAATCAGGCTGGCTATTTTTAGCAAAAGCTCTAATAATCCCGCCGCTTGTTATCTGGCCAGCATCAAATGACAGACCAATAGAAAAAAAAAAAGCTTGGAAATAATGAAAAGACTCAAGAACCTAAGAAGCAAAAGACAAGGGTTGTCAAAAGTCTTGTGATTCCTTCTCAGCCGTCTGTTGCCCCCAAGCTGCCTGGTGTTGTCTGAGCTTTAGGTGCCGAGCTCTATAATTGGGTGGGATCTGTTCTTTTGGCTGAATGCCTGGCTTCCTGTGGAGGTGAGGCTCCGCCTGCCTTGATTGGGGAATCATCCTCGTTTGGAAGGAAGAGTTTAGAATCCAAGGCTTGTCAGTGCTCGTCTTTCTTCCTCTCTACTGGGCACTCAGGACCTTGTGGGTTTTCTTCCCTTGTGTTCTCCCTCCAGATCACCTTCTGTTAAGTTAAGCATGGTGTTCTACAATAAACCTTGATAGATTGGCCAGGGGGTTCTGCACAGAGTTGTAACATGAGTGAGATGGTCACAACCCTCTGCTAGAGGGGCGTGGGGGTTAGAGAAGTGTGCCTGGTTGCTGGCTTGAATCCCTAGACTGCAAAGACATTCCACTGTGAAAAGTGAAAGCCACAGTTTGTCCCCTCCACCCCTGCCATCACCGTGGGCCCTTGAGCAAAACCCTAAAACCCAAAAGCTCCCTGGGAGCAGCACAGTGGCTGCCCACTGCTGTTTCAGTATGTATTAAATGCAGAGGGCAAAATCTGCTGCTCTACTGTGTACAGGTGACAAATGAAGGACTCGATTCTTCTTTTATCCCTCTTCTTTTGCTTAAAAATTATTAAATTTAGGTTCAAAAACAACTTCAGCAATCATACATCTTTTTTGCTGTTCAATTCATTGTAAGCCAAAGGAGCCTTTTCTCACAAGTTTCCTTGATGTTGTACAGTGTCTGTCTGTACTTTCCAGCATTTTCATTTTTACAACCTTTTGTGACTTCCTTAGTGGCCCATAATGCCAGTTTTATTGATCTCAAGTGAAACATGAGGAGAGAAATGAGAACAACAGCTTAGCAGGTTAGAATGCAGCTCCGAGAGACGAGCTTTATGTTTCCCTACAGTTACACGTATCGCAAAACTGTTCAATGCATACACAAGCAGTGAGCCTGGTCACTGGTCCAAGATAAGACAGTCCCTTGGTGTTATGCTGCGTGCAGCAGGCTGACGAAGAGAGGTCAACCTTGCTGCCAGGTTAGGACTCTGTAACCGAGTCCCCGTCCTCAGGGATGTGGGGTGACGTCCCACAAGAGCTGACTTTAAAGCTTCAGGTGGCGTGAATTCCCACCGCTGCGTTTGCTGCTGCAGGAGGACAGATCACGAGATGGATGGATGGGTGAAAATATAGAGGGACACAGCAGAAAGAGCCGACAATTTCATTTCCCATCTGCCACGTTAGTGCAGCATCAGCAAGCGTTTCATTCCCTAACCTATTTTGGTCTGTATTCGAACCTTTTTTTTTTTCCCCCTCCCCCATTGGGTATCTCCCATACTCCCATATCAGCATGTTTCAATCAGCGTAAACAGAGGTTATGTGAGTTTTGAGACGGGCAGGTGGCGTTTAGCCCTCACGCAGAGACACCCAACAGACCTTTCTCTTAATCTGAAAGGCCGAGTGATGAGTCAGCATGAGAAGAGCGAGGTGCTGGAGTGAGAGGTCTGGCTTATCGGGGTGTCAGCCAGCAGCTGGAGGCTACATGCTGAGAGACCCTCAGTGGCAGCAGGGAAAAGGATTGGCTTCATTAAAACATCCTAAGATTGGGTGACATCACTGGTTCAGCTGATAAACCAGCGACGGCCAACTGTGGAGATGTTGATAAATGTCCAATATTACAACTCCTGAGTAAAAAGTGACTCTTCACCAATCGGAAAATGTGAAATTTTGTCTTTGCAATGCAAAGCAATGAACTAGTTAAACGCAGTTTATTTTTTAACAGCTTTGAATGGTTCTGGTTTTGCACCTGCCTCTGGAGAGTCTTCCCCTTCCACAACCAAAATGAACCCGATCACTTTAATGTAATAATTCCCAGCACTGAGGCATCATTACCGTAAAGGCAGATTGATACGCTGTCCGGGCAAAAATGGTGGAAATACAAGGGGAATAAAGTCACACAAACAGACAGCTCATTAATTCCCTCCGCCTGTTCTCGAGCCGAGCGACCTGAGCTTTTTTTCACGTGGCGCGGTGGAAATTTACTGCTTTGACAGACTAACCAAGCGCGTTCCTCCTAATTTGTATCAGCTCAGATTTGTTTTTGTTTTGGCGTCATCTTTATTTTTTATTGCAAATTACAGAGTGCCCCAAGTAATCTGGTGGGTCCGCTGAATGCTAATGAGCTCCACACAGGACTTACTGTTCAGGGAATACGAGCCGGATGTTTATGATTATTGGAACTTTTCTCTCTCTCTCTCTCTCTCTCTCTCTCTCTCTCTCTCTCTCTCTCTCTCTCTCTCTTGCGCTCGCTCTCTCTCTGTGATGAGCTTCCTGATCATCATAAATCTTGAACCAGCGGTGTTCCTCGAGCATCGCTGCTGATCTTGTAATCTACTGTACCTCCCGTGCAACCGGTTTTAGTGTAAAACGGGGAATGCATCTATGGGGAGTGTCAGAAAAAGGTCAGGAAATTTTCAGTGGGAACATAAATCTGCTCGAAGAGCAGCAAAAGCAAATTAAATGTATTTTTTGCTCCACAATATAGTTGTCCTGAGGTAAATAACAAACCGCTGTGTGTTTACACTCCTGTCAGGTGGCGATGGAAAACACTTGGCCTCTTGTACACGATGTGAAATTCTTACTGATCTGAATGAGATTTGTTGGATGAATTTGCCAGATGTAATGAAAGTCCAATAGTCCTGAAGCATCAATCCTCTTACATACTGTGGAACGTAAGCATGGCTGCTTTTTTTAAAAAAGAAAAAAAAAAAGTAACAGTGATGTTATTAAATCCGCAGACGCATTTCGAGAGGTGGAGACTAATCAAATGATTCCAAAAACTCGTCAAGGTTACATGGACAGATGCAACGCTAAATTAAATTTCACACTGTCGCTGCTTGAAGGAAGATTAAAAAGCACTAAATAGAGTTCACCTCATCTGCAGCTGCTATAATCATCTTCTTATCCCTGCAAGAAACGTGTTGTTTTATTTAACTTCGCACTCTAATATTGTCCATCTTGATTTCAACTGAAAATGTCCCGTCTTTATTTTCATTGCTTTACACGGCGTTCGGGGACCGTCTTCGCCTCGCAAGTGATTCGATGTGTACATGATCCGTGATCCAATCAACCAACGAATACAAATAAATTTGCCACGCACACAATGCGATACACCGCAGTGCAATGCCAGTTCAATATGTACCAGTTCAGTGACGGTATGGCATCAGTTCAGCTCAGCACAGCTCAGATTTGATAGGAGAGGATTTG
Organism: Lipophrys pholis; assembly: GCF_963383615.2. Classification (NCBI taxonomy): domain Eukaryota; kingdom Metazoa; phylum Chordata; class Actinopteri; order Blenniiformes; family Blenniidae; genus Lipophrys; species Lipophrys pholis. Next base: position 18,869,711 of record NC_137646.1, on the reverse strand, counting down.
ATGTTTTTAACTTGTTTAATGGATTAATGCGCAATATTTTTTTTTAATCACCGAATCAGAAATAGCCCAGATATGTGTGCTGCCACGGCGAAGTGAAACACTTGGTCGCTCTTTATCCCGTCCCCGAGGAGGATAAATGCTTCACTTCTGCAGATGGGGTGTTTTTCAGCTTGATTCTTGGGGCTGTGCAATCCATCTAAATTTGGTACTTTCAACAATGCGACTATATGTGGTTGATGGCCTTATAAATAAAACTACTGGTGCAGTCGGTAATTTCCTTCAACAGGAGAGTTAGGCTGTTTGAGTTTTTTTCTTAAGGTGGGTACACAGTGCACAATTTGGGCTGTCTCAAAAGAAAGATGAGCAAACATGGGAACACCTTTCGTTGTGGGGTGAAAACATTGGCCCGTATCCCGCAGACTATGGGCGAAGGTAGGGTACAACCAGTCAATCAGTGGGAAAAACCCAGAAAACACAGTCAAATTTACACATGTAAGTCAACGGTTAACCCTAAATGCATATTTTTGGATTGTTGGAGAACATACAGCCTCATCACAGAGTGGTTTAACACAGGATATTCGTGGGGCAAAAGCTCTAACCACCACAAGCGGGACAATCTTACCACAGTGTCAGAAATCTAAGCTTTGTCATTTTACTATATCTCACATTGTCACTGCTGCTACAACCTACAGCTAGATAAATAATTTTCCAACCAATACAAATGCAGTAGAAAATGACAAAGCAATCAATGTAACAGTGGCACTACGCCCAAACAATCATTTCACAGTCAGATTCTGTTTCTCAGTTTTGCCACATTCTCCACACTTTATTATCGTTTGATGGCAACGGATGCCAGTATTGTGAATCATATATATTTTCTAATCTCAGCTGTTTTGTTATTAGTTCAAAAAAACCTCAAAACAATTGGGTCAATTGGATTTGGCATCATGTCTTGTAGGACATTTCAGTCCTTATCTAAGTGGCTTCCCCATTTCATGCTGTTCCTTTGACTGGGCTGGCTCGCTTACAAATCCATTTCTTTCAACAATATAAGTTCAGCCAATTTTTGCAAGAACTGCAACTAATGCAAAGGTTAGTTTAGAACTTTTGCTGTCATAATTAGTGATACATTTCTTTTTTTTAGCTCACCTCCCTTTGGTTTTGGTGAAGTACCGATGTCACCTTTATCATTAGAAAGGTGTGTGTTGTTCACATTTCATATTTTGCATGTACACAGATGATTGCATTTCATTACGAAAGCGCTTAGGTCGAGCCCGTGGTAGTGTTCACTCCGTCCATTTTTCTAAAGATGTATTGTAATGGGCTATGCAGTAATTAAAAATGGAGGACGAATGAAAGTGTATCTAAATATACTGCAACAAAACGATGGTCACTCTGAAAGACACACTCCAGTTAACTTAAATGAATTGCGCAAACTTAAGTTTAACAAAATCTCAGTGCCTACATATTTTGGGCTTCTGTGAAAGTGACACTTTTATCTTTTTTAGTTCTTTTTTAATAGAATCCGAAAGAAGATTAAGTTGCAGCTTCTGAAAACTGAGTCATTCTTTTCAATCTGGAGTTTGCATTGTGTTCAAGTTGTTGCAAGATTGGGCAATAAGGCCTTTCAGACAAATGCTTTTTGTATTGTGACCTAACTAATGTTACTCTTCAAAGTGTAGCCTGCAGGTCTTTCAAAAAGTAATTTTACCTGGCAGCTTAACCAGAACAGATAAGGAGAGATCATAAAACTTGCAAATCGTTTGGAACTAATGTTGCATTTTTGCAAATGACTATTTTCCATTTGCACTGTTAATCTTTACACATAACTGTCTCACTTCCTTGACTTTTTTAATGTTTTCTTCTTTCCACTCTCTTCTTTTTTTTTTTTTTTACTGCATTCATTATAAATGAGATCCCAGACTCCATTTAAATCTTTCCCCAGGCTTTGTCATTGTCAGCGACACTGTATTTGTTGTGTTCACAAACTGAGGAAAGTATACCTTATCACGCTCGGGATGACGTCACCAAACGACGCAGGTGACACGGGTTACAGATTAGTCTTTGAGATTAAGCATTTCTCCGGTTTTAATCTGTGGAAAACCAAACAAGAGTCCATCATGTGCAGAGGGCATCGTGTGCATGTTTTGTTTGAATGAGACACAGAAGTCCTCGTGCTGTTTTATGTGAGCAGCGCACATGTGTTATCGCCCACACGTGTGTGAGTGAGGGACATTTTGGGCATGGCGTCATTGCACTTGTCCACGTCATTAGTATGCATAGGAATGTGACTGATGACTTCCATTAACGGGAGTGAACTAGGATTAGGCCCCCTTCAGTGTTGCCGGCTTTCACCTTTACTTTACGCCAATGATTTTTCTACCTACATGTTTTGCTCAAGGTTGTGACCCTGTCACTTCCTGATGGGCCTTTTCTTCCTTTCTTTCCTTCCTTCGACCTGACGTAAACGTGTGTTTCGGGTGATCAGATCACATGTGGCTTTAGTTGAAGTGTCTATGTCACTTCAACTAAATGGCCCGATGTGCAGTTATGACTCATCCAGCTTGCACTCATCCATGCCGCGATAAGGCAGACCTCCATGTCCATGTTCTTTTCAGTTTTTTCAGGGTGTGCATTGATGACGACTACAACGACTGTGTGCGTGCGTGCGTGCGTGCGTGCATGCGTGTGTTCAATTGGAAATTCATTACAATTTTAGGTGGACACTTGTAAGGTTAGTCTCGTGTTCTGATTGGCTTAAGTTCGAGTTTAGTCAAGTCGCTCTTACAGCTGAGTTCTAAAGCCCCTTGCATACTCCCTTTTTGAACCCATAAGAACAAGAAGAAAAATCGGCAGTGACGTCAGCCAGCTGCCGAAAAAAAAAAGCTTTTTCTGCAAGACTATTCATGCTCCGATAGGAAGCTGTTGAACTCGCAGGCCACGCCCCCTCACAGCAGCCACGCGTCTCTGAAGCTGCGTTTTAACTTTTCAAATGCACAGGTTATTTCTCACCTCCAGTGGTTTCAGAAATGCATTTCGCTGCCTGTTTCAGTAATAAAAGAGAGCTTTTTGTACGAGTGCGACGTTGGTCAGGTTTTAACTGCAGGAGCTGATAGCTTTTCGTGATGCATTCAGGTGAATCACGTAAGCCTGCCCTCCGACGTGTTAACGAGCTGCGGGGCTCACACAGTAACAATGTTACGAGCTAAATATGATTCAAATATGACTGATAGTTATAAGCGAGCTGGAATACGCATGCGCAGCACACGGCAGTGCAGAGGTTTCGGCAGTGCGGCACCTACATAGTTCGGCCAGGATGGTTGGCACAGCCCAAACAAATTTCTTCGGCCAGAGGGAACTGGCCGAAGGAAATTATGTCATTTTCTTTGGCACAGCTGAAGTTTCTTCTTGTTCTTATGGAGTATGAATTGGCCTTAAGTAGGTCTGCAGGGAAATAATGAAAGTCAATGTAATGTCCCTGTGAGGAGTGAAAACACAAGTGTGTGTGTGTATGTGTGTGCACGCACGTACATGTGTGTGTTGTGATGTGTTAGGTAAACAAAGCCTGGCTCCTTTTATTATCAATGAAGCATAACCAAATCAATTTATAAACAACCTTATCTGCTCACAGGAACGCCGGTAGCCCAGGAGCGATTAACTCCCAACAGCCGTTAACTCTTTGCATACAAAACCACCATCGCTAAGCCATTGAAGCAATAGAGAACGATGGGATGAAGTTGAGGGGGTGAGGAATGAACTTCATTTGTCCTCATGTGTATGCAAACACACACGCATGTGCGCGAATTTGTTCGGAGGAAAATCTCAGTAGTGGCATGTAAAGTAAATGGAAGGAGATATATGCTTGAGGGTAGGAGAGAGGGAAGTGAGTAAGAGTGGAGGAGGAGTTTCGGGGGGGGGGTGGGTGGGTGGTGGAGTGAATTTCAACATGTCATTTCTGAAATTGAGTTTTGATAACTGACAATTTGTTCAGCTAGTGAAATGTCAAGAGTCCAAAAAGATTGATGAAGTGCATAATAGATGTCTCAGATTGACTCTCCGCTGTGGGCTTGAGTCCCACGCACGCATCAGACCACCGAAACGATACAGAAATGAGATCTCTCTCACGCAAACACACACTCGCACACACGGACACGCAGAGAAACACACATGCAAACAGACACGTATACTTGACTGCTGGAGAGCACCTCTGATATGGAAAACTGGTCCACATCAATTTAGTTGGGGGAGATGTGATTTCTGGCTGAACACGGAAGTGTCATTCAAATGATGGTGGCCACTGACTGAGGGCTTGTAGATTTATTAGGAGGCTGAGTCCTTGTAATAGTCTGTGTGGCTGCATATTAGGATCACATTATGGTAAGGTGTATTTTTCAGATTACCACTGATGTACTGTGGAAAATCTTCATGCACTCGCACTGGCCTTCCACTGGTCCAGTGTTTGAGCAACAAACATGCATTATTGTTGTTGCTGTCATGCTGTGTTTATGCATCATCTTTTCTTCTTCTGTTTTTTTTTTTTTTTTTTAACACATATTGCAATGCTCATATAGAGAGTATACCTTTGGACAAGTTGGGACATTGGAATCCTCTTTCTCTCCCACATATTGCAGTTTCTTCAGCTGAAAACAGCCATCAATCAAGCTCCCCGACTGACACAACAGACATATGCTGTATCAACACACACTGACTGTGTGAACAGTGTGTCCACTGTATGTGTTGCAGCTCAGAGGGATCTCCAGATTTACAGACACTTGGGTGATTTCTCTCACTCTCTCTTGTACATACTGAAGTGGAGGCGTACAATTCAGAACAGCTGTATGTTTCCATTCAAGCATGCAAAGTGCTGATGTGTATGTAGCCTCAATATCTGTCACTGTTGGTCAACATTATTGTCCAAACATAGTAAGCTTCTTTTTTTTTCCCCCATTATTTTTTTCGCAAGACGCAAGTACGATATATTAATCATTTTCCACGAGTACTTACTCGGGGCCGACTGGACTCGGCTTGCCCCGCCTTTACTCAACTCAATTTAGTTCATTTTCCATTACAATATAGTACCACCGCGGCGTGGGCGGAGTCATCAGAGAAACGGTTTGATTTAAACTTTAATGGAAATGCGGTAGGTACTACAGGAAAAGCGCCATATGTGACCCTCTGAGAGATCAAGTATTGTCCAAGCCTTCACTATTCAGGGCTGTGAATGCCAAAAAAAATGGGGACTTGTACAATATTGCAAAGCTGGTTAATGGCAGGAGGCCTTGTATTACTTGTTACTGTTTTTCAGAAAACCCAATAATGCAGGAGAGTAAATCAATGAACCAAATGACTGAGCAAGTGTGAAGACACAAAGAAGCAGTTTCTGAATTCCTGTGTGTCATCGGCATAAAGTGAAACTTGTGAAAATGACCTTTATTTGATCCAAATGATGATATTCTGAAGCGTTCAAACAACCTAGTATTGTTTTGACAGTAAATATTAAACACTGACTTTAACAAAAACAGGTATAAAGTTTCCATAAAGAACAATACTTCAAGCTACACCTAAAATAGCCAATATATTTTGCTAAGGCTTGTAATGTGTTTAGGAAAGATAAACTCTACTGCACTTATCTACACTTTGGTTCCTACAACACCTTTGTCTACATAAGCTTGAGAAGATATTAATATTCCAACATGCTAATGTGGAGATGGATATCATGTGTTAGAATGCTGTCAGCCCTGTTATGATAAATGTAACTTATGAGAAACAGAATAAGAATAGTCACCCCTGAGACCCCTACCTGCATTAATCATGGTCATAACCGCCATGTCTGTCAATAATATGCTTTTGTTAGTTTAAACAGACACAGAATAACATTTTTATTTCTATTCATTCATTTTGCATGTAGATAGAACAAGTAATGAGGACACAAAGCACTCCAGTAGTTTTTTCAAAATGTAGAAAATAAAGCAAGCGTGCAGCAAGCCTGAACATTTCTGAGGTGTGTATTTGTCTTGCTCAAGGGTGTGCCTCCCAAAGGTCACATGTGTCATTAAAATTAAGGCATCAATAGATGAAATATTTTCACAAAGGTGACACTCGCCCGTCTCGGAATAATTAGCCTCATTTTTATAGCAGGCAGGTCACTTAAAAGTCAATTCCAGTGATCACGCCAATGAATCTTTACACGGGTGATATAAACTTGTTATGCTGCGGGTAAAATACCTCAATGCACAACATGCCTGAGTAATACCCCCACTTTAGGAAGAGGTCCAACTTTTCCTGTTATCTTTGGGTGTCCTTTGTGGGTTGTGTGGATGCAGCACTCCAATAAGCCTTGAGGATATTGGGAGCCATCCAGGAAATCTATCTGACATAACAAAGGAGTTTTGAAGAGCAAAAGCAAACAACCCTGACGGGGCTAAGGATTTAAGTTTCTCAAGAGTGTTTTTTTTTTTTTTTTTTTGCATTGCTGATTGACTCATAATATATGACTTCAACTGGACTGCTGAGCAGGGGTTTTGTATCACCAGTCAATATTTGGTTGGTTTATTATTTGTGAGAGTGGTTCAACGAAATAGTCACTCTGTAGTAGTTTCTCGGCACGTTGAGATTCTGGTGGTGGTTACATAACTCTAGTAAGTTACAGTCGTCAGACACCATGTAAGATTGCTTGTTTTTGGACAACCTCAACAGGGAATCTGTGCATTAGGGATCTTTAGAACAGACACACCAACTTTCAGGGATTTATCGTATTGTGAGCCATAAGATAGCTGTTATTTATATCATCAAACATAATAAATTGTTCTCCTATTCCTTTGTATTATGGGAATTAGTTATTACCTGGTAAATTTTACAAGCATGAATTCATTTGTGTTTTCAATTTCCTGGGTGATGACAATGTGCTTGTTGTCATCTGACTTCTGAATTTTTATAATTGACTTTGACTGATGTTTCTCGTTGCATGCTGAACAATCCTAACTTTGTAGTTGTAATTACTCAACTAGTAACCTTAGCGCCTGGGACATAGATATACACAGATATACACAGTATGACCAGGATGTTGACTAGGTATGTGGACAGGTACGGATGGGAACTGATAAGATCTTTATGATTGCGATTCAATTTTTTTTTACTGCTTAAAGACTCGGTTCTTTAGCAGTTATCTTATCGGTTCTCATTTGGAAATGAAACATGCAGTATTAACATCAGAGGACGTGCTAATGTTGCCGCTGCAACTGGGTTGAGATTTACTCTGGAATGGATCAAAAACGTGACATTTATTCAAAGTTATCGCTTGCTGTTTTGTGCAAATATTTCAGAAAATTGGTAGCATTTCCTCCCTTTCATGACATATCGACTTTGCAAGTCTGCAAGTTGCTGTGTTTGTCACCCTTTCTTGTGAAAAGCAACCAAACTTTAAAGCGTTTGTGCCACTCGGGCCCCATGCTTCCTGCTGGCTGCACTGGTGAACGGCATTGCCACACACGTTGTATAACTTGTGTAAGCTACGCAACGTGAGTGGTGACATCATTTGCCCCCACAGGAGTCGAGAAGAGAATCGCTTGCAGATTTGGAAAATGATTCCAAGGAATTGAAACACTGATCCGTCCCGAGACCGGAGTCCTATCAAATGTAGAAGTTTTTAGGTTTTGTGTGAAATATAGAATATTGGTAAGTAGTTATTAAAGGTAAACTGAAATCCTAAGCCTTACCAAAAACAAATAAATGTATTTTACCAGGCAAAGCGTGAATAATATATATATATATATGGTTAATTCTGTACACAAATTCATTAAATATTACATTTTTTCCTTTGATTAGAATTTAGGCTGGGGAGAGCTGAGGTTCTGTGTAAGGCTTCAGTGTCGCTCTCTGATTCGTTCTACTGTATGCAGAGTGTATCTCCAGCGTAAACACACTATTAGAGTTTAGAGCAGAGGAGCCTGTGCAGCTCCTCTTATCTGCCAAGCATGCCTCTGATGGCTCCTGATTGAAATGCCGGCTCTGAAGTTCTGTGCTCAGCCACACGTGTAAACGCCGCAACAGAATGTAACTTATTCCCTCAAAGCACTTGTTTTCTCTCCCCAGGCAACTGGAGATTAGTTAGTTCAAATTCTGGACGGGTGCTTTTTGAAGAAAGCCGTTTTCGGGGAGATGCGCGTGAAAAATTGGCAAGCAAGCATTAATATGTATAATTAATTTTGTTGTTATCCACATATTTGAGCAACGAATGGAGAGGCGCCGACTGAATCCGGAGCCCATGCTCATAGGAACCCAGGGACGGCATGTGGATCATTTCTAACATTTACATTCCAATTCAATTTGCTCAACTGGAATTATCTGGCTCCCCTTCATGGTGGAGATTAATTCAGTTTCCTTGTTGTTCATTTCTAAGTTTAATAACATAACCCAAAGGTATTTCTTCTTTCAGTGAACACAGACATTTTTGTCAGCCTTCTCTGCAGTTATTTCTGTCTCCTTGTAGATTTCAAATTTTTGCATTCCCCACACATGAATATATTATAAATTCAGAAAAGTCAGATTATCATTGCATTCACATCTGAGACAGCAGACAGAACTTGAGAAGACAATCAGCTTGTGTGGCAAGTAAAAAGATGTCCTTGTAGTTCACCATCATTGTATTTTAAGTGCTACTATAAGTGTACATGCATTTATAAACACATTGTTGTAGTGTGGAGACACACCAGCACAGAGCGTACACTCGGAAGAGTGGAAATCACAGGACAAATTACGAGCGACAAACACTGCATCTGCTCTTCCTTGTCTTCTCAATCAGGCTCAATTTGACACCTGCTTGTTGCAATGTGGTGCCACAAAGGAATTCAGAGTGATACACACAGAACGAGTTTCCAGGTGTCTGGAGGCCTAAGCAGCCGCCGCCGCCGCCACCGCCATGCATCTCATAGGTGGCTTGAAGCATGCCAGGGTCGCTGGTCCCTTCTCTGCCACCCCCTCATCAGGATAATTAAGCTTTCTCAGCCTGCTGCACACAAATGGGGGATTTCTCCAGCCCCTCCAAGTTGTGGAGATAGTCTGCAAATTGCCTCTGATTCGCCACCTGATTGTGCTATGATTATGTTGTCACTGGATGCTGTGATTATGATGGCCCATAATTGCTAGTGTGCATTAGCTGCTGCACAACGCCCCCCGATTTCTCTGTCTACCTGTCTATGTATCTATTGACTTGCTTTTTGTCTATAAGTCTTGTTTTGGTTTTTTTTCACTTCACCTCTCTGTCACTGCTTAGTCTCAATTCCTTTATTTTTTCTTCTTCTTCACTAATTCAGACAAACAGTGATTCGAGTTGTGAAACACTTTGATCTTGTTTCAGGCTGGGCTGTGCGCTCGCTTATGATGCAGTCTGAAAATGGTTCTCCCTACAGCGCTTTGCGTCTACGCTTGATGTGTGCGCCTATGCCACAGAACTGAATTCGGTTTGTGATCAAACAATTTGATATGCTATTTGCTCCATGTATTTACTTATGGAAACGTAATTGCTAATTAGTGAAAAAATTGTACATCAAGACTGCTAAGAGTCTATTCACACAAAACACAATACAATTTCCCCCTATGTATGACATACACATGCTATTTAATGACTCTGCGAAGGTGTGTTGTGTGTGTGTGTGTGTGTGTCTGTGTCTGTGTCTGTGTGTGTGTGTTCTTGGGATGAGATGGCACTCGGGGTATTGTTTTACAAGATGTACAAACACACTTGTCCAACATCCTTGCATACAAAATGTGTCGTCATGGCGTAGGATTCTCATTTTCAGGAAAGACATCAAGTCACCTGCGGCAAAGCGGCAGGATGTGCCACTTCTTGGCTCAGGGAAAGCCATTTGTTTGGGTGGTAAAACAGAGAGGTGTTTATTTGGGCTTGTTGGACTGACAGTGTCCCCTGTCAAAGTGACGCTTCAGCTGTCAGCACTTTTGAAAAAATGGGGACTAATTTGCATCTCATTAATCCCACCTCCCCTCCCAGCTCTTCTCGTAAAACTCTACTTTTCTTTCCCCTCCTTCTCTCTGAATTCCCTCGCTGTTACATGCCACGTTACCATCTTTAGCCGAACTCATTAAAAGACAGTGCTTTTCTTGAAGTCCAAAAATCGCTCTTGCTGTGCCACCCGAATGACTGATGGACATGTGTTTTAGCTCTTTTCAGGTCTGGAGTGCTTGATTAAAAAGGCATGACTTGGACCCTTGATGAGCATATGGATTAAAAGTGCTCAGTGATTGCCTGGCCATTCCCCCCACTCTAATTGAAAGCCTAATGTGCACCCACCACATATTAATTAAAACCAGGGGTTATAGGCCCTTGGGGCACACCATTTAGGTCTCTCATTAAAAATTAATAACCTCCGTTAATTATTATTATCGTGTTGTGAATCACATCAGCAAATAAATAAGACAATGCTGCTGTCTTGCTTGAGAAACCTCCAAACTGGAGGAGCATTGTGGAGGAGGGGGTTGTTGAGCTCATGAGCATTGAAAACTACAGGATATATTGGGAAGTCAAAAACTGAAAAGAAAAATAAAAGCCTTAACTCATAGTTCACTCTGAACGTCATACGTTGTAAATAAGAAAGTAAGACTTTATGGACCTGTAAATGACAAACTCTTTGGACCTTGTACAAAAGTATCGTGCAGAGATGCTCTGCTTCAGGCATCTTGTAAGACCTGAGAAAAACTTTCATTTTACAGCCATTATCGCTCCAAAAGGAGGCCCACTAAACTCGATTTATCTAATTTATCGGACAGCAACCAGTGAAATGTATGAAAAAGCTCAGTAGGAAAACAATATTAAACTTTTCAGATGTGTACATTTGAAATGCCTCGTCTCTGCACTAGTCACATTTACCTTTCTGTCCTCATCCATGCCCCCGGCTCACCTCTTCCTGGATTTTGTCTGCGAACTCCTGAAGCTGCTGGCAGCCTCTCGTCAGCATCACAGCATTTAGAGGGTCCTTCAACAGCACGAGGCAGTCTGCTCACACCCACAAGCAAGAGCTCGCAACAATAACAGGACAGCTGCAGCAATTAGTAGCCACTGTCATCGAATCACCTCAAGGTCCTACTCTCACTGATCTGCTCACAGTGCTTTTACAAATGCATGAAACAAGGCACAAAGACATTGAATTAATTAAAACATATCAAAATGAAATAGAAGTGCTGAATCAAAGTTGTGAAAAAGCAAAGTAAGGACTGATTTCAGTGAGCAGACCGCTGAGATTCAGAAAGTTTCCACATGATAACTGAATGCTGTTTCACATTGTTCTGATAATAGGAATACAGAGTAAACTAGTCTCAACTGACCTGAGGGCCCTGGATACTTCCTGATGAACAAGTAACTGACATGTATTTTTGGTCTGAGGCCATTTAATGCTTTGTAGACAAGGAGCAGGATTTTAAACTCTATCCTCTCACCCAGTGAAGTGATCTAGGGACTGGTATTAAACACTCTAGTTTCTTGGTGTTTGTAAGACCTCTAGTAGCTGCATTCTGGTCCAGCAGTATCTGCAAAAGTATTACATTTTTTATTTAATTTCATTAAGACTTGTAAAGACACATGATAATTAACCTTCTGAAAATGAAAGCATAAACACATTTTTCTGTGTCTTAATTGAACACAAATCCATTTAATCCTGTCTATATTTTTCAGGTCCAATAGATTGACTTAGTTATAGCTCTTATGTGGCTGTTAAATACTCAGTATGAGTCAAAGATGACATCAACATTTCTGGCTTGGTGTGAAACTATTAATGTAATTGAGTCAAAGTGAACCGTAACTTTTGACCTTTATTTTTCTATAGGAAGTTGTGCGATGTCGGCATAGAATAGTCAGAGATGTAGTCAATATCCCACAATGAATTGAATCATCCAGAAGTGAGACCTTGCCTGGTACTCTGCCCACACTCTCCTCTGGCCTCTCTGTTAATATGGAATACTGATGGAATATGGACCCAAATTTGCTTCAGCGTTTCGAAGCGAGTTTTGTAGTCTGTCAGAATCCCTGGGGTGTTGTGGGTAAAATATGCTCACATTTGCCTCAACAGCTAATCCGCCAGTCTCTCACTCTTCCATTGTTATTATGAGAAACAATCATAGATCCTTCTGAAGAATAGGCAGCCGTTCCTTGAGCTTCTCACCGCTACTCAGTGACTTGCAACCAGTTTTGCATCCCAGGTCCAAGTTACCAGGTTGGGCAGAAGGTTTGACTCTCCACCTGGAATCTACCCAGGAAATTGGTGCCAAGACTCATTAGTCCATTCCTCATTGTGAAAATGACTAAAAATGTCTCATATCACAGTCATTGCCCATCCTCTGGTTTCCCCCAGGGCTTCGTCATTGTTTCTGTTGTCTCATGCACGCTATTTTGCGATTTTCACAATTGTATAAATTCACAGGAATCTAATAAACTCGGGGCACGACATGAAGTTTGCTGTGTGCAGACTGCGTGAGGAAAACGTACTCTCAGCTGCAGCCTGGATGTATGTGAGTCAAAGTGATTGTGCAAGAATATAACATCATAAATGTGCCCTATCCAATCAAAAAAGAAAGTAGCGAAACATGATCAGAGTCCTTGCCCTTGTGGCACATTTGTGTTTGGAGTAAAAATGCCCCAAATTTTGTATTTACATCCCACATTAATTTGTTGCCCCGTTTTGTCATTGTAGACGCAAAGCATCCATTTGAGTGGAGCACCAGTGTTGCACTATTCAGTCCATAATTTCATGCCGTATTTCTATTAATTGGGTCATGGACGTACGTTGCAGCAGCATTCACAATCACCCCAAATTCCTGACACTGTCAGAATTCTATTGCTGGTTGTTTTCGGTCACAAGACCATGACAACACTTGTCCTTGAACCTGTCTGATGGTACGACTTGGGACCGCCAATTTAAGAGCCCTCCCTCTGTGACTGTTTCCAGGACATGAAATTCCATTTCAGCATCAGCATTCTCAAACTAAACAATGATAAAATAGAAGTTCTCCTCATTGGTTCCAAGTCTGCCCATCCTAAAGTAAATAGTTTTTCCATCACCATCGATAAGTCATCTGCTCTCCCTCCCCACAGGTTGAGAGTCCATCGGAGTGTCATCCTTGACAGCCCTCTGTCATTTCAAATCCACATCAATATTTTCATTTCTACCTTCACAACAGCAACAACAACAAGTTCCTCCGTCTCCCCAACATCACCACCACACTGGTCCAGGCCTCGGTCACTTCCAGTCTGGACTATTGCACTCTCCTTCCCTCTTGTTTCTCAAATCAATGTATAATTTCTAACTTGTTAAAAATGCTACGACATGGATCATCCCTCAACATCCATCCGGCACATAAGACCTGTCTCCAAAATCTCTACTGGCTTCTAAGAATGCATTCACTTACATTTTTTTCTCTTTGCATTGAAGGCCATCCAGAACCTTGACTGTGTCATTTTTATTTCGAACATAACTTCAGTGTCAAGAAATAAATAAATCAAATCAAAGTTTGAAAGCTTTGCTCATTTCACATCATATGTTCCAGAGATTTTGAAAAATTGAGCGACAAACAGAGCATCAACTTTATTTTTCTCTGTTTTATGTGTAAGACGAGCAGCACTGGAAACACAGGTGTCCTGCATTGCTGATGGACACACAAATCCTCACTTCTGTAGCTGTAGTTAACATGCTACTTCTATTTTTCATTTACACAGTCTAACCATTGTGGCTTTTTTGTTTAGTTTATAATAGGATTGAGTTTTGTTTTATTTTATTTGTGGAGACCTTTGAGATGTTTTCCCCAAAAGAGGCACTCAGTCCGACATATTTTAATCAGGGCGTCACAGTGCTGATGATTGTTTGTGGCCTGGCAGTGCAACTGCATTTACACTTGTGTTGAAAGTAGTTACATTGTGTCCCGAGCCACGTTTAGAAGTTGCTTGAGCGATCCGATCACAGCGTGTCCTCAGAGTACATCCTGGAGGCACGCATGCCTGTATTTTCATGAGGTCAAATACTATCTGATTGCAATCCGAGCACCCAAATACATCCCAATGTCAGCTGCAAATGGGGTGTGAGATCTGATAATGTGTGTGGCCACATCGTCGGTGCACAAGCTCGCAGTGCCAGGCATTGTACTGCTTGCAGTGTGCCCTCTCTCGCTATAAAGGTTTGCATCACAGGATGGCAGAAGTACCTTGTGATTCTAATTATGACATTGCTGGTGTAGCCGTTGTGCTTGCAGTTTTACTGGAATTGTGATTGCTTGTTTACACACTACAGGTTATATATAGAGTGCATGAGGCAGCTCAGTCACATCGCTGTGGCACACAGAAGTACCCATTTGTAATAAATGCCGGAAGTGGGTGTATTTTGACAAGCAAACAAGACAACTGAATGACAGTTTTGTTGCCAACATGCATTACAGCACTCCCATGTGTAGCATGTTCATTCACCACTTATTTCCACTCCTCAGAGTGTGTTGAGATGCTCATGACGTTTGACATCGTCGATGTTTCTGATCTGTCTTGAACACACTCAAAAATAAATTAAGGCCAATCTGCACCACACACGTAAGCAGCATGCAGTCTAACATCTCTCAGACGTCAACCCACAAGTTTGTCATGTCCCCATCTCGAAGATCCTTAAATTGCCATGACTCTGCATTGTGATTCTGTGAACAGGCTCAAATAGATCAATTTTCCCATATCACTGAGCATTGATATTTTATTAATGTAGGCTCTGGATTTATGTTGGAGCCAGCCTTGTTTTTTAATTCTGCAGTAACTGTATTAGATCTTGGTGGGAAAAAGCGTCTTTTCACCCCAGTTATTTTATTCCTTGCCACCTGAGCATAACCTATGGCGGGGTGCCGAGATGATTTCCATGCATATATATTTGATTAATGACATGCCAGCATCACTGTCAAGTCCAATGCCATTCAGCACTGCCAGCTACAAAAAGAGTGCTATCACCTTGCAGCAGGAAATAAAACTGAGCAAAATCAGGGGCGCTGTTGCTTCATATAGTGATTTCTGCTTTGTTTTAAAGTGGTTAATTCCCCCCCTTTTGAAGTGAGTAATGATCACCATACTTCACAACATTACCATCATCATACCTGTCAGCCTTTTTGCAGCCTAAGATGTTCAGAGTGAGCAAACACAAAGCATCTGTTTACAATGTTTTTGTCTGGAGATCAAAGACGCCTCTGACTGCAAACAAGTTCGGCAGATGACACAAGGTGCCAAATGTTTCCTCAACATCAGATGGCTTCTCTCGCAATCCATATTGCATTCTAGGCCAAACCTCCCAAACACCATCACAAGTATTTCCCCTGGGGGTCCTCCCTCTCCATTCATAGTCGGGGAAACATCCCCCAGTCGGGGGGCACACCATATGAAGTTAAATGATTTTGAAGAATTCCAATCATAACATCTGAGTTTTGTGCAACAGCAATCCAAGAAACAAGATGCTCGTGGATTCCTCATAAGAATTATTCAAGGAGAAATGGCACCTGGCCTAGGGGAAATCACCACCGCCTTCAGCCGGATTACTCCTGGCACAATCCGGACACAGTCTTGTTTGATGTCCCCCATCCATCCGTCTTGTATGTAGTCTTTTATCTCACTCTAAAGTAATATAGTCTTCACTGCAATTCAATAATGGCCCAGCCGAGCCTGTCAGGCTGCGTTTGCCCGTTATCTCACAAAGGCCTGTCCACTCCAGCAACGAGCCACCCGATATTTGTGTGTGCGTGTGTGTAAGTGATTTCATCCCCAGGGGAAGGACTTCATGCTTGTGTATGTGATTGTGTGTATGAAACAGAGAGAGAGAAAGAAGGGGACGGGAAGAGAGATGCCAAATCAATTGATGTGTGTCTGCACCATGTGGCAGACAGAGGGGGAAGTGGGGAGACAGACGGTCTATTTATCCCACCGTGTGTTTGTATGTGTGTTTTGACCGGTTATCCTACTTGAGATCTAAATTAAGAAAGAGTGTGGGTGATGGGCCAGATGCTGTGACCAGCACCTGTGTGTGTGTGTGTGTGTGTGTGTGTGTGTGTGTGTGTGTGTGTGTGTGTGTGTGTGTGTGTGTGTGTGTGTGTGTGTGTGTGTGTGTGTGTGTGTGTGTGTGTGTGTGTGTGTGTGTGTGTGTGTGTGTGTGTGTGTGTGTGTGTGTGTGTGTGTGTGTCAGCACAAGTGAAGGGTTTTAACTTGTTTCCTAATTGGATGAAAGGGGCAGATCCAGCCCAGTCTGACCTGAGCCTTGCTGCAGGACAGTGGAAACAGCAATTTGCTCGGACTGACAGCCAAACCGATGCATTCATGTCCTGCTGCTGGAATCAGAACAACGGCTCAGCCATTTTGCATATCCCAAACTAATGAATTGAATGAGTGGGACAATAAATAAAAGTCTTGGGGAATATAATTGCTAATAGCCGAAAGTGCAGTTGCACAAAATTGATGGAGGACGCCGTTGACGTATAATTCACAGAAACACCAAATGTATGGCAATCTTTATCACACTACAACGCTGCATGAGGCTGAAGGCTTTTTTACATCATGTCAGGCTGTAAATGCATCTGCATAAGCAAGCAGCTTTCATTTACCCAGCAGTCACGGGGCATCATGTCCCACAGCTCATTCAGCGCATGCTAATATATGGCTGCACAGGCCTCCCCATCATAATCACCCATAACACTAAAAAAAGACGCATGACAGTAAATAGCAGTCAAGCCTTACAAAGACTATTTGGCATGGGAATGATTTTTGTTGCTGGCAAACACTTCAGATGCCAATAAATAAGACAGATTTTTTTTGATATATTAAGCTGCATCTTTTATTGTCATGCCTCGGTGCAGACTGTGCATGCAAATAAAGAGATATACTTACTGTACATATGGACGAGGAGAGAGAGAGAGAGAGAGAGGGGCAGAGTGAGATGCTGTTTCAGGACTCAAATTGCAAATGGTGAGTGATTTGTTTTCGCAATCAAAAGCAAGATTTTGATTTAAGAGCTGCAGGGGAACAAAGCAACCCCCCCCCCCTCCAACACAAACCAAACAAATAACTACAGAAAAAAAATGAACGTGCACACTTCTTAGACATGTTCTTCACGATATATAATCACTTTATCCCCGTCTACATTCTCACGCTCAACACAACACCTAACAGCTTTATTTGTCATTCGGCTGGTCAATTTGGTCTCGATCTCCCGCCGTCTTAATGTTATCTCCTAAAACATGTCGGCTTTATTAAACATGCCGAACACGGAGTAGCCATATGTGCACAGTGTGACACGTGTGGCAAGGGTTTGCACATAGAACACACTGGTGCAGGCATCTGCATGGAGGGACTCGACGGAAACACCCCGCTGATGCAGGGGGCTCTGAGGGGTCAGCTAGACTTAATTGCACTGAGGGAACATGTGTGCTGGTCCAAGCTGGCGGGGCCGCTCCGCGAGTGGGGCCGGCCATCTGCTACCCTGTACCTCTGAAGCCTAAAGACCAGTTTGGGTTTTGGGAAGGAAGCGACGGCGCTGTCAAAGGACACAATTTCAGTGCATGGCTTATCCTCTAGCTCACGCAGAAGACAAAAAATATTCGGGAATGACGCCGATAGTGAACATATGCCTATGTCATTTAGGGTCTTGGATTGCTGATATGTCCAAATTGTTTGCATTGCTTGCATTGTCAAAGTTACAGTAAATAATATACAATCATGCCATGTCTGTGCATTGGATGGGGGCGACAAGTCACTGTAGAATCTAACTGTAGAGTTGACTTTGCCCTCCGACACCTGTTTTCTAATCCCTTTCTTTTAGTAGTTCCAGAGACTGTCAGCCATTATTGTGTTTGAAATTCCACTTGCCGTTTCATCTTCTCTTCTAGACGCTAAAGTGACGTACTCTCCACTTTTTGTGGTATCACCTAATTGGACTGACGGGTTATTTGGTTAGTTAGATTACAGACTTCACTAGATATTGTCGCTTACCTGCAACACAACACATAGCAATCTTGTTTCTGTTCTCTTGTTAGACCAAAGTCAAACCAGATGAATGGAGAAAAAGAAAAATGTAACTCGAGGGACTGACGAGATGCGACTTATCCTAGATTATATAAAGTGGCATCACCAAAATGAAAAGACTCGCTCATCAACTTGGTAACCTCAGTTGATACTGTCTTACTTTGTTGCCACTTTTTAAAAGAGATCCTTTCACTACTTTATTTTTTGTCAATGATTCTGTGAAAAGCTGCACGCAAACATATCCAGTTACCTGCGTGAGCTTTTCACTGTTTGTACCATCCCGTCTCCCTGCCGGGAAGTAGAAATGTAACACAGGGTGGATCCCGTGCACTGTGACATCACTGGGCGCTGGTACCGGTGCCACCACAGAGTACACTCCTGACCACGCCCAGCAGGCTTTCTGCGGAGGTGAATCGAGTTGAAATCCTCCTCCGGATGACACAGAAAAAACACCGCTTCACAGTCTGATATTAAGTTGACTTTTAAATTCCAGCCGAGTCGCTAATCCTTTCATTTGAGAGTGTCTGATGACTGGCACTGGTTCAGTCTTGATTCCACAAGGGCAAAAAGAACCACGCATACATCAACACACAAACATGCATATTCATAAATCCACCAGAAGATAAGGGGATGGTTTTGAAAGTATTATGGCTCTGTGTGTAAGAGTGTGTCATGAGTATAAAGTGGAGTTGTGTTCACAAAGAACTTTCTTTTTAATGACTATATTCACTTCAGCGCTTTCAAAAGAAATTGTTAAGACTGAATAAAAAAAAACAAAAAACAAAAAACCAAGTGACCTATGAACTGCTTTCCATCGATTGCAAGCATAGTCTTTCTTGTGTACGTTTTTTTTGGGGCCTTTCCGTGCATCAGCTTATATCCACCGGTTATAACCTTCAACAAACTGAACATAACTGTTGTGGACATGAAAAGACGTAGCTTTGTGGGCTGATAATCAGAGGAGCAAGTTGCCAAGACCGACGCCACCTTTGCCAGTGAAAGCTTGTGTTCTGACTGTGTGTCTTTGTGTCTATTTTTACGCTGCACCCTATTCATTAAGGCTGATGACTGATAGGCCACTTTGTTGGCAGCCGGCGTCCGTAGTGTGATGCGGTGACCTTGGATGTTAACTAGGGGGACTAGCCTCTAAATAAAGAGTGCGTTGCCACTCATTCGGTCTGCCTGTCTCGAAGGCCTGAAGCAACAGCGTTTAGACGGTGGCAACCAGAGATCAAGTACAAAAGCACTTTACAGGTGTTCTCGTGGAACGGTGGCATGCATGATTGATGTGACTTTAACTGCTTGAACTGCCTGGTGATTGCCTCCAGTCAACAGTCACGTCGCAGTTTAAAGAAATGTTGTTGTTTTTTTGGCCAGACATGCTGTAAGACTGAAAATATGTTTTCTCCAGTTTCCACCCATAGTCAGTAAAACAAGTATGAGCTTAGTTGGTGGTTTCAAATTGCCTCATAGAGAGAATGGCATGGGTTTGAATCGGCATGTTCTTCCTCTGCAGATACTCAAAAAACATGAAACGTGCATTTCTATCTAAATCACTCGGCGTGAGTGCGAGTTTCTCCACGCTTTTCCATGCAATCCACTGGCAACCTATTCAGTCCTGGATTTCACCAAACTCATCTGGGTCTGCTCAAGCCCACCAAAACCCTTTATCTGATAGAACAATATAGAAGAACAATGGGTGAAGTCAATATTTATTAAAGTTTGCTATATAAAGCAGAGTCCAACCTTTTTATTCTAAATCAACTCACCCGAGCAAGTATATACTCCTTTAGCTATCTTTATTTTTCTAAGCTGTACATTTGTTTTTGCCCACCTTCAAGCGCAACACATTTTCACTCAGAATTCTCTTGTATCAAGCTGCCGTATTGTTGCCAAAAGAAGCGTTGACACAAGGCACATATTGGCAATGAGTTGATTGCTTTGATCTCTTCGAGCTGTCTGATGTTTCCCCATGTGGTTTCTTCACCAGCTGCCAGAATTTGAAATAGTCTTCTCCAGGTTATTACCACATTGTAAACTTTCTGGCTCATGTTATGAATGGCTATTTATACCGCGACGCAAACATTCCTATTTTTTTTTTTCTGGTTTTATATGTCCAGTAATCTGGTACAAAACCTTGCATGACTGCACACAATAGACTTAGAGAACAGGGAGCTTTAACCAATGGGACCCTTGATGTTAATGTCTATTTTAAACCAGGGAGGTGAGCCTAAGGAATGAAGGCCTTCACTCACATCACATCACTGCCCTCCCGCCTCTCCATTTCCACTCATATTTCCCTGACGGTCCATAAAGAGCCAGCCATTTGAGAGGGTGCATTGATTTCTGGGCATATCTGGTGATAAAATGCGCTTCTCCACCCGCAGTTCCTTTAACTACCCTATTTGAGGGTCCCTGATTTGGCAGGGCCATGCAGGAACTGTAAATAGAGCTGTGAATCAGAGGGGAGTCGGCAGGAAGTGAGGACAGTGTGTTTATTAAAGACACATACAGACAGTGGGGGCACAGATCAAGCAAAAAGAGGGTTTCCCTTGTGGAGTTCAGGCCCTGCTGCTGTTGGGGAAAAGATAAAATATCCACAAAAATTCAAAGAGTAGGGCATGCACTGTCCTGGACTAATCAGCCACATGCAAGCGTGTTTCTATCTTTCTCAACAGAACTGTCCCTCTGCAAGTCCTTTGTGTTTTTCTCTGATATGAGTTGTTTCTAACTTTGCCATTTCGGTTACAAAATGTGCCCTTCACCTTGTGTTTGCTTCAATTTTTTTTTTACTTGTTTTTTTCTTTTTTGTTTTTTTTTTGCCAAGTTGAAGGCGGCATTATTTCAAAGCCTTATTGAGCTGCAGATGAGAGAAAAAAGGTTTGACTTTAGAAACTCTCCCATGCCTGCGTTCCTCTCTGGCCATTAATGAAGCATTGTCCCGGTCACACCACTTTATCATGATCTATGAATCTCTGATTTTGATACAATAGAAAACCAATCACTTGCAGCAAGTCTCCAGGCAAAGCATTAGTCATCATGTCTTTGACACCACCTCCGAATTGGGTCATTCTTTTAAATTAAAAACGCTCATTTGTAAATATACACTTGCCGACAAAAGAGGAGACAACACTCTCTTCTTATTTTGATGTATGGAAGAGTAAAGCAGCAGTGCTCAGGTGAATTAATGCCTGCCCACGATGCTGGGACACTCGCACGCGGCACCTGCGCAGAAAATAAAAAACGGGCACGGGGGGGGTGTTCCAAATGATTGAGTACTTTTGTTTGAATGTGGCATTTTTAAATTTATACTCTTCATTAGGATTATTCCTCTGAGTTGGTGCATCCTATCTACCATGTCGAAGCATACATTAATGGCCAAGTGCTGTGACATGCCAATACGATGCCAATATATGTTCCCTCTTCATTCTTCTTTATCTTATTTTTCATTAAGCCTCTCTCCTCGGCATTATTCAGGTATATATCTTTGTTCTCAGCTGGAGAAGATCAAGTCAAGAAACTTAATCTCTGTTGCTCAACAGAAAGCTCCAGTCGTCTGATGGGGTCTGACGGTTATTGAGCACCTGGGGTGTATTCAATAAACCTAAAGTTTGTTCCTGCTTTAGTTCAATAAAGGAGCACTCCGTTTCAATTTGCCCATGAGATATGTCTTGCATAACTGATAGTGAATTGCCACATACTGGAGCAATGATGTCTGGGACGATAAATACTTTTCAATGTTGTTGTTTTTTGGGGGTATTTCTACCTAAACCATTGCATTCGTTTCACATTGCAGTTTTGCAGTGAGTCGCATCCAAACGCTGACTTTTAACTTTTGGCTCCTGAAAATTCTTTAATTTCCTCGCATTTTGTTGGCACCAGCAGTCAAAACTCCGCCCGGGACTCTGTCATTTATCATTTGATATCTGGTCCAATTCATCTCAACACCCAGTTCTGTAGCTTATCCGTCCCCTCGGACCCAATGAGGGACTAATCTGGTTACTTCCTCCTGATCGATGTCGCTGCTGCCTTAGCGCACTCATCATTAGGGCTGTATCTTTCTGAGCGAGAGGGAAAGCGCCAAAACTCGGGAGCCAAACACAGGACCCCAATGCCAATGAGCCAGGAGAGTTTTTAAAGCAAGTTCAGCCCTGGTTTGTACCTATTGTCTCCGGGCCGCACCAACTGTCACAATGAGAAAAGTTCACACTCTGGAGGTGGAAAAAAGTGGAAAATGCCATTTTAACCCAGGGAATATGATTACACATGAGCGAGGTATTTTTCTCCATCCAACAGGGCTGCTTTAGGATAGCTGTGTGAACAGTAATATTTGTAGGGCTCATTATTGGCGTGGGGTGGCAGGACTTACTGTCTAAAAAAAAAAAAAGAAATTGATGCAAGAAAGGGTGGCAGAGAGCAGACGCGTACGGTTGTGCAGCCGTACAGTATGAGAGAGTCGGGGAGTTAGCGGTGGAATGCTAATCAGACTCTGGGGCGCTGAGCCGCAGCAAATCAACTCCTCAGAGCGGATCATGGCCCGGGCTGACATTAAACCTCCCTCCCCTCACCCCCTCAAACACACATTCTCATCTTACTACTCACAAAGGGAGGGGAGGGGGTGAAGGAGAGAGGGAAGAAATGAGGAGAAACGGGCGGAGGACAAGTCGTGATTATGATTGTGCGTGCGTGTGTGTGTGTGTGTGTGTGGAGTGTGTGAAAGCGAAAGGGATCCAAAGAGAGTTAACAGAAAAAAGGATAAGGTACCAAAAAAAAAATAAAACGCCAGACAGAGATTCAAGGTAAAAAAAAAAAAAAAAGAGCAATACAAACAAGAAAAGGCAAGTCAGGAGAGATTAAGGAGAAAAAGTTGAAGTTGGGAAAAACTTTTTGGACATGGCCCATTACAGAGCAATTGATTGGCCGCTATGGCCTGCACCCATTTATTACTGCTGCCAAGTTTTCCATTTTTGCACAACACACGGCTGGTTATTGTGTTTATTTTAGCTGATTTACCACAAAAATTCTCTGGGCTTCCTTGAGAAAACAAGGCCTCTTTGATTCTGGGCATCGCAGGCCTCTCATTTGAAGCCGGTGACGATTGATTTTTGTCTGCCTGGAATAGTTTATGCGGAGTGAGTGACAAGACAGTGATAATGCCTTCATAAATTTCCTCATAATAACTTATCTCTGTCTTGTGGAAATTTACAGGATACTTATTTCAAACAGCGACTTCATCAAATATGCACTTGATTGAAAACAACCTTAGTGAGTTTGGCAAAGGCTGCCAGAGTGTCAACATTCCCAAATCGAACAGAGCAGGACAGAACCGCTAACATGAACTCACTTTGAAGTGGTCCTGGATTTGTTTTTTGTTTTAATCAACGAGGGAGTTTTTGGCTCTGATGAAGATCGCCATGTCAAACATCTCCAGAGGTTTTTAGGTTTGCCATCGGTTTGGGATTGTCATGACACATTAAAACTTCACTTACATCTTTTTTTCATTTAAAGAAGCTTCTATTCTGCTGTTTTGTTTTTTTTACAGGAGTCACTATAACAAAGCCTAGAAATAAGGTGATCGTTTTTTGCAAGACATAACATGCCACAATCAGGGTTCAAACCCAGGTCCTCAATGTACTACATACATGTGGCTCTTTAGCACATCTGTAATGCTGAATCCCTGAAGCTTTCACAAGTTTTGTAAATACATATATATATTTATTTTTACCAGACTCATTTTCAAAAAGGACTCATTTCTCTTTGCTCTAAAATGACTTAAACATGGCCTAAAATTGCTTAGAATGTCAAAGGTAGCTTAAAAAAAGTCTATAAGGCAATAAAATAATATTAAAAAAATAACAAAAATTTGCTAAAAAAAAGATTTGAACAGCTCAAATGGGTAAACCAATGATTCACATTTCTTAAAAGGCCTAACCCACACAAAATAGAAAAAAATGGAACAAGAATTCAGAAAGGCTAAAAAGTGAAATCAGTTAAAACTAAAAAGAAAAAAGTTATTTATTATGTAATTATTTTTAAAAGGGGGGTAAACTCTGTAAACACACCCACAAACTACGGTTGAAGTACTTTTCTAAATTGTACTAATTGCAACTCCAAAGCAACATGAGACACAGCAGATATGGCAAAACTTTACAACTTATGTGCTACGTTAATGTAATAAACATGGTTTGTGTCTCCAGCAGGATTGTATTTGGTAGAAAGTCACGACAAGGGTTGAGATGTCCAGTTCATAGGTTAACCTGATGTGCCAGCAGGATGTCCTTTCTCATTAAAACCTTAATTTAATAACGTCTAGACAGACATTAAAATACCTAATAGGTTGGTGGGATCATGAAGCTATTACCAATATCTCTTATTTAACATGGATAGAATGTGAATTTTGGAGAAAATACCCTGAAAATAACAAAGGTCTCTTGCGTTTGATCACAATCGCTACGATACGATTGGACAATTGCTGTAAGCAGCAATGGTTTAGTCAATAGCCATTTGTCAAACGACTTTCTCCGTTATTGCTGTATACCTAGTCTCCAGTCTTGTTTGCTCTCAATAATGTATTGCAGGGCGTCAGGCATTGGGACAAGTGAACAAACACACTGAGTTGAGGGTCGGAGTCATAGCTGGAGGGCTCCAGAAACATCGACATGAACCATTCAATCATTCCCGAGCTGCCTTGTTTACAAATGTTATCGCTTCTAATTGTTTATTCTTACATCCTTGAGATGTCTACCGGCTGACATTTTTGTGTCACATCCCTGTGACACAGGTCATTTGGTAAAAGTTACATGAATGAGAGGACTTGAAGCCCTTGGTGTGTTCTTTTTTTTTTTTTTTTTTCTGCTTTGACGCCGCTTGCCTAAAGAGGCATTTAGCTCAGAAAAGAAAAGGGATTGCATTCTATTTTCTAAACACAGGCTTAGGCTCATGTGCAGTTTTCCAACAATCAAAGACAATGACACCCAAACAAATTACTTTGCTCTGCTCTGTTCTTTTAGGAGACGTGCTTGCATCAGCATGCTGAGCCCACAGCATCCCTGCTCACCTGGGAGCTGTGTTGGACCACTGAGGTGTGGTAAGATACTACACGCTCCAGGGCGTCCATGACCTTTGAATTATGGCCGTCAAAACCGAATGTGTGTGCGTAGGAGGGAGACGGGGACAGAGGGGAAGAAAGATGATAGGAGAAACAGAAGGTGTTTTTGTTTATTTCACTGACGGCATGATATTGCAAACCACTTTTCTCCTAACGAGCGCAAGAATACGTTTTTGTTTGTAGCTGCATCTACATTATAACTGACCTTACATGTACAGAGCCCCGGTGCCCTTTTCTCAACCATAATCATATCCGTACACCGTGTACTGTTCCCAATTACATCCAGGCCCTCCTGGGTATACGGCAATTGTGGTGGCTGAGCATCTCTTTGTAGGTTTGAAGTACTTTTTAAGTGGGGTTACTTTGAGAACATTGACATAAGGGCGTTATTACATTGAGCATTTTACAAAGTATTTTCAAGGAGTTCCAAAAATGTGTTTTCTTTTAAAAGGGCCATGCCAGTTATACCCAAACACAATCTTGTCTTATTTATCAGCGATATCTTAATACCTGAGACCGAATAAGAAGGATAGAAGAGCAGCAAGATGCCAGAGGAGGACATTGTCTCAGGTCACATTTTCAGGCCTTGAAATGACACTGAAATATATATATTTTTTTAGACTATGAATTCAGGGAATTCATAGTCTTGCTGCTCTTCTATGCTCTTGTGAGTCAATGGAGTGTCATCCTTATATGTTTTCCCCCCGAGGGTCCTGCCTCCTGACAAAGCCAAACAAACAAATGTGTGCTTGCAATGGACTTTTGGAAGGTTTACTTGCACTCCAGAGGAAGCCTTTCACACCAATGTTTTTTTCAGATGGCTGCACTTTTGGCTTATATCTTTTCAAATTACCATTATTACTTTGACAACTTGTGTTACTCGCCTGTGGGCAACTGTATTGTATTTCCATTTGAGTGAAAAACTGAAAAATATACAAATTAATTATGGTGACAATGGAAAAGTCATCGAGATGCTTTCTGACAGATACCACACTATTTTTTTTTATATCTGTGAAAAGCGCTTTCTAAATAAACTTTACTTACTTATTTACTTACTATTGTTATACGACTAGATCGGGGTAAATGCTGCTGTTTTTGCGTTGTATGTGTCCGTCAGACGGTAACTTTCCTCGAAATTAAACTTCAGTACTATCAATACTTTCTCAGCTGTTATTGTTCCATTTCTCTGGATTATAAAGGGATTATATTCTGCATTTCCAGGGTTGTTACTTTTGGTTTAACTCCACAAAAAGTTGTTTTGAAGCGCCCGCCAAATTCGTGTTCACAGCCAATGCAAAAAGAAAAGTGTTGTCATCGCCAAAATAAATAACCACCAAAACATTGACTGTAAGATCCAAGCCGTATTAAAACCAACAATTTCTTCCAAGTTCATTGGCAGCTGTTGTCTGTCTTATTATTAGACAGCTTTTTTAAATGTGTTCATGGACTTGTTAATTTGGCGCTTTTGCTGACTTGTGATGAACAAGGCAAACACATTTCTTCTGCAAATCGTCATCAGTCCGTCTCTGTTTCTTTTCTTCCTTTGATTCGGTGTTGAGAAGCCGTGTTGTACGGCTCCCCGAAAATAGTTAATGTTTCGCTTCTCCCACGCACACAAGAGCAGCGACAGTCTCCCGTAAGATGGAGAGCAATCTGATATCGCTAAGCCTGCTTCATTTAAAATATAGTAAAGCCGTCTGCTTTGCTTCGGAGAGATGCTCCCTTTCTTGTGTGTGGATGTTTGTGTGTACGCCAAAGACTCAGGGATGATGCATAGACTCTGACACTTTGACAGATGAACTGATTTAGAGTGCTCGAAGGACCCAGCCTGTTCAATATAGGCAGGAGCAAGAGTTCGAGTGTGTGTGTGTGTACGTCTACTTGTTTGTGCGTGGCCGCTAAGATTTGCTAAATGTACACTTCATGCCACTTTTATTTCTCGTTGATACATAAAGTTGTATGATGGGTATAGGTTCCCTGTGTGTCTGTCTCGTCTACTGACATGACTGGGGCACAGAGATTAATTGTAAGGTTCTGGGAAGGAAATACCCTACATGTACTGAGAGGGGTCATCTCATGCAGTCAGTGAAACAGTTTCAGGCACTTCGATCATGTCACAACGGGCCTAAACTATCTTTTTTGAGGATTTTGATACTGCAGCAGCTTTTACAGATGACCAGGACCTTTAGTTTGCATTTGACCCGGCCCAGCATGAACTGCATGTAGTGGCAGTGTTAGTTGTTTTTAAAAGCAGCGATGTTTTACTTGACAACTTTGAGCTCTCTTCTTTCAAATCAGCTTCATGTGGTGATCACCGAGAATAGATTTCCAACGATCATATTTTATTCTTTCTTTCACTCTGTGGTTCCACTTTTTTCAAAGTATTTCAACTGAGCTCGCATCAGGTGATTGTAGAGCCCAGGTCCTCTAATGCAGCACCCCATCCGTCTTCTTATTTGTCAAATACACCTTATGTAGCTTGGCGGTGTGTTTTGGGTCATTGTCCTGACAAATGATGGTGGCACTTAGCACAGCCCAGATGGGATGTTGTGTTGCTGCAGAATCCTGTGGTAACCATGCTGGTCAGCTGCCTTAAATTGGAAATAAATGGCCAAAAAAACATAACAAAATAAGCCTCCTGACACATTCCCAAGGTCTCTATGCTTTGGAGTGATCGCCAAACCACTACTATCCATTCAAATTCTCCATATATTTAAAAGACAGTCGATGTGGTCGGAGGTTTGGACTCATTAAACCAATAATAGTTCTTCGCTAGTCTACGAGTGGCTAGTCTTTGTATGTCTTAGTCCAAACTGTCTTTACTGGTCTCACTCTATTGAGCTCTGATTCACACAGTACAGCTGATTGGAAGATGTGTCTGATGTTTAAACACTGGAAAGCATTGATGTAGGTGGTAATCTGAGGTGTCCGTAATTGATTTCTGAAGCTGGCAACTCTAATGAACTTCTCTGCAGTAGAGGTAGCCCATGGTCTTTCATTCTGCTGGAGGTCCTATTAAGCTGGTTTCTTCACTTTGATTTGACATATTTGTGGGCTGTAAAATGGTTGCAATTTTCTTAAGCATTCATCCAGGTAATGACGGATTGTCATTTATTAAATTCAGGACATGACATGATTGCTATAGGAAAACGGGGCTATTACGTTTTCTAACACTTCTTTGGCAAGTCCATCCATCCATCCGACTTCTATACCAATTTTTCCAAGAAAACTCCCCCAAACACGAGGAAAACATGCAAACCCCAGATGAAATGCTCCAGTCTGAACTTAAACCCACGACCCTCTGAGAGAATGCCATGAGGGTAGGAGCGTGCTCAGCATCACATCACCATACATGTTTGGCAAGCTTTATAAACTTAAAAGTGACTTAGGCCCCATTCACATGACAAAGGTGAAAATGCATCGTTTTTGCAGTTCGTTTAAGAAAAGTTTTTACACAGCAACATTTTGAAAACAGTGTTCATTTACATGGAAACAGCAGACATGCTGAAAATGATGTTTGGCCACTAGCGGGTGCAATGAAACCACGCACACATGCGTGCAGAGAACAATATGCTGTAAACATTAACAAATGTGAGTCCTCACACATTCATAAGGACAGACGACTAAGTGGGATTGCTATTCCGAGTGACTGTTAATAATAAAACTACAAAGTCCCAGGAGAATATGGTGCACATGCACAGTAGCATGTTCCACAGAGACCGAGTTGGAGCATTTTCCAAAAGTTGTGTTTCAGTGACTCAGAGCAACGTTGTCATGTAAACAGACAACGAAGGTTTTTCCTGTTTACTTGAAAACATTGTACAAACAGGCCCTTATTCTTGAGGTTGGTTGCATTTAAAAAACTACTTTTGCAGCTGACAAGGTTTTGCTTTTAAGTTTTCTAATGGTATAAACAATAATGAGCCTATACTGATTTTACCAATAATGAAACGCCAGTCTAGTGTTCGGCATCTCTAGTAAATAAAAAAAAAACATTGGGGAAGAGAGTAGCCGGGCAACTGGTTGTCATTATAATCAATATCAGACCTCAGTGGGAGTTGTGGGTAAAATCTTAATGAGTTTAAAATAAAATTGTTTTCTTGCTGAAAAACAACCAGATTTTCCGAGTTCCGAATTCCCAGAAGGAAATGGTACAATGCTGCACAAACAATGAAATAATGAACGTTTTCTTTTAAAAGCTCTTGTATTAATGAGTCATCAACCCCTCTTTACTTCCCCAGTTATCGTGCTCCAGTCCCCATGCCCTCATCCGGACACAATGTTCTCCTGTCGAAAACTGCAGAATACAGACAAAACGCTCACTTTGTCTGCCTAAGCAAATAATTACTCCGATTAATTAGCCATGCTGTGGATAGCTGGAGGCAAACATTCCATTAAAAAGAGCTAAAACACAGCAGAAAATAGCTGTCGTATCACCACTGGAGGGTGCACTCCAGTGACCTTCTCTGACAAAGCCTGGGAATGTAGATGATGTATTGAATTTGCTCCTTTTGGACACAAGTTACCTTACATCTCCCTACAATGAAGTTGCTGCCTGTTTTACTTTTGATGCTCACTTGAAATGTGTGCTCGGAATGAACAGATAAGATACAGTACAGATCATTTTTAAAACTTGTTTTTTCGTCAAAATCAATGCACCATATCACATTTAAAGAAAAAGATTTTCTCTTGTCAAAGATGCTGATTAAAACTGCCGGGGAACCATTAAGAACTAAATAAATGTGTAAAGCGTTGTGGTCGTGTTAGGCAGGCTTTCTGTGTTGGAATATTATTGAAGTGTTCTGGGTTTTTTTCCTCGAGAAAGACTCTTAATCTCATGTATAAAGTGTTCATGGTTAAAATATGGGTGTGGTGGCCGAGTGACAAAGCATGCGGCGTGTGACCATAAGACTGCCGATGGGTTACCCTCCACTACGTTACAGGACATCGTGAAGAATAACTTTAAATAGAATCTAAATAAATGAAAATAATTCCCCCCAATAAAGTATCATCAACCTTTAACATCCTCTTAAAGTAAAAAGTTCTAAATGAAACCGAGTCTGCAGAAACTCTGGGTTCAGCGCAGTAGACACACTCTTAAAGCTTTATGTGGACTTTGAAACTGCATCTGGGCTCTTTGAAATAGGCTTAGACTTCAAATTTGTAACTGAGCTTGTTTAAAAAGTAAACAGAAATATTTCAAATAAGACCCGGGCTCTTGAAATTAGACTTTCGACACCAGGAGTCAACAAACTACATTTCTAAAAGAGATCTGGACTTTTCAAACAAAGCTCACAGTTTGATTTCTCAACAACCTTGATCCATATTCTCTTTTTGTATGTATTTCGATTGTAAATACATTATTATTTAATTTGTGTTTAATATTTATCTAATTCATATTTCATTGCTGCTAATACAGAGTGCCAAACTGAATTTCATTGTTTTTGTCATGGTGACAATAAAATCTTTCTATTCTATTCTATTCTATTCTTGTATGTCTTCCTTATTAATATTAATTAATATGAACTGTACTGATAACTTGATATGATGAGTTTAATATGTTTTGTTTTTGTGTCCCTGTTCTACATAAGAACTTAAAAACTTGTATTGGCCAACATTTATGGAAGTTTGCAGTTTTATCAAACTGTTTCTGTCCTTATAAAGCTGCCTTATTGTTTTAATGTGCAAATATCTCTGTTTGTGTGCAACATCTGCAACATGCCTTCTTTTCCTTGACTTTGTGTGTCTACTTGTGCTTGTAAAAGCGTTAAAACTCTAATCACCCCCATTCTTTTTACCTGCCCTTGTGGTTTTTCCGTTGCCGTCTGGCCCCATTACCCACTGAGTGACTAATGAGTCTTACAAATGTGTATTATTTGCATCAAAAGACAGGGACAGATTTCCCCGTTCCGACGCACCAACACCTTACCAATGAGAAACAGTTACAAAAGCCTGTTGATCTGCCAAGGAAGGAGACGGTGGGATTAAAGAGAGGATTTTTTTTTTCTTTCCTCCAGAACACCATTCATTTCTAAAGGATGTTTCCCCTCTATGACACTTAATGTGATTGACTTCCTGCTCATGGTGTGTACGTATTTCCACACTTAACATGTGATTTTGCAGCTCTCACACAATGCATCATTTCGCGTCTAGTTTGATTAAAGGAATCTTACTTTCCTGCTTTCCATTCATAATTTCTCCCATCAGTATTTGAGGTTGATTGGAGATGATTAAAATGCATCACTTTGTATATTATATACCACTACTGATCTGCAGTAATCGCAACTGAGCCTCAAACACAGCTCCATTACTGCAGGAAAAAAACAACGTTTTGTTTCAGCAGACTTGGAAGAGGCTCTTTGGGGCTGAAAACTAACATCCCCTTGTGGCTTTTTAGGGAATAGCACTTGTTTTACTGACCAGGAATTACTGTACAGTATAGTTTGTGTCTGTGTGCACATGCTTCAAAACAGCAGCGGTCTTCAACATAAAAACATGTTCCAGACAGTTTTATGAAGTCTGTGTCTTTGCCGTTCAGCTGCATCAGGTCTTCAGTGTCTGTGTCACAAAAATTCCTCACCAACGATCGTTCCTTTCTTTTGTGTGGGCTGAATGAGAAGATGGTCTCATTTGGGCTCTGTGAGTAACTGCCGTAATTTCATTTCTATCTTCAAATGAGTTTTCTCTTGTTTCATTTTACACTTTTTTTTTTTTTTCTAAAGTGCTTAGTTGCTGCCTCATTTTCTTATTGTTCAATAAAATGCATCAGACATTTCCGCATGCGGGATTGTTTTGCCTCAATTTCAATTTTGCACAAACTCATTGACTGTCCAGGAGCAATGAGAATTTCATCTGTACCTTCCTAGAGAAGTGCATTTGCTTTTGACTTGCCACCTGCAGTTTTCAATTCGCAGTAAGGGACTTTATTTTAATAGTAATGGAATGTATATTTCGGTTATAACGCTTGGCTTGATCCATCCTCGTGGGGTCAAGATACTCGATAAAATCAAATATCTCTGTGTCCAGTAGGAGCGCATCACCACCTTGGTGTCGAACCTTAGGCAGTGCGGTAACATAATCAAATATATTCAGATGCTTGGCAACACTCGCCATGGTTGTGGCGCAGGTAATTTAGAGCTCTAACAGGTATGACAGAGTAAAGAGTGGATGTGTATATGTTTGTGTCAGTGTGTGACCCAAGAAAAGGTTAGACTCCCTTCATATAATAAACCATAGGCCGACATTTGGAGTTGTATAGGTCATGTATTGCATATAATCGCAATGGTTTGGGGCCCCCCTATCTTGATTTGTATCTGTGATTGGAGGATGGACTGATATGACACTATGAGCTGATATTTACCCCATGACCAGCTCTCCTTGTTGGGATCAGGCCAGTGGGGCAGCAAAAGCTAGAATTACTCTTTTAGCCCATGTGAAGGGACCTTGTGAAAGTAGATAGGGCCAACTCAACACCCGCCCCTCCTCCCTTTCCCTTCCCCCCTCATCTCGATCCAATAGATGGGGGGGGGGGCTTCTTACACCGCCAAGAAGCAGCAGAGGCCGTCTCGATAGCATCCGCCATCTATTTTATTTTTTCTTATTCTTATTTTTCAATTTGTTGGCTGGGGAAAGGTCAGGATTAGTTATCGACGTGGTTGTGTCTAAGCCAGAGACAGGGACCCACTGCCACTGCCATCGGTCCCCTAAAGCCATTTTCCTCCATCCCAGCAGTAGCCTAATCTGTGTGTAGGTGTGTGAGTGCATGTGCGTGGATTGCGGGAGCACCTGTGGGCCTGTGGACACTAAATGTGTAGTAGTGTATTTAAGAAAACATTTATTTGCGGCGTGGCTTGGAGTGGACTTACATTTGTATGCACGTGTGTATTTTGCGCTACATGATGTTTTGTGGACGGTATGTCCTCACATTGTGCACAATGTATATGCAATGCCCTCGCGGAGTTGTATTTGCATGTATTTGCACAGAAATTGAGGCAAAGCCACCCGGCGCTTCCGTCCGCGGCTTAGCATTCCAAATACATTCAAGTGCTTCTCAAATGCTGTTGTGTACAATTTCAATCAGTCTGTCTACTCACCCGCCGGCTTTAGTCAGTGGCTCTTTAAGTGGGAGAGTCTACTCCACCAAACTGAATGCATTCCACTTTTCTTGTAGCATGCTACTTTTCTTCTTTTACCATCTCCCATCCATTCCCAAACCAGCAGTGATTCCCGCTGTGAGAGGCTGCTGTCTCACAGAGCCAGACCTGTGAAATGATGATAGAGGAGCAGGAGCCCCTTACCCATCAGTCTTTATCTCTCCTGTTTTTTTTCCCTCCCCCACTTCCACGGCTACCACCACCGCTGCCACCTCCCGTATGCGAGGCTGAGCTCTGGTTGTGGTCACTCTGACGGTGACAGATGTTCCTGGTCAGACAAAGCTGGAGACCCCACCCCACCCCACCCACCCCCACCCCCACCACCTCATCTCTCAGTCCTCTCATCACTGGCCTTAACCTGCTGGTCAGCTCCCAAAGCGAGGCCCATCTAGGTTAGAGGTCAGAGAGTGGGGGAGGCGGAAAAAGTCCGTCGGATGAGGGAGAACAGTACAGAAAAGTTTCCCAAATCCTCCCTCGGCGCTCTTAACAAGCTTTGTTTCCTCTGTGTTCCTCCTCTCTAGCAGAGTTTAAGCTGGTGGAGTGGTGTGATTTGTTTCATGTCATCAATTTATTTTGAGTAGCGCATTGCATTATTTAGATGATGCTTATCTCACCCTCAAAATCACTATCTTGTCGAGACTGGCAGAGAATAGCATCCGTATCTCTTGTGCTCATCAAGGCAGCTCATTTATTAAGCAAAAGGAATTCTGAGGAGAGGAAGATATGCAAGAATGATTAGATGCTCAAAAATTTGATGCTATCTGTCAGCAATTGGTTTTTCTTCATCTCTCCGTAGCCGCCAGATCTTTAAAAGACATTAGCCACATACTGTAAGAAATAAATCAAACAAATGGATTAGCAGAGCTAAATAGTTGTCAGAAGCCTCACAAGACCTTATGAAGACGGATCTGCCTCTTATGGAGGCAATCAGGTATGGGACTTATCATAACAGAAATTAGGAGAGAGAGCCATTTTTTATTCCACAACCCAAGGCTATATTTCCATAAAAAAGTAATGGCTGAGTATATTATTCAACTATATGGACTTATGTGCTGGCTTCCCCCTATTTTAAACATATATATGGGGCTGAATTCCATTGAGCAGAGTGATATGAAAAGGTTTTATTGTGCGCTGCCCTTTGCACATCTTGTCACAGAAAAGAGATGGGGACTGGTTTTGCAGTGGTTTTTTTCCAAACTAATACTAATATGAGCATTGCAGATGTACAAATATGAATCGATCCATCCATCTTCCATACCCAACATTCACCCCGGGCAGGTAACTGTCGGGTGTCTGTCTGTCCCGTCTGATCCCCCATGAAGTCCGTCTCCTGTGTGTGTGTTCATTGGTTCTGGTTGTCTCAGTGTGTATGTTTGCTTGTGACACAAAGGTGCTCAATCCATCCATTGGGGGCAGTGTGGGCTTCAGTGTCTTGCTCAATTAAGGGCATTTCATCATATGGACAGGAGGAGATGGGGGAACTAAACCCGCAACCTTACAACTGAGAGATGACCACTCGACCAACCAAGCCACAGCTGACTAATGCAATTTAAATATGAATTCTATGACATGTTAAAAAGCTGTTATACGTTTGAGGTTAAAAAAGTGGCTTACCAGTATTTACTCACCATGCTGGCACAGCACGTCATCTTAATCTGGCCAAGCATGCAATGTTGTGGTAGCAGTTAGTTGTAGCACGCAAATCCCTCGTTTATACTTGGTAGGTGGGTCTTGATGTATTGGGTAATGTCCTACACAGGTTTTCATCTGGTGTTTTTACTTTTTTCCACTGAAGACATGCTGTTTAAGTTATTCACGCTGTCCTTCGTCATGTTTCAGCTTATCTAGACTTTAGGTGCTAATACAACACTGTTGTTGTGGAATTGCTATGCCTCATGGTAGAGAATAGTTTTATAACTCCAGGCATGAGTCGGTTCTCTGGATTAAACGATATGGAGATAGGAATCAAAGCTACAGATTGGTGCAGTTTGTAGACGTGTACTCAAACATGTGGAGTGATCACATTGGTAAAGGTCATAGTTTTAATTTAAGATCTCACTTTTTTCTTTGAATAGCAAAAACTGAAATCTGGATTTGTGTGTACATTAGGTCTAATCTATTGAGCTCTCTCACACTTTCAGAGGAAAGTTGTGTGAAACAAGCTTGTAAGCAAGTACGTGGTTACAGCTACGATCTATTTTGAAGCAACATATCATATTTCATAGTTAATTTGCACACGTGTCCTTTTTATACCAGATTAATTTGTTCTCTGATTTACCCATTGATAAATTTGAGGGGTTAGAATTTTTCAAACTTTCATGCAAGGAAGAGTAGAAGCATTTCCGGTGTGTGGTGAGTAGGCTCTCCTATAAGCTGCAGGGAATTGAAGACAATCCTTATTTTGTGTAATGACCTCAGAATGGAAGGAGGTCAGTCAACATGCGTATTTGTATCAGACAACCACACTACGTGCACTTTTACTTCTGGTGCGCTTTTCTCCTCTCTCCCCGTGCGTCTGTATTTGGGAGAAGATTATTGTTTTAAACAGTTAAACTCCAAACTGTAAAGTGTTGGCATGTGAAAATGTCATCACTGTAAAACTTCCCCCTTGTGGAAATGAGAAGGGGGGGGGGGGGGGGGTTGGGGTGGGGGCACAGCAAGCCAAAAGGCCATTAAAATCTGCGATCATTTATTTCCACTCCTTCGTCTAATCCATCTCTCTGGGGGAATGGTTCTGTCCTTATCCACCCAAGGCTACCAATCTATTCTCCTGTCTGTCTCCATGCATCAGAATGAACCTGTGAAACAGTCAGACATGCTCTCTTTCTCTTTTACCCCATTCCCGTCTTCTGTCCCCGTCTCTCGCTGGCTCAACCACTGTCTCTGATTTGCTTCCTTTTTTATCTGTCCTCTCTTCATTCCCCGAGCCTCTGATTGCCTCTGTGTCTTTCCGTTCTCACCTTTCTCGTCCTCAGCACCTGTTCTTCCTCTCTCTCTCTCTCTGTCTCTCTTTCCCCTCTTTCTCTCTTCCCCTCTCTCTCTCTTCCCCTCTCTCTCTCTCCGTTTCACTGTGTCAGAAATGTCTACACAAATCCAATTCAAATCATATCCCGAAAAGAGAGCGCAACAACAAGACTTTGTCAATGGCAATTTAATCCACGGTGAGCAAGGTGTATGTAATGCTGTGCATGTTCCAGGAAGCTGTCTGATTGCATTTGGATTTGAGCGGATCTGGTTGCCGCTTGGTTATGGAGAGAGGAAAATTACACAGAAAGAGAGAGCTGACTCATTTTTCACAATGTACTTTAATTTATTTTTTATGTATTTGTGCATAGTTTTTGTTTTTTTTGTTTTGTTTTGTTTTTTTCAGAAAGTCGTGTTTATTTAAGTTTTGATAGATTTTTACAGAGAGACTGTTCAGAAGAAGTGGGGTGGGGTGAAGCTTCCCTAACTCCCTCCCTCCCTCATGCCTCCCTCCCTAACCTTGTATTTTTGGGATGATAAGAATAAGAGGTCTGAAGCATGCAGCTCATCATTCACTGCCTCACTAGTCATGAAAAGCTGGAGAATAAAAGTAGTGCCTCAAACCAAGGTCCAATTCCCCATCAGGCCAGATCCCCAAGGTTAGCCACACCATTGCGCTGTCACGTCAAGGGATAAAAAACTCCCGTCTGGCTCCTCGCCTGACACAAACGTCTTTTGCTAACGGTTGCCACAAAGTCCCGCTAAACATTGAGTGAATATTTATAGACCATTAATAACCTATGTGTAAACCGCTAGTGTCACCAACCGGGTGAAGCAGATGATGGGGAATCATGGTCGGGGCATTAATATTGGCTCAGACTCCCACAAAGGTAGATAAATGGACCTCGTCGGCACGTGGGATTGGCTGCCAGGAATCCCAGACGGAGAGGCCTGTGATCTGGGCAAGTCCAAATTCCGCCAATATAATTGGTGTAATTGTGTGATGAATTGCAGCCATTGAGCTTTTCTTTTACTATCTGCAAGCTTCAGCAATTTTCCTTATAAAGGTATGTCTGACAGTTCGTCTGGCATTTGCTTATAGTGGAGTTAGGGAGAGGACTGGGGCGATGTTAAATATGTACAATTGGGCAAGTAATTAGATTAATAAAGGCCTAAATGAGCAGCGGGCCAGAAACCGAAACCCAAAATCCCTCATCCTTTGAGAGTCTGGAGTGAAACACATTACAGTATCTGTTCAACGTTTAAATGAAGCTTGAAAAAAGTTTCTACGCTGCGCTTCCTCCGCTCATTTCTCCCCCCCCCCGACAGTCTTAAATTCCCCCCTGCTCATCTCTCTGTTCACCAGACTAAGAAAGAGATGTTCAGCAGAAGTAATAATGAAGCAAAACTTGTGAAGCTCTGCCGGGAGAAAAAAAAAAAAAAAGGAGATAAGAAGAGGCCCTTTAGGATTACTTAACTCTTTTCAGTGTTGGACTGCATAAGTTTCTTGACAGGTCCTTTGTGGTTTTGGTTGTTTTGCAGCATGATATAGATTCCTATACTACCTTAAGCTTTTTATTGATTACAATGTATGGGCAAACTATGCTGAATACACATATTCACTCAATTAGAGTAGAGGCCAAACAAAGCACAGAAAGGCTCTAAGAGTTTTCTTACACAAACAAGGAAGTTATAAACAAGTTCTGAACACATTTTTTTGGCACTGTGTCCACATGTTTTTTTATCTAAATACTGCCACAAGCAATGTAGTTTATCCTGCATGTAATTTCTCCTCTTTTTTTACAGTTAAACCGACATAAGTATATTCAACTAAGTGTGCTTTCACACAAGTTGGCACGGATCACATGTCAATGTTTACATTGCAGTTGGTTTTCCGTGGCTTACAACTACTTTAGCAGCTGTGGTCCACTCTTTGACATATTCTGCACGGTGCTTTTGTGCTGTTGCACAAAGCCATTAAAGTCAGAGAGGCATTTAGTAACCACAGTATATATATATATATATATATATATATATATATCACTGTATCTATGATTTGCCATTAGTTGCATGTTTATCACCTTATGGGACAAAATATCAATAAGGCATTAAATCTCAGTTTGGCAGTTTATCATGTTTTCCTGCCTCTGGTAAAAATTATTTTACTCAAACCTTTGAATATGCAGGGCAGTTTTCTGCTTTTACAACACTCTCACACTGCACCAGACTGGAGCCATACCAATACTGGCTTGAAGAGCAGTTTTAGAGCGAATGTTGTGTTCACACAGCATAGTGAAAGCACCTTAAGACATATGTATGCTTTATATAGGCAAAAAAAACATTATGTGTGCTTCAAATGGTTTTAACATCAATGCTTTTATTTTCTCATCCGTCCATTCCAGTCGAAATTAATTGACCAGAGGGCGCTACAGTATTTTTTTTTTTGCTTTTTTGTTTCAGAAAAGTTTCCCCATAAACACAGCAACGTTTTGAGAATAATATCCATTTACGCTGAAATGGCAGAAACGCTGAAAACGACGTAGTTTTCACACTGGGCCATTATTGGGTGTTGTTTCTTTTTGTAATGAAACCACGCACACACGAGTGCAGAGAGCAATACGCTATAAACGTTAACAATGGCGAGTGCACAGACAATTTGTATGAACAGACGACAATGTTACAGAATCTACTGTTTCCAAACTTCACTTGAAAATGTTGTTGTGTAAACAGTGACTAAATTTCTGTTTTGTAAAGTTGTCAGTCATGACAACAACATAAACTATATTGAACTATAAGTCAGATTAAAGGAAAATTCTATCTCAATGCAAGAAGAGATCATAACTCTTGAAATTTGTGCTTCTTACTGTGACTATCAATGGTAATCCCTGGTTACTAGTCTATTAGATTTTATCAGATGACATGAATGTGAAAAAAGAGGCAGGAAATGCAAAACAATGAGAAGAGATTATAGATTACAGACCATTTTCTTACAACTCACTAACTGAACTTCAGTTGCACTTGAAGCAGTGATTAGACTGACTGTTGCAGATAGCTCTGCGAGATGTGTCATAGTAACCCTACAATAACACAGATATGTGCACACTAATAAGAAAATTAAATGTAGCACAAGAGTCAATCTCGCAGAAATTAATAAAGAAGTAAGTAGGAACTATAAACACTGCATTTCAGCCCGAACAAAGTGGAGGGCCAAGACATAAATGCTGTCATCCCGAACAAATGGTCAGCATGTATGTATGCTTCGGATGTGGCAAATTACTTTCACCACTGCGCATATTTAGTACTGAATTTATCGTCTGGATTTGTGTGGCAATTTAATTATAGTCTCTTCCGCACACTAAAATTAAGACCAGGGCATCCAACTTATAAATGTCAGTCATGCCCGCAAATGCTACCACTCCCATTCACCATTAGTGTTCTCCCCTCTTCAAATGCGAGTGTTTGTCAACATGATTGACAATGGCACTTTTGATCAGGCTAATTCAAAAAGCTCTCTAGTGAATTAGGCACACTATCATTATATCACCAAAGGTGGGAGGGTAATGAACCTTTTCACCTCCATTAAACCTGAAAATTGGTTGCAGAGTCTTTTATTCTCCAAACATCACTTGGCTGGAACTTTTTTTGTAGCGGCGGGGAGCATTTTAAATCGCTTTATATATTTTATGTGGATCGCACATTTTAATTTCAGTTATTTCTACACTGCTGATTTGATGGTACACGTCGAAATTGGGGTTATACTGTGGTCACATACTATATGAGCCCAGCATGAATTGTCTTTTGAAGATATATATATATTTTGTTCCACCCACACTCGAAAGCTGCCTCTGTCCTATATTGGAGAAGGAGTACAATGGGACAAATAGAGCTTTAGCAGGCTTTAGAAACATGAAAGTACTGTAGGAGGGCCCCGGCTCCTTGGGGGTCCTAGATTTCCTTCATGAATGCAAAACAATATCGCAAAGGCGTCTGTGTGGAGTGGAATGGGATGGGGTGAGGGTTGCTATCATCAAAGGCACCTCATGCTTCAGCTCGTTTCCCTTCGTCTCTCCCTCTTCGTCTTCGTCTTCTACTCCTTCTTCTTCTTTTTCTCTGACCTGACATGGATTAATTACAGCCCCGCACAATTTACACCCTGCTGGAAGTGTGGCAGAGAATAAAGAATGGTTGAAATGTGAGCCCGGTGACAGGGCGTTAGAATGCTGAATTGCTCTGTGCTGCACGTGCCGCGCCACTATTGCCTTTGCAGGGAGCATGTTTACGAGGCCCGACTCGGAGGTGAACTCCCGGGCTTTAAAGTGACAAAATGCTCTCACTTAGATCAAGACAGCGACCTGCTTTATGGACTGCAGGAGATACGTTCCATTTTTTGTCTTCCGCATGCTGCGACTTGATCATATCTAGAAATTATTGCATCTTAAATCATGAATGCAGCTTCCCTCTGAACTGCGACATAACGCAACATGACATTAATTATAAATCCGGATGAGGGCGTTCTGAAATTGTGCGTATAGGAAAAGCATTGTGAGCTATGGATATTGAGAAGCTTTAGCGGGATCTTCAGCCAGTGCCGGCCTGGCGCTGCCAAGGAGCTGTCAGCAACAACTGGCAAAGTGGGCATGGAGCCAGTCAGCCTGGCTGCCCCGCCGATGAATGGTGCTTTTGTCAAAGGTGGCAGTGAGGACACTTGAGAGGGCCTCAATTAACACTGTCTAAAATTAGAACGCATGACCCTGTGCATGTGATGTGAAAGAAAAGCCTCTGTGCTCTTTTTTCATTCTGTATACAGTTCTATTTATGTGGTTCCAAAAAATGGTTTTGACAGGGTCGTGCACTCAACAGTGGATTGGAGTGCAGCTACATGTCAGAGGCCACAATGTCGGGGCTGCAGCAGTCACCAAGTCAACCCAGGTGAACTGGGCGGGAGCA
Organism: Lipophrys pholis; assembly: GCF_963383615.2. Lineage (NCBI taxonomy): Eukaryota > Metazoa > Chordata > Actinopteri > Blenniiformes > Blenniidae > Lipophrys > Lipophrys pholis. The sequence continues at coordinate 18,828,508 of NC_137646.1, read as the reverse complement.
AGCAAGACAAGGGAACCCATCTTGGTTTAAAGTGACCGGTGGATCAATGCACTAAAAGGCAGAGCCAAAAGGTCACGCTGCTCAGTGGTAGCTCGGGGATTCACAGTGACAGCCACCAGGATGAGGGAGAGCCACCGCTTTCATTTGACCACACACAAAACTGGCTATTTATTTACACCACGGGTGTCACACCTGACACATTTTTTTCTATTTACAAAAAAAAAAAAGGAATTTAAAACATGGACTTTTAAAAGTGCATAATATTCATGTTTCTATATGAACGAAACTTTTTGTTCAAATAAATTCATTCATTGAATTACACTCATTTTAATGGACATTCATCTACCTATCTTTTTTAACTGCTTATCTAACTCATAGATGACCACAGGTGGACGCAGGATCAACCCTGGACCAGTCTATAGAGGGGCAAAACACAGAAAGGCGGATAATCACTCAGGCAGGACTTCTAAAGACGACACCACTGTGCAGCCCTTGAGCAACATTTGAAATATATAATACATTTGAAAACTTATATGGATTTAATCCATATACATTAATCACTAAAGGTTGCAGCTGTTATTCTTTTCATTTGTCCAAGCAATTATCTGTACACAAGGGTTCTTCAGCACCTGCTAAAATGGTTATTTACTCTTGTCTCTCTTTCCTGATGATTGACATAATGCGACGTGAACATATTGCCCTTAATTACTTACTTAAAAAGATATAAACAATGTATCTAAATGAGAATCTGAAAAGTAATTATCATATGAAAAAACACAAACTCAGACCTTGACAAGCTAAGATGTGGACTGAGTTCAAATGTCACTTGAAGTTGAACAAATCAAGTATTAAATTAAACGAGTGTCTTAATTATGATTGCGACAATTATATCAAAGGTGTAAAAGAGTTCTCTATACATTGAAATAAGCTCCATACAGGTTTACCAGTGATTTCCTACATGTTTCCAACAAACATAGCCCACTATGAATTGAAACAAAGCATAAAACATTGGCGTCAGATGCCTGAGCTTTGCAAATCAGTTATCAATACATTTTTCTGTTTATTTATCCAACTTAGTGTCACAGCGTGCTAGAGACAATCCCACTTGACTCTGGGTGAAGGCTGCACCCTGGATGGGTGGCCAGTCTCTTGGGGGTGACTGATTAACCTCACATACATGTTTTTGAACCTTGAGAGGAAACAAAACCCAGAAATACACATGTGGAAGAATCACTCAAACTCCAAAGAAAGAAGTACAGAAACCCAGCCTGAACTCAAACCGGAGACCTAGTTATGAGGTGAGAATGCCAAACTCTACATCAGTGTGTTACGTCAAATCCACTTATTTGTTTTAGTGTTGCATTTCTCTATAAATACAATTGTTGAGTGATAGACTTGGAAGATCACACCCAAGGCTACAGTGGTCATAGACGGCAAATGGACAAAGTCACCAAAACATTTAGCTGCAATCACAAGAAACAACTGCATAGGGCAAAAATAGCCCTAATCTTTCATTTGAAGTACACTGCTCTATATTTCAGTGCTCTTAAACTGTGGCTTTCTTTCATAACTTTCACTTTCATCGACTGGTTTCTATTTTCCTTTTTCTTTTTTCTTCTTTCTCTCTCTCTCTCTCTCTCTCTCTCTCTGTCATCCCTCCTGATATTTTTCTCCTTGCACAGACTATAATATCAAACTCTTTGGTTGGCAGTGAAATGCAGCTATAGCATGAAATAAACAAGATACCCACCAAATTGAAAAGAGGGGAGTTCCCCTGCTGTGCATTCAAATTGGTCGGCGCATTCTGACAGGCCACTGTCGAGCCCATCTGTGAGATTAGAAGGCCTCGAGATGCTGTTTATTTGTGCCCGCTCGGTTGCAGGATATCTTCACGTTTTTGTCCACAGCTTATCATCGCCTTCCTCAACCACCGCTGTCACCCGGCTTCGCTATTAGCCGGCTCCAGAACTTATGTCAGGAGACACTGACCCTCAAGTCACCCCCTCTTTTGATGTGTTCCTTCCGCATCATTGTTGCTCGGAGCAAACAATCAAGTCGGGGATTTATCACTGGGATTATCCATACTGTTTGACAGCCGCATTGTGAAGGTGCATAATATTCAATGAGGAGCTGCGGCCATTTCAGACATATTAATGTCTCGTGTAATATCATTCAAGCAGATATGGCGTCTTCAGCAATCAGGATTATGGTAAGTCAGGTATTTGTTTAGGTTTTTTTTTCCTGAAGCCAGTGAAATAAAAAGAAACCATAAAAGGCATTTCTCTTGCACAATCTTCTTCTCATTCCTTCGTCTGTGAATACTGCTGCACAAACACAGTAACACCACGCTCTCCGTGCAGCTTCTATTTTCCCCGCGATTGCTGGACGCAAGAAAAATGACCAGCAGGCTCCCCTTGCTCCCTAGAGGAGTGAGTCCTACACATAGGGATGTGGCTATTACTTATCATCATCAAAAAGTGCTTGTTTGGTGATAATAAGGGCCTGGGATAGATATCTCAGCTAAAGGGAGGGAGGGGACTACCTGAAGTAGCAACCGAGGAATCCTTCCGCTGCTTACCCAAGCATTTTTTTGCCCCTCTGTAAAACGGAGGGGCAGCTCTAAAACCCGGCTAAGCCCAGAAATAGAGTAAGATAGGACAAGCTGCTATTAGGCATGGTTAGAAGGACAAAATAAGATAAATAATAATACTAAAAATAATAGACAACAACCTCAAATGTGCTTACCGCGCAAGAGACAATCATCAAGGAATTCGGGGAGAGGGTAAGCAGTCAGTCATAGCTTTGTGTTTTCATCAAATCCTTTGGGTGCATGAAAGTGATGTTGCCACAGACGGCAAAGCTGCCAATTTGTTGAAGTTCACTTTGAAAGATGTGAAAGGAAGCAAGTGAAAAGGCTTTTGACTGAACAAGCTGTATTGTGTATTCCCTTGCAGTGTATGGTGAGAAAGCCCGCCCGCCCCGGGAGAGAGCAGAGCAGCTCCCAATTCAACATGAAACATAACTCATGTCATGCCGCTTGCCGGAAAAGTTCACGCAATACATAAATTTCCGGACATATGTTACAATTTAAGCGGGGGTCACGTTCGATAATAGCCCAATTGCCATGCAGGGCCAACGGGCCTTATCTGTAAAAGTTCTCAACAGCGTGACACCCGGCTTCCTGGATGCCTCTGCAAGCAGTTCACGTTCCTTGTTTGTTTTATCTATTGCCATTCAGCCATTTGAGTTTGACACTAGGTTCATGACCACTTCAATTCACCTCGCGGTATCTGATGATTCCGTCGCTCACACTACTTTAATGTATTCTGAGGAGGCAAGGGATACGTGTGGGGAGGGAGAAAAGGCACGCGTCCCATCTGATTGCAAGGTCTCCTCTGATGAATCACGCCACAGTGGACATCTCTGCTGTATCAAAGGGTGCTTTCCATTTCGGCGGTGTGATTAATCAGAAAACGACTTTTATTGTTAACATAAAAAAAGTCACCGCAGATCACTGGAAGACTCATAAAAACAAAGTATTTATTCACTCCGTTGATGAGATGTGACCTCAGAACAATGAGGAGAGACGTTGGGCCAATTTTGTTGTTTTTTTTGTTTTTACCAAATTCAGTTCAGTGTTCTTTTTTCGTAAGCTTTGTTTATCACATTTTGATAGATTGAAGGCGGTGGAATGAGTGTGCTTCATAATAATGAAGAAATAAATAAAAACCAGAGTGACGTGACTCTAATTTAAAAAAAAAAAAAAAAAAAAAAAAAAAAAAGGAAAAAAAGAAAGAAAATGGAGAAAGACAAACTTATAGGCCCTGATAAAAACACCTTCCACGCCACAAGCGTTTCTCCGATTTGTGTCAATTTCTCCACTGGTTGCAAGTGGTACAGCTTTACCTGTAGGACAGAGGGGAGGGAGGGAGGCAGAAAGAAGAAAAATTGAGCGAATGAAATAAATATCTATTTAAAAATAGCCTCTCAGCATGGCAAGGAGAGATTTGAAGATATTATCCTCAAAGGCTGCTGTGAGTGAGGCCGGGAGAAGGGAAGGCTGTCTGCAGTGAAATATGAAAAGCACATACTCCCTGACAGCCTATGGCTTTTCCTGATACTGCCAACACCAGCCCACTGGAGTGATCCATAGACTCTTTGTGGAGACTTGTGATATAAATGCTGAGGGCTAGATGTTAAAGATCCTCAGCTCGCTGCCGCCCCACCCTCTCTCGTCATCCTTCGCCATCGCCTTGCTCGCCACATGGGGGGAATTTGTTATGTTCCCTCTCGTACACCTGCCTCGGAAATATCCGGACAGCGGACAGGGAGAAAGTCGACTGACTTGTCCTTGTCCCTTTTCAATTTGACAAGGCAAGCAGCCTTGGGGACTTTCCAGTCTATTTTCAAATTGACCATTTCTAATCAGTTTTCTAAAGGAGAAAGAGAAGGGGTGGAGGAGTCGAGCCGGCCCTGTGTTGTTGTGGAAGGTATAGAGCTGGGGGTTGGGAGATGATAATACAGCAGCGTGTTGTCAGATGTGTCAGCAGGTAAGATGAATGAAGAATGGGAGGTGGGTGCATAAAAGAGAATGCACAGTGGGGAATTGACCTCCACTCAAAAAAGAAAAGTAGGGGTGGGGCGGAGGAAAAAAAAAATCTATATCCTCAAGCAAATAAATATATACAGTCTCTGTTTGAAATATGCACCACCTCTCCATGAACCCAAAAACAGAAGAAAAAGTTGTGCTGTTGGCGGCTAAAACCTTCCGGAAAGACGAGGCACCCGTTGTCCATTTGTTGACGCCAATGTGGCTGCATATATCAGCACCTGCAAGGTCAGGCCGACTCGAGCGTGGCAGGCATGGCGAGGGCCCCGGCCCGGGAGGCGTTACAGCATTCTGTCACACTGCTTGCTCCATCGCCACCACACGATGACATTTCCACAAGATGGCTCTTCTGAATTATGCGGCCCAGCGGAAGGGTAAGAAGAGAAAGGGGGGGAAAAAAAGCTCATTTTCTGGGTGTCTGCGTTCGACCTGAAACCGCCACTTGTTTTCATCAGCGCCTTTTGCCGCTTATGCAAAATGCCGCGCGGGGCAGTGGGGGAACAATCAAGCCGGCCCACTGCTCTTGTTCTCCACGCCACAGCCGCCTCTCTCTCTCTCTCTCTCTCTCTCTCTCTCTCTTCGAGGTGTAATGACACAGTGTCACCTCTACATTGGCCCCCATCCTCCCTAAATTAATCCCAATTTGGCCATCAAGCACGGGGCCGTCCAGAGGGGCAGGCGGCAAGTAATTGACATTCTCAGGTGCATGAGTTTTGTTTATGTAGTAACGCTGAGCCAAGGCCTTTCGCTGTGGATGACAAGCACACCCAGTTTGCATACACCACTTGATTCGGGAGCGCTGCATGAGTGACTGCTCAGCAGCCCGTGGCCCCGTGGCATTTCAGCAGAGGACATTTCAGTAAAGATCGCCTCAGGTGTCAAAATGGCTTGGAAGGTGCAGCCGGCAGCTGGAGGTCGTTTGTCCAGCGCATTGATTCCACCGCAACCCCATCGCTCTCTCTAACTATTGATCCATCCCCCAAGACCCGTACACAATGCCCGTGCCACACCGGGGACTTAGAGACCAGGTGTCAATGTGGCCAACCCTTAAATGAAAGAATGGCAAATCTTCAATAGGACGTCACACATCACTATATGAAATAGGCATTGCGTTGGCCACTTACCTCGGAGGTCATTCCAACGATACGCTAAGTCCATTTTGGTTATTGGGATTCCGTGAATGTGGGGAGAGGCGAGTTTATAAACGTGAGAGCACGCCGGGAGGAAATGACCGTAAGTCATTACCAGCCCTTTGTTTGTGTGTGTGTGTGTGTGTGTGTGTGTGTGTGTGTGTGTGTGTGTGTGTGTGTGTGTGTGTGTGTGTGTGTGTGTGTGTGTGTGTGTGTGTGTGTGTGTGTGTGTGTGTGTGTGTGTGTGTGTGTGTGTGTGTGTGTGTGTGTGTGTGTGTGTGTGTGTGTGTTGAAGTGGGAGTGTTGGCGCTCATACATGGAATACCCTTTCTAAATGCTTTCCCAGGCAGATCTCTGATGCCTTTTAGCATGTCACCCAGGGCCATGAATCACCATTACAGCACCTACATTTTTACCTGGGCACCTCTAAGGCTTTTTCATTAGGGTAAAAGGGAACCCATGCAGGCACAGACAGGGTTGTCAAGGGGGTTGGCCGTGTTTGCGAAACGGAGGGTCAGGGATTTGGGTTGGGCGGGTTAATTACAATAACAATGGGGGCGGCCAAAATAAAAAAAGAAGGGGGGAAACGCACGCCATGGCAAGGCTGAACTCCTCTCATTTGTTTCAATAAGCTAAATTGATTCCTATGTCCTCTGGTGCCATTTGCATCGCATCCATTTAGCGCACGCCAGTCGTCCCACTCCCCTTCCACACTTCTCCTCCTCCCCCTCCATTCACTTCACGTGTGGAGGGCAAGACAACATCGATGGGGACGCATTGATCTTCCAGGACGCCAGACGCATAAAAATACTCACACATATAGCCACACATATTTATATTCCACCTGTGCATGGATGTGCAAATACAGTAGACACATAAATGCATAGAATTGGAAGAAGACTTTTGACACTCAGGAGGTGAGAATTCTTCTATATATTAATAAAAAAAATGTCATATGATGTTGTCTTTTTCTTATAAATCAAAGCTAAACACCACTAAGCCACAATATTGCACCACTGACCAGTATAATGTACAACACTTATCTCTACAGTGTGGCACCTGGCAGTGAGTGAGCAATTTGTCTTGAAAGTTTATAGTATATTGGCACGGTCTGAGTGAGTTTGACAAGGGCTAAATTGTGATAGTTACAGCATTTTATGAGAGCATCGTCAAAATTGCTGCTCTGCGGTGGTGGTTCAGGAGAGGAACAGCAACAGGGTCAGGAGCAGTCGAGGCTCATTGACATACATGGAGACAGAAGCGGTCTGATGTAACAGATATAGCTCAATATATCTGTTACATCAGACCACGGGGGGGGGGGGGGGGGGGGGGTATGGTAGGTGGACAGTTACAACAAAGGTGACTTCAAAAGTGTCATGACTCCAAGTCCATATTCTCCTGGGACTTGTAGTTTGATAGATGAGAGTCACCTATAATAGCAATCCAACGTCGTCGTCTGTCCATACGAAGGCTTGTGTACTCACCTTTGTTCATGTTTATTGCGTGTTGTTCTTTGTACACGTGTAGTGGCCTAACGTGAAAACGACATCATTTTCAGTGTTTCTGCCGTTGCCATGTGAGCAGACTTCATTTTCAGAAAGTTGCCATGCAAACAAGACATTTTTCTCTGAAATGAAAATGTAAAAACAAAGCATTCACTTGAAAGGTCAAGTAAACAGGGCCTTAGTTGGCGCAGGAATAGCATCATTTGGTTACTCCAAACTGCCTTTGGACATTTGCAATTACTGTAACTAAAAAAGTGAATTCAACAAGTCAATCAAGCTCAACCTCATCCAGGGTTTTTTGGCAAAAGTGTGAATGATTCACTTATATGCCAGTGAATTCCAGAGACAGAGACACTTTTTTTATTTTCTTCCAGATGAAACGCTTGAATGACTTAGTTTTCTTTGGCACTCCTAAAAGTGTGTTTGTTCTTCTTAAAGATTCATTTTGTGAGCTGAGTTTAGATGGCATCGCAACAGCTGTTACTCAGTCGTTTGGCAACCTCAATGCAACATACCTGCCACTACAACAACCTACCAAATACAACTTTCTTCACAGTATTTTGCTCTCCATGTGACAACTGATGCATCTCACCATCGCGGCTGTCCTTACTACGCCCAATAGCTCAAGTGTTACTCAGGCACGATCGGTGAATGTAGCACTGCCCACTGGCTCCCGACCAAGCCCTCAGTTAGGGGTGGTATCTATCTCACATGCCTCTTTGCCTGCAGACCCCCCCCTCGAGTGAAACACACCGTCTAGTCCTAACACATCCACAAACACACACCCACACCCACACCCACCCGCCATCAGTCACCGTCAGGGCAGATAGCAGTGGCCGTCAGGCAGATGAGTGACGACCAGGCCTGTTACCTAAGCGGCCGCATGACAATGGGCCTTTGGGATGAGATAGAGAGACAAAAGCCATATAGCAGTACAAGACAACACACCTTAAGATTTTCATTATCTGCTGCACAATTAGATAATAAATAGGTGATATAAAGTTGGAATGCAACATTCGACCAAAATGCCCAGTTCCCCAAAAAAGTAACACGCAGATAAATAATCTCTGTATGGTCACAAAACTTTTCACTCGCAATCTGCTGATACTCATGCAGCATCAAACGAGCAGTGAGGTCAAATTACAATTCGCACTAATCCCAACTGGTTGAAATTACCGGATGCTTTCATATACATCCTGGAGAAAAGCCTAATGATAATATGTGTTTAATGTAGTCTTCACAGCAATTTCAACATGACACCACTTCTGTCAAGTCTAAAGGACTTATTCCCCCGACAAGTCTAGAAATATAAAGAGTGAAATAGCTACCAAAGGTATCACAAATGCCTTCTTGAGTCAGCAATACACAAATCCCATTAAATCCCTTTTAATTGCACCTCATTGAAGCAAATCCTGACTGCTTGTGAACAGTATAAAAATATAGATTATAATGACTTGGGGGCGGTGGACAGACTTTGGATTTTAGCCTCATCGATATCTTACCCCTCCCTGTCTGAACACACTTTTGCAAGCTTTGGGAGTGGGATGAGTACAGGCCAGGAGGGTGCGTTCGCCTTTTGAAAGCAGATGTTGTTCCCTGACTGATGCTACACTCCCTGCCCCACACAAACAGAGTCACTCAAACATACACGTTCCAGGCACGCCACAAGATTTATAACAATAAAAGTCTCCCCAAAAGGCAGCGAAACTCACCGCCCATTTTGCAAGCAGCCTTGAACTCTGGCTGATCTGCTATTTGTTACCTGGAGCGCTTGGCAAAAAAAAAAAAAAAAACTGCTCTCGCCCAAACACTTGAAAGAGCTTATTGCTCATGTTGCCCACAAGTTCAGCGTTGTGTTTCTAGTGGAAACACAACATCTCTGTTAAGCTTGCCACGCCACAAACTTAAAATACCTTGATCCAATTAGAGACACGGGCTTATTTGCTCAAGTATAAATGTTTAAATTGGTAATACCAGCAGGTAATAATTAAATTCCCCCAGCCAGCCCCCTGCAGAATATGTGTACTGCATGTGGAAACGCAGCGAGCACAACAATTGAGTCACAGGTTTGGGCACCAATGGATGGTGATTGTGGCTAATCCAACAATTGCCACAGCTCTATTGTATGTCGCACACTTTTGTTGCAAACTCGTGACCTTATTAACCTTCTTAATCCTCAACTGGCTTCTCACGATAAGGGGCTTACAACCACACTCACAAGCATGCACTCGAACTTTCATTTTGATGCCCGACAAATACTTCAGAAGCCCTATCCACCTGTTTTATCCGGCACACCTGAGGTCCTCTGCATAATATCAACAGAAGCCCCCGAGTCATCCAAGACAATTAACGCTCTCCCTTAGATCAACAGTGGGGGGAAAAATGGATGACGGCGTTTGGAGCAGAGGGCCCTCCCAGTGTGGGCACATGAGAAAGCAGGTCTGATTGGTATTAAGTGGTGAGATTAAAAAGCCATCGCACAGGTCAGGTCAGCTGGTGTTCATTTGAATGCATTACCAGGGTCCGAGGCTAGATAATTCTCTCATTAGTGCCACTCAAACCCTGAGTGACAACACGGGTGAGAAGGGAGCATGTCGTACAACACTTAGAGTTAATTAGTCCACGCACACTGTTGCTCTGCACCCCGTGCGTCTGCTCTCTCCTCATCCTTTTGAAGCGGCCTGTGCTTAAAGGAGTCTGCAGTTAATCGAGGATGAGACGTGGTGTTTTCTGAGGAAATCCCTTGTTTTGGGAAAAAAAAAATTAGAAATGGGTAAATTTGTCGAGCAAAAGTATTTATATATTTATATTTGTCCGTCCGTCCAATTTAGGCTTCCGTCTCTCTCGAGGGTACAGTCTGGTCAGGTTGCCAGTTCATCACAGGGCGAACACATTTAGTTACACTCAGATTTGCATCTAGAGTTGTTTTTTAGTTTTTTTTTAAGCAACCAATTCAACTCAAAACCATGCTTTAGGACTTTCAAAAGAAATTAGTGGACCAGGATAAAACCAGCGCATGCATGGGGACAACATGAAAAGTCCACACAGAAAAGTCCCAGAGCCCAATCAAGACGAGACAATGGACAAAATTGGGAAGTCATCAAGTATCTAAAAACTCAAATTGTGAAAGTATAACAAATCCAATGTGCTTTCCAGTGTTGCTGTGAATCTATAGAATACAATACAATACAATACAATAGAAATAATCTATTTATCCCAGAGGGAAGTTCCATAACAACTATCAGATTGAAATGGGGCTCAGTACTGACAGTTTGTGTAACTTCTCAATGAAGGAAGAGAGTAAAACTCATTCAATCTTCTACACTGCATGAGGGATTTTTTTCCAAATCTCCAAATTTTAGCATAAGAACAATTTCAGAACACATACAGGATACAAACCGGTGATACTCTCACTTGGTTCATAGAAGAAAAAAAAAACATTTAATTGAATTTAAATCCAGTTTCCACTGCACTCATGGCTACTCTAAAAAGACAAAAGAAGAAAAGATATATACAAGATGCATGCTGTTACATTGGCTGTCATAACAGTGCTGTGCTTTGCTTAGACTTTCTTTAAAAATATGTTGAGCTGTTCTTACCAGGTTAGACGTCACTCACAACCATAAAATAAATTAGAACAATGGCAGGCTTTTATCTGTTAAACACATCAATACAAACAGAGAAGATCTTCAAGTAGACAGTTCTGATTCCTGCCACATCCTGTTTGGTCCGTTGGACATGTCTTTGGTCCCTGCTGCGTTCAACCTTCAGTCGAATCGCTCCAAAGTCTGTTTGGATGTTGGTCGAGACATGTTTTACTCACAATCCCAGTCTTTTTTATTTAGATAGCATCAAAGTTTGGATGGCAGCATTTCTCAATCCATCTTTACTTTTCGCCAAGTTTACTTCGAAAGGCTCGGCACGTCCTGGACAGGCTGCCAATACACACACGCCTGAGAGCAACAAGAGGTGAACATGCGAACTCCACCGAAGAGTCGGACACTCTAATATTTAGTTTCCAAACCAAGCGATATCTATTATCTGTCCCTTGACTCTTTCCTCTCTTGCCTGGTTGATGACATGTTTGCATATTGGGAGCATGAGGTCGCATCCATGTCATCAATCGCTCTGCTCACACGTCGGTCTGATAACTACACCTGCACCACCGCTTTCTCCACCCCTGTTTTAAGGGTTTCTTGGGATTGTCTCTGATTTCCCCCTCTTTATCCTCACTTGCTTTGACTCACACTCGCACCATTGTTCCTATGAGCAACAACACTCGGCTCATTGGCCCACACACACACACACACCAAGGGGGGGTTCTCTACTGCCACCACTGCTGGGCTTACCCACCGCACGCACACACACACACACACACACACACACACACCGAAAACCAGAACACCAATCTCTGCGTGTGCCCCCTTCTGTAACTCCCCAACTGCACCCCCAGCTGAGCATACGGGGTTAGCTGAATATTCTAGAAGCTTTCAATTTTTCAGGCAGGTCTGCGAACCCCCTCCGTCACGCAGCGCCATCACACTCAAGGGAGTTAGAATTTTGACAGTCGTTAGCAGGGTCATCCGGAGTCCCTCGGGGAGGGGAAGAAAAGAAACGGTTTCGAATTGCCTTTCTGTCTTTTTATTCTCTCTACGTCGCCTTTGCTTCAGTTCTCTGTATGGGTCTGTCATAATTCCACTTCCTGTCTTCCGGGCCTCGGAATACTCATCCCCCCCCCTCAATCTGGCCTCCGCCGCCGAATTCGTCAATCAGCCCAGGCCTTCCATGCTGCTTTTTATAACTTCGATGTCACGCTTCTTACGCCACTGTCAAAAATGGTGACAGAGCTCCAAACCGCTGGTTATGCCAAAGTAAGGCAGTTATCCACTTGTATAATGTACTGTTAGAGCTCTCGCAGGATCAAATAGGGATGCGAAGAAAATGGCTTCCAGCTGAAGGAGAACGAGGAGGGGGGGCTTGCGAGGAAGACGGAGAGGAGGAAAAAATGAGAAAACATTTCTTCTTCTAACTCTTTTGCACTAATATGAATTCCCAGTGAAATGTCTCGCGAAGTAGGTCAATGGGATTTAGAAAGTTTGTGCTGTTTTTTTTTTTTTTTTTTTCATTTTTCCTCCCTCTTCTTCTCATACACACTTGTCAATGGAAAATGAGCAATGCGATTAGGAGAGGGGAAGATGATGAGCTGGAGAGAGTGAAAAAGAGCAAGAAAAAGGAAAGGAAGGGGAGAAAAGAAAGACGGCGGGCTGAGTGGTGGTTTGGGGCTCTCACGGGTCCCTCACCAGCTGACTGAGAGGACCCAGACAAAGGAGCGAGCGAGGAGATTTATATCTGTGCTCAGGAGAAAGGGAGTGGCTCACGTCTCTTCATCTTGATATTGACGCAACAATCTAATTATACTATTTCTCCGGGGAATATGCATATGAGGGTAATCAGTAAATAGAAAAAGGTAATTATTTGCCACAAGTCCTACCCTTTGCACCTGTAAGCACTGCATTGATATACAAGATTGCAGTTTTCCTATAATTCGCAATGAAGATAGTTTATTAGCAGCTAAATTATTTAGTTAATTTATAATAAGTAAATGAATTTCCTAGTTATTGAATATTTCATGTTGTCTGTCAAAATGTAATGAGTTAAGTTTGGTCAAATACAAATTGGCCTCTCTGGGTAATTTGCCAGAATGTTCCTCAGGGTAAATCTCTGCCAGCGAATGTGATTGAACGTTACAATTAAACGTGCTAATTCATTGTCAAAAGCAACTTATCTATACACATGATATATTTGGCGCCTAATTGGAAAGCACATTTAGAAATGGTTTATTCGGTGACTTTCTACATCGCGGCCCTAATCAGAATAAATTCTGCTCGCTGTAATGAAAGAAGTTGAATATTCGTAGTTGGTGCTATTAAAAAGACTGGAAGTGTGAATTATTTAAATGCTAATTAATGTTTTAAGCTTTCCAAGAAGCAATAGGCACATATTATTCCTCAGTTCCCCACAAATGGCTAATTTCAACATTCACTAAGTGCAGAGTAACCTCTTGCTCATATTTCATTCAATCAATTCAGCAGCAGTGGAGGTGCTTTCACCCATGCAGCTACCTCGACTCAGCGATGGAGGAAGATGGAATCCATCAATACTGGCAGACAGTTGCTGGGATTACTAATCAAGTCTTAGCTGGGAATTCACTTGCCCATAGGCTGCAGTGGTGAATCATGGGAACCATGTTTCAGAAATGCCTCTGATGTGATTGTAATTCAGGGAGGAGACGCTCCAATTGTTGCTATTCCTTCACTTTTTTTTTCTTTTTCTTTATTTTTTGTAACAGCGGCATGTTTGATTTCAGGTGTGAGAGTTATTGCCACATAGCAAATCTCGGTTTGAGTCCAGGTTTGGCTTGGGGAGCTTTCTGTGTGAAGTCTGCATGTTCTCACTGTGTCCATAGGGGCTTCCACAGTCCAAAAACTGAAAAGAAAATTGGATAAATGCTGATTTAAATTTGCCTGTTGGTGTGACTGGACCTGAAAAGTTTCATGTTGCATCTGTTCTGCAAATGTTCAGTGTTTTTGTGCTACATCTCCAGGACCTGTGACAGAGCCACAGATATCACATGAACTTCAATCGGGGCTAAAATAGAAAGAGATGTGGCTCAAGTTCGCCTTCAAATCAGCCGGCACAGAAGTTTTAATGTGAGCAGCAGCGGCATCATTCATGTTTCTACAATAGCTTGTTATTCATCATAAGACAAAGGAGATTCTCACTCAGCTTGACATAGATGGAGGAGGGCCACAAGGGTATTATTCACATCTGTTGAAAACAGTAAGCACATCCAACTGGATGTCACGATACTCCATGCTTATTAATGCAAACAAAGTCTCTCAACACAGAATATAAATTGCATTTTTCCTTCACATCGGTGCACAAATGTTAATTGTGTTAAATATATGACGTACTGTGGATAGGAAAAAAAGAAAAATCAGTTTTGCTTTATCGTCACACGAACGGGCTGCAGATTACATTGCACGTTGAGTTGAAAGTTGCGCTTCTCCCCCGTGCCACAAGGTGGCACTGTAGGCTCACAAACAGATACCAGTTAAATTTTTTTCATTATCTCCTATTCTCCTGTTTACTGATGCACACGTGTCATTTCATTTAGCTTCAGCCCTCCAAACAAACGTCTACAATATCTTTCCTTGAATCAGACACACCTGTACACAGTAATACCAAAGCCTAACATTCAATAGATCTCTCTTAAGCTCCTCGGCTCCACGGTGCATTGTTCAGCACTCAATCGAAATAATCCCTAACCTTAACCACAGTATGCACACAGAATCAACAGAGGGGCCCTGGGAGGCTTTTTTTTTTTTTTTTTTCCCGCCTTGTTCTTCCTGTTTTTTTCTCATAGTAAAGAGTTTGCACAGCTGTCCAGGGAACACAAATGGCATTATGCTCTCTTCCTGTGGCAGGACATCTGTTGCTATCAGCTGGCATCAGTTCAGGTCTGCTGAAGTGTTCCCTACACAGTTTGATAGCATCATCATAACTTGGTTGGCCACTGTGTTTTATCTCATGTCGGGAGCTTTAGCTTTGATAGGTGAGGAGACTGTAAAAGGAAGGCCTACGTTGCTGCATAATATGTAACCCATTTTCCATATCATTTACATAATAACATTTAATCTAATCATTTTTTCAAAGTTAATGCGATGTGAATCTCTCCAATGAACACACAGATGTTTCACTTTTTCAAAGTTCATAGTTTATCCGGCAGACTAGTTGGCGTCTTGTATTGTGTGGGAATCCATCATTTGTTTAATTTCATTATATGGAAATTACTCTATATCTATCTATATGTTAATACTGGCATCCAATACTGTATCAAGGCCTGCATGATTACTATTACCGACTAAAAACATCCAAAGAACACAAATGCTTTCTATTTTCTGAGAAAGCAGCACAGCTGTATATCACAGCTGAACTCATGTGACTCTCATTGGATATTGTAAGAGCTCCATGAGATCATACTGACGTGAATGGGAAACTAAAACAATTGAGCTTTCACATAATGCACAAATGAGCATAATAACACTGGTAATAATAATGCTGAGCACTGTTATTCAGGCAAGTTCTTGCGCAGCCCTATGAAGCAGCTGCAGTAGCTTGGCCCAGCGCACTCACAGCTGCTTTGGCCCTCCATAAACCAACTTGTGCAGACTGACTGGGAATTACGGAGGACAGAATACTAATTGTAGTTCAACTAAATCAACACAACCCTGTATGCCTGCGTCTTCACATCCCCAGCTGCTTGTTGGACTTGGAAAAAAAAAAAAACTCAAATTCTTCATCTACACTGTGTGGAAGTAAGTGAGCTCTATTGGGTTGATCCAATGTGTCTTTTTAAAGATCGCACACAAAAAAATAAAGAATAAATCAAGTCAATGGAAGAATTGCTTTTATTTCGATTGACCTGATGTATATTTTGCAATGATCTTGGCATATTCTCTCCCAGAACGGTACATTGTCCGACTCAGCTCGGCATCAGAGAAGTCCACGCGGAATAATCCAAAACGGACACTGAATCCATCGGCCCATTCAAAGTTGTCCATCAGCGACCACGCGAAGTACCCACAGACATCGACCCCGTCTTCTTTTATAGCTGGAAACAAAATCAAAAACCTAGTCAGGTAATTTTTTTGTCTGTGCAAGTCTTCCTTCGATTGGAGATCATAATGAAAAAGAAGATGGCGAAAGAAGAAATAAAAGACGGTGTTGTCTTTCTCCTGTGTGCGTAAAGCTTCCTCTCTGCAAACAGTTTCTCGTGTCACATGAACAGAGAAGAGTTCAGAGACATTGGATGGATTTCCAGCAGCTCCATTTATTGCAGTATTTTATATACCTGAAAATGTAAAAGTATAAAGCCTGGCTACATGGTGTCACTAAGAAAAACTGACACAACAAACACTGTGAGGTGAAATCACAAACCACTGCATGATCGCACAGTCAAAGAAAAATAGTTTTTGGAGCTATTAAGTTTTTGGTGAATATAGTAGAATTTTTGTTTCAATCAAATCATCATGTAGTGTGTACGAATTTCCACAAAATGTAAAAAATAAAGTGTACAAAAACATGAATAAAACTTTCTGAATGTTTCAAAGAATTTAGCGACAGTGCAAAACTTCTATTTTCATGTTGGACAGACTTAAAAAGTTCCAATTTACTCATTTTGAACAATTCAGGATGAACTTATTACCTACAATTTGCCCAATAATAAAAAATACTCTGTTACTGCCGACAGGAACTACAGCTTCCAATAATGTTCGAAGAGCAATTACCTTTAGCCACTTCCAATATAGTGTCCTTGTAAAATTGACAGCGGCGGTCATCCTCAATTTGCAGCGGGCCCACCTGAGAGAATCCATTCTCTGTGATGTAGACCGCCGGGTTGTTGAAAGTGTCCTGGAAAGTCATAGGGCAAATATTGTCAAACAAGGCATCGCAGCTGTCAGGCATTCCGAGGAGAGACAGATTGGTCTACAGTGTGCCGTTTAGCCGCATTTCAACGGTGCCAGGCTCAAACTAATGGTGTGTGACAAGTCGCAACAGCAGGAAATTGCTCGTTTGCAAACACTTTTCAGCAAAGTAACTGTTTCATTCAATGTGACAGCACTAATGAAGCATCAGTGTTTTTCTGGAGGTGTTGAAAGGAGATTACCGCATACAAAATCAATAGGAAGACGCTAAACAAATGTCAGAGTATTCTCCTTGTTTGGTTGAAGGCGATCTGTCTTGTTGGTCAATTTAGTTTGATTCTTAGAGAGAAGGAAAGTGAAATGTGCGAATAGAGGTTATGGCTGATCTTTGGGTCATGTCATTTTAGCCATGTGGAATTGATTAAACTATTAGGCGAATAAACAAATCCTCAAATTGTTAGAAAATTTTCTTAGTTTTACCTTGATATACTTGAGAAGTTTTCTAAGGCCGTAGGGCACAACAGCCAGCCACGACACCCCACAGATGGGCCAGGATGAATCCACAACTTCTTCTACATGTCGGTCACTTTTCATACACAGCATCTCTTCACCGTCTCCTCCTGCTGTCACTTTGCGGGACGTGTAGTAGTTCAACGCAAAGAAGTCGGCTGTTCCCAGAATGGCAGGTTCATCCTCGGAGAAGCGGGGCAGCCTTGACTCGCCGCCGTGTTTCAGCTTTTCGCTCTGAGCGTCTACAGCGGCTCTCATTATTTCTGGATAGTCCCCCGTTACAAACACGGGCCAGGCGAACCATCCCAGTGTGAACGCAAGGGCACGTTCACAGGCGGCGATATCCTCCTCGCAGCCCGGGTGTAGCGGCTCAATCCAGTCACTGTTGATGGCCAGAGACACTGCACCCTTCTGCCGCGGCCTGTAGAGAGAGTCATAACTGTGCCAGGCCATGGCGTGGCCACGCAGCATGTTGTGCCCGACCAGGTAGGCCGCAGTACCTTTTTCTTGTAAGCCCGGGGCATGGGTGCCGTCTTCATTACCCAGCTTGGCGCACACGTACGGCTCATTGATAGTGATCCAAAGTTTGACACGGTCCCCAAATGTTGCGAAACAAAACTTGGCATAACCGTCAAACAGGCCTGCAATCGCTGGGGACTTCCAGCCCCCCTGGTCCTGGAGAGCTTGAGGCAGGTCAAAGTGGTAGAGAGTGACCATCGGCGACACATTGCAAGACAACAAGTCATCAATCACTTTGTTGTAGTACTGTACACCTGTTGAACAGACAGAGTCGGTAATAAATAACAGGTCAGTACATATTTAAAGCAGCCATATATGCTTGGGTTTAGTCATCCTGCTTGGTATGAGAATACCTTTTTGATTGACATGCTGTGTTGTCCCGCGAGGCAGAAGACGGGCCCAGGAGAAAGACAGGCGGTAGTGCGTCAGTCCAAGCTGCTGGATACACTCCAGGTCTTTCTCCCACAGCTCATAGCTGTTACAGGCCACATCTCCATTCTGTTCCCCAAACACTCTGCCTTTCTCGTGACAAAACGTGTCCCAGATACTCGGTCCCTTACCGTCTGCCTGCCAGCCACCTGAACAAGCACATAAAGGTTGTTGCATTTCATCACAGATGGGACGTTGACATACACGGAAGTTTCTGTGGATTTTCAGGGGCTTTATTGTGACTGTATCTTTTGCTCGCATGCACATGGATCCATTGTTTTCCATTGCCTCTAATTTAACAGTGTTTGCCACATTGAAAGTATGGAGCTTTGTGACAAAATTAAACATAAATCCATCCCACAGGAAAACTGGATGGTTTAAGTAAATGTCTGTTGTTCTTTCAACAATATTTCATTCATATAGAACTGCCAACTAAACAAAACAAACATGGGAGCAAATCCCGACACTTTACATCTAAGCAAACTTTGCTTGCCGGGTCTGCTGTGATGTTTGGGAGGTGATTTAGGAATGGTGCCCATAAGTTAACAAACAACTTCTAATTTCCTTGTAGTCTTCAATTTAAACGCTCCATTGGCTGAAACTTGAAAATCCCCCCATACACAGCGGCCTATAATTAGCCCACTGGAAAAGAACACATCTTATTGGTCGAAGAGAAAGTGTATGCTGGGCATTTGAAAAAAGCCCCTCACCTGACAAGTTCACGAGAATCAATCGAGGAGTTGTTTAAACATTTTTCTTAAACATTGCATTGATTTCTTCTGTGGCCTTTACCCAAACAGAAATATAGAAGGGCATCTCCAGATGCAATAAGAATCTCCTGTACAAAGGGGAGAAACCCAAGGATACAGTGAGATTGAAGAGTACACTGTAGCCTGTAAAGGATCATGTACTGACTCTAATATCCTATTGCACTACCAATCACTTCATGTAAAGGTTTGTTTATCTCCATTACCTTTTAAAAGACACGTGTTCGCGTCACAGCAACGTGTTGCTGAGATTAAGAGTTATAACCGACTTCAATCATGCTATGATCTGATATGTTGGCAGTATTTCCTGCAGGGCCTTTTTGCAACGTTAAACCTGACATGTGACACTCCTGTAAGGATCCTTCACTCCTGCAGCGTGGTTGTGTTTACTTACCTTCTATTTGATACGCAGCAGTTCCCGCTCCCCATGCAAAGTCCCGAAGAAACATGATCTCCGACATTCAGGACTGAGCTAAAGCGGTCTTTGTATAGTACTGCGGAGAAGGTGTTTTGTAGTGTTTGTGCCTACTACCTATGCCTACTACAACCTAGTAGTCGTAATGATCATGTTGTTAGGAAGAACTTCGAAATGAGAGGTTCAGGGGACAGATAAACGTTCAGGGAAAACTCAGAGCACAATCCCAAGTAGGTTTTTTCCCCCCTTTATGTTGGCCTCACTGATTAAGAACAACAATTAAAACCAAAATCCACATCAGCTATATCGTTATAATGTATTAGTTTCTAATGGAAATTGCGTGTAGGTCTCTTTAGTTTTAAATTACCGGAGAGTACCTGAATGCATCATACGAGGGTACGTTCCTGCGTGATGACGTCGACTGCCGTGAGAGTTTGCCATTTTCTTACCGTTTAAATAAGTAATAAATAACAGGAAAAAACTAAATGCTACGAAATATTTCGTGTTTGGTGTTAGGAATATTTTTTATTAATTCTCTCTTTGCAAATGCCAGGTTATCCAAACTTAAAACATTTTTTTAAATAAATGTGACAAAATACATTCTATTTTATTAAGTTATAAATCATGTACACTGAAAAATGAACACTTAGTCCCCCCAAAATTCTAACATTTTGCATTGCCAATGTTGCAAACAGCATCTTAAAAAGAAATACACTCAATTTTAATACCAAAGCCTTGTGACCGTGCCCTTGAGTGAACATCAAGCTTTAGAAAAATATATGACTGGAGTTTGAGATGAAAGAATAGCCTCAAGGCAAATGTTCGCTGGCCTGTGCTCACTTCAACGCTATCCACTAATCAAGTTTTCTATGGGATGAAGTGACTCACCCGACCCCATCATAACAAAGAAAATGGATTGTGTGCCAAAAGGCAAACAAATCCTTATCAACCAAACCTCCGACTCATCATCCTCTCAGAAGTGCAGGATTCAAGGGGGTTTTCCCATCTCCATGTGACTTCATCTTTCATGGCTTTAATGTGTGCAGCAAACTAGACCCTACTTGTTGCAGCACCAACAGTAAAAGAAATGCCATGCCATTGTGAGAGGAACATGTTTAATTTGTGTAAAAGTAGTAGCAATGAAACCCAAAACGGCAATCAAATGTAGGATAATGATGATAACAACAACTACAATAATAGTTTTGTGTAAAGTACTTGTTGAAATAAAAATAAAACAGAATCAAATGATTACAATAATTGTAGAAAATTACAAAAAAAAAAATTGAGCACAACAAACGGAGACAAAAAGTCACACACAAAACTGTTGGGTAAGAAAGGCCATTTAAAATTCGACAAATACATTTGAAATGATCACAGTACATTTGGAGCACTTTTTTTTTTTAACTACTGTTTGGCATTTTGATGGATTTACGTTTGAGTCTGTTGGTAATGGTGGCCGAGAGGCAAGAGAAGTGGACATGGAATGAGAAGTTCCCAGGTTTGAATCCCATTGTGGGCCTCTGAGCATGACCTTTGACCTCATCAACTCTCTGGAGCACCTTTAGGTGGCAGCCTAGACATAGGATGGGAAAATGCCTCTTCCAGGGGATAAATAAAGTGTCATTAGTTTAATTTACAATGCAACGTCACCCCTCCCTTGATTTTTATATTTCAGAATACAATGTTGACTTGTTTCTTGTGAAAAGGCACGTAAATAATAAAAAAGTGTAGTGTTTTTTTATGTCCTGTGCAGATTTTTTTTACCATTTAAGTTGGCTTCCATAGTGCAGGGGTGTCAAACATAACCACCAAGCAAACTGTAAAAATTATTATCAATAGTTTTCTCAATGTTTTTATAACGTATACCCTCCGCCACAACAATGAAAAACTTTACAGTGTAAATTTGAAGGTTTACAAAAATGAGTTACAGTAGTTCTAAACTTAAGATCACGAATTTATACTTTTAGTCTGAAAAACGGAAATGGTTGCTGTGAATTTGTCGTGCCCGTGATTTTACTCTGAAAGGCGGAAGTGTTTTTTGTTGTCAACTCGCCGAGCCTTGATGGCGGAGGACTGGGACCAGGACCACGGGAAGAGGACTTTTCAATGGATACTAAACTAGTTTTGAGGACTTTTCGTACGCTGGGGCTCCCGCTACAGCCACAATAACCACCCCGGATACGATTCTAGGTGACGTGAGTCGTTTCATCCACGCTTTCGTCTGGAATTCACCACTTTCTTTGCGTTGGAAAAGTGTATTTCTTTTTCCTCGTCAAAGTAATTTCCTGCTGGTGCTCATGGGATAAACGGTCTCCTCGCTCCTATTTGGTTTACCTTGTAGTCCAAAGTCTAGAGAGACTGAAGCCGGAGTGGGTTTCCTGAAGTTGGATAGCCTGGGATGACGGCGGCCGCCAACCCGGGGAAAAGACAACACGGAGTCGGACCCACGCTATGAGCAACAAAGAGCGGCGGTGATAAACAACCGGGAAAGTTATCGAGCGGACGCCGAGGAGAGTCTAGCTTCGGTGGGTTCGTCGACTCGGGGGGGGGGGATGAACGCGGCACCGGGATGGGAAGGGAATTCTAAATGAGTCGTTTTTTCCAAACAAAGGAGGACACCTCTGTGGGACTGAACGCCGCCGAGCAAAGGGAATGGAGGAGGAAGGCTCGCTTGAGCCGAACGTCTCGTTTTTGTCCGCCCGCGAAGTCTCCCTCTGACGGACTTCCTCCACATCCACTCGCTCCCCACCCGCGGCTGCCCGCTTCCCTTCGCCCGCGGTGCAGGCTGAGAAAAATGAGGGTGGATCGGCTGCAGTTGTTTGTGCTCCTGCTGCTGAGTGACTTCTCGGCGCGGTCGTCCGCCTGCAAATCGTACGACGAACGGCCGAAAAGCGGTGGGAAAAGCCTGCCGTCCGACAGGAAGGTGGTCTGCAGCAACATGGAGCTCCATCAGGTGTTACCCCCGGACTCCTTCCCCAACAGGACGGTCACACTGTGAGTACACGGGGGACCCCCCGATTCTACTGTCATTTTCAAGCAGATCCTTTCACTCAAACCTAAACAAACACAACAGATACTCCCCCGCGGTCTAAGTAACTGAAGATAGTTTCATTCCAAAGTGTTTTCAAAAGTCCAGGATGATTTGTGGTCGTTTTCCAGTCCATGTCAGCCATACATCACCGTTTCACAGCTACACACTATAAAATGTAAAACACCATGTAACAGGAACCATCTGTCTTCCTGGACTGCAGCAAGTCATTTTTCAGGAAGATACTCTGGCCACTAAATTAGTGCTTTATGCGTGACACTTTACATTTACAGGTGTCAGTCAGAATTCATACTTCAAGTAACTGACAGTACTGTAGGGAAGTAAGCAGACTATGTATGGCTCTTCCACATGCCACAGAGGCTACTGTTTGTTACCTGAATACATTGATGGGTTCAAACTATGTCTTCTTTCTTTAGACCAACAGAATAGAGTAAGTGTAGTTTTTTCTTTTCCGCAAAACCACCATACTCCACTCTGCTGCTCATTCCTCAAATGCATAGCCCTTACAAATGAGGCACAGTTCCAATGTGAATTGAACAGGCTTACAAATCCTATATGACTTATTTACGAAGACATTTTCTTTTTTTTTCTTTTTTTTACACGTAGTTTTTTTTTTTTGTTCTTTAATCAAAGAAATGATGTTCGTACAATTCACAAAGTGACCAAACCACCGCAGCTCTACATCTCTCACCAGTGCCACTGATTCACTTTGCCCACACTCCTTTGCAGTACATTTCTGGCTCACCATGGAGCGCTTGACAAACCAGAGAAAATGACACGTAAATACACAAGTAAATAGTGAGAAGGTCCAAGCTCTGTACCCGGTCACTTGTGCTTTGTGGTGATGAGGGATGGGGGGGGGGGGGGGGGGGGTATGAGAACACCAGGTCAGTGTGCTGGAGTAGAAAGCAAGTAATAGACTCTGAGGAGGGAAAGAAAGGCCCATGTCTGTTTTGGTAAGTGAAGGGTTATAGGGCCATTGCAGCACATTTAAGTGGCTTACCTCAAATCACATGTACATTGGTTTAGAGCACTTTCCAGAGTTTTTAGATTTACATCTATTTTCCAGATTGGTTCGTAGTCGTTTCAGGGTAGCAATAAACTGGTGTTAGAGATTTGAGAGTTGTCTGATTAAACCTTGGTAAGCTGCAGTTTTTGTTCGGGGCAGTTTGGTAACATTTTAATACTGATACGATCCTGTAGATATTTAGAAACAAGAATGAAGTCAGGACAGTGTAATGAGGGAGGAGCTGTACACCAAGCAGCCACTGAACGGTTAAGAATCAACCACTGGTACACATTTTCAAACATGCTCCCAGGCCTTTTAGGAAGCGATGTTTATGATTGTTCTTGGAGAAAATTACAATATTCAAGACAATGGCAATTAATAGTTTGTAACTGATTTTATTAAAGATTCATTGAGACTCGTATCCAATTTTAAGGCTGTGAACTAGAAACTTTCAAATGTGTTTTTGTCAATATAAGGCCTTTTACCTTTGAACTGTAGGGAGTTTAAACCTGACTTTAAGTTATTGAAATATCCTTAGTTATTACTCTGGTGTGTGTGTGATCTTTGCAAGTAATATTAGACAATTGTTGGGTTTTTTTTCTTAATTATCACGTATTAAGAGGAGAGCTTTGCTTTTTCTACATGGGATTGGGTCGAACATCTTAAAAGTTCTGACTTCACTTCCACACAGAAATGCACCATCCACTGTCATTTTCGTCTGTTATGTGTCTGTGACTAAATATTTACACAGAGCGCAGGTGAAAGGGTTCCATTACCTGGAAATGTCTTTGCATGTGTGCTTCGTTAAAGGGTATGATTGCGAGTTACAGCAAGTAGATTTCATCTGGAAAGAAACGTCTCAATAAATCTTTCTCCAATCAATTATCTTTTATAAAAATTGCAACCAGAATTATAAAAAGTAGAAATATGCTGGTCTGTTTTAATTGTGGTTGCACTGAATTATTGAAAGTATTTGCGGTTTGGTGTGTAGTGAACTTGGAATTTGTCATCCTGCATTGCCGGGGATGGACAAGAGCTTGAGTCACATGATTTTAAACCAAGCTCCAAACAAGAGATTATAATTAGAGAGACCACGCAGGACGAGACTCTAAGATATCCCCCCATCCTCATGTTTTTACATATCTGTCAATATTTGTTGACGACAATAGGAAGAAAACAAGCTAACTGAGGGGAACGTCTTCACAGCTCCCCGTGGACACAAGCACCAGTGAAACAGTAATTTTGGTTGGCTGCACAGTTTTTCGGGTGTTAATTTATGGCTTGTAAAATCAGCGAGCCCTCTCGGAGGGGTGTGTCAGGCCTGTTTTACTACACTTCAGCGTCTTGCGGTGGGTTGACCGTGGCCTGGTCACAGCTGGTGTGGACTGCAGCGAGCTGAGACAGGAGTCTGCTGCCGTGAGAACCCTCTCCCAGCCTGGAAAATGATCAGCCCCGATTTCTCCTTGTTAAGCTCGGAGTAGATCCCACCCATTTCAGCTGCTCGCTCTTTATGTCTGGGCTTGAAATAACTCCAGGAAAGGTAATTATCTAAGTGGATATGAATTTTGGTAGCAACTCAAGTGTGTGATTTTGTTCACTCCTTTTTTGTTCAGGAATTGGAGGACAAAACTAAAAGTTTGGTAGTTGAAATGAAAAAAGATCTATGATTCGAACTACATAGGAAAGGATTCTGTACTCTTGACTTTCCACATTAAAACATTAATTACATGAAATCTAATATTTAAGCTACGTCATACTACTCACTGCAGGGCCAGCTTGCCATTCCTGTTAAATAGAAATTGAGTCCGTTCTTTGAAACCCATTCCATTAATTTCGATTCTTTTTTTGCTTTAACGTCTAATTATATTATCTCCAAAAATCTGTGACACATTTTAATACAGGCTCATCATTCAGAAATAGGCCAGATCTTTTCCCAAACCTCTTGATTTCCTTTGGCAGCGCTTCATTCTTAAGAAACTCTGTTAAATGTGCCTGTTTGGACAAAATGATTGGTGACATGAGTGGCATGGGCATTATTTCCTATGAGTACTTCACTGTAAAGAAAAAGCAAAATGAGCAATGCATTCCCCGCATTTGTGCTGCCTCAATAATACCACATGCCTAAGTAATCCGAGAGGAAATGACAAAATGTGTTTACAGCTGGCCCGTCCTCCCATGTCAGTGTGGCCCGCAGCTAAAATACGAGGGGCTGAATGTAACCTTTACCTCTCCTGGAGCAATAAAAACGGTTGTGTGAGTAGCCTGTATGGGTGTGTACGTGACTATTTATTTCTGTGTAAGTGCTTCAGTTTCAGCCTGCA
Source organism: Lipophrys pholis (assembly GCF_963383615.2). Classification (NCBI taxonomy): domain Eukaryota; kingdom Metazoa; phylum Chordata; class Actinopteri; order Blenniiformes; family Blenniidae; genus Lipophrys; species Lipophrys pholis. The sequence continues at coordinate 18,802,757 of NC_137646.1, read as the reverse complement.
TAACCACACAGATGCAAAGTGCCTATATTTAAGCTTTCTTGACTCTCAGCTCACATTTCCTCACGGGGCTTCTTTTAGCACAATCGGGATCTGTTCATCGGAGCACCTGGGCTGGCCGGTGCACATGAACACACCTGGTTTTTGGCCCTCCGTCGAGCAGCGCAGGATTAATGTCGGGAAGAGAGCAGGGATTTCCTCCCTCGCTGCGGGAAAAAAAAGTGTGCTCGATTTGATGACACATCCGAGCGCAGTAAAGCGTCTTGTTTTACAGCAGTGCAAACTGGGAGTTCAGGCTACGGTACTCTCATCTGGTTTCCTTGAGATTTCACTTCCTTTCAGGCATGCCCGTGGAATTGGATTACAGGTGTTAAATATATTAAAAAAGATTCTAAATTCAGGCACATGGGTCTCGAGTGTGGTCGACCAGCGTGTCGGTCATCTCATTTATTTTTCTGTGTCATGCCGGGAGCCTTTGAAGAGCCCGTGTAACATATACACAGGTTTCTGCTGTCATGCATGTCCTGAGATGATTTCTTCTGTGCTCCCCAGGCAAGCTGTCAGTCCAAAGGAATGCTCCTGTTTTTTCATACAAAAGACAGTGAAAATCCAGAAGGCGAAGCACTGACAGCTGCTCATCTTGTCAGTTTGCAGGGTTTATTTCACAGACCAGTTGAGCTTTGACCTTCCCATGTTGCCTTGGGTATATTCTAATTCCAGACAAGAAAATCGGCTCCGTGCATGGACATGAACTACGTGCGGTGCCCTCGTGTCTGCGTCCATATTCCTGCTCATCCTGGTTTTATCCCACTGTTTGCTTGGTGGATATTTTTTCCATTCAGGCACACGGCTATGAGGTTTATCAAATGCTCGACCTGTTGAATGTTGAAACAAGATGTTCTAAGACCAACAATTTACAAGAGTGAATGGGTCCAAGAAATTCTGGATTACCAGTACCCTTTTGAGCTCACCCCAACTCGTATGAATCCCTATATAAGACCTGATATCCCCTCAGCAACATTGGAAAAAAATCTTTTTACACTTTTGATGTCCAGTTGTGATACCTGGATCATTTGTGAAATAACTAAATGTTGGATCTCTGTGAGAATTACTTTGGCATGTTACAGCACCTCGGGCAGTAGACCTGTTTCTTTTCCACCTGAGCTAAAGGTTTGCTTTTCCATTCTTTATACTCGGAGGAAGTCATCCTAGAAGGGTTTTTATGAGCTCAGCTGCAGCTTGAAACTTATTTGAAAACCTGCTGAAAAGTTGCAGATCTCAGCGCTGGAGAGTTCTTTGTCTGAAAGCCTCCTGAGCATAAAGAAAGTGTTGAGAGAGCACCACTTGGCTTTGTCCTTAAAGCACGATGTGCCCATGAGGGGAGTGAGTAGTTGTGGATGGCCATTTTCTGCCTCTCCCTGGATATATTATAGCGTTTTTTTCCCAAAGCCATATTTTCTGAAACACAAAACAAGATAGGATTAGTTTGTGCAGCGTCATATTGACTCACCTGAAATCAAGATGAAATCTTGGCTTGTGCATTCTGTTGCTTTGTTACCAAGAGTGTAATTTCTGGTTTTAGAGACAGTTTTTCTTTTCCCTATAAATGTCACCAAGATTTATTGTATATGTATCAGTTGACAGGATGTGCGATTTGGTAGGGTCCCCCCCCACAGCTTGTTCTTGCCTTGAGCTAAAGCAGGTCTTATCTATGCATCAAGATAAGGGAGACCCCCCCAATCCTCTGAGGCCTCGCCAGGGGAAATTTCAGAGCTTGGTCCTCAGTCAGGAGACCTCAGGCTGACTTCCAGAGACAGACTGGAGGCGAGGGAAACAGACGATCTAGTTTCATCCGTCCTGACTGCAACAGAGACGCTAGTAGGAAGAGACCATGATTTGCGGTTCAGTTATCTGCATTTTGGTGGGGCTTTAAGTTAACACTCCACTGCAAGAGTGTGAAGAAGACTTAGTTTTGTGGCTAAAGTGGAGCAGTTCCCAGCATGCCGAGGTCATACTCCTGTCATGAGGAAGAGGGAGGGACGGGCTGTAGTCGGAGGGGAGGCATGTAAAGAAGGAGGAGTGAAGAAAAGCCAAGAAATGAATGGCTCATGACTACCTAGAGAACGGACTCTGACAGACTTTGCTTGATGTGGAGAGTTACAGGGCTTGAAATGTGCTTTTGTGTGACCGGACACCAATAAGTTACAATCTTTTTTTAATAGCTACATGCCATAAATTTATGTTGCACGGTGCGAAGGACAAACACCATTTCACATCCATCCATCCATCATCCTTCCATCCACCCACCCCAGTTTAATTCGTTTTCACATTGACTCAGCTATCTATTAATGTTAATAACCATTGATACATGCAGGACTAGTGTGAATGTAGGCCCGTTCAGGCCTGGCGTTAGCATGTATTTCAGGTGATCCGATCACAGCCCTCACTTAGACCGTTTACACTTGCCCGTATCATGTGTTTTGTCCATATCGTGTGTTTGGGGCTAACCTCTTGATATTGGATTGTGTGACTACCTCTACATCCCTTCCACGAAATGGTCTGGCGTGCAGGTATGAGTCATCCAGCTTGCACTGGACGGTATCGTCTGCTCAGGCTACTATAAAGTACCATGTCTTGGCAGACCCCCAGGAATGGAAATCAATGTTCTTTGCCATAGTGTCTTTGAAATGTTGCAAAGACTGTATAACAAAGACTGGCCAATCTCTTAAACGAAAACACGGCACACACTGATGACGCTTACATATGACGTATTGTCCTGCGACACCACTGTGCCGGGACGCATTCGAGACGCATGCAGTTCAGATTGCAAAGCCCATGTGGTCAGATGCGTCCCTAACCACCTCGGGAAGTGGTTTGAACGAACGCGCTTTGGTGAATGTTCATGCTTTTCTTTAGGGCTCACCACCCAAAGTGCTTGTTAACACCAGATCTAAATGGGCCCTGTGTTGGATTCTGTCAGCTTGGCTCATGTGATTTGAACCAAGGACTGCCATAAATGGGGAAATTTAGCAAATGCGGTCAAAAACAACTCTCAAACGTACAGGCAGACATATGATTGCCACACACAAAGGCTCCAAATCCACTATCGAGCAGTCTTCTCACTGTGCGGTCTGACTGAAAACCACATGTCTAAATTCATATCCTCTGTGGTAAATGCATCATTTTGGTATGTACAGGATTTATATCTATAAATCACTTTTGCGACCACAGGCTTGGGAGGCTTAAGCATCTCTGCCGATGTCATCAGATCATGCGAATACAGGCCAATGATAGAATTTGCTGTGTTGTATATCATCATGTCTTAACATGTACTATTTGAGCTTTCAGAACTCTGAAAAACACTGGAGCTGTTTGTGTGTGTTTTCTCTCTGTGCGGCTGGAAGCCAAACAGCAAATCTCTAGTGATTCTCCCCTGTCCAACCCTGTAATAAAACAACCCCTCAACTCTCTGTAATGACTCCAATCAGGCCCCTGGTTGTGGTGCCACTCACATGTATGTCACCCACCACATCCCCTCCCTATTGGCTAGAACACATCTGCTAACCACAAAGTCCCTGCTTTGGTTTTCCGCTGGGAGTTAACAGCGCTATTGGTTTCCCAGACCCTTGGGTAATAGTTTTGGTATAGAGACAAGGACGCGTGGGGACACGGACAGAGATAGTGGAGCCTTACTTGGGAAGTTTGTATGCAGTAAATCAGCTTTGCCGAGAAAATAAACTGGATAATAAAGTGTGGTTTATTACCTAGAGAGGAAGTTATCAAGAGTATACATTTGCACTTAAAAGTCTTTTTCATGGTCTCCTTTTTTTTTTTCTGTGGTGATAAATTTAAACAAGCCTATAATATTTTGACAGGATTAGTAATTGTAAGTGAATATTTGAGACGCTGTGATTATATTAGTTTTTTTCAGTACATTTCCTGCACATACAGTTGTTGATTTATATCTCTGTATTTAATCCAGCATTACCTGTGATTGATCCTCACATAATGCGCTCCCAGAGTATACAGAGAGTGGGTTTTTGTTTAAGCATGCCTTTCCATAAACGGAGACAGCTCCTTATGCTGAAGTAACCCCAATTAAAGATTTACTTTGTTTTTTTTGTAGCCATACTGAATAAGCACCATCTATTTTCGTGCTAGTTTCACGTCTAGTGTGCCACCAATGAGTCACCACTGCTGCAAATATGATACTTTTACCTGTTTAAGTCCTCAGATCTCTTTCTAAATCTCTATCTTACCTCCTGTCTGGAGCGATCAGGTGATGCCAAAGGAAAGAAATAACTAGGTTGATGTTCAAGCTGTTTCTTTGTCAGATCTCCTCCTTGTATCAGGCAACACTCCGGAGGACAAAGAGTGAGATTTAATATTGCTACCTGTCAACAAGTATCGTTGTGGCATTATTCCACTCAGAGAAAGACACAAGATCTCTCCGACTCCACCGTCACACTTAATGAAGACATTCCCAGCGGGTGTTTTTACTGTTGTGAAAGCTGGCACCAGCACAAATTAAACTGGACTCGGTGTGATAAGTTGACGCTAATACCTTACCTGCAATTGGCATGCAACACAGTATTTTCAAAATGGCAGGTTTAGAGCAATAATACTTTACTTAGCACTTCTTTTTTTTTTTTTCACCATAGCTGACATCCCTTTGTGAAATTGATTCATATTAATGTGATGTGCACTGAATATCTTTTGCTCTCTGGCTTGTATTTATAATTTATTTTCTCCACAGGATTCTAAACAACAATAAAATTCAAGAACTCCGAAATGGATCCTTCCTCGGACTGTCTGCTTTGGAGAAATTGTAAGTACTTTTGTTTTTCAGCTTGTAATTCAATGAGAGAAATGATGTGTGTGAGTGTTTACAGCGATAGATCCCATCGTATTTAAAGTGAATTTGTGTCCTTGGGTTAAGATTCGCAGCCTCACAAAGGAGGAAATCTCTCTTTATTTCCTTTTGGCAAAGCAAATAGAGGCCTGTGATATATCACCAATGCACATCACACATGTGGGGCTTGAGACCTGTATTCAAAACCCCTTACACTATTCTGTATTATATACAGCAGTGCAATAGCAGGCGCTATCCATCACTCTACAAGTGCAGTTTTGGTTTGTGCAGCAAGGAAGTTTGTACAACACACCTTGGCGTCATGCCAGTGGAGCATCCAGGTCACAGAAAATGAGAAGGCGTCCGTACGGCACTGAGCTTCAGTTGAGGACGAGCGTCTATGGTGGAAGACGGGATTGCACAAGAAAGGGCTAATTATAGGTATAGCCCCAAGGGTTGGTAGTTGTCTGCCTGGTGACATCCTCTTTAACATACAGCTGCCTGGGTAATCGCAAAGAGTGACATAAAAGATCAGTAACGGCTTCTTCATAATATAATAATGATAGCAGCTATTAAAGTCTATAAAGTAAAAAGTAATTCACTATGGAAGCACTACGTAAGGAAAAGGGGAACTCTGAAGCCATTTATATATCGGCCTCTGTTCTTCAGGATTCCTTTAACAATGGAGAGCTGTCATTCATGCCATGTGAGTCTTGAGAGATCGGAATGTCATCATTCCTGCAGAGGATTCGAGAAAATGGCTGTGGGCCTGCACAAATGGGCCATGGGTGATTTATCACTCGGGAATGGCTCCATGCAGATAAAATAACCAGACCATTAATGGCCCTGCTTTTACCCAAGGCTACAATAACACATGACTGCATTGATATGGAATCCTGAGAGCTTGTTTGCTTTACCATTCTTCTCAGTCTGGTTCAGAAAGCAATAATATAGAGGATGTTTGAGGCAGAACTGGTTACATTTAAATGAGTAATATCGCCTTTGAGAAATGTTTCAGATATAAATCTGCCACCAGGCTTTGGGTATCATTTGTCACACATGCCTGTTGTTATTTTGTTTTATAAAAAAAAAAAAAAAAAACCTACAGACATAGAACTCTCCCATAACACTGTTTTTAAGTCGGCTCCTCTGTTATTAAGTAATTCGTCTCCTGTGATTGTTTATAGATTTGCAGGAGAACTCCATGTGGGCTCTCGAATTGGCTCAGTTTCTGAAGCTAACGCTGACAGGTTAAACATGAAGCCGTGCACTGAATGTGTAAGAAAAAAACAACAACATCTTTGATCTCTCTTTCCCAAGAAAGCCTTTAAGGCACTTGTGTGTTGTGCCTCTGAATGGTCAGTCACTTGGGTTGTAAACTCGGCTCTCCCCGTCGTTACGTCAATGCAGCGGCAAGTTTACCTCCACAGCCAGCTCCCATTGTGCCCATCAGACCTCACTCCACTACGGTCCACCCTCAACCACTGAAGCGAGATCTCGAGATGGCTTGCTTGCTTTTGTCATTGTAATGAGGCCAGAGGTGTGAGCAGAGCAAGACACACACACACACACACACACACACACACACACACACACACACACACACACACACACACACACACACACACACACACACACACACACACACACACACACACACACACACTCTGTATGCTGAGGCCTGTCCCTCTCTGAAATGTTCCTTCCCTCCTTAAATCACACTCCTTCCTCTCAAAGAGGAGAGAAAATGCAGTATTAGTCTGTTTGAATGCTCCATTTTGTCTTGCACCTCTCCCCCCCTCCTGCTTCCACCGGCCCCTTTTTCCCCCTCTCATGTTGTCCACAAAGAAACTCTCCCTAATTTGGACTGCCTAAGTGCAGTGGTGAGGACCGAGACAGCAGCTGGCTGTGAGTGCCAGAGAGGGGTAGAGAATCGATTACGCCTATCCGGGCACTCTGCGTGAAATTGCAAAGTAACTGTGGAGACCGTTGTGTTTTTGCCAGGGCCAAAGGTGTCCCGGCTTAGAAAAAAGCCACACAGAATCCCCCATTATCATTCTCCTCATTGAAATGGGAGCCAGGCGAGGCGACTGTCACATGCTAATTCCTTTCTAAATCCACTGTTGTGGAGGAATGCTCATTGTGGAAGGATAGCGGCACTAGTATGTGGTGTGTTCCCGTGAACTGACTATTGTCAGCTATGAATAATAAAAAAAACAATGAATGCAAGTTACCAATAACTTAAAGTTAGAATGAAATGGTTGTGAAACGTTTCAAATGAAGAAATGTATAATAATAATCATTGTGATACTGAGTTTTGTTTTCTTTGCAAATAAAATGTTAATTTGATTTAAAAAAAATCTTTTGGAGGAAATTTTGGAGAATGAGTCACCCATTACAGAGCATGAACCACAGAGCATGGATCTCAGTTCTCACACTGCACAAATGCTCTGCCTCATTATTATTCATCAAGTAATCATTTTTGGTTAAATGCCCCACTTCTGAATGTTTATTTTATTTTATATTCTTGTTAACAGCTATTAGAAAGTAGAAATTAGAAAGAAGAAAATGTGACGTTATGAAAAGGTGACCCCTATATCCCCTGATTTTTCCTGCTGCTCCCAAACACTTTGCAAACTACTGATCTGAGACTCGACTTGCAGTTACTACACGATGCCAGAACCAATCATGATCAGTCATTTTGGTGGTTTTACACCATTTCTCTTAAATAAAAATATACCATAAATCATCAAAATCATCAGTCCATGTATTGCATTTTCCTTTCGGTGTAAACGGCACGCTTCGGAGGATTGTGTGTGTACTTCCATAAATGTCTACAGCTGCAAAGCCGTACTGCACTTTGGTATCGGCTTGAAAGCAGTTCTGGAAATATCCGCCAGACCCTCCAACTGGAGCATGTCAGGGAAACCTGGAGTTTTCTTGCTGCAGTCACAAGTTGCCAGGTCATGTGTGGTCTTTGGTTAAACACGGACACGTTTGTCTCTGACTCCTCATATTTTTATCCGCAAGTATTGGAAGAGTACAGAACCGCAGTCTCTTTTCTTTGTTTATAGTGGCGGGCCTCGATGACAATTTAGCAACCTCTCAAATGTGATTGATATTAGATTTGATGTTAGAACTCCTGCAAATACTGTCTTGTTGAGGTGTCGGTAAACTGAACCTAATTCTCCGTAAGGCACATTTCACCACAGGGTTGAAGCAGCTCTATACTTTGATTTTTGCCGTCTCGCACAAAAAATATGTGACGATATCTTTGACTGTAGCTTACAGTGAGAAGGGTTAGCAGAATACAGATGTTCCTGATGAGTAAATCTGTTCATGAAACCAAAACTTTAATTGAGACTAGTCCCCTCATCCAGAAATAGCAAAACTTAACTACAACTTCAAAACAGTCCAAAATTGAGTCCAGTTTGTAGTTTGGCATTTTAGAAATTGTCCCAAAATACTGAAGCCTTTAATCACAACCTTCAACAGTCATATCGGTTTTTCAAAGTTTGAGACACTTCGTGTTGCATGGACATAAGTGAATATAATTTTGCATCCATGTACTCTGACTCGACAAGTTCCAAATGTTCGAACAAGTCTTATTTATTAATTTCAAAACATTGTCGTGTAAACTGTAAAATTTTATGAAACAAACATACAAAACAATGCATTTTCACTTGAAACGTTGTCGTTGAAACGGGGCCTAATTTATCTGCCGGAGCGTTGCTGCAGTAAGGGGAGGCTGGTTCTTGTCTGATTTTGCTGCAGCCCCGACTAGTGGCAGGAGGGTGCATGACAGTTAAACTGCACTTGGGTTATACAGCTATCCCCACACATTATTTTTGCAAATACAGACAGCTTGATGTAATCTCTGACCGTATCAGAAATTTGACGGCCATCGTCTCATTACAAAGCACGTCCCGACTGCCGTCACTTTAAACTTAACTGCTTGAATCTCTATTGTGCTCAAGTTATTTATGTCTTGAATGCACAGGTGGTGTACGTAGTTGACGTACAGAATAGCATATCATATATCGTTTTTGTGTATTTAAATCGGTCTTGGCGACTGTCACTTCTGATTAAGTGGTGAGCAACATCTTGCGGAGCAAATTTACTGTCGTACCCAATTGTATTAAATCAATGTTGCACAGTGTAGCAGGTATAAACGTAAAAGATTGCTATATTTGCCTCGAGACTAAAGGAAAAATCGCTTAGAGTTTGTACTTGGACGCAGGAGATTGAAAGTAGATGAACTTCAGAAGCACGAAAAGTCGCCTGTTTTTGAAACCTGTGCTCCCTTCACACCTGGCTCTCACTGCTCGTCAGCAACCTCTAAGAATATTTTTGATTTCTATGTCCTGATCCCTCATTTTTCACTCACCACTACTTCACAGGGAAGCCTCGCTCACTTCAAAAGTTTTTTTTTTTTTCTTTTTTAACAAGCAATAGATTTTCTTTGTCTGTGACTTATCTGTGGCCACCTACCCACCTCCAGATGACAGTTCCTTGACATCAAACGGGCAGAGTTACCCAAAGGCCCTTTGTGTGGGCTCAGGTGGTGACTAAAGAGCCTCCTGTAATGAGTGACTAGGCAGTGCCAGCGCAGGTGAGCGCCGCAGGAATTCTGTGACCAAGAGCCTTTGAACCTCTGGTGAGGGAGGCTGTGTGTGGGTGTGTGAGAGCGAGCCGCAGTGCGCCTTTGAGGGTCAGGTCGTCGGTGATGGCAGATATGTACTGATGACGGGTTGTTGAGCTCAGAGGAGATCTGGGTGTTATGGTTGGGATTTAAAAAAAAAAAAAAAATGCACATACAGTTGTTAGAAGTTTATTGTAAAGGGCGGTGATAGCCTCTTTCATTTCCAAATCCTTTCTTTACAAATGGTAAAAAGAAACATTTTATCACCACATCAAAGGATATAGGGCTCTGCATTTGATACAATTCAACATCATTTTTTTATTGATTAACACAGAAAAGAGTGAACATTTTCTTGCAGTTTTCACTTTGTTTTTAGAGTCCTTAGCATTTCAAAAAAAAAAGAAAATTCTATTGAAACATATTTTTACTCCTGAATGTAAGTTTAACATTGAGGTTAAAGCTCCGTTTACACGACGGTGCTCAGAGCCACTGAAAATGGAACTTTTTGAAAACCCTCCGACTCCATCTTTCCACTGATTAAAAACCCTCAACAGTCCTCTCTATTTTGATGTATAAGTCGCATCTGACTATAAGTCGCAGGGCCAGCCAGACTATGAAAAAACAACTATAGTTAGACTTTAGTCATAATTAAGACATCTCAACCTAGAAATGCTGTTGATTATATAGTAAATACATTTTAAAAGCCAGACTACATCATTCTGTGTTTCTCAGATGTCTCCTTTTGTGTGATTATAAGCCGTCCAAAAGCAAAGTTTAAAAAAGGCTGTAAACTGGAAATGTGTAACCTTTAACCCCCAAACTTTGAGAACTCCGTGATTAGCGGAGCTGTTGCAGTTCTGCTTTGTTTTTGTCTGAAATACTCATGACCTCAAATCTGTTGTTTCTTTTCTGTCCTCCCACAGGGACCTGCGGAGTAACATGATCAGTCGTATTGAATCAGGCGCTTTTCTTGGCTTGCCGGCACTAAAAAGACTGTGAGTATTGGTGGAGTTTTCGTCGCTTCCCTCTCTCTTTAATGTGGTTTCCCAAAGTGTGCATGTACCCTCTGGAAATTTCAGAGGGGTTTTTTTTTCCCCTTGCTTTTTTGGTTTTTGCAACAGCTAAAGATCTGAATTCCAACTTTTGAAGGATTATGTTACACTTTAATCATATTCCGTGTGAGCAGAGTAGTAGTTCATGAGACAACTTCTATCGCTTTTCTACTAAATACATAGTTTTGTTTTCTATAAACACCACATTTCTACAAGATTATATCTCGACAAATGATCATCACAGGTGCCTTGTTTTTGTTTGTTTTTTTCAAACATGTAGTTATATTATGTTGCAAACTGATTATAAGATAAACTGATGGAACTTTTATGCTTATTGTGGCAGTTTTTAAAGACGTTAGCAGATTATAAGAAGAGTTAGTACTAATTATTGTTTGGATAAGTGCCTGATTGCATCAATTGTGCTCAGACCGACTAGTTTATTTCAATCTAGCGTGCGTGTGCATGCGTGTTTTTCCTAAAGGTTTATCCAGTGTCCATAGGGGAGCATGGTCAAGAGCGGTCTATTTCCACTACCTTCTTTTGTCTGGCCCTGTGCCAGAGACCACTGCAAACAGTCTGAGGCCTTCTATATGTTCACATACTCTGAGAAGGAGGAGGAGGGGTTGTATAAACATGTGTGGGATGTCTGCAAATCTTTCTGTGGGGATCAGTTCAATACATGGAATATGTAAAGCTACAAGTTTTTGCACCAGGTCCGATGTAATCATGTAGATGTGTGTTCCCCATTTTGTGTGTGTGTGTGTGTGTGTGTGTGTGTGTGTGTGTGTGTGTGTGTATGTGCATGTGTGGCTGGGTGAGAGCGAGCGCACAGCATGAATTGGAATCATCTGACAGTAGCCGGTGGCTGCCAACACAAACTCGAGCTTGGCTGCTGTTGTGGAGCAATAAGAGCGAGACAGGAAGGCAGGAAGGCAGTCGGCTCCTTGGCTCCGACCCGACCTCGTTTCCCACTCCTCCCCCAATGTATATTCATGCCACAATCACAAAGATCCATGTTACTCTATATGTCTTCTGCATATTAATGTACACACAGCCACACACTCATGCACAAGCTATTCCTGAAACACTCTCCATAACACCAGAGATCTGTAATCTCACATGGAAATGCTTATTCTCGAGTACAATTTTGCGTGTTTTGCCTCAAGGGGGAGCAAAGTTTAATTGGCCCCACCTCCCATCTGAGATAATTTCAAAGGGTAGTTGTCAGTCACTGAGCTGTGAAAAGGAAGGAGCACAGAAAAGAAGAGGAGAGCAAAGGAGACGATGAGGCAGAGCCGGACCCTGGGAATGTAAACATAGAAGCCCCGGCATCAAGGGTTGGCATTCGCAGCTATGTATTCACTCTGCTTTTTTCACAGTTTTTGGGGGGGGGAAATAGGAGTATAGTTATTTGGCTTTAAGGAATGCCCAAAAATAGATGGTATTCAACCAGTTTTTGTGGCATTCTGATGTCATAACTTTCGCCAGGGTCTGCAAAAAGCCTGAAAAAGTTATGGAGCTTGGCACATAGCGCACTAGCCCTTATCTTTGACTCTTCTCTAGCCAGTGTTTACTCCCCCCATCTGTCTGTCTACCTCTCCTCACAGCATTGCCTAATTAGAGTTTTCCCTCATTTCAGGACGTGCCATTTGGAGGGCTGATTTATCTTGTATGCCTTGTCGCAGAGCTCTGACAAGGGCGTTTAATGTGAAGGCGGCAGGAGTTGGGATAATGCGGGTCCTTCACATCAGACATTACTCTTGTTGCATTGGAAAACAGCTCTTAAATTAACACATCTGACAGGGAAAATTGTGTTGAAGGAAATTTAAAACAAGTTTGTAATTTAGATTGCTATCTTCTTGACTCCTTGATCAGCATACCAGAGAGCTAACGGCTTTGTATTTTCCATTTGAGGATATTTAAGATTTAACACGTCTGTCATAATGTAGTTTTTATCATACCGTCGATAGTTTATGGAAAACTTTTGAAGTTCTAACGATTGCATAACATGGCTCTCATCAAACGTCACTAACGCTGGACTATGGATAAGATTGGATATAGTTTTTGCCTGCTTCATAGGGCCCACTCATTTCAAACTCATCAATCCCACATTTTAATTCAGTTTTTTTGAGGACATAGTGCAATAAATGTTTTTAGATCATTGCAATATGATTCCAATCACAACATAGCTCTCTTATAGTGCTTAACATTCAAACAAAAAGAAACAACAATTCTACTAGGTTTCCACATGACACTGGGAGTCGTACGTTTCTGACTTCAGCATTAATCATGTCTAAAATAAAACAAAGAAAAAATCGGTAATCAATACAAATTCAGGACTTCGTATTGAACATATAACATCAATTTCATGAAGCCTTGACCTTTAACAAACCCAGATGGACACATCTTGTGGGGCTGTTGTTGTGGTGAGATGAGCTATCTTCTAAGAACTTACATAATCACTGCATCTCCAGGTGAGCAATAAACTGGCCTGAGTGCGGGAAGCACCAACAGCACCACCAACAGCAGCAGCAGCAGCCGTTAACATTTACAGCAAGAGATAATGTCGTCTTAGGGCCTTGTTGGAGTTCAGACCACTCCATCACCTTACTTCATCATGATTAGGGTTATTTTTCCAGACTGTTTGCAGGGGTTATCATCTGCTATGTGCAAACTGGATGTGTTGTGCTTAAGTGAGTGCCAATCGATCTTTAGGGCCAAGTTGTTTGGATATACTTTTCATTTGCTGAGAGTTGTGGATGAACTTTAGGTATCTTCACTTCGCACATACACACACAAACACACAATGTCCACACAGTTTTGGATGGACTAATCCGTATGGACACTTTGGAGCGCTCGGTAACACTTGGATCACTTCGGATTCAAACGTCTTTACTTTGCATTCCTGCAACAGCTGAACAGTCTCCACACAGTCCTAATCGCATTGAGCTATTTTTTGCCCCTGCTCTTCGTATCATTCGCAGCACTGAAATAGTCCCGCTGCTCTTAATTTGCTACATGCCTGTGGCTCAAAGATACGGCCAAGACTTTAAGTTAAAAAAACAAACAAGCAAATAAATACTGTGATATACGGATTGATTAGGATTCTAAAATTCATAATTTGATCATGTACACATTGGCTGAAAGTAATAACGGTCACCATTTTGTCTCAGGCCCCTTGATGTAGCTCTAACTCTAGTATTAGAATCCAGGCGATAAAATAGGAGGAAAGTATGCCTACAGTGAGGTAACCCCCACCTCCTCGCGCACACCAACTGTGTTATCCTTCCCATGGCACACAATGCTCGCACAAATTGGCAAGCCTGCAAAAAGGCAGCCTTTCCCTCCTCTTCCAAGTGGAACTAATAACCTCACACAGTAAATTCCCCAGCTGCTACCTTAAGGACCAACACCAATAATTACATAAATGCTGGGATGTTAGCATATGCCTGCCAGTCATTTTCCAGGTATCACTTTGTGTTAGGATCATATTCCTGGAGCACCCCAGGATACGGTGTAGCTGGTGGGTTGAGGTAATGATGTCTTTTTTTTTTTTCTTTCTCTCCGTATTTCTTTTTCTGGCTCTTCACTGAGACACGTGTGTTGGGAGACTGAGGTCTGTTTGCTTTGACTGTTATCTCGAGGAATTTATATAGGTTCTTCTGTCTTGATTGCTTTAAGATGTAGACACATAACATTTACGACCAACACATTTAGATTTAGATCTTATCGATATGTGAATGAGTACAGCAAAAAATACTACACGTGGTATAAAAGTGACACATTTGCTGTGTACAGTTTGTTTCAGTTTTGTCGTTGGCTCCAGTGGGTAGTTCAGTCTCAGCTCTCCCATGTTCCAGACACCAAACACAAGCTTTTAAACATGACAGAAAGCTAAGGAGCAGAGGCCAGAACCCCTGATTGAAATGTTTTATAACTGCTGGGTAAGTGTGCTAAATGAAATCTGAATTAGGATCGAAGCGATTAGTGGCAAACACCCTTTCAGTCAATACCCCATCCTGAGTTGTGATTTTAAAAGCGCGCAGAAGCTTCCGAACTTACCAAAGTTTGAGACTGAATAACCCTGAAAAGTACATTTGAGGTGGTAAAGTAAAGTGTGCAACAACTTAAACTGCTTTTACACATCCAATGAAATGTTGAAAGGCCGAGCCTTTAGATGTGACGGTGCTGTCACCTGGTGACACAATGGGGCTCTCCTTCATGTTATGCAACTTAAAGAAAAGAGGTTTGATTAGCCTTTTGCTGACTGAAGGAAGTACATTCATGCCATGGCCACATGTTACAGTTTTCAAAAGAAGAAGAGTTTGCATTGAGCGTGGAAGGAAAGGCAGGAGGTCTCGAAAGGACTCTGCCGTATGTGACAAAAGTAGTGGCACCTCCTGGCGACATATAAAAACTGATAAATGGATTTTACTTCTATCGTGCATTTTACCGCTTGAGCAGTCTCAAAGTGCTTTTCACGATCTGTCACATTCTCTCACACACCAGTGGTGACAGCTGCCATGCAAGATGCTCACCTACTATTGGGACAACTTGAGATTCCTCGTCTTGCCCAGGGGAACGTTCTCACATAGTCATGGTGATATGAGGGATCAAACCACCAAGTCTGGTACGAGACGACTTGCTCTACCCACTGACCCACAGCCACTCCGAACTGGAATTATCTGGAATTTGTCAAATGCAATTTCTCCGAGTTAAAAAAAAAAAACACAGGGCAACTTACTTCCGTTCACACATACGGGCAATGTAGAAACCCAAATGGACATCAATTGTATTTTTCTTTGGCGAGGAAACGCCCAACCCAGACTCAAACCAATGTACTGCAGTGTTATAGTTGCTGATACATTTTTTGCATTTTATATCTTCACATGACCCAGTTTGATCCCATTGCTACACGTTGTGTCAATGCGTTAAGTCAAAACAGTGAAGAAGTTACACTCAATATTTCACAGTATTACAGAAACGTTCCTCCCTTTCCTAATCATTTCAGTCGTATGCATAAGAACTCCTGCAACCTTTCCAGTAAAGAAAGCTCTGTGAGCGTGAGCATTGTGCTTCGCCCAGTCATCCTGACATGGGGCTTCCTGTGCATATTTCCTCCCCGCACACATTTCAAACTGTTTGCACACCCAGTGCAATTCACGGTGGCGGAGGGGCGGCAGCGGCTCCTTCATCAAGGCGTCAGCCGTCTCGGACTATTCTATCTGAAGTTTGTCAGAGACATCATGTCCCGTCACATCCAGAGGAGGAACATACACACTCTTGGGGCATTTAACATTAATCATAGGTGATTAATCACCTCCAACAGTGTTACGCTGTCTTTGATGTGGCGGTTATCTGCAGGCCCATGCAGACATTATCTAAAATCACCTTGGAAGTTGTAAAGCTGTCAATTTGAAGTTCTGGTATCTCTGTCTCAACCTGCATCTCTGAGACTTGGCTTTTATTTTTAATCTCCATGACTTGGACACATCTCTTCATTTTTTTTTCTTCTTTTCATCTTACAAAAAAGAAAAAGAAAAATCCAGTCCTAATGAGACAGCTAATCACTCGCCTTTTAGACCCTTGTAGCTGTCAGGATTTTCAAAGGTCTATCAAATAAACTATAATCTCCTCTTCCATGTGTGTACTACAGAGACCTGTCCAACAACAGCATCGGCTGCTTTAACGTCGACATCTTCAAGGGCCTCACCAACCTCATCCGACTGTAAGTCATCTGTCAGGTGGAAATTGCATGATGCTTTCTTGGAGATTGACTCAAATTGAACATCTTCCTTCCCCAGGAACCTTTCAGGGAACATGTTCTCGTCACTGGTTCAGGGGACTTTCGACAGCTTGGTGTCTCTGAAAGCATTGTAAGTATGATCAGGAGAGGAGTCGAAAGCACCAGTGTGATTGATTGGTGGACTAGCACATCATTTAATGGTACTTAGTGACTTAGTGTCTTGCGTTGTTTGTTTCTTCCTCTCACCAGGGAGTTCCAGACACCTTACCTGCTGTGTGACTGCAACCTCCTGTGGCTGCTACGTTGGATAAAAGACCGAAACATCGCTGTAAAGAACACCAAGTGCTCATATCCACAGTCCCTCCAGGGTCAGCTGATCACCTCCATCCGCCCAGAGCTCCTCACCTGTGGTACGACCACACATACAAACTATTTAAACTTTTTCGGAGACATAAATTTGACACGACAGAAAGATGACGCCCTAAAATAGTGAATATTCTTTGACACCCTTGACTGATTCATTCATCATTTCACTGACGCTTCATCTGATCTGTCATCCATCCCCTGACAGACATTTTGAAAAGCTAAAATAGGACGTATTGAAAAGTGACCCAAGATTACGCTGTCAAAATGGAGCACTGTCTCTTTAATTTCTCTGTTTTGGTATCAGTGAAGCTGGTATTTGGGGAACAGGGGCTTGTGCAATGACACTGGAGATAAGACAAGGGCTGCCCAGGCCACAGCTGCCTTTGTTTGTACTTGCTCATGTCTTATCAGTTTGGCACTCATCTCAGTGAGGGATTATGAAATACATGGCATAGATTTAGCCGGAGCCGGTGGCCTGACATGAATGACAAGTAGCACTAAAGTACCCAGAAATATCAGACACCGTTTTAGCTTCCTGCTGGATCAAATTATCTCAGGAGCTGCAGAAAATCAGTACCCTTTATTATTTTAACACATTATTTTTACTAGACTTAACTGATTTGTCTGTGGGTTTTCTTTAGATGCGCCACTGGAGCTGCCTTCCTTCCAGTTAACTCCATCCCAGCGGCAGGTGGTCTTTCAGGGAGACAGCCTGCCATTCCAGTGTCAGGCCTCCCTTGTGGCCGAGGACATGCAGGTGCTTTGGTACCAGAATGGTCGCATGGTCAAGGCCGACGCAACCCAAGGGATCTTTATCGAAAAGCGCATCGTGCAGAACTGCTCCCTGATTGCAAGGTATTATGCACAATCGGCTTGCTACAGTTAATCAGGTGAGTTGCTTGAGTTGACATGCAAAGATAATTAATCCACATTTTCCTCCCTCTTCCATCAGCGCATTGACCATTTCAAACATCCAGCCTGGTTTCACAGGGAACTGGGAGTGTCGCATCAGAACAAGCAGGGGCAACACCACACGGACCGTCCACATTGTGGTGTTGCAAAGTTCAGCCAAGTACTGTGTTCCCGAACGCGTTTCCAACAACAAGGGCGAGTTCAGGTAAATATAGACGCAGGCACGGGTCATATCACTATGTGCATAAATAAATCTGTGCTACTTTCCCATTTTGAAGCCTGAAATTCATTCTCAGAAGGCTCAAGATCAGACATTTTGATGTGTTATGACAAAATTGGTTCCATATGATCAGCAAACGGCATATATTCACTTAATACACCTCAATTCAGGCCTCTTTCTCTCTATTAAAATCCTGATATTTCCTACCTGTTGTCGTGCAGCAGTGTTGTGTAAAGAGCACCCCCTTGTGGTTAGATAGTAATATTACAGAACCACTTCAAAAAAAGGTGATCTGTGAAGTTACTACTGATGTGGCACACATAATGGCTCTCAGGACACAGTGTTAAGGAGAAAACAAAAACACAACATGTACAATATACATTTTTTTATTTTGTAGATGGCCACGCACCCTGGCTGGGATCAGAGCTTACCTGCCCTGCAACAGGTTGCCCTCCAGTGCGAGCAGCTACTCGGGCAGCTCTGGTGAGGAGCAGCGAGCGTGGCGCTACTGCGATCGCGAGGGACTGTGGGCGGAGGAGGACTACTCCCGCTGCCAGTTTCATAAAGATGTCACGAGATTTCTTTTTGTCATCAACCAGGTATGTGAACGTATCTGCTCAGGGTGTTTTCTGCCGTTTGTGCTTTCTCGTTGATTAACGCTGCGTTGCTTCTTCTTTGCCTTTCCGGATCCTCCTGCTAGATGCCTCTGAACGAGACCAATGTGGTTACCAGAGCCCGGCGCCTGTTGCTCTACACAATAGATGCTGCCAACTTCTCAGATAAAATGGACATTATCTTCGTGGCCGAGATGATTGAGAAGTTTGGCAAGTTTGTCGAGAGGTTTAAAGACGTAAGTTCTGCACCGCCTCTGCTTGTTTGTTCACATTTCCAAGCCAGCAGCAAGGTTGAATCGATTAATTCACAGCAGCTGTTTGTTGTCATGTTGTTTAATGAGAAAGAATGTTGCGTCGAGACTTTGGGCACAGCTGTGAGCCGACAGAAAGGAAAGTTAAGGCGTGTCTATCATGTGCTGCCGGCGAACGGCACCGGTGTAATAAAAGCAGTCAAAGCATATTAAAGTTTAGTAGTGTGACACTATCCTTGAAATGCGTTTCCAATAGTCACTTAGCGACTTCAAGAGCCATGTCAAGCATCGTCCTTCAGCATTCATTGAAAGCTGCCCGAGCACGTTTGTATTTCTTGTGCTTCCATTAAAGTTTCTGCTTTCCTGTCTCCCAGCTGGGTGAGGTGATGGTCAGCATGGCCAGCAACTTGATGCTTGCCGACGAACGAGTGCTGTGGATGGCGCAGCGTGAAGCCATGGCGTGCTCGCGCATCATCGCCTGCCTCCAGAAGATTGCCGTCTACCGCCTGGCCACGGCGCAGGCCTTCTCCTTGGTGCGCATGGTTAACACTGTGTCGCCATGTCTTTTGTTAAAGCAAGGCCTCGTTTTTATCTCTCATTTTGTCCTCCCAGACATCCCCCAACATCGCACTGGAGGCCCACACTGTCAGGATCAATGACTGGAACGGCATGACCTGCATGTTATTCCAGAGGCCCACGCCAGAGCGAACGCCCGGCCAGGATCGCCAGCTCACGTTCAAGTGCAACACCACCAGCTCTTTCTCCAGTATTCTTCACAAGGTGCTGGTTTGTTTTGTTTTTGTTTTTTTTATGATTTTTCATTGGTCCCGATTCTACCGAATGGTCCCATTCGGTAGAATTGCAGCTTTGGAATGACCAAATAAGGAGATGTATTTCTGAAATTCAGATTATTTGTGATTCTGATTTCGTTTGTCTTTTTCTCCCCATAGAACACCATTATTGAGGCTTCCCTGCAACTCCCACAGTCTCTCTTGACCCAGGCGGTCGTCCCTGGACAGACAGAAGACGCGGTGTACAAGCTCCACCTTCTGGGCTTCCGCAACGGCAAGTTCTTCCCCTCTACTGGAAACTCGTCCCATCTGGCAGACGGAGGAAAGAGGAGGAGTGTCGCCGCCCCGGTCATCATGGCCAAGATAGGTACGTCATGTTTTTGATTTGAGCTTTTTTAGGTTTGTTTTCCATAAAATGAGGAACCATCCTGAATGACTTTGGATGACAGTAGCAGTATGCAAAGAATTGGAGGATCTGCACATGGAGGCTACTTCCTGCTTTGTGCTCCTCATCAGATGGCATGTCGCTGCGCATCCTGAAGAGCCCCGTCAACATCACCCTGCGGCGTTTCGCTCGCGGATCGGACGCCGTGTCGGCCTCCTGGAACTTCAGCCTGGCAGGGGGTCAGGGAGGGTGGCAGAGCGACGGCTGCCGCATACTGGAGCACCACGACAACTTCACCGCCATCTCATGCAACTCCTTGGGCAACTATGGCCTGCTCATGGCAAGTTCATTCTGAGGCACAGCAACATGTGGCCGTCACATTTCACTGTGGTGATCAAAGCACTGACTTTAATTTCCTTCACTAAGCTCGTGAGCTCAGTAGTTGTGGTTCGTAAATTAACAGGCACTTTGTCGTGGTTGGCAGGGACTCATTGTAAGGTGTGCGAGTGTACAATTATTGTAATCATATCTATCACCTCATCGCTATTGCAGGACTTGAGTGCTGTGGAATATTTCTCCCCAAGCATCCAGCCTCTGCACCCAGTCATCTACGCCACAGCAATTATACTCCTCCTCTGTCTGATCACCATCATTATAAGTTACATCTACCATCACAGGTAAGATTACGACATTAAAGACGCCATTAACAATCTGCTGGTTGTTCACGTTTAAAACCCTGTACATTTTCTTTCAGATTATTATTTTTTTTAATTCAAACTTGTATGAAATCAATTGAAATGTTGTTTGTGTTTATTAAATTCGCGTATTACGACCTCAAAGGGCTCACCAATATTTTACAGTTCTGGTGTCAAATCTGAACAAAACTCCATCCCAGCCTTTATTTTTTTTCCCCCTTATTTAAATTCAGTTTTCCGCTGTCTGTCATCCTCACAGGTCTGTCAGCGTGAGCCGCAAGTTCTGGCACATGTTGGTCAACCTCTGCTTCCACATCTCCCTCACATGTGGGGTTTTCATCGGCGGCATCAATCAGACCCGATACTCAAGCGTGTGCCAAGCAGTGAGTATGCACCCACCTGTGCACGCTTACAGGCCCCCTGCTGTGCAGGGACCCCCTCCCCAGGCTTGATAGTCAGTACTTGGGGGAAAATGAACAAGTGTTTCAGATGTTTTCAGAAGGAAACAAAGTTGATAAAGTAGCCTCTGGCTAAGTTCACCGTGCTCATAAAGCTGGGGAGATGCACAGTAAAAGATACATTGAAAAATGCAGTAGATGGTTTCTATAGCTTGCGGCGATCTTGTAAATCTCCTCATGGTTTGTTGCACTGAGACACTTTCCTCATTCATTTTTAATGGCACTGTATCTGGCAAGTATCTAGATTAAAACGTTGGCAGCCAGTTCATTGTTTATTGATTGAACCCCCTGTGGCATGAAGCCTAAGTTTCAGGGTGACGATGGCACTCTTCAGCGAGAATATTTCCAAGCAACATGGCACTAATCACACCTGGGATAATGGCAACGGTGGCCTCGGGGATAAATGAAACAAGCTTGTAAACAGAAGATCACCAGTTCACATCCCACTGCAGATGGGTCACCACTCATATCTCATCTGCAATCATTCCTAGGTGGGCATCCTGCTGCATTACTCCACTCTGGCCACTGCCCTGTGGGTGGGTGTGACCGCACGCAACATTTACAAACAGGTGACTCGCAAGGCCAAGCGTTACGAGGAGTTGGACGAGCCCCCGCCACCACCACGGCCGATGCTGAGGTTTGAGCTTTTTAATCACATTTCAGCCGGGAACTGTCACATATGCTCAAAGGTTTGTTGGCATATGTGAGAAAATGCTGTTAAATGATGCACCCAAAAGTAGAAGTAATCATGATTTGCTGCACTATAACACAATGCAAAGGTAATGAGGAGAAAAGAAAGTAGGATTTAGTTTGACTTCTGCACTCAAGCAGCATAAACTTAATGATGGTGTTTGAAAGTACTCTAAAACACTTTTCACATGTAAGCACTATTCGTTCGTGGATGTAGGCCAGCTCGAATTCTTCTGTCTCTTGATATAAACCCAAACAGGCTATATAGTTTTTCTGGTGTAACTTGATGCCTTCTTGTCGGTTTTGCATGACTGTATGTCCAATTAAAGCTATTCAGAATGTGACTTCTGCACCAGGATTTGTTATTCCAGCTACAGTTGTTAACCTCATTAGATAAAGATATACTGAGTTACAGCCATCTTTACTTGACATGTGTTTTCAGTGATCTAAATGAGATGTGGAGAGTTTTGCTTTGTTTCGCGAAGCGTCCACAAGGTGTCAGTATTGAGACCTGAAACAAATCAGGGCCTCCCTGTCCGGCTTGTGACTAAACAACAACCACCTCTTTTTGCTTTCTTCTAAAGGTTCTACTTAATTGGAGGAGGGATACCAATCATCGTCTGTGGAATCACTGCAGCAGCCAACATCAAAAACTACGGCAGTCAGACCAATGCACCATAGTAAGTAGCCCCTTTATAGCTGGTAATTATGTCTAAGGTAAACCGCATTTAATAAAGAAGCCTGCAAGAGCTTGTTACACTCTGTCCTCTGGAGGATTTGGCTTAGTTATCGACCAGACTGCACCGCTCAAGTGAATAATGGATATTTTTATGAGGGAAAAGTTTATTCCCCAAAGTTCTGATTATATTGGCCTATTAATGATATGTGCATCCAAGCAACACGCCACTGCTGCCAGTTTACTGGGAGCTCCCCCACCCCTCTCCCGACAGTGGCAGCTGTTTAGATTGTGTAGTGTGGCCGACTAATTGAGAAATCTGGACCCGTATCTGTTTTGGATTCTTTAGAGTTTAATTAATTTCTTGCGAACAACACACATTCAGCCTCTGTTATTAAATGGAATGGGACAGGAACCGTGGAAGTGAGATGCAAATGTTTTTGAGTGTGATGATAAACATGTGGACTAAAGAAAAACAATGAAGATGAGGTGTCACTCAGAATTACAGTTTTTTTCGACTCCACATGATTTGAAGTTCATGCTGAAAGATGAACCTGACATGAGAATAGGGTCTGAATAGAAAACAACCTCCTGTTTGACACGGCTCGCGTTTGTTGAATATGTTGAGAACTGAATATTAGACCCTGATAATAACACGACCCCGCTCCAAACCTATTTTCTAGTATAAACACAGAGTAATATCCAGACCATCACTCTTTAGGAAGCTTTGTTCCTTTCCTCCTCCTTCTGAAATATTTAAGTCTCATCTCTCTCTTCTTCTCCCAGTTGCTGGATGGCGTGGGAGCCCAGTATCGGCGCTTTTTATGGCCCAGTTGGATTCATCATATTCGTGGACTGCATGTATTTCCTCAGCATCCTCCTCCAGTTACGCCGGCACCCTGAACGACGTTACGAGCTCAAAGAGCCGACAGAAGAGCAGCAGCATCTGGCTTCAGCGGCAAGCGAGGCGGGACCAGACGGTCCCAGCAGCCAATGTCACCCACTCACTCTCCAGCTCGAGCCCCATGAGGCGTCCTCCTCCGTCTTGTCCGCCCCGCACACCGTGCCCGTCTCGGCCCTGGAGAACGAGCACACCTTCCCCGCGCAGCTGATGGGTGCGGCGGGGGCGTTGGGCCTGTACGCCGCTCTCTGGGTGTTCGGGGCCATGGCGGTGTCACAGGAGCATCCTTTCGACCTCGCCTTTACCTGCCTGTTTGGGGTGGCCGCTCTGGCGCTGGGGGCGTTCATGGTGGCCCATCACTGTGTCAACCGACAAGACATGAGGCGCTACTGGTCCCAGGCGTGTTGCTCGGGGAGGCGAGCGTACTCCGCACAGGAGGACACCCTTCTGCCTCAGTCTGGCGTGGCCATGACCTCCACGGCAGGGTCTGATAACAAGGCAGATGGGGAGTCGACCAGGTGCGGTCCAAGCAGCGCGGACTCTTCCTACACGAATAAAAGCGCCCCGAGCATGCGGACGTCCACCCACGGCAGCAAGCTGACCAACCTGCACGCAGAGGCGGCTCAGTGTAAGTCCACCTCTGTACCGCTGGCGACCAACGGCACCGCCGTAGTGGACAACAGCCTCACCGAGCACTCGCTAGACAACGAAATCAAAATGCACGTGGCGCCGGTGGAGGTGCAGTTCCGCCCGATGAACAACATCGGCAACCCGGCACCCGTCAGTAATGGACACACGGGGAGGCATCACAAAAACAGAGCGCGATCGCACAGGGCGAGTCGGCTCACCGTGCTGCGCGAGTACGCCTACGACGTGCCGACGAGCGTGGACGGCAGCGTGCAGAGCGCCCCGCACAGGAGACACCACCACTACGACATGGCGGCTCGCAACAGCCGCCGCGCTGCCTACATGGCCTACAGGGAGCGGCATCAGAGCCAGCTGCAGCAGGACAGCAGCGACAGCACCAGCCTGCCGCGGCGCTCCCGCTACTCCGAGAAAGGAAGTATCAGCCCACTGGGGAACGGGACCGTGGTAACCGTAGAAACTGAGCAAATGGCCTCCCCTGCGGCGTCGAGCTCGAGTAAAGACTCCTGTCCTGTAAAGCAGCACGGCAGCGCCGAGCTGGAGAGCCAGGCCAAGTCGTACGGGATCAACCTGGTTGCTCAGAACGGCGGCACACTTAAAGAAAACGGACAAGCAGTGCCTTTGATGAACCCCGAGGGCACTGCGAGTATAAAAACTGGCTTGTGGAAACATGAAACTACTGTGTAGCAACAGTTTCCATCCCAAAGACTCCACAGCAATAATACGCTCACATTGTGAAACTGTGAAATGTCTTCTTTTTTTTTTTCCATTATTTGATTGTACAATTCTTTTGTGAAAAGAGATAATTATTTGATTATTAGCCAAAAAGCTGCCACTGAACTGTCTTTGTAGATACGTTTTTGTAAATGTTCTATTTTTGATATTATTAATCCGCCACCATCTCACCATCGGAGGTCTTTACGACACGAAGCAACCTCGTCGGAGCTGTGGCCTGGAGCTTTTCTTCAGTATTCTAGTGTGCGCCCCCTCCCCTCCACCACACACACACACACACACACACACACACACACACACACACACACACACACACACACACACACACACACACACACACACACACACACACACACACACACACACACAGTAAATAAAACAAAAGTTCCATTTACAAATTGAAAGTTTTTATTCTTGCGATAACACCACCCGGTCTCATCACACAAGTCTCTACAGCCACTGCAAAGGTGAGTCAGTACTGTTTTGTTCCAGAGAATTATTCTCCCTGACAATGTATGACAAGCTGGTAATTGGGTTTTTCGCTGACCTTCTGGTGGCCTCGGGTTCCTTCCTCCTCTGTGGCGCAGCACCCTAATTGCAACTGGCAGTGGCTATAGGCGCTCGCTCTCTGTTTTTTCCTCCCTGTTTGCGAGCAGATTTTGACGAGCGCACCACACATCCTGGGCTCCAGCTGACTCCGTGCCCCTGTTTGTGATTGACAGCTGACTCTCGGGGTGAAGTGTAGCCGCCTTGAGAAGAAAGGATAATGAGAGGAGTGTGTCTCTCTTCTTCTACTCCCAGCTTCTTCCAATCCCCGTCTCCTCCACAGCCAGCAGCTGAACCGGAGTCCCACTCGCAGCTTGACATCTCTGCTTTGGGAGCGAGAGCGCATAAGAGAGACAAAGAGTGAATTGACTGCTGAAGGACTCCAGAGATGGATCAGTATCTCTTTTTGCGGGGCGAATGTCGCTCTGTCAACAGCCGCAGAGCATCCGGTGTCAGATGGGTCTTTCCTCCATGTGTGAGGATTCGTTGGTGGAGCAGGCGGTCGGAACTCCTGCACACCAACACATACATTGGCTTGAATTACAACTGAAGGACTCCTGTAATAAATACAGCAATAGAAAGTATAAAAAGTTCTCAATCCACAAGGAAAATAAGTTTGGGGTCAAATCCTATTACAGCCTCCGGCCTCATAATATCCTCAGGAAGTCTATAATTAGCCAACAACTAGAATGACAACCACTGTGATGGACTGTATTGAAATTAGAAGTTTGACTGTAATGTGAAGTTACTTATACGAGTACTGCAGCTCGTTTCCTCCATTCCGGTTGTAGAGCTTGCCGTCTCTCCATTGCAGCATAAAAGATGCTCTCCAGAACAGCGACAGTAGATCGTAGCCGTCAACGTCAGCTTCCCTGTTTTCCAGCCGTCCATAGATTATAAAGCATCTTCCTCCTTACAGATTGAATTGAACGGACAGACCCACACAGTGCTGCCCGGTAAGTGTTTTCCAGCTACACTACAATAATGCAGCCGTGTGCATTGAGGCATCATTGAGACAGGTGTAACTGGGACAATTTGAAAATGGCGCCAAATACTACTTGATCTTGCAGAACAATGTCTTGGAAAATAGTTTGACGTTGCTGGAACCTCAAAAAGTTCTTTGTAGTTTACACAACTGATGCAAAAACGCATGGCCTGGGGCCAAAAGTTGGCTGAGGACCCACATTTGACAAAGAATAGAAAGAAAGAAATTCCCTGCAATTAAATACAACACTGAGACAAAGGTCTGAATAGGAGATGGAAACAATACAGCAGTAAAGCCTAGAAACTATTGTCCAAATATCAGCACAGTCAAACTATTACATATAAAGGTGTGTGGGGACAAAGAAGCAACAGGCATTTTCCATTAGGGACTGGAGAGAAAATCTGGCTTTGACACTGAAATTTAGTTTTTTTTAAAGGGAAATGTGAAGGAACAGTTTGACTTTATTTATAGTTTTAATATGAGTTCAGATCAATGGGGCCCCTGAATTAAAATGGTCCGCGCCAAGTAACGTGCCAATCCCCCAAAATTTTACTTTTACTTTAAATGTATGTCATCTCGCCTTCCTTTCGTCCTGAAGGTCAGTTTGCGGACCCTTACCCGTGTGAGCGTTGATCAGTGGTTATACTGTGTGCTGATCACCTGAGTCGGGGGAGGATCGAAGAGACGGCTCGGCTCCGATGGCTTCAGTTATTCATTAATGGCATATTAATAAAACGCATATTTCACTCCGGCAAGGATATATTGCCCTGCCATCTTGGATGTGACAAATTATAATAAGAGTTTTGAATTATGTAGAGAGCAGTTACGCCCTGATTAGTGGCGGCATCGCTGATTCCCTCCGGGCACCGAGGAGTGATCTTCAAATAATCTCCATGGTTTTTCTCTTTCACTGCCATCTGTTATAAAGTTCATCCGGGGTTGTCAGCGAGGCAGGCGTGACAGTCGGGGGGGGGGGGGGGGGGTTGTGCTCCGTTGGAGAAAGCTCATCAAGGCAAAATAAACTGATATCATCTCTCCTTTAAGATCACGGGGACACCTTGGGCACAAATCGATAATAAATTAAGATAAAACAAATTAAGTCATTTTGGGGGTTTCTTTCTTTTTTCTTATTTTTTTTCTTTGGCGGTTACATGACACGACTCAGAAATAATGACTGAGAGGTGGAAGCATCAGTCACCAACAGGTTGTGTTGTTCCTCTCCAGGAGGCCCGTGGTCGACAGGCAACAGAGAAGTGATGTGAAGTTTACATTATCCAGTTGCACGTCGAGGCCCCTTGGAGGAAGCATCTGGCTCTGTTGTGGAAAACTTGCCACTGGAATGAAGATTGATATTTTCTCCAACATGAAGCCATCTGACTGTGTTGATTGTAATTAGGTGGCTCTGGCTGTCCAACGGGTGCCAGAATCCTTTTCATTTTAGTTTTATTTTGTTTACACCTGCAATATGCTAGCAACCCCAAACCCTCCCAGGCCTGACATATGGATTGAAGCCTTAATTAGAGTCCGGGCTTTGTGAGGACTCAAACCTTTAAGCAGCTGTCTGCACCGATAAAGTTTGTGATTGTGTGAAGTTTGAGCTCATTTGGACACATTGGAAAAGGGTTGTATTTGGAGATGATATTGCTAAAAATGACTTATCCACATGGTTGTAGTGGAACAGTCTGGCTTTGGACTGGAGGGATTATCTGAGTGGAGTTAGTGTGGTCTCTAAGATTTTTCCTTAAACAGAAATGTGTTTCAGATTAATTTTGTGTCCGTCTGCTTTGCTGCATTTTTCTATATTTGTCTTATTATGCTGATTATTCAATACAGAGAATACAACTTTTATAAGCCTCCACTCAACAAAAGATTTGTCAACCAATCATCTCTGGAACTGTGATGATGAACCATACCAGAGTCATTATTAATGGCTTCTCCCTTATCTGTACCATTCTCATGAGCATATCTTCAGCAAATTTCCTCATGCGAAGATGATTCAAGGATTAACTAATTGAATTCATACTCCTGACAGGTTTGTCACCCTCACAACTCTGATGGTTAGTGGTTTTCAAACCTGTCAGGAGTATGAATTTAATTAGTTAATCCTTGAATCATCTTCAGCCAATCTCCTCATGCGAAGATGATTCAAGGATTAACTAATTAAATTCATACTCCTGACAGGTTTGTCACCCTCACAACTCCGATGGTTAGTGGTTTTCAAATATTCTTTTTTTTCCCATGCTCTGCTGCTCTTGCAATAAAGAAAGCTTGTAAAGTTTATAATTTTATTTAATTCGTTGTTTATCAGTCGAAACAAACGAATGAAGGAGAACTCTGCCGACGCCTCCTGGCGTTGCATCGCGGCTCTCTCTGCAGCTTCTTGGCCTTCTTGCTCTCCTTGGCCTCCAGTCGCTGCTTGGTCTCCAGCTGCTGCTTGGCCTCCATGCGCGTCTTGGCCTCCTGAATCCACTTGGCCTCCGCACGCAGTTCGGCCTCCGCACGCAGTTCGGTGTCCTCGAGCATCTTGGTCTCCCGCCTCTTGTTCTCCCTACGTCTCTTGGACCTCCCACCTTGTTGAGTTCCCTGAGGCTTCTGGTCCTCCTCGCGCCGTTCGGCCTCCTTGCGCCTTTCCGCCTCCTCGCGCCGTATGGCCACCTTGCGCCGTTCGGCCTCTTGTCTTTCGGCCTCTTGTCTTTCGGCCTCTTGTCTTTCGGCCTCTTCCTGCCGTTCGACCTCCTGCCGTTCGGCTTCGCGCCGTTCGGCCTCGCGCCGTTCGGCCTCTTGTCTTTCGGCCTCGCGCTGTTCGGCCTCTAGTCTTTCGGCCTCCCGCCGTTCGGCCTCTTGTCTTTCGGCCTCTTGTCTTTCGGCCTCGAGCCGTTCGGCTTCGCGCCGTTCGGCCTCGCGCCGTTCGGCCTCTTGTCTTTCGGCCTCGCGCCGGTCGGCCTCTTGTCTTTCGGCCTCTTGTCGTTCGGCCTCGCGCCGTTCGGCCTCTTGTCTTTCGGCCTCGCGCCGTTCGGCCTCTTGTCTTTCGGCCTCGCGCCGTTCGGCCTCGCGCCGTTCGGCCTCTTGTCGTTCGGCCTCGAGCCGTTCGGCCTCGCGCCGTTCGGCCTCTTGTCTTTCGGCCTCTTGTCTTTCGGCCTCGCGCCGTTCGGCCTCGCGCCGTTCGGCCTCTTGTCGTTCGGCCTCGAGCCGTTCGGCCTCGCGCCGTTCGGCCTCGCGCCTTTCGGCCTCTTGTCGTTCGGCCTCGCGCCGTTCGGCCTCTTCTCGTTCGGCCTCGAGCCGTTCGGCCTCGCGCCGTTCGGCCTCTTGTCTTTCGGCCTCGCGCCGTTCGGCCTCTTGTCGTTCGGCCTCGCGCCGTTCGGCCTCGCGCCGTTCGGCCTCGCGCCGTTCGGCCTCGCGCCGTTCGGCCTCGCGCCGTTCGGCCTCGCGTCGTTCGGCCTCGCGTCGTTCGGCCTCGCGTCGTTCGGCCTCTTGTCGTTCGGCCTCGCGCCGTTCGGCCTCGCGCCGTTCGGCCTCGCGCCGTTCGGCCTCTTGTCTTCCGGCCTCTTGTCTTTCGGCCTCGCGCCGTTCGGCCTCTTCACGCCGTTCGTTCTCCTTGCGCCGTTCGGCCTCTTGTCTTTCGGCCTCGCGCCGTTCGGCCTCTTGTCTTTCAGCCTCGCGCCGTCCGGCCTCTTCACGCCGTTCGTTCTCCTCTTGCCGTTCGGCCTCTTGTCTTTCAGCCTCGCGCCGTCCGGCCTCTTCACGCCGTTCGTTCTCCTCTTGCCGTTCGGCCTCTTGTCTTTCAGCCTCGCGCCGTTCGGGCTCTTCACGCCATTCGGCCTCCTCAAGCCACCACTCGGCGTCTTCGAGCTTTTCAGCCTCGAGCCACCACTCGGCCGCTTCGAGCCGTTCAGCCTCTTCACACTGTTCGGCTTCCCAAAGCTGTAGAGTAGAGGTATAAAAAATATAGCTACTTGTGCATCCTACAGTCAAAGATAGTGCTATAGCAGATGGCCCCGTTGCAACAGGAGCTCAGAAATACCCCATCATTTATTTAAGGGGGTATGAAATGTCCATTGAAGTATTAATAATTCTAAATTGTACATACCTGTTGAAAATTGGTGGACTGCGGAGCCCAGTACTGAGTGGGTGGTGGTACCCAGTACACGGTGGGCTGTGGTACCCAGTACAGCGTTGGTTGTGGTACCCAGTACTGAGTTGGTTGTGGTACCCAGTACAGAGTAGGCTGTGCGACCCATTGCTGAGTCCCTGGCTGAATGAAGGTCATCGGCTGCATCGTGGTCATGGTGAGTTGATAAGGACAATGAGGACTCAAGAAGACTAAAAATCCACTGTGTGATGGTTACCATCCCTGGACAGTCAATTTCAACTTCAAAGACCAAGTTCCTTACTAACATCTATGATATCATTAGCCTGTCATCTTGAAATCTCAGGCTCTTTTATGTCAAATGTGACGAGTCATATGCAAATTATACCACTGTTTTACAGTTATTTTACGATACAACTCCTATTTAACAGTATAATACTGTTTTTTTCAATGACAGTACCTGGGTTATAATAACAGGGTTGTTATTTTACAGAGCATTCACTGTAATTTATTTAGCAGTATTATACAGTTTTTTGGATTACAGTGCATGATGGTAGGATAACTGGGTTATTGTAATTTTACAGCGTATCCACTGTAGATTATTTGACAGTATATTACCGTATTTTGAATTACGGTATATGACCGTAAAATAACGGTGGCAGTTGTGGTTATTTTACAGCGCATCTACTGAAACTTATTTAACAGTATAATACTGTTTTTTTCAATGACAGTACCTGGGTTATAATAACAGGGTTGTTATTTTACAGAGCATTCACTGTAATTTATTTAGCAGTATAATACCGTTTTTTGGATTACAGTGCATGATGGTAGGATAACTGGGTTATTGTAAATTTACAGCGTATCCACTGTAAATTATTTGACAGTATATTACCGTATTTGGATTCCAGTACGTGACAGTAGGAGAACGCATATTTGCGTTGGTATAAATCCTCAAACAGAGTATGCAGGGCTTATCAAAATACCCAGACCTAAACACTGTTCATGTGTCTGAGCTCACCTGAAGAAAAGTAGCAGGAAAAGTTAGTGGAGCACTCGGAGGAGGACATTATAGAGTGGACTGTACAACAAGCGCTCACTCTGACGCAGTTTTCACGAACCAAGAACCAGAACTCAGAGCTGAGCTCTCACTCCAACACCGTTTCCCAGAACCAACAGTACAGAGCTCTCACTTTAAACTTATTCAACTGATAACTAATTCCACTTAATAACAAAGTGTCTCAGCTGTGTTTGCCTCAGTTTTCTATCATCAACATAGGGTTTGTATGCATGCCGGCTCAATGAAAAGACATATTCATTACAATTTGTTTGTTAAAGCCAATCTTTCCTAACCTCCGACCATGACCAAAACGCAGATGCAGACCTGTAATAAGTTTGAGAGCCCTGGTATAGAACACAAGAGAATATATACATTGCTGTAGTTTATTACAAAGGGCTCATTTGTACAGCATACTCTGTAAGATTGGTAACACAGAGAACATTTGTAGTACAAAAATGACAAAGTATTGCATTCCCACATTTGGAAGAAACTGTCTTCAATACAATCATCAGCATAACCTGTCCTCATAAGAAGGGATCTATGTATGAACTCTCATAAAACACATAAATGTTCACATGACATCACTAAAACTGCAAAATGTTTATTCATTTATTTATTTTTTTTTTTTAAATCAACTTAGTTAATAACGTATTTTCTGTTTTTAGGTACACACACAAAAGAAAATAGACCACCGATAACAGCTTCCACCAATACTGGGACTCCCTATCCTCCACAGACACCAGGGCTGCCTGTTTATAACACAAACACACAATTGTTGATTTTTAGTAGCACAAATAAAAGTCACAAGTCCACAACAGTGGATAAACATTCAGATTTTGAGCTTGGGAGAGATTAACGCCTTTCAGCCTTATTTCATTCAAACTGATGATAGTGTCCCAAAGACTTATTGGCAGATGAGCTCGCTGTACAGTGTCACCTTAACTAATGGAATCTGCACGTCATTGCTCGAGAATTGCAGATCATCTGCAAAATCGGCTGTATTTTTCTCCTTGTGACGGACTCTTGTTCTTTTGCCTTTCAAGAAATAAAAAAAAAATAAAAAATCTGCTTTAACCCTGAAGCCATTTTCACAACACTGTAAAGTGTTTGATGAAGATATTATGTTCATATTATATTTTTTTCCCTCCGTGTGCTTTGATGAATTGCGGTGATGGAATTCTAATATCAGCACGGTCCCCTCATTAAATACAGACTCGAGATCTTGTGCAAACCCAAATACATCATGATTAAACTTTGGGCACCATCACAGATGTGGACAGAAATAGACGCTCGTTTTGGTGATCTCATGAGAGGCAGCACGAGAAGAGGAAGGCTCTGCTGCTGCTGCTGCTGATTTGATCTCTAGATCAGAATGTGTGCGAGTGTAAATGTAAGCTGGAGAAATATCATTACGTCTTTGTGTTCAGCCTTTCAGCGTGGATTTCCGAGCTAAACTACACACACAAATTAAGAAAATTGTCTGTTTTGACCTCTGGTGTAACCATTCTTCTGTGGAGTGATTCTGACATTGTTGGGAAGAGTAAAACGAGACACAAGTTCTACAGTGAGATAATGCAGAGTAAAATGTCACATTCTGAATGTGAACACTATGTTATACATGACCATTGATTTCAACGTTAAAATAAAACAAAACAACAAACAAGCAAACACATATTTTCGTACTTTAAGAGTGGATCTCATCTCATTAACTCTCGGAAAAAAAGTTTCTTGCTGACCTTAATGGCTGGCTTCACTCCCATTATTAAGGAAAATGGCGGTCACTCACTCTCCACTGTCTCTTGCCATTTTGTACGTAGACACACACACACACACACACGCGTTGCCATATAATGATGACATCAGGCCATCTGCGGAGCTTTCACCTCCATGTGTTGGTGGACCTGTGCTCTCATTAATGCCCTCGTGCTGCCATCCATCTACCTGGACCAGTCTGTCTGCACAGGTTTGGCTTCGTCGTCTCCGTCCAGGTGCTCCGTTATTTATAGCCGCCTCAGAAAAGAGGATCGCTCATTGTTCATGGTGACGGTTGCTCACGGTAACACACACACACACACGCGCGCAGACACGTACACAAGTCAGAAACTGAGGGGTTGTGTGTCCTGAAATGCGTTTGTCTGGTCCGCACCTCGCGAAAGTGTGAATAGAGCGGAGTAAGAGAAATTATATCAAAACAAAATCCGATCGTTTTAAATTAAAGACGAGATGAACTGTTTCTCATTTTGGGGAAATTTGTTGGTGACGCATGAGAAGCCCGATTTTTCTTCTGCTGCTATTTATTTGTTTATTTGAACTTATTAGCAATATTTTAGAAACATTTTTTCCTTTGTTTTATTAACTGTACGAGTGTGTTGTTGACTTGTTTTCGTGCATCAGCTCCAGTTGCTCGAGAGTTTTGTTGTATTTTCTGCAGAGTCACAAATAAATTCCCGTCTGTATATTTCAATCGTCGATAGAAGCTGCAGTGAACTAAAGTACTTCAAAGAGTAGAAGGAAAAGGGAGAGGATTGTTAAGTTTAGAACGCTTGCAGATTTTGTTTATATTCCCCTTAAATCAGCTTACAATTCATGTCAAGTATGCAAATGGGAGTGATCGCCAGGTTGCACGCGTTCGCTTTCCATCATCCGCATTTAATTCATGTACATTCCAGAAATAAACGTCTAAAAATAATCATTATCTCGGAGTTCAAAGTAGCGACAGTTTCCAGCTCTGCCACCAGAAGCGTTTAAGGAAGAGGCTGGTGTTTTTCAGAAGTGTCAGCTTATCTGTTTTCTGTAAATCGATCAGGGGGAGCATTCTGAAGTGTTTTGCTTGGCTGCAGAATTATATATAATAGTTTCCAGTCTTTGCGGTGAGTCGGGGAAGGGGAGTATATTTATGATAAAAAAAAAACAAAAAAAAAACACTGCTAAGACCTCCTGGTGGTTTCTGAGCCAAACTTTGGGAATCCCAACTTAAAAGATTAATACAGCGTTTGGCACGTCGGTGTAACAGAGACACCGCGCGTGTGGAGAGGACGTTTCCGAGGAATCCTCTCTCATAGTATGCAGATGACAGAGAACCAAACCCACGTGCGATCGCCGGACATGTCATTCCAAAGCCGCAAGCATTTATTTTCCTCCGTAACTCTTCTGAGATCGGAGTGATGCAAGTTTTTGGAAACTGTTTGCCGGGATTTGCTCCTGATAAACTGCGATGGGTCCCGGGGAATGATGTCGGCTGATAAAGGCCATGACTCTCATAGAGCATTTCACAGAAATCTTTAATGTTTCAGTTGAAGCTGAGGTTAGTCTTCTACTCCTTTAAAGACAAAAAAAAAAAAAAACTGGAACCATTTATTTATATTTAAATATACCTGGATTTTGAGATTTGGTGACGCTTAAACTCGTAAAGGACCTTCCACATTCTTGCGAAAGTTTGGAAACGCATTGAAGAAGCACAACCGAGGGAGTGAGAATGAAAACAGAATTAATGGATTTTTGGATACAGTTATTTTTATTCTGATTTATTCAATATAGTACAATCCAAATTTATCAATCCATCCTCGAGAACAATTCGCCAAACTTATAGCCACGCCCGGAGAACACGCAAACTCCACACAAACAGACTCTTGTGCATATTTGCAGAAAAATAATGATTTGGAATGCACAACTATCATCAGGCATATTGGGCAGTTGTTGTTTTGGAGTGTCCGCAGCGAGCCGCAATGTTTGGAGCCCTTTCGTACTTCGGGGTTTTTTTTTTAGTGCCTAGTAACTGTGTGGACCTTTGGGGCGTTTTGGCGACTTGGTTGTGGGGAGGCAAATCTTTTTTTAGGAAGTGGTCGGGTGGTGTGTGTCTACGAACTCGTTGTGGTTAAGTGGAAGTCTGTTTGGGCAGGGTGCCGTTTGTACCGGATCTAGAAGAGTTTGAGAAGCATCCCACTGTGGAGGTGGTTAACAGGTGCTCGAAGGAGGACCTGATTGAGTTTGCGAGTCATTATGGGGCACCTGTTCCTAAACAGGCGAAAAATGGCGTCGTAAAGTCCGAGGTGCTGGCTGCGCTGGGAGTAGAAGGTGGTTTTCCTTCTGCGACTCCAGAAAGCCCCCAGAAGTCTCCTGGTTTGGAGGAATCACTCCGTTTAAAGGAGTTGGAGGTGGAACTCCAGCGAATAGCGTTGGAAAAAGCTGAAGTTGAGTCTGAGCTGGAGAAAACGAGACTTGGGCTTGAGGCCAAAATACGCCTGCGTGAATTGGAGGTGGCCGTGCAGCGGCAGCAGGCAAGTTCGCTATTTGACGTGAGTAAAAATATCCGCTTTGTTCCACAGTTTAATGAGGGTGTGGATAAATATTCTATCCTTTTTCAAAGAGTGGCAGTCTCACTTCAATGGCCTGAAGACGTGTGGACATTACTACTGCAGTGCTCGCTAGTGGGAAAAGCGCAAGAGGCTTATGCGTCTTTGTCGGCAGAGGATAGCCTCGATTACGATTTGGTTAAAGCCGCTGTGCTGCGCGCTTATGAACTTGTCCCTGAGGCGTATCGGCAGAAGTTTCGTAAATTGAAATAAACTCTACAATCAGTCACACGTGGAATTCGTGGGAGAAAAGGAGGCTCTCTTTGACAGATGGTGCGCGTCTCAAAGTCGCTGAGTTTAACCAGCTGGACTTCAAAAATTGCCACCAGGATAAGGTCCCGACGTATTTAAATCGGAATAAAATGGCTGACGTCTCCAAGGCTGCAGTACTGGCCGATTAATTTGTTTTGACGCACAAGTCGGGGTTTGTGGAGCGTCCTTTTGGTTTTGGTCGGCTGTACCAAGCTGCTGGTAGTGACGAGGGGTTTACGGACGTGTCTGGGCACATGAAATCCGGTGCTGGCTCTCGGTCCGACGTGGACACCAGGTCTGGTCCGCCTGACGCTCAAGGTATGGGTGACGTCACGTGTCACTATTGTAAGAGGCAGGGGCATGTCGTCGCGGCTTGTCCGGTTCTCGTGAAAAAGAACGCTAAAGGCCCCTGCATACTCCCTTTTTGAACCCATAGGAACAAGAAGAAAATTCGGCAGTGACGTCAGCTGCCGAAAAAAAAAGCTTTTTCGGCAGGATTGTTCATACTCCGATAAGAAGCTGCCGAACTCGCAGGCCACGCCCCCTCGCAGCAGCCACACGTCTGTGATGCGGCGTTTAAACTTTTCAACTGAACAGTTTTTTTTCTCGCCTTCAGTACTTTCAGAAATACATTTCTCTGAACTTTTTCAGTAATAAAAGAGTTTTTGTCCGAGCGCGATGTTGGTCCGGTATACAAGAGATGACAGCTATTCGTGATGCGTTCAGGTGCGTCATGTAAAAGCATGGACATTTTAACGAGCTGCGGCGCTCTTACAGTAGCGATGTCACAAGCTAAATATGATTATTGACCGATAAATATGACCGATAGTCATGAGCGAACTGGAACACGCATGCGCAGTGCAGAAGTTTCGGCAGTGCGGCACCCACATAGTTCGGCCAGGGTGGTTGGCACAGCCGAAACAAATGTCTTCGGCCAGAGGGAGCTGGCCGAAGGAAATTACGTCATTTTGTTCGGCAGGACCCCGCACTGGCGAACTTTCGTCTTGTTCTTATGGAGTATGAAGAGGCCTTCAGCCGGTGGCTTCAGTCCACACTGTGTGCCCATCGAGTGAGTCTCAAAAACGCAATGATCTTGCTGCCTTCAAGCCTTTTTTGATGAATGGATTTGTGTCTCTATAAGGAGCAAGGTCCCGGTGACGATCCTGCGTGATACGGCAGCCTCTGTCATTTATCCTTGCGCGGGTGTTTCCGTTGAGTCGTGCTACGGCTGTTGGTTCATACGTTCGGGTGCGCAGCTTTAATATGCGGGACATTGATGTTCCCCTGCACAGAATTGTGCTTGAGTCGGACCTCTGGTCGGGAGACAATGTGTGTGCGTCCAAGCTTCCCGATATCGGGGGTGTCGATGATAATGGGGAACGACTTGGCTGGAGGCAGGCTGCGAGTTACCCCGAAGTGACGCCTGTCCCTGTTTGTGAGCGTCCGGACCAGTTCGCGCGAGTTTATCGGGACTTGATCACGTCTGGGGCCGTTGCGCACGCGATAGCAAACACGTAAACCGACTGTGACTAGAAGGAGCAGTGGGGAAACCAGGAGCGACCACACCGGATGGAGGTGGCTTCCCACGATTCGGTCGATACAAGAGCAACAACCGCCATTTTGGTGGCTTGAGTGACAGATGCGCCGAGCTGCGCGTCACTCTGGTGATAGTGGACAGGAGCTGTCCAGTTCAGCACCACCAGGTGTGGATGGCTTCGTGGTGGCGTTGACTTGAGAGCAGGTATTGTAATCATACATATTTGTGCGAGGACAATGTGGTGGCAGACGCTGTCCTGTCTTTAATTAATGGATCTGTTGGGTGTTTTCTGTCTGGGTAGTTTGGCGTGGCTGTACCGGTCGTACTGTTTTCGCTTTTTATTTTCCCTCTGGGTCTAGTCAGGGTTCGTGTTTTTTTCCGTAGCTCGGTGTCGGTACTGGTTCGGCGGCCCTGGACAGGGTTGGCCCATTGCCGCACCTGCCTGTTTCGTTTGGCCGGGCAGTCACGCCCATTTTTCAGTTCAACTTTTTCCTGTTCCGTTTGTTTGTTTGTTTGTTTTTTGGACAGGTGGACGAGGCTCTCGTAAAAAGAAATCAAAGAAAAATAAACTGAATGTGTAAAAACTTATGCCCTCGTCTCCCGTGTCCTAAAATATGTCCCCTCCCTCTTTTGGGTCGTAACAGGCAGCATTATAAAAACAAGTCGGACAAGACGAGCAATGTGAGAAAATGGTTCGGAGACACAAATATGCTCCACTGTCAACATTGTTTTGGTGTTTTATTATTATTATTATTATTATTATGAGGGTCTTTGCAAGTACCTTGCAGGAAAGTTGTAAAACTATTTGTCAATAAAAATATGACTTGTAAATCTTGGACTTACTCCCTAAAGAAATGTCAACAAAGCGGTAAAATGTACCAATTGTGATTCTGAACCGAATTGCTAAATTTTGGGATATCAACAGAGGTGAAGTATTAGCCGGTTTGTATCCCTGTGTATTTCCCTGCAACTTTGTAGTTGTCATTTTCAGGAAGAAATATGACCCTTAATGTGGCTCCTGACACATCAAAACTTTACACAAAATGTAAAGTCATTTGTTCTCTTTATTTCTTTCAACAACGCTTCTTGGTAATTGATCTACAATTTAAAGCCTATTTCTTTCTCACATTTATGAGAAACGTGCACAAATAAGTAAGTGTGATAACAGTTCAATAGTTGAACAAACTGTTTGTGTTGGTCTCTCAAAGTGAACAAGCTGTTCCCACGAGCGTCCATTAAGGTTGACGTCAGGACGCTGCCATGTCTCTCTGTCCTATCCACCTCACAGTTCCAGGTGGTCTCTGATAATACCTGCTCTGAGGGGGGACCTTGTCTGTGGAGTCACCGGGGGTCTGTGTAAGTTTTGTTCATTGGGTTTTCTGTTCAGAAAAGGAAATCCAAAAAACATGAGTGGTTATTTGATTTAATAAAAAATAAATCTAAGACTTTTTTCTTTATCATGGCCAAGAATACATGTTCTTTACAAGTGTACCTCCAATGACCAAGGTAATCCACCAAATACACATTCCCTTACTTTTTTTTCCTCATGTCGTTTATTTCACTGACATTTCTTACTCAACACCCACCCATGCGCGCGCCCTTCTTGGCGTGCACGAGCATGCTTCCAGCGTTGTCTGTCAGTTTCTCTCTCACACTCGCGCAGCCAAACTTGAGAGTTGGAGGAGCAGCAAGTAGCACGATCCGTGCAGGTGGAGGAGCATCTCTCCAGCTCCTGCCCGCAGCTCCATCCTCAGCTCACCTCCCGGGACCCGGACCGGGGACACGGGACCACGATGGACGCAAAGCGACTGGACACCGTGTCTGCGCGCGTGGACGCGGCTGCGTCTTCAGCTGGTAGGACAGGACTGCCGGTGGCATGTTGCGTGCGGACTATTTCTCTACCTGCTAAACTACTATGTCATGTTGCCTTTGTGGATCTGGCAAATTTCATGCAGATCTTTAAAACCTCGTGTTCCGCTTTGAAAAGGCAACCTTAACTTATTTCTCGTGCATGCTGCTGAAAGGTAGTTTTTACTTCTTTTCAAGGTAATTGTTATGTTTGGACTTTTGCCTTCTCTTGGAAGAAACAAATATTAGTTGGCTGGTGGTACATTGGTAATTGGGCGTTATTATCTTTTTTTTGTTTTGTTTTAATTAAGGGAAGTCACGGTTTAGTTCCATTAAGCTTCCAGGTAAAACCACGTCGCAGTAAAGCAGTGTGTTCATGAACGCGTCCTTAATTAGCACACCTGTGCACGTGTTCACCCTAGTTTAAAAAAAACAAACCTTCAGGCATAAATCGATCAACTGACCATACAACTGACTTTATATTTTTTTTCACACATTAAGTGATAATACAGAACATTTCATGATAGGCAGACTTTACTTTATGTGAAGACTTTAAAGATTCACTAAAGTTAGTTTTGTTTATGGATCAAGT
Organism: Lipophrys pholis; assembly: GCF_963383615.2. NCBI lineage: Eukaryota > Metazoa > Chordata > Actinopteri > Blenniiformes > Blenniidae > Lipophrys > Lipophrys pholis. The sequence goes on along the minus strand of NC_137646.1, from coordinate 18,762,873 downwards.
CATTGTGACTTGAAATTAAATTGTTTTATCATTCATTTTAACTTTAGTAAGCATGGCAGTGTTATATGATTTTCTTTAACCATTTATTTGATCTCACAGCTTTAAATTTGGTTATGAGCTTAAGCGTCCCAGAACAGTTATTTTAGATAACGTACAACTAACAATCTTCCGATAATGTAATTTAAATATGAGTGCGCCTGGGCATCTGTAACAAACAAACAAGAAAAGAATAGATCTAGACATTATACATTCAGTGGCCCAGCTGTACTCCTGCACCCCCACCCATCTCCACCCCCCCAGTACTTGGCTGCCATCCAGAATAATGATCACTCAGTTATAGTCCATAGGTTTCCCCTCAGGCTCCTCGCTGCCTCACGGAGTCAGAGGAGCAGTTAGCTGCTCATCTCTCCACTCTCAGGTTAATGTTTGTTTGCACACCTAATTGACTCCTAATTATCCCTTGTTAAAGGTGTTCCTCATACTTTTACCATTCTGAGCAGATTTGGAGTGTGAAACAGTCTTTGCTGTGCTGAATATTTAATAGTCCTGTGGGTGTGAATGATGGGAAGCAATGCTGGAATGCATTTCCTTGAGTAACACTCTGTGGTGAAAGTTACTGACGGCATTCGTTTGATTAATACCTCAAAAAGGTTTTGAATATTTCAGATTTTGAGTATGACCGTGAATGGGATTGTCGTCCTTTTCGATGTTGTGAGATTTAGAAAATAAACTTGGCTGAAAAGTTTCGATTTACTCCCTGCAGATTGTTTTCCCGTTGGCTGTATTTGCCACTCCTTAACATCATTCTGGTGTTGTTGAGTTTCTTTTAGACTCATGGGTCTTGATGTATGTAGAGATTTCCTATGATTTCAATCACTGACAGTCACACAGAGAAACAACATAACACTTGCTTTTTTTTTTTTCTCCATTGGGCATTTTCTCTCTCATCACACTCTAACCCCCCCCCCCCCCCCCCCCCCCCTTCACCCCCTTTTTCTTGTACCCCCAGCAGGCTCCTACATCATGGTCTTTCCCCAGGGAAATCTTAAAACGTAACAATCACCCATGAAAATGTTACAGCCACCCAGCCATGAGTTGATCCTCCCAAGAGCTGCCTCCTCCTCGGTGCAGTGATTCTTTGCATCACTGGCTGGGAGCTCTCTCAGATCACCGTTATAACTTCTGTCGGCGCCTGCCAACGGCTCCCCGAGACATTTCTTTCCTTTTAGTACAGCATCCCCGCGTCTCACAAAGGCGATACATGAAATGCGGACCCGCAAGGTTTACCGTTCCGAGTGAGTTACTTTTCAGAACCGTGGCTCGCGCCTTCTTACGCGCTTCACACACAGTTGAGGAATAACTGAGCCCTCTGTGGGCTCCTTCTGTGGGAAAAAAAAATGCTCTTTTTATTTTGCGTCGGTGTGAATTTCCATAGCTAATTATGCCTCACGTTGGGCCCCCGAACAACACATAAACACTACAAATGTTACTATCAGGCTCTTCGCTCTTCAGTCGATGCTTCATTTTCTCCAATCTGCATTTTCCTGCTGCGTGATTTACATATTCTGGTGGTACTTACTTATGAACTCCAAAATTAGTGGACTGCTGCCATTCAACAGGGGTATACAAAATGAGTACATGGAGAGTTTGATTGTTTGGTCACTCTGATCTTCACTTAAACTTGTGTCGGTCATTGTGTGTGTATTGTTTAGATCTGCAAAATTAAGTATAAAGTCAATATGAAATGGGGGGGAGACACTTCACACATCACACCTAGAGCGGCTGTTAGAATTAAATCATACTTTCTATTCTGTAAAAGACTGATAGAAGTCATTTGTGTGTTTTGATAGCAAATGCAAAGCATTTCAGGAGCCAGGAAGCAAGCAAGGTGTCTGCAGCCTGTTGTTATACATCACCTCTGAGCTCATACGGAGGTGAGAAATGACCACATGCAGTGTGTTTGTGTGTTATTGCAGCATCTGTCAGTCAGCGGTCCTGAGATCACAGCGAAGCTGAGGTGCACGCTGAAGAAACTGCTCCAAATCTGTCAGACGGCGCGGCGTGTTGTGATCCAGCTTTTCAGAGGAAAGGCTTGACAGTCTCCACCAACGGGATCACACATAAAACTTCCTCTGTCTCCCTGCTTCTGTGGAAGACGGCTCGCTTGATGTGTTATTACGCCAAATTACACTGTGCCGGACGGTTTCAAAGTCTTATGTGAAAGTTATGCTGATAAACCTATTTAAAGGCAAATTAATAAAACCTAGAAATGGACCGCATGCTGCTTTTAAAGATGTGACATTTTAGCAAGTGGCAGCTCTTTAAAAACAAAACACAATGTTGGCAGTGTGTTCTTTTCCCTGTTTTGATTACTTTTTTTTTTTTTTTTTAATAAATTACAGACCTGTGTGACTTTACTCCTGCTGACTTTCCGCCTCACCAGAAGCATAAATCTGCGAACGTTTGGCAGCGACTCTTTGCTTTGAATCTGCTCGCCTTGTTTCATATTCACTCTGTAAATAGATTAAAAATGGGACAGTTTGACTCGGTAAACAGTCAGATTTGGCGCATCAGATCGTCTTCATGGCATACCAACTGTGTGGAGTTAAGCGTTACACCCCTTCATCAAAAAGAGAGCCGTGGTCGGTGGCTGATTTCTGAATTTCCAATTTTTTTCGACCACCTGTGCACAAGCGTGTCCCCTTCAAACCGACATTACAATGGTCACCTCCCGGATTAATTGCACCACAAAGTTGCACTGCGTGTCTCCCGAGCACCTTCCAGCAGATTTTGTTTGCTTTCCATCCAGGCTTTGTTTTCCCTGCGCGCGCACAGGGCGGGGGAGCATCTGCTCGCATGGACCATCTGCCTTGGGACGCAGGCCAGAGGAAGAAAGAGGATAGGAAAAGTCGGAGGAAGATGTGGAGTGACACGGTGATGAGTGACTGGGAGGGATGTCTGAAAGAGGGATGTCTGAAAGTGGGATGTCTGAAAGAGGGATGTCTGAAAGTGGGGTGACGGAGCTGTTGGGGTGAAACACAAGAGGCTTATTTGTGACTGCGCAAGGCAGAAAGAAGTGGATCGTCTTTCGTGTTTCGTCCCACGGGCTTGTTTACGCCACGGATTCACTCTATTTGACTTGTTTGGACCGAGTGCCAAACAGACGATGCCAACTGGGTGGCGACGCTTGGCTTCAGCCTGCAAACGTGTCTCTCTTTGTTTGTGCCAAGGTCACACCGAGCGAAAAAACGGCAAATACTATGTCCCCCTTGGGTATTCTTCCCTTTTGTGGCCAAAACTTTAATCTTGATTTTATAAAGCATTTCTCAAAGCACCTCTGCTGGACATAGGAGATGGGTTCAATCAGATTTCACAACTTTTTAATGCCTGAAAATTTTATTTTAAGGTCTTTATTGTTTCTTCTTGTAAAGGTTCTCCTGCCTACAAATCGAAACATATGCAATCGCTTCCCACTATATTTCACCAGTTCTCTATGTGAAGCTGGTGACCTGTCCTGAGTGAGTCCTAACACACTTACCAGGTGCATGCTGGGTTGGATCCAGGGATGCATGATCTTGTCTATGAACTTCAACATATGATTGAACGTTTTACCTACACGCATGCTATGACCATTCAGTTGTTTCACTTTGCTTCTTTCAACTTGGGTTCCCTGTGACTTTAAGCCTTATCTGTGTAAACTGGTGCTCTTGTATTGTCCCTTCTGCACACATTATAGCAATAAGCACAGAGACTTGATCAGAAATTGTGTCAACTTTGTCACTTTTAACTCCATTGACATTATTCTCCACTTTCATGACATTTTTGAAACTTGTAAAAGTATTAATCATGAATATTGGAGAACCAGCCATGTGTCTGAGTTTTTCCCAAGGACTCCTTGATGAAATGGTGTCAGGGCTGAACATCATACGGGCCATATGTGGAGGCAGGCCTGGCATGAATCACCAACTGGAGGGTCCGTCTGTCTTTCTTCTCGTCCCAGCGGGGGGGAATCAAAAGCCTATTCTGGGATTCAGCTCCTCCGAAAGTCCAGGTCCTGCCGGGCACTGCCAGCACTTAAAATAGACAAACACAACATTGAACGTCTCTGTCATTCCAAAGGGAGATTATAAAATCCAAAGTATACAGACGTTGTGCTATATGCAGGCCCATGTTCATCTTCATAATTAGGTTAGATCTAGAAATAGACTGAATAGATATGAGCAGACTGTGTGAAACAACAACTGTTATAAGGCTCGTTCCATTTTGCTTAGTCATTATTAGATTAAATAACTTTCAACCTTGGAAGATCATGGAAAGAATTTGAGTGCCATGTGTTGCTGCTGCAGTCTGTGAAGTGTGCAAGGCTGACACCAAGTGGCTGTAAAGGACAAATACAATATGCTCTCACATTGTTTTTTCCATCATGCGTTTCAATTTGAATCATAAACAGCCGGCATCACTAGACCACGAGGTGTTTTATTGTGTTATTTGTCAAGATAAAGTCCGTTATTGGGAAGAATTAATCGCACGACCGTCTATTGTGACAGACACTAAATATGCGAGTCAATAACATTAATGAGTTACATATTGTACCTTAAAAAACATACAGGCCAGGTTTATTCTGATATATCTGGGTGTAAACCTGTTTTGAAGGATTAATGTGATTTAATGATTGCCAGTTATTTTCCTGATTAATCACTCTCCAGAGGAGCTGCTGAGCCAAGCCCTTTCTGCTTGCTGCGTGCCATTTAGTGTCGGTATCTGTGCATATGTTGGGGGCAGGAGTCTGCCTCTCTCCATGTTTACCTGCTTAGGGAGCATTTTCCTCCCACATTAAATGCCAAAATAGTATAATTCGGGAAGTATAAACGATTGAATAACAATTCAAAAATGGAAATTTTTAATGACCCTCCCCAAAAGTTACGTAAAATGTGTGCTCGTTGTTTTCTTCACTATAGCTGCTGCTTTATGTTTCACCGTAGACATATTTACAGGTGTGGTATCCCTTATGAATGATTGTGCGCACAGACAATTATTTGGAATTAAGTTTAAAGTGATATTGGCAACTTAAAAACCACTTTCAGAATCTCCCATATCCAATATTTTTTTTTTCACATCTTTTGGCTGATTGCTGAAGTGTGTGAGTTGGTTCATCAATGTGACCACATCTTATTCAAATCCGTCTCCAGCCACTTCAAAGGATCCTAAACTGCTGGGAACATCTCTGTAAGCCTGTATTAGTAATGCGGCGGAAAGCAAATTGCCCTTTGTTTGATGAGCTGAAAATCAAGAGTATCCCCCGAGAAAATGAAAGTGACCTTACAAGGTAAACCTGCAGATAGGCTGTATTCCTTTGTATGCTTGGCTGCCACAGTGACACGCATCCTCACACAGAACGTGCCCCCAAATCCCACCAGATGCTTGTATAGTCACCCGCGCGGCGTCTCTGTACACGCTGACCGATAAAGACCCTCTGTTATCTTGAGATAGCAGCCAGGCGCCGCGGCTGAATAATTTATGGACGCGTTCCAACACTTTGAGTAAAACTGCACACACCCGCAGAGGGCAGGGATGTGGTAAAAGGTTTGTGTTTGTGCAAATCCAGAGGTGTGTGCCGGTGTCTATGTGTGCGCTTTTTTTTTTTTCCCTCTTAGCGCCGTGTGTCGTTGTATTCACTTTGTCATACCTTTCTCATGTTAAATGTTTTTTTTTTTCATCGCTAAAAGTGGCTGCTACATGCGCCTTAATGTCACACTCCATTTACCAAGTGGAAGTGGGAGTGAGCGTGAGAGACACCAGGCAAATGTGAACTGATGGACTGTCCGCAAGATTCATTTTCATTATGCTGAGTTGCCTTCTCCTCAGAGCTTAGCCGGTCCCCCCCCCCCAAAAAAAAGTGCTGAAGCCTTATTTATGGAATAATTACTTACGAGGACGGTTGTGTAATTGGAGTGGGATAATGACTTAATGCTGTGATTGACAGATAATTGCATCAGCAAAATTGTTAGGTGGGTGTTGGAGTGCTTTTATTTTTCAATTAACCTTTGAAACCAGAGCTGTTTGAGTTATTAATAGAAATTAACCAATTGCATGATGGGTCAACATGACATCTCCACTAGATAAAGAAGCTTCTCTCAGTGTAAGGGTGTTTAAACTCCGACTGAGCAACAAGAAAGACAGACGGACGACAAAATGCCGCTGTAGGTACCAGATCCGGGCGGGGTTTGCGCATGCGCCTGAACTACCAGAGCTGTCCAGGGCGGGGCTTGAACCCGCGCGCGGTGATGACGTTTCACATTATGATTGGCTATGATGGCGTTTCGCATTTTTACTGGCTGCAAGTTTCTCCCGTCACAATATGAAGCTAACATTAGCTTTCGCAGTTAGCTTCGTAGCTCCGTGAAAAGCTAACAAGATTGTGTGAGGTGAACAGGACGCAGCGTCAAAGGTAGAATTCTTATGAAAAAGTTTATCCATATATCGATCGATCGATCCAGCCTGTAATATAGTTTGTTTCTATGTATTTGCCGTAGATCATTTTGTGTGTGACGTCATTGACAGGCGCAGGCACGAACTCCGCCCGGATCGATCTGGTAGCCTGACCGCATGCGCAAGCCCCGCCCCGGACAGATCTGGTACCTACACCGCCACTCCATGAAAATCCCACATTTTGAATTGCGCTACCTTCACTTCCTGTCCGACTGTCCGACTAAAATTTGTTGCATGATAATAATTATTACAGATGATGTGATCAACAGGTGATGGACGAAGCCAGATGGTAGCGCTGATGTGTTGGAGAGGAGCTGGCTGTTACACCGAGGCTCACTTCCATGATCCCGGCCAGTAAAATTAACTTGTGATTTGGCTTAATTCAACCAGTTTTTTTGGTGGCTAGACTCGAAGGAATGTTAGTTAGCTGATCAACATTTGGATGAAGAGAATCTGCAATTATGCTGCTGGTATTCATTCGTTCCAAAGTAAAAAGTGTTGGAATTTGACTTTTCCTGTGCAGTCTTTCATTTAAATATGATCCAATGTCTTTTTCCATCTTTCTAGTTTTTGACTTGTGACATTTTGTTTGCATCAGAGCAGATGGAAAAACTGTAAACTTCTGTAAACTTTTGTTTAATAAGGTAACATGTTATTTCTTTTAAATCCCTTTCAAAATGGATCAAATGGTTTCAATCGCATACGAATATCACTGCAGCTTTCCACTTGATCACATCATGTGACTTTCCTTTAGTGCAAGAGGAACATGACTTCTTGCGTTTTGCACACGGTTCACAGCCGTATACTTTTTTTTATCAGTCGACGCCAGACTGATCTTGGCTTTCTTGTCGTCTGTACGTTCTCCCCCTTATCGCATTACTCGGCCCTGGTTGGAGGGGCGATTGTATTGATTTCAGGTCAGCTTAAGTAAATAAGGAACAACAATTGTTTCCCCAAAGAAAGCATTATGGAGCTCTCATGTTTCAGGAGCAAGAAGAAAGTAGATCTGTGATATAGTGATGCATAGTGAGCCTCCTCCTCGCATCCTTAAATACTGCATTGCAGTTTGTTTAATCCACGGGGCTGTTTCCATCATGCATTCTGCTAATTTTAGCTACCACTTCAGAGGACAAGGTCACTGTGGGTGTGTGTGTGAAATTGTGAAGCAGCATGTGTGTTTTTGTTTGTGTGCGTGCGTGCGAGGAAGGGGGGGAGGCATTGGGACAGCCAGCCTGGATGCTCACTGCTCAGTGTGTCTGTCTGGCCTGGCTGTGACTACCACCCGACCCGGTAACTCTAAACTCCAGGGGTTCTGACCACCGTGACATCGGAGCTGGGAAGGACAGATTGCGTGGAAAGTAGCAGCTCATTTCAAACTATTGCAGCAGAGAATAATGAGCACTCTGGTTTATGGATCCAACTTGTGACAGCAATTTTATAGGGGCTCTGCAGCGACTGCTGCTGTTGTGTATGCGCTCTTAAAGTTATGACTACTATGGGCAGGAAGGTGACGCAACTATTCTATAAACACGAGAAATTCTGAATATTTATTTACCCCTATTTATTTATTTTTGCATTTCTACACTTGGTGAAGGAGATAACTGTGAGGTCAGTGTATGAAAGAGTGCTGCAATGCAAGACAGAAAGATAAACTAATGCACATATTGTAAAACCCTTTCCAGGAATATTTACTGCAAACAGGATCTATAGAGAATCCATTATGACTCCTGTGTGTAAGAATGAAAGGACGGCTTTAGGAAATGTTTTGTTTTCCATGAGATTAAACTTTTAGAAGGATCATTCAGTCTCCGTAAACGGTATTTATATTACACTTAAGCAGAGATTTGGCGTTGAGTGATGTCATGGAGAACATTAAGAAAAAGGGAGAAAAAAAAAAAAAAGATTAGGCAGCTGATTCACTGTTATGTTTCTGGGCAGCCGCCTCGTTTAGTATGGGTAATGGCTTTTGTAATGGGCTATTGCATACCTTTGCAAGGTTTTATGGAAATGCAGGGCTTGGCTCAAGTGAACCCTGTAGTCCTGAATGTGCATCTTCCATCATTGTGTAGCGAGGGGACCGCTGGGTTTTTAATATTCAACTGGCTTTTTCAAAGTCACTCGAAGCAAACACACTTAAAAGATGAGCAGTCGTCGTAAAGGAAGCATTGCTTTAAAGACATTGGATGATCTGCCAGTCGGCGGTCTCATCAATACATTTGCCGAGTTAAAGAACCTGAGATGAAACTTATAGGGAGAAATTTGATGCATCATAGTCTTTAAAGTGTCTGTGGTAAAAGGAAGGAATGGAAAAGTCTCTTCTTATAGTCTGCTTGGTTTATCTTCTCTGTGCTGAGCTCACACGAGCACACTGATCGGCTCTGATGTGAGCATTAGAATCTTAATTCCATTCGTCTTATCAATCCATATTCCTGCTTTCCATGGTGAAGGCAGGTTACACCCTGAGCAGACATCACTCCGTCACGCCTTCCAGCAGTTTTAAAGTCGCAGTAACATCGGAAGCATGTTTTTGGACTGTGGGGGAATCCCCCCCCCCCATGTATTCATGGAGAACATGTAAACTCCAGCCAGGTGAACTTGAAACCAGGCATCTTCCAATGCTGATTCTCCTCCAATGAAATCCTAACTTTTAGGGCCATGTCGGCCAAAACCAGTAGCTTGAGTCAGAATCACATCTCCCTCTCATGCACTGTGAGCATCGGCTGTGTGCTGAGCTTGTCTGCTGTACTCACTGTGCACTTATGACTGTGTGTCCTGATGGAGATCACTCCCCTGGAGGACCGGTGGAGGAACAACCTCCTGAACGTCGGCAAGACCAAGGAGCTGATTGTGGATTACAGGCAGAAGCACCAGAGGGCGGAGCACCAACTGGACATCAGCCGGACTGAGGTTGAGAAAATGGAGAGCTTGAAATACCTGGATGTCAAAATCACACACCGACTCCCCGGTAAAGAAACCTCGACAGTGCCTCTCCCACCTCGGACGCCTGATGGACTTTGAGCTCCCTCTCAAGGTGCTCAGGAACTTTTACACCTGCACCATTGAGATTGCTTTGCCTGGGATAATCATCACCTGGATTGGCAACAGCACCCAGCAGGACTCCTCGGCCCTGAGGAGAGGGGGAGGGGGGGGGTCCGCTGGGTGGAGCGCATGACCATCCTCCCCAACCTGCAGGACATTTACAACAAACGATGCAGGTTAAAGGCCAGGGAGATTGCGAGCGAGCCCACCCACCTCAGCCACCGACTGTTCTCTCTGCTGCCACCTGGGAAACGTTGCCACTGCCTGGAGTCAAACACGGAGAGAATGAGAAGAAACTTCCTCCCTCAGGCTGTCCGCCTGCTGAACATGAAGCAACATTCTGTCTTCTTTTGCCGTGTGTGTGTGTGTGTGTGTGTGTGTGTGTGTGTTTTTTTTATAACAAAATGTATAGTTTTACCTTCATACCCTTATACACATAAATTCAGACAGTGCTCCCACTCTCCTCAAAGTTATATTTGCTCACACGCACACACCTAATCAGAATTATGCAGTCACACACTTATGTACCATTCTAACTGACTTGACTGAGTTTATTCCAAACCCTCACTCCACAGACTGAGATGCACATGTTCCTCATTCTCGTTCGAGCTCTCTTGCTTCAGAAGTTAATCACAACCCCCCTCTCTACCAGTGAAAACCTTCTGTATGATGTATTTATTTCAGTGATTTGTTTCTGGATTTCTACATTATTTAGCCGTTGCGAAATGTACCAGAACCTGGAGTTTTGGTAGGCTGGAATTTATAAATAAGGCATTTGGTGTGGTCCTGGAGGCCTTATGAACCAGCCTGATGGCTGTTTTCTGGAGTGTGCACGACAGTCCCAGTGAGGATTTGCAGCAGTTTCCCCAAACTTCCACAGAGTAACTCAAATATGGCAAAATAAGTGAACAATATGGAATATGCAGTACTCTGTTATTTATGAAGCACTTTGCTTTGCTGAGGACTGAAATACTTCTGACTTTTTTTGATTTCTGTGAGTTTAATGTGACGTTTCTAGCAGATCAATCACCACACCCAGAATCTTGGTGTTTTTCATACCCACCATTATAACTTATAAGTTCCTATTTACCTTAGGATTACCAAAAAAACAGATTTAAACTAAATGATTGATGGTTTACATCAAACCACCTTTTTTTTAATTTTTTTTATTTCCTGTTTCTTTCCACCTATCAGCTGATCACACTCACAAAATACCCGTTGATGCTATAAATAGAAGAGTGGAAGTGTGTGTGCAGTGGGGTTTGTGGACTGATGTTCCCCAGCTGTAGGTGCCCAACTAGTGTCACACATGAGTCTCCTTTCGGTGATATACAGTCCTGTCTTGAAAATTTAAACCCGATTTTATGTTTGTGATTTCTAACAACATTGGCTAAATCTAACTCATGTTTTTATTTTAAACTGGACCTGCTTTTTCTCATAATTTCCCCACTCTGACATTTCTATTTTAAAGATGTTTCTTATTGTCTGAGTAAATATTTTACTTTTAAGGCTCGCTAATCTTGTATGTTGTCACCAATGGTACAAATTATCAACATTTTAAAAATGTTCTCGTAATTTTGCTAAGCAGATCGGATCATTTTTAAAAAGTCATACTTGACACAACAAGGCATTTAACCATTTCACCCACAAAGGCATCTGCATGCAGCTCAGATTTTGCAAAATAACACTGCGTCTGTATCCGCACATACAACTAAAAGATAATATTTCACTTCACAAGAGCTTGCTGGTTGAAAATGTTTTTCTGAAATTGCTTCTGACGTACCTTGTGCCTGTATTAGAGAAGCAGTGAAGATTTAAACGTGTTAAGGATCCCTAAGTTCACTCTCATGTCTTACACACGAGCCGCAGAGCACCTAAAAGGCTAATGCATGCGGATTGTATTTCAGTAATATTCACTGGCCGGCCTGTGCGAGACAGATGATCGTAAACGAGATAAGATGGAAGTAATGCACCTCCTGTCAAACGCTTATGTTCAGATTTGTCTGGTTATGAGTTATAACAGTGAGTTGAAGCTGTAGAATATGATATACAGTGTATTTTACCATTTATAGAGTCCAAAAAAACAATATCAACTTGGAATCCATTATCATAGAACACATAGAGCTATTCTTCCTGTTTTTGGCCATATGGGCCCTTTTTTCCTGTAGCTATTTCTATAAATGATATTTAACTGAAGCTGATTCATCCACCGCATATTGGCATATCTGAATAATGTGACTGCAAGTCTCCTCAGATACTCCATTTCACAAGTGATATAAAGTTTATGTTGGTCAGTAATGCACCAAGAGCTTTATATTATGGAAACTCCAGGCATAAAGTGCAGATAGTTCTATAATGACATTTCTGATGACTCTCTGTAACAGATTTTTGTTGTATAGTTTCCTCCAACTTAACTGAGACAGTCTTAACATGAGCAGTGGTCTTGAATATCTGCAGCTTCCTGATGCATACATTATTTAATATTGGGGACAAAGCTGTCAAGCCCTCTCCCTCAGAATTGACTCGCCTAACACATGTTGCAACAGAACTTAAATCCACACATGTATTACATGTTGTAACGTGGCGACCAATCCGCTGGCTGCCTTCGGGTCTGAACGTGTGCCACGCCGTGACAGCGTGGTTTTATTCCCACTTCTCTGTTCAGGGTCTTCCTCTCGCCTCTCAGGTGCTGGACCTGATCTCACGGGAGGCAATTAGATTCAGCTTTACTGTCTCCCGTTAAATATAACCATCTATCACTGTGCGGAAATGAATCTTAACTGCGTTCAAACAGAAGCCCACTTGGCCAGTGACCAGGGACAGAATGGAAATTTAGGACATTTACTGTATATTTTAAAACAAGTAGGAGCGTTTTAGTGCTGACTGCTGACTGAAAATCCACACCTTGCATTTTGTGGAACAAATTAACATGGTGGAAATAAACTCAGAAAAGCCTGAGTACACCCATCAGGGTAATAGTGCAACTGTGATGAACATTATCTTTAACTAAATGAGATTTTAAAGGACCTTGCTTGTATACGCTTTTCTATTCAGAGTCCAAAGTTCAGACCCATATTACTCATGGCCTGTAGGGTCAGACTTCATATCACTTGTGACAGTTGTCCTCAAATTAACATTTTTCTTTTTTTGCCACATTAACAAACAAATGCATTATGCAATTCTTAGTTTTGACCTTATTATGTACTGTATGTAAATTATAAGCCATGCAAATAGCAGACCGCATTTACCCCAGGAAGTTGACAGTTTGCTTATATATGACTGGTACATTAAATTAGCAAGAGTTCTAATCAAATATTGATAAATCTTTAGATAAAGGTGATCGGGGGCAGATTGAGGTGATCAAATAATCACGCTACCTTTGGCTCTGCTCAAAAACACACTTGCATGGTCTTCAAACTAAGCAAAAGACACAGTGTCTTCTTGCCATCCTCTCTCTCTTTCTTTCTTTCTTTCTTTCTTTCTTTCTTCCCTTCTTGCTCTCTCTCTCCCATTCATTCAGCGGCTCTGCTCCACAGAGCGGTCCTCGCTCTCCTCTTCTTTCTCCTCCTCCTTCCACCCCCCTTTCACACTCTGTTGATCAGCTCAGGAAAGGGAAAGTGCTTGTGTGAAACCTGAGGATCGCTCGCAGACTGAGGAAGCAGAGAGATAGTGAGAGAGAGAGAGAGAGAGAGAGAGCGCTCGCGCATCGTGCTTTAACCTGTAAGGTAAGATGATGTCCAAAGACACATTTGATGGTCAGATCGGACAGTAGGTTGCATGTTTGTTTGTTTTTTTTACATTGAGGGGCTTAAATTAATGGGCCTAAAAATACCTGCAGTGAGAAAAATTAAGTGAATATGTGAGCTATTGACGTCTGAAACTTCTGCTTCTGAGATGGATTGCAACCTTAAGTCTGACTGGGGCTATTCTTCACTCATATTTGTTTTATGTTAAGATTCTCTGTTCTACTCCTGTATCACTATCCGTACGCATTTATCTGATGGAGCAATTTAAAAGTCTATTAGGCAGATTGTATACAGGGTCATTATAGCTCATTTGCATTCAGGCTATCTCGGTTTGTTTATGTTTATCACCTCCAAACCTTGCTTGGCTGCTTGAATATCTGTGTGCTTTCTTGCTCGGGACACATAAGACTGGCGTTCTCTTGTTCCGAAAGGGCGCCTTGCAGTGTTTTATATTTCATTACGGCCGTGCATTACTCGGGGCAGAACATCTTTCAAATTAACATATGCTCTCAGGTGTGTTGCCTCAACTTGTGACGGTTTGTTTTGCACGCTGCAGTGACCGTTGCTATTGGTGCTTGACTCTTTACCAGAGGCAGTCAGAGGGTCATCGTTTGAATCATGAGGCTAATAATAACATCCCCTGCTTTTTAAGATGCATATGTGCCGCTTGTTAACCGCCTCGTGCTTCTGCTTCATACTCACACACAGAAATTAGACCTGTTATTCATATATTGTCCTTCGTGAATAACAATGCCCAATGTACTTCACATTAGTGAGCCATGTGTTCGCCCACCAAGAGGAGCCAGTGGAGGCAGGACCTGCAGCATTTCCGTAAAGACCACGGCTTCTCCAAGAAAGTGCTCCTGAACTGCTGCCTGGTGCGGCGCATCATCACCTGGGCCTCGCCAATCCCCAAAGGTACAAAAACACGGGGTTTACACCCCAGACCGACGGTATCAGGGCAACTTATTGCAAGGCTGCGTTATCATTTTAGAATGAGATGTGATAAAAGTGCATAGAATTGCTAATCATGCATGAATTAATTGAATGGTTCAACATTTTGAGTCAATTAACTGTAATTGTTACATTAAGCATATAAGGTGTATTAAGGATGTATGGAAGAAGTGCAATTGGTATTGTTTTGTATGGGAATTAGATGTATTTTGATTAACTGGAAAAACGTAACTTTTGCCATGTTTTTAAATCAGTACAGTATAGGTAATGTGGAATCATTTTAGAAAAATGTCCTCAAAGGTTGTGAAGCAGCAGCCAAACTGTCACCAAAAGCAAAATCCTAAAAAAAATGTAAAACTGGAAAAAAACAACTATGTACTTGGGTTTGTTTTTTCAGCGTAACATTATGCATATATTGACTCCACTCTGAAGTAAAAGCATCCTGATTATCCACAAGCAGCTCAGCCGTCGGCTGCATTAAAACACATTCACATCGCTATTGATCAGACATCATTTCGCCGTGTGTGAACACACAAAGAAAATTTATGGTTTTACTGGAATGAAGAACGACCAGAACACATTGCACTGGGCCTCACAGTCGACAGCTTCGGTAAATTAATCCACTTTGAACCCGGGATCGGTATTGATTACTTCTCGGGTTATAGAGTCACGGCGGGCGTATAGCTCTATAGCAGCAGATTTACAGCCACATGTTTGGTCCATTGGAACAGGCTGTAAAATACAGAGGCAACACTGATCTGCCACTGGTAAAGGCCAACGTGTCACCTCTTGGCATGAACCACACTCTACTGTAGGTTTAGGATTTTCCTTCTCTTTTTCAGTTTGGGTTATCTTCACATCCAATTTTATCATGAGTATGTCTACAGTCACAGTAAACAGAACATTTCAACATGATATTTGAGGCAGATTTTTTTGTGGAGATTTTCCTGTTTATCAGTCACTCTTCTCAATCCCCATGATTTAATGACTCCACTGTAAAAAGATTTATTTAATTGACATGTGCTCTCACTCACTGGTATGGCTTGTCAGTTGTTAAGATAAATGTGTGGTGGATCGGTATGATTTAGCATGCTATTAAAGAGTCATGAATTTCACTGTAGGGATTCCTAAATGACAGCTGCAGCACAGATTCTTTTTCTGCAGGGTAAAAAAAACAAACTAAAAACAACAACAGCAGCAGGTCTACAAAACAACACTTCTTGTCATGAATAAAAAAAAAGAAATCATAAATATTCACCCTTTCATAAGAAATAAACCGTGTCGGTGCAAGTGCAGATTCCAAATCTTACAGTTTTATTGTCTTAGGTGTCTGCGTCTCTGCATTTACCTGTGCAGTTGTTTGAATGTATTTGCTATATTATGAAAGCTGGCGAGCACAGCTGGAGCCGCACAGGACCCAGGTGTCTCTGCCAGATACATTGAGATTACACTTTATTTCACTATGCTACTCTCTTTTTCTTTAGTCCAAAAACGTCCCACGTCCCAGTGCATGCTGCACTTCTCTTCAATTCGAATTCTATTTTTCACATTTTTCAATCTTAAAATCTGTATTGAAGACAAGTAAAAACAGAAACACTCTTTGTTTTAAACTATAATGCGTCTCAGTTTTTTTATTTCCTTGTAGGCGTTCTTGTGATTACATAGTGTAATAGCAAAAAAAAAACAACCCAAAACAAATATTATTATCCTCGTATTGCCCAGAATAACTCCCCAGCATGTGGATGATCACACTATAAACCTGCCAGTTGGCAATAGAACCCTCTAGATGTGAAGGCACTCTCCAGAAAATGAGCATACTAAAAAAAGGATGTTTCTACAAATACACAAGCCCCATGTTGTGTCTTTCCGACAGACGTGTGCTGCGAGGGAGCGTTTTAGAACTCCCCGCTGACTCCATGACGCATTTAAACAGGTCAATTGCTTCACACTCGGAGGGAGTGAATATGGAATTCATGTCTTGAAACGTCTCCATCCTGTTCATGGGTCACAACAAGTGCTTTAGAGACACATAGATAGACATTACGGCACAAGGAATGATTATAATGGCATAAAAATACTAACACAAAAAAGAGACAAAGGTGAAATAACTAAAGAAATTGCATTCGGGAGACAACGGTAATGCTACACTCAATATAAAAATACCTGCAGGCTACTTTAAAAAAAAAAAAAAGTATTGCGTTTGGAAAGCGACTCTGTTTCAAGCCTTTTTGAAATGGTTGATACAATAAAAGCCATTTGGCATCTTCCTGATTCTGGGAGCCCTGATCAAACTTTTTCTGGATGACCAAATGCATTTTAACAAACAATTCTGTAGAAAAGCATTTCTTATCTTATAAACAATGATGTTTTTAAAAAGTGTACTGATGCGCAGGAAGCTGCTACAGTGATTTAATATTTGGTAGTATTTGCTCCACTCTCTCCAGTGTTTGTGAGGACTCTCAAACTTTAAATGATCACTCCCAATGTTTTTGTTTTTTGTTGCAGACACTCGTGTATAAATCAGTCCTTGCACCATCTGCTTACAGCCAGTAGAGGGCAGCAAGCTATAAACTAAGTTAATGCCCAATATGATCTATAGCTTTGCCGCAAGCGATGCTGTTTATCAGCAGTGGTTTGAAAATATAATTAGGTTTCACCAATTTATTCAATGTGCAGTAACGTAAATGAGTCATTTAATTTGGCCAGGATGATATTACTACAGAGATGAATTTGTGTGCCTGCAGGAAATATAAATACTACCCCAATGATGATGACCAGTGTGCATTCTGGGTAATACTTCACTGCAGTTGTTTACACGGTTATATCCTAAATAAATTTGACCGTTGCATACAAGCGTGTTCACTGGCAACACTAATACGCTCCAATATATTACTGCATAGCCCTGCGGGATAACCCCCCCCCTCCAAAGCACCACATGACTTTAAACAGGTAGTGATAGTGTCATAAATTCTTCGAATGTCTGCACTGCAGCAGTAATTCAGTTGCCCCAAATGTTCCCTAGTGTAGCCAACATGCAGTTTTTTCCTTTACTGTGGCACGACACAATGCTGAAATATGATGGTAGGGAGAAATGAAAAAGGATGCTCAGCTCGCTTTGTGCTTAATGATTGGACATGCAGGACAGAGAGGAGATCATACGAGCAGAAAAAAAGAGTGGCATTGTTTAATTTTATTTACCTTTTTTCCAACGCAAACACATGCATGGAAGCTATTTTAGTCGTTTCACCAGTATAATGCCACTCCATTCACATATCTCTGTCATATCAGAGCAGCTTCAGACTTGCCGCTTGCCCTCTTGATAGTTATAAATAGTATCTCCACTTCCATGTTGTAGTGCTCTCTATAGCCTTCCCTCCCAATCCATAAGCAGCTGATTCCCTCCACCTTGAGAGTATCTTTCAGGGTCATGTCCTTCAGAGAGCGCACAAGTGGCCAAATTGATTTACCTGCGCTCCCGACGAGTCTGTGGTAATGAATCCTCGAGAGGTCCTTGCATTTCTTCCCCAATTCACTTTTGCTATCAGACAAATACATTTTCTTTCTCACTCCACACGTATTAAACTGCATTGCCAACTTTTTTTTTTTTTTTTTTAACTGCTATGTTCAAATCCCACCGCTTCTCCTCCCTAATTTAAAATTAATCGCCAAGAGTTTGTTCGCAGTGTGATACCACGTCCAGCACACAGTGGCGGGACGCAGTGCTTAACAGACCCCGACACCTCGTGGTTATGACACCAGTCACCAGTATTGTGACGCACAGGAGAGTCCTGGTGAGTCCAATTCTGTCCACTGATGCAGTGAGTAAGATTCTATGAGAAATCAGAAATTGACAAAGCAGCTTCAGGCAAAGTGCCCGTTTGGTGAAGCCAACTCTGTTTCCATTTTAATCTCTTTTTCCCACTTGGTCAGAGTGCAGGCCTCTGTAGAACTAAGGTGGAAATGGGAAAAGGCAGTGATGGATGAGAAGGGAAGTTGAGGCAGCATGCAGCCTCTCCGTTTGGAGGAGAGGAGGGGGTAAGGAGCGGTCGCCCGGGGACCGCTCGGCTGGCTGCGACGCAGGCATGTCCCACTGTCGTCATCCATTTGATTCATATGTTGTGAAAATGGCTGCCGGAGAGTGAGTGGAGGGGATCCAACTGCTATACCTTCCCCCTGACATTCATCTTAGTCCTAGTGCGAGCTACCGCTTGTGACAGCAGGAGAGAAAAGGCTTACATGCTGTTTACAACGAACGAGCAACGAGAAAACGACAGCAAATCTGTTCAAATGCGGCTTCTGCATTGTTGTATTCTTGTGTACATTTCATTTTCAGAAGCAGCTGTGTTCTATAGTGCTGGACACAATGTCTTGTACGTCATCCCCCAGGGAGAAGACCCTCTGTAACTCCGCCTGTTGGTGTGTTTTTATTCGATTTGAAACGCAGAGAATGAGTTCATAAAGATCACCGCTTTGTTGCCAACGGCACAGGCGCTACCTGCTCTGGAAATGGGTGATGGGTTGGGGTTAGCTTAAACTTTAAACACGATTCAGGCGGCACTTTCCATTATGTCGCACAACAGCGAGCCGGCCATTCTCCTCCTCGGTCTCGGACAAAATCTGCAAATCCCCCCCCCAGTTGATAAACAGGGATTAGCAGCTAACAACCTGGGATTAGTGGGAGAATAGGTGACCCCAGCGACCCGTGTTGTTTGTGAAACATCTTGAAGTAGCTGTTGACAGACAATGGCACTGACACTCCATCTCCTCGATTGGATCCAGCGAACTGAGATGTCGGTGCGGCTCGACACGTGACCCCGCGTCCGTCGTGGCTGTAAACGAGCTGGCTCCTTTTGTCCAAGCTATAGGTGCAACTCATTCTATACATCATAAAAGATGCATGTCTTACCGCATGCCGGTGTTTTTCCTTTGACCCGATAGCGTTTGGCTGTGAGAGAAAACCACCAACGGTGAAGCATGCGTGAATCTCGTGCACCAGGTCGTCCATTTGACCTTCCCCCTGACCCCATAGTGTCCAAATCTTCTGAGGAACCTTTATGCAGTGTGAAAATGCTACCTCAAAAGTACCCTACCCGGCTACATGTTGGCAAGAGTTCCAAAGCTGATATGTCATCAATAATTACTGATATCACAACTGAAATCTTTCCTTCTCTACAAAACAACTCCTACAACTTGGTCATGAAAGTGCCTTTTTCATGGAACAATTTTTGAGGTGAATAGCTGGAAACTGCATCTTCACCCTCAAATATGAACCTCTTTCACTGCCCTCTTCTTCTCCATCCACACCATCCTTTTTCTCCCCACCTCTCCACCATCTGCTTCCCGACTCTTGCTACTCATCACTCCCCTGTCTGGATGGACGGATGGAGCGAATTGATCTGAATCTTGTAATTTCCCTTGTTGCAGCTGCAAAATACTATAGAAAGTCCTTCAAAGTTCCTTCACCAGGCCGGGGCAGTTGCTCTGTGTGCTGATTTATGACTTTTTTTCCCATTTTATACACAAAAACAAAACAAAAAACCCTGTTAAAGTTGGTTTAATGAAGGAGTCATAAAAATGAAATGATTAACAGTTTTGGCAAAACATCTTTATTGAGTGCAGCATAATAAAAAAAATCTTTCACTATTAATTTTACCACCAAAAAAAGTTTTCAGAATTTTGCATCATTAATCATCTTCTACATAAATCCACCTGGCCACCTTCTTCTACCTGCACATCCATCATACATATATATATATATATATATTTAATTTTTTTCCATGCCTGCTGTTGATACAATGGTTTGCTGTTGGTAACCTACTTCAGTCTAGTGTTTGTATTCCAGCAGTGGCCTGGGCCCTCTATAAATAGGCCTCTCTGATTGATACCAGCACAGTGAAACCTCGTAAGCCTTTGGCTGCTGCGGGGCACAAATGACTTTCTTGTGTCTGTGCCACTCGGCTTTAACGCACCTGTCCCTGTCGCAGTCTCATTTATACCCTCTTCCTTTGTCAGGTAACAGCTAAGCAGCCAGCGGAGGTTCTCTACCGGACCTGTAGAGTGTTTCCTCCCTGTCGGATTGGCTTAATTAAAATGAAAAAAAAAATAAATAAAAAATCCAGCTAACTGTAATTACAGACTTGGTCTGAGTAGATTTATCTTGCAGTAATCTCGAACTAACACAATCTAGATCCTATATTTAGAAAAAATGAAGCCGTACTCCACACTTTAATACATTGTTATTGCAGCCACATGAACAGCAGTGTTTTATTCTCCCTCCAACCGGAGCAGCTGTTGGAATAAATCACTTACCAAAGGCAACAATGGCAAGCGACCAGCATTTCAACTTCATCCGCAGAGTGTCTCAGAAAAACTCTCATAATGCGGCAATTTTAACAGTTGGTGTTGTGGCTTTGCAATACAAGTATACAAACCAGAGGCATAGTTGGGTGGTTATTGCTTGATAGAGCCTAAACAATAAGGAGTTATATAGAGCACAATGAAATATCTAAAATATTGGGTTTCGTGAGCTATGGAACAGTAACCAAACAGACAAATATCCAAGTGACCTTGGTGTGATGTATGTCCTTAGTGATGTTTTTAAAGTTTTTATTTCATTTTGCATTCTTATTTGGTGGCAGATTTGCCGGCGGATTGCGGTGCTCCTTGTATTCCACTGCATTTGATGAAACTGCTACTTAACTGGCAACTGCACAGTCTTTTTTTTTTCTATCTCCTCCTTCTACCTCGTCAGCCATACTCTGCTAATTGTTAATGGCTGTGCGAATAAATACATAATAGCCCCATGATTAACGGTTAGACCTGAATAAAGGACTAACAAGCAGCTAATTAAAATTAAAAGTCCATCCATCTATCTTCCAAGCCAAACATTGTACATCAGGCAGGGGGCAACCAGGATAAGTCACCACCAGTCATTTGCAGATGGAGCACAGCGAGACAATTTAGAGTCGCTAATTAATCAACAAGCACCTCTTACGTCTTGGTCGTCAATGAACCTAAAGAAAATATCCTCGGGCGCAGTAAGAACATGCAAACCTCACACATTAAAGCCTTGGCCTGGATTTGAACCTGTGCAAGGCGGGTTTACGAGTAAATAATAAAAAATACTTTAAAATGAAGCGAATGACTGCATGATTCTGATGCCCTCTAATGGAAGTCAAATGTTAATTAAAATTACTGAATAAATTCAGGTTGCATAATCGTTTCACCATGTTTGAATACATACTAGAGTCCTTCACTTGAACTTGTGTTTGGTGTCATGTTTGCTTTGTAGGGAGCCATTTAAAAGCACTTATGTGCCAATGAGGTATTTTACATTCACGACTTTACTGAGAACAAGATTTTAAATGACTTCCAATTATGTAGTCTAGTAATAGATTGATATTGATTCACTTTTCGAGATGGTATATTTTTTTTTTGCAGGAGCCACTGTAGCCTTTTTTTTTAAGAGTGTGTGTTATAGCGTTGCACTTCAGATCAGAATTAATAATTGAACAATGCAGCTTCATTAGGAAATCAATTCACAAGCCTAGTAATGTGTGATATAAAGCCGGCTGGTGTGCTTCCACTATCTGTCCTGTACTCTGATATACACTACCGCGCAAATGGAAAGCTTTTCCCTGAAGCAGGATCTCATTAGGAGAAAAGAAAAGAAAAAAAAAAAAAACCCCACACAAAATGAACCGGAGAGACCAAAGCGCAAGTTCTGGTGATGTGAAATGGAAGGGTATGAGAGCCAGAATCTGGTTAAAATACAAATCACATGATGGGAGGCTTTGTCAGAGTGTTTTCTGCTTTCAAGGGGGCTTTTAATGCTGTTGCCGTTTGAATTGAACACTCTGTTTACTTGTTCTGTGCTTTTTTTTTCTCCCCCCCCCTCCTGTGCCAATACCCTGCAGCCGAGCCTGTGAGACCAGTGAATGGAGTTTGATACTGTGAAACTGGAAGAAACATTACCACAGTGCTGACCGCTGCAACCTAGAGGGACGTCTGTGAGCAGATAGATGGCGGAAAGTGGAGCATAAAAGACTTGAAGAAAGACATTTGAGACAATAGAAGAGACGGGCGAGAATGGCGAGAGTAATTAGGGGGAGAAACAGTGGAAGTACGAGATAAGGGCAGGACACACGGTGTCGCAGAGACAGATGGCTGAAGGTGGAAACGGGGTCTGAAATGGCAGAGAAAAGTTGTGTTTCACAGTTGAAAGCCGGCAGGCTGCAGCCCAATGAGAACCTGTTCCTTTGAGACACCAGCAGAAGTGTATTGAACAGAGGCGAGTCTGCTGCAGCTGTTCTGATAAAGCTGAACAGGACTGACAGCTTATTAGAGACTCCCAAAAACTCCAGAAGCAAGGAGGGAAGGACAAACGTTCACATTTATCTTGCCGCTTGCATATTTTTAAAAATTGTTTTATGAAAGTATGGCGATAGTAGACACTTGATATTATTAAAATGTACCAGGATGTGGGGAAAACGCACACATTGAAAGCCACTATAGACTTTGTTTTTCCTTCCAAACTCTTATATTGGTAGATTTTCTTTTTATTCCATACATCCATTTCTCCATGCAGCCTTTCAGGAACTGTCTGTCATATCCTGTCGTTCCCTTAATAAAATGACACATACATGAGGAGGATCCAGTGATCTTTCCAGTGCAGTCAGAACTACATGACAGGAACACGTTGCCTGAATATCCTTGTTGTTTATGTGATGGATCAATATGGTTTTAACTTAGTAATGATGTAATGGTTTTTCAAATTTGACACATTTTCTGCTTATGAGGCGAGAAAGAACAATCCTTTTATTAGTAGTGGTCGGATCATGGTAATGTTTCACTCTGACTATAAATAGGTTTTACCTCCCATATAGGGCTCAGTCTCTGAGTGGAACAAAAAAAAAAAAAAAGGCCATTTTGTGTTAAAGCATCACCTCTTCCTTTCATTTTGACATATCATCAATACATGTTGCTTCTAATGCCACTGCGGAGCTGAGAAGAAACCCTCCAAAAGCACCTGTTTATCTTCATATTCCAGGTCCTGCGCCGGCTGGGTGATGGGGAATAGCTGTCTTATTAGTTGCTTGGGAGCACTGACCCAATGAAGAACAGTCTTTTTAAGTGGCTCTTTTGGTTTTTCTCACTTTCACAGGGACCCAGGTTGGGAATTTCTCACCCGTGCAGCAACACATTAGGGGCGACCTCTATATTTGCTGCACCGCTAATGGCACCAGTCCCATTTGTTCTCACTTGAGAGGGAAACCGGGAGTATCAGCGCTCCCGGAGGACGAGTCCTATCGTTCTTAAGTAACCCACTGTAGTTGGTGCATGCCGGGCTGTCGGCGGACGCGCGCCACGTCGAAATTAGGTCAACAAACCACACCAGGCCTCCCGCAAGAAACCAAACAAAATGAGGTCATGGAAAGGAGATGGGTCTCAGCTGGCCTGCAGAGCTTTTTAGCGTGGCACAATATACACTTTGTTATGACAGTTAGACCTATTTAACACTAACAGTCACTCACAAGAATAAATTGTCCTTATGGGTCTTTGCTGTAGGTGTTGCTCCATTATGTAGTATCACTACATTCATTATACTCCGACTATAGTAGGGCCTAAATTAGGTCGAAATCATTATCTTTAAATAGGTATAACAAGATATAAATATGTTTTTTTAGGGGTAATGTTTAGTGCCTTATCCATATAGAGATAATCATGTAATCAGTCCTGACTGATTCAAGATCAGCCACAACAGGATTGCTCATTATGTTGATTGTCGACTAACAGATAAATTATTGCTTGGAGATCGCATACCCTTCTCTCACTCTCCCATCAGATTGATGTAGTCAGAGATCTCTCTCTTTGATATGTTGTGTGACACCATTATAGCTGAACGAGCTGTGTGGCAGAGGTGTGATCTATGTGTCTGATCTACTTGTCTAAGCTGTTGATTGCCTCCTCACAGTGTCAGTGGTTGCTGTTAGTTTAAGCAGATGTGAGCAAAACATGTTGTAGCGCCTGTAGATGTGGTCCAGCTCATGAGTTCATGAAGAAATTAATAGCGGATACCTTGTAAAGTCTGGAGAATGTGTCCTCTAGTAAAAAGCACATTATTACGGGGTATGTTGTAAATCTCTAAATACACCAAAATTTTTGATTGTTTTGAAATGGTCTATTTAAAATTTGCTTGTAAGCCAAAAAAAACCCCAGAATACATGTTGTGTTTTCCATTAAGTGCTAGTTGAGGGGTTATCGCCTTATTCTAAAGCAGAGAACATTATCCCACCACGTAATCCCCCTGCGATGCATTTTCCTGTACTTGTACGAGTACTTACTGGCAATCCACTTCTACTGATGAATTTCAAACATGATGGCCTCCCAGTAATTACAGTGCTAATGATCATTTGTACTGCATGGCGGTGGGTGTAATTTGCCTACTCTCATGGCAGCAACAAAGTTGTTTTTATTTTTCTCATCGTCAAGGCAGTCAGACAGTAAATAGCTTTTTGCTGGAGAGGACAGTCCCGTTCATCCCAGTGTTAAACGGTTCAGTGGAAGTCTTCGCAGCTAGACAAACCATTTTAATAAGTGCGTGATATCAGACATGGGTTATATTGCCGTCCTGCCACTGAAAGCAACTTTTAAAACCTTTTCTTTCTTTTTTTTTTATTTGCAAATCTTTTAGAAATTTTCCAGGACCACCACTAGCAAGCACTAAGACCTTATAGATCACATCAAATCAACAAATTAAACATTTTGCCTTTATTGGAAGTGTTTTCAGCATTCAAGCATAAATGATCCAGAGTGTGACAAATGCAGGTGATTCAGTCCATTGCGTTTGAATTTGTGTCCTATTCGTGAGCGATGCATTGGTGGGTATCGGCAGGCATACAGAGTATACTTCCCTCCGGGCACGTAGTTATCTAAAAATAACCACAGATAGTGCTGCAGATTGTAGTGTTTCATGTAATTTGTGGCATTTACTGCATGCAGAGTCTTCAGTTCCCTGTTTTTAACGTTCTTTCCCCCCCCAGACACTATAAATACTCAGGTGAAACTACAGAAAAAGTATCTGAAAAGTCAACAAATGCACTTGCCGTTGGTCATTTTAAAGTTTGGAAATTTTCTCTCAGCACACAATGCATCTTCACAGACTCACGGCTGCCTTTGCTCACCTTCTGTTTTTGTTTTAAATCCGTCAACACTAAATGTAAACCAATCGGTTTTTTTTATTATAGATAAGATAATTCTCACAAAAAATATATAAACTGTAGTGCAGCCTTTACAGGAGAATTTCAACATATAGTAGTATATGATTCTCGTTGTAATTTTCTAGTTTTTGCATTTGCAAAATGTGATATATGTGGAGAAAATGTTCTTAAACTACCTTAATTTCCGGACTATAAGCCACAAACTTTTTTCACACACTTTGAACCATGCGGCTTACAAAACGATGCGGCTAATTTATGGATTTTTAAGGGTTAACAGGCTTCATGCCGCCAGATTCTACTTCCGCATGTAGATACATGCTGTTTTGAGCACCTCTGCTTCTCCAAAACTTGCCCAAAAAGTGATATTTCTGCTGTTCGGGACCTCATCTTGTGCTGCTTTCCGTGGTGCAGAACTCCAACAGCTGAGTGATGCGTTCAAGTGCATCAGGTAAAGCCGCCCTGCTGGACTCGGTGGCTGAGAAATCTTCCTCAGAATCACAATCAGCAAATTACCGATAAAATACTTTATCAACAGAGATAAAAACCCTTGGTGAATGTGTATCTCTCTCTCTCTTTCTCTCTCTCTCTCTGTCTGTCCATCTGCGGGCTTCTCCTCAGCAGGCGTACGACGAGCACACACACACACACACACACACACACACACACACACACACACACACACACACACACACACACACACACACACACACACACACACACACACACACACACACACAAAATTCCTGCACTATGAAAGACAGGGAATTGATGAAAATATGAGAAATCCCTATATTCCAGCAGTGAAATTCCTGCCCTGTTACAACATGGACACCTGCGGCTTATATATGTACTTTTTTAAATTTATTTTTATTTTGCCGGTGCGACTTATATCCAGGTGCGCTCCATAGTCCGGAAAATACGGTAATTCCACTCAATGATAATATTTCATGTCTTCGTCAAGTGTGTTTATATATATTTATATTAAACATTCATAACGCTGGTGAGTAAAAGTACGTGAACTCTTGAGTTTAATAACTGGTTGACCCCCCTCTGGCAGCAATAACTCCAACCAAGCAGCTCCGGAGGCTTCTGATCAGTCCACAACATTCTTTCTATCAGATTCTCTTCAGCTCATTCACATTCTTAGGGTGTTTTTTCACAAAAGTCTCTGGAGGTCATTCTACAGCATCTGGTGGATTTGAAGGAGGGTCTGAGCTCTGACTGGACCACACACCAAAAGGTGGATTTTCTGTCTTTGTATGCCTTCTGCTCTGGATGTGCTCCGGTGGTCGACATCAACCCTGATGTTATCCTCCAGGATCCTCCAGGATCCACCGGGAAACTTGACCCTGAGGCACCAAAGCAGCCCCAACCCATAATGTATTCAATCTGAGTTTCATCACAATATTTTCCCAAAACACTTTTTGGTATATTTCAGGCATGCAGTGATGTTTTATGAAAGCAGTGTCTTCCCCTGCGGTGTCCTGCCATGGACACCGTCATCAATGTGTTGTGTAAGTTAGACTCATGAGCAGAAATGTTACTTACTTTTAACACCTACCTCATTTTTCAAATAGATTTGACTGTTATCTCTGTGTTTTGTTTTGTTTGAAAGTAGGAATTGCATTAATTTAGCAAGATTAAAGAAAATAACACAACTGCATAATTTTACTGTCGGGGATTTGTTTAAATATATATTACAGGTGAACATTTTTAAAAGCTATAGTCTTACCTTTTGCAGTAATGTTGTGAATTGGTGTCAATTCGGTGAGTTTCTATAGAAACCAGCCACAGTACTAACTCTGAGTATGGTACGATTATAGATTTTATTGTTGTGAGGCTTGGTTCACATCAGCGGAGGCTTCTTATAAGTTGCACAGTCAAAAAGTTTGAAGTTTGGTTTTAAAGTGGCTCCTCTCATTCACTCATTGAGTTATTAACTTGGGAGTTCACTTACTTTTTTCACTCGGATTGTACATGCTTTAATAGATTTGTTCAATGAAGTCATGAAATATATTTGTGTGATATTTCATTTTATGGTGATTTTTATGGGTATATTCAAAATCCCAAATGTCTGAAATACTTTTTCCCATTGTAATCTTCCACAAACACCCTATGGTTAATAGAGTTCTCAACAGAAGGAGCAAGGAATTCATCCAAAGTGGGTAAAATGAGGTTTGAGCCTCCCAGAGTGAGCTGATCCTCTCACAGTAGTGGGAGGGAGCTCAGTATGTCATTGCTCTGGGCTGGTTAATAACACAGGCGGCCGTTTGGCAAATCTTAATTGTTCCCTGGGGACTCTGAACGACTTCACTAGTGGCATAATGGCAACAGCAATTTGAATATTGAGCAAGGCTATTTCATGATACGCCAACTGTACATGTTAGGAACATATTTCGCCTGCAAATACCTTTTGAATGTTAGTCGGTGAAAATGCTAATGAGAAGTATAAGTTTGAATAATAATCTAACGTTGCCACGATATTATTAATCTGAATAAGTGTGTGTCTACATTGAAATATTGAACTTGGTTTGTTCATTTTAGCTCGACTTCATGCATAACAATCTCACAACATACCAACTGTCCATCAGTCAGAAGAAGATGACTTTATTTAATTCAATTAGATTTTCCTGTTAAATCATAATACTCTACTTTCTCACACTGACTCAAAATTCTTATCATAATAAAATGTTAAAGGTTGATTCACTTGGATATTACCTGACATTTAGTTTGCAGCTTTGCCCGTCTGGTCTGAACGAGCCTCCGGCACCAATGCAGACTTGCTGGATTAGCTGCCATGCACTCTGATCGGTCCTGGCATGCTGGCTGTCGTGCGGCTGAGTTTTTGATAGAGGTTGCGCTGTGCAGTTCTGCTTTCGCTCATTTTTAAGTGCTCCCTCAGTTGCAACCGCCTCCGTACGGCCCGTAACAATGGCTGTTGGTGAGCCTCTGTGGGTTGACTCTGAATCACAAAAATAAAAAGTCGGCACACAGCGGTGAGCCCGATTCCCCCACCTTATATCATTTTTTCCCCCCTCTTGCCATCAGCGCTCAGGGCTGCCATTGCCACATTATTAGCATAGCAACCAAAGGTGGCCTTGGCGAATTTGCTCCAGTACACTCTTATCAAATATTTATTGTGTCAGGAATGAAACGTCCAGTCAATCCTTTGGTTCAGTGAATTTTTGATCTGGAGAATTTTTGTGGGGGTTAAAAAGCCAACGAAATACATTTCTTTTTGCCGGTAAAAATATCAAAAAAATGCTATATAAATATTGCGCATGCATACTTCGTAGGCTTTGGTTACTCCGCCTTGAATTGGTACTGCACAGCTGAGTGTATACTGAGCGCCTTGGAGAGTTTAAGGCGAAACCAATTGGCTTCTACTCAGACAGACCTATATAATCCCACTCCCCTACGGTTAGTTACCACAACAGAGCAGAGCGATATCTGAAAATGTATAAAACTAAATCGTATGTAAAAACAAAGTGCATTCAATTGCCGAGAGACACAAAAACGTTTTTTTATTCTTTGAAGAAAATGAGTTTGAGCCGCAGCTTCCACACGCTTGGCAAGCTGATCAAGATCGATGCCCTAGAAAATCTGTGCTTTCTTTCGAACACAAGATTTGCATCTAATTCCACACGGCTGATTACATTTTGAGCATTTCCAAGCTGGAGAAACAAAACAACACAAAATAACCCCACTGGTGCGGATCTTTGTCCTTGTGTCACCATTAATTTTCTTGCAAGTGTGAAGTCGTTGAAATGCAATGTTGAAAGCAGGTTTGGGAGTCGGCCAGAACTCAGAACAAAATAAAACCCAAACTGTCGTATGAATATTTCATAAGCATGACTTTTTGTTGCTTCTACCATAACTAGTTTTACTTTTTTTTTATCATTATTGCTTCAAATCGTCAATCTTAAAGGACACATTATTCTTTAAAATGACCTTATGTTATGACATTACGGGGGAAGACGGACGTGTGAAAGAGATATTTTGGCCATTATGCCCTTGTAAATGTAGTAAATCAAAAGCTGTCCGATATATTACCTTGACATTTAACATTAGTTCAACTCCATTTCATATAGAAGTTACATGCTGCATAATAAACATACATTCAATGTCATTTATGCTTCCCCTTTCCTCATTCAGTGAGATAGTTTGGAGATTCATGACGTGTATGTCTTTAGTGTGCCATCATATTTAAAGACCTGGCCAGCCTGAATACCAGTAAATATGGAGGCTGACGCCTTCCAGACATTATTGTTTTGGCTCTTAGTGAAACTGAATGCCGACCCCTCAGTCGATCACGCTGAGCGATGAGGTTTTTGGAGACGGCATGAAGTTCATTACTGTCAGTGGCCCCGATGTGCTCATTACTCAGATATATTGTGATTTCCTCTTGTTCCTTTTTTTTTTTTTCATGCTCTCTATCCCGTTCCCTCCGCCCCTTCATTGTCAGAATTTCACTTAAGCGCTTTTTAAATGCCAGCGTGTCCTTAAAATTGCCTGCGATGGAGAGCCGGTGGAGATGAGCAAGAGCTGCGACAGGGGAAGCTGGGATTAGTCGTCTTCACACTATGAATTTGCGCCAGTTGGTGTTCCTGGCCGCGTGAATGTAGGAGTTGTAGTCATCTGGGCTTCACTTTGACTCTTATGCTTCTCTTCTCACTTAATATCGATATGACAGATGGGAGCCGCACGCTTTTTTGATCCAATCACCTTTCTGTTGCAGTCGTCGTCTCTTTCCTTGAATGTGATATTGAAATGTGTGACTTGCGAACGATGTTGGTATGAAAACAGCTTAGATGTCTGTGTAGCTGTTGCTGACTTGTAATGCCTGATTTTTTTATTTATTTTTTTTGTGGGGTGGAGAAACTGACAAAGAGTTGCCAGATGGGACTTGAATCTTTGTGTTTCCTATGTGTAATAACATAACGAGTGCAGTGCAGCTCTGCAACCAACAGTTATTGTATTAATATTGTGGACAGTTCCAGACTGTAGTACATTAGCAGCTTGATTTCACACGTGATCGTTGTCTTTGTTCCGGCTCAAGCCAATGTTCTTTCTACAGAAAACTTCTTCGACAAGGCAACTGCAAGTATTGCTGAATGAGAAGAAAAAGAATGGAAAATAAAATCATACATTGATAAATTAGAGATATGCCAAAACAAAAACATAATAAAAATGAAGTGCAATACAGACGTTAAAGAGCCAGTGCAGCATAAAATTTGTGATTTCTTTCCTGAAAGGCAGCAATAAAATAAGTCAGGGTTTTGTTATCTGCCTTACTAGTGCAGCAGAGTTGTGTTTAATACAACCAGTTTGATAGGAAATCGAAAAAGTAAACACAAACTGCATGGAGGGTTTGCATTGACCGTATATAGCTGAGGAGGTTCCATTGGGCTGATCAGTAATGCAGGTTATTCTATAAATAAACGACAACAGAAAGTAGTGGTGTGTATGCTGTATTCAGTTAATGTCTCATTGAGAGGGACTTTAACTGTGATCCAACGAAACACGAAAATATTCCACCAGCTTATTACAAAGTGCCTCGTCTTTTAGGTTTCTTCTGCCGCCTTTATGTTTCGTGGAGCAAGTTTGAAGTCAAACGCATTACTCAATACATTCAAAAGCAATTTCAAAGTCAGACAGGGTGTAATCCATGATTGCCTACAGCTGTTGACCGACCTCATCACAACATGGCCGCCAATGAAATTAACTTTGCGTGTCAACAAATGAAGGATGAAATGAGCCAAGTCTACAGAGGCTTGTATTGGATTATTCCAACCAGCTTACAAGTATTTTTGGTTCCTAAATCAAATAATTGAAATGATTCATGCCAAAACAGCAGACAGGGCATGACTTTTCTCAAACAGCGCTAACCATTTAAATGTTAAAACTACTCACCGAACTTCCCAGGCTCCGCGCATTAACTTCTTTGCTCAGACATTATGAGATATACAGCATGTTTTTCCTCTTGCTGTTTACCTCCACTAATTACCCAGAGGGTGGCCCACTTTGGTAACAGATGTAGGTGGCACTAAATATTGTTTATTGTCAGGAGGTGAAGAGCTGCCTCAGCAACAGTGTCTGAAACACACCGCGCAGGTGAAAGCTTCCCAAAATGACCTGCAACTGTTGAATGACTGAAGAAAAGAAAAGAAAAAAAAGAAAACATTTCAAGAAAAAAAAAGGAGAGGTCACTTTAAATCTCATGCAAGTTTGATGTCCCTCTGGGATTTATTTGTCATGATTCCAGTAATGACCAGTGTTTGTGGCAGTTGCAAGTAAGCATGAAGGACATTTCTCAGTGAAGGAATAATGAGGTGTTGGACCTTTGAGAGGATTTAGAAAATAGCCCTGAAGGTGAAATCCGACGTGCCTATTTCAACTCGACGCCGTTTGAAAGCATATCAAAAGAAATGGCTGAACAGGAACACAGGTGAATGTGCCTCCAATGTCACAGCAAATGAAAGAACCCTGAGGTTTGGTTTGACGTCTAAAGAATTAAACGACGGTTTCTATACGTAATCTTTTTGCAATGATACTGGTTGTAGGCCTCGCTGAGTTCATAATGCGTGCTACAGGCTTACAAATAAATCAGAATTGAGCCTTGCAGTGTAGAAAAGAAGCTTTTGTCAGCAGGCGTTAATACCAGACCCAATGCCCCTTGAAAAATAGCGAGAAGTCACTTTCACTATTTTCATACCCTGCAATTAAAATCCAGTCTGCAAGAATAATAAAGAATAAAGCATTTATCTCACAAGGGGCAGCTCATCCTGTTTGGGTCTGGCGTTTCTCAGGATATAACTGCTTTTTAGTATAGGCCCTTTTTTAAAAACGGTGTGAATGGGCATGGAAAGCGAATGACTCTTATCGGGGGTCCTGTTCAAAAGCCTTCATCTCCCCGAATAGCCTCGGCAAGATACCCGAGTGCAGATAAAACGTCGGCGGTGAGTCCAAGGAGTAATGACAGAGATATACAGTACTGTGTTCTTGCCTGGGAGGAGAGGGAAGATAGCATTTTCAGGTTTCACCGCGCTGTTGTTAAGTATCCCATCAGCAGATTTATAATGGAAGAGATTACTTCGGCTATCCATAATGACCTTTTCCCAAACAAAGTCGGCCTAATTCTTAAGAGTGGTAATGAATGCCAATGAAGATAAACCGCAGTGGACATCTTGATAAGCGGCGTTTTCAGCCTGCCATATGCTCAGTATTGTGATCCATCGCTCCACAATGCAGATGCACAGCTCGTCTCGCGCGGCTGTAAACGCATACAAAGTAGGGAAATAGATTTTAATGTGAGGCGGCGTCCCGTATGCTTGTTTGAAGTGCCATAAGGGAACGCTTGTACCCACATTAGTACACTGATGTCATAAGCAATTCATTAGCGTCCTTCTATATTGACCCAAGTTTTATGTGCAGAGGCGCTCTTCATCATCACAGGTACTGTTTTTTTTATTTTTTATTCCTGAAACACTTTGAAGTCCTCAATTTGTTTGCATTGGTGGAGTGGATCAGCTGTTTTTTTTTTTTTTTCTCCATTTGCTCCAGCCCCATTAATTCTTTGATGATTCAAAAGTTTGTTTGCCCTTCTGACTCCTCATTGAATCACCATTGATGTTTGCCAGAACCGGTTTAATGGCAACACAGAAGAGCAGCAACTTCCTACACATCTGCCTATTTGTAGATCCAGGTAGTTACAATTAATTCTCTTTCATTATTCCATTATTCTTTCTTTTAATGTTGCCTTGACCACGAGTTGGTTGGGTTGCATGAGGACTGAAAGCGTGAGGATGTCCTTATTATTATTATTATTATTATTATGGATCTCTTGAAATCGTAATCGACTACCTATGGTATATCGTTTTAATTTTGACATTGGAATAACAAACATTTGCCAACATTTCTGGACAAAATAAACAATTTAACCAAATTCCAAATATATTTTTTCCAAATTGTTCAGACTATACTTTACAAACTCTTAGCATTAGACAGGAAAAGCATATCCATATAATTTGCATAATAGACACAAATGACATGGTTATACCCAAAATAAAGAATTATTTGAATTTGTGATTCTGTGTCTTTGGAAGGAGACGTGTGACTTCTGCAGATTTGCGTATCTTTGTTTGATTTTCCTTATGTGATGTAAACCAATGAACAAACGTTTTTCCTGATGACAGAATTAAAAAAAACAACCCTGATCAGCGGTTCTCCCTTTGACTGCGTCTGTGTGCCTAATCTCACCATAAAGGTTGCTATAGCAACCATTTGGCTTGATAGCTTTAGTGTCCTGCGTCTCCTCAGGCTGAGCTCTTTCTTTTTGTTCCATTTGGTTGCACAATTCGGAAATTCAGTCTAGCAAACTATTTCATCTCACCATAAATGTGTTTCATAGCAGAAACATTTTGGACCATTAACGTTGAAAGTTTTTTTTTTTTTTTTTTTAAACTTTTGCCTCACGTCACTGACAGAAAGTATGACTTGTGCGTGAATGAGAAACCTTGCAGCCCACTCATCTTCTGCTTTAATATATTTCAATAAAGCTTCACTAACTCTTGCAGCTGTTGCTCATGCCGAAAATGTGTTTATATCAAATTTAGCTCATTTTGATCCGGGCTTTTTTCTGCCTCTGTGAAGGTGGATATGGATTCAGAGATTGCTGCTGGAGAGCAGGCTGGTTTGTTTTTGTGTGTGTGTATTTTTTTTTGGATTGGGGGGGGGGGGGGGGGTTCTGGTGACTTGAGCGCTCTGCTGTGAGGATGTCCCATTTTCACTGTCATTGTCAATGTTTGGCAATGATGTATCACATTACCACCTTATTTCTGAGGCTCATGGAATTGTGTATTCAGTAAGCAACTCTGGGCAGAGAGCCCAGACTTAACTGTTCCGTTTGGAATTGAATGCATCGCCAGCCGCGTACAGTATATCTACTATTTCCAGTCATTTCCCTCCTCAGTGTTGAGATGGACTGCAGTAAAAGTGTTTATGCAGACGGTCTCTTGGGATTTATTTCGATATAAAACAGTAAACAGAAGTGAAGGTTCAATTGTAATGCCCTCCCAGCTTTCTCTGTGCTCAGCAGATCGTCCCGTATCGGAGTGTGCCCTGTTGAGGAGCTTTTAGTGAATCTCATACCTTTATTATTATTTTTTTTGGCCCAATGCTCATTTTTCTGAGATACAGATTTGTAGTGGAAAGATTCAGACAAACCATTCGGCTGCTTAACGTGCAGAAGTTGTGGGTCGATCAAAGATAAAATGAAAATTCATGTTAAAGCTTGTAAATGACATGATAGTTAGGTTGTTAACTCATAAGTGGTCGCCTGCAGCTGAGTTTGATCTCATTTGAGCCAGGCTACAAAAATGTTCACATTTATTACACATTTTACAAAAAAAACATTAAAAACAGCCTGGAATTTATTTAAAAAAAATAGCAGTTCCTTTTAATTTAGAAAACAACAACTGAGCTCTGTGGCGAGTCTGTCTCTCCTGTTTGAAACAGTCCAGCCAAGTTTTTCTTACTGAGGAGTTTTTTCTGCTGATCTGAGAATTTGTGATGCATCCATCCATCTTTTGTGCAGCTTCAACTCATGATACTAGAGGTAAAGAGTGATAGCAATTTGAAAAAAACACAGGGGGAGTGATATCTGCTCACATTCACTTGTGGAATCGCAATCTAAACTTTTCTTAAACAAGGGAAAATTGACTGTTTAAACTTTTCATGAATTGATTTAGTTCTCAGTCTTTAAGACATTTTTAATCCATTCAAACTGTGTGACAAAAACACACAATTATATAGAAATTATGTATGATATTTGGTTATTTTGCATTTAGTAAAGCCATATAAAAGGAGGGGCTTGATTCAAATTTTGAAGTTTTCACTCCTAAATCATGACAACATGATTTACTAGTGATTCACAGCCCCAGTTCAAGGTGATACCAGGCGATGCTGTAAAGTTGCATATTTATCACATCGTAGTAATAAACTAAAAATGTTATTTGGACAAAGACTTAAGAAATGCCCTTGAGTGTATTATGACTCATCTGAAATATGACTTCCTTTTACAGGAAGAGGAATAGAGGGGCTTTGAGGGGAAAGTACTCCAGTGGCCATTACTTGGCACACAAACGTTAACCTGTAGATACAAACTGAAAACGGGGAGTAAACAGTCCAGTTTTCAGAAAATAGAAGTGAACAGACGACTAATACCTCACTGGTGCTAAGGTGTAATGTCAGGAATCGGTCACATGTATGCATTTACTCACTGTTTGCTGTGACTTCTTGTTCCTGTGAGGTTTTTCATGTTGTGCTGATGGCGTGTTGGCAGCTGCCTTGTTTACCGAAAGTCGGTGACGCTGATCTGCAGTGAAACTGCTCATCTCAATGCACGCTGGGATTCGGTGATATGTTCAGTTCCTGTAAGACATAAAACCGAATGCCTGCAGATACTGTACCTGCTTTTTTTTTTTTTTTTTGTAGATTTTGTTTCACACTGGAAAGGAAGCCCCACTGTCACCATTATGTTTCCATGATTACTACGTCTGATGCGAATAGAAGATCTGCTTCAGATAGAAAATACTAAGATTTTAATCACAAAGTATAAACGTGCTCCCCGAAATGAATGGGTTTATAAAAAAAATGATCACAATCACACGTAAACTGCAGTGAGAGATCATTGGATTGGGGTTCATATGACATCACCACTTAATCTATGTACATTTACAGTGACCAAACAGCTGCTGCCGTTCACCTCGAACAGCAACC
Organism: Lipophrys pholis; assembly: GCF_963383615.2. Classification (NCBI taxonomy): domain Eukaryota; kingdom Metazoa; phylum Chordata; class Actinopteri; order Blenniiformes; family Blenniidae; genus Lipophrys; species Lipophrys pholis. Next base: position 18,726,647 of record NC_137646.1, on the reverse strand, counting down.
TGGTCCTCATGTATTCCTTCAATCCTCTCAAAACAATCAGCGCTGCACAGATAGCACGATGTATTTGTCAGGACTGGCAGAGAAAAAAGGGTGAACTCCTGATTTATTGTGATTCATTTTTGGGGGAGGGCTTGGAGTGGCAGCTGTACAAGAAAACTGAGTATAACATAATTACCTTGCATTGTCTTTGTGCCTGCAAGGACTGACGATGACCTTTTCTTCCGCTGCATTCTGCTTCATCAGGGACAAAAGAACATTGAAAAAGTTGATATTCATTGGTCGCAAAGTGGCGTGTGAATGAGGTTATGGATGGCCAGTTAACAACAGTGTCCTGCTGTAGTCCAATAGAAGGGAGCGCACTCATGCAGTGAAGGACACTCCACTACTTGATGGCAGATGGCTACTTTAGAGATTGTGACTCAGCTCTTGATGTTCAATTTCGTGGCCACTTTGCCCAAAGCGCTCAGTCTCTGACCTGCTGTGGCAGCACTGTATCATTTGTTTTCACTTTAAAGATTCAGCGCTTTCTTGTAGTTTGTGTATATAATCTGTGACTTTATTGCTTTTTTTTTTTTTCTTTTTTTTTTTTAGCATGCAGCAATTCACAATAATAGTATCTGGCCTTCAGAGCTTTCCCATGTTTGATGACAAGCTGCTCTCTGCAGTTTTTTTTCCAGCCGGCCGCTCTCCTTTCACACAGTGGGGAGGAAAATAAGCTCTTATTGTAATGGTGGCTGCTCACCCCCAGGCACCTGCAGGCAGTGTTCTCAAGATGGATCAATATATCTGTCAACCTCTCCCTGAGTGGCGACTATTTCATGTTGGTCCTGTCATCACTGCGGGGTGCAACAGGAAAACCACCGGTGTCAGCCCAGAAAATCTCCTCTGGGACTTCCTGGTGATGGGGACATGGTTGTGGTAAAGATTAATAGAAAACTTGTGTCTTTAAAAAATGTGCTTGATAACAATTTGGTGCATTTGAACATTATCACAACATGCTTTAAATTTAAGAAATGTATACGAACATATAACCCGATCTTGATTATTTAAGATAACACCTCTTTTCCAAAGGTTTATATTTGATCAAAGCTGTTGTTAACATCTTTAAATACCAGTAATGGGGCATGGACACATATTCTACATTGCCAATTTACCAAGCTTCTCGGTTCTTTCTTCTTTGCATACTGTCTTATATACGGTCTCTCCTGTTCCCGGACAGACCTCCTGTAGTTTCTCTCATGCTGTGGTTCCGCCTGCTTCTCTCATAATTTGTCATCCTCACTGCAATAGAAAGCACTTGAGAGGCTGCATTTTAAAGCCTTTGAATAGCTGGCAAGCAACAACAACTACCACCTGTAGCTGGCTTGTCATCCCCCCCCCCCCCAAATCACCACTCATTGCAGACATGGATCAGTCAGGTGTCTACAGATCATATCCAACAGGTTCCTCTTCTTTTTTAGACCCTCCACGCTGTCGTTATGCAGACTCTTTCATAGATATTTGACTACGAACAGAAGACAATCCTACTTTTTTTTTTTTTAAGGAAAAAAGTGTGTCTTATATCTGGATAAAACCATATCAAATTATTCACAGATCTGTCAAGTTAAAGAAAAGTGATCAATAATCACTTATGTTGTGGAGCAGAGTTGAGCAAAATCAGTCCATCTTAAATAACAAAATAGCTTCTTTTGTTTAGTGGCAGAATCTAAATTGCTGATCCGATGGTTGTCCAGAAAACGATGCCTAATTCAGAGTATATAATAAAAAATAAAAAAAAGCACATTCAGACAAACTTTCTGAGAGTTTGAGGGCACTTCAAGTTGTTTTCCTTCAGTTACCCAAAGAGCCTTTTAAATTTTCAACATTTGTGTTTACGTGGACCCCTATCACTTTTGTCTCGACCACGCTCATCAAGGTAAACATTGCTCATGTTGAGAGTTTTTCCTGACTGTATATGGACTTGGAATGTAGTGATTTGTTCTGCACATCGGTTCTCACTAAACAAGGGCGGGGGGGGGGGGGGGGGGGGGGGGACGGTGTGGCCTTCAGAGTGATCTGTGAGTTGCTTTCAGACTTGTCGGAAAAATCGCTGACTTCTAGTTTAAGAGCAGTGTTTGCCGGCAACACAGTGGACCTGACTGATGTGTTTCGGAGGACGTTCCACGCACTAAAGTGTGCGGCAGGCGATCTGTTCACCTGGGAAACAATGAGGTGACACAACTCGCTGAACTCTGTTTGTCACGGGCATATGTGTAATTGTGTTTGTGTGTGTGTGTGTGTGTGTGTGTGTGTGTGTGTGTGTGACCTGAAAATACTCTTGAGCCGATGCTCCCAAGGGCTTCTGTGGAAATTATTTGAGGGGCGTGTTTGTTTATCGGAAACATGGGTAGAAATGAAAACCAGGAGCTGACAGCTGATGGAGTTGCAGACATGGTGAAATTAGGTTTTCTCAGCGGGTGCGTGCTGGAACGAGCCTGGAATTTGAAATATGCCCAAATGTATTGGCAAGTTATGTTTCGCCATTCCCAACACTAAAAATACAATTGGTAAAGTGTAAAGCACAATGTGTTTTTCTGCTACGGTCTAAGCTACATTATCATATCCAGCATGCAGGTCAAACATTGACCGTATGAAAAGTCCTTCATGTCTGGTGGATTCAATATGACATATTGTGAAAACAGAGCTTTCTATAACATATTTGGTACAGGTTTGTTACCTGAAATAATATTACGATGGTCAACTACATGCATGATCTTCAAGTGTCTTATGTTTGGAATTGCAGGAAACTGTTACTACTCTGTATAAGATCCGTATGTTTTGTATTTATCAAGGTTTCTCCACATTGTTCTGCTGTTATTGGCAATGGCTCTGTTCAATTTAGCTGTCCCAGAAAAGCCTTGAGCCATCATGCACCAAAGGAACCCGAGCTTCAAAATCATTTATTTATCACTTCCATCGTACACCTCAGTGTACGTGAGAAAAGGATATTCTCCTCTACAGGTCAGCATCTGTATCATAAGAAAAATGTGTTTTAATAAAAAAAAAATTGGACTCCCAATAATAAAAAAGTAGAAAAGTAGACAACAACAAACTATTGGTGAGGTTTCTGACAAAAGCTACTCCTCCAGCAGACAAACAAAACATCTGCACAGCACATCTGGCTCTTATACTGAGGTGATAATACCTTGGTGTGTTGGCTTGGGTAAGACATTTCCTTGTAGTGGAGTGGAGTGCAGTAACACAAGTCATTTAATGTATTTATAGCATTCCTTGATTTGCATTTTTGATCAATCCGGCCGGAAAAAAAAAGTGAATGAATGAGAATTACCTCAGAACGCTTAGCTTTAATCTGGTGTGCCTGATGGCATCTTAAAACTGGTAACTTGAGATCAAATAAGCCTCAGCGAGCCCCCAGTCCAATGCAACACATACAAACAAGCAACACACATGTAATCAACATCATCAAGCTCAAGTATCAACATAATTTTTTTTAATCCTTCTAATCAAGCTCACTGTCTGTAATGGCTATCTTTATCTTCTCTTAGTGTCATACGTTAGTTCAACATGTCTGTTGCGTGCACACGTGGCCGGTTTCTCTGGGCTTGGTCAGCTCTGCAACACAAGCTGCTCGAACGCCCTCTGAGACACTCGTGTCGACGTTGATGGGTGATCGTCTCATTGTATCCTGAAACTGCAGACCACACACACATCCAGAGTGCACCAAAACCGGTGTCAAGTTCAAACATTTACAAATAAACATGTTGAAAGTATATCTGCAGTTGGATAGAATTTGAGTCATTAGTGATGTTTATTTGTATAGATAATTTTTCCGTTGAAATCAGTGGAAATGAACATTTCTTCTTGGGATTCGTCTGATTTGAGACTTTTGAGGTTTGTTCTCTCAAATTGAATATACGAGACACACTTTGCAAATAATTGACAGAGTCAAAAATGATCAGTTGTCATCCTTGCGGATGAATCTTGCTTCATTGTGAACGCAGAAGCCTTTTTTTAAAAGACTTTAAAGGTGACTTTTCTCCCATGTGGTTGTGGATTGTATTTGTGTCTTTTCAAAACCAAAAACAACTTTTATTATGAAAAATGGTTAATTGTAGCAAAAAAATAATAAAAAAATTGCAACAGTGTCACGTCCCCTCGCCAATTTCTATGAAAGCATGTTGTCACAAAGGCAATTCAACGCCCCACAGGTGCCTCGTTAATTATTTACATAATTGAGACACTGTACCAGTCCTTTGTGCTGCTCTGACCCTGTAAGAAGTTTCACATAATACTTTGTTGTCCTTGAAATCTTTATTTTCAAAGCACAGATATTTCTTTTTTTTTATGCCTGTGGAAGCAAGCCCTCACCGCTCCATCCTGTCTTCAGTGTTTGCGTGGCCCAACACGCTAACAAGAACCCCAAGGTCAGAGTCCGCAGAGTCTCCGCACAGAACAAGATGCACCAAAATAGAACTGCTTATCCATTAAGTGACCTGACTGAGTTTTTGTCCCGTTTCAGCGCGTTTCCCCATCTCGATCTTATCTCTTACCTGAGTCTGTCCCACTGATGGACATGTATAAATTGAGAATGAGGCTCGCCACGTTTCCTCGTGTAATTTCTTTGCAGTCAGAAGGCTGAAAGCAGCTGAAGGTTTGAGTCAATGACACACTTTTGAGATGGGAGCACTTGGCATTGATAGATGAGTGCTATGGAGATACGTTGTAGGCTAATTAGTGGAGAAGACGATGCAGTTGGCTCGTCCTAATGTCGTCACAGATGCTGGGCGTAGCCTGTCAGTCATTATTATTACTGACCTTGACATCGGTGTTTGCTGGCGATTTTCACCAACCTGGCTGTTTTTCTGCCGTTTATAGCTTGCCTTCTTCTTTTCTCTCTCTCTATTTGTCACTCCCCCAACCACTTAACCTATACGTGCTTTCCCAAAGCCCACGCTTTACCATTAAAACTGTCCATTACTGTCACTCATTGTCTCAACGTTGACTTACACTTTGCGGAGCGAGGCTGTAATGTGCTGTCACCACTGATTCATCGAGGTGGACACTTTCCCCTTAATTCTCCTTTATTTCTCCCCACCTCCTTGTGTGCGTTCTATCTCTCCTCTTCTTCTTCTTCTTCTCCTCCTCCTCCTCCTCTCGAGCCAATCAGGCCACGCCTCCATGGCAACCGTCAGTGAGGGTAAAACATCCACAGATGGTGCTGAGTAGAGCGAGCAGCAGGCGCACTACGAGATCAAGTGTGGGAGTGTGTGTGCGTGTGCGTTGTTTGTTTGTGTGTCTGAGAAAGACGGCGAGGGAGAGACCCAGTGGATAACCACTGCATTGTGAAGCCAACAGAGCAGTCTGTAGTATCACGGAGCAGGAGGAGGGGAGTGTTTGTTCAGAGTTGCATTAAAAGTCTAGAGGAGTGAATGAGTGCTGGAGGGGGGGGGGTGGGTAAGAAAAGAGAGAAGCCCCTTCCTTCACCTCCCTCAGAGAGCAGGAGGTAAACCGCCGGTGAGCAAATATTAATGACCTGACAAAAGAGCACACTCCATCCCCGCGTTGATCAGACAGCCTAACCCTGGAGCCGCGCAACAGAGGAGCCTGGACACACACACACACACACACACACACACACACACACACACACACACACACACACGACCACACGCGCAGGACGAGCCCCCCTCGCCACTCCGCACTCACTCATGATCATCACTCCTGCCACTCGCAGACACCAGGGCCACGCTGTCGCTGCTGAAGGACTGGAGGAGAGAAGAGACGGACTGCCTCGTTGTGGAACTTTGACAAAGAGAAAGTCTTCCTCCGGATCTTTTTTCTTTTTTTTTTTTAATAACCCTGTAGCCAGAGTCCTCCTTTTGTGCTGACCTCTTCAAGAAGGAGCAAAGATGAGCTGCAGGAAAAGGTGCAAGCGTGAGATCTTCAAGTTCGCACAGTACCTGTTCAGACTCATCACAGGCACACTCAACACCGGTAAGACTTTTGAGTGGCAGATTCATCCCTCCCGTGTTTACCTCTGCTGTGATTCTCAGACACCAAGCAAGAGATTTTGCCGCCGTTCTCTCAGCAGCTTGGTTAAACTTTGTCTTGAATCATGTTTTTATACAAGAAGCTTACAATTGACACGCCGTGCTTGCATGCCATACATGCCAAACAGTATTTAGGTTGTGTATACATTTACGCGTGCAGAGCCGGTCTGGGGAACTGTGAGGGTTTCCAGAAGGAGTTTAGATTTATTACCTACTCTGCATCATTTGTGCGACTCTGTGAAAGCAGGCTGTGCCAGGAAGCAAAGGTTAAATCAGTACATTGTTGAAAAATACTATAACATCACACACCAGAATGTGATGTTTGTAAATTTGGTCAGACTGACTGGCAGTCTGCAGTCACTATGTTAGTTTTGGAGTTTTAAATTGTTTTGTTTACATTAGTTTTGGGACATTTTTCTGTAATAGTTGTGGAGTCTTCCAAAATGAATGTTAGATTGCGTGCTCCGTGTCCCCAGAGGTTGAACTTGCTGCTTACGGGACACACACACATACAGCATTATTCATCACTATCTCCATACCTGTGTCATGGTGTGAATCGTGATGGATCTTTTTGTTCTCCGAGCGCACACCGAGAGCTTTTCTAATGAGACGGATCGTGAATCAATGGATTTAACAGATTAAATCTTGGATTATTGTGGATTACCAGCAGATTACTCAATCAAAGGTTGAGAAAAGGATAAAGGTGACCAGCAGCGGCAGCTTCCGCTAATCATTGCACATATTGCTCATTATGCCTCCACTTACGGTGGAGATCTTGTACTTTGACTTTATGTACAGTGAGACTTTTGTACTGCTGAGCTGCTCAGATGACGTGACGATACAAGTAGCACCTATTGACACCCTTCAGTTGTGAGGCTCCTGTCTCGGTCTTGCATTAACTGCTCTGCCGCCAGATAGCTTGTTGATTATCACACCGTGTGGCGCTAAGCCTCAGAGAAATGCTTTGTGAACACGCTAATGAATTACAACTTCCTTCCCCGCACGTGAGGCTCACAGTATTTCTACCAGTAACGACCCCCGTCTATTTATACCTGTTTAGAAACTTCAGTGAGAGAAGTAAGCAGAGCATAATCAAGCTGTTCACATGATTTAGTCGCGTCCTACTTTCTACAGTCTCCTTGACCTTAGAGACGGTAAGAACCAGCAGGGAGGATGAGGCGCCGGCCACAGTGGAGTCACCCCATCAGTGGGCTGCTCTATAAAAGGATGTTTTTTTCTTTCTTTCCCATCATACCAATGACTATAGACCCTTAGGTGAAGCTTGAAGAAACCCATCCACATCATTTAGCCCAAAGGAGTATGCGGTTGGTTTCCATAGCGACCAGTAAATCGTTTAGGTGATAACATGATTACTGTATGTTCTGGAGTAATTTTCCCTTTGTTTCCTTGAAGCATGTGGTGGGTAGAATCCAGCGTTGTTTGTTGGATATAAAATTGTTTTTTTTATGTTCTTGGCCTCAAAAGCTATTTAATATTAATCATGTAAAATACTAGATATTCCCCTTTGGACAGAACTAAGTACTACAACTGTGCTTAACAACACACAAGGCAATACAATTTTACTACAAGCATACAGTTATGGCATGATGTGGAGTGTACCGTATAAAAGTGTGTTGTGCAACTGAAGCAGGTGAGCTACACACACAATAATGCTTTGCTTAGTAGAAGAAAACTTGGATTTTTTTCCAAATAATCATGAAATATGGACCTGAATCACATGTAGACTGTTTTCAGTCTGCCTTCTCTTGTATTGACTCTGAAAATCTGCATTGCCTCCCTCCCCTGACCTTGTGTAAAGACGGCATGAAAGTATCATGGTGGTGCACAGAACTCGTCTTTGACATACGGTTCAGCGACTTAATCTGAAAAACACATTACACACAACGATATAAAACCCATTTCCGGTTATTTATTAGCCACTTTCCACTCGGGTGGATCCGTTTCTCTATAAACACATCATTATTAACTTATCCTACACAGGCTGTGCTCCAGATGAATATAAATGGGGTTTGACCAGAGTGAAGCCGCCTCGGCCCTTGTTGGTTGACCAGGGAAAGAGCATGATAGATGGAGTCAGTTAACAGGCCATGGGATTTTAATTGAGATGTTCATTGTCCTAGAACTGCCTCACAGATACTGCTTCATTGATCACATAGTTGCGAAGGCTCGCACAAACACAAGGTGTAGGGTGAGTGTAATGTGTTTGATGGAGCTGGACAGACATGGGCACACCAGTGATTTTTGTCCGCACAAGCTTTTCCTATAGGCTTTTTTGTGAAAGACCTATGCCCTGTGGTCCAGATTTGACAGCCCTGTACACACAGCAGTCATCCTCACTGACATGTAGTTTAAACCCTCAGTGAATTTCATTTGATATCTTCTGTGAGCAAAGGAAATCATTTATTGATCACAACAGGCCCAGGCTTCTGGCACAGAAGCAGTTTAAGCGAAGCCAGCGGCTGTTATTCGTATTCATGCAACCACCGCAGCCCAGTAGGCCTTGATTTTTTTTTTTCTTTCTTTCTTTTCCAACCGTGTGGAGGAATATAAGGGGTTGAAATAAATCACAGATGCACAGGTTCTCAGGTTATGAATCCAAACAGCTGTGTCAGCACATATTCAACCCATTGAAGAGCAGAAAGTTATTGGCTGCTCGCGCCAGGGGAAAATCTTCATCTCCTCTGTTTCCTACACACAAGAAGGTTGGACCAGTCCACCAGAACATCCGTCAGGATCATTCACATGTCCTAACGCCTCATTGTTTATGTTGCCTACTTTTCAGTGACATATTTTCTGTGGTTGTTTATGTTATCAATTCTCTTGGTTGGGACGGGTTTGGAACACCTCTTCCTCTGTACTGCAGAACGCTGTAAATCGGTGAGAGTTTTTTGGGGAGATTTTTCTTATCAAATCTTCGCGTCTTGCCCGAGTCTCTGGTTGTCAGGCATCCATGAATCTGTAATGCATCATCCTTCTTTTCTCATCAGCACTGCCTCCCATGCTCGTAAACGATTCCAGGCATATCGTTTGTCACTGCGGCACATGGCCTCTCACCCTTTTGTTGCATAGAATTGTTAAACTTTGCTCCACAGACATCTTTGATGAGCGTCTCACTAACTTTGTTTGGCTAAATTAAGTACATTAAGCTCTGTTGGGGGCAAGTTGTGTTAAATTCAGTGAGGGGGGAATCATTATGTGACATTTAAACAATGCTGAACAGTTCACTTTCAATTGATCTATTTGGTGCAGTGGTCTGCAGTTAATGCGAAACCAGCATTTTCTTTTTCTGCGGTTTATTGCTTAATCAGCTAAACAGTTCAACAAATGAGAGTCTTCTTTCCGTGACTTTATATATCAAAGTTGTGGAATCCAGCTATTATTCAAACTGAAAACTCTGCTGCCTGTCTGGTTCATGAACCTTATCCCCAGCCAGTGCATGTCCGCGGGCAAATCTTGAAAGACAGGGTCCATTTAATAAAGAGGTTGTGATTCTTCAATGAAAGTGCCCACTGTGTAGAAGATCACCCCGAGTTATTAAATCTTTGGAAAATATCCAATTTATTCATGACGATAGCACACACTTCTCCATTCCATTGTAATCATTAAAGAAAAATGCTGTAAATTCCTCAACAATATCACTAGGGACTTGCAATTTCTTTTAATTACAGAGATTCCTGTTGTAGTTGTTAGCTCTTACATCAATTCAGGTTTCTTTTTTGGAGTTTGCATTTCTAGCTTGGTTACTTTGGTTTCCCCCTCACAATCTAAAAACGCGTTTGAGTCTAACTTATTAGCTTAAAAATGCTTTTTATACAAACATGGAGAGAAATTGCTCAGTTTGTTTGAAACATGTATAGAGATCTTTACAGGAGAAATCACCAGAAAACAACCTGAACCCTTGACTGTACAAGTGACACTTTTTGTAATCTGAAGTCGATCTAAAGTCTGCATCGATATAGATGAAACGGCATAAATGACACAGATTTGAAGTACTTTTGTCATGAAATGGTTTTTGAGCACAATATTTGCAAAAATGGGATCGAGATCCCAAAGGGACTGATCGATATGCACATCCACACACTGTCCCTCTTAAAAAGACAACTTTTTAGTGTTCTTTTTTTCATAGACACACACCGAGCCAAATGATGAACATTCATTACCACCATCCTAAACTGTCGCAGCACAGAGAAGAGGGACACGATGTTCACACTTTAGGACCCCGACAGTTATGGAACATGTCACATCGGGGTTGACAAATCAAGGACAGTGCTAATTTAGTTAACCTCTCTCCAATATAAAAGAAAAAAACATGTAGTGCTGGGGGCTTTCTGTTAGAATCTTCTAATGCTGTGAAAATCTCCCCAAATATTTTTAATTAGTTAAAAAAAAAGAAAAAAGTCAGTGACTGACACCAGGCTCAGAGATGACACTGGAGATGCCACAGTGGCTGTCACACACACACACACACACACACACACACACACACACACACACACACACACACACACACACACACACACACACACACACACACACACACACACACACACACACACACACACACACACACACACTCCACCTGACAGTCATCTACCACCTGTGTTTATCCTCAGCTGTGAAATCATCTTCATACTGGATTTCAGAGATAATTATGTTTTGTTTTTGTTTTCCCCCTGAGTCATTAATTGTGTGATTTTTTTATCAGCTCAACACATGTCTGTAAAGATGCTGAATGAATCCCAGTGCATTAGGTTGAATATGAGACTTGCCACAGGATACATTTTGAATTTGTAGTTGTTCTGTGAGCATTAAAAAAAACCATTTGGGATCATTTGGGATCCATTCTGCCTGCACTTTCAGAGGTGAATGATTTGACAACACGCACATACTTCTCACAGCTGTCAAGCCCTTATTTTTCAAAGAAAGCTGGTCCCTGTTATAGATGCTTTCAAAAGGGAACGAAAAGAAAATGACAAACCACAATGTCTGTTTTGAGGACAATCTAATATTGTCTCAAGTGTGATTTTCCCACTGATCATCTTTTCTTTGAATATAGCCGTGTGCAGCCAAACTGTGTGCAAAGGCAGGTACACACGGGATATGTCGCAACTTAATCGACGGTCAAACAGAGAGAGAAAGACAAACAAACACAAATGCGATTGAAATTGAGAGTAACCCTCCTCAAACACATGTTTATGGAGTGAATCCCAGCTAACACTGGGAGAAAGGCATAGTAAACTGTCGAAAATCACACACTGACATCTCCAGATTGTGGGAGGAAGCCCAAATAAGAAACCTTTGCATGTACAGAAAGAACATGGAAACTCTTGTGTTAGTTACTCCACCACTATGTGGCTCTCAGAGTGTTGACAGTGTGTTATCTTTTGAATGTTGAATCGTAAACGAGATGCCATTGATACCATAATGAAAGTTTCTGAAAGTGTCTCTTCATGTTGTTAGAGTCCATGAATGGAAAAAAAACAAAAAAAACTTGTGTTGACTTTTCAGTATGTACTTTCAAGCGCATGTTCGCGGGGGCCTGCCCAATGACGCGAGGGCCCGTCTTTGTTTCCCTCTCTTTGGTTTCCTGATGGCTCTTAGCAGGTCATGTTCCACCTGTCTCATGAGGACAGCACATTCAAAGCCCATAATCCCTGACCAAACACTGAATATTTGATACACACGGGCGGGTTGGCATTACGTCTGCACATCACTGTTCCTGTTTGAATGACAAGACAAGTCGACTAATTTGCACTGCTGGTTTTCAATGTGGCTGAGAGTGGATTATAACTGTGGTTTACAAGGGATCAATGCCAAGCTGATGAGTTATCTAAAAAACGCTATAGATCTAGACTATTATTATTGGCATTATTAGTAATACTGAACAGAAATGGAGCGAGTTTCAAGTATTAAATTGTATTTTTTTATTATTTTTTTTATGCAGCAGCTATTTTAAAGCATTTATTTGGAAAACAATAACAAAGGTTGTGAAATTCCACCTGTTTTCAGTGCGGCATGATAAAGCAGTGCATCTCTCTGTCCTACCTGAACGTTTCACGCACATTGTTTGGACAGACGAGGCAATAACAAAAGGGAGGGCACGTTGCATAATGTTTCCTTTCATCTCTATTGAACTAACGTGGCTTCAGTCTGATTCACTTGACAAGCAGCCGAGTGTGTCACCATCCGAAGTCGGATGTTTGTGTTCATGCCACAGAAGACGCAATCTCTCACTGACGGTTTACTCTTAGCACATTGACGTCTTTGAGCAGCAGCGTCGAATACACACGCCTCATAATCATCAGCCTTTCAGTCGTTGTCCAATTTAGTCTTTGGCTTTTCAAGAAATCGTTCAACCTCAGCGACTTGCGAGCAAAAGCAGATGCGAGGAGAAATTCTTTCCCTGTCAAGCTTTTTAGTTTTGGACAGTATGAAACAGTATTTCTTTAAAAGCAAGAAATCAAGCCACTGTAGTTCAACAGGACATAACAAGGCAACGCATTATGTAGTTACCCACAACATCAAAGCATGTCTGCCAGGCCTCTTACATAATGGAAAAAGAAGAAAAAGTACCTCGTCATCCTGTAATAGCTTTCTTTTAACCTTGCACCGTGACCTTTGACCATGACCCCTTTCTCAGGGGTCGCTGCCTTTTGGCGGGCGCGGGATGAAGACATTTGACTGCGATATGTGTCTGTCCATATCAGCTTCCTGGCAGACCCAGTTTACTGTCTATCTGTTTCACAGTGTCCGTGCCTTCGCCGGGTTTCTGGTTTCTGATGCTGCGTTTCTGTCCAACGCCAGAGCAGCACAGATTGTTTGGCTCGCTGAGGAAGTACGCACCATGCTCGGCTTGGCTACATTTCGAGAGTTATCAGAAGCTACTACTGATGTTCCGTAATTGCTGAGCCCCGGCTTTGTCCAGCCACATCCTTTCCAGAAAATGAATGAGGTGCTGTCGGAGCCTGTTGACGTACTGCAAGGCAGTCTGACCTGGTTTTATGTTAAACAGGAGCAGGAGAGTGTGCTCAGTCTTGTGGAAAATAGATGTCACCATCCCAATACAGCCATTCTTTGAGAAGTCCTTTGAAAATATTCATTCTCGTGTACGTCCGCCATCGTTTTCTGCAAAAGGTCCCTATAAAATGTCATTGCGGGTGCAGCCACTGAAACACCTTTCTTGCTGTAGTTGCAAATCTGTCCCTCTCCAGCTCTGTAATCACGTACCATATTAATTAAAAGAGCTAATGAGGTAATGATCAGCTTGTCATTAAAATGCCGCCATCATGGTTGAAAAGAGTGATTGGCTTAATGTATCGAGGGATAATCGTCTTTATTTATCTGTACGCTACAATCACATCTTTATGTGCCAGGAATCAAAATAAGTAATTTACAGTTTTTAACTTTTTGCATATCAGACTGGGGATAGTGGTGGTGATTGTATTCTTCCCACTCACGTTACTGTGACACTGAATCTTTGTTTTTTTTTCCCCCTGTATCGATCTGCACATAATCACCAGAACAACATTCACCAATCCCTCTTGGTGCACATGTGGTGTTTCCTTTCATTGGTCTGCATTTGTGTTCTACATCCGTATGTGGTCATCTCCCATTTGAATTCCCCCTTGCTACCCAAAGTAATCTGTTTTCCCATTTTCAGTAATCTGTAAGCGAGAATCCTTCTAATGGGGAAGGAGTGGCCTGGCTATTTTTAGTTTGCTGTGTTTGTTACAAGCTCCTGTATGTGAGCTGTCATTAAGTATTGCTGAATTAGACACCAGCAACGGTTGTCCAGATGACGTCTTTAAGACGTCTTCAGGGAGGCCAGAATGAAAGTATTTTTGTACGTTTTTCCTGGACATCGTATAAACGTCCAAACAAGACCTCTGGATGACGTGACGCAATGGAAAAACCCCCCCAAAAAGTAACACCACCTGGGATCGAACCCATTCTGCTTTCATGACAGGTCAGATTCTTAACCACTAAACCAACATTCATTCTGGCTTCCCTAAAGACGTCTTAAAGACATTACCTGGACCACTCGTTGCTCAGTGGGAAGTTTTACCAGGAAGACTGTATTCATGAAAAACTGCAAAAAAAAAAAAAGGTACACTTTAGAGTGCTGTTCTTATGATAAAGCCTGGCTGAGAATAGAACTCAAGACTGCCTTTTAGCGTTTCAAGCTATTAAAAGGAGTTGTAATGTGTTTGGTGTGGCTTTGTTTTGTTTGCTTGTTGTTATCTCCTCGGGGAATTGTTATATTACTCCCGAGCTCTTCCTGTCTGCGCTGACTCTCGGAGTGATCATTACCATTGTTAACTTAAATTAAAAAGTTTTCCCCTTCCTTGCTATCACCCCCCCCCCCCCCCCCCCCCCCCCGTCCTTTCTGTCCAGCTTCCCCACTCCTTGTCTCCTGCTTAACTTTATCTCCTCCCCTACACTTGTAATCACTTTATTTTAAGGTCCCGCTGAGGCTCTTTGTTTCAAATGTTTCCCACTGTCAACTTGCCTGACCCATTTTACATAAAAAAAGTGAGCCCCCGTTTGCCCCAGACGTTCCCAGATACAAGGGACAATGTCCTCGCTACGCACTGTTAGCTGGCAATTACTGGGACTGTGGCCACGCTCTGGCTCCCCACACACACAATAGAAAATCAATACGCCTTCGAGGGTCAAAGTGGAGACTACCGAGAAGTTAGTAAAATGAATACATGTTCATTTTCTCAGAACAGCGATAGAATTAATGTTGTCCAACATGCAGTTGCCTTTTCAACTATACAGCTGTGCTGCAGTCCCGTAAGGATCTGAGCCTTTCTCATATTTATTTGCCTCAGGCGACACGTAGATCCACTGATGAAAATGAATGTTTCCAAATGGTTTCCATGCCTTCTTTGATTGGTTGCAGATTGGAATTTAAAACAGATCAATCTCCCTCTCCGAAAATTGAGGTTTGCGCGAAATGTCAAACGGTTGGATAAACAGAGGGAGTGAAGGGATGGACACGAGACAGCTCGACAATGACGGCCGGTTTTCCCCCCTCAAACGTTTATGACATTTTCACTACGTATAGTTTTTAGCGAGGGGGCTGAACTTGGGGACAAACCTCAATACTTTTGTCACATCAATAGCGTTGTGTTGTTTGGAAACAGGAAATAACAATAATGAACAAAACCCATTGTTCCTCAGGAGACTGTGTTTCAGTGACCAAGTTTAATGAAGTACACTGTTGAAGGGAAGCAAAATATGTGCGAGCCTTTGCATCAATGCAGGTTGAGTAAACAGTCTTGTACTTTTTAATTACACCCTGTTAAATCAGTCGGTGTGAAGCAGGTTACCTCTGATGTAAATGCTTTTTTAAAAGCCAAAGCCACCATCAAGGGAAGCTGCATGCACAGATACACTAATGTACTGTTGGGTGAACAGTGTGTGTACACCTCGCAGTCCTTCATGCTGTCTAGTGTGTGAAAAAAGTTGATTTCAGCCATTTCTTGCATATTATGGCGAGTTTTTGTGCATCCTTTCAACGAATAACTTGAGTTTTTCCATTTTAAGCTTCTCCAGAGGTCATGTGAGAAAACAAACTATTTCTGATTTGGCTCTACATAGAGCTCAGCTGCTCTCAGTGACCAAAGGATTGCTGCTCATTCTCAGCACCTGTTACATGATCTTAATTATGTTTAGTGAAACCTAGCTACACACTTCAGGATGGTTTGTGAGAGGCGATAACACGTTGTAGAAACATGCAGAAGGTGACTGCTTTCATGCCCTCAAACCCCCCCCCCCCCCCCCCCCAAAATCAGTCTTTCACTTCTCTGTTGTAAACGTGTGTAATCAGTCACTCTCCCTGGCAGAGCTCGTCGAGGACGGCCATGCAGAAAATAGAGCTCCTTCTCCATCATTCTGCAGACAGATGCACCCATGGCCCCATTACTTACCTGGCTAACTCTGTGTCAACAGCAGGCAGGTCTAAACAGGGGGTGCGCTCGACCGTTCAAGATCACTGTTAAACCATAATAAGGGGGCCGATTTGCCCCCCCCCCCCGAGAAGAGACAAATCAATTGATTAATTAGCTGGAGTGAGCCATGTAATGTGTTGCAGTGTAACTTTCG
Organism: Lipophrys pholis; assembly: GCF_963383615.2. Lineage (NCBI taxonomy): Eukaryota > Metazoa > Chordata > Actinopteri > Blenniiformes > Blenniidae > Lipophrys > Lipophrys pholis. Next base: position 18,710,466 of record NC_137646.1, on the reverse strand, counting down.
CTGCCCCATTAGTCTGCGTGAGGTTGGTGCCGGAGCAGCGTTACTGCACTTCAGTGTGTGAATTCAAACTGAGGACTCAACACTTATCAGTGGGATCATAATCAGTGGAGTACAGAAGGAAAATTTGTCGCCTCTCACATTTGCAAAAATGCAGAATCTAGTATTGTGATTTTTGTCTGCAAAGCTTTCCCAGATCTTTATAGATAATGTTTTATCTTCTATGAGGGTTTTACTGCAAAGCTGCTTGAACAGCCACCATTTGAATATTTTGTAATGCCTACTGGGCAAATCTAAACTATGCCAGATCGACCGGATCCTCGTCAATCTTTAATGACATGAAAACTCCAGTTCTTGCTGCAACTTTTGCCAAGCCTGCCAGGAAGACAAGTGGCTTGGCTGTTTCCTTCAGCTATGACACAGCAGAATATCCTGCAAACAGATTAAATGGCTCCGACTCGGCATGTAAATGTAGTGGTGAGGAGAGGAGGTGATGTACAAGACTGCGAGCAACAGAGCGTCCTCCGTGGAAGCCAGATGTCGTTTAGAATTTCTCCTCAGCCCTCCTGCATTTTCCATGCACCACTGCGACCAGCGCAAATTCAATTTAAATGCAAAGCAACAGAGGAAAAAGTATTTGTGTTTGCCATGTACAGTGCTTCTTCCTCTGCTATTGCCAAGCTTGTGGCCAGTGCAGCAGGAGCACATCTCTTCTTGTGCACTGCTTCACGGGTCACCCTGGCTGTTCAACTGCCGCCGACTGGCTGCTTGATGCATTAGATTTGGATCTAATAAGGATAGATCACCCTTTTGCTCTTGTCCCTCATTTTAGCCATTCCAGCCGATTTTTCCTCTTGTCTTCTTCCGTGATTAAACTGAGACCCCGAAGGACACGAGTGCTTTATCTTCTGTTGGAAATTATTCTAGTGCAGCTCTCAGTGCAAGAGAAGCGCTTCAGTCACTTACTCTCCTATCATAACCCATCTTTAATAATATTTTACAAGTATTACTCACAATTAGCTGTCCCAAGAATGGATGACATGGGTCCAGTAATGGATAGCACAGTATTGATCTCAGAGTCTCCAGAAGCATAGTCACAGTGTTGGTAACTTTTCAAAAAAAAGACAATAAATCTTACATAAAACATGTTTTCTTGCCAAAATAAATGGACTCAGGTTACTGTCTTCCTCTGATCACTCCGGTATTACAGTTGACGGGCTGCTTCATCCAGGTCACATCAGGTCAGACCCTGGTCTGTCACGCTCAGACATCTGTGGCTGCGTCTTATAATCACAACAAAGCCGCCCGCTGCATCCGTCACTCAGACCAAAACACAGCTGCTTATGTCCGGGCATGTTCACTCACACAATACTGGGACAATGTAATGCAGTCCGGGGCGCCCACTCTAGAGTTTACTTGAGTTTAAAGGCTAACCAGACACCAGGGCAGTGCCCGCCTGTTTATAATACCAGGTGCTGGTATTTTACAACTATAGGAAGGTATTATTTCAACAAGGGATTACACGGTATACACAGCAAGAGTGAGTGTCATTCTGAGCTTGGGGATTCCTGTCTATTGTCTTATAGACGGCAAAAAATGCCTTCCACTTGTGTACAAAGAAAAAGTGTAATCTGAGCTTTGCTGGAGTAAATAGAGTAGAGTCAGTGAAGCGGAGATGGAAAAGCTGAAGGAGAAAATAAATACGCAGACAAAGCAATATTTGCCTCTTGTATTTCCATTTGTGTCTCTTAGTGAAATGTATCACATCATGGTGCAGGATGAGCCAGAAAAACTATTTCCGGAGGTGTCCACTTTTGCTGTATCTGCCAACAACTCTCCCCTGGTAGTGTTAACAGGAAGAAAGCAATGAAATGTATTATTCTACACCCCAAGTACAAAATATGTTGGGACTATACATAAACTTCTGTTTTTGATAGAAAATGTCATATGTTACCAAAATTCTCTCAAAAAACTGCTAAGTTGTCTTATTTTAAGCAGACTGGGGTGAAATACACAATAAACTTTTCGGTGGTTAGGTTCAAGTCTTTCAAGGTGGCGCCTCTTCACTGGCTTTTTGGCAGCTTCCAAGAAAGAAAGATAAAATCAGAAAGTTGCGTCTCCATATTTGGTTGTTAATGTGTTTAGAGATTCACGTCATATCTTAATTCAAACTGTGTGAGGTCAAAAGAAAACATCCAGTCCTAACTATTCTGGTGTGAAGCTCCTGTAAAGACAATTCAGCCTCTGGAGACACATGAGAATAGATGACCAATCAAGGTGACTTTATTTTTCCCCACATATTGTGCAGTAGATGCTGTGGAGTGTCATTTGCAGTAAATCACTGAAAGAGTCAGTGTCCCTGACAGTCTCCATCTTGAGATTGAACTGTTTATCTACTGAGGCAGAAGATGAGTCTGAAGTCACACTTTTGCTTCGGCAGAATTCAGAGCTTTGGCATAAACAGACCCCCAGGGTCAGCTCAAGAGCTTTGCTTCGTAATCATGTTATATGACTGAGAATAGCCTCACCTCCAAAACAGACTTGGGTGACATGCAAAGGTAGCTTCCTTTTCCTTTGCATCAGCTTGGTGTTTGTTTGATCAACTAACCTGCTTTTTAATGAAAAACACACGAGTCCATCTATACAAACTGGAAAATACATAAAAAAAATTTTTTTTATGAAGAACTTGCATTTGGATTTCTAATAATATCAGTAAGTATGTGAATTTCAGTGTCAAACAAGTGTCAAAGAACGTATTTAAACTATGAACACAAGCCAGAAAAGTGTTTCCGTATGAACGCAATTAAAATGATCATCCTTAGGATTGTCCTTGAGTGTAATTATTTGCAAAGTTGATTGCATGGTGTCATTTTTCCAGATAATAACTATCTTACAATCAATCAAGCTTCTGCACGACGTTGGGGCATTTAATGAGATTAAGTCCTTGGGAAGAGAGAATGCTGATGAAACAATCTCCATCATATAACCATTAAACTGCTCTTTGATAGATAATAACCGCACAAATACAATGGGCTTTTTTCCATTGGTACAGATGATGGATGAGCTTTATGTTGCGATGTTGTATGATAGAAAATGAGTGTCAAACATAGCAAGTTTGTGATTAATTACGGTTTTAGTAGACGCACAACACTTGGAGAATACGCTTGTGTCTGTGTGCAGGTTTCCCCACCGGATCAGCGTGAAATGAATGTAACTCTTTGTTCGATCTCGGAGAGACGCCAACATGTGGTCGCCCGTGTTGAATGCGCATTACCATTAAAGAGAAATTTAAAAGACATTTGGATTAGTTTCCAGCAGTGGGGTGTCCTACCGAATAGCAAAATAAAGCCTTTCATCACACCAAGTGCATTCCTCATTACTATCACATCACAGCATGCACTTTTTTCCATTTGTCTTTAAGATTGCATTACACTTACACTGCAACATATTACAATTTTCTTATTTTGAATATATAACATCCTCCCAAGGCCACTTTATGACAGATGCCTGAAATGTATGATATTGCATGCATTTATGTATGCGTCTGCTATGTAAGCATTAGACTGGCTGTAATGATACCAGGTGGGGCAATATATTGTACTCATTCTTCATTAGGAAACACTTTGTTCTATAAGGCGGAATCACAGTTCAATCAAACTGGCATACTTGCCCACACTTAACTTTTCCCACTGAGGATCGCTGCTTATGAATTTCTATTAGAGTCCTGCTTTAACTTTTCATTAGCTTTGTGATTTACGGTCTGTCTCTTTAATCGGCCTGTCTGATGAGCTATGGCTTGATACATAGAGGACAAATGTCGAGCGCCGGTGTGCACTTGGTGGCTGCAACTTGAAGCAGTGTGCGCCACATTGTGCTGATGGAAAGTGCCATCAAAGACGAGGCCCTCTTGGGGGAGGCTGATATTGTCTGGCGATGGGATGGCGGTGTGCGGTTTCAGTGTGGGACAGTAGGAGGCTAGATTTCTCTGCCATGTTTCACACTGGTATTGTCTGTGTAATCAGACTCTCTTGGGATTTGATTATGTATTATGAAAAGGGTTAGCTGGCAGCAACCGGTTGTTCCTAAATCTCTTTGGCCTGATTTCATACCTACCACGTAGCTCAATATTTAGAAAGGAGCAGCATATATATACAGTACATATATATATGAAGCCAGCTAGGAATAGGGAACAGATGTCTGAATGATGCTTGTTGTATGGCTGTGTTGACATATAATTAGCTGCTTTTGAAAGCTACAATCCATCCCACATGTACTATTGATGAAAATCACAATCAGTAACATAGTACATTACAATGTCCGCTGATAGAAGATATAGACAGGTATATAAAAATAATGACTAATAGGCTGCGTTTTCCTGTGGTGAGGAGCTCGAATCCCAAAGAAACTGTAGGAAACGGTGCATATGCAGGTGGGATAGGATTTTTAAAAATAAATCGTGGCTGTGTGTATGTCTAGGCTATCGAAGCAATAATCACATTTCAATCTCAGTATTTGAGGCAAAAGGTGAATTTTTTTCAATCTAAGTAAATATTGGAAGATGAATAAATCGATAATTGGACATGGATATGTTTACACAACGATATCTAATTTTAGAAATTGTTTGAATTTGCACTAGGACTAACCTTTAGCACTGACATCTATACTTGTAGCTGCATGTTTAGCCAAGAGGTGATATGAAAGACTTTGGTGATTATTTTTGCATATTTTATACACAGCCACAAGTTCATCTACTCTGACATTCCACATTTGTTTTTACCTGAAACTTTACATCCATCCGCCAGGACATGCTAGAATAGAATAGAACTGCAACTTTATTAAGCCTAACAAACAGTTACTGCAGGATGTAACCATGTCGGTCAACAAGGCTGTCAAGCTGCTAACTCCCACCACTTTGTCACTCAACTTACCTGTTTTCCACAGTTTAGCTCCCTGAAACATCCACTCTTGGCACAACTTTTACACCAGACGCTGTTCTTGATGCAAACCGAGCAGCCAGGACCCACAGCAGTGAACCATCGGCAGTGGGATTCGAACTTGTGAGCTTCAGGTTATAAAATCACTTCACTAACCTGCAGGTCACCACTGATGCACTGATCAAGTCTCTATGATTGCAATCACATAACTATCATCTATCTTCTGTACCGCTTTATCCAAGTCAGGGTCACAGGGTGCTTGGTGTTTCTCAGCTTCTTTCATAACAGCACTTCATCATGCTGACTTCTGAGCTCCATCTGCGGTCTGCCTGGATTACTTTAACCTTTCCTTATACGCCACTATCTAAATATATGGGCAACCTTTTCTATGCACGCTCAGACTGCTGGCCAGATCTCCACTGGGTTTGTGAGCATGTTTAACTGGCTGGAGACTCAAATGTGATTCAATTGGTTTTGCGATTCTTAATCAGGAAGAGTTGCTGCTTGTGACTTCACTGCTACGTTGTTTAGTTCCATTTACCAATGTTAAAATGGCAGTTTGCAGATTTTAACTTCCTTGACTCAACATTAATCAGACCATTGTCGAAACACCTTTTAAATGTGATCGTTAAACAATCAAGTTAAGATGGTTCCATATCCATAAATGCTGTGCAGGTATGGAGATTTATACAGTAAAGTTGTTGATGTGTTTTTTTTTTTTTTTTTTATTAACGCACACATGGTTTTGAGTAATGGACAATTAAAGATGTAAAATTCTTGATTTAGTTTTGTAAATTCCAGAGATGGTAAGGTGTTGATTTTTCAGTGACTTACTGGATTAAAAGGTTTAACCCTGTGCAGAGGATTTAAGAGTCGGTGTGTCCGAACACCTCACCTTGAGATGGTGGTAGGTGAGGGGACTGAGCTTCCCTTGTGGCACATATCTCCTTGCAGCTGCAGAAAACTGAAGGTTGAATGGGAATAGTTTTAATTCTGCTGCTCCGTTCCATTTTTTCTGTTCTCCTTTTTTTTTGAGTTTCTTCTTTTGCCTGTAAAGCTTTATCCTTTTGTCACTGAGTCTCATAGTGGCTATATCTCTTGTAGTATCAGTTGCTCATTTGTGGCGCCAAGCTAAATGATAGTACCTCGAGGTTCATGTTTAATGGAGGACCCCATTACACATGAAAAATGGGCCTTCTTCTGTAATGGCTGACTTAAGCCACAGCGTCTCGCATCCTCATGTAATAAAGAGAAAAGACATGGCCGAGGTGATGATTTCCCCGCTAAAGCTGCTGTATGATAATTTCTGATGAGGTTTTTTGAGGAATATGAAAATGTTATTTTGTTTCTATTGGAAAAACAGGCCTGATGAGACATGTGAAGTTCCACTTAGCAGGTGGGCTTGTATAGATCGTTCATGGTGCTGACTTGAAGGGATGATATCGGCATGTTGATTGATACTTTAAGGAGGTTAAGCTGATTAAGTGATCTGCTCGGGTGAGTTAAGGTGTTAATTCTCTCTGGATTACCAAGAATAAATAGGACATGCCACACAAAGGTGTATTGATTCCTGTCTTCCGTGTGGTCAGTCTTCAAGTTTGTGGTTTAAAAAACATTTGTAAAAATGTTTTAGACACACACATACACAGCTCACAACTAAACTTCTTCTTTATTAAAGAAAATACAATATTTTGAGACTTACAAAGTCAGTTCTGAGCTGCTCAGCTTAATGGCAACCAATGTCATTATAGTTAACTAAAACTGAGAAATACTTTTGTAAACTGAATTAAAGGAGATTTGAAAGTGTGTTTCATTCATACACATACAAATATAGCATCTTATCTGAGATAGAGCTGTATCTTAAACAGCTGTCAGGATCTGTACTCTACAAGATAAATGTGTACTTTAAATGTACAATTCATTCCCTCAATACACAGCACTCGTCTTAATGTATCTAAATGCTGAAGACATTTGCCTGGATAGCAGCACCTGTTACAAACTCTCGAAACTCCAACAAAAGGTTGTCACTGTCATTTGTCAGGGCTCAGGAAGGCACAAGATTCACACAGCGCGCAGAGTCGCACAGACAGACGAAGAGGGAACGCTTGAGGCGTCACTGAGGGATCACATTTCCCGTCAGGCTCCTTCCCTGCCCCACACTGAGTTCTGAGCTCCGGGCCCTCAAGTGACAAGCGGACAAATTGGTCTTGAAGAAGCCCAGAGGCAATCAGAGCACGCCACTCGCCCACAATTACTCGCCCCCTAACAAAACGATCAATGTGCTCAGTGAATTTGACCGGCACAAACTGGGACATGCCAACATAGTCCACGAAGAAGAGACCACTTCCTGAGGTTTGTTTTGAAAAGGCAAGTGGGGACTTCTCGCTGAAATACCCACAGGGTTTAATTATTTGCTCTAAGACAATTAAAACACGACATAAAGACTTTTTGATTCCAAGAGGGGAAAACCAAACGTTCCCTCGCTCGCATTATGTAGTCACCTCACGTGCTGCGGCACTGATTGCCTACCACTGTTTTATAACCTATGCTAATACTGATTGGCCCCGCTTTGCAAGTCTGATCAGTCAACCACAGTGTTTTAATAGCCAATGAAAATAAATGATGGAAAGAGCAACGCTTGTTGTTCTTTATGATTCTCTCTTTTAATATCCATGCATGGTTTCGCTTTTGTCCCCTTGACACACAGAGGGTTACTCCCACCCTGAAGCCAGCACTGTCAGGATGCTTCTCACCTCGCCGGTGGTCACTGCAGAGGACTCGGAGTTTCTTTCCTGTGTGACTGGTCGTGGGTTCATGTCACAGCGCACAGCGCTGCCGCAGCTTCTGGTTTGACAGAACTGTACAACAATACTAGCGTATATGTGGGCTGTCACAGTGCATCTGCAAACCATCATCGGCAGGAGGTTTTTTTTTTCACGGGGACGGAATCTCTTGTATTTACTTCAAGAATGTTCTGAGAAAAATAGATTAACTCTAAAGTGACGACATCATGCAATCGATCAGGTCGCAAATCCTTAACCAGCCCCAGTTTGATGAATCATATCTTTCACTGCAGTGAGGAGGAAGCCTATGATGTGTTATTTGGTTGGGCGTGTGTAAAAGATCATTGAAGGTGCCGCTGCTCATTTCTTATTCATGACCTCCGCATGAATCCATTCATCTAACTTTGTCCAGCGCATCAGCTTGTGAATGTAAACGACTGGGGTTGTTTACTAGAAACTCCATTAGGTTCGCATCATATTTTATTTTGTCCACCTTTTTCTTTTATATCACCCAACAACACGACAACTTGCCGGTACTTTTGGCACCTTCTGCCACGCATACAGTGCAACTTTGGCTACAAATGAACAACGAGTTGTATTCTCACCAGGATTTCATTGGGTTTTGAATTGAATTCACCACTTCGTGAAAACGGTAGAATGTGAATAATTGATGTGCAAGTCATGTCTCGGGGCAGGAATAAAAGACTGTGCTCCTGACAGAGCTTAAAGGTTTACAGTCCTGCAGGCAAGAAAAGAGCTTGTGCCGTGAAGGATCTTTTCCGAGAGGGGACTTTGCTATAAATCTATACTTATTGCAACAAAAAAAAAAAAAAAGCTGACTCTTTTAAAACTTAACAGTTAAATCCGACTTTCCACTAGAAAAACCCAAACCTATGGCGTTAACTGTTTATGTACATTGTGTGTAAATGAGAAAAATCCAAATAATGAGCATTATATCTTGGTTGGTTGTCAACATTTAAATGAGCTGTTGAAAAAGAAACCTGAGCATTAGAGGATTGTTTTTTAGAAAACCGATTTGTTTTACGAAAGTTTCCCATAAATGTTGTACTGTAGTTATTCATTATGCTTTGAGCATCTACCGCCTTAAATAGCATCACAGCCACAGACACACGTGTAACCAGAACTGCTCGCTACGTTATAAATGATCGATTCCAGTATGATTTAACATATTCAGATATGTTGAGTAAATAGTTGGAATCCCAAATTATGGGTGGGTATCGTCAAAAAACATTAAAATCCATGCAAATAAACTGCCTGCTCTAATAATCCAGATGGAGGCTTTCTTTTCACTGATTTTCACCTCTGACGTGTTCTCATGAATTTGGTCAATTCCTGTCACTGAGCTATGAAGATGGGAAATTACATTTATCGATTGCCTATTGACCCCAAGCCCAGACCCAGAGCAGGGGTGTGATGCTGAAGCTCGACCATGAAATGGGATTTTATGACGCTTGCTTAACCTGCAAATGTTTCATTCAGTTTTTAACCCTTTTTGCAGCATTATTGACGTGAGTGCGTTAATGTGTGATCATCTTCCTGCGATCAACCTGTGTTGAGTGTCATTCAGCCATTGTTCCTCGGGATCAGCTCCACACTGTATTTTAAGTTGGTGATGGAGGATAGAAAGAAGGACTCTTCTAGCAAAGGGGAAGTCAACTCTTGAGCTTGAATTTTGGTTGGTAATAGGAGTGACTCTCTGGTCTTGTCTGGATGTGGGGATGTCTGCAGTGCGGCTGTAATACAGTCGGGAGGTATTCCGTTATCTCTTCGGACATCTTCCATAACAGGGACTCCTCCTGTTGAAGAACTGTCTGCTTACGACTGCAATATGCAAGAAAACCATTTTTACTTTTGAAAATTGCAACTGCCGTTAAAGTGATGTCAAACTCTGCTGCAGGGAGATGTCTTCATACTCACTATAATTCGAGGTATGTCTTTTTTTTCCACCGTGACACCCTCTACCACACAGGGGAGCGTGCAGACGGTGATGAAATGTGGGGAGACACGGTCGTAATTGGAAGCCTGAAAATATCTGTAAAAACATAAATTCTCTTGCAGTTGTGGCAATAAAAAAATGAACACAAGAAAGTTACACTAGTTAATAGGCTTGAGTGGATGCAAATGCTTCACGTCTACGAGAAAACTCATGAGAGCCACTTTTATGCTTTGGAGCAGAAATTTGGAGTTGATCGATGAGTCATACGTCACAGAGAAGAATTAAAGGTTTTCAGGGTTTTGTACGTCAGTCATCAACCAAGCAACTAAAAAGGTTATTACTTGCAACTGCCTGAATCATTAGATTTGAGGTTCTTTTGGTGTTAATACCCACAAGAGTGATTATCTCTATTTCACCGAATAGCATTTCCTCAATTGTTTTGCTGGATGAGATAAAAGAGCATGTTTTTTCCACTCAAATGACATTTGTCACCTATACTCTTGTGTGTGCCGGCCTAATCTCTGACATCTGAGTAGCACAGATGATGCAGAAATATGTTTTTCACCTTTTTGCTCCTGTCCTATCACCTCAGATGGGATTTGGTATGTGAACATATAACTATAACTCCAAGACAGTTTATGATAGATGAACATTTTTTAAAAATATATATCATATGTCTTAGGAATAAAACTGCGCTTATAAATAGATTCAGTACACACTATGTATTTAATGTCAAACACACTAATGCTGAAGAAAAATATTTTCATTCAAGAAAATCTTCTGATATGATTAGAAATTATTTTTCTTTTTATATAATGGACTAATGGATGTGCATCACTGATGCCCCAAAACAACCCTAATGTATCACCCATTTATTCAATTCCACACTTTTTTCACTCCTTCCATCCAGTAGTGTTACATATAACTTTTATTTCCCTATTTTTTTATGATCATATTTATGAGACATTGCTGCATGCACACATGGGATGTTTTAGTAGCTTGACAAATGTACCATAATAAAACTTTTTAAGGCAGTATTTAAATACTTTCTAAAGACTAAATGATAATAAATGGTTTAACAGTTTGAATTTGATTAACAGTTTTCTTAAATCATTTGGATTCTGTTTTGCGAAGTCACTTTTTAATGAGTTTCATTTGTTTAGATTCAACATCAGTCGGTCCGGTCCACGTTTGTGCTCCACCCAGACGTTGCCCTGCGTTTTCCTACCCAGGATACTTTATAATCCACTTGTCATCGTTCCTTGGAGTGCAAAGAAAATGCTTGGGCCACAAACTGATGGGTGGCTTTCACCGTGTGGATGACAGTGTAATGATTCAGATCTGCATTAAAAAAGGGACATTTTTTTCTTCCCATAAAGCTTTGATGCATTTGAACCTTATAACTCTAAGGTGAGTTTTCAGTTCAGACGTCTGATGAATCTGAGCTCTCAGTGGAAAACCTAACCTGGGTTGGCTGGTTGTGTGACTCAGTGTATGCACATTTCTGTGGTTTCACTCTATCACCTAACTTCACTGTTGCAAGTTTCTTCTTATTTGTGATAATTTTGGAATATCTCTTTCCTACAGTCTGAGGAAGCCACACATTGCACTGAAGCTTGCAGACCCACGGCGTGGGCTTTTATAATTGACTCCTTCCAAACAGTGTAGTCAGAATTAGCTGCACGATTGCAAAAAAAGAAAGATCGAGCTGGTTTTCAATTCTGTCTCGGTGCCGAGACCAGTAAAAAGCACAGGACTGAGCAGGTGCTGTCATGGCTCACCATGTTCTTCTGCCTGAGTAGGGAAGTGAATCCTTCCCTCAGGTGAGAGTCTACATGCTGCAATGCGTTTGCCTGCTGTATTTGTCACATACAGTCGGTGGGTGGTGGGAGAGGTAGAACAGTGAGTCTAAAAGAGATGAGATTGTAGGTAGCCTGTGTGTATGTGTGCCTTTGCGCTTGTGGCATAATGGGTAGACCACCACATGATTCAGAGACTGAGGCAGTGACAAGTATCAGTGAAGGGGGGAGTCTGGTGTTGGGAGAAAAGAACGCCACTCCTGCAGAACATAACTTTTTGGACCTCCTACTTCTTGGTTGAGATGTGTAAAAAGTAAAAAACAAAAAAAGCTGCTAACATGCCCTGAATAAAAGGAAAATTGCAAATTGAAAGAGATGCTAAGCAACTTGATTGCTTGTAGTTATTGTGCCCTGTAGCTGTGCCTCTTTGTTGTCATTCTTCATCTTTTTTCGGTATCTCCGTGTAGTCAATCTGTCTCTCTGAGACATCCTGCAGGTGAAGCCGAGATCTGTTATTGTATTTCAATAAAACATGACTGGCACCTCAGGATGTCTGCCGCTCTGCTTTAATATGAGGGAGATAAATAAAAACAAGACCAGGGAAGGATTTAGTTGGCAGGTATCCAGTAATAAAAGAAGAGATTTGCTATTTTTACCCCAGGTTTTGACTGTCTTAGTGGCCGTGTGACTCCTGGGCCTCTGTCCTCAGTAGATCTGCTAAATGCCTCGTCTATGGTTGACTCGCACAAGTTGGCTACCCTTGTCGTTTTCATAATTGGCCCCGCCACATGCTCCCTCACACCCGCATATGGATTATCAATGAGCCATGACTGGATCACTTAAAGACGGACCGTTTTCATAACATCACATTAAGAACCACAGCTGCCAGCAGCAACATGGCGCCGACGCTGGCCGCCTACCCCGGTCATATGATTTAATTTACAACCATGCCAGAGAGAAGACCTCGTCGTTTTGTTTACCTTATACTAAAGCGATTTGTCTGAAGAAGCTATACACACTAAGGTCAGTGTTTACCATGTGATACATAATTCATACAGACATTTCTGCCAGTCAAGTTAACTTCATGTAATTTTTATGAGAAGGAACTCAACCTAGTTGTGTCATGTACACCAGCAGAAGCTTTGGCCCTGGGAATAGCTCTGAAAAGGTCAAAGGTCAGTCGGTTGGTGTACTGGGAAGGTGAATTTAAAGGTGAGAGTAGTCTTGAGGAATGATTTGCTCAGAACATGTTGAGAGAAACAACAGCAGAGGATTGTTTATTAATGTGCAGATCTTTGCAGACGGTTCTGCACGCCTTCCATTTCTCTAGATTGGTCATATATACGTGTTTTACTTCTTGTAGCTTGTTACTCCAGTGACAAATGTCCATTGCATATAACAACTGCTAAATCACGCAGAAGCGACTGAGGACGGACTATCTATGATTATCTTAAATTATTTTCATTTTCATGCAGTTTTTGTATAAATGGCTAATAAAAGACCATTTGGTCAACATTTCAGATTCTACTTGTCAAAATATAAAACAAAAGAATAACACATCCGTATACTTGCATGCACATTGGTGGATGGATGCGGTAAATCCCAAGAGGAGCTCATAGAAAAACATTTGGATTTCTGTCCATTTTGTTTTTATTTCACCGATATAGGTTTAAGATAGAAAATCATATTTACCCAGTCCATCAATCCATCTTCTTCACTGCTTGAAAGGGGGTTATGGGGGATGGTGTGTGTGTGTGTGTGTGTGTGTGTGTGTGTGTGTGTGTGTGTGTGTGTGTGTGTGTGTGTGTGTGTGTGTGTGTGTGTGTGTGTGTGTGTGTGTGTGTGTGTGTGTGTGTGTGTGTGTGTGTGTGTGTGTGTGTGTGTGTGTGTGTGTGTGTGTGTGCTACATCTAATCCCAGCTGACTTTGAGCCGAGAAAGGTTGACTGTCGATCACAGGACAAACACAGTCGGTCACTCACTCACTCACCTTTGCACCTACATTCAACTTCCCGCCAGCCATTAGCCTCAAAAACATGTGATTCCAGCTGTGAGGAGGGAGATATCCACTAAACAAGCAAGCAGCCCCAATGTCTTACAGAATCCAATTCTTCATCGACTTCCACCTCACTAGAAAAGTTGGTGTTGGAACTGGGTAAAATATAAAAGACTCCCTATTGAGTGTAATATACATGGTACATTTGGAAACTTCACATCTCTACTAGAAAAAGTAGTGCTCAGCTGCACAGTGGATTAAAGCTCTTTTCTGCTGCATGAAATTCGTTTTTTTTGTGTTTTTACAGTGAAAAACTGAGTCGTTTCTCCCTGTTATGGAAGAAAATTGTTGCAGCTGGGCATCACACTTATGTTTTTTTTTGGTTTTGTTTTTTTGCAACTCACCAAAATGGCCAGTGTGCCGTTTTAACATCTAATGGATACATACAAAGGCCAACCTGAAGCATTGCTTTGTCACTGCTCAGGGAGTCACCATGTATTTGGTACAGAAGCAGTTCCCTTTGTCTGAGCGTGTTAAGAGACACCAACAGCATTAATCACGGCTTTGTTTCCCGCCTTCGGTGTGAAGTGTGTGCTTCTGAATTTGCCTGACAGGATATGTTCTGTTCTGTTGCCTCCGCTCAAACACAATCGGAGACCGGCAGTGCCCGGCTTTTTGTCTCTGTTTTTGCAGAGTCGGCACATCGTAAAGACACGGGAAGCTAATAACATTTTAGAGGTGCATTCCTACAGCGTGTTTAAAAGACTGGCGTCTCCGGCCCTGAGCATTTCGTGTGCGGTCGGTGAGACTTCAGACAACCCGGTGGATTGTACGTATTGATCAGCTTCTAGTTTCAGATCAAAGATGCGGGAAGGTGCCGACTCAACTGTCAGGATTAAAGTGTTTTATTGCGAGCAAACTTTAGTGATTTAGAGAAGCATGAAACAAAGGCACTCTCTATTATCCCCTTTCAATCTGCAAGGATTAATGACCAGAAGCTGCTGGCTTGAGTTCAGCTTTTAAATTAGGCGGTGAACACATCTTTTCAAGGAACGCTCCTCTAATCTCATTTCGCAACACTGCTATTCACAACCACTCGCCTGTCTCGCTACAGTCTATCGGATGAGACTGATAATAGGAAAGTAAATCGACTGTTTCCACCAAACATCATCATTTCCCAGCCTGAGAAAGTGAACTGAGCGCTGGCATAACGTGATGAAACATCATGCTGCAACTTCCCGGTACGGATATATAATACAGCCTCGGTGTGGGAGGAAACATAAGAGTGGAGGTGATACCTGAGTATTGCTGAGGGCTGCCTTGCACGGATAGCGTTTGGTTACGGCTTTGGGGAGGATGGGCCCGTGGCATGTTTAGCCATTTACCCGGGGAAAAGGGTTTCCCCCTCCGCCCTCTGGTTTATTAATAGAGAGCCGATGCACGTCGGGCAGCGATTCCGCAGTGCTCGCACCATTGACACGGTTAGTGTTTCACCTGTCACTGGTGGTGACGAGCCGTCATCAGAGCCCGCCTAATAGATTTTAGATGAGACTGTGGCCCGAGGCACTTGACGATTGTGTCATTCATGGTACTTCTTGTGACCCTGGAACTGCCGAAGGCTGTTCAAGGTTGTCCATCAAAGGAGAGGCAATCGCATTCCTCAGCTATGAACTTGCCTCGATACGGTTGAGAGAAAGGGCGCATGAGGATACACTCTAAGCAATCCTCATTTGACATGTTCAAAGTATCGCTGCTGTCCAGACACTGACTTAATTAACTGATAATGCTCTTGCTATTAAGGTGGAATTCATAAAAAGACTAATTTCAGTAGAGTCGGTTCAATTTTGTGAGTAATGTTAAAAGTCTGTGTCAATATTTCCATCACGCTCTTATTACTGAACCAGTTTGCTTACTTGACGATTCATTTCAACCAGCTTATTCATTATCTCGTAATACTCACTTCAGGCAAAAGTTAAAAAAGTGTCACTTCAAAAGTGGAGTCTGGCTTGATTTAGTTTAATTAATTTCAGGTAAGTTGTGGAACTCCAGAAAGAAAACTAATTGCTCAAAAAGTGGGTTTTTTTCATCTGCAAGCAAACTCCTGCATATAAGTCAACGATCAGGTATAAATTATTTGAAGTGCACCTTAAATGTATTGCGTCAGGCTGGGAAGTGAACACATCTGCCACCAACAACAAGCCCAAAGGTAATAAATCAGTTGCATGTTTGCATAACGTCGTAGTACCAGCTTGCACTACCAGATCAGTCTGATCAGACGTGTGTTCAATGTTTGTCTTCTTAAACACATTAAAAGTCTGTTTGTGGATTCTGTGTGTGTGTGTGTGTGTGTGTGTGTGTGTGTGTGTGTGTGTGTGTGTGTGTGTGTGTGTGTGTGTGTGTGTGTGTGTGTGTGTGTGTGTGTGTGTGTGTGTGTGTGTGTGTGTGTGTGTGTGTGTGTGTGTGTGTGTGTGTGTTCGGTGAAAGCTTTGTACATTCTGGTTAAGTCCCCGTCTTCACAAGTGAACAAGATCTGTGACTGAGACGGAGAGCTGATTAAACAGTGCATATTTATTACTGGAGCTCAGCACCAAATCTCCCGCAGTCGACTAAACTGCTCTTTTGCCGCCTCAAATGAAACCCAATTTGATAGCGTGTTAAATATCATGTGCAGTATATGAGATTGGTGAAATGAGCCAGCTTGAGGCAGGATGTTTACTGCCGTGAGGTTTTAGGGCTGCATAGATTCAGAGGGAGCATTAAATTATGCTTTCGTAGTATCTGGATTGGTTATTTAGTGATATCCGTGTCCCCCAATAGCAGCAGCAATGACACGGCGAGGGGTGCGGTTTTATTGGGTTCATCCTCACATCTCGAGTCGAATGTGAGGTGTTATGATTCGGAGTGAAGGTGCTGCTCGTTACGCTGCTGTAATGCTGCAATACCCAGGGTGTTAACAGGTGATGGAGGAGGGCTTGGTCGGGGAGAGGGAAAAACAGAAATTTGCTGTCCTTGTGACCATCTGTGCCGATCGTCACCCATCGCCAGTGAGAAATTATGACCCCGATACATTTTATATTCACAAAAACCTCCTCTCTGCAGCTCTGCTGTGGTTTTTAGGTGTTGTTTTGGATACCTCTCCATGTTGTCAAACACGGCTCGCTGAGCACTGATCTTTAACAGTGGGCTCGGTGTCACACAGACAGCAGGTAGATGTCAGGCTGTAATAAAAGAATGGGATACAAGCTGGGCCTGCAGGGTGCGCGGGTGGCAGCGGGTGGGGGCCGAGTTAATGACAGATCGACTCGAGCGGGTGCCACTGAGCCTCGCGCCCAACTGTAACTACCTGGCTGGCATCTGTGTTGGACAGGTCCGTGCACCCAGCGGTGCGGGGCTGGGAGCTGGTTGGATGTTGACGGTGTCGTGTGCTCTCACACTGCCACAGAGATACAAGTCGTTTGTTTGTTTTTTTTAGTCGCTCCTCTGCAGCAGGACAGCCTGATTGAAATTAGGACTCAGGCCTGGTGCTATGATTTTTGTCAAAGCTGCGGGAAACTTTAAAGGTATTGCCGAGTCACACGCCGCTTCCCTTGTAGTGAAAGTGCAGAAGAAGAAAGGAGGGAAAAGTTCAAGTATACATGCCCACCAGAGACACACAAACAACTGTACCACCTTTTTCTTGGACGAGAGGTATCATGTTACTGCCAAACAAATGGAGGATTCACTGGGCTCCACTAAGCATTAAAGTGGCTGAGTTACTCCTCCTGGCCCTGTTGTGGAAATTCTGCTTTTGATTTTGTGCCACCATTTGAAAGGAAGTGACCTTTTTCCCTGGAACATGTTTGTCTGTGATTGATGGCAGTCGGATGCAGCTCACACCAAGAGGCCTGGTGCCCACTGACACAGACCATCTGGGCAGGTAGTGCAGCCCAGTGTCGCCGCAGCCACACACTCCGCATAGACCAGCCTCGGGACGATCGTAAAGTCGCTCCGCAGATGGAGATGCAGCTCACAAGCGCACGCTTTAATCACTGTGCGGGGTGAAATAACGCGCTGAGTGTGCACATTCTGACATATTTAGTGTTGCGTGGCTGTTTAGTCTTATCGGTTTTCTCACCCAAGAGACGCCTCATATTTATCATTAAATGTACATTAAACATTGCATGAGCAAATTCTTGCACCATGTAATCTGCTCCCGCTGTGCTCAGAGCATAAGCCGCTCGACAACCTCTGCACCTCCTGTGTTTTTCGGCGCAAACTCAGCTGATCATTAATTACACACAGCGGGCAAATCCTTTCCAAAGCAAATATATGGGCTTTTACCTGTGCATCCTGCTGTTTGAACACACCTGTCATGGATAATATTGAGTCTTTTTTCGAGGGTTTACAGTCATTGGTTGCAATCTACAAAAAGTGTGTCACGCACAATAGAAACCCTTTATTTCTGTTTAGTTAGTACACTCTAGCAGAAAAATCTATTCCTTGCATTGCCAGTTGTGGGTCTCTCTCTCTCTCTCTCTCTCTCTCTCTCTCTCTCTCTCTCTCTCTCTCTCTCTCTCTCTCTCGCTCTCGCTCTCCCACTCTCTCTCTCTTGGTCTGCTTTGGGGCCGAAGCATTAACTATTAATAATTATCACATTTTTATCTTTTGCCCATGAATTTGCAAATTGCTAATGCTTATTGTGCACAATTGATCCTGTCTTCCTTACAGTTCCATCCATCATTAATGCTGCTTTGTGCAACTGAAGGTTGCAGGGAGGCTGGAGCCAATCACAGCTGACTGTGGGTGAAGGCAGCGTACACCCTGGACACGTCACCAAGTGTATCACGGGCGGAAAAATCACACATTCACGCTTACAGGCAACATGGAGCCGCCTTCATGTTTTTGGAAACATAGAAAAGGAAGGAAATTGTGTCGAGAGAAAAATTCAAGTTTGCACAGGTGGAACATAGAAACTCTAACAGGAGGCTGAAACTGGGGATATTATCACTCTGAGGCGAGAGTGGTATCCTCTCCAGCAACTATTGGCCATTCTATTTTTTTTATTTTATTTGTGGGGGCTGCTGCTCAGTGTCCCTCATAATCCTCAGTGTAGCCATCAAACAGACTGGGTCATCAATGCCTGGTGTGATGTGTCCATGTGTTTGTGTGTCTTTTCTTTCTCAAAGTTGGAAAGATCTATGGTGGTGTTTTAAAATGAGCTCTGACGCCTCGCAGAGGACTTGACACAGACCATGTAATGCGTCATGGAAAAGGAAAAAAGGATGTCTGCTCTCTGTTATTTATATTGTCCTTTATTTTGTCAAGAGCCCCTTAATCTTTGGCTGGAAATCGATGTTGCATGCAGTGTGATTTACTCGAAGATGAGTGCTTTTCATCCAAACACCATTTAGATAGGAGAAATGGAATCGCAGCATGCGACTTTTCAGCAAAGATAACAATGGGATTGTTGTAAAGTAAACAGCAAGAGAGGTAAAAAACCTCTTCCAGAGTTGGTTTGTGTGATGATATTGCATTTCAAGAGTGATATTGCCCTCTTGTGTCGGCACCTTGGCAGTACATGGTTCTGAGTCTTCTTGATTTCTTAAACAATTGATTTTGAACTGGGAGCTGCAGAAATCATTTGTCATTTGTAAATGATTTTATTATATTTTATTATGCCAGTAATAGGTAAACTATTAACAATTATAGGTAAGCTCCCAGTTAATGAGGCGAAAGAGGCATGCTAATTCAGTTTTTTCTTTCTTTCTTTCTTTCTTTCTTTCTTTCTTTCTTTCTTTCTTTCTTTCTTTCTTTAATTGTGAGAACTCTCACAGTGAGGAAATTCACCGTTTGAGTCCAGGCTTTGATATCTTTGTGTTTTAAGTTTATATGTTCTCTGTTTTTTCTGACTTCCTCTTACATTTCAAACAATTTGAGGTTAATTGGTGATTCAAATTTTCAGTAGGTGAGAGAGTGTGACTGTGTCCGTGTCTGCAGTAAGAGATCGACTGCAGCACCCTGCAACTTTAAACTGTGTGAAACAATATAGAAGGTAGATAGATGGACTTCCCAGTTGGAAACTAACAAAACCATAATTGAAGACATGGCAGCAGTTTCTTCAGAGCAGACCTAAAGGGCTCTGCAGTGTTCTGTTCTAACAGACATCTATATTAGTGTCTGTGACTGGATCTTCGCTCTCTTGTACGTTCGTGTCAGCCTGCACTGATGGAGCTGATATATGCGGCATGGCGATGTGCTTCGAACCACTGAGCTGTGAAACGTTCTGAATGCTTCTTGTTAATCTCCTAATCTGTTTGTCCTGTTGAGTGACATTAACGTAGAAGTCGGCAGTGTGAAGAGAAATGGTGACCGTGAGATGATTGCACTTGTGCTGCTCTGCTGCCACCTAGTGGATCTTATAATTATTGTTTGTTAAAGATAAAAAACCGTGATCCGAGTGGAAACTGGGCCAATATAGGAACAGAGTGATGTTCAGAAGTTTACATGAACATGCACAACCCCCAACAAGAAAAAAGAAACAATCGTAAAACGGTATGTATTTTTAAATTTGTCTTATTTCTAGTATGAAGTAATAGAACTCATAGAAAAAGCAAGGAAAACTATACACCAAGTCTGGAAACATTCATATATGGCAGAAAAATTTCCAATTATTATATTATGACATGTTGGATAAACTTATTTTTACTTAATTTGTTTATTCAGCTTATATCTAGATCAACCAGGCAATAAGTAGTTTTGTTGTTGTTTAATGCAACACTTCCTAATGTTTTTAGCATTATAGCAGCTCTGCATCAACCATGCTGCGAAAAGGCAAACAGCTCAAACCCCCGCAATTCTTTCTTGAAACGCTCTTCTCATGCATTACAAATTATTATTTGTTCAAACAACACTCAGGTAGCAAATTATTCAGTATTGTTTGTTTTTTTTAAATATTGAATTAATTAAAAAAAGTTAAATGTGTTATGACAAACCTACAACAGATATTTATCTATATAAAAGTATATTAAGCGTAAAATTAGAGGTGTGACACTTTCTCAGGAGGCGTTTAAGTGTTATAACACTGCTGCTTTGAACAGTGAGGCTCTGGTTAGCAAATTGAATAATATTCCCAATTTTCTGTATCTAAATATATTGAATTTCTAATCTTCTTATAGCCAATTGATAAACTAGTGATACTGTATATTCAAGTTGATCAAAATAGTGGTTCAAGAAGTCAACATATATATTTTTTCAGATATCACGCAATCTAATAAAGTCTGAGAAGCACCAGTTAACAACTTAAATTGATTTGAGGATTTGAAGATTTGAAGGTGCTTGTTAACAGTTAGATACAACATTATCAGGTATCTTACAAATGTTTGTCCTCTGTGAATTGTGTTTTTGTCATTACAGACGTAAGCAGTGTTTATGTCAAAAAAGCGCAAAAAAACATACATTTTCTAAAAGTAATATGGAGCTTTTAACATGTGGTTGGTATGAAGGTGTAGAAAAGATTTTGTGTATTTGAAGTAAAACAAGAATTTAAAACAATGTCCCAACATGGGCTTTAGCCTGGGGTAAATATTCCCAGTACAATATTGAGTCATACTGTGCAGATCCATTCAGCCATCTTCTGTACTGTATTCGTTTGTTTGAGAGTCATAGTGTGAATAAGCCGATCCCAGCTGACTTTCTGTGGCAATATCTACTATAGTGTAGTGCAGGTGGTATATTTTATCACAATTGTTCCTCATTTTCTCTGTGAAGAATCCCTACATGAACTGAGAATATGAACTGCTCTACATAAATAGTACAACAAGAAGATCTATTTTAATTAGAACAACAATTTCACTGTGTTTTATTGTTACTTTTGATTAATATCTTTAGTAATACAAGAAGAAAATGCACAAGTTACCAAATGTCGTCATTTGCCTTAAGCGACCTTCGGTCAATAACACTTTAGAGAAGAAAACAAAGCCTTGTTAACTAAAAGGTATCAAGAGAAAAGGTTTTTGTTTCGATCGATTTTTTAGATGGATAGATATTTTATTATTACACAGGACAGGTGCAATGAACCCAATTCTGTTTCAAATGGCTTTAATAGCTTGAGGCACATGCACTTTTTTTTTTTTTTAAGTAAAAACTATTTCAAAAAAACAACTAATATTGTAAAAATTATTAAAATAATAAAGTGATATGGTGCCAAGGTGCATATAGATGCAATACTGGTCGTTATTCCCTTTTTTTTTTCGGACTGAACAATGGTTAAATAAATTTGGGATTTATTTCACCACTCATGAAAATTCATACAAATCACACCACTACTACTGTTTGCCTCTTCTGTGTAGTTCGGCTCGTCTGATTCACTGCTCCCGTCATGCTGCCATTCACCAGCATCCTGCGGCTGTGGCTCAAGTACATTTCCATTTGCACATTGTTTGTTTAAAAAAAAAAAAAAAAAACAGTGGGGGCAACTACCCACTTGTGGCTCACCAGTCTGTGTGTGAGTCACGTACGCCCACAGAATGAGAGCAAATCTTTTAATGAAGTGCTGTATATGGTATCAGATTGATCAACGAGAAGAACAGGAGGAGAGGCTGTGCAGGGTGGAAGGAGAAACAGCATGGAGTCCACCACTTAGTGTAATGTACGGCCACTTTAAGTATGCAGGTGATCCGTGGGCTGCAAAGCACCTGCATGTACTTATACTGTACCAGTATTAAAGTAAGAAGATTGTACGTGAAGGGTTGGACCTTTAAAGAGATCCAGCGGAATTAGTGTACTTTCAATTCTAACACACTCATGCCACCATCAAAATTTCTCTCTCAAAACTCATGGAGCTAATCAGATTGTTTTTAGGTTGCTTTTCTCAAGTGCTGTGGAATAAGCCCCAGTATGTGTGGAGATAATTTACCCCAGAGACATTTGATTATTCAGTCCAATTCTCTGGAGTGTCTAATGAAATGAAAAGCCATTACAGCTCCAGCATAATTACACTACCCTGCGAGAAGCCATGCTCAGCTGATTTGGACCTGATCTTCAAACTAAGACTGCAGCTTCGAGGGGTCAACACTAAGGGGAAATACTTCTGACATGTTCCCAGAGAGCCACTTAACTTTGCACGAACCTGTGTGAATTCTCATACTTTGACAGTACGTGCTCATGCACACAGATATGAACATAAAATCTAAATCCTCTGGTATTCTTCTGATTTATACACCCACAGCTTGATTTTCATTTTCTGATAAACATGAGGAGTGGTGTGGCTACAAGTGGGTTCTGGTGATGTTTGATAATTAACTGAATAGAATAGAATAGAAATATTTTACTAATCCAGATGGAATTCCGTGAACCCATGATTCAAGACAGGAGACACGGCTAGAAACTCTGGTTCTCCTCCAGGCGCCGTTTTCTTCTTTGAATGGAAGAAACTGTGGGTGAATGAAGTAACTAGGGTGTATTTGCATGATTGCACAATACATATCAAAGTACATGGTTATTTAGGTTGCCAGGAGACGGTGGTAGAAAAGTGGTCTTAGAATTGAAAGTTTGCAGGTTTGAATCCCACAGTGGACAGGTCACCGCTGTCCCTGAGCAGAAGTCTTGAACTAACTGATGGGCTGCCCGCCGCATCCTTGGATTAGGATGGGTACAGTCAGAAAAAGTAATTTCTCCAAGGGGATTAATAAAATATCATCTGGTAATTAGTTTGTTAGGCTTGGTTTGGCTTGCTGTCAGTGACCCACCTTCAACGAATTATTATTATTGGGAACGAGCAACAAAGTCACAATTTGTCTGATTTCCTCCCTTGCTTGTTTTGATTTATATAATTCAATTCAATTCAACTTTATTTATATAGCACAAAACAGTCGTTTTTAGGTGCTTTTGACAGAGAGAAACCCAACAATCAAATCAAAAACAGCTGAGGAGGAGCAGCCTCTCTCCAGCCTGCTCACTGTGCTGACTGAGCTTTAGTGTGAAGCTAAAAGCAAAGAAATCCACTTTTTTTTTTTTAATTAAATAAGTATTTATTTTCACTAACATGCACAACATGGTTAACATGGGCTGAATCACTGACGTAAATCTCATATAAATCTTTTTTCACCTAAACTCGATCGATGGTTATGAATATTATAGGGCCCATATTGTAGAAAAAAGAAGTTTACTTTTATTTGAGTCATATGTATTGAGCAGGTAGGATCTTTCTAGCAATAATCCCTTAACCCTAAAATAAGTATTTGTGGCTCTTGTAGTATTTATAAATAACAGAGGACTTTGTCTGTATCTGTTTAGATATTAATCGAAGGTTACATTTGTGCCTCAAATATTTTTTAAATAGTTTGTAACGTTCGACAGATTCCATTAACTAAGTCAAAATTAACGCGTTAATGCGGATTAATCCATCATCATGATTATTCTGATTTTTAAAAAATTTTAATCCCAGATTGAAGGTCCACAGGATCCATCAATTTCCCACATCCCATTCATTGTATACATACAGTATGTGAAACGCATTGCGGTGGATGCTGCGTGCGTTGCGTGGCGTTTCGAGCTGCGTTGTGTTGCCCCGGAGCTGCCCAGAGCTCATTTGCATAAAGTAGAATCCTGCCAAGTTAATGCAAATGAGGCACTGGGAGCAGAGGTCTGGTGCATCGTGAAATTGTCGGAAAACCTTTAAATTAGCTGTAGTGGAACCAAATGGAGGACAGATTCAGCAACGGCACAGCTTATTTCTCATCCTAAATGTTTTCAGAAATAGTTTTTACTGATTTGTTTTAGTAATAAAAGAGAACTTTTTTGGCCCGAGCTGCCGTGATGGTCCGGTTTGAACTCTAGGAGCAGACAGCCCCGAGTGATGAGTCTCCTCTCGGACAATGTCAACAAGGTAGTTTGTAGCTGGCTAAAGGGTCATGTTAATGTGAATAAATATTTGTTTTTAAAAAGGGAGAAGTTGGTTGTTAAGATAATCTGTTAAAAGTGCTTAATAAACATGTTAGGTGCATATATATTCACTTATTTCTTGAGTTTGCTCCTGCAATATGGAACACGATTAATATTGATAAGAAAAAAATATTAATAGTATATTATCGTGATTATTGAAATCAATCAACAGCAACCAACCCTGTGATTAATCTGATTAAATATTTTAATGGTTTAACAGCACTAGTTTCACATATTCTCATTTGTCCAGGTAGGAGGCATCTCGATGGGTACGTGTGGGATTTCTGTAGGCTGCATGGTGGGGCAGTGGTTAGCGCTCTCGCCTCACAGGTCTGGGGTCAAATACTGGCCGGTGTCTGTGTGGAGTTTGCATGTTCTCCCTGTGTGTGGGTGGGTTCCCTCCGGGTGCTCCGGTTTCCTCCCACCGTCTAAAAACATGCATGTGAGGTCCATTGGTCGCTCTAAATTGCCCCGAGGTGTGAACGTGAGTGTGTTTGAAAGAGTGTATCTTGCCCTTTCCCATAGTAAGCTGGGATTTGCTCCAGCGCCCTGCACGGGATTAAGCAGGATGGATGGATGGATGGGTTTTATGCACACCTCAATATGAAATGTCCTGTCTTTCCCAATGTGTACACAGTCCAACAAAGGCAAGCGATTGTTAACATCTTCCCTCATAAACGTGTGAATGTCTACTGAGGTGAAATGTTACGTTTAATCACCTGTCATCCACGTATCTATTCCAGAGTCTTGGAGTGTTTCCAATTTCTAGCTGAAAGTACTACTAAACTGATCTAGTTGAAATTAGCTGTCTGATCAAACATCACCACAGGGAGGCGAATCGCCGTCCAACGGCCCTTTACCCCCAACTAGTGGTGGGTGACAGCAAAACGGCCTTGTGCATGAATTAAGCACATGTTGGTTTCAATGATTGATATTATGATCTGAGCATGTGAGGGAAGGGAAGGTTAAAGGTTTCGCTGACTAATCACTCCCACCGCCACTCAGCAAATGCCGTTACCCTAGAGCTGTGATCTCTTACAAAATGTCCATCTCCGATATGGACAAACTTGTTCAGAGCTGGCAAGACAGAAAACAACATGTGGTTGGACAGTGAGAGCAAAATGTCTGATCCAAAAATCTCGATCAGAAAGTCTTTTTCCTGCATACATTATCACGAGCTCAAAAGGGACATAACAACCATTGCAGTGACATACTTCTGAATAGAGATCACAGTGGAGTGAACATGCCATGAGTGCCGTGTTTACCAAGTTTATCCACCAGAACAAAGACTCCAGCAATCCACAGGACTGCAGAACCTATTTAAAATGATACCGTCCCCTGAAAGCCACTGAAGCTTGTCTTGGCTTCAGTAAAAGAAAGAAAAGTGTTCTAAATCGTGCAAACAGCATAAAATCAATGTTCTATGCCTGCTGAGTTTAACTGCCGTCTAAGTTGAGTCATTCGCCGAAGGTGTAGTTGTTAAGCGGACGGTAAACTGTTGAACGCTGAAAGTTGCACAGTACGAGCTGGTTTGGAGGTGGATGTTAGTGTTATAATGCAGGTGTTATGCTCAGGTAATTGCCCCCCTGGCTGCGGAGCCTCTGTTTAGAGAGCCCAATTAAAAAAGAAAGAAGCCGCATAGTTGCAATCTGAAGGTCATTCACCTTCACAGTGACTACACTCACCTCTTCGTGAGAGTCTGTTTGGTCTCATGTGTTCATATACATTACCGGATGTGCCCTGACGGGAAGGGCAGGTTTATCGCTGCTGGAAAAGTTTGTCATATCAAGCCATAGGAGGCCTTGGAGCAACAAAGAACAACCCCCCCCCCCCCTCCAAACAGGAAGCAGGTTAATGGAGTGGGAACAAATTGGTACTTGATTGCAGTGGCTGGCTGTTCCGATTCTCAATTGGACCGCTGTCTCACAGTTTATGAGACAAATTGCGTGTGGGTGGCACAGAAAGCGGAAGCATTTGTCTGCCTGTTTATTTCTTCTTTTGATGTGTCACATCGGGCTCAAGCATCTCTGTGGCTGGACCGAGAATAGAAAAGATGTGGGCATCAAACATGATTCTGATCTGCTGACCTTCTCTGTAATCCCCGGGATCTTCCCTGAAGTCAGCCTGAGTCCGCCAAATAAACAGCCGCGGGGGCCAGAGCTTGAAGAGGCAATCAGTTGTGTTTCACAGGATGTTTGAAGGCAGAGGAACCAGCCCTCGCTGGGAAAGTAGCACCGGAGGCTATTTTCCCTTACATGAATATGTTAGCGAGAAATAAGAGTGAATCCTGCAGAAAAAGAAAGTACATTTTATTTGAATTATTTAAGTGTTTATTTTCCTAGAGAGCATATGCAAAGCCCATCCATAGCTGATCCTTGAGATAATATAGCCTCAGCCTGTTAAATCGGAGGGATTTCCATGTGAGACCTTCATGCACAGTGATAAACATTTGATTTCAATCAAGTAGTGATGTCTCGGTACTCAATGCAGTGTTTGGCTCTAACAATGCAAGGATGTTGATGTTGTCATTAATCTGTTTATAAAACGGCCCGTCAGCATTAAGTAGGCAGAAGAGATGCTTGCCGGTGATTGCGCTCGTACACGATTTAAATATTTACATCAGCCCGAGTTCAGGGCTTTAGTGTCACGGACGCAGCGTGGTTTTCTCCTCCCATTCTCAGCAAGGGGTGCAGTTATAAAGCAGCCAGTAAGGAAAAATGGTTGTCTCTGGCATGTACTCTCTCTCTCCCTCTCTCTCTCTCTCTCTCTCTCTCCCTCCTCCATGTGTGCGGGGATCTGTTGAAAAGCACGGCAGTACCTCTCTCCACAGCATGTTACTGGCTTTGTCTCCGAGCGCTCAATTAGTCTAGGTGCTCAACTGGTACAAAGTAGCTTTTGCAGCACTGGAGATCGGCCGGCGAGCTCTCACTTCAGGGTGAGAAAACAGGAGCAGAAATTCAAAACTCAGCAGAGACGCGCATGTTTTACACCCACTCTATTGCTCGACGAAACAGCCCACCTATTCAGGGTGAATATAATGGAGAACTTTTGAATCAGAGACGTGATTGGTTTACGTAAGACTGATTTCCAGCATCTCTTTTGTGATATTTTTTTTTTTTCTTTTTTCCCCCCCTCTTCGATTTTTTTTGGGTCTTCATTTTCACTCTCAAAGCCACTCAAGTGTGGGAGTGAAAGTGTGTGAAATCTAGCAGGACTTCCAGATCACTAAGCGAGAAAGTCTGGAGGGCATCATCATGGGGGCTCTAATGGTCATCTTCTCTCTTCAGCCGAAACAAAGACGCAAGGCTACAGGTAGGAGGAGCGAGAAGCAGACGAGAACGTTTCGACTCTTACATTCTTCACAAATTGCCAGCAGACTGTGATGAGATGGATGTCATTCTTTCACTGCTGATTGTTTTTAAGTCTTGACAAACGCTGAGCATCATTTTATGCCTATTTGAACTTCCTGAAAGTCCTTATTTAATGTTGTGTTTTCTCTGAAATCCCGTCTGAAAACTGCCACAACCAGTAGTTCATGAAATTGACTGAAAATTGGCTCCGTCTTGGTAAATGTTTTGGGTTCAACTCTACAAACTTGCACGACTTTTTCCATTTGCTTTCTCCAATATTGATTTTACTGTGACAACAGACACACACACACACACAGCATGCCACATGGATTCTCTGCCAACACAGTAGCACAAGCTTATGCTACGTTTCTGTCTCTCCAAAATAATGTGCTGATCATCGTCACTGTCTCTGCTTGTCAAACACAGCAACAAAAGACGAGAAAGTCCAGTATTGTTTGTCTGAAGTACAATGAAATATTTAGTGGGTGTTGAAATGACAAGAACTGTCAGGGGTTTTATTTGGTGATTTAGTGGGAGAAAAGACCGAATAAATGACACTTACAGAACAATAAGTCACATTTCACTTGGGTACTGTTGGAAAGCTTGAAAGCAAAATGAATGAGGGACTCTTTATAACTCTCTCAAGCAATAGATCACCGAGCAGGCAGTCGTTCGCTCGGCAAGCGCATTTCGGAGAGAGCAAGAAAGGAGGACATGGGATCGAAATGCACAAAGTGAAGCAGACGCACTTCAATTAATAGACTTTTGTCTATTTTTCGTGACACAAGAATGAGTTAATCGTAAATATCTATGTCAAGCTACATTTTTTTGGAGCTCAAATGAATTATAGCTGTTTTTTCTAATCTCACCTTTGTGATGCAAAACCATATCTTCTGACCGTGTTTTAGTGTTTCCATTTGAAACTGTGAGTCTGTTAAAAGCATCTCAAGTGCAGAGTGCATTGGGGCATTTGATGGCTTCACTTTTATAACGTGCTCAAAGTGACGACCAAAGAAGAGTGGCTCAGGGAAAATCATTTCACTAGTTAATGCCCCATTTCTAGGATATGAGGTTCTTTATACTCGAGCTGTTGAGTCCAACTGATAAAGACGTTTTTATGTATATACTTAATTAATATACACAGACAATTTTAATCAGATTTTTATTTTTTCAGCTTTCCTCTCTTGCATACCTCTTTTTAATAATGGCAGATCAAAGATTACAAGGTGAAATTAATCATCCATTATTAATGGTGGTGGTGGTGGTGTGGGCTAAATTGTACTGCTCACCTGTCTAAGCATCTCCAAAACTACAACTTCTGTGGGATGTTTCTGGTCTGCAGTGGTTAATATCAAAAATATCTACCTAAGGACAAGTATTGAACGAGCGACAGAATGGTGGGCGGCCAATGCATATAACGCAAGCTGGGAGTGAAGGTGAGCCCACGTCGTCCATTCTGTCACGCTTCAGCTCAAAATGCTGCAGAAGTTAATGTTGGTTGTCATAAAAAGGTCTCACAGTATTAATATTCAGAATACTGAGAATATTACAATGTTAGGACTTAGCTGGGATCGTCTCAAGGGCCCTGAGACCTTAAGTTAGATAAGCAGGATAGAAGATGGATGGATGCATAATAATTAAACGTGATTTAATATTCTATGTCAAACTATGAAAGTACACTTACTTTCCTAAAGTCATGATACATGTGTTAAGGTGGCAGTGTGCACCACGGAACTTTATAGAGCGTACCTGATGGTAGAAGTTTGTTGCTGGAGTAACAATGCAGTATTGATCATGTAAATAGTCTGTACTCCTGTAAATACACCCAAACTAAAACTGATTTCTAGTGCTATTTTCTGTTTTTTTGATTGAACAAATGATTAAAAAACTAAACTAAAACAAGTGGTGGCTCTTACGTCCTCGGTAACAAATCCACTGTCTGTACTGACATTTCCAACATTCCCCAACACACTTATCCACACATGTGAGCTCTAGAAACACTGTCAGGGACAATCGCACTGCCACACTGCCCACTCAAATGCTCTCAAACTTTCATGACGGCACTCCTATATAGGAGAGTTTGTGGTCCAATAACCACCCATAGGAACTTTAACCCCAAACTCCATTTCAAACTCAGCAGGCCCGGAGCTGAGTGCCCAAGCAGCGTTTGAAATATACCAAGGATAAGAGACCTGCCGTTGTCACCATGGTGCTACTGGCTGATGTGTTTAGCCTCCTGTTTTCTGTCATTGGAATGCATCGCCTGTTTGTGTTGTCGGGCGCTCCTGTTGGTTGAGTGTGTGTGTGTAGGAGTTAGATAGGTACACTCAGACTTTGAAGCACTCGAATGGAAACGGCGTCACATTAACTATGACTCAGGCAACAGCATTGAAATATGTTCAAACCCTCCGAGCCTCGTCTATGGAATATTTACTACCAAGAAATCTGAGCCTGATTGAGATGCAAGCTCTGGGTTTGTTTTCTCGTGCCTGTTCTGTAACACAAGGGGTGATAGAGATGTCCAGGATGTGCCTTGCTGCCGGCCCCCTCTCCTTCAGGGCCGTCTGGTGTTTACAGAGCCGAGCCGTGTCTTTGGCCGACCACAGGGAGAGCAGCTGTCAGATTGTAAGAGTAGCCACTCCACCAATCAACATGTTCTCTCATAGCACAATTTGATCATATCAAATACAAGGTACTTTCTGCAGAGGGATATGCCTCAGGAGGTAACAGCCGTCACTTGTTATATAAAAGGTCTGCTGGCTGCCACTGAGCCTTAGAAAAAAGTACTTTAACGAAACTTTGCCTTTTAGCTGCAGTGCCAAGTTGGAGACGGCTTCATCTAAAGCTAGATTTGAGTCTAAACGACCTCGACTAACTGTTTTTACTGTACTCACAGCAACTCCGGGTCCAAGGCAAATGATTGCCCAACTGTAAAACTGGAATATATGCCAAATCATTTTGAATTGATCTCGTTATTTTTTCCCAACCCATCTGCCACTTGCGGCATTTTTCACAGAGCTACTCATGTTGCTCTGAAGTGGCGGGTGGAAGTCACAGTGTGGCGGCACAGATTTGAGAGAAGATTTAGTATGCACATGATTCTTTAACACTCGTCTCACTGCAGGCACAAGTCCATTGATCCATGTCGCTGTAATACCCACTGACCAATTAGAGGTCTGCAAAGGACATTCAGCATATCAGGGACACGATGTTCAGAGCTTAATTGTCAGTTCATTATACTAAGCTTCTATGAACTGCACTGAGTCAATGATCAGCCTGCCTCTTCGAACCCACTAATTATACTACGTTACCTTGTTTTTATAAATATATGTATGAACCTATCGACAAGCACAGAAAAATATCACAGAATCAAGATTATTTAATCATAGAGCAGTCAGAAGTGGGATTTTTATGACGCCTTTTTGTCATGTATGAGACATCACATGTGTATCTGATATTCTCAATTACTTTAGCATGAGGAAATGAAGAGTAGTCCCCTATACAGGTCACACTTCCTTTTGAATTCCTGTATTCCTTTTGTCATCCATCACATGTAATCTCCGCTTCTTTTCAAAGTCACAGAGGCTTTTTTTTTGTTCTCTAAATTAGCATTTAAATTGAAAAGTGAATGGCTCAGAGCTGCGAGCTTGTTTTGGATTTCCCGCCATGATCGTGGCGCCCTGTGCCGCAGTCTGCTCACTGGAATTAATCAGTTCATTCCCTCAAGGCGCAGTGACCAGTATAAAGAGGGTTTACTTAGAATGGGATTAATGACCAGCATCCTGTCCAGAGCAGCTCCACAGGTGCAGAAAAGACGCTTCAGATACACACGGACCTGTGGTGTGGTCGGAGCAATCGGGTGCATTGTGACATTTGTGGAGCAACAGAAGACACTTGCTGTTACCCACAGGTGTATTTCTGGTTCGAGAGACGCCTCATTCCTCACCACAACACAGACATTATGGTTTCTTCAAGGCAGCATTGTGTTTACAGACCTCATGAAGATGCTTCATAGTAGTAGTATAAAGATGAGTGCTTCATTTGAATTTAGAATGAAGAATTTAGAATTAATTTAAATTAAGCCAAATGCAAAGGTACAACTACTAACTAAAATGGTCTATGATGTTCGGGTTGTCTAAATATCATAGTGTGAATTTCAATTCATTTAAATATATTATACGATCATATAATATACAGTTTGGATTTGTTCAGATTCATAATCATACACAAGTTATTTCTGAATAACCTGCTAACATGTCTGAGATACATTATTAGTCCATTAGGTAATATATATTAAAAAAAAAAAAAACAAGTCTAGTTTTCCTCACATGTTTTATTGTAAATATTGGGAAGAATGACTCCATGCTTTCCTCTAAATTCCCAGTTGAATCAATTTGACGTGTTGATTTTTGTTTTCTCCACTTGATGGCAGCAGATCCATGCAAGCAGACATCTCTAAGCAAGCCCCTGCCGAGGAAAGCTGGAATACAATCCATCCATCTTCTACAGGGCGTCATTAAACAAAGTGTCACAGTGGCCAAAAGCTCAGTCCCTACTGACTACGTGTGATAGTAGTGTACACCTTGCACAGGTCACCAATGCATCACGGGACGACCACACATACTCAGAATTCATACTTGCAGACAAATGTTAGCCTGAAAATGCATCTGTGGGAAGAAAGCAATGCCCAGTAATGACATGCAAACTCCTCACTGAAAGGCCATGGAGCTTGGACCGTTAACTAGATATTCCTGCTGTGAGCTGAGAGTGCGAACCACTACACCACCATGCTGCTTTATTGACTTTCTATATTCAGACAAAGTTTGATGTTTTGTTTGTGCAGCAGGTTTTTTTTTGTTTTTTTTTCTTTTTAATTATTTCTTAGACTTTTTCAAATTGTAAAATGCCGACTTGGAATATTGGCTTGCAAAAAGTCACTTTCATTTGTTTGCACTTGGTTGTGTTCTCGTTCCAGAAAAAAAATTAAATAAAATCTTTTAAGCACAAATTAGACTTAAAACTCAATATGCTGCATTTTGTGGCTTTGAAATAGGATTTGAATCACATTAATTTGCAATTATGAGCGCTGTGTGTAGGTCGCAGGTCACCGCGGCCGCCATGTGTAATTTTTCTAAACAAATGGAAGACATTCATTTCTTTTAGCACCATGTTGTGGCTTTTCTCCACGGATCGGAATTCAATTGTAACTCAATTTATTGTAAAGAAATGGCTTCATCCTTCTGTTGTGGTTAACCTTAAACAAGGCTTTTACCTGCAGCTAGACTAATCCATAATGTGTCATTACGCTGATTTAAATCTCCTTAAATATAGGAGGAATAATGGCTTGTTAAATGGGTAATCCCTCCTTGAGAAATGGTTCAAAATCAGAAAAGGTTTGCTCCTTAGACATTGTTGTAGCTGCAGGTGGAGGCTGGCATTTCAGGAACAGTCGTCCTTTACGTGTAGTTCCTTATAGTAAAGTTACAATAAAGTAAAGTTAACCATCTTTTCTGAGGATGTAATCCTTTAACACGCTTGACTTACAATTAACGAAATAATTTTGGGCACTATAACTTTTCACCAGTATTTTACTAAACAGTGTTTATTGTGCGTTTGTTTCATTTGTCAGTATTTACAGTAGCAGGGTGAGTCAGTGGGAAAAAGATAAAGAGGAAAAAACCTGTACAGTCTGATCACGACGTTGATGGAACAGGTCGCCAAGTTTACTGATTCGGCTCATTATGATGTCGCACTTCATTACATAAGACACGTCAGCTGTGTCAGAAGTCTATGTATACAAGTTAATGCATTGTGTACAGTATTAAAAGTACTTTAAAGAAACACAGTTTCGAAATGCATTGTCACACAAAACCGTACAAAGACACCATACCGAACACACTAATACCTAAACAATTGGATGAATGAAAAAGACAAATTAGAAATGATGTTTTAAAAATGCATTTGAAGGATGTGTATTACTACAGAGAAAACAATTATTGCAATACTGGAACCCGAAATTACATTTTCCTCTAACAATTGTTATTTAAACCCCAAGATTTAACCATTGGACAGTGTTTAAGTAAATTTTTGTTGTTGAAAGTTTAAAACTTAATGTAAAGAGGTAAACACGTAGAGGTAGACATGTTTCTGTTTCAAAAAGAGGAGACGTGCATTACAAGCATTGGTGTTCATCAATTGAGGAGATTTAGTGAAATTTATTACGTGGTTGTTGCCTTTACATCTTGAATCTCAGCGGCTTCCTTTCCACATCTGCAATGTTACAGTAGGCTAGAGTTCAGTATAGATAGTGCCTTTTTACAATATATGATATGATTGATAAAATAAATATCTAAGTTCAACAGGAAACCAGTTGAAAGAGGCAAAGATCAGACTAATGTGCTCATTTGACCGGCAGAAAATAAGTGCATGAGTTATTTTTTGACCCTGATGATAATGATCATTTAACTTCAGCTGATTTAACATAAATACAATTGTTTCTTTCATTTAAGTATTGAAGCTGAGTTATATAGCAGTTATATAGCAGTTGATATGTAGGTATGTATGTATGTATGTATGTATGTATGTATGTATGTATGTATGTATGTATGTATGTATGTATGTATGTATGTATGTATGTATGTATGTATGATCCAAAAATAAAATCGGACCTAATATTGTACCTTGTGGTACTCCACAGCAAAAATTAGTGATTGATATAATAGAGACGGTTGAACTCAAAGCAAAATGCCCAGGATTGAGGTGGTCCACAAAGTGCATTCCTAATCTTGATGACTTCTCCAGTGCATTTTCCACATTTTAATTCCGTCAGTTTGCAGGTGCTGCAGACGTTCTCTCCACCGACAGCACTGCGCAGGGCTCCGAGCTCCAGCCAACAAACCACAATGCCTCCACAGTGGCAATTACCTTCATCACCAATCACACGCTGATTGATACAGCACACTGTGTGCTGATGACATTCACAAACCTTGATTATTTTCATTACCATTAACTAAGGGCCTTGATTACACCCCGTGCAAAGTTCTGAGGTGACTGGGGGAGCAGATGTTGGAAAATGGTGGAAGTTTCTTTCAAAAATAAATCGCATTCTCATATTGGTGTTGGGCAGAAAATCAAGCCCATAGAAATAAATCGTCTCATGTTTGAAATTAAAGCAAACGCGGGTGTCCTTTTCCTCTGTCTGGCGGCATCTTTTTTTTTTTTCCAGCGAGACTTCTGTCACACCTTCTTTTCACCTTTTCAACCCCTGTTCTCGAGCAGCTTCCCACACGAGTGCCGGTCTTGTCATGTCCACAGACAGCACTCACACACTCAGGGCTCGGGAGCTATATTTGGCTTCTACTCAGCTGCCACAAATAAAGGGAAGTAAGCGATAGTGGGATAAATGAGCTGCCCAATGCCGGGCACAGCGGAGAGGTTGTTTCCATGGCGAAACGCCGTCCGAACAATTCTTTTTGAGCCAGCGGGCTGTGAAGATGAATGGAGGATCAGTTCCGTCCCAGAGAGGTTCTGCGAGGGACCTTATCTAGCTTTTAATAACAACCCACATTGTTTCGTGTTAAAACTGTTTGTTCGGATGATCCTTTTTTTTTTTTTTTCTTAACCTGACATGTTGATATTCAATACATCTCCCTTCATCAGTTGTTGGCCTTTAGATGTAATGTGATTTGTTTACACGACACCACTTTCACATCCAGGTTACACCCTAAACTGTGAAATTATGTTTTCTTTACTCCCTATAGGTCGTGACACGGCCAAGGGATCACGCGAGCAGTATCCAGATTGCAGTCGGAATGAATCCGATCACGTTAATATGTATTCAAACTGTATGCTCGCCGAAATCATTTGAACTGACGTTTGTGTGGCTCCAGATGAATTCCTTCCTTTGTCTGCAGCGGCCACCTGCTGCAGACCACAGGCAACATTTCCACTCAGAACCTGCGAGTCCTTTCTTCTCTGCTGTGTTGTCTTTCTCGCTGACCTCTCCCTTATCATCTCTCCCTTAAGGTTTTTGAGCTTTATTTAAAGTCCGTGCGATGGCGAGGTCGCGCGCGCGGGGGTTATTTCTCGAGCTGACATTTTACACTGATCAGTCCTCCCCGCAGCCTCTTTATGATGTCTTGCCTCGATCGCACTCATTATTAGATCCTTGATAGAGGGAGTATGGACGTGCGGGTGGGAAATATTGCACATCTTTTCACATCGTTGATTTTGGAGCACTTCCAAGGTGTTCTAACCGCTCAAGCAATTTTCCCATGATTGTGTGCCATTATTCCTGGAAAAAAAAAAATCAATGTAATAAGTTGTTCCTGCTACTTTTAGTTCTCTGCTTTTCATTGATTTTTATACTTATTTTCTTCCCACCAGTTTGTCCAGGTATTTGTTTTTTTTTCTCTTGATTTTGGCACTCATGTTTTCAAAAAAAGCACTAACATTCACATGAATTGTGTTTCCACATAGTTAACGGATGTTCCATATATGCATGTATTGAACTGTGAACAGCAGTACGGAATAGAAATAATTCATCAATCCCGGGGGGAAATTCTTTAAATTATATTGTAGACTGCTTGTGATTTACCAGGGCTACAAACATGCAAATCACACATGACGTGACCTGTAATCTACCCACGTATTTATCACGCCTCTTTATGATTTTCACACAAGGTCAGAGGGGCCCTGAGGCCTAATCAGAAGTAACACTTAACATGAGGACAACATGAGCACTGTCGTATTAAGGAAGAGAAACTGAAGCAGTATGAAAACATGCTGTAGAACAGTATAATTTGCAGTTTCACTGTTGTGTGTTTAAAGGAACGTGAAATCTAGCTATGATGCTGAAAGGAAATATTGTATATCACGTATTTCCCATGCTTGAATAACATATCAACATTGATCCATGTTTCATTAAGTAGAAAAGTTTACTTCAAACACTGTGATGGCAGCAGAGTGATGTGATTGGATGAATGTCTTGCAGTTCAAATGGTAATAAGCACCAAACTAAGGTTGAGACTCGTGGATCTTTATTAACAAAAAGTGCTTATGATTTCCTGTCAGGGAAGCATAAGGTGGTTTTTAAGATGTTTCAAAAATGCATGTTATTGTAGCTTTAGAGCAATGTCTTCGACAATCTCTGCTATAGTTTCATTTACTACATTTCAGATTATAAATGGAACTCAAGTTGTTTTGCCTTACATTTGTAGGAAGAAATGAGAATTTTAAATTGGAAACCTTTGACCTTTGTACACCTGCATCTAACCGGTGCTCTGTCACCTTTCGTCCTCCTTTTTTGGACTTTCATACGTTTGTCATTCCTTCTTTCTCTCCCCCCCTTTCACTCGCCACCCTTTTCTCCCTCTTCTCCTCTCACACACACGCCCCCCCCCCCCGCTTGTCTTTAGCCTCGCCACTCTATCTCGTCCCTCCTTCCTCGCCGTTCCACACACTCCTCTTCCCTCCTCCCACCTCCCTCTCCGACTTGTGCCGGTCTCTCTTCGGAGCTGGAGATGCATGGCTGTTAAGTGGAGTTATAGGGTCCTGCAGGCAGCGCTGCACGCCATGGGCAGCCGGTGACCCGTCCGACATGTTGACTATGAACTTGGAGGGTCTGGAAATGATCGCCGTGCTGGTCGTTGTGGTCCTGTTTGTTAAGGTGCTGGAGCAGTTTGGTTTGTTAGAAGCTGGATATGACGGTAAGAAACCTGCAAACTCTTTCTTATTTCCTTCTTCTTCTTCTCCCTTCAGTTGTGCTCGACCACCTGTTGTTGAGGTTCGTCTGAAGCATCAGCAGTAAAGTTATGAGTGATGATGAGAGAAATGTGCTTCGCAGTGACTTGTTTCATCCTGCTTACAGGGTTTCAATCTGTTGCTTGCACTGTTTTGTTTTTTTTATTGTTTTTGTGCTGATATAAATGAATTATACTTCTTGAGCAATACAAAGTGCAACAACTCTTGCAACAATCATGATGCTGCATGTCGTGCTTTCAGCTTTATACAAGCATTAAAAGAAGCTGAAAGTAAAGAGAGTTTGGGCTACTTGCTGCGATTCTCAGTGTTGTGTTATACACAACCACAGAGGTTAACTTACAGTCTGTCGCTCATCGAAGCAAAGTCTTCAGCAGCCTCGGCATCTGTCCTTCAAGTTATTCTCATGTAATATGTTGCATCTCTGAATCACCTAACATTGCTGGTAACTGGCTCTGCATTTATGATGACTCATGCGTCACACAAATACGATATTTTAGTCCTTTTCAAGGTGTCTTGGCATGTTTTTAGGCTTTGGTCATATATCCATTAGTTTTTTGTGGGAGACCTCACCTCCTGTCTGAGTCTTAATTCCTTAAGTGTGAATGACAGTGGATTAAGTGTGGATATGCTCAATATGTTTATCCAAATCAAAGTAATTGTGGACGTAATGTTGTTGTGCTGGAGAACCTGGAAGCTGATGGTGGCTGAAACAGGAGACAGCAAAAGGCCATCATGACACTTTCCATCCAGGAAACAAAGGTTTACCTGTTTTATAGATGAAAAGTTTTGCACACGTTCGTGACACGAGTATTGTGTCCTGGCTGCCTCTCAGGGAACAATGGCTGAGCCTGTGCCCGCTGGAGATGTGTGGAGGTGCCATACAGAACTTTCCCACCAAAGTGTGAATCTAATATTCAGGATTTGGGTTTCTCTGGCTCTAAAGACCACCTGTTATTTATAGGCTCCGGCGAGTGCAAGGCTGCCAGGCTGTTTGCCTTATGGCTGGGCTTCCTCAAGTGAAAGGCAAACAAACGTCTTCCCACCAGACAGAATCACACTAGTTGCTATTCATGCTTCTTGTTGGATTGCTATGAATTTAAATATATGCCCATTTTTTGGGGCCGTTTATTCGTTCTTCATCACCTTGAAAAGCAGCTATTACATCCAAGTGTACATATCAAGCAAATTCCACATATTTAGTTTGCTTGTTATTGTCTTTTTCTGTTTTACCAGATGTCTTTTAATAACATCGAACTTAAATTCTCCCACTGATTCACCTCAACACTTCATAAAATATGAAAAAAAAATAGATGAGATGGCAAATGGGTTCAAAAAGAATTGATGACTCGCAAGAAAATTAATTATTTCCAAATTGTATAATAGAATTATTCATCAATTAACCTCACATTAAAAACATGTTGATTGATGTGTGCCATTTAGGAATTATAATAAAAGTTTCGACTCCGCGACAGATTATGTGCAGAATTTTGATGAAACATGCAAAGTGTTTGATGAAGACATATGTCATGTGTAATTTTAATTACCAATGAATTATGGCCCAGAGTATCGAGACTAATATGGAGCCAAGTTACAGTGTTTTTTTTGTTTTGTTAGTTTTTTTAAGTAAAGACATGTGATTGGTGCAGGCTTTGAGAAACTTTTAGATTGATGTAGCATGTAGGTTATTCCTCTTAATGGCTGTGGTTCATCTGAGGCCTTATTGATTGTATTTAGACCATAAGAAGATGCAGTCTAGCCCATTTGATGACCTTACACACAGTAAAAATTGTAATTGCTTAATGAAAGTCACTGATATTGTTAATTATTAAGATTATATTTGCATCAGAAGTGTTGATACATGGATTCATATGCTCTTTTAGCTGCTTGGGCCCCATTAAAATCAAACTTGCCTGAATGGGGTCCCAGAAGTGACTAACGTACCTGTATTAAAGTGATTTTTTTTTTCCTTTTTATGGAATCAAAAACATTTTAAATTGGGTCTTATCAATGCACTTCCAGAAGGAATATGTCAGATTTGTGCCTCAAATTCCACTGGCAAAAAGATTTGGTCTTTTTATTTTTTCCCAACATTGAGGGCTTTCATGGTGGTGATTTGCAAAGTAACACAAAGCAATCATGCCGGAAACAAACCCACCAGGCCAAGAAAATACAAGAGAAACTCGCTGGTTGATTATTACTCTGTGGCACTCTCCCACTTGATGGCTTTTGGATAAAAATAGACTTGCAACACAGCCGGACGCAAATGGCTCTTTTCATTCTCTGTGCTTCTCTTTAGTGGAGTGACAGTGAGTGACTGAGGTGTGCCACCAGTGCACCGGGATGTGACGGCTGACGAGGGCAGCCTTTTCATATGGCAAATTACTGGGCTGCTGAAGGTGTGTTTTTTTTTTATTTGCTCTGACTTTGAATCAAATGACTGATTAGGAATTATATAGTGAGTTTTCAGCACTTGAGCACTCCCAAAGCTACACTGTTCCTCACAATCGTCCATTTGTGCACTCACACATCAGTGGCGATGGCTGCTATGCAAGATTGTTCGACTTCAATTTGGGGCAGTTTCGAGTTCAGAGTCTTACCCGGGGACACATGGACATGCCGAGATGGGAAATCAAACCACCAAAGTTTGGAGCGAAAACCGCCGAACTGAGCCACGTTTGCACGTTATCACCTTTTCCACTCAAAATATATAACATGCGGCACACTCTCCATCCCACTGCTAATCTCACCTGTCACTCCACTGAGTGCAGCCATCTGGGGCCCATGCTACAGGTATCTGTATATTTTGAGCTACAGAGAACAGTAACGCGTGCATTTCATACATTATCTTCCCATTGTTGCAGATTTTCGCTCAATAATAATCCCTAGCTGCAGTAGCTGAGCTGTTTTTAAAGATTTTATTCTAACAGCGCTGTACTCCGCTGTGAAATATCCTGCAAACAATAGTCTGGGAAGTCAAATACTGTTGAAAAAGCTTAGTGAAAACAGCACATATCAATGCTGACGAGGTGCACCTCGCTTCTAATTTTTTTTTATCACCGGAAGCACATGTTTTGGATACGAACAGGAGCAAAATAATAAAAATGTGAATGAATAATGAAGTAAAAATGTATTTGCATCATAATGCAGTTTACTAAGCTTATATGTTGATACTTACAGTTGTGAGCAAGAGTTGAAGTGCTGCTCTCACGGGCAGCTAATCTGGTGCATGCATGGCTTTGAAACATTCTTTTATGATTACTATCATTATTATTACACCTCATTACTTTTATGGATGACGCAAAAACATAAACAGTTGTGTGCACCAGAGGACAAATACTGAACATCAAGCTGTAAATTTTTATGCCATCACAACAACAAAGATTGACTTATTTGGCTGTTTTTCTTCAAAGCATCGACTTCCATGTGGAGAGAGTATAAGGCCAATAAAGTCTTACGGCTTCACACTAAAATAAATGGCTTTTAGTTTTTTTACAACAGAAAAAAAAAAAATCAAGTAATGAAATCTTGTGTCGCAAGAGCTGTGCATGTTTAAACGATGCAGACACTGAAGTTCAGGCTTTCATCTTTAGACACACACTTCTGTGTTTTTGGAAAGGCGCGTGAGAGCGAGCCAATGTGCCAGCAGAGGGAACCAGAGCTTACAGCCACGAACTGAAGCGTCACATCCCGTTTCAACAACATGAATATACAACGTTATGAGCATAGAACAGAATATAAGAACCATTAAAAAGCATTGGCCACCTCGTGCAGCCGGTTATTTGTTTGTGCATTGTTGCACAATTTCTTAGGCAGTGCCTCTCAAACACAATGTTATTATTTATTAACATTATTAGATTTCCTTTTACAATGTAGTCTAACAAAGGCACACATTTATCTGGCAACATTCGGTCAAAGTAATATATAACAAGTGAAAACCAGAGGAAAATAGCCAGTATTGAAAGGGTTGAATGTATTGCTGAAGATCCTAGAGGAGGAAATGAGCCCTTACTTCTGTCATTGGTTGAGCAGACACATTAATGCTGGAGCTTCAGAAAAGAGCTTAGCACAGTGACATTTGCACTCTTAATTACATGCTTTTTATAAATATTTGCTCACAAGGATCACTTCACCGGTTAATGATAACACGCTCTCCCAAAAGAACAAAGTTTTTGAACTAATTTAAGTGGAGCGTTTGGAAGAATGATGTCACCATGATCGTACACACTGTAGTTCTCCTGCTTTTCGATAAGACTTTGTGAAATCTTGTATAAGTGTACTTTTATATTCTGGAGCTTTTCACTAAGATGTTAGTGACCTCTCCAAGGACATTAGCATTAATCTAATTTTCATTATCCACAACGTATTTACACAGGTACACTCGTAAAAGAGCAGATTGTTTTTTTGAAACAATTTTTTGAATTTTTTGAATACATGTATAGAAAAGCCTCCTTATTGATTGTGCAACCTGTATACACACACACACACACACACACACACACACACACACACACACACACACACACACACACACACACACACACACACACACACACACACACACACACACACACACACACACAGGTGAGTGTGCTCATCATTCACTTTTGAAGGCCACTGAACACAAAGACCGAAGTGAAATATAAAGGAACAAAGTGATTTTATGTGAATCTTTCAATTCAACTTTTTAAACCAAAACTTTTCAAACATCTACTTCAGCATTTAAACAACATTGTTCAGGCAAACTTTAAAAATCCTGTGTTTCCTGCTGGGTGCTCAGATTGATCGCACTTCCTTCATTTAGGTGGGAGAGCAGCACAGCAGAGGTTTGCATATGAATGAGAAATAAACTGTAAGAACAAAATACCAATGTCATTATCATATATCATATATCACTATAGTTTTTAATATTTTGCTGCGTGTGTTATTGAGCAATTGTTCCTTTTCTTTGTATAGATGCCGTAACAATAGGATATCTTCATTGCTTCATTTGGCTTTCATAGTTTGGCTTCTTTCTTTCTTCTGCTGTATAAAAACCAGTCATTGTTTTGAGGCCTGTCGCTGGGCAACACAGACTTGTCTGGAGACTGGCTTGGCCACTCCAGGACCTTGAAATGCTTTTTACAGACCCACTCCTTTGTTGCCCGGGCCTGTGTGTTTGGAATCATTGTCATGCTGGAAGATTCAGCCACGTTTCATCTTCTATGCTCTCACTGCTGGATGGAGGTTTTTGGCCAAAATCTCACAATACATGGCCCCATTCATCCTTCCCTTGCTACAGATACGTTGTCCCTTTGCAGAAAAGCAGCCCCAAAGCATGATTCTTCCACCCACATGCTTCACAGTGGTTACAGTGTTCTTTTTCTCCTTCCAAACACGGCGAATGCCGTTTTTACCAAAAACTTCTATTTTGGTCTCATCTGACCACATGACATTCTCCTTGTGCTCCTCTGGCTCATCCAGATGATCACTGCCAAACGTTCGACGGGCCTAGACATGTGCTGACTTAAACAGGGGGATCTTTGGGACGCTGCAGGATTTTAATCCACGACGACGTAGTGCGTTACTAATAGTAACCTTTGTTACTGAGGTCCCAGCTCTCCTCAGGTCATTGACCAAATTCGACCCGTGTTCCCAGCGATCCTGTATTTCTTTCATTTTCTAATAATAGCCCCAACAGTTGATCTCTTCTCAGCAAGCTGCCTGCCTAGTGTAGATTGGTTCATCCCAGTCTTGTGCAGGTGTACAATTTTGTCCCCTGGTGTCCTGAGACAGCTCTCTGATCTTGGCCATGGTGGAGGTTGGAGTCTGACTGTGTGAAGGAGTGGACAGAAAACGAGTTCAAACAGGAGCCATTAATACAGGTAACAAGTGGAGGATAGAAGAGCTTCTTAAAGAAGAAGTAACAGGTCTGTGAGAGACACAATTCTTTGCTTGTTTGTCGGTGCCAAATACTTATTTTACGCAAGAATTTACAAATAAATTCTTTGAAAATCGTACAATGTGATTTCCTGGATTTTTATTTTCACATTCTGTCTCTCACAGTTGAAGTGTGCCTATGATGGAAATGTCAGACCTCTCCCATCTTTATAAGTGGGACAACATGCACAATCAGTGGCTGCCAAATACTTTTTTGCCCCACTGTAAACATGCAGTGTCCAGTTGGAGGTGATTTCAGTGAGAACACCAACAGCACGTCACTAAACTGTGTATGATAGAGCATTGGGACTCTTGTTCTGCCTCATTCAAACGATTGAGTCTGTGGTAATTTTATGTCAAACAAAATATCATTGCTCCTGCAAGAGCTGGTTTTAATCTGTTGTTTAGCTGAGGATAATACTGAGTCTTTACAGTCCTTTGTAATTATAAGGATAAAAAGTCAATAATGAGCTTTGTTTTCTGACATTTGATGGATCAGACTTTATGATGGGAAATTAATGTAATAAGGTTTTCTTCAACAAGAAGTTATCATGCAACAAAATTGTTGAACTCAATTTATTTTTATTAAATTAATTTTGCCATCACCAAAACACAATATACTTGCACTTTTTTGTTCCTGGATACCATTGATTAGGAATGAGCTCTTTTAACTCGACTTCTGCGCTGTTGTTTTGTACTCTCTGTTTATTTGTGCAAAATTCTCACATTACTTTGCCACCTCCCGATATAGCACAATGTCTGCTTCTGTGCCACACAAAACTATTGTGCTATTTATTGATCCAGGCTTTGGCCTTGCAATCGTTTCTGTGATTGAACCACAAGGTTTGGCTGCTACACTGTGACTGTGGATGAAATTACATTGATTTCAGGCTCGTCAGGATAAAAGTGCTTTAAATTTCAGACAATTTGTTA
Source organism: Lipophrys pholis (assembly GCF_963383615.2). Taxonomy (NCBI): domain Eukaryota; kingdom Metazoa; phylum Chordata; class Actinopteri; order Blenniiformes; family Blenniidae; genus Lipophrys; species Lipophrys pholis. The sequence goes on along the minus strand of NC_137646.1, from coordinate 18,666,121 downwards.
TATATTTAGCCACCTCAGCCATAATGCTGGATACAAGTTGAATTACCCGTCTAGAATGACATTAAAACACTTGATATCTGTGAAACTTTGTAAGTTTTTCAGTTCATTAAAACTTGTACTTAATTTTAGAGGCACCTTTGAAGCAAATCTGATTCACTTCACAGATCTGTGCACCAAGCAACTTCAATAAACTGTTTCTTTTTATTAAATACTGTTATGGTAAGGGACGTCTCCACACAATTAACAAGAAATGAAGCCATATTTAATATCTGAATCATAGGTTGTCCTCGGGAGTGCATCTTGCTTGGAATAATACATGAATAAGCTTTAAGGGTAAGAGTAAATTGTTTAATTTGCTCCTCAAAAATAGGAGGGTGTTAAACTTATGTTTGAAATAAATTATCATCAGACATTATGATTAAAACATGTAATATTTTTGTTTACTGTGATGATAATACTCATCATAACCCGAAAATCATTAAAGTGAGCCAAATAGTTATATGTGTGCTGTATTTAGAGGTCCCAACATCAGCAAGTTTTTTTCTTTATTCAGCCCTTCTCTCTTGCAATACGAGTTGGAACCACAAGATGGTGTATTGAGGTTCAAGTAGCAGCGCAATGGGACACAACAGAGGTTCGATTGGTTCGTGGAGACGTCGCCTCTCAATGGGTATGTTGCAGGTTTGTAGTATTTACCATATTATCCACTAGTGTTGAATGCATGATAAGTATACAATTCATCGTCTGAGAACATTTTACACCACTTCAGCGATCAGTCAGTAAGGACACCTGAAGAGGCAAAACTCAAAGCTATGGAAAGGACTCAACAGTGCCACCTAATGTACAACAGAGACATGAATTAAATTTCACATACTGAATTATTAAGGCAAAGAAACGTTAGACTGCTGCACTTTCCTTTCAATGAGAGACATTGTACTGTGCCAGCAAAGTGTCCTGGTATTTGACTTCAGTGTGTAAATAATATTGAAAAAATAAAATGAAAATCCTTAATTTATATTCTGTGCTGATGCTCAGTGCCAGTGCAACTTTTATGGTCTTTATGTAACGAGGTGGAAAATAAGGAGACTGCCAATGGCCCATGATGACCTACAAGTCGTAAGAAAGACATACATAAAAAGTGAACCAACCTCCATTTCTATCAGATCATCACTATGTGATAAATATTTTTATATGCCAAATTTTTACATGAAAAAAAAAAGAGCATCATTTAAGCAGAATCGTTCAGGATCTCCTGCCTGGGGTGACCAAACTTGGCTCATCATGCAAGAGATTAGGCTGTGTGGGATTTATACATTTGTTTGTATTTGCTTGATACTCAAATGGGAATTTGGTAACGTTTCGAGGATCAAACATGGTTTGTAAGCTTGTGCCATGGTGGTGTTTGTTTGCAGTGTTTAACTGTGCTGATAGCAGACGGTTGGACAAGCCCACAGCCTATAATTCATCCCTCTGAATTGTTCTTGGCGCACCGTAACAATAATCAACAAGGCAAATCCTTAGGCTCCTCTCCATTCAGGATCTGGCTGGCCAGATAGCAGCCAGGAGACGCGTATCATGTGGCTGCAGCTCACATATCAATCAAGCGGCCAATCCCTTCCCCGTGCTGTTGAGCACCTCTTGGCCCGACACACGATCCCACCATCATTAGCTGAAGAAGCACCAGTTAAGTGGGTACAGAGCAAACCAGTTGTTGTGGTAACTCATCAATCAACGTCGGTGTTTCACATCAAGTCAAGCAGGAATGGTGGTGCCTCGGAGATGAAAACATTGGCTTCTGTTCCTCTGTTACACCGTCTTTGTGGACTAACCCCCGAATCAAAGCTCGATCTTTGCTTGGGTCCAGTGAACTGGCTGAAACAAGTTAGTGGAGAGTAGTCCAGCGGAGTGCACAATGTCACCGAAGGCTGTTAGTGGTCACGTGAAAGTCCACGTCAATGATCCCCATGATGACACAGTTCAGTTAAAAGCCTGAACTGAATGGTCACATTTGATATGTCGCAATGTGAAAATGGTAAGACATGATACAGTTCTAATAATTTCCTCGTTCATGTGATTTAAAAAATTATTTTTTTTTACTTTCTTTGATTGGTTTCATATTAAATTTGCATTTATAACAAACATTCGGTTAAAAGAAGTGCAGCAGAGTTGGAATGTAAAAATAAGTGCATGTCTATCCGGATGTGGAAATGGTAGTATTCATAAAAGTTTGGGAACCCTGTTCAGGGTGCTCTCTGTTCCAGAGTACAGAGATGAGATGAGACAGACACCTCAAGGGCCCACCACAGGCTGTCTTTGCTAAATTAACTCCTTAAACGTCAGAATTTCATCATTGGTAGAATTCTTAGAATTAACTTTATTTTTCCAGTGTATCCAAGAACTCATGGCTTGAAACTTAAAATTGCTCCCATAATTTCCGTATATGCTCATAACTTTTCTCTTTTCTGTGATTGTAACATTGGTCAAGCTCTCTGTATTCCATTCATACATGTAATTCCACATTTGTGGCTTCTGAAAAATAACCACGTGTATTGATTTAGCCTCGGTGGTCTTTCCTTGCAGCTGAACTATTCTGGACATATCTCATCCCTTGGACAGTGGCTCCAGCCTCGTCGTGTTCTGTCTGCCATTTTACTCTGCCCTTGTCTTCTTTATTTTACTGTCCCTGTTAATGCATGTTCTCCATTGACCTTTGTACTTGAAGATCAGCTTGACTGGCACTTTGCGGCTGGAGCATAGTTGCTTGCTCTAAATCATACGAGTTGCCGGCTGCTCAGAGGGGAAGCTGTGTCCCACTCTCCGCCCGACACGCCGTCTATAGCGAGCTGTCAGATAGCCACGCCAGAGCTAATAGAGCAAAGGTTCCGAGAAAAGCAGGTCAATGTTATCTGCTCCGGCACACAGTCCTGAGCTTTGTATTACTGTCAATTTGCAGACAATGCCATCGACTTTTCCCTTTTACACGAGAACTAATCATCTGGAACGAATTGGGATGCTGATAAAGATCTGGTGGGCGTCGTGACAAGACAAGGTTGCGATTTGTCATGACAATAAATGGCTTCTAGTCACAGGGATTTGTCCACCGCAAGATCTCACTGACCCACCACTGAACTTTTCTGTTGTTGCATATTCTACTTTGTTGTCGTCCACAATTCTACAAATGCTGGGGGCTCACTCTTGGCTTACTTGAGTTGATGGCGGTAAATCGAGACGACAGCCAGGCTCGTCCCAGAGACTGATGACCCTCGAGCAACAACTGTGTGATCAGACACTTATTAAAAAAAATTTTAAAAGCAGGAAAAGTGTGACAAAAAACATGATAATGTATCTGTTAGTAACATCGATGAAAACAATCTCTGTCTCTCCTCATTTAAAGAAAATAATCTTTGGTGGTTAATGATAATTTAACCATCCCGTCGCTTTTTAAAGCCAGGATCTCTCTCCATCTGTTTAAATATGAAGAGTAGCTCAAATCCAAATACCGATCATTGGGTCAGTACAGGATCCACAATCAGCATTTGACTCCGGGTTTACTCATGCCAGTGATCTCACTGGGTGGATTTGATTGGTATAGGTTCAGTATCAACTGTCCCACCAGGTCTTAGTCTGCTCTGATAAAGTTTTAACATGACGGCACCTCCAAGGTACCACAAATATGCCTCTGGTGCAAGAAAACAGATTGAGGTATGACTGATTGATTCATCATGCACAGATATTTCTTAATTCAGAAGTAAATGTTCATTTATTATTACTAGATAACGTGTTTTGCTTCCGACCTGATAGTTCAACTTGTGACTGTGCATGTTAGTTTGTTGGGATTGACAGCTTATGTATTCTACTAAAATCGGAATGAGGAAATACAGATTCACACAAATGATATTCTATTCGAAGAGTGAGAGTTTGTCACAATTAGTAATGTTAATAATTTTCAGGTAATGTAGTGTTTCATTGGAATTTTCGAGTGAAGCGTGACGTCAGTACCGCTGCATAAAAACCTACATCCATGTATTTATTGTAAATACTGTATGTCTGCTGTTTGCTCTTTTGCCGCAATGTACTTTATAATATATATTAAAAATGTTTTATGTATGCATTTCTGGAACATTTTGAGGCAATCAACTGTACTCAGGATAGTTTAATTGCTGTTGGTTATATGTGATGGGAAATTGAATTTCGGGCTATTGTAAGTCTTGGTTATTGGTGAACCTGAAATACCATTAACTGGAAGATTTCCATCATTTCTGGTTACAATTACTTGAGTTCTAATTAAATTTTTTGTGAAAAGTCTATTGTTTTTGTTTTAATGGCCAATTGGATTTCCCAGTTAGTCTTTCATAAATTACATTTCTAACTGTATAAATGGGAAGAGCGCATTGTTCACAACCCATCACACCTCAAATGAGACGTCGCTGTAGCATCTGTAAACACACATTTATTAGAATCTTGGAAAAGTTTGAGTTGTGAAAAAAAAACAAAAAAAACATGGACTTAACATGGAGTCAAACTTTGTCTGCCCTTCAATCGTTTTAATGGTTAAACATGGCAAAGTCCACAAAGTAAGTCCTCCATATCACAGTCACCCCGTGGCTTTCCATGGTTGATTGCGCATGCTGCTTCATTGAGGGTTGCCCCAGTTCACAGCTCATAATTGCGTTCCCCTCCGCGGGCGTTGCTGCCTCGTAAATATGACAGCCTCATTTTAATGTCCCTTGCAAGACACAACCCAAACACTAATGCTGCTTTGCATGCCTGAGCAAATCGCTGCAGGTGTCGCTTAATTATATCACTCGCTCGTAGCCTGAGCTGATCTGTAAACAGCGGGACAATCTCGTCTGCGCCTCCTTGCCCATCCGCCGACCGGTGTCGCTTTGATTGATGATGGCTACATCCAAACCACTTTCCCTTCTGCTGGTCTCGGATATTTGCTGAGCCTCGACAAAGATAACATTAGTTTAATAAATGTTCAATAACAGCCCAGGAGGCGTGTTGATGTTGTGGTTGTTTCACTATGAATAATTTGGTTATAACATGATTTACTGTTCTACCGGATATCTAATGCCACGGAGGAATTGGGCAAAAATCAGTTAAGGAATCTTCTTCATACATTCTGAGCTTGTTTGCTCATTAAAGATTGATTTTTGGATTGTTGTTGTTTTTCACTATTCATTAACCTGAATTGCTGGACAAAGGGACAAACAAAAGGCAGCAAGGAATCTGTCAAGAGCCGTGTCTATCAGTCAATGGAAGAAAAACCTTACAGAGCTGTTGCTCAGACTTGGTGACACAGATAAGAACTCTAAACTAAGTGATAGTGACATGTCTGACTTCAGTGCAGCTTGACATTTGAGGCTCAGACCATTTCGAGATTCTATCCAGAGGAGGTTGTAGAAGTCTTTGTGAAACCCTCCAGCCAAGTCGTAACGGCATGTGTTGATCTCAGTGCTGCTCCCTATCAGGAGTGAATCTGATTTATTTTTCATTTGTCATCGAATTGACCAAACAAATTTACCAACTTGTTGTGTTTTTAACACATTTTCATGAACATGGCCAATCTTGTAGAATAATACCAGAAAGTCAAAAGATACAAACTCTTCTAATGAAGTTCCCTCAGTCCAAACTTATGACTACAAATACTGTAATTTCTTCCCTATCATAATTGATCAGGTTTTAGCTTTAATCCCGGTGACAGCAATGATGCGCACTATCAATGTAACGACACTAAGCAATGAACAGTTTATCTAATTGTACATTTATGACTTTTGTTGCTGCGATGAGTAATTGATGGCTTTTATAACTGCAGTTAAGACATTTGACATCTTTTATAGCACTTAGATTTTAATGGCAACCCTTATAAGTTACAACATTGTCATTTTACCCACTGAAAATGTCAGACTCATTAGTTCTGTCTCTCAGTTTTTTTCCCCCGAAGCCACCATTTAGTTAGATAATTGTTTTGTCATTTTACCACACAAACAACATAACAAGGTGAAAGACCTGTTCCACGTCCATAACAGGGTTTTTTTTCTCCATCTGTCAGACTTGCCATAGTTTAACGGTGTGAGCGTGGCGATTTTCTAGGATTTGTGTGACATTAATTGAGCAAGATGTGAGTTGTAATATTCATCTGTCAGCTGCTCGGATAATATCGGCGCTCTAATAGTCGTTGGACGGAGGCTCCCTGCCAGAAAAATCCACACCCTGACTCTTTTCCACCCATAAATCTGCCTCTCTTAGCATGCTCCTCACGGCTTCAGATGTTTCAAAACAGTGTCTCTTTGCAGGCTGTTCAGTTATTCCTTTATGTTTTATTAACCAGCATTAAGCAGAAGATTGTTTTGATGAGGTGAGCCCTGGCAGGGAAAGGCCCAAGGCAATGCAAGCCTCCCGGACTTCAGTGAGAGAAGGGAAAGAAAAGCCCCCCCACTGGCCTGGACTCTGCAGATGTGGCCCGGACGGCTTGTGATGTGACTGTGGCTTTCACTGATGTGGCGCCAGTGCTCACATGTTGGCTGTGCTGCTGGGAGCTGGATGTTACAGCCCAGGAGACACCGAAGCTTCCTACCGTCAGGTCAGCTGATATTTAATTCATTGTATGTGACAGCTGGGCAATGCTTTGAATTAAACCAGCAGATTGTTTCCCCACTCCCACGCCAGGGATTGTTGTTGACTTTGATTAACTTACCGAATGTTCTGACTCAATGCATTCAGATTATGTAAAGTTGCGCGAGCACAGATCGAGATAACATGTTTAACGTTGATTTCTTTGCACCAGATGAAATCAGAAGTATATGACTGAGCAAAAGTTGCATTTTTTGGTCATCTAAAGAAAACGGTTTACGTAGAATCTATAGAACTGTTTGTCGCTCGCTCCTTGACTGTCTGACATTTAGTGGAGTGACGATAACGTAAAGTGGATTTTCAACTGAAAGCAACCAAATTTCAAAAGATTATACTAAAAGAATGAGCTAAAATGCCGAAAGACACTGCAGAGCTGAGAGACGCGTCGAAAATGGGGAGAGGATTTCAGGTTTCTTTAGGTTTACGAGTAGGAGGAGCACAGTTCATACGACTCTTGTTTGTCATGTGATCCATCACTCTTATGAACATACTTATTGGCTTCTTAGCAACAATAAGTAATAAGGGTTTCACGTTATCTTGGCTTGAAAGGTTTATCAAGTTTGGAGTGACAGTTAAGATAACATTTTTGCTGTATGAGACAAAAAAATAAAAAGTGAGATCACTACAAGTAGTAGTGATGCAGAATTGTGTAGAAAAAGAATGGTGTGCGTTTATTTCACCATGTCTTGCAAAAACCGCCACTGATCTTGTGTGGTGAGATACACATTCTTTCACACTTGCAAAATAATGTCCCACTGTGATGGGATTGTAATTAAGGCGGCTCCCTGCGTTTGCATGAGTGATATATGGCCAAGTTTGCTGGAGATGGAATTAGAGCTGCAGGAATCATTACAGAGGAACTTTGCGAGGATAAAAATTCAAATACAGTAAAAAGAAATGTTGTTTGGAGCTGCAAATAACAAACGTTTGTTTACCTCCTGAGCGTTATCAGATCATGTGCAATATTGCACAGTTGTAAGAGCAATAGTGTTAGTTTGTTTCTTCATATTACTTTATTGATAGTACTTTGTCTTATTCACTGTATTGGATACCCGGTAAAGATCTAATAAAAGTTCTGGTGGATGACGACGATGATGAATTTGAAACTCTTCAGGCCAGTAGATGGTGGTATCTTCACTTCTTTACTGCACAGACCAACTCCTTAAAACCAGCCTCCTTTTTCACATCCACACATCTACTTTGTTACTGGGGGTTTCTCCATCAGTTCATATAAAACCTGACGGGACTCTTTTTGCTATTTCTTTCTCATACTGGTGCGTTTGAAGGGCTGGAAAACAAGCATTGCTGAATGTTGTTAGTTTTTCACTTTTTCTTGCTTTAAATGTTGCAGGAATAATACGTTTTGAAGCAGCAGAATGGATTTGTTTCACTGTGAAATGCAGAAACATAATTATTAACAGGCAAACCCATTATTATTTTTTTTTTCTACTAACTATCTTCAACTTGAATTGTCTCTGTAACCAGGGATTAGTTCCTTTTTTTTTTTTTGCTGTGACAGTAAAATTTAAATCATAAACATATTTTCTGCTGTTTTTAGTACTTGTGTTTCACAGTATGATTTTTTTTGGTGTAAATCAGAGTGAACGTTGTTCTCTTGTGTTCTTGAGCAGTTGTGCATCTTCTAGCACCACACCTCCCCTCTGCCTCCATCTCCTCTCCCCTCCCTCCTCACTCGTATCCACTCCCTCTCGGCTCCCCTCCCTTTACTTTGCAGCGAGCCAGTCAGTGCGTCTGAAAGAGTGAGAGAGAGCCACAAACTGTCTGAGAAGAGCAGAGTTTGCTCGCCCTGCTTCTCCACACTTCTCACGTGTATTCTCATCTGTGAGGACGGGAAAGGGAAAAGGAGGAAGAACCTTTGACATCAGCATGTGGGCTTTATTTCCCTCTGAGCGATCTCTTCTAAATCCTGAGTGACCCCTCGCCATCAGAGAGACCCTCATGACTTCACAAACCTGAAGCCGTGTCGCCTCGGTCTGATCTTCAACCTCGCCCTCTCCTTACCTGGCACAGACTGGATCTAGGGGCCGAACAGGCAGTAGGGGGGTGCCGGGGGGCACCCGGCCGGTGCTCGTGGGCCGGCGTAGCACTGGAGTGGGTGCAGGGGAACTGGAGCACAGGGCCAGGTGGGAGCGCTGCTCCTGGTCCTGGCATTGGTCCAGAGGGAGACGAGACTGGCTCCGGGTCCGGGTCAGGCTATGGTGGCACGGAGTGGCCAGAGGGTGGAGCAATGCTGAGCGCCATCTGGGAGACTGAAGGGCTGCAGACGGTGGGCATTGTAGTGCTGGTGTTTGCTTCCATCAAGCTGCTGCACCTTCTGGGGCTCATCAGCTTCTCGGAGGGTAAGACACTCATTGAGACATTGATGTAAAGCTAAAAATACAGAAAGCTGTAGTTTTTCCTATACTTGCTGATAGATGTGTAACGGGTTGCCGATATCCGATATGATAACTGTCACTGTCATGTATCTGTTTCCTTTCCTTGTCATCATTTGGAAAAGTTTTTAAGACTTGATCAAAAACCCCAAGTAATGTAGTCATGTTGTTAGTCAGTATATGGAAGTTAAGTGCAATATTTGAGCTCATTAGATGCTTTGGGAGAGGGTGATGTGACTTGAAAAATGACCGTTTTCAGGGAGAAAAAAGCCACTTCCAACTTATCCAATGGAAAGTTCTGAATTTCTGTATTTGAGATCTTAAAAACGAAGCAATTTGTGTCAAGTTTTTATTTTTTTGTTAATTTTTTTGTCACTAAATTCAATTGTAATCTAATGGAATTATAAAATCTTCATTTGTACACATAGTCTTTATTGTACAGTAATATGAAAGACACAATGTCGAGTGTAAGAGTCTCATTAAATAAAATAGAGCAGCGCAGGAAGTGGTCCCAACTCAAAATCAGCCCATCCATCAAACGACTGCTTAGTAACCTCACCTTATCTCCTAATTAGAATAATTAATCATAAGCCTGCCAAACTGTAAGCATATTCAAAGACATGACAAGTAAACAGAGAACTCCTAATGTGTAACAGTGGGTAGCTGGAAAACGCTGGCCTGGCACGACCTCTGAGAGGTGTTTAGACGAAGAACAGAGGCGTCTGCGTCTGTGTATTAACTCGCTGTTGTTTCAAAGGGACGTTGCGGCGGTGTTTTCGTTTAGGGGCACAGCGAACGTCACGCTCGGCGCAACAGTTTACACGCCTGGCTCAACAGCGGCGGGTTGGCCTCCCGTCCTCCCGCGTTCGGCTGGCATGACATTGATTATTTGCCACAGTGAGACGATACAGACGTCACGGCCGACACGTCCGGCTCTGTTTGCCTCTTGATGCGATCTGTATTCTGTACAGGTGTCTGGGAGACGAATTATTTCCTGAATATCTGAGCTCGTGGTGCCTGACCAGCGTTTAATACAGGTTCTGATGCTTCGCACGAGAAGGGTAAAGATAAGAGACAGATTCAAGCAATAACGGCTCCATTCACAGCTGTGGGTGACTTAAAGCCCATGATGCTTGTTTTTAGGTTTGGACTAACTCTTCCTGTAAGGCTGTGCAAAAGAATTAATCATCAACCAGTTAATTTCCTTATTACTCACTGAGTAAAATGTGTTTTATTTCCTGGAGCCTACGCTGACATAAATGGCTTGCTTCATCAATTATTAGTCCAGAAGGAAAACTTAGATCATTTATTACAGCTTTTCCTTGACCTTTATCTTAAGTTTGGCATTTTTCCATGTCCCCTCAAAAACATAGACAAATGAATAAATGGATAAATCCTCAAACATGCCTCACAAGAGCTATGACTTTGGTGTTTCATCTCAGCTGAGAGCTGGTTTTCAATTGATCCACCTGGATAAATAAAGTTTATTGAAGGTGAGGCATGTCCATAAAAAATCTGGAATACAAATTCAGTCTGGCACAGCCTCTGGCTACAAACTGACGTGTCCTCTTTGTTCGTTTTTCTTGACAAACCAGGAAGGAATAACAAGATTTAAACACAAAACCTTTAAAAGGGTTCCTATCAATAAATAATAATAATATTTGTGGCACTTGTGGCTGAAAAAGGTTTCTACCATCAAACTACCTACAACATACAAACTATTTAGTGGCTTGAAAAACTTTTTTTTTTTTGTTTGCTCATCTCAGCTCATTTTAAAACTTTAAAAGGTAAATTGAATTAATGCCTGAAAGTTGAATAAATTCATAAGTTGTGATTGTGTTAGCGCAAAGGAATATTTATTTTTTTTGGTTGGGGGGGGGGGGTTCTCACTCACTGTGAGGCACAGTTTCCATTGTATTTTTCTTGTTATGAAATGAACTCATTTAGGATTGAAATTTGTCTTCAATGCATATTAAATGAAGCCAGAGTTTTCTTTTCATCGAATAAAGCTAATGATGATGAATGTTAGTACGGAATAGCATTGCTGTACAATATATGAGCCTGAGGCAATGAGCTTTTCATCCGTTCATTTGGATTTTATGTCACTTTATCAACAGTGAATTCTTCAGGCGAGTCAAAGTGACTCCCGTGAGCAAAGAAATTGGAAAAACCAAAGTGTGGCAACCATTTTCACACTGGCAAAACAATGTTGACCCGACAACTTGGCTCACTTATCTTACATATAAGATCAAAACTGTAGTTTTGATACGGTTGTAAAGCCTTTGTGGCAGCTGTCACCCTCTGCTTCAACTTTCAGTCTTTTGTGCCCTTTTTAATTTTCCACGAACCCTCCAGAGACGAGGTTTTACAAAAAGTGCACGCTCTGCTTAACATTCATACAGCCCGACATGTTCACAGCTGGGAGCTGCCCAGTACGATCACATCCCTGCGTTGACGGCCACCTGAGCTGCTCCACTGGGGCCGGTGAGGGGGTGGGGGTGGGGGGTTGTAGGTTTCTACAAAAGCCTCTATGTGGTATATTTTGAGGGAAATTTCTCAGCTGGGCTGCAGATTTGAACGTGAGCGGAGAGCACATTGTTCTGCGGTTAGTATATAGATTCAGCTTGCAGCAAAAAAAAGAAACTGTAGTCTTTATAAAGATCATGTTGTAGGAGAGCACACTTTGCAAGTCAAGAGGGTATCATCTGTCCTCTTGGGTTTGTATTCACTGTGCAGATTGTAAGGACCGCATGCTTTCATATCACAGGGAAAATAACAAGATCATTGCGTCAGGTCATAAACAGTCACCAGTTCGTCCCCCTGTGAGTGAGACCAAGACGGGAAAAAAAGCAGCGCCATTATATCTTTCTATAAATCCAAGCCAAACTGGAATGCACATGTATTCTTGCCATCGATCCCATGGCTAATGTTCAGTAGAAGTATTTCAGTTTCACTGGTTAAATGATGTCATGTGCTCTCTTTGTAGCGATTGAAATGTTTTTTTTGTGATCTATTTATACATTCACAAGTGTCATTTTGATTGAATGTATCGCAGCAGAAACAAAAAAAGTCATTTTATCTTTTTGTTGGACACCTTTACGTGCATATCCCAGATCTTTTTCATACACATGTACATTTCTACTTCCACACGTACAGTGCATTAGTGCATACTGCTGAGCAAAGCCTCGCAGGGTGCAGACTAATCAGTATGTCACACAATGATAAATTATTCTCTGGCTCAGCCGTACAAAGCAGCACCTCCAACCTCTCACCCCCACAATCTGAGGCATATACATGCTTTCACAAGTGCACTATTACTCGAACAGGGATGAAGCACTTTGTCAATTTGGACCTGACGTTTGCAATTATCAGCCGGTATGCATGGCGAGTGTCTTACCACTGATATTCATCTAACAAGCTTCTCTTGTTCTTTGTGTCCTTGATTGGAATTTATGGCCCAGCAGCAGAGAGATTTAATGTCTGTACTGACCTGCGTCAGTTTTTTTTGCTGCAGATGGTCTATTTTCATTTATTGGAAAGTGTTGTGGCATGTACCGTATTGTGTTGGGTCATCTGTGTGCCAGAGATGGATAGAAAACAGAAGCGTACTTGACTCAAAGCTAATTCAGTGACAGGACACTGTGACCTGAAGTCTACGTCATAATAATTTGTCACCTTTACTTCAATAACCTCTTTAGTCATTCTGATATTGTGGCTGTAGGAAGACCAATTGTCGGCAGCAGGGTTTAAGTGTTGGTCTATCGCGTTGGTTCAGAAGACCTGCCTTGAATCCAAAAAGACAATATCTGTTGGATGACCAGTGTCACACACATGTAGAAGATTCAGTTGGGGTTTTTGACTACAAACAAGACCTATAAGATCTGTTCGTGACGTTTTGGTGCCAGATACGTTAGAAGTGATGCAGAGTTTTAATCGAGTCCATTCCTCAATGGATCAGGGCTGTATAAGTGGCAGAATGAAGAACCACACAATATAAAGCAGGTGGTTGTAATGTTATGGCTGAATGGTATGTGTTCAAATTCCTTGAAATTCTTCATCAATGATCCCACATTATTACAAGCTGCAAGGTGGTAGTTGTAGTTTGCTTTGAATTATTAAAAAAAAAAAACACTGAAACATTCTTAACTTTGCAGGTATGTAGGTTTAGTATCGTCCATCTTATAATGAGTCGGTGTTAAATCATTGGGCCTGATGCAAGCAACGGAACTCTTGAGCTCGTATGTCGACAGTCTGAACACTGAAGAGCCCTGTTGATTTTTTTTTTTTATGATACAAAATGATGAATGACCTTTCTGCTATTGTTTGCTGGCATTTGTCTGTGATCTAGCAGTTCTGACGTTCCTGTCATTGATTATCTCATCATCTGGGCATAAATCTGGCCCGAATGTATGAGTGTCTCAGCTGTGTTTTACAGTCCACGACTAACTCCGTTGGTCACAGTCTTTATTATCGGCACAGCCGTTACAAATTGTTTAAAGTACTGAACCGATGGGGGGAAGTGGTCTCCTGTAAAATACTGAAAGATTATTCTTCATTTTGTTAAGTGCATTTCTAGCACACACACACGCATGCACGTACGCACACAATTTTATGGGTGTGGCATAAATTGTGCAGCATCTTTATGGAATTGTTTCTTTGAGTCACACATCCATCATCAGAGTTGAGTCAGCAGGAGTGTTTAGCATCTTTTTCATTATTTCAGACGATGGCATTTACAGTCTGTTGAGGGAATTCAACTGGCAATGTCCACCGTGGAAATGAATCTGACCGTGATTCAAACGGGGAAAAGCATTTAAGAGATTAAAATGTGGAAACCGTGACAGAGTCGCAGGTGGAGAAGTGAAAGATGTAGTGGGAGCGGCTTCCCTGCAACCTGTACTCATTTATCTTCTTCCCAGTCCATTCAGTGGACAGCAATCAACTGCCCCAGATCGCCTCAGGCTGTTTTCCACGTTGCCTTTTTAGAGGAGTCATTTGATTGACTTAACCTTTGCTTGAGCGTTCCGGGTTGCAAGTCCCTGTGATGTTTCTTAAAGCACAAAGGGCGTGGAGAAGGAGCTTATTGCAAGTAACGGGGCTCTGCCTGTCAATTTGAGTCGGGGAAGCGAGAACAAGCATCACTCAAGCAATCAATTGTGATAAAAACGTCGCAGATAATGAATTGTAAAAGAAGCGTGGGGATGGATCCGACGGGGATGATTGCAGTGCTTAAAGGCCCCATGTGGACATGGGAGCACGAGGCAGCCCATAATCCTAAAGATGCACTTAATTAAATGACCTGTATAATGCAGCGTGAGTGAAGGGGATGCAGTATTATGTACACTATCTCCATAGAACACGGGCTTATGTAACTCTCAGATATGATTCATCATCAACATGCTTGCTGCGTTTTATGAGATTCATTAACTCAGCATGCTACAGCATTTTGACAGCATAGGTTCCAGGGGTTTTAATAAAGGAAGATAGTTGAGATGCCGTTGAAAAATTAGTTCTTTCATAAACGTTCATCCCTCTCTAGACCTTTGAAGCTGCACATGTGGCACTTCTTTTTCAATCAAGGCTACATAACCATTGTGCTCATTCAGCACGTTTGTGGCTTTAATTAGCCGGGAAAATGAATAATCATGTTGCCACATGAATCCTGCAACAATATCGCGTAGTAAAGCCATGAACATAGATTTTCATGCATAATGCAGTAGTTCTTTACTAGTCCTTAAAGCTAATTGTTAATTCTTGTTTTATTCCCAGATGGGCTCGGTGTACCAGGCTTTAAAGTGCCTTTTAGTTCCTTTTTTTTTTTTATATATATATATATATTCTTGTTTTTGTTTCGTTTTAAACCACTCCTTTGTTTCACACTTGGAAGCCAAACTGCAACAGACTGATAGAAGCTGAAGTTTTATGATGAAAGACGAGTGGCTGAGTGTAGATATCGCCCTTAAGTGGAGTGCGCTAATGCAAAGAGTACTGAAAGAATGAGATGGAAAATGCTAAATTGTACCTAGACTGAAGAGGTCCTATTATACAAAGATGTGTGTACCTTCTTGAAACCATTTGCTTTGCAGCGATACATTTTAATTTGCATAGCCTACTAAAATATCATACATCATCAGTTAGGAAGCCAGCAGAAATGTGAAATTATTTGCCGAGTCCCAGAGCATGAAATAGGTTCCCATTTTTGAGAACCCAGTGATTTACATCGTGAAATAAACAAGTAATGGATATACACAAGAAAACAACATCATAAACACAAATCATACCCCTCATTTTGATATTATTGTCTATTCTTTCGGCTCATACATCATGTTGTCACATAACTGACAAACATGTTTTCATCATCATAATGGGAACAGGGTAAAAACCAAGGTGTTAAGTCACATAAATGGCAAATAAGAAGATAATCAATCGTATAAATCATTTAGTTTGACGTCTGGAAAGTTTTGTGTGAAGTTTTTTTTTTTTTCTTCCACACAAATACGGCATCGCTCCACTTTGAATGTCAATCTGTTTGTCTCTGCATGGAGAAAATTAGATGCAAGTTCAAAAGGTTGTTTTCCCGATCCCAGGCTGTTTATGGGAAATACAAACGCTTGCTGTCTTGTCAGAATAATCCTTTCAATTCACTCCATCCTATTAATGCGATTTTCTGAGCAACTTGTGGCATCAGGGCAACTTTCCCTGTCAGCAGCTGGAGTACGGATGGATGACTCACTTGAAAGTGAGTCATAAATACTCTCTCCTCTTTGGCCGTCCTTTTCCTGAAAGCTTTGAATTTTTTGCAGCAAAGTGTGATAAAATTCCTTCTTTCTCCTTTTTTTTTTTGTCTGATAATCTTTAAAATTATTGGAGTAGAAAGGGCAAAGGACCTCTTCTTCTATTCTTGCTGCGAGGTTTTCTCAGAAAGGGACTGTTATTGGAGCACTTGCCAATGACAAATCATTGCAATTAAAGGCACAGACTGCTCTTTTTCCCAACCCAGATTCCAATAAATGCCTCGAACCTTCTGATGTTGTGTCATTATGGCCGGGGAGGCTGCGTGCTCCCTCATGAAGAACCTTGGCATCGAGTCCTCAGACCACCAATCTGTGCTGTCACTCTACAGAGTGAAAAACAAATGTGTTTGATGTTCAACTTTAGCTTTAAAAACCAAAAGTCTTAAAGACATGACCCAGCTCTCTTTGCTAATTGATACTGCGAGAAGTGATTATGATGACTGGTGCACAAGGCAACGTACTAATTGTAAAAAATTGTGCTGATCATTTTTAAAAAAAAAGGCTCATATATTACTTTTGGATTCTTTCAGTAGAATCGGGCCTTGATCGATCCAGTATGGGTATCTTGTCAGTGATATGCATATTTTAATCAGAAAAAGTTCTGAAGATATCCACGCCTGGGAGTGTCTCACCACAGAAACTAATCTTGAATGTATTTTTTATTTTTTTATTTTTTACATATACCATAAGCCACCAGGATTTGATCAACTTGTACCAACAATTGCAAAAACTTGCATAACTGTCGCTTTATTTCTTGGACGGGGCGATTTGTTGCCCTTGCAGCAGTCTCTACTAAATCGGTAGTGATGCACTTCCTATCCAGTCCAATCCAATCCATCTTTATTTATAAAGCACTTCAAACAATCACAGGGACACAAAGTGCTGTACGCAGAAATAAATAATAAAAACTTCTTAAACAACCAAAGTGTGCTCTCCTGACCCAAACATTTTGCAAAAGTGTAATGTCTATAGCCTGATCATAGTGCCTATTGTGATATACCGTATGTTTATATTGAAGAGCCAAACCGTCTTCTAGCGCTGGCACAGAGGGGTGAAGATAAAGCTGGCCGAACAATGTTATGTAATAATTGTAAAGGGAATAGTCGAGGCTTCAGTTCATTTGGCAGTTAACGCAGATCTATTCAAAGCCCCATTTGGACTCAGATGTGTTGTGTTATTGGCAGAGAAGTGTACAAATAGAAGTTGTGTCCCGAAATGAGTGAATCCATACCTTAGCAAAAACATTGAAAATTCAAAACTTTGTGTTTTTATTTCAAGCTGCTGAACAGAATTATGATCTGGTTTGTTTCCTAGTCACGCTGACCACCAACCGTGCCTTGCTATGTGACTCGTTCTTAAGTGAATTTCATTGCCTTTTGTTCCCGACTGCCAAAAGAAACTTCAGACTTTTATTAAATAACATCGATGACATACCGCTCTGCCCGACTCCAGCCTCGGCGCTTCTTTGTATTTGGGCCCACCAAATGGGAACAAATAGCAGATCGGTATCCACCTCCCTTATCGTGCATCTGATTTATCCAATACAAAATGAGGCTTTTTCATTACACAGTGGGCACTGTGTTTGAATTATTTTCAATTTATTGGCTTGGATCTGCAGATCTAACACTTGCAAGAGCAGAATTGTAATCAGCAGATGTCCACTGTTGGTGGCTCAGTTGGGTTACATGTCTGCAATCATTTGTTATAGAGCAATGGAAATATTTGCCGTAGTAATAGGAAATCCATAACCTTTTTGAATGGGCAAAGGCAGCCACTGCAGAGGACCTATATGTTTAATCTTTGTTTGCAGAAAGAGCAAGGGATGGCAGCATTGTACTTACTGTTGAATTTTGCTGGTTAATCATATCCGGTGGCACATTTTTAAATGGTTGACTGCTTTTTCTGTATAGACAGCCTCGTGAGTGATCCAGTTCACATAGTGGCATCGGCTTTGTTGTGAGTTCAGTTTCCCATCAGATTCAAATGCCCTCTGAATATGTCCTACATCAACACAGAAAATGAAAGAGCCAACAAAGGCTGTAAACCCGAACACCGCGATGCTGAACTCACAATCCCACTTACTGCCTCCCAATTTAAGTTGAACTTTGAACTTCATATTTCACAGGAAGCATCGGAAGCTTTCCTCCGAGTAGAGCGAAAGGCATCAGCATCCTTTTCTCTGATATTGTTCCATAAAATCGAGCTCCGCTCCCAATGTAAACATACTGTATGTAAATATTACATCAACGCGCCCTCATTATTCTGAGGCACAGGGAACATCTGTATAGTAGAATTTTACTCTTCACATGAATCACTTTGGCAAAATATCAAAATAGTCACAACTATTTATTTTTTTAGTGATATGCTGACTTGGTTCAACTTCTGATGAGCTAATTTGTATGATAACCTTTTTCCTGGGAGGAATTGTGCCAAGCATGCCAGCACGTGCTGCCAGCGGGACGCTTCATCCGCTGCCCTCCTCTCCTCCCTCTCTATGTGTAATTTCGGTTAATTGCTATCTGCCTGCAGTCTGTCACTTTTGTCCCTGTTCAGCTCAATAACAACACACACAGCTTTGGGGACCTAAACTCTGGAATGAAGTGTTAAAGTCAACCAATGCTGAGCTTAAAAAAAATAGCCTCCCATCCCCTGGCTCTGGCTGATTCGATTAGATTTAACTGGGCCAAGAAAATAAATAAATAATAAATTGACCACATGACAATATGACCTTCTGCTAATGTTCCACTGTAAGCTAACACTGGATTGACCTTTACAAAGATGGGGGAGTTCAAATTTAACGTTGAAAGAGGTATTGACAAGCCGACATGGCGGATGACCGGGGATTTTGCTTCAACTTAATTATCATGAATGGATATCGATACAGGAGCTGCACAGTGGTGTAGTGGTGAGACTTTCCCTGGTTTGAGTCCAGTTGAGGATCTTTGTGGTTGAACTTTATGTTCTCCTTGTTAATGCATACTTTTGTTTCCTCCTACAAATGGAAACATGCATGACTCTAAATTCTGTGTAGTGTTGGCGGTTGCCTCCGCTTGGTTTAGATCCAGCAATATAAAGCACGAGATGACGAAAGGAGATTTGGACCTTGTGATATGTGTCGGCTAAAGCTGTGTGATATCTGTGTATCATGTTACAAAAGAGGGCTTTGTATTTTGAAGTAGCTTTTACTTCCACTCTGCAGATGCAGTGAAGTTGTTGTTTTCATTTCTGTTAAAATCCCTCTTGCTGAACGAGCCAGTGGTCGTCTGGCGTTGACCGATACCATCTGTCTGGTCGTCTGCAGGCGACAGCTTAAGGTGTTAAGAGATTAACACCTGGGAACCGCTCACTTTAATACCTGGCGTGAGGACTGCAAACATGTGAAATTAGTCTTTCCACAGCATTTCACGCTAAATCAATCTGTCATGTTATATTGTAATTAGTGTCAATAATGGCCATTACCGTAAGCGGCTCTCTGAAATGCTCAGAGGAAACTCATAAAACAAATTTCATTTAGAACTTGGCTCTAAAAAAGTTCTCAGCATGTTAAGTCTTTACTTTCCTGTCCATCCACTTCAGGGTAGTATAAACATAAAATGCATCACTCCATGGCTTTTGTAACTTAGCGGATGCTATTTTGGATTTAGCGCCAGTGAACTCCAATCAGATTGTATCAGTGAAGTAATCCAACTTTCAGCAGAGATGAATTACTTCTGAACTAGAAAGCCATTTGAACCACAACCAAAGAGTCACATTAAAATGAAGAAAGAGGGGACGGCGACTCTGAGGTCCACTGCCAGATAAAATCACTCACAGAAGAGACTTTCAACATCCCAGAAAATGACTACTGATTATAATATGCCTGAAGAAACGATAAGATCTCGCTGTAACCCAGGAATTTAAATTCCAATTTGGACATTGGCGCAAAGCCTGAGACCCGCTCTCTGATGTCACTCATGCTGCTTTCACCCGGCAGTGGGATCGCCCGTACCTGATTTGTGACTTACATATTTTGTACATATATGGACAGACGCAGACATGATGTAGCCTTGTGATGAACCCGATAGCTTCCATTAGCTGGTTACTTATTATATATTACATTTTTGTCCCTCTGTTGTGTTGCCAGGAGTTAAAAGAAACTATATTAGGAATGAGTGTTCAGTTTATTACCCTGTGTCGGAGAAAGCATTATAGAAGATGGATGTATTAACTTGAACCTGATCTGAAATAATAATGCTATCGTGTGTGTGTTTTCTTGAGTAATAAGGCAGAGTGGAACCTTCTTTGTGATTGAGACCTTATCGAAAAATTGTATAAAGGTCAAGCAACACATTTATCTGTGCACTCATGTAAAAAAAACTGCATTAAGGTGATGCTTGTCTTTCCTTTCTGCTTCTCTTTCTGCATCCGTATGTAAGTTTAGACTCAATTGTTTAACCAGCAGAGAAAACATACAAGTGATGGGTTCAGTCAGACTCGTGTGAACGTAATGCTAAACTTTGTTTGCTATTTTAACCTACTTCTCACTTCCCCGCGAAGCCGCCTCTCCATAAGCTTCTTCATTATTCAGATGGCTTTACACTTTGCCTGCGTGGAAACATTAGCATTAAGTGAAACCGAGAAAGGTCACTGACACTAATTCAATTAGTGGGTCAAGTCTGCCATTAACTGTAACCCAGAGCCACTGTCCGAATGTGGTCAGAGATGCTCGGGCCACGATTAAAGCTGCACATCCGTTGTGCCACCGGCCGTAACAGTATCTTAAGTGTGACTGTCAGAAGATAAGTTGTGCTCCCTTTGAGTCATGGCCTACTTTAGGGAGCGCCGCCTTCTTGGCACCACGGCGCTGAAGAAACAGCGAGGAGCTCAATACTAAACTCTATAAAATCTCATCAAAAGAAGGCTCTTAGTAAAACACCCCGCAATCAATCATTTAAACTTTGCTTATTCAGATTGGTGCATTTAAAGCCTGACTAAAACCAAGAAGAGGCATTTAAATGGTACATCTAAACTGTAGTTAAGTGGAAAAAAATGCATTGATAATAAAATGAGCGAATCCAATCAAATAAGCCTTTTTTTTTTTTTTTATTAAAAGCCCAGATGTTGATGCAAGTTAAAACATAAAATCAGCTGCAAATATTTTACTGGAGTAAAATAACAAATACTATCAAGCAGAAATGATTAACTCTCTCGGTCAATTTCACACAGATTAGACTCTGACTTTCCCATTTAAAGATACGTTTAAATAATTTTAATTTGAATCTCACTCTGAGTAAGCGTTTTTTGCAGACTGCATTAAAATCGTGCGGTCCCACGTGGACCCTCGGGCCATCATTATCTGCAGCACGTTACTGTACATATACGTTCTCCACACTCCACGCAACAAGGAAGCGGCAAGCTCAGCGGAGACCTTCATTAAACTGTATGCTTCAGCACAATCATTGACCTAAAATATGTTGATTCCAATCAGCCATGCGTGCTCGATGAATATATTTCAGTCGGTGCTCATATAGGGGGATCAATTATTTATTAGCCAGTTTTGGGGGATTTATGGATCTCGTTGATTTAGGGCTAGTGCTGTTTCACCCTCCAGCCTGTCCTCACCTTTGAGTCAAATGACTCCTGAATCATACACCTTGAGGGAGTGTGGCAGTTAAGCCGCGATGAATCGGCGCAGCCTCATTTTGGTGGCGTAATACAGTAGTTTTATATTCATTTTTCAGGGTTTTAAGTGTTTTCGGTGGCTGCGTCGGCTCACCGGTGGAGGGGATGCTGTGCAGTTTAATGGCTGTAGTTTACAAAGCTGCTTACAATGTGTCCTGTGGTAATTACATTTTGTGGGGACATTTTCACTCCGTTCATGACCCTCGTAGGGTATTCTGTCATATTCTTTTGTATCGCAGCCGGGAAAAAGTGGCAAAGGTGGCTTTGTTTCTCAGAGGTGACTGTGAATTAAATTTTCTGATGAGCTGTTCACTCCGCGACAGCCCACTGTTGAAGCAGCCGTCACTCCAGACGCCGGTGAGGTCAGTCTCTTTTCTTTCGAGGAAGGCAAAAGTCTGGCATGAGTGTTTTTGTGTGCATGTGTCGTCAAATTGGTTTAATATACTTGGTTCTTCAGGACAAATGCACCCGTTTTTCAATATATGTGATAGAACTCTTTGGCCTTTATTGGAAGGAGCAGCGGGGGGAAAGCATCAGCTGCGCTCGACATTATCGCACTCTCACCAGGTGTCACATCTATTTTGTCATCGAAACAAAAGGGCAAACGTTAATCGGACCGCCGTGACTGCTTGTTCTTTTCCGTCCTGATTAACCGCTGCGTCACTCAGCTTTATTCCACTTTAGAGAGCAGCGTCTACTGCCGTCCTATTGGTTCGCCAATCATGCTTTCATATCTATTGAAGATCAGCGCAAAAAAAAAAAAAGACTTTTCCAGACATAATATTGTATTGATCGGGATATAAAAAGACCCGAATTCGAAGATGAATCCGTTTTTACAAGGCTGAGATTTCGAAAAGACTTTGGAGATTAAATCTTTGTTTTATTAAGACATGCATTTTATCTTCTAAGGATAATAATAACATACAAAAAAAATATGTTTCCTGGTTATATGCAGTGTTTAAAAAAATATACAGTCTTCAGCGTCCTCAGACTATTCCTCGGACAGATTCCACCTGCTTCTCCCATTTGAGAAATAACGTTTTAAAGCCGTTGAATGGCTTTTTAACAACGTCTAGCACCTCCGGTCTAATATGATCTGAAGGTCAACATTAACGCGTTTAACTGCCTCATTTTAGTGTCCACTGCTTGTATCCAGCATGTTCCTGTTGGTTCTGAGGCGCCTTGTTGTTACATAAAACACTAGAAAGACACTTCTTGAGACCTGCTTCATGGAAGAAAATCACTGTCTTATATTTGGACCAACGCTACGTCTATATCTTGAACTCGGGGCTGGAGAAAGCCCACAACACTGCCCTCTGTTGACCTCTCTCTGGAGCATTCATGAAACCATCAAGACGATATGTGTCAGTATCCAAAGCAATATCCATCGAGTTCAACCGCGGCCGTGTCCCTAATTAGAACCGAAGCCACATGTCATGGAGGTAGATGACAGCTTCATCCTCTAAATCTCCACGTTATTATGTGTAATAGAGGGCGATGTGAAGCGGTCTTCGGCAGATTAACAGTGTCTGACACCACAGGGACGTTTGTTTTTCTGCACAATCACGTTGGTCATTTTGAGAGATGTCACCTCTGAACTCAGAGCTTTGAACCATCTGCTTCTGGTTTGTCTGAAGTCAATGAGCTCATGCGTTGCACTAAGTTTACCAATGCTGTGTTGTTGTTGTTTTTTTGTTCTTGCATACATATTGTACATATAAATTATTTGGTAAAATGCACATATAATCTAAATATATCAACGTAGTTTTTCCTCTCAAAAATCATCCGTTTGTTGCCTCTGAGTTTTACAACCAGCTGTTTTTGTGGGGTTTTTTTATCTTTATTTTTTTGCAGACTGCCAGTTTCTCACACAGCCTCCCTGATGTTGCCAGGCCAGGTTAGAGATTTATGTCAGTTTTTATTGCGTCTATTCTGTGATGTAATTGTCCCGAATCCACCTCTTTATAGGCCAGCTTTATGGGAGGTCCTTACAGCTCCCATGAGCTCTCCAGATAGTTGGGTGGCTGGTCGTAAACATGCCGTGGGCTCCACCTCTGATATTATATTTACCTGCAAGTGTGGCCTCGTAACTAATTGAGCATCGCCTGATTGACATGTGAATTACAGCAGTCCTGGACATGTCACCACTCCCACTGCTGCTATCCAATGTCACAATAAATTTTTCAGAATAGCCTGCAGTGGGAAGGGAAATAGGTTGGCAAGACTGTGGACTTTTAACTCAATGTACTCCGTACTCACAAGAAGGTACAGCATGTATCATAGGAGATCATTAGGATTTGGTCCCAGAGTTCAGTGATAATTTACCAAACCGAGTTTGTCTACTACTAAGAAGAGGAATGCTTGACCGTGTGTGAAAGGAGACGCCGTCTGATGAGATATTAACTTCCTCCCTGACGTGACACACTGGCTCCATATCATCTTCAGAGCCTGTCGCTTACACTGATGACCTACAATGTGCAGGAGACTCATTCATAAGTAATGTAGCCCAGTGCACTACTGTCTTTTGACTTGTTTTGATGCTTTACTCAGGCAGCGCTCCGATAGGGTTCAAACACACACAGTGAAGCAGAGGGCAGAGTTACTTTTTAGTCTTAATGTTATCATTTCAATTGAAACCAGATTTTCAGCCAAGGCTAGGACCGTGTCGGCACCTCGGTTGATCGAGTTGGTGCAGATTAGACTATTTGTTTTAGCTTCCGTGAGAATTTGCACAGAAAATTGGTGTAAAATTCCTGATCACATACGTAATGAGTGTCTGCCGCGTGTGGTTTGACGTTTTTCAAACTTTGTTGAATAAGTTGCACGGATGGTTCACGGAGAAACGTAACCATCCAACTTTCACACTGTGATCACAGCCGGTCCGTGACAGACGGTCACAGAATCTCACATTCGCTCTTTTGAGCCATTAAAAGCACCAATGGAAGTGAACCCACACCACCGACACACGGACAACATGCAAACTCCACACAGAAAGGCTCCCAAGCCGAACACAGACTTGAAAATGAGCATTTTCACTATCAACTGATCACTACACCATCGTTCTATGTTAACAATAAGGAATTATTGCCAAACCTATGCAGCATTACTATATTTTTTTCTGCTTCGAATGTTATGAAGATCCAGAGTGCACTGTCTTAACCTCATGATACAGATATATTTTGTCTTTTATTGTTATTTTAGTCACAGATAATGTAATCCGAGCAAAAAGAATGGCACACTGGTTAAGATCGCTGTACTTGAGCTCTTTTTTAATCATAGTCATCTTTTTGGCATTAAACTGAAAACACAAGTCTCTCATGGTGTCTCTCTTTCCATTTAAGGGCCAGGTGCATCACAACTTTATGCAAGTGTTTCTGCAGATAATTTGTGCTCACAGGCAAAAATTGGAGCTCAGAACTAAAGATGTTGGTTGTGTAAATAAATGGATTTTGGCTGTGTACACCTCACCTCTCTGAAGTGAAGAAAAGTACAGAAAATAGGAGAATTTATCCCAATTTTCACAGTACGCCTGTACGGTGGATGGAGGCAAATTAATGTTTTTCCCATTTGCCAGTTGGCTTTTCATTTAAAAAGAAAATACCTCATATAAGAAATACAGCCAAAAATAACTGAAGCGGATCAGACGTCTGGAAATGATGTTACTGCCTACTTAGGTATAGCCATAGAAATTTTATTGAATTATATATTTAATGTTTTAAACACCCCATCTTTAGATATCCTCCAAATAGAGCAACAGTGATCCTACAACAACTTGTGTTTTATTTGTGGTTTAAGATGCAAGTAGCATTAAAACACTGCATTGCATTTTGCATGTTGCATTGACAGACATCAGACGGACACAAGCATTCTGCTTTGGGGCCCTACTGTACATAGATCCTCTTTGATGCTACAACATGAAAGATGGATTACAACAAACATCTGGAAGCACAAAACACTCCCAGCTCCTTTTTCACCATTTTGGAAAAGAATCCATGCTTTCAAGACCAAGAGGTTGAACTCTCTGGGAGGTTTTTGTACGATGTGCCTCTAAAATGACTGAAAAGTTCTTTAAGCAACATCATGCGTGCTCATCATCAACATGTTAACATTGTATGATATGTATATTAGTTTGAAGCCCAAAGCACCGCTGTGCCTGGGTCCATCTTCACAGAGCAGCTGCTCTCGGTTGTCATCAACAGCCATGTCCTCATTAAGTAATTCCTTAGATTTTTATATCTGCCAGGCTTGCTTTCAAGGATAACTGGTGCAGCTTTGAGCTCATTTTAAAATACTTCAAAATAAAATACTCTGGTGCTGTCCTGAAGAACCGAAGAGTTAGCTTTTGTATTTCTATAAGACCTAAGTAGACCCTCACCTTCCTGCATGTCCAAGTTCCCAGAATGTACCGAGGCTGTTAGTCACCTAGGTAACCACAAGACCTAATGCTGTATTTCTCAGGTTACCCTCAGATTGTCCACAAGCGAGGGGTGAGAGCTCGACTCATGAGGCTCTTTCCATGCTCCACAGCCAAAAAGCCATCCTCCAGTAATCAAAGCAAGTGGCTCCTTTCAAGCCTCTCTCCTTCTCTCTCTGATGACTATTTGTTGTTGGTGTTATTGTTGTTCTGTGGGTTTTCATGGTATTTGGGCATACTCTCCGAATGGGTTTCTCTCACACACTTCGGCTGCAACAACCGTTTTCAGAAGCTCGCCTCACGATTTTACACAAAACTGTTCTCATACAGTTGTAGAGGCAATAAGGATGATTTGTTAATGTGTCACATGATGAGCTATTTCGGTGGAACTTTTCGGTCTTTCTCTTCATAAATGTTTGATGAACACTCAAAGAAGTCACAACATATTCAAGAAGTCAGCTCAACAATTTTCAAGTACTGCATCGGTTCTTCAGCTCGCTTGATAATGGAAATAAGTCAATGCATCTGTTTTACTTTGTTTTATAATGTATCAGCGGGCATTACCTGCAGAGGCACAGCGTTTTGCTCCAAAGCAGCAGGTTAATTGTGGCCTGTTCGGTTTGGTCTTTTGGCTGCGGGCCAAAATGAGACCCTTGAAGCTAATGAGGCTCTTAGACAGCGGTGTCACACTTCAGGTATAGTAGCGGACCTGCCCCAGCACAAAAAGCCGAACGGCGCACTGCAAGGACAGTGCGGTCGCTGACGGTGCCCAGACAGCATCTGCCATCATTACAGACCCATTAAAACATTTCACAGGGTTCAGCTGCCCTCTTTCACGGAAAGCCTCTCTGCCACAAGAACTTGTTGTGTTCTGGGGTCTCAATAACTCTAATTACTCTGCTGTCTTTTTTTTTTTTTTTTTTTTTTTTTTTTAGAAAAGAAGAAAAGGGCACATTCAGATATTTTTGGGGCTTTGTGGATCAAATAATAGAACCTGATATAATGAGATGAAGAACTTTGATTCACTTCAATAGATTTTCTGACAATACGGTGCCATTTCATGTCAAAATGTTGGTCTCTGACATTTTACAATATAATTGTTGCGCATTTCGAAGAAAAAGCTCATTTGCAGGGGCTCTCACCAGCATCTGTTCATATGTGACCTTCTTCCTTCCTCCTCCTCCTCTTCCTCCTCCTCCTCCTCTGCAGACAGCGTTGAAGATGAGCTCGAGCTATCTGCAGTCCGCCATCGCCCCGAGGGCCTGGAACAGCTTGAAGCGCAGACACGTTTCTCCCGTAAGGAGCTCCAGATCCTATATCGCGGCTTCAAAAATGTAAGTGACAAGGCCATTGTGCATCCTCATCATCATACATACTATAAAATACTCCTCTCTTTATTTGTAGACATCTCTCTCTCTCTGCTGTCTATGAAAAACCAACCACTTTCTCTGGCTCATATGATTTATTCTTTTACAACATCGTCTAGTCGGGGAGTGTGTTTGTTCTCGACTTCATTCAACTTTCAGCCTGCTTGTGGAGCATCTGACTATCACTCCTATGCTGATTCATCGGCATCTTGTGAAAATGTGTGCTTGCTAAGGAAAAATGCCAATTCTCTGCACTTCGTTATACATGCCAGCGAGAACCAGGTCATTCCTCAAACTCACCACGGATGATAACTGATGAGCAATCCGGGCCAAAGTCCTCGAGAGCAGCCCATATGCAGCCGACTAGCTTTATTGTCACCTCTGGTGTGAGGCGTAATGAGATGACCCAGAATTAACTCAACCCAAATTGTCTGGCAACGAAAGAGGCTCGTGGAAGTCCTGTGATAGTGGAATTCCCATGAGGCTTCACTGTCCTGTTGAGTCTCTGCTATGGCTGCCCATTAGTCCACTTCCACCGGAGACAGAGTGAGAGGTAAGAAGTCTGCTAATGAGGCCTTTAATTTGTGTCGCACACTGCCTGATTTGCTTCAATGCACAGGGAGTCGGATTCCTTTTTTTTTTTTTTTTTTTTTTTGTAGCCTGAGATTACATTTTATTTAAACTGATCAGAATTCCTCTGTCAATGCTGGGGTTGCTTGTGTGTATTTATATCACTTTTTAATCGGCTAAATTACCTTTTTTCCCATATTCCACATACTAATGTACTCTACCACTCGCCCTCTCATAAGCAATCACTTTATATTTTGTATTTATTTATTTACTTTCAAGCTTTAACATGTATATACTGTGTATTTACTATTTAATTTCCCATTCTATATTCTAATATACTAATGTAATTATTAATGTTCGAGCCTCTTTTACCTCATTTACTGTAAATTCTGACTACTCTGTCTGGAGTTACACTATGAACAATTCCCCATTATGGAAGTGTTTTTATTGGGTTTTTTTTCATTTATTTCTATAGTACAAAATAGTTACATTGATCTCAGTATGATTGATCATAGTGATGTCTGAGCTGGAAAACTGGATTAGTTGGATGAGGGATAATCGCAATGCCACGTCTCATTTATATCTTTTCTAATGTGAAAAACTGCCTACATACATTTGAGACTATCTTTGAGAGTTTGTGTGCCTCCTGCTAAAATAGAGGAGCTATAGTTTGTTATATGTACTGCAACTACCCACCAGAGGCAAGTTGATATATTTTGACTCAAAGTTTTTTTTGGACCTGTAGCGTCATCCATCTTTTTATAGAGCCGGTGGTTAAAATAAAGTATTTAGCTGTTGTTTTTTTTCCCCCCCGACATACACTGTGTAATTAGACAGATGTTGTTGATGCTGACGTCCAAACTGAACACAGAGAATCAGCTAATAAGAGGATCATTCATGGCATCTCAATTCCTGCTACAAAACCACTTTGGTCCATTTTGTTTATTTGTCGGGGTCAAACAGCTCATGTTTGTTTTGCCCCGTTGCGGTGACTTTGACAGGATGAAGGAGAGTTTTAAAGACCGGGCGAGACTAATAGAAGTTGGCAAGGCTCCTGTGATGAGAAGTTTGGCCTTTTTGTCCTTGGTGTCTGGGGCTTTGCAACAAATCAAATTCCTCTAATTCAAGTGGCAGGATGCGGTCATTTTTCGTTACAGCAAAACCTCACCAGTCGGTCACTCGTGGCACAGGTGGGGAAAGTGGATCCAACAGTATGAAACGAAACAAGTCATCTCAGTCGAAGGTTTTTAGAGTTAAGGAGTCTTTGAGCAAAGGTCACCTTCAAATTGTTAAATAATCCGTTGTTCGATAAATCCCTTGACTGTAGACAAGAGGAAATAACACAATATTGTCCTTGCCTCTCAGTAAATCTAAAGCCTTTCGCAGTTCACAGTCTGGGCACTGGCTCGTACCATTAGATTAGGATCTCCCCCTTTCTTTTCTGTAAGGGATGATGCCTCTGTTCACAGGTTTGTTTCACTCCTTACACAGATTACCCGCTGCATGGCTTCACCAGTCTTTGAAGAGAATTGTCATGCTTGGCCAGTTTTGCATTTCACAGATTGGATTTGTGATTTTATTATCATGGATGAGTTAATTTTACAAGCGTATCCAATGACTACAAATACATTTTCTGATCCCGCGCTCCACCGGATGAGAATGGGACTGAACAATGTGCAACTCGAACCCAACATCCAAGTGGAGATGAAACATCACACTGTCATTATTTATCCTTTTACTTATCATCCCAGTTATTAATCCAATTGGCAAATTTGCCCTGTATTATATTTTTGGATCAACAGATGCAGGAACATAGATCTTTTTTTTTATAGAAATGAGAGAATAATTGCTAATAAATGAAACAAATAAATGAAACATCAGTGTTAAAAAATCCTGGTTGAGTCAATCGATCAACAGCTTTCTCTGTGCCTTGACAGAAATACACTATGTGAAGAACAGTCAGTGAAGTTCTGCCTTTTTTTTAACCTGAAAAGATCAAAGTTTACCCCGAGGGAACCTGAAGTCAGAGCACGGCCATTTCTCCCAACTTTAAATTGAATTGTAAGACTTTGGATTGTAAGACTCACCAGCCTCATTCTCAATGGAGAAATTGCCTCCATCATCAACGCCACCGTGAGACTGAGAACAGTTAACGCAGTACTCTCTGACGAACTTTGCCTTCAGTATGCAACTCGATTCAACAATCACCAATTCTTTTACAGATCTGTAATTTGCCCTCAGGTTTGTGAGTAAAAGTTGGGGAGGATAAAAAAAAAAAGGAAAAAGTGCCGACTTGGAATAGTTTGGGTATCCGTCCTCAGCGGTGTATTATTAATGTAGTCCACTTTAACTGTCCACTTCTACACACACACACACACACACACACACACACACACACACACACACACACACACACACACACACACACACACAAACACACACACACACACACACACACACACACACACACACACACACACACACACACACACACACACACACACACACACACACACACACACACATACACACACACAGGAGTGCACAAACTCGACAAGTGGGGTGAAACTATGTGTTTAAACATCGCCCTCCTCGCTTAGTTACCTGACATTTCCATGCACTACCTCACTACGAGGCTGTTTGTTAAGAGTCAACCCTTTGCAGCACTGTAGAGTATTAATGAAGCGCTAATTAACAGCGGCTCCGCCAAACAACAAACTAGTGCCGTCTGTTTAAAGACGTGCAGTTCTCTGGCTCTTGTGAAGCAGGTTTTTTTTCTTCTCGTTGGATGTGTTTGATGTCCATAGTATTCTCCCCAAAATAACTCCACAGCCCCTGAAGGGATATTTAGACGATGTTACTAAACTCAATTAAACTTCAAAATATGGGGAGTCTTTTTCAGCTTTTCCGTTGACAAACTATGCACAAAATTCAAGGACGTTTGTGTTTGATAATATTATTTCTTTGTTGTAACATCGCTTCTTAGCAATACAACAACAAACTCAGCTGCGCTGCTCATCCCTAAACGTGACACCATTTATAAGGTAATCTTGCTTTCCAATGGTAAATTAATTATTGCCAAGAAGCATTGCTGTGACAAAGAAATAAAATATCTTACGTTTTGCTCCGAGTTTAGTTGGGAAGCATTATTTGTCTACTATAATCATAATCAAAAGGCAAAATGTTCACGTTTATTATATAGAGTGTCCTGAAAGGCCCTTATAAATAAAATGTATGCAACAGTAGATTCATTTCAAGTAATTTTATATCAATCCCTCAATCCCAACCTGTTTTCCTTGTACCCTGAGAAAGAAACCCATTGCATGATGATGCTGCCACCACCGTGCTTTATCCTCAGAATGGCATTAGCAAACAGTGATATTATCCGACACCGCGCTTGCAGCTCTGCCCGTATACTCCCCAGTTCAGTTTTATTTGGCCAGGAGGATTCCAGTCCTCTCTGTCTTACAGCCCTTTAAATGTGATTTGACAAACTGCCAAAGGGGGTTTTCTTAATTAGTGACTACTATTGAGCTTCTCTACTGTAGAAGCTTGACTGATGAGATGCTGCTGGGATTATCGTCCTTCTGGCCGCTACTTCCGTCCCTGCAAATAAATCCTAAAGATCTGAGACTGAGGGATTGTTCTCTGCGTCACTGTCAGACTTCGGGCTGAATTATTTGCCCTGGCCGTCATGATTTTATCTTTCAAGCTTCATGTCCTGATTTTTGGACTTTGCACTTTGTATAAACTGGGGGGGACATTTATCTACCTTCCAAGATGTTTATAAACATTTCATTATTATTTCGACTCGCAAACATAATAACCTCAACACAACTTGGAGGACTCGCATCTGAATACTTTTGCAAATGCAATATTTAAGTTTTTGTTTATTAATACAGCTCAGAGTGAGAGCTAAAGTTGAAGGGTTTAGAGGAAAAGCTGGAGAGGCCAGATGGAGACGGTTTTGGAAATGTGCTGAAGAGAGGATGTTCGCGATGTAACTGCCAGGCAGAAGGAGAAGAGGAAGACCTCAGTGGGTTTTAATGGATGTGGTGATGAAGACATGATATTTGGCGTAGCAGCAGAGAGGTAGGGGGTTGAGTGAGGATGAAGGGATCAAGGCTGAGAAAACAATTTTTTAATACATTTTCAACAACGTGTTAAAAGCTTTACTCCCCTATGTCTTTCTGGACTTTTACAAATTGACTAAAATGCCAATTTCCATCAAAACGCTGTTGGAGAAGTCGATGGGGTCAGAAGACTGGACACATGCAGTCGCCATCAGGTCAAAATGATCAATTATGACAATATGAACCATTAACATCGGATGACCTTTGCATTCAGTCCTAATTAGCAAATCAATTCGCCAAAAGCAGCTCAAGTCTTTAAGTTTGTCTTTAATTGGCTTGAAGAGCCAGAATAGCAGTTTTCCCGGGATTCCACTGTTTAAGTTAAACATACTTGTTTTGCTGCTCCATGGATCGACACTCTTCTCATTCAATGTGGGCCACCGTTGGTCCGAGCGATGGCTCTCTGAATTTGATAAACCAGGTCGCAGGCTCCAAAATGACGACGTTGAGACCGTCGTTTCCTCACACTGCCTCCCCAATTTTCCTCCACGTCTTTCCCCCCTCAGACTTTAAGGTATGCAACTGAGTCAGTGAGATGAAGGGGGAGTGCGTCGGGGGACTTGTGCAGACAACCTTGCAGCATCCTCCCAGCCTGAAATATAAGAAGCCTGTTTGAAGCAAGAAAACAAGACTTCGTCTTTACCCCCCACCGCTGCTCTCTTTCCAAAAGACATGGCTACAGTGAGCCCTGCAAATATTTCAGTTTCTCTTACCGAGACTTTTTTCAGTTTGTTGCTGCCAGACAAATACAGCAAACGCCTGACAGGAGGAGACGTGTATCTTTTTTGTTGTTTCTTCCTGTATCGGGAAATGCGTTATTTGTATGTGCGTGTGTGTTTCTTTTATCTCCAATTTTCCACCACACCTGCTTTCCTTCGCTATGCCCCATTTTCTCACATATGAAGCCCACAGAAGCCGGGCTCCTTTCTGAAAATTGCAAGTAAAGGCGGAGCATTTCCTCCATTTCTAGATTTAATATCCTGCCACGCCGTGCAGCCTCTCACCAAGACAGCGAAATTGAACCTGCGAAACTACCTGCCTTTATCAGCACGCTGCGACGAGCAAGGTCATCCGCTGTGTCTCTGGTTCTATGGGAAGAGACAAAAGCATGCCTGTAGACGGTGTTATGTAAGACTCTTTTTAGTCTTTATCACCTATTGCTGCCAGAAAACCACAGGTGGGTGACTTTGAATGGCTGTTGGACAGGGATATCTATTCAGGCTCGGATGCTCTCCAGTTTGAATGCCCCCAAACCGAGTGCGAGTTTCTGATGGTTGCACTCTGAAGGTAGACGTCACACAAATGAAGCCTTTGTAGGATAAATAGTGCAGAAATGTTTTCACGCAAGGCATGCTTTTCAGTAAAGTTCTCACTGTGTGGATTGACGCTTCACTCACACCTGACTACGACTGGCTTGTCTTAAACACTGACGTGAGCGAAGGGCTTCTATATACGAAGGTGTCTTTAATATACACTGTGCAATTGCCTTTTTGTTTTCCAGGAATGCCCCAGTGGAATCGTCAACGAAGAGACTTTCAAAGAAATCTACTCGCAGTTTTTTCCTCAAGGAGGTCCGTGTCTACTGCTTTGTTTCCCAGTTAATTCTTCTTCTCCGTCCCGAACTGGCAGGAAATGATCTCTGATTCATGTTTACCGAATGTGAACGCAGTACTTTTAAGTCGGAAAACAGCGGCGGCGGATAACTTGATTGTATTCGTGCAGACTTGAGTTTGTCTCTGTTGGCTCCCGTTATGCAAACACCAAGGACAAAGAAGAGAAACATTGGAGGCTTTGATATATCTGATCAGAGAGAACAAAGGGAGACCAATAAACATAACGGCACCGTACAAAAGAAGCAGCAATAAAAGCCTCAGCTCTGAGTGCATTGTTCCTCTGGCTCATCTTGAGCCCATATCCTTTGAAGTTGTACAAAAAGCTTTAAAAAAATAAAAAAAACTAACTATTTTGAACAATTTTCTTGTTTGGAAGAGACTAATGAAGCTGGTGGGACTGCAGATGTTTTCTGATTTCATGTGTTTGTCTCTTTGCAGATGCGTCAACATACGCACATTTCCTGTTCAATGCGTTTGACACAGATCACAATGGCTCTGTGAGTTTTGAGGTAAGCCATGCAATTGCTCTGTTAATATTATCATAGGTTACTGGGTCAGACAAGGAAATGGGTGTAACTGACCAAAGTCTGGCCAAAGCATTTTACAC
This sequence comes from Lipophrys pholis, assembly GCF_963383615.2. Taxonomy (NCBI): domain Eukaryota; kingdom Metazoa; phylum Chordata; class Actinopteri; order Blenniiformes; family Blenniidae; genus Lipophrys; species Lipophrys pholis. The sequence goes on along the minus strand of NC_137646.1, from coordinate 18,631,933 downwards.
TTAAGATTACTGATTTTCCCCCCAATGCTTTTAGCAATGGTTATTCAATAAACATTTTTTGCAAGTAATGCATTATATACTGAACTGCAGAATAGCATGTGGTTAATCGTTTGTGTAATTCCATCTGAAATATAAATACTGAAATATGTGTGATATTGGACAGTATAATGCTTTCCATAGTATTTTATCATGTGTCACTTTAAAGTGTTTTATGCCGAGATATCCTTAGATAGCACTGTGTTGTAAAGGGGCAATGCCTCAAAATACCATGTGAAAGAGCATTACTTGTCTAAAAAAAACTCTTTTGGCTGTGAACAAACAGTTGTAAAAGAAAAAGAAATACACCAAACTTAAAAAAAGAATCAAGCCAAAGCTTTGATACGAGCTACAAGAAGACACAAGAGGTTTACGTAACCGACAATCCAAGTCATTTTTGTTTGGCGGCTCTAACTTTCCTTGAGCTGTTATCAACATTTGATAAATATTTATGAAGGCCACATATTTGCTTATTAGGACAGAAAAGCTGTCCTCACACTGGAGAAAAGCCTCCCCAGTTAATGTGTGGTTCACTCTGTATAATGTGGGGATTTCCCAAAGGCTGACATAGAGTACAAGCTGGCCAATATTGTGAATCAATAGATATTTTTGAGTTGTTGTGTTCGCCTCAAAAAAAAACCTGGCATAAGAAAGCTAGTGTATTATGTTGATATTTGTATGTTTCTTTCTCTACCTTCTCTCCGCTACAGGATTTTGTAATGGGTCTTTCTATCCTCCTGCGAGGCACGGTCCAGGAAAAACTCAACTGGGCTTTCAATCTTTACGATATCAACAAAGATGGATATATCACTAAAGAGGTACCGTAACCTGAAGGTTTGTTTAATCCGATCAAGATCAGATAGAACTGACGATGAGATCCTGAAGATATTTATTGTGGTGCACAGATAACAACTGAAATACCAAGCAAACCACTTTGTGATTGTTCAGTTTTGCGATTCCGCTTTGTAACACAAGGTGGCAGTAGTGTGAAGCAATTCAGGATCAGATTCAGATTTGTAACCTTAACGGGACACAATCACACAGCTGATACCAACAGAAAGCTGCTTCAACTCTGGGACTTTTAATTCAGTTCAATGCAATTCAACTTTATTGACATAGCACCAAATACAACACAGTCATTTCTTGGTGCTTTTAAACCCGACAAATCCACATAAGCAGGCAGATCATTTATTTTCGACTGTGGAAAGGAAAAACTCCCTCTAACAGGAAGGAACCTTTGCAGAAAACCAGACTCAGAGGTGGCCGGATGGGGTGAGGGGATAGAGGAGAGGTAAAGATAGGATAGACAGAGCGATAGATTGGGGAGGGATAGACACTCTGGTAGGGGTGGGGGGCAAACCCAAATTTTGTTTCTTATCATTGTACATGTTTGGGAATGAATAAATAAATTTGGAAGAGGATCGATAGTGCAGGGGAACTAAATTTAATCAGAAAAGACTGTTCCTACTTCCTACTGAAGGTCATCCAGAAAAACAAACAACTGAAGTTTTGCCTTATCTGCCAATATGCTGTTAGTTTCCATGTGTGTGACTAAGATTAATGCTTCATTATGTTTCACTGGAAGAGACCTAAAGGAACGCAGCGACCCCACGCGGCCTGCTTGGCATTGCTTTAAATGTGAGGCTAATTTATGGGACTTACAGACAAATTAATGAAATATCTGTGAGTTAGCTAATTACTAATTAGCATTTCAGCTGAGGCTCAAAGGGAATTCCATTAATTTAGCAAGAATCTGCTCATTAATCAGCGCATCCGATCAATGGTGACAGGAGAAAATTTAAACAAAGTGATTTTAACCCCTTGAGGACGGCGTATATTTGGTAACCCAGTATTCCAGAGGTTTTCATATTTCTCACTATATGCATATTATACTTTGTTAGGTTTTACCCAAACACACACCAGACACTAGAAGATCTTTAATTTCATGTATAGCACAAAGACGTAGGTGATAAGCTCTGTCGACAATAAGCTTTGGTTTTTGGGGGTACGTATAATCACAGAAAATCAGCTTGAAATAGGAGATCTTTAACAAGTTAAATCCTCCTGAGATGCACATGAAAAACAGTGGCTGAGCTTCTCCACCGATTTATCCAAATCAAGGTTGGAGCTGATGTCAGCTGACTTAGGGAAAGGGCAATTATCACAGGGTGGACACAAATTGAAACACACTATTTTGGACTGTGGGAGGAAAAAAGAAAACCCGTTCACACATAGTGAAAACAATCAAACTCTACATAGAAGGCGCCCTGACCCCCAGACTCAAACAGTGGTTTTTCTTGATGTCAGGCCCGAGCGCGAACCACTACACCGCCGAGTCTTAACATCAGGAGCAATGTCCTCCTGACACTGAACGAACCTCACTAAGTTTCATTTCCTTGTCTTTTCATGTGTTTTTTTAAGAAGCTCATGCTCCCAATAAACTGCTTATGGAGGGAGTTGATCAATTTGTTTGGCAAATAGAAAAGACCGTTTGATGTAAACTGTGTGTCACAGGAAATGCTGGACATTATGAAGGCCATCTACGACATGATGGGCAAATGCACATACCCCGTACTCAAAGAGGAGACGCCTCGTCAGCACGTAGAAGTGTTCTTCCAGGTAAGTTCTCCGCCTTGTACGAGGCTTCAGAAGCACTCCCCAAAACCCTCTGGTTTGTTTACATCCGTACGTTGCTTTTATGTCTCCAACAGAAGATGGATAAGAATAAAGATGGAGTGGTAACCATAGACGAGTTCATCGATTGCTGCCAAAATGTAAGCGGGGTTCCGGACACGTCTGCACTCATTACTGCTGGCGTCATTCCAGTCTCGTTCACTGCATCGTATCTTTTTTTTTATCCTCAGGATGAAAACATCATGCGGTCGATGCACCTCTTTGAAAACGTTCTTTAACTTTTGGCTGGCTGTCGGAGGATTTGGACGGGATCATCATCTTTAGCTTGGCCCGACCTGGACTCATACTGTGTACAGTGTGCTATGCAGACCTTCCATAGATAAAATATTGTTCATCACAGTGGGCCACTAGACTAGGCAATATGGTGGGAGCACCCTGGCATGAGTTGCCTTTTTAACAATTGCCTGAATGAAAGAGAGAGAAAACTTTAAAATCAAGGAAAACAGAGAGAAATGCCGATTAAAACAATTCGATCTTTTAATGGGAAAAAAAAAATGGCTTGCACAGGTTTCTTGTGTTTCTGTTGCAGCCTTCTTTTATTTACTGCCAACAAAAACTAAATCACTGTGACTTTTTACAGCGTCAAAAATATCAAATGAAATAATGTACCTTGACATTTGTGAGGTTTTTTCCACATTCCAGACTGCCTCTCGATTCCAGAGTGTTCTCACCCAATGTAGTTTCACCATCGTGGTCTGTGTTTTTGCTCTTTGAGGGAAACATTTAGAGAGAGAAAAAAAAAACTGTACATACTATATTATAGATAAAATGTTACACAAGAACTTGTTACAGTCTACCTTTACGCAGTACCGGCTATTTCCACCAGGAGTGCCGCCATTTGGCCCGCCAGAAAGAATGTTTCTGATATATATATATATATATATATATATATATATATATATATATATATTTTTAGAGATGGTGAAGGAGGATCAACTCCTTGTTACCCTTTAACCTATAAGTGAGGAACCTCTTTGAAAAAGGCCTGCTCAACGGTCACGGCTTATATACCGTCTTTCTCGCAGAAGCCGATACATGCCCCTATGAGGGTGGATATCTTGGTTAAAGTCTGACACTGATCTGATTTGGTTCTGGAAAGCTTGGCTTGTAGTTGCCTCTTATACAGGATGTGTCTCGGCATAGACGAGATATGGCTTAAACACTCTACAATTGGGATTTTCCATTGACTTACACTCCAAACTCTGTGCGAAACTTTTCAACTCTGTTCATGTTTACTTGCCAACTACGATTGAGACAATACAAGGATTGTACTGATGTCAAAACCGGACAATTATATTGTTGGTTTGTCTACAGAAGCACACAGGTAGCTATATTTACCACGAGTATGTTAGATGGCAGTATCTTTGTCATAAGATGAATGCTGCTTTCAGTGTATTTCATTTAACTTCATGTATATTTCCTGTAAAGTAAAAGCATCAATCAATCTGTTTTTATTTACATTTCGGAGCACTGTTTCAGGAGTTTACACGAGGAGTGTTTGAGGTTATTTATATGGTGTTATGGTCATTGTACAAAAGATTGTCACTTGTACAGTATTAAATGAAAAAAAAACATGCTTTTGGGTGAACTTCAGGTCTTTAGATTCGTTCATGTAATTCACTGTTTATTGAGAGAGGGTGGAACATTTTGGTTGCTGATGCTCATTTGGTTGTATTATACTCATTATTTTGCAGTTGTCGGCTTCCCCTCCTCCTCCTCCTCCTCTTCATCCTGCGGGATGAAGTCCAGCTGCCCACACCTATTCAGCCTGATTGGCTCCTGCTGTCGCTCATTAAAACCATTATTGGCCCCCAAATGTACACAAACACAAGGCATGCTGGGTAAGAATTTCCCTGACTTTGTTTGCGCAGGAAGTTTGCCTCAAAGACACCACGACTATGAGTTATTGTAAATCGTTTGATAAAGGGGATATTTGCAAGCATTCTCACAATTGATCACTTTGTGTGACAGTTAGAAACACACAGCGATGCATGTTGTCATCCATTGATTTTGTAAAAAAAGAAAAAAAAAGGAGAGATTATGATGTATCTTTTCTCACTTGTGTGTGCTTCAGTCAAGAAATACATGAAGACCTGATGACTTGCGCTTGGATTCTAAACCTGCACGCTTCGCATTTAATGGACAATTTGAATTGCTCAAATGCATTTATTAAAAAAGACCAAACTGCAGCGTCATTATCTACTTTCTAGTATGTCTGCAGGAAATCTCAATGGATGTGGAAATGTGCTTTCTGAAGCTAATGATTTCTGTAAATAATATCCAAAGTGCCAGAGTCAGATGCATCATATTAGTCCAGCAGTTTGGGCCAGGAAGAGAAGAAAGAGAGAGAGAAAAAAAAAAAAAAAAGCTTGCATTTTCTGAAAACTTGCTGGTAGTGACAAATCTGTGTTCCTTACCGCAGACGCATGCATAACCTAAATATCCATCAAAGGCGAGAGCATGGTGCAAATCAAATGATATAGTTCTTAGCTGCTTTTCACTGTACATCAAAACCATCACGCCCCCTAACGGTGGTGAGTGGTCATTGCACAACGGGGGTGAGAACATGTTCACCTCCTGTACGTCCATCTTCTGTATCTGGTTACATTTGTATTGTAATGTCGGTCAAAAAAAAAACTGCACATGTAAACCATACAAAGAAGACAAAGGTGAAAAAAAACAAAAAAACAGCACTTGCAGTCAAGATTTTAATGAGACATAAAGTTGTTTGGGGTTTGGGATGAAATGTACATGGCACACCTAGCCCATAAATTTCTACATGCCTGCTCCAAAAACAAAATATCTGTTCAGATTTCCAGTTCAATTCAAACCGTCAATAACCACCAAGAATAGTAAGGTATTGAAATTACCTGAGATAAGTTTGCATACAAACCAAATAGACTTAAGTCTTGGTCGTAAACCTCTAAGCACAATATTATTTTTAATAAGTTTCAACCACTATATCAACTTAAGGCAGGTGGCAAATTTTTCTTTTTTTTTTAAACACAAGTTGCACTTTTCATGTACAAAAGAAATCATAACTGTGTAGTACGTACACAATATCAGACAATATTTATAGAATGTATATGAAGAATTACATATAGGCCTCTAAGAAAAATAAGCAATGCAGTACAGTACTGTTGGAAAAGAATTAAAATGTTAAAGCTGGAATGCATTTGTGTGATTAAACAAAGCCCGCAGTCATTTACAAAGATGATCGTTGTGTTTAGACTGTTTCCCTTTTAAAAACTGTTCCTTAATCTTTCTCTTAAGGACGGGGGACATTTTCCATCCAGTCACCGTTGATGCAGTATGACGGTTTTGTTCACATCACCGTGTACTCAAAGCTCCAACAGAACATTTTCTGCATCGCTGCATATTGTGGAGATGCAACATGAATGATTGGAGGGGGATTGTTAAGAGGGGCATGTGCAAATCAAATGTCTTGAATGACTTGTGGTGTAAAAAAAAAACTGGAACAATTATCTGTCCAGGCTGCCAATAGTGGCTTTTCCTTCACAACGGTTTCTGGTACAATAAGCATTAGTAGGAATCGTTTGTAATGCATTTCCTGTATGAGAGCAGAAGAATGATAAAATGGGACCCCCCCCCCCCCCCCCCCCCTCCTCCTCCCCAGAAAAAAAAAAAAGTTGAATATTCTTTGAGCATTTACTTATTTTAAAGACTATATCTAGAAATAACCTTTGCATCTAAAGTGAAAGGAAAAATGTTTTAACCGATTGAATACACAGTGGAGGTTCTGCCAATAGGCTTCATGCCAAAAAGCATTTCAGCCGCAAGCACGGCTGTCATTCCAGCCAGTCCATCACACAGTGTGTCCGCGGTTTCATTGCTGGATGCATTTTGTTCCTCCAGATTCATGGAAGGTTCCTCAAGCGGCACGTGGTTATTTGGAGATCATACTGTGTGTACACTCTGGGGGGGGGGGGGTTAAGTGAGCAGCTGCCTGATCTCTCGGTGAACGTAGCAAAGGAAGTCCATGTAGGAAGCTCCGCCGTGCAGACCTTTGTCCTCCACCAGGAACTGACGGAACAACATCTCTGGTTTGTCTCTCTGCTTCACTATCTGGAGCTGTGGGGAAGAAAGCAAAATACCATATATTTTCCTGTTGTGTTACAGTACATATGACAACTTCCACAAGCTTCATTCTTCCAGCCTCCTTTCACCTGTCCTCACTGTGCTGATAGATTACAATTTGCATGTTATGTCTGACGGTGATTATTAGAATGTGACTGGTACCTCATCATAAACCAGGGAACTGACTACTTTTTCATAAGAGCAGAGTGGAGGACAACTTATAGCTTGGTCCACAAGAATCTTAGTGATTAATGTGGCCACTTGTGAAAATGACCTGTTTACCTCTGGACTAGTGGTTGGATTTATTTAACATGTTTTTGTTTTCTTATCTAAAGGCATGGGATTGCAGGTATATCTACAGATTCTGGGTATTGTACACACAAAGAATGAAATGTAACTATTGTGTATTTATCAAATGTACAATAGTTCTGAGCCTGCAATAATCTGCTTTTTATACAATAATACTATTTGTAAAGTTAAAGCATTTGTATCTACATGGCAACTCCTGAGTAGACTGTATTTACATCAAAGCCCCACTAGAGGGAAGCAAAGAACACTCTATGCCAGACAGCTGCTGTATATTCAACTCTGCATTACCGCCAGCAAGATGTTTTATGTGCTATTTTTGTCACATTTTAAAGAAAAACAAACCTGCTTGTGTAAAGTGTGCTGCTTGTGTAGTTGTCTTACCCTCATAGAGTTCGGCCTGTTGTCAAGAAGGTCATTGATGATGGACCGGACCTTTGTTGACAATGGGTTGTCCAGTTCTGGGAGTGCACACTGTAAAAAAAACAAAAAAACAACAACAACACACATTTAGTGGTTTAATGGAAATGGGTTCAACTATATACTATACCAAAAAGCAGTATGGGTCATGGATGGATTTTCTCGATTTCATTTCAAAATTAAATAAATTAGAAATGAATGATTTGTTGTTGTTTTCTTTTTTTAAATAAATCCTTCATAAATATTCTGATGGTGTGTTCGGGCATAGAGCATTAATGAAAACTGAATCGCTCTTGGAACTTTACACACGTGTGTCGTACAAACACCAAAAAAAGTCAAACGCCTCATCTACGACCTCCAACGGTAAATTCGTCTAAATGAATTCTGACCATGTGTCCTTGCAGGTGGGCGAGGGAGGGCAGGTTGAAGATGCTCTGGACGAGGTCAGGAGAAACGGCTTGACCCAGCCACAGAAACATGACGTGGCCGTTCTCCAGCAGGAACATGCCAGAGTCTGTGAGACGCTCCTCAGAGCAGCGGACGGTGGCAGGAAGCCCCTCACTGCTCGTGTCGATGTTGTGCTGGGAGAGAAAAAAAAACAAATGCAGGGATTACCCACTGGTACATCATAATCCAGTTCTCAGGTTTACAAAATCCAACTGTTTTCTACAGTGTGTACGAGCCGAGAAAGTTCTCTTACCGTGACCAACCTGAACTAGTGGTGAACTAAACGGTTGATGAAAAAACTACGTTTACTCCTGATAGGGGGATTACTCATTGGAACTTTTTAAACAGCCACACTCTACAAAGCAGCAGCAACAGTCACTTAAATGAATCCCGACACTGAGAGAAAACAGCAGTTCTTCATCCATTCACACAAACGTGAAGGCATAGGTGCGCTGTTTCTTCATAAAATATTCATATCAAGGTCACAGAAAGTCCATATTGGAAGTGTTTCTTAGCACAGACTGATTTAGAAATGGAAAAAAAAAAGATGAAAAAAAGTTATGTACCAATAGATGCATTTGATAGTATTTATACCTGATCCAAACATGACTAAAATCAACATTCTCCTCGTATGAAATCGTTGTAGTTATATCTGGAAATTTATTCACGGTATGTCGGGCCAAGTGAATGTATGAAAAGAGAGCCGTGTGTCAGTTCCCTACCAGGGGTGTGAGGCGTGGGTAGAGCAGCAGCTGTGTGGCCTCCACTCCCATGGCCATGACCGACAGTCTCAGTTGCGCCCGGTCGTCGGTGGGGAGCTCGGTACTGCTCACCAAGGGAGCAGTTTTCATCAGGCCGTTCATGTAAACTGGGAACACTTTCATGAGATCAGGCAGGATGAGCTACAAGTGGAAACAGGCACATAAACCTTACTGTCAGTGACGCAGAATGCCTTCAATACCATATCACTGTCGTAATGTGCATATTAGGTGACACACAGTTGTTTCCTAAATAAAATGAATCTTTCCCAGGTATCATCCTGCACTGACCTGGCTGGCAGCAGAGGGACTGGCACAGTTCTTCCTGTAGCAGGCCAGCATGTGGGCCGTCTGGTTGACCAGGATCTCCCTCACATTCTTTAAAGGCTGGTTTAATATGGCACGGTACGCTGGAAGGGAACAATAAATTGTCAGAAAGAATACAGCCTTGTTGAGTTTTGCATGTTCTCCCAGTGTGTATGTGGGGTTTTGACAGGTACCACAGTTTCCTCTCACATTACTAAATGTGACCGTTTGTCTGTTTGAGGGATTGGTTTAGCACATATTCTGCTGGGAACCCCTCCAGCACCAATAGGATGGAAAAAGCGGGTAAAAAAGATGGAGAGAGAAAAACATTTGGGCCGAGGAAAGGAGAACTCAAGAGAGGTGAAATGCAGCACCAATAAATGCGGGCAACTAAAGGTCAGTAATATACAGCTGCACTTAAAAGTTCCAGGCTGTCGAGGGAAACATGTGGTACTAATTTCCAAAAATCATTCTGCATTTACTCATAAATCTCTGAGCATTATTAGATTATCAGGTGATCCACAAGCGACGTTCAACAAAGGTCAGATGATACCCAAGTACATCAGCAGGCTGCATTACAGTCCTAAATAAAGGCAATTAACTGCAGGGAATGACTCATTCCTCACATAAGACTGATTAAAGATCATGACTGAAATACATCTTTCTGCTTAACAGATGATCTTTAATGCATTTCACTTCAACGGGAAACATCACTGACCTGATTTGGCGAAGAAGTTGATGAGCGAGTCGGTCTCACAGCTCTTGTACAGCTCAGATAACTGCGAGCTGCAGTTCAGGCTGATGTTATGTATGCGGAGACGCCGCTGCCCGTTGATGGTGGTGTACAGCAAGGCGCACTGAGACGTGGAGTTCAAAGGTTGATTTAGCACCAACACAATAGTTTCCACTTAAAAAAAAAAAAAGTAGGATTTATGTGCAAACAGACCTGTACGAGTGCTCCGCTCTCCTCACTGAGATTGTCATCGTGCTTGAACTCCACCGTCACCGCCTTGTCACAATCCACAGCCGCCATCTCGATGTCTGTTGTGTTGTTCATGTGAATGGCACCAAAGAAGTCTGTGGCCCTGAAGCCTGGAGGAGGACACACACACACACACAGACGCTTGAACCACGGGGAGTTTACAGGACGCGTCAAAACAGAGGAGTTGAACAGTATGAGCAGACGCGTCACCCGTGCTGGTGCGAACTCGCATTATGGAGTCAAAGCCGAGGCTCTTCTGTACGTCTTTCCTCAGGTCTCGTAGGAAATGCTCGCCGTCCGTCTCCACCTGTCAACAGAAAGAGATTTCAGAGGGGAGAGTGAGAGACACTGCTTGTCCCCACCCTCAGAGATGCGCTAAATGCAAACGTCACTTTTCTTTTAAATAATGGGACCTTGAGCCAGCAGAGGGCAGTGTTCGCTTCTCAGTGTTTATTACTGTTTACACAGTAATAGTATAAAACTTTACATTCTTATTATGAATTAGTATTTTTTTGTGTTTGATGAAAACAGCAGTTATTCATAATGTTCTGGCCTGCTGTATTTATGATAGATGAGGTGTTGTACTTTTGTTAGGGTGAGTTTCAGAGCCACTTATAATACTACTGCGTTGTACTTTGTGTGGCTGAAAAAACAAATAATTGTCCACATGTCTCCTTTGTGAACTGTCCAGAGAGCTGAAATGTTTCTCTGGGGGTAAACAATATAAAAAAAAGAACAACATGGTACTATTATTACTATTATTCATTCCATTGGAAACTTTATAGTTTATAAGCAGATATCAGCATTGCGCTTACGCAGTGTGCTACTGCAGTCTGGAGCCACTTCCCATGCTTGCTGCACCAATCCTTTGGGACAGTTCAACATTAGTGTGTAGATGCTGTGCCAAACTCATTATGAGGATACAACTTGCTTTTATTAGGCTGTTCCTGTGTGGCAAAAGCAGGACTTCTTGACGTAATTACAAGAAATAAAACCCCTGGTTAATCCCCGTTACCTGTCTGCGTGGAGCACCACCGTGTGTGTTCTGTGCATAATGGAAACAGCTCGTACCTGGAAGTTGTTGTACTTGTAGACGGAGCCTCCGGTGTGCGACGGCACGTCAGCCATGCTCGCCAAGTCCACGTACTGGCTGGGGAAGAGGAAGAGGTCCACACAGCAGCCGTGCGCCACACAGTCTTTGGACAGCTGCTCGTACACGGCTTTCTGAGGCTGGAAGAGAGTCTGAGGGAAGAAAACAGGGATGTTCACTCGGGTGAGACTGCACGATTCAGGAGTGTTTCTCTCATACGGTTTAAGATTTTAGCTTCAATCAACTCCCCCTCAAAATAAAAAAAATTAAAAAAACATTCAAGACTGAAATAATCTTAAAATACTTTACAGAAGTACTTTTAGACAGAGTTGCGTTGAGTATTCTCACTCTACACTTAAATAGAAAAAAATAGATACTTGTATTAAAAAAATGCAGATTTCTTTTCTTTTTTTACTGAAGGAAACATTAAAGATAAGTGCCATTCTAAAATGCACTCTAATTCAAAAGCACAAAATAAAGATTACTAATAAGGTTAGTAAAAAAAGTACAAAGCAGAATGGAGGTGAACTTCAGATGAGTACACAACAAGGTTATAATATATTCAGGCATATTTTGTACTATGCGTATATCAGGACCTACAAAGACACATATAGTAGCTTTTTGCCCGAAGTTCACTATTCACTTGTGCATACTTTAAAACGGACTGGATATTTTTGTGAGTATAAGTTTCTACAAGTAGATTCATCCTGATTGAACTTTGCCGATTCTATATTATTACTGACCTTAAAATTATACAGTAGTTTTGTGTACTTGAATATATCCTTAGTTGTGGTAAATGTTCATACATAATAATTTTCAAGATATACTCAGGACTAAGTTTTAAAAAAAATTTTTAACCACAATAGTTACCAAAACTCGCAAACTTGACTCATGTAAACATTTTAGTCTAAAGCAAGGTGGAATTATAAATGTGTATCATGAATTTATTTTGAGTAAGATTTCTAACACCGTGTGCAGACACAAGATCTGTATCGGTTTGACATGAGTACTTAGCCACTGCTGTATTTTGTGTGTCGGGGGTTTTAGGACACTAAGACGGACTCACTTTCTCTTTCTCGGTGTTGACCAGCTTTTTGTCATCCCTGCTCTTTAGTTTTCCCGGAGCCTCGGCGGTGGGCATGGACGAATGGAAGATGAAGAGCTTTCCGCTACATTCTGCAGCCTGGAGGGACGATGGTGAAGAAAGAGAGGAAGATTTCAAAAAGAAGAATTTATTCAAGATGTGCAGCAGAGCTCCACAGGAAACTCAGAATGGGCCGAATTCAGCAAACATCCTCATACTGAACTTACAGAGTGCCCTCGCTAAGTTCCAGAGTGAAACGTTTTCAGAAGATAAAGAAAGATGTGATATTTGATTCTCTATGTAATATATCTGACCTCTCCGCCGTTGTTTAAGATCACAACTGTTTCCAATTAGAAAGCTGCGTGTGGACTTTTCCTTTTGTGTGTGCCAAACACTGACATCATAGCGCTGCTTGTAGGATTTCAGGTAAACACAAACACATCAGGTAAAGAAAAGGCTGCTTTGCTCGGCTCGCGTGAACCAAATACGTTTATATTTTTATTTCAATTCAAATCGTTGAGATTTTGGTTGAAAAAAAAATTATACATAACAATGTTTTGGTTGCACTAAATGTTTTCTCTTCAAAAACAAAAACAAAAACAAAAAAAAACTATTTAGAACCTTAAGAGTCCAAAGTCCTGCCACTCATGGAGTTTGGCAAACAGGAAAATTTCTTGTTCAGCAACTGGGTTTCTGTACCTTTAACCCTTCATGTGGCTCATGCTAATTATCAAAAGAGGCATTATTTGTGTTGCATTCCTTCTAATAAAAGAAGCACCACAGTACTTTGCTCCTTATTATATTCCCACTTTGATTGATACGCTGTGTAGTACTGATCTGTACTACTATCCTATGAAGGCAGTGTGTGGTCAACAAAAACAGAAACTAATGAAATATTTGGGTTATTATGTGTAAAATGGAGGTGATCATTTGCAGTATTGTTTTGTTTTCAGTGTGTGTTAAGCTGGGCGGCAATCTTTAAGGAGGGACTAAAAGCAATTCAAAGATTTTGTTCATGAAAAATGGTTCATCAACAAAACTTCTACAAAACTTGTGAATTCAGTCACAAGTTTTGTAGAATTGACTTGTACGGTGTGTCTTATACTGACTTTAAAGTACTGAAATGCAGAAATCTCCCCCATCGCAGCGTTAAAAAGAAATTATTTTGACAGATTTTAGTAATTGTCCTATAAAGGGTTTATGCTTTAGGCTCAGATTAAGGTCAAGGGGATTTTGAAAGTCTCAGCGTGAGCACTGCTCTTCACACAGTTTAGAAGATGGTGCCTCCCAAGTAAAACTACTTGGTTTACTTCCATAGTTTCACTTTTGTCCTGGCTGGAGGTGGGATCATCATTATTATTATTATTTTACTATTTCAACATGTAATCTGAACACCTGAGCCAAGACAGCCTTTTCTTTCCATTTATATAACTTCAAACTACAAAAACATACTTTTGTTAAACTGTATGTCCTGTACTTGTCTCACTCCCAGAAAATTTAACCATTACCCCCAAACAACAAAGCTAAACTATTATAAGTAACCGTGATTGAAGCAGGCTGCACTGTGTCCCACATGTTGACAGAAGTCACCCAGTGACTGACCTTAAATGCCTCCACACCAGCCTGGATGACGGGAGCAAAGACCGTTTCGCTTTCGTTGGTGTCTGCAAACATGTCAGGGATCTGGTCCAGCAGGCTGAAGAGAGAAGGACGAACCATTATAGTTTAGTCCGAGTGCCGCACAGCTCAAGTCAGTGCCTGGACTGAAGAGCAGAAGCGTCTCTCAACAACCAACCGCAAGAGCTTACTTGTAGATCACAGCTCTGGAGTCTTGGTAGTTCACGAGGAAGCCATCGAGCAGTGGGACAAACATCTCCGCCGTGTCCGACACCACCATCATCTGCGGCTGGGCCAAAGCGCTCTTCACGTTGTAGAAGTGGAGGATCTTGTTGTAGGTAACAAAGCCCACCTTGATGGGTGAACTCTCCAAGCCTTCGTCTCTGGCAGGGAGAAGAGAGAGGAGGAGGAGGAGGAATGTATGAATTCCAGGATGGTTGCGTCAAAAGAGGTGAATTTTCAGGTCTACAGAGGCAGCCTTTTATTCCTGTTGATGTCAGAGCTGTTTGTCTGCTCTCGTGTGGGAAGAAACAGTCTGCCAAGCAATATACCATGAATCCGAAAGCAAAGCAGCGAGAACTGTGAGAGATTTACTGGGAGCAAAGTGAAATCCAACGTGATGTTTGACATGTCTGCATGCTTTAGTGTGGAGAATGATAAAGTGACTACTGCAAGTTAACAAAACCCGAAAATCTCATAAATAAAAAGTATGTTTTCCTTCATCAGAGCCGCCTGTTGTGTTATTCTTTTTCCTTTCATTATTGCAGCTCAGCTCACTGCCTCTCATCTGCCCAGTGTCTCAACAGCCTCTGAACATTATTTCTAGTTTAGCAGACAAGGAACTGAAGACACAAAATCCCTCAGACATGAACCAGAACGCTGGATATTCTGGTGGCTCTGCTGAGCATGATTATAACTCAAAACCTCTCGCTGCAACTGTAACTCTAAAGCATTCTCCACCGACACTGCCAGCTGCTGGTCTGTTTGTTGGTCTCTCGCCTTAAATCACGCACCAAGAAGCATGCAAATTGACTGAGCGTGTGCGGGGAATATGCCATCCCACGGCTCATCTGTGAGCGTTGTTTACAGGTGCTTCTGGCATAACCACATTCGGAGGAGCTTATTTATTGAGCTCTTTCTCAGGGCAGATGAAAAAATACCAGCGATGATGAAAAATGTAATTTGAAAGGCTCGGCCTACATCTGCATTTTGTTAAACTGAGCTCCGTCTTTATCTGTACCGAATAAAACACAAATTTGGGGAAAATACAGCAGGACGGTGCTGGATGTTTAATGGCCTGAATGCAGTGCTATGAAACTAAGGATGAGGTTCATACACATCCGAAGAGTGGCTTATCTTCGGTTCGTTGTTTGAATGATGATGTCATGGCAGCGAGGAAATATGAAGAGAGAAGCATTTCTATGTTAGTTTAGTAACATCATGCTCTCCCCGAGATAAATCCGTCACTTTCACAGTAACGCTGACAACAAACCCAAAGTTGCCAGCACAACAAAGCCGAGTGTTTTGGATGCCTTTCAGAGACGAGTGCTCGCACGGGGATATCTTCCATTTCGGGCAGGTTGGGCACCCTCCCGCACCGATGCTCCCAACCGGCACAACTTTGTGTGGTGCAGCTGAAGTGCAGGCCCGCTCTGCAAGACTGCAGGGAAGCCCTTTTTTGGCAAGGTGTGAGTTATGTGTCGGCTGTGATCTATTCCTCAATTTCCAACCGTTTAAATTTATTGAGAATATGCAGGACGAGTAAAGGATACGAATGAAAATAGAAGATGCACGTGATCTCTTATCAGAGTTGTCAAAAATACTCAAATTTGTGTAGAAAAAAAAAAGAAAAAAAAAAAGGACACGTCTTTCTGTGTGTATACCTGGGCAGCGTCTCCAAAACAGTCTTGAGCTCATCACATATCAGTTTGACCAGGCCACTCTTGATGTTGTTATAGGACACATCAATCATGAAGATGTAGGCAGGAGGATTCGGGGCCTTGTTATTCTGTGGGGGTGAAAAGAAAAGCAGCCGGCGTGATGAATGAGTGGCTATTTTGAAATCTTTCCAGGCAAAAACAGTTTCTAGATAAATGACAGAGAACAGTTCCCTCTGAAGACCTATAATAGAGTTTGAATAAATACGTTTCTGGTGTCCTCTTAAGTGCCATAATCACAGAATGATACAACAAGAAAACTCAAATCTATGCTTTTTATTCTATGTTTCTATGTGTTTATGTTGTCATCTGTCAGTTAGACAATGTTATGTTTCCACAGTTACAAACCATGACAAGACATTCTATGACAGACTTTTGTTTAGTGGCTCGCCTGCAGAGATTGTTTATAAGTTGCAATAAACACAGCAAAAGTAGGTCAGTACGGCTTGGCCAACTCGCTTTGACCCTCTAATCCTGTTTTAATAGCTGCAGAGTCCCTGGGGACGTTCAGTGAGTAATGAATCCTGAGATAACAAAGCAATTGATATTGATTTTAATATTCTAATGACACATTTCAATTTGATTATTGTTAGTAAAAACCTGCTGACTCATCAGTATAATGGAAGTATTTATTTTGTGTATGTTTGATTGGGGAAAACCACAGACTTCCATTATTATCGCTACACAATCTATTTTTGTCTTATTCAACATTTTTCTGCAGCAGACTTGACGAAATGTGTTAAAAATAGTTACTACATTTTCCAATTTAATATTTATTACAACAGTCATCAACTATTCTAAAACTGTTGAATCTTGTGGACGGCTTCCTTCTTATATAATTGACTTAAATTTCTGCAAAGAAATCATAATTTTTGCATTTTAATCTAAAGGGGGTGTAAAACTGTAGTTACAATAGAAGCCTAAGGACCACATCTTATTAACAAGTTTCATCGCAACAAAAACAATTTTTACTTTCTAATCATCATGGCTCTGAAAAAACCCACAGCCAGAGTGATCTCAATGAATGGACCTCACAACTCCATGAATTTACTGAAGGGCATAAGGGTTAACCACGTATAGAAGAACAAATGATAACTCATTTACAGTGGTGACTATTCAAATGGCAGGGCCCTTACTGGGAGAGGAGGAAGGAGAAATAAAACATAACATAAGAAAACCAGCAACACTTATGTGCCATCAGTTGTGGAGTGGGCATCAGGTACCTTGCAGTAATCCATAGTGGCCACAAACTCATAGGAGCCCAGAGACAGCTCAGGCCTCTCATAGAAGTCAACCCTCCGGCCCATGTGATCAAGGTGTTGGAAGTAGAAAACAGGCACTGGGGGGAAAAAAAAGAAAAATGTTCACAATATATTTATGGCTTTTCCTTAAATTGCAATAAATCCCAATCATGTTGGTCTATTCAGCTGCTCCTGACATTACACTTGGCTGGTCTTTGACGGCACTGCTTCATATGACATTGTACCTTCATTGACACAGTTGCAGAAGCCACACTGGAAGCGCCGGCCACCATCGATGAACTGCATGTAGGGACACATGTAGGCTTTGCATCGATTGCAACGCACTGGGCCCGTCTCGCCATGGTCCACCACGTACAGAGGCGTCTACGAAAGGAACATACACAGAGGATTAGCAAAGTTTTTAACGGCAGCTGTAAGAGTAAATCAGAGCCTTCTATTAAAAAAACATTGCCTTAGAAGGACACTGATGACTGTAGCACTTGTACGAACTTAACTTAACTCTTGGCATAATATACAACGTGAGATGGTTTATTTCTTTTTGGACTGTGTACGTTCCCTGTGGCGCTTTTTATTTCTCTTCTTGAAAAGTAAATCTAATATCTGCTCTATCTTACACACTGTGGCACTATGGCTGCCAAACAAACATGCTCCTTCACACGTAAAGCATTCGCTTGTTGCAGAAAATGAATGGTTAGTTGTTTAGTCTAATACAGCACCGTTGCTCAGCAGCATGAGCCAAGCTGCAGGTGATGGAGACTACCGTCACAGTCTTGTTTAAGGCTTTGTGCAGGCTTTGACACAAGACAAATTGAAATCTTCGAAATGAGCTCGAATCCGACAAACACATTCAAAGACGAAAGAAAGGTTTATTATCGGATCGGCGGCTTCGGGGATGGAAGCTTAAGTGTTTCCAGTATCTTGGGGCCGTTTCCCATGCTCAGAGAGCAAAACTCATTGGATTCCAAATTAAGTCTGTGTCTTTAGGATATTGGCAATTTACCCCTGCAATGCAACAATCTAAGGTTGGATTTCTTTCTGTACGAAGCTTCTTTCTTCCTCGTGCACGCTGGCCTGACCTCGCCAATTAGCCAGATGAGATAAAGCTAACATTACCTAAAAAGGCCTGTTGGTGACCGAGACAAAGGGAGTGCAGGGGGAAAATATCTGAGGCGAGATTCTTGGAGCACACAAAAGGAAGTTAGTCTTGAGACAAATTTACTTGTCACAGTGTGGCAAAGTAGATATACAACCAGTACACTTCTTTACATGTATATATTGATAATTGAACTGTGATGTGATCGTTTGCATTCTCTCCTCTCTATAAGAATATCTTCAGTTTGAGTCCAGGTTTAGGCCTTTGTGTGCTGAATTTGCATGTTTTCAGGGCTTTACATCCCCTGACAGTCCAAAAACCTGCATTTGAGGTTCGTTGGTGGCTTTAAACTGCTAGTATCTATCACCACCCGTCTCTCTGTCTTTGCTTCGTCATGAACTGTACACTGCCTTGACCCACAGTCCACTGGGATCAGCTCCAATCTCCACACACAACTCTGAGTTAGATAAGTTGGACTGTCCTAAATCCCACAGCAGGAAAGCGTGAATGTAGGACTTGATAAAAATGTGAAGCTCCGACATGAGATTATAAGACTACCCTGGGGGAAATACTGCAATTTAGAGTTCCTGCTGCATAAACATGCACTCTGACAGGAGTCCCAAGATTCATGCCTCATTATTGAGATGACAAAGGTACGATTTCACGAACGGAGTCAAGTCTGAGGACACAAGTGCTTTGATGTGGGATGAAAAGTTGAACATCAACACATATTTGGAAATATATTTGCATTTATGCTTGCAGGAGCTGAACTTTTCCCACATTCAAACAAAAGTAAATGTCTTCTTCCCGGGTGTCTGACCAGGTGATTTTCTATCATTACCAGCAAAGATCAACAGTCTTTGTTGCTAAGAAAACTGTAACTTACCTCATTCTTTGGCAAGCTTGCAAAGGGTTTAATGATGGAAGCCAGAGGTACTTGGCACTGTTTGGCCAGATCAGCCGTGCAGGGCAGTGAGTAGGTTGTGCAGCGTATGAACCTGGGACTGGCATTGCCTGGAGATCACAGAACAAAGATTCAACACCACTGATATTGTGACATTTCTTATTCCATGTTGCTTGAGAGAAATTAACATTTAATCTACTATTGTTTACATTACCCCAGGAAACACAAAACGATTGTATAGTTTGTAGGTGAAACTGGAAGATAATGAGAAATACTATTTCGTGTTACCTTGATCCTGCACGGTAAAATCTGTGGTGACCAAAGGTGGAACCTGTCCTCTGATGTTTGTACTGAAGACCTGCCCCCCTTGTTTTACTTGGTCATCCTGGATGACTTGAATCTGAAGAAAAACGCAAGTTATGGATTACAGAACAACCTGACAATTCATCTTAATTTTCAAGTACCTAACAGGGAAAAAAGTAAAATATCCTTTCTCTCGGCACTCATACACAAGTAGCTTAATCTGCATTTAATTATTAAAAACAATGTAAAATATGTTGCCCACTAGAAAACATTTAAGCAACTATTATGCTGCGAGTTAAGGGCAGAAAATGTGGAGTGACAAATGTGATATGTTGGAATGTGAAGTTACGCAGTCGCAGGGGGATTAGCCGTCTACTCACTGGACTCGGGATGGAGTCAGGGTCCAGTTTCTTCTGAGGTGGGCCTGCCATTGCGGCTGGTGCTCCAGGAAAGGCGCCTGGCATACCTGGCTGAGGCCCAGCTAATTGTCCCCCAAACGGACCTACGCATTCAGAAAACATATTGCATGTGAATCAATCAATCCATCATATTTTTGTATAGCAGTTACGTGTAACTCAAAGCAACTCAGATTAGACATGAAAAGCAAAGTGAATTAATGCAAATCTATTAACATAAAGAAATACATTAGCATCTATCTTCTTTCTATTTATGCCTACACCTACATGCGTGCACACAAACCTTTACTTTTATATTCATCAAAGGAGTTTTATCATTGAAGCATATCGAGGTTTTTTGTGTAATTTTTGTCTGAAGGGATTGTATTTTATCAAAGCGACGAATAATACTGCTCGACAAGTGCTTATTAAATGACATGAGCTCAACTTCTGTGGTGTTTATGGTTACCTGGTTGCTGTGGGTATCCTGGTGGACCACTGGGTCCAGGCCCAGGCTGCTGGAAACCTCCCGGACCTGGAGGAGGTGATCCAGGAAAGGGTCTCCCCATTCCTGCCATTGGTGGACCAGCCATTGCCTGACCAGCCATTGGTGGACCAGCCATTGCCTGACCTGCCATTGGTGGACCAGCCATTGCCTGACCTGTCATAGGCAGCATGCTTGATGGGGGTGACTGTGGTGGAGACATCTGGGGTGACATGACGGGTGACTGCGGGGTTGGAGGCTGCCCCATTGCTGGAGGAGGTGCTGTTTGAAAAGGCTGCTGAACCGCAGAGCTTGTTGGAGGAGGGCCCTGCATGGGACCAGAGGCTGCACAATAGAGAAAAGGTACAATCTACTGAGTCAAGGCTGCATTTATTCTAATCCCTTTCTCAGCCCTGCCACTGAATTACTCTAATCAAAGGGTCTGCATGATCTGAAGCAGGAATAAATGGGTAAATTGAGGAGGTACCATAGTTGCCCAGGTTCATAGCGCTCATCTGATTGGTTAGCGGCTGTGCTGGAGGCGGGCCAGGTGACGCCATGCTGTTGTACGGTGCTTGTGGAGGTTGTCCGTAAGGAGCTGACCCAGCGGGTGGAGCAGGGTACCTAAAGAATATGACATGTCAGCGTTGTTATACTGAGAGTACTACATTTCAAGTCTGTAAACAGCAAACAGCTTCAGATCTGCACAGTCTTCTTCAAGTCCTCTGATGAAATAAACAGCGATTGTATCTGTTTCAGGAAAACCATTTTAAGCAACTGCTGCTCAAAGAACACAATTACCTTTGTGGATGAGCACCGTTTTGCTGGACATTTGGATTGTACTGACTGGATACCGGAGGTGGTGGCATGCCAGAGGCCAAGGAAACTGGAGATTTCATCATACCTGAGGTGAGTTAAAAGACACCGTGCATTTTTGTCCTCATTGTGTCAACATAAAACGAGGTAACTATTATTCAACTGACAGGGATCCAGCGGCTAGGTGGGGTTGCAGCAGCATATTGTTTGCATCACAAAAGCATTATTGTCGTTTTTCTTTATTTCTAGAGAAACAATTGTACTTCTAGTGAGACTTGGGGACTTTGAATTATACACCACAGCTCACTTCAATGTGCAGTGACATTAAAAATAAGACAAATGAACTCCTGGTGTCTGTACCCAGGCCTCTGATACTGGACATGCATGCTAAAACACTATTATTTGAAGGTTGGGCAATACAGAAAACATTTTTTAAAAGAATATTAACCATTACTCATGCTCATTCAGGTGGCAAGACTGAACCTGTTAAATGAAAGCCTGACGTCCATGTCAGGAAACAATCCAAAAATGAAAGCAAAAGTACTTTACCTGCAGGCGGAGCAGTGAACGCCTGAGGCGGCCCACTGTAGTGCCCGTACATAGGCTGTGGAGGACCAGACCCAAATCCACCTTGGTAGCCTCCCATCCCTGGCTGTGCCTGGGAGTACGGAGGTGCAGCAACATAACCCTGTTGACTCATAGTGGCGGGATGGCCGTCACTGTCTTCTCATGCCAAGAGGAAGGACTTTCAACAATCTGAGGAGGTGACGTCATAAAATTTGAAGCAAGCATAACATATTCAGGTATTCAGCTCTTCAGATACACTTCAATACAAGACCGAAATAAACTTTGCACAAGTAGTCAGGAAAATACCTTGTTAGATTATTTGTCATAATGACGCTTCTAAACAGGGGGTGTCAAACACAAGGCCTGTTGGCCAAAGCGGGTCCACAAAAGGCTCCAATCCGGCCCATGAATACATCATGCAAATTGAAATAAATGCAAAGGAAGCATTGAATTTCTAGGACTTTTTAAGAGTAGCAGGTGTAACGCAACAGCAGAGACAACAGTGATGCTGCCATGAAAGCTCGCCACCTTGATGCTACCGAACTAGAGTCAACTACAATGAGTTTGACACCCCTGCTCTAAACAAATAATCTGCCGTCAATAAATAGTGCTGAAATTATAAGGAACATGCAGTTGTGGGATGAACAGCAAAGCCATTATATCTTGTTTATTCATACTGAAAATCATCCAATCCAAAAGAAATATAAACAAACAATAATTATTTATTCTTGTTTGTTTAATTATTATTTTAATTCTATTATTAAAATAGAACAATTTCCTTTTTTTCATAGGCACAATCCAAATACTTAGCTCTACAAAAACGTAGGTTTTCAAAAGTTTAAGATGCATTGCCAAGAATTAATACAACAATGAAATACGCTTTGAAACATAAATCTTCAGCTTTTTCACAGTGCAGTTGGATCAGTGTTTTGGCTCCGATTGATGCATGCACATGGACTCATTTGATAAAATGGAGCATGTTTACCAGCCACATTGACAAAAGCTGATATTTGACCTCATACAATCATCAATACTGTGCAACATGACCTTTGACATCATTTACGGGGAGATAAAGCAAGAGATGTTCAGGAGTTCAAGTGACTCACTCCAGTCCGTGTGGTTGTTTTGACTACAATACAGAGACCGCCACCATCAATGTTTCTACAAATATTTGCATTCAATATGACCGCATGGAAAAAGAGACATTCCACGTGGAATAACAGTGCTTGCTTGTCTTACTTTTGGCGTACAGAATGTTAATAAGAACTAGGAGGTTTGTATTTCCGGAAGAAAATGCAGATGTGAATGCCACAGCTGAACCCTAACCCTGAAGTGACAAAAGATCAAAGATCCTCCATAAGGTTTCTCTCACAGCCGCTAGGGGTTAGGGTCACTTACGTCTCTTACAGATTTTTGGGGGATTTATTCAAAAAGGCTTAAATATATGAAAAACAAAGAACATAGCACACATCTCACGAGCTCGGTGCACGTTTTGATATTCGAACGGATCAGGTCGGTTGAAGATTGCTGGAGTAATAGCCAGTCAGAATAACAATAATAAAGATCTGAATGCTTTGTGGCGTTCACATATTGGGTTTTCCTGCCACACGAACACTGTGAATGAGTCATAGGCCTGTAAACTTTTTTTTTTTAAACTAAACTCTAAACCAATTGACCAACAAGAAAAAAAAGGAACATTTCTATTAAATCTATATCCCTGTAAGATATTTGCACCGATGAAAAACCTGTACATTAAAAAAGCATGACGTTCAAGAGTTATCTGCTCAAGTCACTTCCGAGAATTGCCACGTCAAAGACCGTTATGATGGCTAAAGTGCTCAGCATCGCTGTCCTGCCATCAAACCACCTCTAATTAGACACATTTAGTCAGTTGGTTTGACGCCTGCACGTCGTTTTATTAATGAAAACGTAGATTTGGAGCTTATTGAAAGGGCGTAGTAACGTGACACACAGCACGGCAGCTCGTCAGTGACGATTACAGTTTGATAGAAAACAGCTTAGCTAGCTCACGCGGAAATCACAACGAAAAGTTTTTCCCCTGCGCCAGAGACGCGTCGATTCCAAAGACAAACGCGTGGATCAGGCGGATATAGACGTTAGTATTAACGACATAAAGGGTGATTTACCTGGAGATTGGACACAGTCCTCTTCTCCGTCGGAGTGCCACGTCAAACTCCACCAGAGCGCCGGTCGCTGTTGGTTACGCGTCGAAAACCAGACAGCGTCATATGACGTACACACAAAACACGTACAGCTTCCGCTCAGACGTGTCAAAATAAAAGAGCAAACCTTCATAACGCAACATAAGCTGCTGTAAATGCCATCTATTAAGTCTCAGTAAATGCAGCTACGTTTAAATTATTTCAGCATCTTTGAAAACGCTGCGTTTTACTCACTGTTATTGGTCTTTCGGAGTCGTATTGTGTTTGTTTTGACATTTTACTTCCGCTTTGTCTCACTTGCAGTGGGTGCCTTGACGTTGAATCGAGTCTTGCACACCGCGCATGCGTCTGATACAGGGAACCCATACACGTCAGCACAGGGTTTCGTGGACCTGAGCAGTCTCAACAAAGTTTCATCATCACCTGACCACTGTACTAGTACTACTGCCATAACTACAACTAGTACTACTGCTATAACTACTACTACTACTACTACTAATAATAATAATAATAATGATAAAATTAATAATAATAGTAATAATAATAATGATAATTTTAATAACAATAATAATTTAGGGGCACCAATTAACCTCACATGTATGTTGTTTGGACTGTGGGAGCAAACTGGAGAACACCCAAACTCACACAGAAAGACCCAGCCACTGCTCCACCACACATACCCTCCTACAAATACCAGGAGAGATTTTTCAATGATATAGAATACAATGGATGTTTACATTTGCACAGGTACAGGATGGTACTGCTATACTGGAATAGTGCAACACTCTCAGAGTCAGCCTTACAAAAAAGGGTCCAACTATATAAATATGTTCAAATAGTTTATACAAAATAAATAGATAGGAGAAACAAAATGCCAATGAACCATACACTGTAGTTTGGAGAGACACTTGCTTAAAAAAGTCAAAAAGATATAGATAAGTAGAAAAAGGAGGAGAGGACGGTGTTATTGCTGATCATGGAATAAAAGAATAAAGGGAATTTAAAAAACAAACAAATAACGTATCTTGCACAATGGTTTACCTGTGTTTTTTTCTATTTATTATCTTTAAATTCTATTGATAATGTACATTTTTCATACATTGTTATAAAAAAATTTGATGGTGGTCACATTATATTACTTGGACCCCAATAGAATAATTTGCTGGACATCATGGGAGATTAAAGGTCACAGTAACTATGCAATATTCTATTTTAAAAAGGTTATTGATATTGTATTGGTGTTTGAAGGAATTTGTTAACTAGCTGTTTAGGATGCAACACGTCCCGGGAATGTTACACACGAGCGTAATTTCCGAGCTCACCCAGGTCTTTTATTTATTTATTTATCTATTTTAACCACCAGTTGCACGCGACGCCTGCAGGCGGGCCTTGTGCGCCGTGACGTCTCCAAAACGGGCTGGACTCGGGGAGAGCAGCTCAGATGATGGGGATTATACAGCGGTGCAGTAGTGCTGGTGGTTTTTGTAAAGTGCTGCTGGTGTGGCTGACAGCAGCTCGATGAGCGCGCCCTGGAAGTTTGGCTGAGGAGCCGCGTGCAGCATGGGCACCGGAGATTACATCTGCGTGACGCTGCGCGGGTGCGCACCCTGGGGATTCACCCTGAGAGAGGGCGAGGGGGACACCTACATACCATTCCTTGTTTCACAGGTACATCTCGTGGGGTGTTAGGTTTATTAAAAAAGATTAAATAAAAAATAATCAAAACATAGCAGGATTATGTTCATGTTAGTAATGAACATCTGAGAATGTCTGACTTTCTCAGCAAGTTGATGTTTTAAATAATGTTTCTTGGGATCATGCAAAGCATGTTTTTTTTTTTTCTGGTTATTTGTCCTGAAAGTGAACAAGTTGAGTTCGCTCGTGGGATAGAATTTAACCGGAGCTGCGCGTGTCGCAGCATTTTTGTGCGCGCTGGCCGTGTTCTGCTGAGATTCCTCAGCACCCTTATATGGTCAAGGCCAAGAGAGTGTGAATCTGAGGGCAATGTGATCTGTTATCACTCACGAAGACTTCAGCAAGAAGGCAAAGCAGTTGTTTTGGCCAGCACCTCACCTGAAGAGGAAAAGGTTGTGTGCGCAAAGTTTGAAAGGCGACGCAAAGAGCTGTCTTACACGTTCAGCTGTGATCATGTTGTGCAGATGTTACTTTAAAAGAACTTTCTAATGGTGAAATGAGTTTTGATGTATAAACACCCGAAGTACATGGCAGTGAGTTGGGCTGCTATTCAGGGAATAATGATGATGTTGGTGAATCTTGTGTGAGCGAGCACTCTTCATGATGCACAGCAAGCTTTATTGTGCGTATTGTGATGGATATCATGATGGATAGTCCTCAGAACTTTAGGTGAGTTGTTTGGCCTTGCATTTCTTTATACTTTCATCCCTTTGTCACCATGCTACATTTTTGCAAGAAGAAAACTTACAGCTGTATATTGCAGAATATTCATATTGCTTTAACTAATCGGTTTGCTGGAAGAGCATTTAGAGTTAATTCAAAGTATTTTTTTCATCTGAGATAAATACATACAAATGCACACACACACTGCAAGGCATGATTGACATTAGGAAAGCTTGGTCTCTATAGCATTAAAATGACTCAAATGAGGAGGCAAGCAAGTTATACTCCAGATATAAAAGGACATATGATGATATGCAGCTTCTCCTTATCAATTGATTTCAATGTAAATGTTCAGAGAATTGGCCTCATTAACCTAGTCTGATTTACAGTGCATGCATTTGGATGTAAATATCTTAACTACTAACAGGGAAATCTCTGTGCTGCAGATATACATTAATTTTCTCATGCATTAGGTACTTTCTGTTGTATTTTACAGCATCTGTACATTGACAGAGGTAAAACCTAAGTGTCCTCACTGTTAAGAGTTGCTGCGGCTCTATATATGGTATCCTAAATTATGTTGGCGACGACCTAGGTTGTACAGATCACTCGTCAACTTGTCGTCCAAGTAGTGAATGTGTAAACATTTTTCTTCAGCTGCATTCCTGCAACATCAAAGCTCCCGTTAGAGAAAGCTTCAGAGACTCTGAAAACACCAACAGAGCCCTTCAATGCTTCACCTGCTTCCAAATCACAATTGTTATGTTCATTCCTGACTTTCATTGTAATATCGACCTATATATAGTGTGTGTGTGTGTGTGTGTGTGTGTGTGTGTGTGTGTGTGTGTGTGTGTGTGTGTGTGTGTGTGTGTGTGTGTGTGTGTGTGTGTGTGTGTGTGTGTGTGTGTGTGTGTGTGTGTGTGTGTGTTAAAAGGGTTGTTTGTTTTTTTTACAACTAAATCCCGTACAGACATAGCAAATAAAATCCTGTTAATTTTCATTGTAAAAACACACCATAAAGTCTCACATAGTATAACAGTACTATAGAAAAGTTACTGCACATGAGCTCATATAACCCTTTCAGGAGGGCATGCCAACAGCGGCAACAACCGTCAGTATAGTTAACAAAACAATGACGATATGGCTCAGTTGTCCCTCTACATATGAATGATTGCCCCCCGTGCTTCTTATGCCTCTTTAAGTTGTAATTTTCCTGTGAAATTAATTGTTTAAATGCAGCCATAAATGTGCTGTTGACAGTGCAGTGTGGCCACTGAAGTGTTCTCGTGTGTTACGTAAGACTCTTGTGAATACACAGCATTAAAAGAATGGGCCTATTAAAGCAAAGTAGCTACATATGGTGCATATGCAACAGGACATGCAGGGTTCTCAGTGTACCTCATCTGGAAAGCATAACTCTGAGCGTACCTTCAAACTCTTCTTGTGGGTAAGACACAGAGCCAAGTGTGTTAGTTTAAATCTTTAAAATGTCTGAAAGCAAACATGCCAAGATCACGACACACGCCCCGAAGCTCAAACTGCAGACGAACTGCGTTTTTTAAAGCTTCTGTAGTGGAAACTGTGTTTTGTTTTCTGAAGGAAAAGTGCTTGTTGTGCGTACTGACAAGCGGTGCAGTGTCAGAGCACGGGCTCTCCACTCCTAAAAGGTTCTTTCCATATAAGGGAGGTTGTATTTTCCTTCTCATCTTGGAGTCTTGGCATCAGTACAAAGTTGATGAGGTCACTTTATTTTTAAAGTTGCAGAAACCGCACAATGCAGCTCTCCATGAGAAAAAGAGAAAAAAAACTCTGACATTGTGATTTATGAGTAACAACAATAATTTTCTGAGAAAACATGTAGACGACGGTTTATTTACAGAGGTATGCCATCCTGGTATTGAACATGCGTACATGCAGATCAGTTGCGGACAGGTAAAAGACAAACAAATCTTAATTTCTGTGACATTCCCAGTGTTAGAAACTTCCCATGAAGGATTGATTTAATTCCCAATCTCTTTAAATTGTAGAATTATAGAATTATTTGTGAGGCGAAAAGGGGCTGTTGTTTGTGATGCTCTTGGCCTAACAGTTCACCATAGGAACCTTATTAAGCTGCCAAGCAATCAGCGAAATGCCACCGCCTCAGTCATTCTTTCCCCCTCAACCCAAAAGACAAAGTGCTCCACAGCTCTCTCTGTGTCACTGCAGTTCTGGCATTGCGCTTCTCAGCAAAACCATTTCCAGTCAGAGCCTGGGAGAAGGCAGTGACCGGAGGTGATGACGGCCGTTATTTTCTCCATACCGCCTGACTAATCCGGGCCATGGCTCCACCAGTTTGTGTTCACTTGCCCGAGCAGTAGGTTGTGCGTGCTCTATGCCCAGCGTCAACCAAGGAGGAGACAGTCGAACCCCGATCAGACAAACCAGCAGATGTAGATGAAGATTTGAATATTTTCACTCAACTAACTACTGTTACATTGCATGAATTGTAGTAAATTGCGAGTGAGCGTGCTTTCGTTGAATGAGCGTTCAGGCGAAAGCGCAAATTGCTCTTTGCAAAAGGAGTTACGTTTTAACTGCAGTGCATTATCGACAGCAGCCATTCAACTCACTGGACCTTTTTTTTTAAAATATCTATACCCAAATATATCAAACCCAAAACCTACTTTCAATTACACTTTATATTTTATAACTGGATGCATTTCATTTGTAATTCGGTTGTTGATTGTGTCATTCCAGCATTTATTGACATTTGACATTTAAGTCCATGGTCATTGATGGAGGAAACGTTTTTACTCAGCCCTCTGTACGTAACAGAATATTTTGATAGAAAAATAGTCATTATTATTGTAAGTATACTGTTCATGTATTTGGAATCATGCCAGAACAATTAATGAAAGGTTCTATTTTGAGATAATAATTCACAAAGTCTTTATCGTTGAAGTGCAACAAGCAAAATGTAAAGTTCATCTTCCATCAGTTCATCCTTTTTAACCACTTTACAACTCAGACTTGTGTGGGCTGGAGCCATTCTCAGCTGACTATTGGTGAAGACAAGACACTTATATCCTACTACAGGGTCCGTCCAACACAGGGAGACAGATACACACACTTAAATTAGATTTTTAGATGCAATGATTAACCTTAAACACATGCTTTTTGAACTGTGGAGAACATGCACACACTGCACAGACAGACTCAAACTGGGAATCCAATACATTAAAAAGAAAATATACAGATGAAAACATTTGTAATAGCGGCCTTATCGTGTCAGTGACTGCCTCCTCCGGCTCACCTCTGGCCATCCTCTCTGCTCTCACAAGAACAGTAGAGCGAATGAAGACATTGACTGGAAATCTTCCTACATGGCGTGAACCTTACCTGCGAGGCAGCTGGAAAATATTTGCCTGAAATGTGAAAACATAATTGTTCGAAGCTGTGAGAGTCAGGAACTGCCCTGAGCCATGCAGCCGCGTCATGCGCTCCTGGATTTCCTGTGATTTTCTGTTGTGTTTAAGGCTATTAAATAGATCATTTGAAAATGGGCTGCCCAGCCGTACGGTGCTGTTTAATTACACCCCCCCCCCCCCCCCCCCCCCCCCCCCCTTGATGTCAGCAGTCAATGTGATAATGAGGACAATCATTTTGGGAAGTACTTTATTTGGAAAACGGGGCCAAGACTGCTCATGCTCTTTTCTTCTGACACCTACCAGAGAGTTTCCCTGTCATCTCTTTCAGTATATATATATATATATATATATATATATATATATATATATATATATATATATATATATATATATATATATATATATATAACTGACACACCAGATGGGCTGTGTCTCCTTTGATTGTTGCGGGACTGTGTGATCTTTGAGTTGTCAGCTAAAGCAACGACAAACGTTTCCCCTCCTTTTTTGGAGCATGGGTGGGTTGCTTTGGCATTCCTGACAAAACCATCTTCCCTGTAGTGAGGTGAGTCCCTGTGGACAGACACACGAACGGCCTTATAGGGCTTGTTGTGCACGCTCTAAACTCCTAAAACTGGAGGTGGATCGTGGGGGCGTTTATCTCAAACCCACCAGCTCTATAATGTAACTCGTAAAGTATTTTTGTATACATGGTGAGTTTAGGCCCATTTTATGGCCCGGCCTGTTGCTTTATATTTGACTTGTACTTAAGTCACTTTTGCATGGTGGTCTTGGTATTGATGTGCTGGATTGTTTGCTTTTGTTTGATTGTAATCGGATGATATGACATGATATCAAAGCAAGAACAATGGCAAGCATGCAAACTAATGTAGAATCTGAATATTTTCCGATCCCAGTTTGACTATTTCTCTAACAGATCAAACATCTGAATTTATGTTTTGCAGTTGGAATACACACTATCTTCATAATATGTCTATTATGTGTTAACTATATGTTGTCTTTTTTTCACGCTTTTTCGTCTTCCTCCATGAGTAGAAAAACACAAGTGCATATCCCCCTCTAGTGGCCGAGGTGCATTACTGCAAGTAAAGTATCAAGACCTGCAGTGTTTAGCCAGATTTTAATGCTGTAATGTGTGACTGGAAAACCAAAAGGCTTACTTCATATATTATATAAGTACATTAACAAACGGTGAATGTAGTTTATTGTCTTCTCCTGAAATTTAAGTTTTTGAATTTTTTTTTAAAGTATTTCTATGTATATTTTCCATTAACCAAATAAACAAAGAAAACCAGTTGGTGGTTTGGTTAAATGGTGTGCTGCTGAACTAATTCCACTTGTCACTGTTGCAAATCTGTCAAACTTGTGCATGGATCCTTGAGGACAGGGGTCAACTACATTTACTGGGAATTCACTGAGACAATGACTGGAATGTTTTAATAAAAGTGACTGTTTCAGCTAATGTATTTCCAGAGGTTGTCAAAAGACATCTAGCCAAGTGGTCATACTCAAATCTATATTTTGAGGGCGAATTTCTAAAAACATGCATGCTGAAGGTTTTAAAAATGCTAAACTTGTACTTTGACAGTTCACTGTATTCTGCACCTGGAGCCACAATTAGAAATGACATGATGTTGAAATGTCATGTTCCTTTTTTCAGACTATCCAACTTGGATTTTTTAAGATAGTAAATGAAATATAAAGTTTTTCCATAAATTGGAACAAGGGAGTAGTTAAAAAAAATAATTTTGTTAAGATTATCATTATGCTGCCAGTTAACAGGTTTGCTCACTCGAGATGAAATTGAGCTGCATGAGGCTCATGCACCTAAATGAATTTGACACCCCTGCTTAAGCGGAATAAGTGCAGATGCAGGTGGACATGTAGAGACATGACTTCTTTATGCTCAGAGTATTTTCAATTTGTCGATGCGATTTAGTTTTTCTCTTTTGGCTGACAAAGTGGATGCATCACTGAAATTCATATTCTGAAAGGTGTTGAAAGTGCTGCAAGCCTCATGCATTTCTCCGAGGTTTTGCAATTGTGATATTGACTAAACATCTTCACACATTTCCTGACAACATGTAATCTAATTGCACAGTACTCAAGTAATAATTCATCCCCCCAGCTGTATAAGTGGCCTTTTGTGCAGAATTTATGAGCTATTTCTCCTTATTAAATCCTTATATTAATGAACCGTTTTATGGGCTTCAGGAACCAATTACAGGAAAATGAAACCATCAGTCATTACTTTAACTGTGTAAAGAGGTGCCCTTTAAATGGATCTGCACAGAACTGGCCTACAGCTATAATAAGCGGAATTGCCGGTAAAATTCAAGGCAAAATGTGTCCGTTTTGATATTAAATGCACAAGAAGTGTTTGCACTTTGTAGTGTGACTTGTGCAAACTGTTGATTAGCTGCTCAACAACTTCACAGATCTCTCATAACTATATATGAAATCATAATAATATAGTCTGCAATACACATCAAGAGACATTAAAGCTTTGTGTGAAATATAGACAACTGTCATTGTCAATTTATTTTATTCATTTTGAGGAGAAAGGCCCATTTTATTCTATAGAGCTAGGAAGGAATTTTCCCTATCTCCTCAATACCAACAAATACTATTGTCCTCTTGATTTCCCAGATGAAAATGGATGGTGTGACGCTGACCCGTGGATACGTTTCTGTTTTCTGACCTCAGCAACTGACAACATTTCAGACATGATTTATTTTGGCTTTCTGTAAATAGCTGCACTGTCAGATCTGGGCAATGTGTGAAGGTTAAAGGGCAGCTCGAACACTTGGGGCATCCCCACTGTACAGCTGCTCATGTCCTTTGTCTGCAAAGTTTGCACTTTCCTTTATTTGTGCTCTTGTTGTGCACAGTATGAACTGACACTGCTCCCGTCATGCTGTTTGTGAAGAGCTGATGCGGTACCAGCAGACATGGAGTCACGTGATCTCTGCTTTTGATCCATCTACTACAATTTTCTCTCCCGCAGGTGGAGGAGGATGGTCATGCCTTCTTGGCTGGAGTACGAGATGGTGATGAGGCGGTGTCGATCAACGGGGAGCCGTGCGCTGATCTCACCCTCGTGCGAGCGTTTGCACTCATCGATGCTTCCATTGACTGCCTGCAGTTGCTTGTTAAAAGGTAGTGCAAGAAACCAATTGTGAGCTCAAATGATGTACAATTTTGAGCAGCATCAATGAAATGCCATGAATTGGTTTGAAGATATAAATTTGAATCACTATCACCAGTCAAAACATGGAAAGAAATACCAGAACGTCACTGTTGCAGAGCAGAAACATCTGACTTCAAACATATTTATATTGAGCAGAACTGAGAAAAACTTGTGACTTGGCCTTCCAAACTCTTTCCAGAATTAATTGCACCACTGTTGTAAGGTCAGGTTAATTGGTTTCTTCAAATTGCCCATAGGTGTGTGAATGATGGTCTGTCTTTTCGCGTTAGCCCCGTGATTTACTGGTGACTTGTCCAGGGTGAACCCTGAGTTTTGCCCATTGTCAGCTAGAATCAGTTCCAGCTCCGTCCGACCCTGACTCAAATGAATTGGATATAAAAGATAGATGGATGGACAGTCGTGATGTGGTTTTCTTCAAAACTTCTCTCTGTTCCCTCTTGCCAGATTTACGGTTTGTGAAATATGGTGAAACACAAAGCACTTTTGCCACACTCCGAAGTCTGTGTATCATGAAAGCCGAGCCACGCTGTACTGTAGGTCCTTGGTGCTCACAGAAGCAGTACAAACTTATTATTGCACCATTGTATTAGCATTTAGATAGCATGTTGTTTTATGAGCAGTGGCCTTTTGCATAACTTACTGAATCATTGACTGTCTGCATGTGCGCGTGTCTCTGTGTCTGTTTGTGTTGTTGTGAGGTGAGGTGATGTGATTCGGCCCCGCTGACCTTGCGACCAGCTCAGTCAAGGTGTTACAGATTTGTGTGTCTGATTGGCATGCAGCTGCTCAGCCATTTCTCGGCTGGCAGTGCCAGTCTATATATCAGGATGACATGTCCTCAGATAATGCTGAGTGTTCCTTTATGAAGCCCAATATGAACTCCTTCCAGGGGGTGAACCTATTCTTTCTCATTATTGCTCCCTGTTCAGTCCTGTGCATGTTTAACTGTGTTGATAATATTTGTATTCATGTACACAGATTTCAGTGTCCAATCTTTTTTTTGCACATCTGGAGAGCATACAAAAATACATGCATAAAACAAGATGTTTCTTTAAAGTTTAATTGATGTCACTTTAATAACTGCAGCCACAGATAATAACATTCTGTTATTCCATTCCAGTCTGACCTTGACAATAGAAATTAGGGGAAGTGACGCTTAAACGTGATTACTTTCCACTTCAGTGCCCTGACCTTTTTTTGATTAACTTGCTGCACGAAGATTAAATCTACTTGATTGCTCTGACAACTTCAGCTGCACAAGAGAGGCTTTGGTTCGATAGCTGCAGTAATTACCAATTGGCATGCTGTTGCATGTAAATGATCATCACAGATTTGTGTGAATATAATACTATTAGTCAATGTTAGACACTAAAGAAAAAGTAGGAATTTACCAGGGGCATTGAAACACTATAGTTACCCTTCAGTAAAACATTTATCACTACACTGGTTAAAAAAATAGACCATAGTGCCATTATTGTGATTTAATATGAACAAACACATATTTGCCACATTGCTCATTGGTGTTTTCTCCCCTTATTCTGAAAGATACCACTCCATCCCTGCTGAAGACTGTGAATCAGAAGGTGAGAGGGCCTCTTCCAGTGAGCCTGTGGAGACCACCACTCTCCATATCTTTTCTGAAAGACACAAATCCCAGTTCACAGGGGAGCTCTACATATCTGAGTCCCAAAATGAAGCCTCCTATGGAGAGTCTGACAGCAACACAGAATTCCGAAAGGGGCCGCAGCTGCTTTGGACTCAGCTACATAATCCCTCGTCTGATGATGAAGAAGACCAGAAGCCCGACTTTCAGAAGAACGATGACGAGGTACAGCGTTGCTTCTCCCCTGGGGACATGGTGGAGCTCCAAGTGTCCTTTTCTGATCAGACCTTGGATGATGTTGGTTGTTCCTCTCTTGGGAGCGCCCGCGGGATCGAGGGTGGACTCTTCACCAAAGAGACTGTTCGCAATCTACACACCACCACATCGCATCATGTCCCGTCTGCTGTCAGAGAGCCGCTCGGCCAGCATGGAGTGGTGGTCAGCTCCCCTTCGATGCTGGGCCAGGTGGAGGTCATTCTCCAGCAGCCAGCAGGATCAGGGAGGGGCATTGTGAGTGTGGGAGGCCCCAGGGTCAGTGAAAGTGTTGGATCTCAAAGTGAAGAAGAAGAAGGAGGAGGAGGGCACTACGAGGGTGTTCCTGGGTCTTTTACGGTCTCATTCGATGTTCCCTCAGAGGAGGGGGCTCCAGCGGAAGAGAAGGACTCTGATTCTGAGGGGGATCGAGACAAACCCAACAAGCATCGTGCAAGACACGCGAGTGAGTACCTCTGGATTATTTCCATTTGTAATTTCCTGGTGCAAATTTTTTCTCTGTGTTTGTGTGACTGTATGGAGAATAAGAAGACTTTTTTTTTTTTTTTAAAGATTATTCTGCAACCATAAGTTGCATTTGTCAACATGTGTGCATTCCAAAGCCTCATGTCCCGTCTGTGTACACCTCAAAATAGTATGCGTCTCTGCTCTCACTGCAGTTGGAGGTTAGATGAGGGAGCTCGTTCCTTTGAATGTGAGCAGATACATAGGTCTACTCAGAATAACGTCAGTGCCAATGCAATAGAAGCAAAGCACATTGTTGATATGACTGAAAACAAAAGCTAAATATATAGAATCAAAAAGAACCGTAAGTACATTAAGGTATTATATGTGAGCGGCACTACATTATAAAACCTCCTTGAACTACTCTAAAGACGCGTAATAGTGAATATGAATACTGAGGTGTCCGTCTGAGCTGTGTGGATGACATAAATATAACACAAGCACGCTGATGATGCTTGCAGAAGTGGCCCTTTGACAGACACAAGCATGTGCTTCCCTTCGACGGTTACCTGATCCTTTCAAACTGAGTGCTTTAACTGAGCTAAAATAGTGAGTCTGTTGCTCACTCCCGCTGTCTCCTGCACCTTCAGGTTAGTCTTGCAAGAATATTAAGAAGCCTTCTCATTTCTTTTAATCTGATTACTCTGCATTATTGAACTGTTTGAAAATGGTTTTGGGGTGTGATGTTTGTTATTGTAGTGGCTTTTGTGTCAGAAACGAAGATTGATTTAGAAAGAAAGGTGTTTTTATTTTTAAATGGGCAGCTTGTCAAGTTACAGATAAGGACTGGAAAAGACGCTCTCGTCCAGGCAAATTTATTGCACACTGGCGAGCTGTCTTTAATCTTCCCGGCTCCTATTCCTGGTTACTTGAATGAAAAACAGATTTAAAGTAGTAGCATTCTCTGTGAACAAATGGAATATTAGATATGCGCCACAGCATTTTATTACTGCCTTATGAGTCAATGTGGCATGATCATTTAAATGAGCACATTTAGAGGAATACTGTCAGAAATATGTAGTGTATGCAGCTAGATGGGGACAACTCTTTTTTTATAGTCTGAGAATTTGCATCCTGGATAATTTCTATGTTAAAGAATCAGTTATGACCTCACTTTCAGGCTGTTGCATGTTGGGAGTGGTTCAACCACAGATAATGTAGTATTAATAGGTTGCTGTCATTGCTGCTTGTGCTTTGACTTTGATCAATGGATTTGTTTTTAAAACGTATTGTTTTCATGAGGCAACTAATTAAAAATTATTTAACAAAGATTAATGTGTAAGTGTTTTAAAAAGTCTTTTAGATTAGGCTGAACCAAAATAAGTTTGTGTCATATGATAAGCATTTGTTTTTCTGATAATATTGACAGCCATGTGACAAAAGCTTCTTTATACCATTCATAATTTTAGATAAACTAGTCAACTGCTTTTACAGAAGAAATTCAAACTTTGAGCAAGGACTGCCTTGAACTTGTCCTTAAGTCAGCGATCTTGAAAACGAAAAGTTCAAACAAAATCATCATAAATGCCTAAGGAATGCTTTCAAGATATTTTTTTAAAACAAAATATGCTGATCAAATATTTTTCTCTGTTCAGGCATTTTCAAATTAGGAATAAAACTTTAATCGAAGCTGTTTCTAAACCAAAGTCTCTCTTTTCCTTCTCTGTACAGGACTCAGGCGTAGTGAGAGTCTGTCTGAGAAACAGGTGAAGGAGGCCAAGTCCAAATGTAAACGGATTGCTCTCCTTCTTACGGCCGCCCCACCCAACCCCAACAACAAGGGGGTTTTGATGTTCAAAAAGCATCGTCAGAGGGCAAAGAAGTACACACTTGTGAGCTACGGCACCGGAGAAGACGAGCCAGAGTACAGCGACGACGAGGAAAGCGGAGACGGCAAATCAGAAATCCCCACTATTGAATTCACCCTTGAAGCTCATAACGGTTCTCTAGACAAACATCTTCTTACTAATGCCAACAGTAGCAAGGGTGTGCTAACAATAAACTGGGACAAGGGTCTCCTTGAAATAGAGAGGAACTTGAACAATCAAACAGAGATGGAATGTTTGCCAGAAACCAAGGGAAAGGGTGCAGCGATGTTTGCCCAACGGCGTCAAAGGATGGATGAGATATCCGCAGAACACGAAGAGCTTAGGCGCCAAGGGATTCCTGTGGAAAGTGTGCAAGAGACTGAAAAGAAGATGTTGGAACACTCCTATATGCAGGCCTCCACAGAGGGACATGCTTACATGGATGTAAATATGCACCAACAGAGCCAACAACATTATCAGCAATATCAAGAACAGCAATATTATGAGCAACAGCAGAACTACCAACAGCAGCAACAATACCAACAACAGTATCAGCAGCAGCAACAACAACAACAACAACAACAACAACAACAACTACAACAGCAGCAGTATGAACAAAGCCAGTATCAGCAACAGCAAATGTATCAGCAACAGCAAGAATACCATCAAGAACAACAACATATGCAGCACTATACCACAAACATCAACGGTACAGTCCAGCATCAAATGAATGAAATACAGAGTTCTCTCAGCAATCGCACTGCAAAGCCTTTCTCAGTTGGAAACATGGCGGCTACTCCTTTAGCTCATGCGATGAGTGGTACCAATCAAGATTCTGCCGGTCAACAGGAGCAGATAGCTTCTCGTGATGAACGCATCTCTACTCCCGCTATTAAAACGGGCTTTTTATCAGATACAAGAAAGAGGGGCACTGGCAAACCCATGTTTACATTTAAGGAAGCCCCGAAGGTGTCACCGAACCCAGCATTGCTGAATCTCCTCAACAGGAGTGATAAAAAGGGTTTTGAGTCAGGCCCTGAGGAGGACTACCTTAGTCTTGGAGCTGAGGCTTGTAATTTCCTCCAGTCACAAAAACTTAAACACAAAAATCCTCCACCAGTTGCTCCAAAGCCTGCGATCAACCCCAACTGTCCTCCTTGGTCCCCACAGATGGAAGCAACCAACCAGGACATGCCTCAGTGTGCTGAAAATAGTCTATCCACACCTGCTATAGCCCCCACCGCAGAGGCGATTCCTGCTCCAGAACTAGAGCCAACCCCTGCCCCTGCTCCTGCACCTGCCCCAGAAGCCTCTCCCCCTCCTGCTCCCCAGGAAACTCCTGCCAGCACAATTGCAGAACAGCACACGTGGACTTCCCCAGCGCCTGAATCTCAACAACAGCCTCTGCAAGTACCTCTTCAGGAGGCAAATGGTCATATGAATTCAACTCTGCAGTCTGAGACTTCTCATGTGACCTCTTGGGGTGAAGTTCAAGCTCAAGTACAACAACAGTCATCTTCTAGTTCTTGGCAGCAAGTTCAAGTGCAGCCCCAAGAATCACCACCAAGACAATCCCCAACACAGCCACCGTGGGTAACACGCCAGTCTTCTCAGAACCAAGCGCAGCTTCAACAGCCTACAAATACCTGGAACCCCCCAGTTCAACCATCATGGTCTGAGCCACAAGTGCAACTACAGCCTCAGTCACAGGTTCAACCCGCTTGGACGCACCCTAATGAGCAGCACCACATGCAACAAATACAGCCTACTTGGGCGCAAACTCAAGAAACGATGCAGCAGCAACCCCAAAGCCCATGGACACAGCAATCACAAACAGAATCTCAACCGCATCCACCATGGGTGGAACAACCCCAGAAACAAGCCCAAGTACAACCTCCTTGGGTCCAACAAGTTCAGCCAGAGTCCCAGCCACAACCACAGTGGGCCCAGCAACCACAGCATCAGCCTCTGCCACAACCATGGTCACAAACGGAAGCACCAGGTCAACCTCAACCTCCTTGGGTGTCAGCTCAGCCTCAACAGCAGCAGCAACCTTCAATAAATGCATGGCCTCCAGCACAGCCTCAAGCTCAAGCTCATGCTCAGCCACCTTGGATCCAAGGATCACAAGCACAGCCTCAAGCACAGCCTCAAGCTCAAGCTCAGCCTCAAGCCAGCTTGAATCCATGGGCACCAGTACCTGCCCAGGCTCAATCTCAACCTCCATGGGCTCAACCCCCTCCGGAACATGGTCAGCATTCTTGGGGCCAAGAACAACCCCAAGCCCAGAGTCAGCCACCCTGGGTCCAACCAGCTCCACAACAGCCTACACCACAGCCAAGCTGGCAGCAGCCCACTTCAAACACTCCACCACAACCACCAATGAATACATGGTCCTCAGCTCAAACACAGCCCCAGACACCTGTGAATACGTGGACACCGCAGTCACAGCAAACACCTGTCAGTGTTCCAACCCCCAACACTCAACCTTCTCCAAAACTGTGGCATGCACCTCAAAATGCCCCACAAAACAGGATCCCTCCTCCACCACCACAGCGATTACACTCTTTTACTGTTGGTCAAAGAGCTTCATCTCCTATCAACCCAATGGCCACTGTCCTTAACCCATCATCTGCAGGCTCTGCTATTGAGATGCCAATCGTCCGAGGGAAAGGAGCTGATATGTTCGCCAAAAGACAGTCTCGCATGGAGAAGTTTGTTGTCGACTCAGAGACTGTGGAAGCAAACAAGGCAAGCCGATCAGCATCACCAGCTGCTTCCTTACCGAATGAGTGGAAATACACTTCAAATGTACGTGCTCCACCTACACGGGCATATAATCCTATTCAGTCCCCATCTTATCCCCCAGGAGCAACAAAGCAGCCCCCTTCAAGTAGCCCTTCAACCAAAGCAAAGAAAAACAAAGAGAAACAGAAGCCTGCTCCTAAACCCCTCAGTGTTATAGATGTTATGAAACATCAACCGTATCAGCTACGTTCTTCACTCTTTATCTTTGGCCCAGAGGCTGACAAACCACCTGCACCTAAACCAAGCTCACCTCCAAATCCACCCTGTGAAAATCAACCAGTTCAATATGAGCAAATGCCACCTGTGCAGCCAACTGGGCCATTTAGTGGCCCATACCCCCAACAAGGCTATGGCATGCCAATACAGCCCATGATGCACAGTGGGCCCTATCAGCAAAACCAGGCTAATGCTTACCCCCCTCCAAATCCTTATCAGCAGCCTCCTGGTGTTCCATACCAGCAAGCATATAACCAACCGTATCAACAACCTGCTCCACCTGCTTATAATCCCCAAGCCCCTCAGTCTCCAAATGGTCCTTACCAACACCCGCAGCCATTACAGGCTGCTTACCAGCCAGCCCATAGCCCTCCCTATCTGGCAACTCCCTCTGCGCCTTACCAGCCACAGCTCACCAGCAACTATGTTGCTCCAAGTTTCTCCGTGGCTGCTCGGCCTGAATCTGCATCTGGTGGCAACACTGCAGCTGCTGCTCCTAAGCCTAAGTTCACAGCTAAAAAGAGCTCAGCTCAGGTGTGGAAGCCCACAGCAGTTGATAAAGAGTGATTCTCATAGAATCATGACTTGCTTGAGGCCACCTTGAATCAAAGGGCTGGTGCTCCTAACTTCTACTGACATGTGGATTATTTTGAGCCCATTAAATTTGCTCTTGCAGTGATTATGTGCTCTGGTTAGTTTCGTGGGGCAGAGCTTAATGATTTCAAATTTTTGAAAGCCAGAGTAAAAACGCATCACTGACACATTTACAATAGGTATGGGATGTAAGTATATTTAATCAAACATAAAAGAGTGAATTGTTAGGATTTGTTACTGAAATTGTCGCAATTTTACTCAAAAGAATCTAAAGTTGATGGTTTGAATGAATGTAGGGAAGCGTATAACTCATTATGAAATGATAGCTGAGTGGGAAAAAATAGAAATTAAAAGTAAAGTGTATCAGATGGTCAAAAATGGAAGTAGATTTATTTTTGGGAAAGAATAAAATGCTAAATGTCCCCTTGTATCACAAGTCCTAAACAAATGAGAAATAACTATCTGCTAAAATCTATATTTTTTAAAAAGTTCTATGAAGTTAATGTTAAATTGTGGGAAGGTATAGCGGTTTGTGGGAAAGTTGATGGAGCTGTAATAATACTGATCAAAAGGAAACATTTTCTGTCAGGTTTAGTGATGATACAAAAAATGTACAATTTTGGCCCATTTTCTGAACATAAATCACAGAAGTTCTGTTTGAAACAGGGAACTGCTTGCCTGTTTGAACACACAATGTTTGATTAATATTTTTTCTTCAGTGCCTTTCTTCACTGTTATTTCCATATCTCCTATTTAAGTGGGTTAGTTTTATTTTAAGCTTTTTACCAGCTGTTGCATCATGTTAGGCACTATATTTAAACTGCCTCGTGAGAGGGAGTTCTGAGGTCCAGACAGTCAGCCTAAATTTTAACTCAAGCCAGTTAAAGTTACTACCTTTAAGGCCTTCATTACGTTTATCTTCCTGAATAAAGCAAAAAGCCCATATAATTACTGGGACATTTTTCATGCATCTTCTACTGACACTGATGTTGTATGTATATGGACAAATAAGATTTATGGAAAGTATAACCAGCCTGGAAAAAATATATTTTTGGTACAGGACTACTTTTATTCTTTGTGTTTTTTTTCTCCTTCCTTTCCCTTTTTCTTTGTGTGTTTCTTTCTATAGTGCACTTTCTGTATCATTCACTGCAGTGCCATTAAACTGTCTTTCATCCTTGTTTGGTTTTCTTTCTTTTGTCCTTTAAAGCATGCTTTCAGGAGCTCCTCTATTTTCTGTCTCCTTTCATCCTGCTGAATTTCACTACTCTTGCACATGTACCTAAAGCGCTGACAGTTATTGTATACCACAGCCCTCACATAACAGTTTTGTCTTTTTTTTTTACACCCACAGGTTCAAAACAAAATCGGTTTTCAACAATAACATTAAAAAAACTGTCCATACACTACAAAGAACCTGTCAGTTATCAACCAGATACACCTCATTATCCAAATAACCTACTTTTGTAGCCGCTGAGGTGAGTGCTAGTCGAGCACATTCCTGCAGAATGACTACCTGATGATGCATTTCTGAAGGGTATTATTAGATTCCTGACTTTGTTGTGACCTCATTGGTTAATTCTGGGCATGGAGTGAGTGGGCCCCTGCCTGCTGAAATGTATATCCGTGTTGTGTCATGCATTTTCCAAAGGGGCAGTGATTTGTTAAGTGGAAGTTTTAATCAAATGGTGCTTTGACTTGACCGATTTTTTTTGAAGCTATATCTGGAGAAAATCGATCCCGCTCATGCACTCGTTACGTCTTCAGTTCAGCTTGTTTACTTGTTTTTCAGTTTGCTCTCATGACAGTCTCACATTCGCAAGGTTTTTTGTTTTGTTTTTCGAGAATTTGATTTAAACACATTTCTAAATTCAAAACTGGAGTTTACATTTATAGGTCACAGTGGTGAACATTTGCTGACACAACACAACATTCAAACCTATTACTATTATTTTGTTTTAATCTGAATAAAATATTAGGGGTTGTGCTTTACATATAGATAGATCCCGTGCCTCACAAATTTACTTTTTATGGACTTGTACCCTTGGCCATACCGTAAATCTACATAAGCAGGGCTCTAACATGTCTGCTTATGTAGGCTATTTTGAACATCTGTCCCTAAATGAAAAACTTTCTATGCAAAACATCATGAGCACAATTTATATTGCTCTGCACCATTTGTAAGATATACTGTGTGGTCTTCTTCAAAATGAATGCACACATAAGCAATGCAGAAATCGAGTCATCGAGACAATATCCTTAGTCTGAAATGAAAATATGTCCTCAGATTGTCTGGAAATCTGCTCATGCATTCTTTCATTTATCAGGGTAACACCGTTGAAGACATTTGCGGCTTGACTGATGGCTGAGTCAGCCAAAACTCAATTCCTTTTTGATTCATTAAGCATTTATCTTTTCACGAATGCACTCCATTATATTCTCATTCTTTTATTTGTACCTCTTTGCGCCATATGTTGACAGTTCACACCTTTCACCAGATGATGGCAGCACTGCCCTTTTCTTCATGTCAGCCATATTCCAAAGACTATTTTGCCACACTGGACACTACTTAAGCTGTTGCTTTTTTCACTCTTTGCAGTCTTGGTAGGAAGGTCTTGATTGTTGAGCACTTTGCACTTGTCATGTTTTAGCTCTTTCAAAGTGTCGCTGTCAGGTTAAGCAGAAATCATAA
Source organism: Lipophrys pholis (assembly GCF_963383615.2). Classification (NCBI taxonomy): domain Eukaryota; kingdom Metazoa; phylum Chordata; class Actinopteri; order Blenniiformes; family Blenniidae; genus Lipophrys; species Lipophrys pholis. The sequence continues at coordinate 18,588,653 of NC_137646.1, read as the reverse complement.
AAAGCTGCATTTGGGTTACTGTGAATGCTCATGAAGTAAGAAATAAGAGGACAGTTCATTCTGCTTGGATCAATTATAGTGGAGTGGAAGTATAAGCCCACAAAAAGTATTTCAATAAGTCTCCATGAAGCTAATGGCTGTTTTCACATTTATTTATTTGGGATAGCATCAATAGTTATTTATACATTCCCATGCAATAACAAAGTGCATTTTCAAATGTCAAATATGATTTAAAAGCATTACAGCATTTAGAAGTGTGTTGGGAAGCAGCTTGTCTTTTCCAGGCTGATTTGGCCAAAGAGCCAGTCAGCCAAACAAAAATGAACCCTTACTAAAATAAACATGTCTGGATCCTTCTCTACAGGCAATTGGCAGGAGCTACTCCCTTTCGCCACCAGCCAGAGTGCCATCCATAGGCCAGAAGTCATCTTCAGCTTCTTCCTCCCCTCGGCCTCCAGCTTGGGCCTCCACAACTCCCCCGGCAAGGCAGACGTCCTGGCTAGAACAAGGCCGCAAACCCCTCACACCCTGGGAGGCTGCCTCTCGGAATCCCCTGGGCCTCATAGATGAAGCATTCACTTTCCAGAACTTCCAGCAAACCCTCGCTTCAAATGTCCGCTTGGCAGCCCAGCGCAAAATGCTTCCCAGGCCTCCGATAGAGTGGAAGTCCAGGGTTTCTTACCAGGCCCCGCAGAAAACAGGCAGCCACACTTGGAGCCCGAGCCAGAGCCGCAGTCAGAGCCGAGCTCCCATTCCATCATTTGTGTCCCCAGCAAGGAGCCCTGTGTCCGGTCATGCTGGTTACAGTTCCCTGCCCAGACAGTGGCAGAATCAAAGGTCAAACCTGGGGGCCTCTGTGTCTTCCTCTGAGTGCCAGAGGCCACTGGGAACACAAGCTTACAAGTCTGTGTATACCAGCAACACATGGAGCTGGAGGCGGTAGGATACAACTCAGCCTGAGTGGTTTTTAATGAGTAAAATGCTGACAGTTTCCATAACACACAGCGTGCATAAGCATTCATTTGACTGATGCTTTTTACAGGGGTCAACACAGAAAGTCATTATAAGTTGCATTATAGACTCCGCTAGTTGTTTTTTTTGTTTTTTTGCTCTCCCTCCCACGCTCAAATTCAAAACTCAGCCCTATGACTTTAAAGAACCAAAACGAGAATTTTAAAGAATTAAAACAAAAAGTAATATAAGTGTAATATGGGATTTTCTTTTCTCATGGTTTTGCTATGATACTACATACTACTTTTGCAGCTATATCTTCTCTATCAAATCTTTCAAGTAAAATCATTTATGTTTTATGCTGTAATCAAATTAGAAACAAAAGCATTACTTTGATTTGTCTATGGTGATTATAACAATGTTTATTTTTAGTTGGTAAATACACTGAAGTGGGCCTGGAGTTCATAAGATGGTGGACTGAGTAGGTTGTAACGAATGATTATTGAATGAACATCAATGTACATGTGTTATATACAGTGTGGAGAAGATTTGTGATTGTATAACGGCTCCTGACGCTCAATTGATCTTTCAAGAAACAGAAAACAATAATGTCCAGAGAAAATGATTGTGGATAATCCGGGAGATAAAGCGGAGTATTTAGGTATTTGCAAGTGTTTATTGTTTCTTTTATTGTTTTTGAATGTATGCATTTAGCATGACAGTTATTACACTTCTTTTTTTTATGCTGGTTTTGTTGGATTTTAAAAACCATGATGCATGGATAGAGTTTGCGTTGTTTTCACAGCAGAAAGTCATTTTCAGTGTCAGAATGTAATTACTGAAGCATTAGAAACTCGGGGTGAGGTTCGTGCTGTAACTCAGCGTGTTGTGGGCAGACGTATTGTTATGCAATCTCTGATAAGTGAGTTTGATTCACTCATTTGTCAGGTGCATTTTTAATTAGTGCATTAGCGTGTGGACACTAACGACATGGGAAAATGTGTTGGACCTTTCAAGTGTCCGACACTTTCTGTTGTGCTCCTGGAAAACAATCAAGTGATTTGCTGCATTGCAGTCCACATTATGGGTAAATAGTAGATGTATTATTGTGGAAGATAATGGAGTTTTAACTGGGAGTGAAAGTTGAATTGCTGAATGTTGATAAATCCTAATTATGACCACAGTAATGACTCTTTTAGTTTATCAGTGGTTTACTGGGAATAGGAGATTTACTCATAGAATGTAATGGGATTGTGGCTTAATATCTAGTTTGGGCTTTTTGCTATAGACATATAGTCATTTTTTAAAAACTAAAGCTAGTTTGTATTTCCACAGAGTATACATAATGTCCAAATGTGATTGAACAAAATGAAGATTTATGGCTTAAGGTGGCGTCTCCACTCCTGTCGTTCGTATTTGCAGTAGCTAATCCATGAGGATGTCACTGCGTTGCTTGAAATCAAACAGCACATATTACGGTCATGGCGAAGCCGGTAATCAATTTCTGTTACACATTGATTCTAATATAGATTCACACTGAGCATTTTGCAAAATAAAAACAAGCAAATCACACAATTTCAGAAATTGCACTGTGTGTTTTTGTTTTTTCTTTCTATTCCGAGCTTGAAACACTTTGCTTTGGGCCATTTGTTGCTTGCTGTACCATCCCATGATGCTTCTTGTGTGATGTGGTGTCTTGACTAGTCACTCCATACACAGCAGAGGGGGCTGGTGGGGGGAGTGGAGAGAGGGGGGGTGGGGGGGTGGCGGGGGCGGGGGGGCTGTTCCCATGGTGACCGGTTACATAATGACAGTGGGTACCCACTGTAGCTGAACCATTAGTGAGTGAGAGATAAGGGCGCGGAGGGAGATGATAAACAGAATTATTTCCCTTCCAATTTCAGTTTGGAAAACACTTTGTAGAATTCAAATGCTTTTTTAAAGAGGATAGCTTGAAGTTGAACATTACAGCCAATTGTACAACACATGATTTTTTAAATATTCAATCCTATCTGTGTGGTTTGTGGTACTTTCCTATTTAATGACTGAAATGAAAAAAAAACAAACAATGTTTCTTCTAACATTGAACCTTATGCTCTCATTAAATGCGGTGCGCTGTAAACTGCCTCCATTTATTTGTCTCTTTTACCAAGTCAAGAAATGAGGACATAAATTACATTTAGCAAGGTGAATTATAAGATAGCAACTAGATTATAGGTTGAGTGAACCCTATTAAACTTTGCTCCTTCCCATATTATATGAGGGCATTTAAAGCAAATAGTATCTGATTGGTCTGCAGGCCTGTAGGGGACCACATTTCCCATGGTGGATGTCACTGAATATATTTATCATTGGCCGTGCACGGCCGTGCACGGCCATGCTGGAACGCTGATAAGGACAATTGCTGCTGAAACAGCTTTATTTTTTTATGTTAAAGCCTTGTCAGGGCTTTCTAAGAGAGTTTTTCAATTCTTTGGCACTTTTCAATCTATTCACAATCAGTTTTGAGGCACAACTTTGGTTGAATACATTGATTATTGATAGAGGACATAGGTTCAAGCAGGTTCATAAGTTGACAACACTATTTTTAGACATCATATTAATTTAATTGATGCTTTCAGTTGAGTGCATATTAAACTGGATACATGCTTTATATTCCTGTAATGTAGCAATAGAGGCCCAGATGAAGGCCACAGTGGGCTGTAGTAGCTGCGCTCTAAATTTAGTCGCTCCCGTCTGCTTGTGAAGTAAATACCAATGACAACAGACAAACCGACACCCACCCACCCCCTCATTTAGTCTGGTAGGCCGCGGCCCCTCCGCACACCCTCCTGCAATCAGCCGCAGTCTCGGGAAGCTTGAGCACCCACGCGGGTTGTACCACCCAGCCTGACCCGCTTGCCTCTCACCTTTCGCACTTCCTACCCTGAGGAGACAGAAACAACTTGAGACTACCCCCCCGAGGGTCCTTCAGGACAGGTAAGCCATCACTGAGCCCTCTCCGCAGGTGTGCTGTCCTCTTCACGTCTGACACTTGCTGTTTAAATCAAACATGGCCTCATCAACCACCAACACTTGTTCTCATTTGATTTCCCTGTTCCTCACAAAGAATGCTTTTTTCAAATGGATATGATTTTATTTATGTTTGCTTGTTTGATTGATTGGAAAGTTTAAAGACGCATGAAATTGGTAAGTTTTCCCAATCAATCATGCTTGTGCTAAATATATTTTTAAATAAAACATATAACACATGATGTTAAGTTGATTCATGAATACTGGAAGCAAATTCTTTTATTTGTCAAATCAAGTCTGCTGATTTGTAAATCAAGATGTAATTTGCATGGTGAATGAACTTCAGTGATTGCTTAAAATGCTCCTTTGCGCCATCAAGAAACTTGATGAGAAGCATTTCAGACTGGAATGTAACACTTGCTTTCACTGTAAACTTTCCCACTGTCTCACGTGTCCCGTGACAGCACCATGTTCTTTACCTGAGTCCTTTCAGCCCACTTAATTTCAAACATATTGATTCCCGGACCCCTGACACAGCCGGTTGCCATGTCTGAAGAGCATGTGCTTGGTGTTTAACAGCCCAAGGTTATTTAAAGGGATGTGCTAACTTTGCCCTTTTCACTGTTCCAATAAATTCTATCTGCTCCAGTGGGTCTTTGTGCGTGGGATGGATGCTTGATGTCGGCTAATCAATGGCCAACATGCGGCTGTGCAGCCTTGCTGTTGTCTCTCGATGCACAGTTGAACAAGTTGTACTGATGTGCGTTGTCTCCCGTGCCTTTCTGCCTCACCCTCAAGTTCCCAGGGGCAGTTATGTCACAGTTCTCCACCATGACAACCAGGGAAAGGAAAATGCAGGCTGCAGCAATCTGCAGGGAGATTCAAGCCCAGGAAGGTAAAACTAGCAATTCCCCTTCACCTCTGTGTTCTCCTAATCCTGCTGACCTTTCCTCCATTCCCCTGTTTTCACTCCACCTTTCCCACACATCCCATTCTTTTCACCCTCCTGACTTCTGTTTCCATTATAATTTCCAGCTCAGGTTTTTTTTAGCGCTCTATCTTACAGGACATATTTAAATCCCGGGCATATTAAATTAACTGGACCACTTCACACTGCCATATACTGGACATCCGCAAGGCATGAGCCCACTGTTTTCGAGTGAAGCAGTCGCCAGTGATCCCCTTTGGGACCCCGACTATATATATAAGCAAATGAATACTTTTATGGACCAAAGTAACTAATCCCTTTGTAGTTGTCCTTTAAACACGCTATTTCAGGGAGCAGACAACTGTGCAGCGTTGTCATAGGGAGG